>NC_136061.1:949211530-950493345 GCF_964261635.1 Lissotriton helveticus
GGGCACCAGATGGTGCTCATTGTACAGTATCGAGACCCTTAGGATCTGTGGCCTTTTGATGGTAGTCGAGTGCCATTTTGACTTGATGGGTGAACTTGCCGACCCTAGCTAATAAACAGGTCGTAGTTTCTGAAAAGCACCAGTCCGAGGCCTCTCTGCATGTTCAATGGCCTAGAGTCCGTAAGGCTGGGCGCAGCAGACGATGACGGTCGCAGACCAACTTTGTACAGCAACACAGCAGGTGTAACCAAGACTCTCTGTGGTAGTTGCATAGTCGGCAGGCAGTTGCACCCTCCATTCGTGCCCATTTTGGGTTAAAGTCTGCAATCATGAGGGCCAAGAGACGCAGATACAGGATTTTCTTTCTCGCATGGGTTGTTAGTGAGTCTTGCAGGTATGGTTGGGGTTTGCCAGGAATATAGGACTTGTCCAGGGCCAGAGTTAATGGATTGTGCCGTAGCGATAAGAGATCAAGCTCAAACGAGATGGTCTGGACTTGGCGCTTTACGGCTTGGGCCCAAGCGGAGTATGGAATTTCATGGAGGGGCAAGCTCTTACCCTCAATTTTCAATAAGTCAATACCTTGTGCCACCTTAGAGTGCCATGGGGAGCCCGCTTCACCAAATATAGTTTTTAAGAAGTGCTTTAGGGTGTTTTCAGGCGCTTTCAGTACTCTGATATAGTATTTTATCAGGTCCCCCAGTAGTGCCAACTCTGGTCGTTTCAGGCCTATTTCTAGCCTTAGGCTGCTGTTCCTTGCCTGTCTAGGGGCCTGTAACACCATCTTGTAAGCTTTCGCCTGGGCCGCGTTGACCACTTTCTCGAATGCACCTGGGTAGGCAATGTGGCCGTACGTGATGGAGGGGATCAGTTTAGCCCTAAGTACTGTCAACATCGGTTCTACTGAGGGACTGGCCAAGCGATAGCTTAAGCGTCTTAAAGACAGAATTATTTTGTCCATTCTTGGTTTTAGCTCCTTTAGGTGTTTGACTGCAGTGGCCCTCTCAGACACCCAGACTCCCAGATAGTTATAGAATGAGGCAGTAGTGATTCGGTGCTCCCCCAGGGCCCATGTTGCTTCTTTTTTGTGATGGTGTTTACCGAAGATTACTATCTTGGTCTTGCTCACGTTGATCCGTAGGTCATTTTCTTTGTTATATGTTGCCAGGCTGTTTAAAGCTCTTTGAAGTTCCACCCTAGTGTGGTCCATGACCACCGTGTCATCAGCGTACTGAAGCGTACCCAAGACCAGCTTCCCCAATCTTGGGGGTACTAAGTTGGCATCTTTCAGGGCTTGCCCCAAGTCCACTGTATACAAGTTGAAAAGTAGGGGGGGCAAGACGCACCCCTGCTTAAGTCCAGAGTTGGTGTCAATTCTTGCTGTTGTGATTGTTGGACTTAATTTCACCTGGACCCATGTCCCCTCATAGAGTGCTTTTATGGCTTTTAACAGGACTTGGGGAAGCCCCCAGGACTCAAGTGTTGCCCATAGTCGACTTCTGTTCACTCGGTCGAAGGCCGTGGAGTAGTCTATAAAACAACAATACAGTGGCAGCTTATTCCTCGTGTTGGCCTTCTTCACAAGGTAGGAAAGCGCTATGATGTTGTCCAGGGTGGAACTATTAGCCCTGAAGCCGGTCTGTGAGGGCGGGAGAATGCCGTTCTTATCCACCCAGGCCTCCAAGTCCCTTAATAGAAGGTGGGCGTATACCTTGGCTTCAATATCTAAAAGGGCTATGAGTCTGTAGTTGGCCGGGTTCGAGTGGTCACCCTTCTTATGAATGGGAAATAGGACTGAGCCTTTCCAGGAGGTTGGCAGGATTGCAGTAGCGAATGAGTGGTTGAATAGGGGGGTAAGTGTGGTTGCAAAAAAGGCTGAGGCGGTTTTAAAAACCTGGGCAGGGATTCCATTTGGGCTAGGAGCTCTGTCGGTTCTGATGGCCTTAATGTATTTTAAAACCTCCTCCTCTGTATACTTTGCAGATCGTCTCTGTCTTGATGCTTCAATCGGCGCGCTTTGAATTTCGATGGTTGCAGCTGCCGCGTTGGACCACTCGTGGATGCCTGGGTTAGCCCAGTTTAACTCGCAGGTGTACAGCCCCTTCGCATACTCTTCCTACACATTCCCTGCAACACTGTTTTCCTTGTACACGCCACTAGAGGATAGGCTGTTGATATAACGCCATAACTTGCTGTTATCTTTTTCTTTAATTAATGAATACACTGTAAGCCAGTTTTGTTCTGCCCGCTGCCTTTTCAACTCCCAGACTTTCTTTTTAAAGTTGGCTGCGCAGGGCAGGGATGGAAGACCTCCCTGGCAAATGATTGCCTTTCTTTTTAGCCCTGATTGCCATATTGAGTGCGCGCTTGCTCTGTGTCAGACTATGCAATTTTAGGCGTCTTGGCCTGGTGACCTTTTACTAAGCAATTACATAATTACGCCCTGCACCAGGTTCAGGGTCCACACAGGTCAAACGTGGGCGACCTGTGCATTACTGGGCCCAAAAAGGGTAAAGCCAAGTTTATGAATACCTCTGACGCCTTTGAAAAATTGTCTAATTCCTTGGCGGGCGACCACGGCTATAGTGCAACCCCTCTGTTTGTTACCCCGCTGCCTACTGCATTGCTCTCAGACAAGGTTCTAGATAAAACTAACTCCTCTTCATCCCACTCGGATGCTGATGGTCAAGAGGATGAACTGGGACAAGCAAAAGAAAACGCTCTGAATTGTGGAGTGGACAGTCAATGTACTCTAACTCGATGAGAGTGCTAGATTTTAAACCTAATGCCATTGTGCAGTTGCACGTTCTACGCAGTTTGGAGGAGAATAGGGCTCGCTTAAGAGCAGATTGCCCTATACCGGATCTTCCAGGAAAGGTCACAGATATTTCTGAGGTAGACTCCATAATGGTCACCTTCTGAAGAAGTACTCAAAAGATCCCACAAAACGGCTTGGATAGAGCGTGGTGTAACTGCCAGGATAAGTTATTAGACATGTCAGGACCCCTTACAAAGATCTTGGAAATCGTATATCACAGAAAAAACACTGGGTCGCCTATTGGTTTAGATGCTCTGGTGGGCTGGGCCCAAAGAGCAATATGCCAACCAAGGAATGATAATTGTACCATCTCTACTGAGGCCAGATTCTCCATTGCTGTATCGACCGCAAACTTAATGGTTTGTCCTCTTCCGAAGCAGGGCTGGTGGCTGAAGAACTCCTCTTTGGTGGCCCTGTTTTTGAAGGATTTGACAAAGTTTGTTTTTTACCTATAGTACCCTACACAAAGCTCAATTTTCTCTTAAGAAGACCCCTTTTGGTAAGGCCGGAAGATGCTGGGGGCGTTAGTCAGGCCACAGTAACTTCCAAGGCTCCCTGCGAGATTATGAACACCGTGGCAGAGGGAAGTGGTACGATGCCTTGAGTGGAACCACTTTCTTCCACTCCCACCATTGAGGTGGTAGACGCCGCTTCAGAGAGGAAACTACAGAGACTTGCATGGAGCAGGACAAGGCTTCAGAACTTCATGTGAGAATCCTCTCTCTTTCAGAGGGTATCTTGAGGCGCTGAATTTGTTTTTTACTGGACAATTTGGCAAAATACAAGATCCTTGGGTCTGGGATGCAGTCTGGGATTACAAACTGAAGTTCTACAAGACCACACCCCAGATCCAGATCCCACAAGAGCTGTATTTTGCCCTTCACAAGCAGGCTTTTATAAATTCTGAAATCCAAACTCTATTCCGGAAGGAGGTGACTTGTCCTTCCAAATCCCAGGCCAATGGGTTAATTAGCACCATTTTCTTGGCAAAGAAAACAATGTGGGGACTTTGGTTTTGTTTTGAACTTGAGGGATTTCAATGCCTGGGTTCCTTACAGACATTTCAAGATGGAGGGCATCCATCTTTTGCAAGATATTTTAGACCAGGCGATTGGATGGTATATCTGGACCTGAAGGATACATACCTCACGGTCCCAACTTTTCCTCCGGAAAGCAGGTTCTTCTAGTTCCTCTGGCAAGTTTGCTGTTCTGAGCTCAAGCTCCTTCCCTTCGGTCTGTTGTCTGCCCCTTGATGCTTCACTAAGCTGATGAGACCAGTGGTGGAGACTCTGCGAGCGAGAGGAGTTTGCCTGATCATTTATTTGGATGATCTCATTCAGCCCAATATCGAGCCACGGAGATCCTTCACCCCCGTGGGCTTTTTAATTGTTACAGGATCTGGGGTTTGTCATCAACGAGCATAATTCTGTTCTATCTCCCAGTCAACCACTTTAATTTCTGGCTTTACAGATAGACTTGATCCTATCCCTCCTGATTCTCACCTGATCAGAAAATAAGAACATTCAAGAAGGAATTGAGGTGTGCCTTGAACTGGCAGAATGTCTCTTTGAGATCATTGTCCAGGTTTGTGGGACTGTTAGCTTTGTTGATACAAGTGCTTTTCCTGGGGCCCCTCCATTACAGAGCTCTGGAAAGGTTGTAGATTCACAACCGTAGAAAGGCATTTCCTAGGCGGATCAAATCAATTTGTATGGGGAAGCCAGGATGGAGATGTTGTGGTGGCTAGGCCACATGGAGTCCTGGACTGGCAGGGCAATTTTCGGTATCTCGATAGAAGTTGTCATAGAATCAGATGCCAGCAGATGAGGCTGGGAAGCAAGATGCGACCCGGTTTTAACGGGGTCGTTGGTCGGAGATGGATTCATTGCGCAAAATACAAATGCATTTCTCCAAGATTGGTCTTTGACTTGGGGTTATGCGTTTGCCACATTCATAATGATCCCCAGAGTCCTTCCCAGGTTCAGATGCAAGCAGCAGAGCTCATGCTTTTTCTGAGGAAGGCTCACTCGTGGTTTCTGTTTCTGTTGGAGATGGCGTGTGCCAGCCTGATTAAGATTTCTCACCATCAAAACCTGTTGTTGGACTCTGTGAGTCACCTTCACCCACTGATCCTGTCAGAGCAATTCACTCTGCTAGCCTGGAAGGTTTCAGGGAAATATGGAATATGCCAGGACTTCCACAACATGCTGGATTCTATTTTAAGCAGGCCTGATCAGCAATTACACATAAGAATTATGCTTCGGCAAGGTGGAGATAGGTTGGCTGGTGTAACAAGCTAAGTGTTAATCCCCTGAGGTAAACTGTTTCTTGGTGATTAACTTTCTTTCCTCCTTGGTGGATTCACGTCTGGCTTACAGGTCAGTAAATAATTTCTGGTCCACAAATTCAGCAGGTCATTGCCAGGTTGAGGGCAAACAAATTGGAGAATACCCTTTGGTGTGTAAGCTTATGTGTGGCATTCAACTGAAAAAACCCTCTTCCAAAGTACTCAATTTTATAGGATGTCAATGTTGTTTTTTGATGTGTGGGTGGGGCAGTGTCCAGATAATGCTGCCTTATCCAGTGAACAGCTGTCAGCCAAGTTTACAGCTCTATTATGCTTAATCTCCTGTAAGACGGTTTCTGATGTTCGTACCCTGGATCTTTCAGGTAGAGTATTTTGTCTGGATGGAGTTTCTTTTTCTATTTCTTGGCGCACTAAATCCAATTCCTGTCTGTCTTATCGAGCTTTCCCCAATAATGCAAAATTATGTGTTGTGCGCTGCTTGAAAGAATACGAGGCATGTACTAGCGAGTTGAGACAAGATCATAGTGGGCAATGACGATTCTCCAATTAACATGAAGAGAGAATCTTGATTTCATTAAAGACATACGGAGGCTAACATTATGCAAATACTTTTATTTGCTGTCCAAACATGCAGCCCTTTAAAGAATATTATTACATCACAATAAAATAGAACTTTAACAATATAACAACTAGGTTGAGCAGGCTCCTATCTTCCTCGTGGGCTGCGATGACACAGGAGTACAGTGAAGAAATTTCATCAAAATAGTTATTCCTTAAGATTGTTATCTGAGAAGGAACAAGAAAAACACCATATAGTGAAAAAGACAACAGACAATAGTCACAATTTTTCAGATAAAAACATTTGACATTAATCAACCCAAACCTCTCAGGGAGAGGAGGGTTGGATAATGTTAGCCTCTGTATGTCTTTAATGAAATCAAGATTCTCTCTTCATGTTAATTGGAGAATCGTCATTTCATTACAAGCCCGGAGGCTACCATTATGCATGTTTAAAGCCATGCAAAGCTGCACCGCTAACATGTTCTATCGGTCTCAAGTAGAACTTCGAGAAGGTACTTGCATTAGACCAATCTGCAGCTTTAAGTATTTCGGGCAGAGAACCCCCAGCCCAAAAGACTTTGCTAGCCATTGCACCTCTAGAAGAGTGAGCACCAAACCTAGACAGATCTACACCTGCCTCATGCATAATCAGGCGGATCCATCTCGCTAAAGTTGCTGATGACACTGGCCTAAAAGGTCTAACATAAGATAAAAGAAATTGATCACATCCAGGAGGTCTAAAAACTGAAATCTTATTTTCATAACACTTCATGCAATTAACCACACATAATTTTTCACATTCATGAAAGAAGGGATAGAAAATAGATTCTGACATCGTTTTCGTTCTTTTCCAGATATCGAAATGAACACCTTCAGAAGAATAAAATCTGTAGGAAAGCTCAAGGGCTTTAATATCAGACAACCTCCTGAAGGATATTAAACATAGTAAGGTTGCTAATTTCATTGGAATTCTTTTAAGGGAAAGTAATTGATTAACAGGCCAAGACATGAAAAGGTTAAAAATAAGATTAACATCCCAAAGGGATTCATAGCGAGCTCTAGGAGGTCTCCTAAGTCTAATACCTTTCATGAACCTTTTGATTAGTGGATTACTTCCGATAGCAAGGCTATTAATCAGACAATGACCCGAAGAGATAGCTGACCTGTAACAGTTGATGGTTCTAAAAGAAAGACCTGACTCAAAAAGATGAGTGAGGTAATTAGCTACATATTGTAAAGGACATTGAACGGGATCCAAATCCCTTTCAACGCACCAACCAGACCATTTCTTCCAAACTCCTCTGTATCTCTTTCTGGTCCCAGGGGCCCATGATTCTTCCAGTAAGCTTTTAGCTTCTCCTGAAAGTTCAGAATATCTTCCTGAATCCCTGATATCCTCCAAACAAGAAGGTTCATTTCCCCCTCCAAGACTAAAGGATGTTCTTCTCCGTCTGGGCCTTGAAGTAGGCCCGGACATGAAGGGATTAACCATGGGAAGTCTACCGCCAGTTCCATTACACCGGGGAACCATACTTGGGATTTCCAAAAGTGAATCACCAGAATTATGTTGCATGATTCGAGTCTCACTTTCCACAACAATCTCTGAATCATTGAGAAGGGAGGGAAGGCGTAGTAACCCTTCGTCCCTTCCCAAGGTTGGAGAAAGGCATCTACTCCCGACGCGTTTGGGTCTGGTCTCCAGCTGAAGTATTTCTGAACTTGGTTCGTCAATCGGCTGGCAAACAAATCTTAACAGGATTGGACCCCAAACTTCCTGAATTAGATGAAAAAATCTGGGATTCAGCATCCAATTGCTGGAATCGTGAAGAAAACGTGAATTCCAGTCTGCTCTCAGATTTAACGAACCGGGAATGTAATCTGCCCTGAGGGTGATTTTGTGTTCCCAACAAAAATACCATATTTTCTTTGCAATATCCGAGAGATTTTTGGATTTCGCGCCACCCAATCGATTTATGTAAGAGACGGCTGAAAAATTGTCCAGACGGATTAAAGTATCTGTGGTATCTTCCACACAACGCGCACCCCCGGCAGCTCAGCTGACATTAGAGCGGCTCGCGGTGACGTCATTCCGAATGTCACCGCGACCCGCGTTCGAAGTCGAGCGCCTGAGAAGAAGGAATTTGCCACCCGCTGTGGTTACCGCTGTGGCAGGGGTCATAGAACCGGTGGAAGCGACAGAGTGGTTGGCACCCATTGTGGCCGCACAGAAAAAGGATGGATCAGTTCGGCTGTGCAGCGACCTTAGAGCCTTGAACAAGGAGGTTGTAGTCGACCGGTTCCCGCTGCCCAATATCACCCAAATGATGAGCATGCTAGAGGGTGCAAAGGTATTCTCCACGCTTGACCTTACCTCAGCCTACTTTCAAATCAAACTTCATGAAGAGTCGCAAGAACTCACGGCGTTTGTAACACCCATGGGGGCATACAAGTTCAAAAGGATGCCGTTCGGGTTGGTCTCTGCGGCAGCCGTCTTCCAGAGGCTGATGGGAAACATCCTGAAGGAGATCCCTGGAGTTGTATGCTATCAGGACGACGTCCTAGTATTTGCCAGAGATAATGAGGAGCATGATAAGAGACTGAGACAGGTACTTTCAAGATTCCGGTAACAAGGACTTACTGTGAAGAGGGAAAAATGCGTGTTCAGATGCGCGGAACTAGACTTCTTGGGGCACAAAGTAACGGCAGAAGGAATCCGTCCCATGGCAGAACTCCAGAACACCATTGTGAATCTAGCAGCCCCGAAGAGTAAGGAAGAGATCAGGTCTTTCATGGGAATGTTAGAGTTCTACGGAAAATTCATACGGAACCTCGCAGGGAGAACGCATGCCATCAGGCTGTTGTTGAAGAAGGAGGCTGCGTATGATTGGAGTCAAGAGTGTCAAAGGGAGTTCGAGGACGTGAAGATTGCTCTTGCTGAAGCTCCCAGTCTGAAGTCTTACATGCCTAATCGCGAAACAGTAGTCACTACAGACGCAAGCGCCAAAGGGCTAGGGGCGGTTCTCACGCAAACAAGTGAAGACGGAGAAGAGACGATAGCATTCGCCTCAAGATCCCTGCAAAAGTCAGAAGACAACTACTCTGTGATCGAAAAAGAAGCCTTAGCAGTATTCTGGGCATTGAGCAAATTCAGAGACTTTCTGTAGGGCACAACTTTTGTCCTTCGTACAGACCACAGGCCTTTGGTGGAGGTTTTCAGTAAGAAGGGGCTGGATGCGGTCTCTAGTAGGACCAGGCGTTGGGTGGTTGGCCTCCAGGAGTACACCTTCAAGGTCGAATACGTCCCTGGTGCCCGGAATCTGGCGGTAGACTGCCTATCTAGGCTGGTGAAAGAAAGTGATGAGAAGGAGACACAAGACTGGACAGAGGAAGATTTGGATGATCTCCAAAGGGAAAATGTTTGTACCATCCAGAAAGCTATAGGCGAGGAGACATGGAAGTGTGCTCTAAAAGAGGACGGAGTCTTAGATGAGATTTGCAAGAGAGCAATGGACAGATGGAAACACGAAGATAAACGTGGTGAGGCTCTTCGGCCATACTGGATCATAAAGGACGAGTTGTCGATAGTTGTCGATTGTCTGTTCAGAGGAACGAGGTTGGTACCTCCCGTGACAGTGAGAGAGAGTCTTATTGACATGGCTCACGATGGCCACCTGGGCATCACCAAGACCAAGCAAAGGCTGAGAGAAGACTATTGGTGGCCGAGCATGGACCTGGCGATTGAAAGGAAAGTGAGGGACTGCATCCCATGCAGCATCAGCGACAAAGTGCTGAAGCAACTGACACCTCCAATGGTGTGCAGACCACCACCATCAGGGCCCTGGGAGGAGTTGGCATTGGATATCCTTGGTCCATTGACAGGAGAGGTGCGCACTCCGTACATTCTGGTGCTCATGGATCTGTACTCCAGATGGCCAGAAGTGAAGTTGGTGAGTGAAATCACAACCAAGATCGTCATCGAGTTCCTTCAAGGGCTGTTCAAAAAAGAAGGACTACCCAGCAGTCTACTCACAGACAACGGAGTGCAATTGTGCTTGAAGGAAATGGAGGAGGTCCTTGGGGAGAGAGGAATCACACACGAGCGTTGTGCCCTGTACCACCCAGAGACAAACGGCATGGTAGAACGTTTTAACAAGACCCTCAAAGAGAGCATCCAGTTAGCCAAGGCCAGTGGCACGAATTGGAAGGAAGAGGTATGGAGGCGCATAGAAGCATACAGGGTCACCCCGCACCAGACGACGGGGGTCACCCCATTGGAAATGCTAAGAGGAAGGATTCCCAACACCAAACTGTCTCCAGGATGGATGGGGTGGCATAAGGGTTGGTCAGACCACTCCAAAGAAGCGAAAGGGTTAGTGAGGCAGGAAAAAGCTATGGGGGAGAGGAAAGAAAGATTTGACAGGCTTAACTCCACACGGAAGGCTGGTTTCAAAGTGGGGGATGGCATAAAGATCAGGACACCCACCGGCAGGGCAAGTTGGTCAGGATACAGTAGGCCCACCAAGATCACTAAATTATTCAGGAATGCTGTAAAGATCCAGGAGGGAAAGATTTGGAACCTGGGAAGAGTAGTGAAGTTTTGCCCACCCGGTCATGATTCTAATAGAGGCAGTGTGAGGGAGGATGACTCCGAGGATAACCAGGGTCCCCTTCCCAAAAAACAGTGGTCGAACCCCCAACCTGGTGGAAGGGTTAGCCAGAGGATGACCAGGCCACCCAGACATTTTGAGCAGTACGTTATGATGTAATCCGGCCTTAATTCTTGCCCGTTTGTGTTACTTTCTTCTCTGTTGTTTCTTTCCGCAGGAGAGGGGGATGTGTGGTATCTTCCACACAACGCGCACCCCGGGCAGCTCAGCTGACATTAGAGCGGCTCGCAGTGACGTCATTCCGATTGTCACCCGACCCGCGTTCGAAGTCGAGCGCCTGAGAAGAAGGAATTTGCCACCCGCTGTGGTTACCGCTGTGGCTGGGGTCGCTTGTATTTGCATTTGCCTTATCTTATATTAAACTATCGTTTGGACTTCTAACTTGGTATCTTGGTCGTTAATGTCCAGCTTGTTACAGAGTTCTTCAGAACTTCTTTGAAACTCATAAGGGCATTTAAAGCTGCTAACATTTCTAAAGAGTTTATGTGGAGGGATTGTTCTGAAAAGGACCATCTCCCACCGGTTTCCAAGTCGTTCAGACGAGCACCCCAACCATGGTTGCTCGGATCTGATTGTAGGATAAAATCTGGTACATTTCCAAATATAGCTTTTCCATTCCAAGCTTGGAGATTGTTTAACCACCAATGCAGGTCTTCTCGAGCGTCTTCTGAAAGGAGAAGGGAATCTTCGTACCAGAGACCCTTCCTCAAGCCTTGAGCTTTTAATCTCTGCAAGCCACTGTAGTGAAGTGGGCCTGGAGAAATTGCCTGTATAGAAGACAAAAGGAGACCCAAAACCCTGGCTAGGTCTTTCAGACGGATAATATATTTTGAGAGGACGTAGGAGACGTGTTTCCTGATCTTGGTAACCTTTTGGTGGGGAAGGATCAGGTTGGATAGAATAGGATTGACTTTGAAACCCAAGAATTCTATTTCTTGAATTGGGGTTAAAATAGATTTTTCCAAATTTATGATAAAACCCAAGTCTCGAAGGAGGTTCATAGTGATATCTAAATGTTCCAAAATTTCTGTCTTGTCTTGAGACATGATGAGGATATCGTCTAAATAAATTATAAGACGAATCCCCCTTTTCCTTAGGTAACTGACCACCGGATGAAGAACCTTGGTGAAACACCAAGGGGCTGAAGATAGACCGAAGGGGAGACATTGGAACTGAAAGAGAGTTCCTTTCCAAGTAAATCGGAGATATCTGCGACATTCCTCGTGCATGGGAATGGTGAAATAGGCATCCTTCAGATCCAATTTCACT
Organism: Lissotriton helveticus; assembly: GCF_964261635.1. Classification (NCBI taxonomy): domain Eukaryota; kingdom Metazoa; phylum Chordata; class Amphibia; order Caudata; family Salamandridae; genus Lissotriton; species Lissotriton helveticus. Next base: position 949,223,154 of record NC_136061.1, read on the forward strand.
AGCCAGTCTTTGGTTTGAAGAATGTCTCTCAAAAGATGGATACCCTCCATCTTGAAATGTCTGTAGATTAGAAAATTGTTTACATTTTTTAAATTTATAACAGGTCGCCAACCCTTGTCTTTCTTTTTGACTAGAAAGATAGAAATTAGAAAGCTTTTCGTTAACTCTGAAAGTGGGATTTTTATAATAGCCCCTTTCTCTAACATTTGGGAGATCTCTGTCTCTATTAATTTGGAATTTTCCTCGTCTAAAATGAGTTCTCTGGGAGTTCTTTCCTGAAAGGGTTCTTCCCAAAATTCTATTTTGAATCCCACAACAGTCTACAAAATCCATGGATCTTGAGTGATTCGAAGCCAATTCTTTTCGAAATGTCTCAATCTTCCTGCCACCTTTAAGGGAATAGAAGGGGTTGTCCTTACCATAGTTTCCTTGATTGGATGATCGAGGTCTGCCACCACGGGATCTTGAGCCCTTCCTCTTTGTGGAAAGAAGTTTGAGCTTCCACGGAAACCTCTATAGGGACGATAGTCTCTGTTGTCTTGATAAAACTGGGACCGGGATGAGGTGCCGATGACAGATTGTCCCCTTCTGTCAGCCCTTCCAAAAAGTGATCGAGTTCCAAAGACTCTACGCATATTTGACTGTGCCCTACTAAAGGCATTGAAGGTGAAGACATACTTCCCGAGTGTTTTACCGAAGTTGTCTCCGAATTGGAGCCCTTTGGTGTTGGACATATCTTCACTAGCTGAGAGATCAGCTAGTTTCGGGTTCATCCTTAGGAGAACAGCCTTTCTACGTTCGGTGATTAAATTCGCGTTAGCATTGCCAATAAGGCAAATAGCATGTTGCGAATATCCTCGAAGCACTTCGATGTCTATAGGTGAGTCATTAGCTTTAGCTTCCTCTGTCATATCCAGAATTTTTTAAAGTGGTCCCATTACATCAAGTAGTTTATCTTGAGCTTGTTTAAGACATCTTTCGATTCCTTTTCTAGGGTCCCTTCCAGATTTGAACAGGAAGGTGATTAGGTCAGTATCAAGGTTAGGTGTATTACAAATCTTGTCCTCCGAAGAGGGACGAGGGCATTCATTCCTTAAAAGATTACGGGTATTGATATCAAGGGGTTTTCTAACCCATTGTGATAGATATTTACCAACATGATCCATAGGCCACCATTCAGTGCTACGAGGATGACGGATTGTAGTGGGATTAAACATTTCCCCACCAAATGGGTCTTTGACTGAGGTAGAAGCAGAAGTTTTTCTAAATCTTCGTCAATATCTTCAAAAGAGTCTTGAGGATCAAAGATAAATTCATCGAAGTCATCATAGTCTGTTGGTTGATTTTCCAAATAATCATTAAAATCATTTGTCCCGTAGAGGGTACCGCCTTCTATTGTGCCACTAGGGACACCTCTTCTCTCTGCCTCAAGTAATTGAGGTCTATCTATTGTGCTGCAAGGAGCACCAATGACTCTTGTGGCGCGAGGGCCACCAAACTCGTAAGCATTTTTGGATGCTTCAATAGAGTAATTCCTCTTTTGGAGTACTTTTCCCTTTTCTTGCCCTGCAGATGTTGAAGGAGATTCCCCATCCGAGAGTTAGAAATAATTCTCCTCCGTAGGCGAAACTCTCTTTCTCTTTGCGAGAGCAGCGTCAACAGCCTCTATAATAGAAGATCTAAATTCCTCTCTAAAGAGGTTTCTAATGTTATCAGGCAAAGGTTCCTTAGGGGAAACATTTGCATCACTGGTGTTGTCTTCCATGACGATTTAAATGTAATAAAAAAGTACACCAGATAGGTTATAGGTGTAAATAACCTCCTCACAGGTTAATTACAAAGCTAGTATCCTTAGAATATTTTACAGGGAAAAGCTCTCTTTGTAAGAGCGAGTTTTCACTTATCTTAAAATGAGAAACTCTTGCGTCGATTCTGTTAGAAGCCAGTAGATGGCGATCCTCTTCCAGAATTAAATCTGTAAAAAATTAATCTCTTTCGTCATTTTTTCGATTTAGGCTCGTAAAAGGACTGTCCTCCCCGTCTCCGTTACACTCTCGAGAAAGGTGTAACTATGGAGACCAAGACAGTATACAAACGACTCTCCGTGTATCGGAGCGTGAGGATGTTCGCGTGAGGATGTTCTGTATTTCATTTCCGCGTCCCTAGCTAGTTGTTAGGAGAAGTGTGATGTTGCAAGAATATAATGGAGTATAATGGGCATGCGCAAGGCCCGTGAGGCTGGCACGTACCCGCGTCTCTATGTTGCTAAGAGACGCGGGAAATCGAGTGAATAGTCTTTACATTCAATTTCCTTTTTTTAAATTTTTTTTTTTTTAAACAAGGGAAACGCTTCCAAGTTTTAGGTAACCTCACTCGATAGCAAGAGAAGCTCTTCTAAGCTTTGTCCTCACTCGATAGGTCTTTACCCGATAGAAAGTGCTCAAGTCGGTTACACAAGAGAAAGATAAAAAACACTAAAATACCTACCATGAATCCATTTCTCCTGATCACATAAAGTAAACAGGAATAAAAGGCTAATCCCGACCATAAATTGGACTGGGAATGATATTTACAACGACGTTAAATTAAACAATATTGAAACAATAGATGGAAGTAAATAGGTAAACATCAGTCGTCTAATAATAGTAAAATCATAAAATATATCTAAAACATGCCAAAATATCTATAAATAACGCCAAGATGGTATGCTAGAAAAAATTAGTACTTATCTGTGTCAGAGCAGCGAACAAAAGAGGAAGATAGGAGCCTGCTCAACCTAGTTGTTATATTGTTAAAGTTCTATTTTATTGTGATGTAATAATATTCTTTAAAGGGCTGCATGTTTGGGCAGCAAATAAAAGTATTTGCATAATGGTAGCCTCCGGTCTTGTAAGGAAATTGTTACTTCCTCTGCAGAAACCGTTCAAACCAGTGTCGGCTGCAATGCTGGCTAGGTGGGTGCGCTCGCTTCTAGCTGATACAGGTATTGGCGTTTCTAAGTTTGGCGCCCAGTCCACTAGGGTCAGTATAGCCTCCAAACCCTTTGCTTTAGGTTCTTATTTGGAACATATTATGAGAGCAGCCGACTGTTCGTCAGAGTCTACGTTTAAGGTATTCTAGTACAAGCCTATTATGGATGTTGCTTCAGTGATGGTATCACAGCTTTAAATAAGCATATTTGGTGCCTCCTGTCCTGACATAGAATAAAATGTTTTCTACCCTATGCAACAAGAATTTCCAGCGCTATTAAGGACACTGAGGTGAGTATTATCCCACCCGTAGTTTATCTTAACATTCCGCATAATCATCCTGTTATACAATGTTATTGCATTTTGGTATATGCCAATATAAATGATTTACCTACCCTGTTATGACAAATGACATTCTTGTAATGGTTGTTGTAGGTTAGAGTTTATGACTTGTTTTTCTGTTCTTTAGGAAGCGATCACTATCAAGGCTGAAAAGAATGGCGGTTGCAGTGGGCACTGGTTGATGGATGAACCTGGCTGTTGTGGTCCAGTTCTGCAATGTGCGCTTGCCACATCGCACAAGTTCTGTTCAGCCCGTTGTTCGGGGCCTGGGTGAAGATAGACGGATTTTTCATTGGAACATTGGTTCTTGGGAGAACTCTCGTCATGTTGGAGTTATTCAGTTGAGTCAGAATGCTGCATTTGATTCTACAGTAAAAAGAAAGAGAAGGGAAGATGGTGGTTCCAGTACTTAAAGGGCCAGCTTCCCTTTGAGAGGAGCATGTGATGGTTGCCATGGATGGGGTGTTAATTGGATATGTAGTTTTTAAGTTTAATATATTTTAATTGGCTATGTTTTTGAAGCAGTTAAGATAGAGAAGCATACTAAGAAGGAAGTGGTACAAATTACGGACCGGAACTTCCAGGAAAACGTAAGAACGGTGGAGTCCGTGCGGTCCTTGTGGGAGGCATACAAGACTGTCAAAAAAAGGTTTCTGTTTCCAGATACCTGAGAGCCTTGCTAGAGGAAAGGACAGCCACTACTCAATGGGGTTGGCTGTTGGGATAGTGTATCATATGTAACAAAGGAAAAATTGTTCCTTTTTTAGGTGTCCCCTCACTCACCGGGGTTGCCCCACGGTGACATGCTTCATCATTGGGGCCATCCCAGTCCTCTACGGGCTGGGGCGTGCTACGACTTGCGGAGTTACGTAGGAGCACTTAAAAGGACTATGTGTGGTGCATGTGTATTTGTGGGGAGTGGACTATGTGATGAGTTAAAAAATACCTGCCCAGTAGGTTACTAATAAACTTTATTCTGGCCTCTAGGTGGTAGTATTAAAAACGGGGTAGGGAGATAGGCTATCCTAAACTTAATGTGTTCAGAAGTACCTATCAACTCCTAAGTCGACATGTTTCGTGCATACCCCAAGCACTTCTTCGGGACTACACAGGGACCAGCCCTGTGTTCGCCACTCCTTACTCTGTCACTGAGATATTTACAAAAAGGGTTTTAAGCTGCAGCAAACTCTGTTAAGTGCATGCATTTATACCTACGTATTTTGTTCCAAAAACACGTGGTTCCTGAAAGATAGAAAACAACTTTAAAATTCAAGGGGTGGTTGGCCCCATTAGTTATCACACACAGTTTTTTACAGAAGTGATGTACTCTGTGAATTCGGACCCGGACTCATTGGCCGTGCTTGTTTTCATGCACGAAGACGTGATTGATTTCGTGCATTTTTCGAACGTGATTTTTAACAAAACACCTATCGCAGTGTCACACCCATACATTCAACAGTCATACACACTCATACATACTTTCTTATGAGACCTAACTGGGCCCCATGGAGTCGGAGGGGTATCGGTATCCTCGCAACTCTGATGAGAAAGAAATGGAGTTGTTAAGTCACCCAGTACTGTTCGTTTTCTAGGCATTTTCTCCGTTTCAAAAATCGGCATTCCTTCGTGCCCTATTCCACTTACTTGTGCTCTGGTTACCTCCTGTATTCAGGCACCTACTCTTTCTCCCTCCGGTCCGGATGTTATCGGACTGGAGGTTCCGTGTTGTTTAAATGCTGATGCCATTCGCGGTATCCCAGCGCTGTCGAGGGAACGCCCTTTGCGCACGCTAGAGCGTGTGTTTCTCTACCCGTGCCCCGTCTACGTGGCGGCCATCTTGGGGGTGTCGATCTTCGCTAATAGTCGGGATTAGGTGTCTAATGTGACTATTATCGCGTTACGACACCTCTAAATCAATTTAGGGTGATATACAAAGTACTTGCCATATTATCAGGGTTTTTACCCGCCATGTTTGAAAAAAGTGGAAATAAGTTCAAAAATGAACCGATTGAACTGTCACCAATATCTCATGGTAGTTTATAGCTGGTAAAGTACAGTATTTTCAAGGGATCATAACCTTCCAGTGGTGGATTCAGCCACACAGGATAATATTTCATCAGTGATTGTACAGTTATTGCCAAAAGATGGTAAGAACTATATATACATGAGACTTCGTGAATTTCACATGTACCGGGTCTGGTTTTATAATGTTTACATGTGTCTTTTATGTAAACTGTCCCCAGGGAATGTCGTCATTCAATCCCACGATATGGGAGCGAAGTTTAAACACCCAGCGTTGCTCCTTTTCTAATAGTTTCTTTTCCATGTCAGCATGGGGTGGTTGGGTTTCCAGCACCACCCAGCGCATATCGTTGGGTGTGTGTGCTTTTTCCAAAAAGTGTGTTGTCATTTTGGTGTTCGAGTGTTTGCACCTAAAGTTGCTGCGATGTTCAACCATTCTGGTGTTAACCTTTCTGGTTGTCATTCCAATATAATGCAAATTGCACACACATGTGATCATGTAGACCACTCCTGATGTATTGCAGTTTGAAAACTGTCTTAACTCCCATTTGAGGCCTGTATTACAAATCACCTGTTTGGTGGTTTCAGTCAGGTGGCACACGCTGCAGTTGGAACATGGATGGTGTCCAGTTGGCAAGGGGTGCATACGTCGGACTGGGCCTTCCATAGATCTAGGGCGTGTGTGCACCATCAAGTCCTTCGGGTTTTTCCCTTTCCGATGACTGAACATTGGTTGGGTGATGTTAAGACCCCCGCTGTTCAGAGTTCTCCAATGTTTCTTCACGATCTTTGTCACCTGTTGTGAAGCTACTGTATACGTGGTGATGCAGATGGGCCTTCTTTCCAATGGATTTGATGGTGGTTCCTTAGGTTTGGGCTCCAACAATGCATCCCTGTGGTTATTGGATGCCCTTTTCTTAGCTTTCTGAACAATCTTTTTCGGGTATTGTCTCTGATATAGTTTGTCGCATAATTCCTTGGCCTGCATTTCATAGTCACATTTTTCTGAACAATTCCTTCTTAGTCTCAGGAACTGCCCAAATGGCAGGTTTTCACGGAGTTGGCGTGGGTGGAAGCTCTCAAAGCTAAGTAGGCAATTTCTAGACGTTGGCTTAAAATGTGTCGTAGTTATTAGTGTCCCTTTTTCTGCCTTAATGTTTAGGTCTAGGAAGACTAGATGTTCACGGCTCATTGTGGAGGTGAACTTCAGGAAAGGGTCCTGGAGATTCAGCCAGTTTAGGAACACATCTGCCTCCTGCTCAGTTCCATTCCAGATGAGGATGACGTCATCGATGTAACGTCTCCACATCTGGATTTTGGTGGCATGGGGGTTGTCTGTATTCAGGATCTTTTTTGTCTCTAGCCAGTGCACATACAGTCCCGCCACGCTCGGCGCGAATGTGCTTCCCATGCTGGTTCCATGGGTCTGTTTGTATATAGTTTCCTGGAAGAGAAAGAAGTTCTCGGTTAGGGCAAGGCGGCAACATTCTAGCACTACATGCCTAGGTGTTTTGTAATCCCATTGGTTTTCGAATAGAATGTCCTCTAGGATCTGTAGGGTCTCTCTGTGAGGTAAGCTTGTATACAGGCTCTCTACGTCGAGACCTATTAGTATCTGTATGGAGGGGTCAAAAGGTAGGTCTTTTAGGAGGCACAGTACTGATTTTGTGTCCTGTAGGTATGTTGCTGTCTTCTGTACCAAAGGTCTCAAGAAAGCGTCCGCAAACTTAGACAAAGGCTCAAGTATTGATCCTATGCCTGAGACGATTGGTCTTCCAGGTGGTTTTTCCAACCTTTTGTGGATTTTGGGGATAGTATAAAAATACGGGGTCCTAGGGTGTTTGTTTTCCAGGAAATCTGCCTCCTTTCTAGTTAGCCAGTCGTTGACCAGACATTCTTCCACCATCCCAGCTATCTCAATCCTTAGGCGTTCTGTTGGGTCTGCCCTCAGTACCTCATAATTTCTTTGGTCTGCCAGTAGTCTCATGCATTCCGTCTCATAGTCTTCTGAGTTTTGTATAACAATTGCCCCGCCTTTGTCGGCTGGTTTTATTGTTATTGTTGCATCGTTGGCTAGTTCAGCTATGGCTTCCTTTTCAGCTCTACTGGTATTATAAAATGTATTCAAAGCCCTGGTGTCCAGATCCATTACATCTTTCAAAATTGCCTTTTCGAAAGCCAGTACCTCAACTGGTAGGCTATTCGTGGGGGGGGTGAAAGATGATTTTTTCTTTAGTCCTGTGTCACTAGTAGTTCCTATAGGTTGTGGTTTGTCTTTGAAAAAAACTTGTAATTTTATGCTGCGTACAAATTCCTTCAGTTCACAGTACAGCTTGAATTTATCCAGGGTTGTGGTCGGAACAAAACCCAAGCCTTTTTCTAAGACTCTCTCCTGAGCTGGTGTCAAAATTTTGTCAGAGAGGTTTACCACTAGGCTTAGATGTTGCTGGTTGATGGTGTTGTTACCGGTCCTTGGCTCCTTGTGTGTGTTCTGTTGGTTTCCAGAGGTTGGGCCCATTGGACTTGCTGTCCTCTGGTTTTGCCTCGGCCTGGTTTTTTGCCCCTCCCTAAAAAAGGCTGTTGTGGTATTCCTGACATCTGGGCATTGTCCCAAAATGGGAAAGGTTGTTGTGGGTATGGTTGCTGAAAAGGAGGGGGTCCATAGAAGAACTGCGGTGGTGGTCCTTGGTAGGGTTGCCAGTTGTTTCCTCTGTTCATTCTTCTCCCCGCTCTGCCTCGTTTATTTCGCGGTTGGTTGCGATTGTAACTGTTATCAGAGGAGTCGGATCCTGTGTCTGAGGCTCCGCTGTCACTGTTGTAACCTGGGTTCCTCCCAGAAAGTACATACTCGCTCCCATATCGTGGGATTGAATGACGACATTCCCTGGGGACAGTTTACATAAAAGACACATGTAAACATTATAAAACCAGACCCGGTACATGTGAAATTCACGAAGTCTCATGTATATATAGTTCTTACCATCTTTTGGCAATAACTGTACAATCACTGATGAAATATTATCCTGTGTGGCTGAATCCACCACTGGAAGGTTATGATCCCTTGAAAATACTGTACTTTACCAGCTATAAACTACCATGAGATATTGGTGACAGTTCAATCGGTTCATTTTTGAACTTATTTCCACTTTTTTCAAACACGGCGGGTAAAAACCCTGATAATATGGCAAGTACTTTGTATATCACCCTAAATTGATTTAGAGGTGTCGTAACGCGATAATAGTCACATTAGACACCTAATCCCGACTATTAGCGAAGATCGACACCCCCAAGATGGCCGCCACGTAGACGGGGCACGGGTAGAGAAACACACGCTCTAGCGTGCGCAAAGGGCGTTCCCTCGACAGCGCTGGGATACCGCGAATGGCATCAGCATTTAAACAACACGGAACCTCCAGTCCGATAACATCCGGACCGGAGGGAGAAAGAGTAGGTGCCTGAATACAGGAGGTAACCAGAGCACAAGTAAGTGGAATAGGGCACGAAGGAATGCCGATTTTTGAAACGGAGAAAATGCCTAGAAAACGAACAGTACTGGGTGACTTAACAACTCCATTTCTTTCTCATCAGAGTTGCGAGGATACCGATACCCCTCCGACTCCATGGGGCCCAGTTAGGTCTCATAAGAAAGTATGTATGAGTGTGTATGACTGTTGAATGTATGGGTGTGACACTGCGATAGGTGTTTTGTTAAAAATCACGTTCGAAAAATGCACGAAATCAATCACGTCTTCGTGCATGAAAACAAGCACGGCCAATGAGTCCGGGTCCGAATTCACAGAGTACATCACTTCTGTAAAAAACTGTGTGTGATAACTAATGGGGCCAACCACCCCTTGAATTTTAAAGTTGTTTTCTATCTTTCAGGAACCACGTGTTTTTGGAACAAAATACGTAGGTATAAATGCATGCACTTAACAGAGTTTGCTGCAGCTTAAAACCCTTTTTGTAAATATCTCAGTGACAGAGTAAGGAGTGGCGAACACAGGGCTGGTCCCTGTGTAGTCCCGAAGAAGTGCTTGGGGTATGCACGAAACATGTCGACTTAGGAGTTGATAGGTACTTCTGAACACATTAAGTTTAGGATAGCCTATCTCCCTACCCCGTTTTTAATACTACCACCTAGAGGCCAGAATAAAGTTTATTAGTAACCTACTGGGCAGGTATTTTTTAACTCATCACATAGTCCACTCCCCACAAATACACATGCACCACACATAGTCCTTTTAAGTGCTCCTACGTAACTCCGCAAGTCGTAGCACGCCCCAGCCCGTAGAGGACTGGGATGGCCCCAATGATGAAGCATGTCACCGTGGGGCAACCCCGGTGAGTGAGGGGACACCTAAAAAAGGAACAATTTTTCCTTTGTTACATATGATACACTATCCCAACAGCCAACCCCATTGAGTAGTGGCTGTCCTTTCCTCTAGCAAGGCTCTCAGGTATCTGGAAACAGAAACCTTTTTTTGACTTTAATGACTGGAGGGCGAGCCTAGCTAGTAACCCTCTGACTCCCTTAGTTTTTCCCTGAGGCATACAAGACTGTCATCAGAGGGGAGGTATTGTCGTTGGTCTCCGGGAAGAGGAGGAAAGTCCGAGCTGAAGTGGATAGGGTGGAGGCTGAACTGATAGCACTGGAGGGGGAGGTCTCAAGGGAGGCCACTCTGGGGGGGTTGCATCGACTGAAACACCTCCGAGACGAATATAGGAGTCTAGCCAGGGACAGGGCCAAAGTTCAGATCGTCGACAAGCAAAGTAGGATCTATGAACATGGCTATAAGGCAGGAAAGGTCATAGCATGGTTGGAAAAGGGGGAATGGGCATCGCGGTTAGTGCCGGAATTGCAGACGGTGGAATCAGGATTGGTGACATATCCACAGCAGATTGCAGATCAGTTCTCAGTGTACTATAAACTGGCCGAAAATGCAGCTATGATACACGATATTCCAATGCCCAGCCTCTCGGAGGAGGACATGAAGTATCTGGATTCCCCCCCTCACGGATGACGAGGTGGCGCAGGCTATCAGGGGTGTCCACTCTGGGAAGGCCTCGGGCCCGAACGGAATCCCCATAGAGCTTTATAAACTTAATGCGAACAAACTTGCACCATTTCTCCGTGCCATGTTCGTCGAGAGTAGAGAAACATGCCAACTCCCCTACGACCAACGTTTGGCAAACATCGTGGTTATTCATAAAGGAGGCAAGCCGAAAACGGAGTGCTCTTCCTATCGGCCGATTCCATTACTTAATGCTGAACCTAAAGTGTTGGCTAAACTATTGACGACTAGGCTGGTTAAGGTCATATCGACCCTGGTCCACCCGGATCAGTCTGACTTTATGCCACGCCGAAACACAGCCCTCAATCTCAGGAGACTGCATGGGATTGGGTGGCGCGTCGAGCATACAAGAGCCTGCAGTCCTGTTGTCACTAGATGCAACAATGGCGTATGATAGGGTCGAATGGCACTACTTGTTTGCAGTTCTAGCGAAGTTCGGTAACGGCAAGGAGTTTATCGACTGGGTCCGTCTTCTATACACTTGTCCCTTAGCCAGGGTTGTGGTAAACAACCACAAATCCGTAGACTTTCCCCTAGAAAAGGGTACAAGGCAGGGATGTCCCCTATCCCCACCATTATTTGCGTTGGCACTTGAGCCACTCGCGGCATGGGTCCGATGGGACCGGCCGATTCGCGGGCTGCGCTGGACACCTGAGTGGGAGGACAAGATTGCTCTCTATGCAGATGACATCCTGCTCTACTTCACCAACCTCCGGGCTTCTTTTATGGACGCCCTTGCCATATTTGGAAGGTGTTCTGGCTTCGCCATTAATTGGGCGAAATCGGTGCTTTTTGTCATTAGCGATGAGCCTCCGGTCGTCCCGAGTTTCTGCCCATTGCGGATTGAAAATGTGGGTTTTCGGTATCTGGGCATATTTGTGACCAAGGATCCGAAACTGAGGTATGAAAAGAACCTGGAGCCCCTGCTGGCCAAGTTCCGAAGAGATGTGGCGAGGTGGAAATCACTGCCGCTTTCCTTGTTGGGCCGCGCAGTGTTATTTAAAATGATGGCTCTCCCCCGCTTTTTGTATGCGCTCCAAAACACAATGGATCCAGTGCCCCCCTCGTATTTCAAGGATATAGAGTCCCTCAAGAGACAGCTTCTCTGGGATGAGAGAGGGAAAGATTTTACTATATAAAGATCCTGGGATATTCTTATCACTTAGCTAGCATTAACCACTGTGTAGGTCCTACTGCTTGAAAGTTATAGGCCTCAGTTAGATTGGCCAGAGTACTGCCATTTTGTAGTACTGCCATTTTCTCTTAGTGTAAGCAGAAAGCAGGTCTGACCTAGGCTTCACCCAGCTCAACTTCTGCGAGGCTCCGCACTCCTAGTTCTAGCCCCCACCCCACTGTGTGCTAAGTTCACTAACGTTATAGTTCAACTTCCCATCAATTCTTTCAACACACCCTGGACTGCCACCTAAGGCTGTGCATGAGAAAAAGGGAAGTTCCCGCCGCAGCTACGCCAAGCTTGAGTGATAAATGTGGCAACAAGCATTACAGACTGGTACATACACGCACGAATAGAGTTCTTTTGCGCAATAATAACACTTTTCTGCCGTCCATGCACAATTTATAACAACCTTCCAGTCAACAAGGCGCGACCCTTAGTCTAGACAAATGTACGAGTCGCACTTACAGGAATGAGGGCTACTTTTGAACGTATGGATGGGAAAGGCACAGCCAGCTGTAGGTGACGAAGGAAGGACATATGCTACGAGATGGCGTGAGATGACGTGACATAGGCTTCACACGCCTTGAAACATATAAAAAGGAGGTTCACAAAGCCCTCTTTGAATTACTTCTCCTGAGTGAGTTCTTCCCATGGGATTCTCGAGAGCCCATGTATTTAGTACATGTACTTTAATTTTGATGCTTTAGGTTACGTGCTGTCTTATGAAATGTTACATTTGTGATGTTGCCTTGCTATATATTCAGTTAACCTTGCTTTTTCCTCATTATATTTGAAGTGTTTATATTGCATTTTAGGGACTTCTCACTCATAGGCAAATGTGAGTATTTTCCTAAATAACATGTACCTTGCTTTTTCAATGTACTTTGCAGCTGTCCTCTAGCAGTTTGAAAGCCTGTATTGAGTAAATGCAATGTTCAGTGCTGAAATCTAAATCCACATGGCTACCAGTGAATGCAGAGCACTGGATATTGAACTAATGTGATTTTATGCCTTTATATTGTTGTTCTTAGAAGTTGTACCTTCATAATAAACCTGTAAAACTTTCAGCCTCGGTTTCCACGGCTCATATATCTGTTTTTCTCTATTTTTAGAGCAAGGGTTCCTGCACAACCGGGTACAAATTAAGCCACCCCATTTGTCCCTAGCTCACTCTCACGGCCTTCCCAGCGCAGGCTTCTGAGCCGCTGCGCCAAGCCCTGACCCCTCCTGCCCTGTAATACCTCTCCCTCTGACAGGGAGGGCAGACCCCGTATTGCTTTCTCCAAGCTTACTCTTCCCTAGTACGACAGAGGGATCGGTTTAAGTATTATTGGGCTTCCCAGTTGGCGGCAATAAACCACGTTATTTATGGGTCCCCCTTGGACCCTGGATATGCGATGGACCGCGGGCAGATGCCTGGGGGAAATTTCACCAGGGCACTCTACGCTAGGAAAGGGCACTTTCCCCTCGTTGGACCAGCTGCTCATGCGATTCACGTATGGCATGCCGCTAATCGATGTCTGCAATGGGAAGGGAGACTCACTATGGCGACCCCACTGTGGAGCTCGGAGAGGCTGGGTAGTTTGTGGAAGACGAAGGGCTTTGATAGATGGGACCTCATTGGGATCTCACAAATTAAGGACATGTGGGGGAAGGATGGGGTACTTACGTTTTCCGCCTTACAGGAAAGACATCAGATGCAGGAATGTGTGCGTTTCCCATATCTCCAGGTTAGACATGCCCTGCTTGCAAATGTTCCCCATGACACTGAACTCCCGGAGGCCTCCCCACTAGAGGACCGAGTACTGGATGGTATTCTACCGAACAAAACCATATCAATGATATATAAAAAACTTATCAACCATATGAGTGACCCTCTGGTAACTGTTAGGGAGAAATGGGGCGCAGATGGCCTAGTCTTGGATGACGAAGATTGGAGAGAGGCGGTTTCCTCCCCGAAAGTAGTAGCCATCCAAATGCGACTCAGACTGGTGCAGTTGAAGATATTACACAGGACATACATAACAGGTCCACGTTTGGTACATATGGGTTTGGCGGACAGCGGGGAATGTAGGAGGGGGTGTGGGGAGACTGGAACGTTCATGCATGTTCTGTGGCACTGTGCGGCAATACAGGAATACTGGGCCAAGATCCACGAGAAAATCCGAGAAGTGGTAGGGGTGGAACTGGCGGTAGAGACCCGACGTTGTATATTGAATGTCTGGGAGCCAACTGATCTGACTTCACACGGGAAGCAATGGGTGACCCTGGCATGCATGATAGCCAAGCGTAATATAGATCAGTTGTGGGGGCCTAGTCAGGTGCCACAAATTGGGAAATGGTTGAGGACCTCGACTGGTGCATGTTCAGGGAAAGATCGGTATACGTTGCTAGGGGCCTGCCCCAGAAATGGGGGAAGATCTGGGGAGCTTGGAACGGCTACAGGGGGGATATATGTACTCCACCAAGTGTTGGCGAGGACATGATAGCATTGGTGCCCCAGTGACTCTCACTGTTATCCTAAATGTATTCTGATGTATGGAAATGTGTAATTAATCACTGTGAAAGAGATGTATGTCACCTGATGCTTTTTCGTCTGTTTACATTAATAAAAAGATTTTTTTATTTTTAAAGATAGAGAAGCATAATCCTTACCTCCATTTCCTTAATAGAATTGAAAATGTTGTGTAAGCTAGACAATTTTGTATTGGCAGTGATAGGCCAAAGTTTGATTAGGGGCCCCACATGAGAAAGAGAATTTTTTTTTATGTAATTCCTCATGTTTGTAAAATAGTAATGAGCTCATGCCTACAAATATTCCATCAATGTTTCCTCAGGCATGGCGCCACTTTCATGCTTATAAGATTGACATTCATCCTATTCTTAACCTCACCTCACTCAAGTGAATTACAGATGACCTTCCACAATATACTTTTCAGTTGCTAAAGGTCCCACCAATGCAAGGAAAGTGCATATAGAAATGCCTGGGATTAGCTACCAAATTAAAAATGGACCATCAGGAATAGGGCCAAGTCATGTAAAGGATGAGTGTAAAAGCTCACACCCAGAGATGGTGTGATGGGAGTTTAACTCTTTTTCTAGGTACTTACAGTTGTAAATTCACGAATCCTTAGGATCATCAAAGGTGAAAATCACATGTGGCATCCTTTAAAGAACTTGGAGAAAGTTTATCTTTTTGCAAGGCAGCTCATTAAGCATTGAGCACACCAACTGTATGACGCAGAAAGTCTAATCAAATTTACATGAAAATATAGCCAGTGCATTCCTTTTAGCAGGACATTCAATGGAGAGGAAGTAATTAAAAAATATATTAGGTTAGTGTGGTGTCCTGTCACCCAGTCCATCTGATGATGGGGCACTGAGATGATAGAAATACCAGTTAGGCATGTGTTGAGCTACTGAACAACTTCTGTCCGTCAACATCTCCTTTCACCTGTACCTGCCTGCTAGATACTGAATAAATCCTCGTGCTAACCTACAGAGTGTAAGATTGTATTCTTGCCACTAACTTAAATCACAGCAGTTAGTGCTGAAGATGAAAAAGCTTCTGACTAACTATACATGGAGCGCTTTAACTGCATGAAAACGAATCCATGAATATTTTGACATCATGTTAATACTTTTCTAGTATTAGTTTAGTAACAGAGATATGTCAGTGCTGCTTCTGGGTGCCTTTAATCACCTGTCAGGAAATAAATTGTACAAAATGCTTTTATCTGCTGCACACTAAAAGCCACACCATCTCTTTATCCACTTTTGAATTATGTAATTTTTATATTTAGTTTTTACAATGAAATAAAGACACTTACTGACAGCAGAGCGCCATGAACTTTATCAGAGGGAATGCCACCGGCCAGTTCTTTTTTTTTTGTCCTCATCCCGCCATCTCTTTCTTGCTGGTGGAGGTCTCCCCCACAAGATTATTGCTGTTTCGAAATGGCCTCCACTGGCCAGTTCTGATTAACATAAATATGAAACTTTCTATTTATAGCTCATTTTTCTTTGTTCAGAACGCTGGTCTTCAAATAGAATCTCATAAATACCACTGTTAGGAGATTGTATGATAAAGTTGGGAGGTGGGGGATCAAAAGAAACAAGAAAGCATGGAAGGGATGGAAGAATGAAAGGGAGATGAATGGGTGGAAAAATGAATGGATTGAAAGATGGATGAATGATGAGATAAAGATAAAGATAGTGTGGATGGATGAAGAGATGGATAATGAACGGATGGAGAAGACTGGATGGATGAAGGGTGGATGGATAGAACAGTAGATGGAAAGAAGAGAGGACAAATATAGGGACGAATAAATGGATAAAGCATGGCTAGATGGACTTATTTAAAAAGAAGGAAAGATGGGTGTATGAACTGAAGGATGGATGAATGGAGAAAGGAAAAAGAGAAAGCAGAGTAGAGAGAAGAAAGGAGAGTTGGGTGAAAAAAGTATGGCGCAAATGAAGGATGGCTAGAAGGTTACAACAAGCATTGGCATGGCCAATAGGTCTCGCATTTGGGACCTTATAAGTATTTAGTTATGCAGCACAATATCCTTGGTGCAACAACATCAACTGTTGCGTGTCTAACCACTTATAAGGTCCCAAAGGTGAGACCTATTGGCTATGCCAATGCGTGTTTCCATTTTTTACTTCTCACTCATCACATTGGTAAAGAGTATATATATCTTTTTCACCCTTGCTGTGTCCCACTTGGTGATCTGGTGATGTAAACAACTCTGGTCTACCAAGAACTTCAGCAGTTCTCTGTATGTGTCTGAGCCAGATGATCGTGTGGCTGTGATCACAAACTAGATAATCAACTATGATTTCTTGATTAATGGTGGCATGTTTATTTCCCAATGTCAATATCCACAAAACCAATGGAGCCAATTTTATATAGTCTTCTGTATACATTACGCCTAGTCTCTCATGGAGGAAATAATAAGGACTGGAAGGGGGTAGTCCTAATAAACGCTTACAAAATTGATTTTCCTCAAACTAACTTTTTTGTATCGCTATTGCCCCAGATAGCAACCCCAAAGGTCAATATTGGTAGACATTTGAGCTTATACATTTCTAATAGGGACAAAATAAGTTTGCTCCCCATACTCTTTACTAAATCCAACAAACCTCCAACAGAGTGATTAAACCCGAGACATCTATTTGAAAGACATGATAAGCATGAAGTGAATAAATCAGTTAACCCCTAAGTCTGGGAAGTGATTTACCTTCTCAATACGCTCACCATTGATATGGGTGGGTCGAACTTTACATGTTTATGTGCCATACACCATATAAAAGGTTTTCTGAAAGTTGATTTCAAGGTCTAAATTATCCATGAAATTGACAAAATTGTCAGTTAAACCCTTAAAGCCATTAGGGGTTCGAGAGAGCAAAACCCATCAGGGCTCTGTCCTGAAGAAATATGTGGTGCCAGAACAGAGCACTCTGCTAGGAAGGACGCGTTTATGCTGCACTACCTGTTAGAATCCTACGTTAAAGTGAGGCACTTGTGCAATGAAATACACTTTTTAGGCTGTGTTGACTGCTTAGGTGTCAAAGAGGCCCAAAAAAATTCAAAGTTTCCAACATCGATTTTCTCTTCCAGGTGAGGTCACTTCTTGCAGTCCTCGGTCTGATATTGGTTTCACTGTGTTACTTATAAATCTGAATTTAAACTAGATCAAAATAAACCATTTTCTAAATGCTAATGAGCTTTTTACCATTTTAATTTCTGAGATACTTCTGTCACTTACAATAAAGGCGGTGTGTGTGTGTGTTTGTGTCTCTGTCTGACTTGTAATACAAAAACCTATCTACCAACTTGGCCCATTGCTTTCTGAGTGCTTTGTAGGCAGCACTGGATAACACTATCACGTATGACATTTTGGCAGCGGCTCCTAAACTGAGACAAATGTAGTGTCCCGTGGCGCCGGGTAGCGTTCCAGCCTACCCGCGCCTGTGAGGGAACGTCAGTGTGAGCGTGTGTCATCACAAGCGCATTATAAAAATAAAAGGGGCGTGGCCTCCAAGTCAGTCGGGAGCCACGAGCTTAAGCATACACCGGCTCCGTGTTTTATTGAAGTTGCGGCGCCGCTGCTAATAGCGCTAGCGCATACAAGAACATCACATTGGCGACGAAGGGCTCATCGACCCCATGCTGTGCTGAGTGGCCCCCCTCTGCTGCAGATTTTGGCCGCTTTCGTGGGCTGTGGTGTTCAGGCCCAGGGAGACTGCTAGGGCCTAGTGTGAGCCTGCTACCGGCTCATGGTATTGCATGCTTCTGCCAGAAGAGCCTGGGAAGCCCCATTTGTGCACACTATCGTGGAAAGCTACTGACAACACCAGTTTTAAGCCCTCACCACATCCTGCAGCTGGCCCATGCCGGAGTGCCACGTGAGCCCACCACTGAGGTCAGGGCTGTGCACCAGGCAGACGATCACCTGAGAAGAAGGGAGGGAGGACCAGCCACTCGAGTTCTACCCGACGCAGTCACCACCGACCCCGGCCAGATGCCCGCCGGCACGCCCGAGAGGTGGGTGAGCAGCACACGTGCCGCAGAGCGCACCACGCACGCGCCAAAATGGCGCTGATTCCCGCCATAGAACCATTTATCGTAGGCGGAGCTCCGTCATCCCTCGCTCCGCGATGGAGAGACTGGGTTGATCGCCTCCAGATCTACTTTCAAGGGGCGGGCACGGCCCGGGAGAAGCGCAGAGCGTTACTTCTTCACCTGGGAGGAAAATATATCCACCGTATATACAAAACGATAGTGGAAGCCACGCCGAAGACGTACCACACCCTCCTCAATGCTTTAAACGCGCATTTCGAACCCATGGCAAGTAAAGACTATGAGAGGTTCATCTTCCGCTAGGCTAAGCAGGAAGCAGAGGAATCATTGGACGCTTTCCATGGGAGGTTGAAAGAGTTGGCCAGCACGTGTGGATTCCGTGATGAACAGGAAGAAATCCGAGGACAGATAATTCAAGAGTGTTACTCTTCCAAACTCAGAGTCACCATACTCCAGGAAGACGGTAAGCCGCTAGCAGACATCCTCAAGCTGGGGCAGTCCAAGGAACTGTCGCAGGACAGAGCTTCCCATATGGAAGCAGCCCTCCATCGGCCCATCAAAACGGAGCAAATCAACATGGCGGAGACAGCGAAAAAGAATATAATGGATTATTTTCACACACGCAGCATAAAACTAGGGGCAAAAGGGAATGCTACGAGTACCTCAATGGATGCACAACACCCAGAAGGAGATGCAGAGAACATTCCGAAGACCCCAAAAAGTAGGGGATTCCAAATCGGAAAAGACAGAGGATGAATTGATAGAGCCACCCTCAACAGAGTCTGGAGAAACCACAAAGAACGTAAGTACCCGAGCTCCAGCATCCTCTATCAAGAATAGATCAGCAGAGAACCCCATCACTAAGAAAATAGCAGGAGAAAGGAATTCAAGCCATTTAACTATTCTACCACTAGGGGACCAAGAACTCAAACTGTATAAGACAGCGGGCGAATCAACAGCGCCATCTATAACAGCACAGAACGCGTACAGTAATCACGTAAGCAGAGTACCAGTATATACCATCAAGGAAAGGCCTGGGGAGGCAGCCATTTTAAGGAAATCATTCACCATAACCAGAGCGGGCCAAAGAGATCTCCAACATACACATTCAAATGTGCACACCGAAGAGGAGACATCTATTCAGGCAGCACCTGTAATCGCCAACCAATCACAACCTAAAAAAAATTCTATTCTGTTTATCCCCGAATAATAGTCCAGAGGCAGAGGGGATATCCTTAACAGAGGGAACATAATACAACTGATACAAGCAATTGAAAATCTGGCAGGTATAAACACAAACGATCTCGAAAGAATTGCACTCAAAAATATCAAGGGAATTTCAGAAAGAGAAATAACCAAGACAGCTTGGGCCTCAGAGGAAGTAGCAAGGAGGATTTTAGAAGAGGAACCCCAACTAAAAGCTTGGGGGATAAAAATACAACTTGAACAAAAGCCTGGCTACCCGCATCCATTAATTCCAATTAAAAGAGAGCAAGGGTACCCAGCTCCTACCTCCGCGAGCACACAATTGCAATCTGTGCTGAAATGCGCCCGTAGTACGGACGCTCGACCAGTAGAAAGGAAAGATCAACAGCAAATACTCCAGTCTGAAGATTGGTCATGGCTAGCAAAGACCATACATCGACAAGACGAGAGCATTGGACTCAGGCCAAAACAAACACTGTCTGGGGACACTTACTTACAAATTTGCTCCTGGAATATAAATGGTCTGGGCAACAAAACTTCAGATAAAGAGCTTCTGGATTATTTTCAAGGCTTTGGCCTTATTCTACTCCAAGGGGCATGGTTAGAAGAACCCTTCCATTTACTTGGTTTTAAAACATATCACAGTCTAGCAGTGAAAAGCTCCAAATGTGAGGGCGCTAGGGGGCGCACGAGCTAATGGCCGCACTCTAGTGAGGCTCTGGCCGCCTGGTCAGTTCTATCCTGCTTTTCTCCTGATTGCCTGCGGGTTTTCGCCTGAAAATCACAGCGAGTGTGAGCCTGCCTATCCTGTGGCTCCAGTCCAAATTTGGGGACGATCCGATGCTCGGCGCCGAACTTAGCCGACCAGGGACTCTGACCGGGACATACTGCGGAGGAGAGGCGGTGCGAGAACCTGCGCGCCGAGCCACGCGAGGCCGGGGCTGTCCACGAGGCAGGTGGGCCTCGGGAGCGGAGGGGCTTGCCCTGGAGGTGCGGGACCCGCCGGAGATCGGGGAACGGCGGTGGCGGTGAGTCTTCCCCCTCCCCTGGCCGCGACTGCGTGTGGAGGTGCTGAGCCTTGCAGGGATTGCGGATGGTGCCGAGAACTGCCGCCTGAGCTGAGAGGTGCTTGTCTGGGACCCCGGCCTCTTACAGCGGTTTGCCGGCGGTGCCCCTGCTCCTTCTGGGGGCTCACTGCTTCTGAGGACTGAGGGCAGGGGGAGCATCTAAAGATCACTGGGGCCAGAGGCTGTGGTCGGATTGCGAGAGCTGCTGTCCGGTGGAGACGCGCTGGACCTTCCATCCCCCTACCCCTCCCCACCGCCACCCAGGGCTCCTCGAGTGCGGACCTTGCCCGCTCCTCTCCGGCACGTTGCTGCCCGCTACCCACACGACGTGGCCAGCTGGGGCCTCAGTCCCCCTCGTGGGTGATATAGGCTGGCTCTGACTACTGAAGTTGGGACACATTAAGGAGAGGGAGACGCTCTGTCGCTGCTGACCTGCTCCTCCCGTAGAAGGCATTGCCATCGGCGCGAATGCACAAAGGATTGGCGAGGGGCAGTGAGCGCCACATCGATCGCCTCTCGCTGGGCGCCTCAGGCCCCTACAGGCGTAGCACTATGGGGAAGAACGACAATAAACAACCTAAGCTCTCTTTTGAACCTGCCCCCCCCAAGAAACAGCTGCGTGGCACAAATGGCGCTGCCGGGGCCCAAGAACCGTCGGGCACTGAGCTCCCCTCCACGTCCATGGCCCCTGAGATGCGAGTAATGCTGGAAGAGATGAGGCAGGGCTTCGCCACCATAGTGGACAAGGTGGACCGCCTATCCTCCAGGATGGAGGGGGTCGTACAGAAGCTGGAGGTCCATGAAGAACGCCTGACGGAAGCAGAGAGGCGTATTTCTGCCTCGGAGGATTCCTCGGCATCTCACGACGTGCGCCTCTCCAGAATGGACAATATCCTGCGGGTGATAGCGGCGAAGAATGAGGAGTTGGAGGCGAGGAGTAGACGCAATAACATTCGCGTTACGGGTGTGCCGGAGTCCACCAACACTGGTCGCATGGAGGAATATGTAGAGAAAATCCTAGTTGCTGCAGTGGGCAGGGAGGCCTTCTCTGGTCAATTTATAGTCGAGAGAGCGCACCGATCTCTGGGTCCTGTGCCCAAACCAGGGGCGCAGCCGCGGCCTATCATCGCCCGCTTGCTTAACTACCGCGACCGCGACGCGGCACTGCGAGCAGCTCGGATGAATCAAAACTTGTCTTGCGATGGTGTGCCCTTTTCAGTGTATCCGGACTTTACGCCTCTGGTGCAGGAACAGCGGAAGAAGTTTTTGGACGTAAAGAAAAAGTTAAGAGACATGCAGGTGGATTACGCACTCCTGTACCCGGCGCGACTGAGGGTGACCCATCAGGGCAAGCAATATTTTTTCACCAATCCGCAGCAGGTGGAGGACTACATCAAGAAACTCCGGGCTGCTAGGAGAGACAGACGAAACGCAGAAAATGGAGATGCGGACAGAGACCCGGAGGAGCGAGCTGAAGACTGAGATTGTCTCTTTGTTGCTAGTTGGCTGACCTGCTGTTGTTGTACTAACTTTCGGTTTGGATCCTATGACCTGTTTTAGCCCTGGTTGTCCTGTTCTGGGCTGAGGAACTGCATTGCGATGTCATCATTGTGTGGACTGGCTGTGGAATGGCGGACTGATCGTACACTATACACCAGGGTTGTGATTGGTATTTGCCTGTCCGGGATAGTGGTGATATTTGCGGTGGTGTGAGCAGTGACAGGAGCATGGACGGCTCACTTGCCTTGGCTGGCATCTTCTCCTTTTGGGGAGGCTGCCGGGAGAGACGTTGATATGGTGGACAGGCATTGGCCCGCAGGGGTAATGTATACCAGGCACCACCCCCCCCTTCTCTGACTTTCCCGTATGACTTGTGCGGGGCGGGAGGGGAATGTAGGGGTGTATTGGTGTGTACCTCTGATGCCCCCAGAAGGGGATTCCCCACACAGTTCTTCTATGTTTTTTGCATGTGGGGTTCGGGTTGGGGGGGGGGACTACGGTACTGGCAAGTTTGGGTTGCTTCAGTGGGAGGGGGGAGGACTTGGTGCGTGGGGGTTGGGGTGCTGCATGTGGGGGGTGGGGGGGTGTTTGACTGTTGGGGTATGCGTTGTTGAGCCTGGCGGCAGATTTGCGGGAGATGTTCATGGCATGTATGCAGAGTACATTGATAGAGTGTGTGTAAGCATTGGTGGATGGATGGGGCGGATGGTCAGAACAGCAGGAAGATTTGTGTATGGTGCGTTCCGTACGGAGGCTGGAGCACTGGCCGTGGGCTTTTTTCAGGAATACGATGATGAGCATAGGTGATGTCGCCTTGGGTAATGTTTCGATAATGTCCTGGAATGTTCGAGGCCTTAATGACCCCAGGAAATGCAGAAATGTACTTGCATATTTGGATAGGCATCATGTGCAGATAGCGATGCTTCAGGAAACCCACTTGAACCCACGCAGTGCCCCTAAGTTTGCAAGTAGATGGGCAGCTGTGAGGGAGTTTTCCTCATATTCCACTTACTCAAGGGGTACTGTTATTCTGGTCAATAAAGCGTTGCATTTCCAAAAGTTGGGTGCGAGGGTGGACACTGAGGGGCGGTATGTGATCCTTTGGGGCAGGTTGGGCACTGATGTGATCATGTTTGTTAATTGTTATGCACCCAATATTGACACACCCAGTTTCTTCCTAACGTTGTGGGGTCATGTGTTGGGGATCGAGGCTACACACATAATCTGGGGTGGGGACTTCAACCTATCACTGAATCCTGGGGTAGATAGGTCGGACGGTAGTGGACAGTACAACACGAAAGCGCGAGACACTCTTCAAGGTATACTGACAGAGGCAGGCCTATTAGATAGCTGGAGGCACACACACCCGGCGGCCAGGGAGGGCACGCATTTCACGACACATGCACGCTCATGGGCGAGGATTGACTACTGCTTTATCTCGCGAGGTCTGGCTGGGGGTGTTGCTCAAGTGAAACATCTGCCTCGTACTTATTCAGATCACTGCCCTGTACTGGCTGTATTGGAGATGCCTGGTTCTGCCAGAGTGCGCCCGCCGTGGCGGCTCTTCCCCTCTGCCCTGCTTGACCCTGTCTTTAAATGTGAACTTGGTGAGGAGATAGAAGCTTTCTTCCCTAGAAATAAGGGGTCAGTTGAGAAGGTAGAAACAATCTGGGAAGCCTTTAAAGTGACTGTCAGGGGCGTCACGATTTCTAAGAGCTGTGGTGTACTTAGGGACATAGTGCGCACGTTGACTAAACTTGAATTAGAGCTTAAAGCGCTGGAGGCTGAGATGGTCAGAAATCCTCGACCTGACTTGGCGGAGGAGTTCAGGGCCAAACTCTCGTCCTATGAGGAGGAAGCTGCCAGAGAGGTGAAGTTTCGTGGCAAGTACTGGACGGCTAGGCGCTACTGTGAGGGGGATCGGCCGGGTAAGGTACTTGCGGCGCTCACGAGACACCAGCGCCATGCCACTCACATATTAGAAATTACTGATAGCGAGGGTAGGTCCTATCAAGATACTAAGAGCATTCAGGACACCTTCCTGCAGCACTACAGCCGGTTATATTCCACACAGCAGGAAGGCGATGTGGAGTTCGGGAACTTCCTGGAGGACATAGCGCTATGCTGGCTGAGTGACGGCGACAGGGCATTCCTGGGATGTCCTTTCGAACTGGATGAGATCAGGGAAGCGATCATGTCCCTCAGCAATGGCAAGGCTGCGGGGCTGGACGGCCTTCCGGCCGAATTCTACAAGTGCTACATAGACACCATGGCACCAGTGCTGAGGGAGGTCTTTGAAGAATCGCTCGAGGTGGGGATACTGCCGGGCTCAATGAGGGAGGTAGCGATAACCTCCCTTCTGAAACCGGGAAAGAATCCGGTTGATACCGACGCCTATAGACCCCTCTCGCTGTTAAATTGCGACGCAAAAATACTTGCTAAAGTGTTGGCGACCAGGTTGTCCCTGCTAATGCATACACTGGTGCTGCCGGACCAATCAGGGTTTGTCCCAGGTCGTGCCACATCGCATAACCTCCGTACCCTATTTTCCCTTATACCCACCATAGCGCCTGAGCTACCGGTCGCTGCTGTGTTTCTGGACGCCACAAAAGCGTTCGATTCAGTGGAGTGGGGCTATCTCATGGCTATCTTAGGCAGAATGGGGTTCCCTCGGATATTCATTGCTTGGGTGAAACTACTCTACACCTCTCCAGTCGCCAGGGTCATCATTAATGGGGTGCTCTTTGCCCAAATGCCGATTACGAGAGGGACCAGGCAGGGCTGCCCCCTGTCGCCCCTGCTTTTTGCCTTGGCAATTGAACCACTGGCATGCAGAATCCGGCAATTGCATAAGGCCAGCTCCTTTAACTGTAACCAACGGCAGATTGGGAGTTCCCTTTACGCAGATGATGTTACATTGTATGTGCGACACCCACAACAACACCTTAACCCGCTTTTGAGAGAATTCATAGTGTTTGGCGGCATATCCGGAGTGCACATTAATTGGCAGAAATCGCAGTTCTTCCCCCTCACGGCCTCAGTTGCCCAATTTCCATTAGACTACCCCTTAGAGTGGTGTAGTTCTGACCTGCGATACTTAGGCATTGAGATATCGCTCAATAAAGAGGACACGATTCGGCTAAATTATGGAGTGGCTATCTCTCGATTGACTGACAATGTAACCCGCTGGTTGGCCCTCCCGCTTTCCATGGCAGGCAGAGCCTCCTTGATAAAAATGGTCATCCTTCCGCGTTTCCTATACCTTTTCCAGAACATTCCCTACTACCCGGGCACCTATTTTTTTAAGAGGCTTCGGACTGAGCTGCTTCGCCTCTTCTGGGGTGGCAAGCAGCCGCGCCTTAGCTGGACTGTTCTGACGCAGCCGTATGACAGGGGCGGGTTCGATGTGCCTGATCTGGAAGTGTATTACCTCAGTGCTCAGGCGCAGCACGCCTATCACTGGGTTTGCCCCGCCCCCTTTATGCCACAGGCTGCTGCCGAAGATTGGATAGTACATCCACTCCCGCTCAAGGGCATGATTATGGGACTGACTAGTGATGTCGAGACGCCTGCTACCACTGTTACTTGTACTATTGACTCTTGGAGGAGAGTGACTAAACTACTTGGAGCGCCCATGCTTTATTCACCAGCGATGCCCCTAGCATATCACCTGAAGCTATCGCTATTGCTGGAGAATGGGTTTCGGTCCATGTGCAAACGCGTTCACCTTACTACATGGGGTGACTTGTTCCAAGATGGGTTGTTCCGTACCAAAGATCAGATATTTCGGAATGGACCCCCGACACCGATGGAGGTGTTTTATTATATTCGTCTTCGACAGGGTATGCGGGACATACTCCCAAGCTTCCCAGAGGAGCCGGAGACAGTACTGCCATTGCATTTGATGCTGGTGTCGGACGGCAGGCACTTGGTGTCCAAACTGTATGCTGCCATCCGTGGGCAGCGTCCACCGGCTCTGTCTAGAGCGCGGGTTGACTGGAACTCTGAATTAACTGTCGAGCTCACGGACGAGCAGTGGAAGTATTGCTGCTCGGTCACGGCTAACATATCCTCCAGCTGTCGATTGAAAATCATTCATTACAAGTTTGTACAGAGGTATTATTACACTCCAGTCAGGAAGCTACGTTTTCACCTCTCAGAGGATGACAGGTGCGTACGCTGCCGTGCGGAAGGCGCGGGTTTCCTTCATTTGGCCTGGGAGTGTGGGGCGATACAGGCATACTGGGCGCAGGTACATGCTGCGCTCCAGGTCATGATTGCTGGCCCTCTTTCTCTGGATCCGGTGGTGATGTTGCTGGGGTATACCAAGGATGTACCCAAGGCGGACAGAAGGTTTGTTGATATCGCGCTGCTGCTGGCTAAGAGGAGAATCGCTTGCAGGTGGGGGAGAGGCAGGGCACCGAAGTTTAAGGAATGGCTGGACGACCTCACGTACTGCCAAGATCAACATGGCATCTATGCGGAATTGCTACCCGCCCGCTGTAGACCCAGGGATTTTTGGTCCCCTTTGCAGGTGTACTGGATGTCCCAGGCGGCTCACAGTGACTCCTCTGGGGATGAAGGTCTGTTACCTGGCCCGTGAGCGAGTGGATGTTGCGTAACACACTCACCATACTACATATCACATGGAGGGTGGGACCCCGCCCCCCCATGCTTATACAGTTGAGGTAGGCTTGATAATGGAGTGACACTGGGTGCTCTGGGACACTTGCATGTCATGTGCTGCTACGTACGGCACACACCTTCCTGGCCCTCCTGATGCCCAGCTACAGTAGTCCGACAGGGGGTAGGCATACACATTGGATCCTGAGACTGCACATCGGTAGGGATGGTATTTGCACATTTGAGCACTGCGCACCCCCTTTTTGACGCATTGCACTCCTGTTGCCTATACACTGAACGCTTGCTGGGGGGACAGGAGAGACTACCTTTCCTTGACACACTTATGGCTCACTGCTCTTCACAGTGACGTCACTGGCTTACTGGTGAGGGATGAGATAGCCATGAGGCGGGGGGGATCAGTGGCACCTTCCCTCCTTGATTGATCCTACGCCTGTATGTGAGGATACTGAAGGCTCCATATTCATTATGTCCGTGACTATGTAAGAGGTGTGTTCTGATTCGGGTCTCCTCCCACTGCAGATCACTGGGGAATGTATTAACGGCAAGCCTAAATGTAGTGTACCGATCCGTATACAAATACTGCTGTTCTGATGAATGTACCATAACTATCATGCTTTCTTGAAGTGTTCTTGCTGTAACTGTCATGTATCTCTGTTGACCGCAACTAATAAAGGTTTAAAAAAAAAAAAAAAAAAGCTCCAAATGTGGACATCTAAAGGGGGGTCTAACAATTTATTCTTCAATGAAGACCATCACATCGACAAAAGACGTTGACACCTTTACATCATCAACTAACGCAATTAAAGCACTTAGAGTGGACATAAGAGAAGGAAACACCAAACAACAACTGTTACTCCTAAACATCTACATACACCTTCGCGACAAAATCAAAGGAGCAAAAATAGTGGGAGCAGAGATAATTAGATTACTGACAGAAGAATCCATGACTAATCTGCTACTGTCGGGGGACTTTAACATGCATCTGATGGGGCCACAGAAGAGGGACGAGCTTCTTGATGAACAATACATCGCCTGGAACATTCCTTGTCAGGAGCCGAGTGCCAAGAAGCGACAAACACCACATGCTAAGAACCTTGTGAAAGAGCTGGAACATCTAAGCCTTGTGGCTCTAAATGGGCGCTTTCCTGGAGACCAAACCCTGGCGGCAACATTCTATAGCACAACTTCAAGCACGTTGATACATTATACTTTTGTATCGCTCTCATTCTTCAGCAGGATCACAGGCTTCCAAATCGGGGCCAAAGATCAAAACAATTATTTGCCAAAAGAAATTTCTACAAGACTATCTAGAACATCATTAGATATGCCACTAGAGGACCCAGAGTCTATTTATATGGTCAATTTCAGGAGGTTAATAATTAAAACTAAACTTCCAAAGGAACTATTATCAACAGCAAAGGCAATATGGGAGCAACGGGAACAGACAGGCGTAATCGAAAATATGATAGCATCATGGGAACACCTAACCAAAACTTTGGGAGCAGTGAATACGGTAAGTGCTCCCCCAGCTTCAATGACAAGCAGTTTCCCAGTCTGTCAGGAGAACCAATTTCTAAATTTCAAAACTCCAAACCTCCGCAAGCTCAAGAATGCAATAAATAAATTAATACATAATCTTCGGCGTACAGGCCATGATCCCATTTTACAAAGGGAGTTATCGCAACTAAAAGCAAAAAAGAAGAAATTTGGCAGGCAAAAAGGGAAAAGGATGATAACCTGTGGGTGAGGCTATTGCAGGATTCTAAGACGAATAATAGCGTAAGATTTTGGCGAACAATAAATAGCTTAGCCAACCAGAATGTGCAAAGAGTAAATTCTCACCTGTCAGAAGAAACCTGGGTCTCACATCTGCACCAACACTTTAACGCTCCACAGAGGCAGATCTCCAGAAATATAATAGAGGCATCCCATCTACATTTAAATATTCCAACTGGAAATGATCATCTTTCCTTCACAACTATACAGATCAAGAATAGGATAGCCAAGGGTAAGAGGGATGGCGCCACGGGGCCCAATAGGATTCCAACTATTCTATTAAAAAAGGACCCGGAATACTGGACTTCCACTCTATGACCGCTTGATGGCCATATAGCAGGAGGAGTCATCATCCCGGACTCCTGGCAGGGGTCAATCATATCCCCAATACACAAGAAAGGGGACAAGAACTTAGCAAAGAGTTATAGGCTTGTGGCCTTAATTTACATCGAGACGAAATATTACGCTGGCCTCCTTCTGGACGACCTCACTGCCTGGGCCGAAGATCAATCAATTATACCAATCAATCAAACAGGCTTCTGCAAGGGCGTGGGGACAACTACTAACATTCTTGCATTATCCCTACTGATAGACAGGGCTAAGATAACAAATTTCCTCTATTCATGTGCTTTATCGACTATTCGTCAGCCTTTGACAAAATCGATAGAAGCAAACTCTGGCACAAACTCAAGGAAATGAAAATACCATCTGCTCTCCTAAACCAGTTAATACTCCTTCATACAAATACTTGGGTCCAGGTAGAGCTAGGGAACGGAAAGTACCTGTCCAGGAAAATTCCAACAAGCTTGGGGCTTAAACAGGGGTGCGTCCTGGCACCTACCCTCTTCAATTTATTTATGTTTGACCTTTCATCAGAACTGGATATCTGCAATTCTCATCCGCCAAGGCTATGAGGGCTTTCACTTTCTAACCTCTTGTACGCAGACGATCTCGTACTGGTCAGCCAGACCCCCATCGGTCTCCAACACTTATTGGACACAACTAGTCGATATCCAATATCTAACGGATTAACCATTAATCATGACAAAACGAAGGTTATGAGGATACATCTAAAGAAGGAAACCTCTAAATACCAATGGTAAATGGCAGATTCTCCAATCGAAATAGTTGACCGATATAAGTATCTAGGTGTGATCATGGATAATAAGGGGACTTTCAATTTACAAAAAGAAGCAATTAAAAGAAGAGGCAACACGATCGCGGTAGATATAAAATCGATCAAACAGAAAACGGCCAGCCCTAGCCTTATCCCACTGCTACAAGTCTGGCAGGCGAAACTCATCACCCGGCAATAACTTATGGGAGTGAGTGTCTGAGGGGAACAGATGCACTGACTTTGGACAGAACTGTCTCAAGAGCAGCCAGGATAATATTTAATTTACCAAAGTACGTCTCACCAGCCCAAATAAGGCTAGAATTTGGCATGCAAAGTCAAGAAATAGCCCGCAAAGGATCCTATGCTAAGACCTGGTATAGGATCAAAAAAATCTGAAGCAGGCACACTGAACTCACATTTATGGAATGAAATACACCTAAAGAGGGAGTGTGCAGCAAGGACTTATTTGACAGTATCAATAGTCGTCTGGGACTCAAAGGAACTCTGGGCCACCTCAGGGTCCTATCATTGTTTCAAACAAATTGTTAACAAGACAGTGAAAAAGCTATCACTAGTAGAAGACAAGGAGATACTTACAGAAAGAGCCCATGGATGGTTTGTGGTTCACAGCTATGTCAAATCCTCTCCACAACCATACTTAAGCACAGGCTTTAATAGAAAGAAGAAAGAAAAATATCTTCACTTTCGATTGGGTATTTTACCATCTTTACTGCATCTTCCCCCGTGGAAGCGACTCCAGGGTCAGTCAATATGTCGCCTTTGTGAGGATTCTAATGAAAGTGTATTACGCCTATTATGTATGTGCAGAAATTTACAGGCCGAACGGCGACAGTTACTAAAGCTGCTCTTTGTAAGTAAGCGGATAAGAACCTGCAGACAAGCTGTGAAGGCATGTTTCGGAAGTGGAGATGTTCAGCTAGCGTGTTGCTTTGTTCAATTCATGGAAGTGGCAGGGGCAAAAGTTCTTGCGTCAAGCGACCAGACTGCTTAATCTTTGCATCTCGTGGCCCCTTAAAGCGTTACATTTAGGCAAATGCTAACAGCAAATCTTCTTTCATTGCTGTTAACAACCAACTGATGATGGAACAGTCCCTCTCTCTCTTTTTGAGGATTGAACCTCGCTTTTCTTAATTTATGGTCTGTGTAAACATTTACTGACAACTGCTCTGTGCATGTTAATACAACTCATGACAGGTTTACATGTTTTATTTAAATGGTTTTGGAATATGAATTCTGCTGCTATTATTTATATGGAAATTGTAAAGGTTTTAATTAACTGAACAATAAAAATATTACTTACTTACATATGCCATACATGTCCTGCAGAAACATGAAGGGGGTTGGAAGAACAATTTTAAAAAGTTGGAAGAGGTCGGGTGGCTGCTCTCACTGGCAGGTGAAAGGTAAAAAGAGCTGTCCTGCTACAATAGTCCTGCTTCCACCACTGCCACTCTAATGTGATAGAAGTAGTGATTCTGATAAAAAAAAAGGAGTGAGGTGGTTGGTGTACCACTCGGACCATAGAGTCCTGCTTTGGACCTTACTAAACATCATGAAAAGGCATCAGAACACAAGTATGATGGTCTTGCATACTGAAGTGGTCATCAAAAACTTTATTGCTTTCTGTGGGAAATTTGAGGCACGGTTGTAGGCTCTCATCCCAACATGATGTCATAACACACATTCTGCTTCTGGTTAAGGGGTTTCATGTGTCAAACTATTAGTTTTGGGGCCATGAGGTCTATATTTTCTTCTGTTGAACTAATTAGACTAACAAACTTAATAGCAACAGTTTGTAAGTAAAAAGGTGGACAACCTTGACAGAATAGTATAGATAAGTATTAGCAAAGTCACCAAATGTTCGTGGTTCTGTCTGCCTGTTAAACCTGACAGCCTTAGGGAGGTCTTCCCCACAACGTTTTGTATACTTCCTCTACTTTTCTGACCTTGTTTTTGCTGGCTTTAGGACTCTGTGCAATTCCCCACTGCTAAACAGCGCTAAAGCGCTTGTGCTCTCTCATCATCTCCAATTGGCACATTTAATTTACTAATAAGTCCCTAGTAAATTGCACTGCATGTGCCTGGGGATGTAAATTAAATGCTACTGGTGGGTCTGCAGAACTCCTTTTGCCACTCACTTAAGTATTGCTCTTACCATGGCTCTGGCCTGCTTTTGCAGAGCCTGTATGTGCAGTTTACACTGCCATCTTGACCTAGCAAGATAAACCTCTTGCAATGCCTAAATCTCCCCTATTTCCACATATACACCACCCCTAAGGCAGAATCTACTGCAATTCCTAGCTCTTCTATAGGATCTCATTGGGACTAACTTATTATAGTTTGTAAGTATAATTCCCAATTGTGAAGAGATAGACATTTCAAGTTTGGTATCTCTGGAATCACAATTTAAAGTCACAACTTATAGTGAAGTCGGATTTTGAATTTCAGTTCTGAAAATGCCACATTTAGGACGTTGGAATGTTCTTATGTAAGCCATTTGGTGCCTGCTGCTTGTCTCTGATACACATCTGGGAAAAATGACAGCTGGGCTTTGTGTAGTACCCCTAGCTAGCCACACGCAAAAGGAGTTTGTGTGTGACTTAATGGGCCACCCCTGGAGGATGGGCGAAGAGCTGGACCCAGCCTCACACCTGAATAGGTTGTATCCTGTCCCCATATAAATGGCAGCAGACCCTCCCTGTAGTGTATCTGGAGCCAGAGCAGGAAGAGAGGACCTCTGTGCACTTCAAAGGCATCTCTTTGAAGTCTCCCCCACTTTAAAGGCACAACTGGGTATAAGTACTCGACCCTTGACACCACCACTTTATTACACTTCAGAACCTGTGAAGGCTCTGGCTGGAAGAAGGACTGCTGTGCTGTTGAAGGGCTGCACTATGCTGGACTGCTGCTTTGCTGGACTCCTGCCTTACTGTGCTGCCCTGCTGCCCGCAGCTCATCACCCTAGGTGAGAAGGCTGGACTTGCCTCCTGATCAGAAGTCTCAGGGACATAAAAGACTTCCAATTTACCTGCTTCTGCCATCTGTGAGTCTGCCTTGCCAAGTGGTGCCACTCTAGTCCTGGACCCTAGTAAGTGAGGGTAAAGGTTCTTACTTCAACAAACTCTGCGCATCCTGTCAAACCGGAACATTGGCACCATTATGTGGATTAGTTCTTGCGCATCGCCCCTGTTGCGTGATTAAGAAGCAGCGCATTGCTCTTGTTGCAGGTCCAGAACTGGCACATTGGCTTCCCTGCGTGGACCGGCCCCAATGCATCATCTTTGGAATCACCACTGTTCAAGGTCTCCACATCTCTGTTGTACGCAAATTCGACAATGAGTCTCTGTATCACAGCTCTTTGCTCATCGGAGCCGATGCATCACAGCTGCTGTGCGGATTAGGACCGGTGCATCACCTTCACTGCGTGGCTCGATACCAACACAACGCTGATGCTGCACGCTGGATCTTCAGTGTTGACTCAGCCAGGATCAAGGTACTTTGGTTCAGTGTCCCTCACTGTATTGCTGGATCCGGCACACGCACTACCGCAGTCGGCCTAACTTTTGATTTTGTCCATGTCTGACATGATTGGATATCCCAAGTTAGCGCTTACTGCATCTAAGAGCTATTTTACAGTTTATTCTTTAAAAATTCATATCTCAGGTTCTACATATTGGATTTTTGCTGTTTCGTCCTTGTTTTATTTACTAAATTAAGTTCTATTTTGCTAACCTGGTGTAAAATATTTTTGTATGGCATTTTCACCCGTTTTACTGCTTAGAGTTTTGCACAAATACTTTACACATTGCCTCTAAGTTAAGCCTGACTGCTCTGTGCCAAGCTACCAGAGGGTGAGCACAGGTTAATTTAGGGTTTGCCTGCTTCTTACCCTGACTAGGATTGTGGTTGCTGCTTGACTAGGGCTCATATCCCAGTCAGCCTACAACCCACTTTCTAAAACTGCCCACCTAATTTTGTGTCCTGTAAATGACAATAAAAGTATTACTTAACCATTACACATGGCTTATCTGCCTTTGATATTTACTTTTGCCACACTATACCTATTATGACACACACACAGACACACACGCACACAATATATGACGATCCATTAACAGTTAAAATGCAATACTTCTTGCACCTTCATGGACTCTTGCGTTCAGTATGAGTTTAGGATCTGAGACACTGTACAAGACTGCAGACTTGCATTCTGACAGGAAAGTTCTTGGACAGCATCACACCCAGACATTGGTGCTCTTCATAGTAATGATGATCAAAATGTTTACCGCATGAGTTGTGTGATTTCATTAAAATTGCAGAGTCTTGCGGGTGTTCCAGACTTGCAACAAAGAGACACAATCCAAACCTTAGCATTAGTTCAATCACAAATGTGGTATCCACATGACTTCCTAGCATGTTCATCCTGCTATACTTCTCCCACCCAAAGGCTGCACTGTGGGTCTTACCACAGCACTCCGAAAGAGGGAGAAAGAGATGCATAGCAGAGAATAAAGGCCCATTCCCAAAGGTCAAGATGGAAAACAATGCTAATTACCCAGGATTTACTGACAACTTCATTGTTATAATGCAGTAGTTTGGTGGGCAAAAATACATTGCATAAAAATGATAACATGCACTGCTTGGTTCCTGGACCTGAATGCAATGGGAATGTTAGTCTTGTGTTTGAACATAGTATTTTATTTTCTACTGCAACATGCCAAACTTCATCTTTGATTTGTTGAATATTTATGCAACCACAGAAATATACTACCTGTGATTCATTAGGAGATTTTGCCTTGCATGTTCAGGTCCGTTTTCATTAACTATACAATAAGTACAAGCTGCACAAACAGAACATGAGATGTACTGCCTCTAAACAGAAATTTAAATTTATTGACCTCGTTTTTGTAGATATGAGATGTAGGGTACTTAATTGTACATACTGTGCATTGACATGAAGGACTGGGCTGAATGCTTTATCTCACACCAATCATCAACATCAGACTGTGCTTTGCATGAAGTCAGTACCAGAGGTGCATGAAGTCAGTACCAGAGGTGCACCAGTTAGTTCCTTATCTGTCTTGAAATTTACTCAATAAAAACATTTTTTTTAAAGAAAAGAAAAAAAGATCACCGGTTAGTGCAATTGAAATAGATAAGTAAAAACATTCGACTCCTATTATATTCAGCAGGAATAACAGATGCCAACATACTAGAGCATGTCATTAAGCCATTCACAGAACTGTAAAGGCCTGTCTACAGATGCTGAAAGTCACTGCCATTGGCAGCAAGTGCACACCAGAGGATAAAGACTACCAATCTCACGACTATTGATCTTTGAGAAAGTAACCCTCTTAGGGGTACCCCTCCGGAGGAGGTAAGTGACAAGCCCACCACTCACAAAACCACGATGGGGGCTCTTTGTGAAACCCATCTGCCTCCTGGCTGGTTAAAACACTATGGGATAATACAAAGCAAGGAGCAATGTATTTTACTGTGGCAGTACTCATGAATGTGGTGAGTAAACCAGTGCACTATTTCAATGTGATTGGGGGAGTCCAGTGCAATCACTAAGTAACTCCACATTTTTTGTCCAGACGTACGCAGAGCTTCACTTACAAAGGTTTCCTACTGCTTATTTACTTCTGTCAATGGTTTAGAAGCAGAGACTAGTGAATAAATGATTTGAAGGAAATGTTTGTTGAAAGAGTTTGATATTAAACTGATGTCCGGCCTTTGATGTCAGGGCACCTCGATATAGTGGATCCCATGTAGAAAGGGGTCTACCCAGCAGTGGCCCGTGCAGGTAAGAGCTATGGGGCAGTGATGCCGAGTTGGGGGAGATTCCGACAGACGACGCTGAGGGAAAATTAATTATTTATTTCATTTTCCCTCATTTTTTATTTCATTTTCCCTCATGGTCGTCTGTCGAAATCCCCCCACACTCAGCCCTACCGCCCCACCGCTCTTACCTGCACGGGAAGCTGCTGGGTGTACCTACAGATGTCCAGATAAAGTTAGAGAATCTGGATGAATCCACTAATTCACACTGTCCATGCCAGTACACTCCATTTCTCTAATCATCGACTCCCCTTTCACTGATGCTTGCCTTTCAGGGAAAGCTTGGAAGGATTCCTACAGACCTCAAAGAGAAATAGGGTTGTCCAGTTGCTCAATATATTTGTGTCTGCTGTCTTGGTGGTGTGGGAAAAGAATAATTACATCTGGTTTGGAAATATTTAAACCTTGTTGCTATTTCCTGCACATGTAAAGCAACAGAAAGTCTCGAAGCTGTTTCAGCACAAGCATTTATAATCTCTAATAAAATCACTTCGTCGAGAGGCGCCGCCCGCATCTGCAGCAACCTGAAAGCTTTGCCTCACCTACTCCAATTACGTGTTTTAACGATTTTAATTTTCTTTGTGCAATGGTGTAAAAGGGTTAGGCCGTGCCCAAAGAGATCTCAGGTAAAAGTCTCACCTTAGGAAGAACATACATGTCCCAATTCTGGTTTGTCCAGAAAATAAAAACTAAATGTGTTCCTTGTTCATGTTTGTGTTCTTTATAGTTACTGTGGGATTTAGGATGTAGGACTTCATGGTATACTTTTTTTTTTCTTTTTTTATTGAGCAGATTCATAGATTATAGATCAATCAATTACAGAGAAGGCAATTCAGTAACATAAACAATAAATAAATAGTTGTTAATGTCATACTCATCAATTACAACAATTGGGATCAAACATCATTCAGAAATGGCCAATCATTTAAAGCACCCATATCATAAATATAACAATAAAGTGCCTTCATGCCAAGCTACATTTGCTGTCTCGCTAGTCCCTTACCCTTACATAACTACAGAAAAATTGTTTGTAGCTACAAAAATAGGGAGAAATGAGGGACAGCCCTTTAAAGTATAACTGAGCAATCTTTTTGTAAGATACTCGTATTACAGTAGTCAACAAAGAAAAAGTGCAATTGTGCCAAAGATACAGATGCAATAGCAGCCATCTACTACACAGCCCATATGGGATTTGTGTGGTACCAATTTAAAAAACAGCCCACACACAATGTGCGACCGTGCATTCATAATTTTAATATAGCTGCCATCAGAATAAATGAAAAGATATTACATAGTACATGTACAGCAACTTCCCTCACTGAAAGTGCAGTTGTGCCTTTAATAACTACCCCCTTCCTCATGCATTTTCTTTTGACTCCAGAAACTGCCACGAGGCGTTAAATCTTTTTTTATACCACTGGGGAAGCTGGGATTCTTATCTAGACTTTTCCTTACCAATCTCCAGAATTCCAGGTCAGGCCGATCAAATCTTTTTACCTGCTTAGAAGTGTAAAGGGAAGATTTCCAATTTCATCTTAAACAATTCTACAACCCAAATCCAAATTCAAATCAAAGAATCACCGACTACGAACTAAAGTTTAAATTTTTATTACAAAGCCAAAAAAAATTGAATGTACAAACATCTCAGCAAAAGGTTCAAGAAATAAACCTGCATTAATACAAACATAATCCTACGCAGAAGTCTCAGACGACTCAGAATGAAAATCAAAGTCAATTCAAGAAGCATCAAGCATGCTATAACAGCCCCAGCTTGAAGTCTGGACTGCATTTACAGAAAAGAAAAATTTGGTTAGTCTGTCCCTACTCTAACTCTAAAGTGACATCCCTACTTAACATCCCTCCCAGGCAAGAGTAAAAGGTGTCAGCTGTGAAGTACACTCACTTCCAATAAGCAGCCTAAGCTACAGAGCTTGTTCAAAGATGCTCCTTCCTACACCGTACTCTGCCTTGGGTTCCCCAAAGTCCACTCTAACTGTCTACATCCTGCACTTCAAAACCGCTCTCTACCTCAGTCTACTCCAATCTGCTCTCCACCCTCGGGGTGCTGTCCCTAATACAAAATACAAAAATCCAGCAGGCACGCTCCAACCACGCCTCTCTGGGCAGGTGTCTGTCCATGGATTTTTCCAGCATGGCGCGCTTCCATCGAAGTCCGTTGAAGTGTCCTTGGGTCCCAGGCATCTTCACCTCCAAATGTTGCACTCCCGCATTCCTTGTTCACTCCTCTGTACTCACGCCTACCCACGCACACAAGGCTCTCCACGACATGGGCCCCAAATACCTCAACAGCCGCCTCACATTCTACACACCCACCCTCCAGCTCCGATCCGCCAGCCTCGCCCTCGCCACCGTCCCACAAATTTGCAGAACCACCGCCAGAGGAAGATCCTTCTCCCACCTGGCGGCCAAGACATGGAACTCCCTCCCCACTCATCTACGGCTGAACCAAGACCATCTCTCCTTCAGGAAACAACTCAAGACCTGGCTGTTCGAGCAGTAGCGACCCCACCTCCCCCCAGCGCCTTGAGACCCTAGCGGGTGAGTAGCGCGCTTTACAAATTCGCTGATTGATTGATCCTAACTCCTAATCCAATGGATTATTCACCTAACGAGCTCCACGGACTTGCACCTGCAAACCGAAATACATGAGAAGCAGCCCTGCACACATTCGAAGTTACAATTCATTATTCGCTGAGACAGCCTTTCCCAAGGAGAAAATCATTTCACATTCAAGTAAGGCTAACTAAAGAAATTACAGTTAGGCCTCTACTGGCTTCTTCATGTCCCAGGCCTTTAGACGTTTAAATGCATTTCTAATATAACATGAGCATTGCAACTCTAAACCATTTCAAAGGCATTAGTTGATTTCATTTCTAAGGCACACATTATCTCTAACAAGTTAGAACATCACACGTTTATTAATACATTTTTTATACGTGCAACTTTAATATGGAACATCTAACCTAATGCAGCACAGAACATTAATTTCTCGACATTACCTAAGGCACGTTCACTAGTTTAAGGCACTATATTAGACTTCAACTAATGTAAGCATACAACTACACATTTAGCATGGTTCTCTAAATATGCGGGTGCTGACTACTCGTGATTATAATACACCCCTACAAATTTTCAAATAACATGGCGCTCTCTCACCACCAGCCCCCTTTGCATATGCTTCTTCAAGCTTTTCCATTCAAATCCTTTTATTATGCCACTCTTGATACGTTGGTGTTGGTACTCTAGATGTCTTCCAGTTCTGGAGGATCAATGAGCGAGCAATTTAAAGAGGCTATCACAATCAACACCTGACCCCCTTTACCTATCACGATGCTCTACCACTGACCTAAAGAACCGAAGTGTGCCACGCTGGACTCTGGATCAATCCTAGTCTGGAAACCAAGGCTAAGGGCAAAACAAATATATAATAATTCTCAAAACTGTGCAACCCTTTGGCAGTTAAAAAATATGTGCAACCAACCACCTATTCCCTGTTGCTGGCAGAAAAAGCAATGATCCTCCACAGCTGGATACTTTGGAGTGTAGTATGCCATCCAGCGGGATAAAAAGGACATCCTCTTAAAAGTTGCTGCTCTTAATGCCTTATGGCCTAATAGTGATCTCGACTGCCACTCTGCCATGCAGTTTTTTTCTATCAAACCTTTCACCTGGTGACTACTTCCTAGGTTTCATACTAATCTATATCAGTTACCAATCCCCCTACGTTTTGACCTATGCAGAGCAGATGTTTCCAGGTGAGGATTTAAGCTAGAATCAGGGCAACATTTTTTCAAAAACAGAATATACTGGTGATACCCTAGAAAAAAATGCTTACATTGATTACCACACCTAGCATAGAGATCTTGGCAAGCTCACCAAGAAGTGTCCTAATTCTTTAAAACCGTTTGCATTCCAAAATCTTAAATGACTGTATGGTATTCTTAGGTCTACATATTTACATTTATTTAGCACCAAGTACTCATAGCCTGCTGATATACGTTTTGATATGTAGAATGCTTGACGTCTCGTACCAAATTCCTGCACAATTATATATCTTGTTTTTTTGGGAGTTTTGCCGTTTTCTTAAAGACCAGGAGCTGAGATCCTGCCTTCTGGACTATTGTTTCTAGAAAACAAAACAAATCTACTGTCCCCTTAGCATCAATTGATCTTGCTAATATATCCACAATAGATGCTTCATTATAGGTCCTCATCTGAGGCTCACCCTGACTTATGTCTAGTTAAAGTACGGAGAGTTTGACCCTCAAGGCTTTTCTTGTTGCAAAGAAAAGCCTCTAGTTCCTTAAAATAGGCCTTGCAAATTTTTAAGGGACATTTGAAAAAAGAAATATCAACAAGGGTAAAATGGACATTTTGATAAGGACTGTCCTCCCTTTAGTGTAAGAGCAAGAAGTGTCCATTTGTCCAATAAATCCTTAATCTTCTTCATCTTACCCACTTAATGTAATTAGTAGGGCTGGGAATAGCGGTTTGTTACATGTATCCCTAAATATCGTATCGGGTTGAGAGAATGAGCCTACTGCTGAAGACAATACGGGAAATTACTTACAGAGGTATTAAATAAGAGCAGTTCTGTTTTACTATGATTGATTTCATGTCAACGGATCCTTTGGAACTGCTTGAACTCTTCTGACAGCTTTTGGAAGACCTGCTCTTCCGGCCTAAGGTTTAGAATAATATCGGACGCAAGTAATTACAATTTTGACGTCCCTAGTACTCTATCCCCTCATCCTCCCGAATCCCCACTTCCAATGGTTCTATAACATTTTTAAATAAAATTGGGGACAGAGGACACCCCTGGCACGTTCACCTATTTATATCGATCACCCATGCTAGATTACAGTTTACCAAAACCTTTCTTGAGCCCCTTGATATAAATTCCAGAGCATTACGGTGAATTGAGAAGGAAAACCAAACCTTGTTAGATCATAGAAGAGGGCACCCCAATTTACCAGGTCAAATTCTTTCTCTGCATCAACCATCTTTATGACTGCAGGGGTCTGGTTTACCTCAAAATAAACTATTGCATGCACTAAAAAGCCTGTATTAGCTGACATCACCCTACCAGCTACAAACCCTTTCTAGTCATTATGTATAACCAATTGGGCTACTGGAGTGATACTATTTGCCCATATTTTCACTAGAAGCTTGTAATCTGGGTTCAATAAACAAATCGGTCGATATGAGTTGACATCTCTTGGATTTTTACCCTTTTTTTAAAAAACGAACAACCGTTGATTCCTTAAAAACAAAAGGAACCACCACTCTTTCCCTTATGAAATTACATGGCTCCATCAAAAAGGGTATAAGCTCATCGGCAAATGCATAAAAAACCTCTGTCTGAAGACCATCGTTGCCACAAGCCTTCCCACTAGGCATATATCCACAGTGGCGTAGCAAGGGGGGAGCTTAGCTACCTGACGAGAGGTGGCAAAGGCAGGGACCACCATGGGCAGCAAAGTGCCTAGCTACACCACTGTATGTCCACCACCATTATCTCTATCTGGGCATTTCCCAGCTGTGGCAAGGTAATGAACTGAAAGTATTGAGATATACTTTCATGAGATACCGAGCATTTACTTTCGTTCAAAAGTTTATAATGTTGTAAGAAAACTTTTGACACTTCGTCTCTGTCACAAACCATTACCCTAGTCCCTGGCTTCTATAACTCGGTAACTAGTGCTGCATCATGTTTATCCCACGTTGACCAGGCAAGAAATTTACCAATTAGCTGGCTTTCCTCATAAACCCACTGTTGGAAACCCCTTGAGCTAATGATCTCCTCTAGAATAAAATATTCCCTCAATAAGTGTTTAGCTTTACCTATCTGAGTATCTTTTAAAAGCTTAGGCCCCTTGGAGCTATTCCTCTTCTGTAGAGCAATTTTCACTGCCTATTGGAGCTTAGCTATATGTTCCGCATGATTTTCAGATTGTTGAGCCATAAAAGCAATTATCTGCCCCAGACAGTTGCCTTAAAAGCTTCCCAAACTGCAAACAATGATGCTATACCTTTATTCAACTGAAATAGTTCCCCATTAAATGTTATCAAACCTTCTAAACCACTCCTGATTAGCAAGAAATTTACGATCCACCTGCCACCTGGACCTCTCTTTTCCTTACCTCCAACTCCACTTCAATGGTAACCAAAGAGTGAACTGAGAAAGAGTTTGCCCAAATATCTGAACCAACACATTTTAGGGAGCGAGAAATGAGGAAATAGTCAATACGGGAAGCTGTATGAAAACTGCATGAAAAGCCCATTATCAATTGGTAGTCCTGCTTCATTATGTTTATCACTTTTTTGTTTTCAGCTTTAATAGTGTTTTTGTTTTATAACTTATATAAGATGTATCCAAGATTAAGTTCTGGATAAAATTAAAATCTCCCCCTATAATTATTGGGCCTACTGCTTCCATACCAATAAACAATGTGGACAAGTCCTTTAGCAGGTTCAGGTTTGTGGTTCTTGACCTAGACTCTTGTGAAAAGGAGCGCAAACAACACAGAGTTGTTTTAGGAAACCCCTCACCCACCTACCTAGTAGGTGGCATGCTTCATCATTGAGGCCCAGCTGGACCACCTAATGTAATCCAGCTGTGCTTCAACGCCTGAGTTACAGCAGAGCAGGTTGTGAGTGTGACAAGAGGGATGTGCTATGTGAAGTGCAATTATATGTTAAAAATGTCTCTAGGAATGGCCCTTATAAAAGTTTTAATAGAAAGGTCCTAGGACATGGGTAAAAACATCATCGGGATCAACGTGAGGTTTAAAATGTACCTCTGTATCCCTTTTGGTTTTAGTTCTGCTTCCATAGCCATATTATTGATCTAGCTGATTGTGTCTGGGTCATCTGAAATTGGGGCATAATATTTCACCAAATTCATGGGATTGTCATTTACACTGAACGTAAGCCAGATCCATCTACCTTTAGGTACCCTGATACCTTGAGAAACCAGCCATTCTATCTCTTTACCTAGGTACACAGCTACCCCCCTAACTGCCAGCTCAGCTGAAGCGAAATGTGCCTTTGAGTCATGCTTAGGAATAAAATGTTTTGGGGGTTGCTTTTAAGGTGGTTCTCCTGAAGTAATAAAACTTGCGGGGAAAAAGAAGTTAGCCATCTATTCAGTCCCCTTTACTTCTGCTTGTTTGACACTCCATTGACATTCCAAGATATGATTCTGGCTATGATATGATTATGACTATGATATGATTCAGTGAGTTGGATGAGGATGTATACCGCTGTTGGGTTGGTGTTGTATTGGGTTATGTTTACAACTACCCTGTGCTGTTCTATCTTGTTGGGTTGGATCATGGCTCTTATTCTGTATAGGTAGAGGTGATTGAGTCATTTTGCTTTCTTGGGGGCTACGTCTTGGGACAAATAAAGTCTATCTGCACTTATAGCATGTGGGATCAATGAGCAGACATAACGACCTGGCAGATGCTTGGGAACCAACGGTCATCATGTGTTGGTACCATGTGTTATGCAAAAAGGCGCTATGC
Source organism: Lissotriton helveticus (assembly GCF_964261635.1). NCBI lineage: Eukaryota > Metazoa > Chordata > Amphibia > Caudata > Salamandridae > Lissotriton > Lissotriton helveticus. The sequence continues at coordinate 949,266,047 of NC_136061.1, forward strand.
AGTGCATGTGGGATGCTGGTGTTCTGTTTAGTGTCATTGTAGGTGATGCACAAGAGGACCCTACGCAGGCGCTGTAATTCCCCATTAGCGAATCTCTTTTGACTCAGCACTTCCCCAGTAGTACTCAAGTAAGAGGCTACCGATAGTAGGCAGATTGTACATAACCATATAAATAACTGTTGTCAAGATACTGCAGTTCAAGGTATTGGTCATCTGGGAGTCATCTGTGCCTCTCGGGTGGCAGTGATTCTTCTGACCAGTTAAAAATTCTCATATTATTTAGTTCAAGGGTGTCATCGCCGTATAAGGGCTCGACTGCACGTTGGAATGGTGTACCCACACTGGTGTTAAGCAGGCCTCCTCTATGAGGGTCAGTGGGTTTTTCCTCCTTCCATTTGCGCACATTGGCAATGTCCTTGGGTAAGGGGGGTTGAAACAAGTCGGCGTTGGTGCACTTTGTTGTTTTTGTGGTTACCTGTTTTTTTAAAGAACTTGGAGCATTCCTAATTTAGCTAGTTACATACGCTCCGTTCTTATTGGTTTTGGAGTCCCTGTATTTTACGCCAGGGATGTAATCCCAACAACCTACCAGTTATGATCTAGTGAGGTATTGGAAGGCAACCCCATTAGAAACATCTTATAGTGATTTGGGAATTAATCCTACTTAGGTGTTTTCAGACCTTCTCTGACGTTTTGGTTTTGGGAAGTCAGACCAGTGTTAGGTAGGTTTGTGAAGGGAGGGATATATTTGTGGTTTTAGCAGTAGTTCTATCGGTGTCACTAGTTTTACCAAAGGCACCACGCTCGATGCTGGGAGGCTACCTGTTTTTGATATTACCCAGAGTTGCACTCGCTATGAGTTGTGTACTTTAGTCCCTATGTGATTGCTATATGTGCGTGGAAATGTGGGAAGAGGGGCATGTTGCAGTTTGTTTTTGCTGGTGTTTGCACTTGCCCTGTGAACACATTTTTGTGCTTGTGCATCTCCCTGTTCCCGGCAGGTAGTGTGTAACATGGCCCTTCCTTGTGGCCTCAGATATCTGCCTTTGGCTGATGTCGACCGCGCCTTCTTATCTGGAATCTACTTTTTGGGCTAATTTTGGGTGGTTTCTCTTTTAGTTTTGGGTGTTTCCTTGAGCCACATCATTCATTGTTTCCCTTGCCCGCTGGGAGAAGGATCAGAGGCTGCTCTGTGAATCTTCCCCCTGGCCTATACCGCCCCTGTGAGATCGGCAGTCAGGGCCCACTATTTCCTGGATGGTCCTTGCAAGGTTGGAGCAACATGAGTGGACTATGCTTGGAATGGGGTTAATCCTGGAAAGGGCACACCCTGTGCCCTGCAGTGCATTCGGACTGGGAAGCCTCGTACCCCGCTCCGCCTTGATAGTTTGATTGAATCCCCAACTGGAGTCTTGATATTGGCATCCCACAGTGGCAGGGTGACCAGATTTCTAAAGCCCAAAAATCAGGACATTTCACAAAAAAGAAATAGGACTTACAATTTCACATTGCGGATGGTTGCAGACTTCCTTGAAGACAGCACTCACCAACGGAGCAAACACAGAGCTATAGGCACTACGGGACATAAACTAACTATGGGCTCATAAAGGCTGGTTCAGTGTGGCCTCTCAAAAACCCAAGAAAATCTGCCAGGCAGATGACCAAAAAAATTGGACTTTCTGGGCAAATCTGAGACGTCTTGTCACCCTGCACTGTGACCTCTAAGTTCACTGACTCTCACGTGTGGGGGTTGTGGAGTTTTTTGGTCCCATCATCCCAGGCGCAAGAAGAACATAGTTCCCATCACTGAGGAGGCTTTATTCAGAAAGGGAGACCTTCATTGATTGAGGCTTTAAGAACATTTAGGGGCGCTTTCTGGACTGTACGCCATGAAGGAATTGTTAAGGGTGGGCATAATGCCCAAAAATAGGTAGCTTTTGGCTTGGTGATTGGAATACGTCCAACTAGACTTTTGCTGCAGGACCTGGGTGTCTGCTTTTTAAACAGTTTCCTTCCCCCTTTGTCAGACTGCCTTTCCTGTGGGTTGTGGCCAGTGGCCAGTGAACCCCACCCTGAGAGATCAGCAGCAGACTGGAGCCTAGTTTTTGTAGGCACTTTAGGCAACCCAATTATTCTGTGCTCCCATGGAATCACCATCGATGCCGAACGTAGGGGGTCATTAGGATGGCGGACGGAAGTGCCTCCGCAGCACCGGAGTATGCGGAACATGCCTATTCTCCGTCCGCCCGTCGCGGACACTCCGTCCGCCAGATCAGGATAGCAAATAGAGGTCAAAATCCGTCCGCTGCGGTAGATGACGGTCCGCCGCACAACCTCACCCAACCACGCAGCGGACGTAACCAATCCAGATACGCCGCCGTACGGACTGACGTCTACGCCCGTCCACTAAATCAAGATAGCGGAAAATACACATAAAAGCGCCGCGGAAAAACAACCTGCCTGAACACAGCGGATTCACCACAGCGACCATACCCACCACGAGCCGCTCGCCGACATGGACCCTGCACTACACGCATACCCGATACTCTACGCGATCCACCACGTCCTAGTCTTGGCCCACCATCGAGGACGACGCAGGTAGGCTACAAACATTTCGCTGCCTGGTGAGGAGTACCTGCAAGGGACGTGACGTAGAGAGGGGGGAGTGACATGTAGCGGAAACGACTGATACGTGTGGAGGGCACCACCTGCAAGGCTCGTCACCCAGGTAGGGGGGAGTGGCATGTAGCGGAAACGACTGATTCTTGTGGAGGGCACCACCTGCAAGGGTCGTCACCCAGGTAGGGGGGAGTCACATGTACCGGAAACCACTGAGTCGTATGGACGGCAGCACCTGCAAGAGTCGTGACCTAGGTAGGGGGGAGAGACATTTATCCGAACACACTGCCTTGAAGGAAAAACAAATACACACCAGCATCACACACGCAAGAATGACTCCGACAACCCACGACACATGAATGACAACTTTATTTACACATAATCGGGGTAACATCACAGTGTAGGCTCGAGCATGGGCAGTGTGGACACCAGAGCAGGTACATCAGAGGCAGTACATCACAGGGCATAGAGCAGCATGAGAACACCAACAGGGCAGTGTGGACACCAGAGCAGGTACATCAGAGGCAGTACATCACAGGGCATAGAGCAGCATGAGAACACCAACAGGGCAGTGTGGACACCAGAGCAGGTCCATCAGAGGCAGCACATGAGAGGGGCTAAGTGCACCAACAGTCCTTGGCAAGGCACAGGTCCATCAGAGGCAGCACATGAGAGGGGCTAAGTGCACCAACAGTCCTTGGCAAGGCACAGGTCCATCAGAGGCAGCACATGAGAGGGGCTAAGTGCACCAACAGTCCTTGGCAAGGCACAGGTCCATCAGAGGCAGCACATGAGAGGGGCTAAGTGCACCAACAGTCCTTGGCAAGGCACAGGTCCATCAGAGGCAGCACATGAGAGGGGCTAAGTGCACCAACAGTCCTTGGCAAGGCACAGGTCCATCAGAGGCAGTACATCACAGGGCATAGAGCAGCATGAGAACACCAACAGGGCAGTGTGGACACCAGAGCAGGTACATCAGAGGCAGTACATCACAGGGCATAGAGCAGCATGAGAACACCAACAGGGCAGTGTGGACACCAGAGCAGGTACATCAGAGGCAGTACATCACAGGGCATAGAGCAGCATGAGAACACCAACAGGGCAGTGTGGACACCAGAGCAGGTACATCAGAGGCAGTACATCACAGGGCATACAGCAGTATGAGAACAGCAACAGGGCAGTGTGGACACCAGAGCAGGTACATCAGAGGCAGTACATCACAGGGCATAGAGCAGCATGAGAACAGCAACAGGGCAGTGTGGACACCAGAGCAGGTACATCAGAGGCAGTACATCACAGGGCATAGAGCAGCATGAGAACACCAACAGGGCAGTGTGGACACCAGAGCAGGTACATCAGAGGCAGTACATCACAGGGCATAGAGCAGCATGAGAACACCAACAGGGCAGTGTGGACACCAGAGCAGGTACATCAGAGGCAGTACATCACAGGGCATAGAGCAGCATGAGAACACCAACAGGGCAGTGTGGACACCAGAGCAGGTACATCACAGGGCATACAGCAGTATCTGAGGCACCACAAGTACGAATCACCAACAACCAGTAACAAATTCCACAGCAGTGGAAGACTGTGTACAATGGACAATTCACACACCATGTCCAATTACATGTGAGTGAAGACAACAGCACCTTACATCACACTATCAGGTGGATTGCGTGAAGTTCCCGCATCGGACAGACTGGCAGCACCAGAAACCGTAGTGTGACACACAGCCACAGATGTAGTGACTGACACGTGAGCCACAGACCCAGACAGACTGCTAGCACCTGAAACAGGAGTGTGAGACACAGCCACAGCCCGAGTGACCGACACATGGGCCACAGACCCAGACAGACTGCCAGCACCTGAAACAGGAGTGTGAGACACAGCCACAGCCCGAGTGACCGACACATGCGCCACAGACCCAGACACACTGCCAGCACCTGAAACAGGAGTGTGAGACACAGCCACAGCCCGAGTGACCGACACATGCGCCACAGACCCAGACACACTGCCAGCACCTGAAACAGGAGTGTGAGACACAGCCACAGCCCGAGTGACCGACACATGCGCCACACACCCAGACACACTGCCAGCACCTGAAACAGGAGTGTGAGACACAGCCACAGCCCGAGTGACCGACACATGCGCCACAGACCCAGACACACTGACAGCACCTTATACAGGATGAGGCACAACTGATACAGTGCCACTACATGATTCATGACAGCAAACAACAGACACAGTGCCACTACCTGACACATGCGAGTCAACTGCAGCGGCGCCACTGGGACCACTGAAATGATGAGCCACAGGGCTGTATGGGCCAGGAGGCAGGGTGGCTCTGGGAGCGGGGGATAGTTGCAATTGGCCGACATCGGGTTGGGCATGTGTCAATGGTGTGTGTTTCCGTTTCTTGGTGACATGTGACTGCACCCTGGACAGGACAGGACTGGCAAGTGGGCCTGACTGGGTAGAAATATCACCCACCATGGGAGGTGCATCTGCTGGCGGGGGAATGCTCTCTGGGGACGTGCTTGAGCCAGCTTGTCCTTTGCTGTGTGTCTGCCTTCTGGCCTCTGCAACATGTGGCATGGGGGATGCTACTACAGGGTCAACCTCCATCCGCTCCTGACGGGCCCTGATGGGAGTGGAGGTAAGGGGTGACTCCACTGCGGAGACATCTGTATTCCGTTTCCCAGAAAACAGCAACCGCAGTGCATCAAGGGGTGATGTATGCCTGTCCTTGACAGCACCACTGTCCATGGGAGATGCCTTTGCCCTTGGATGTCCTATTTCCGTAGGAGGAATGATGTCTGTGGATCTTCCCTGTTCCCTGGATGGTGCCCTGTCCCAGGCAGCAGACTTGTCTTTGGTGTACACATCCCCAGGACACACCTTCTCCCTGTGTGTGTCCCTGCCCCTGGGAGTGTCCGTGCTCTTCTTAGGTGCGTATGTCTTGTGACTGTCCTTGTCTCTGCCCTTGGGAGTGTCTCCTTCCTTCCTAGTCTCCCTGCCCTTGGGAGTGTCTCCTTCCTTCCCAGTCTCCCTGCCCTTGGGAGTGGCTCCTTCCTTCCTAGTCTCCCTGCCCTTGGGAGTGGCTCCTTCCTTCCCAGTCTCCCTGCCCTTGGGAGTGGCTCCTTCCTTCCTAGTCTCCCTGCCCTTGGGAGTGGCTCCTTCCTTCCTAGTCTCCCTGCCCTTGGGAGTGGCTCCTTCCTTCCTAGTCTCCCTGCCCTTGGGAGTGGCTCCTTCCTTCCCAGTCTCCCTGCCCTTGGGAGTGGCTCCTTCCTTCCTAGTCTCCCTGCCCTTGGGAGTGGCTCCTTCCTTCCTAGTCTCCCTGCCCCTGGGAGTGTCCCTGCTCTCATGAGGTGCCTTCCTCTTCTCACTGTCCATGTCCAAGGTAGTGTCAATGGAACTGGGAGTAAGGTTTGCCTTGGGAGTACCTTGTGTGTGGGATGCCTGTGCAGCATGTGTAGCCATTGAACCCAAACCCTCTATTGGATCACGTGTCTGTACTCCACTGTCTCTGACGGTGTCTCTGTGAACAGATTTAGCTGACCTAGGGGATGGTGTCTGAGCCCTCCGAGACTTGACGTGCTGGCTGACGCTGCTTCTAGTGCAATGACCTGTGTTCGAGTCCTGGTCAGACAATTGACTCCCTCCTGAGACATCCAGTGTTGTAGATGGTGGAACAGAAGTTGCACCCAGTCCCTGCGACTGTACAATGGCAGACGACACACTGTTCCCCAATGACTGCACTGTCCTGTGTAGAGCAGCTAGATCGCCATGCATACCTTCCATGAAAGCTACCACCTGCCCCAACTTCCTATCGTGGTCTTGGAAAGCATTAATCATATTGGTCTGCCCCACACACAGCTGTCGCAGCAGATCAACAGCCTCAGCACAAAGAGCATTTTGGCTCACGGAGGCCGGGGCAGCGGTTCTGGCACCGAACGCTACTCTGCTCCCCCTACTCCTGCGTGCACGAACAGTACATGGTGCAGTTGGCGGCAGGGTGGGCCCTGTGTGCTGTGTCCCGACCAAAGGTGTTGATTGCCCACTCCCAGTCTGTGACAACAGTGCTGACTCACCAACACTGTCGGAAGATGTTGACGATGTTGTCTCCACATGCGAGTCCTCCGGGACGGTCCTGTCCCCCTCTCCGGTGCTGCCCCCTTCTGTGTCAGTCTGCGTGTGCCCGACGTCTGATCCGGATGCATTGGCTTCAAACATCTCCTCGGTCTGTGGCTGAGTGTCCTCTGCCAAAGCTGAAATTCACAGAAAAGAGGTGTAAGTCACGGCCACACTCACGTACAGTACTGGTACGGAATCCCTATTGCCATTGCTGACGATGTACTTCGATCCCCCAACCTGCACACGGGCCACCCCTACCAGTCATCCTCACACGAAATAAGTGGCATTGTCCGTGCGACATGTACAGCATGCGGACAGGGCATGAGCAACTACATCTGCACACCAGTCTTGCCATGGGGTGACGGAGCACTACAGCATGTGCATCAACACTCAACTGCTTAGCGAGTGCCGTCTCAACATGCCGCACCGGAAAGTGACTTTTAACTGCGCCAATGTCACCAACATGGCATTGCAACGAGATGCACGATTCACGGAAGTCACTAATGTGTCTGGCCAACATAACATGCATTGCACTCACAAGCAACATTCACTGACAGTATGCTTACCGCCACGTTGCTGGTCATCCACACGCAACCGCTCGGACAGGGCAGGATGCGTCACAGCTATGATACGGTGCATGAGAGGGGTCATTGAGCGTCGGGCCAGTCGTGCCGTTCTTGGAATCATCCCTAGTGTCACTTCCGCTACCTTCCTGCTCAGCCTGGAAATGTCGTCTCAGCGTTTGTGGCAGTGTGTATGTCGTCTATTGGACACCCCCACTGCTCGTACATCACGTGCAATGCTCCTCCACACGTGCTTGCGAAGGTGCAGCTTGACCTACCATGATGGGAGACAAAAGGGTGCAAGTTAGTGGACAGTTGGCCAGTCACACAGATTGGGGCAACACGTTACTCTCAGCAGCCATGCACATTGCGAATCATGTGTTGGTCCCACATCACACCGCCAAGATCCCAGAGCCCAGGTGTCATGGTACACCTCATGCACACCAACTTGTCCCCCACTGCACTTACCACCTGTCCGGGTGCGCCGTACAGGCGTCCGTAGTTTCGGAGCACACCGTCCACGAGGACATCCAGCTCCGCGGCGGTGAAGGGACGAGACCGGATCTCTTTGACTCTCGACATGGCAAGGTCACGGAGTAGGGCAGTCGGTGGTCAGCTCCGCAGCAGCAGCTGGAGGTGATGGTCACAGGCAGCAGTCGGTGGTCAGCTCCGCAGCAGCAGTTGGAGGTGATGGTCACAGGCAGCAGTCGGTGGTCAGCTCCGCAGCAGCAGTTGGAGGTGATGGTCACAGGCAGCAGTCGGTGGTCAGCTCCGCAGCAGCAGTTGGAGGTGATGGTCACAGGCAGCAGTCGGTGGTCATCGTGGAATGTGTGGTATTGCACATGACACATTTATAGGGCCCTGTGGCCATGTCAGTGGCATACGGCGACAGCCATTGGTCAGCCCTAGAAGCGTGTTTGGAAATGGGCCAATGACTGGCCCTGGTGTTGCGCTGCACAGCATACGGTACATTCTATTGGGCACACGCCGCCCTTGTTCGCACCTCCCATTTCTGCACGTGCACAGACCGTCACGCTCACACACCGGCAAGTGCATGTGCAAGGTTCCGGGACGGATGGTCGATTTGCAACAATGTTGTATCACTGGAGCCAACATGGCGGGGCACGTGTTCGGCGGGGGACGTGCAGGCCAACACATCCATTAGCTGATGTCAATGCACATGGCAGGTCATGCCCCCCCTTACAGTGACATTGCATCATCCAGCCTTCACCGGCCGGCCGGCCGGCCCTGCCCAGGACCGCCGTGCCGGCCATGCCAACCACCGCCGTTGCACGGCCCTTCCACTACCGGCGTTCCCTGGCGGGCCGTGCAACGGCGGTGGTTGGCATGGCCGGCACGGCGGTCCTGGGCAGGGCCGGCCGGCCGGTGAAGGCTGGATGATGCAATGTCACTGTAAGGGGGGGCATGACCTGCCATGTGCATTGACATCAGCTAATGGATGTGTTGGCCTGCACGTCCCCCGCCGAACACGTGCCCCGCCATGTTGGCGCCAGTGATACAACATTGTTGCAAATCGACCATCCGTCCCGGAACCTTGCACATGCACTTGCCGGTGTGTGAGCGTGACGGTCTGTGCACGTGCAGACAATGTGAATGTCGAAGGCGGGCCGCGTATGCCCAGACGTAAACAGCGGAAGCAGTGCACAGCCATGGCGGGGTCAATGTTTGAATCTTCGCTGATGATGCACCTTGTACCATTGTCTGCAGCTGCCTGCTGACGGTTGTGTGCGTGATTGCGTGGCTACACATGTCATGCTCTATCCCATGTGTGTCCATACCATGGCCATCGGTGAGCCACAAGTGTCCATCACGTCTGCATGTCCACATCGGGTAGTACCCTACACAAGTTTGTCGTACCTCACATCTACACAGTAGATCCCGTATGTATGGGCACCTGTGAATCAGTTGTCAGTGAGTGGTATGTGTCAGATGATGACTATGGTGGGGGTTCTGTTGTGTACTGTACATGTGTGTTGCCTATTGTGTCCCCATGCATGTGATGTCCGTATGGCCACCATTATTGGTGTTGCCATTGGTGCATCATGAAATGGGGGGGGGGTGTTTATTTTAGTATGTGTGCATGTACTTGCATGTGTGCATGTGATGTTGGGCCTACACATGTGGGTCATGTGACATGTCTGGTTGGCAGTAATGTTGAGGTGAGACACTGTGCATTGCACATGTTGCTAAACATCATGTTGCTAGTGGATGCACATTGTTGCTACGTCAATCCATGTTGTCCTGACAATCAGAGAAGTCACACATATGACAATCATACACTGGATACTACATGTTGGTAGAGGGCGTTGACATGTGAGTGAGTTGCACACACATGCGTTGTATGTGAATTGACTTCCATTCCATCTACTCCCACACAGGAGGGCTCCAAATGTCCATCGCCCATACACTGTGCTGGAGGATATGGTGGACGAGGAGGTGATCCGGAAATTCAGGCTGGATCGCCGTCGATTGTTGGACCTTGTGACCCTATTGTCTCCTCACCTGCTGCCGCGAAGAACCTATCCAGGTTCCATGACACCCACGCAAAAGGTGATGTCGGCACTCCATTTCTTTGCAACAGGCACATTCCAGTACACAGTTGGACATGCCGGGGGAATGTCACAGGCCATGTTCAGCACGGTACTCCGGGATGTACTGACAGCCATGATGCTGTACAAGCATGACTATATACATTTCCCTCAGGCGGCGGAGTTGGCAGCGGTCAAAGCTGACTTCTATGCACTGGGTCGTATACCACACGTTGTGGGTTCCATTGATGGCACGCATATCGCTATCATTGCACCACGGGCACGTGAGCAGGTGTATAGGAATCGGAAACACTTCCATTCCCTCAACGTGCAGGTGGTGTGCCAGGCCGACAACATCATCTCACATGTGTGTGCAAGATTCCCTGGCTCTGCACATGACGCCCACATCATGCGGAGCAGCATTGTCCCCCAACTGATGGCTAATCTGCATCCGGCACAAGCGTGGCTTGTTGGTGAGTATGCTGTGGTGACAGGAGTGATATCTGTGTGGCATGGTGTGCCCCACAATGCAGGTTGTGATGTTTCTCTCTCTCTCTCTTCCACCAACACAGGCAACTGGGCTTACCCAAACAGGCCTTGGCTGCTCAGTCCCATACGCAATCCCACTACAGCTGGAGAAATGAGATACAATGATGCCCATGGTAGGACACGTCGAGTGGTAGAACGAACATTTGGCCTGCTCAAGTCTAGGTTTCGGTGCCTGGATAAGACTGGAGGGGCCCTGCCTTACTCACCAGGCAAAGTATGCAAGATCGTGATAGCGTGCTGCATGCTCCACAACCTGGCTGTGCGCAATAACATTGAACTGCTCTTGGACCCTGATGAACTGCAAGTTCCTCGCCCTCCCGACCCACCCATGTCAACTGATGAGGATAGTGGTGAGGAGGAAGGTGTGGACCAGAGGCGCCAGATCATTGATCGCTACTTCCCTTGATTGTGAGTGTGCTCCTCCTGTGCTGCTTGGGTATGCCCTGTGAATGTGTGCTGGTGTTGTGGCATTGTGGTGTGCTTCATCTCTGTGTTCTGCAATGTGATGCATGCATGTGTGTGTGTGTTAATTTTTGGTCAATGCACGTCTCCATGATGTGTGTCGTCTCATCCATTACTGTTGTGATGCGTGTGGGTTGTTCAATGTTGCACTGCAGTGTGTTCTGATGAGTGTGATCATGTTTCCTGACGTGTCTTTGCGGTTTCTATTTTCCCTAGGTCACTCCTGCAGCGCCATGATTCTGTACCAGTTGGATACCTGTACCTAGTAACATCTGTTTCTGATGCATTCATGTGAATAAACATGGAGGCAACACATGATTGAGTGAGTAAGTGGCATTTATTTACAAATTGTGCATGGGTGTAGGTGCATATTTACAAATGAGTGAAGGGGTGGGGGAGTGAGAGTAGAAGGTTATGGCAGATGAAATGTCCGTGCTGACACCACATAGGGTGGTGTCTGCCTAGTGCAGCAGGCCTGTGGCAGGTGGGACCGGATAGTTGGTAGGGTGAATGGCATGCTCAGGTACTGTTATAGTCATTTTCGGTTCCTCTTGGAGCGTGTGCCAGCTGCTTCCACACTGCTGTCGCCCACTTCCAGCCTCGGACGGCCCCTCCGTCTTTGTGACGGTACGGAGTCAGCTGGGTGCGCTGGCGCATCAGGTACCACATCCGCCGCAGGTGGCGGTGGCGGTGGCGGAGGCGTTGTTTGTGGGGTTGTGGGGAGGGTGGTGTTGGCGGATGTACATGGCATCCGCATGTTGGTTGTCATGGTAAAAATGTCCACTAGTTGGCCAAGCCGCCTCTCAATGGCCCCCAACATAGCAGTGTTGTCAACAAAGTCCTGGTGGGCCCGGTCTGCCTGTGCCTGACCACTTTGATAGCTTTCCTCCACCCTGGCCAGTGCTTCCAATGACTGTTGCACAGCATTGTGTGTGTTGGTATCCTCATGTCGTCTTTGGCCTATGCTCCTGCCTGCCGGATCTGGCCTTGCATCTCTGCCTTGCCTCACACTCTCCCTGCGTGGCTGGGATGGCGCTGGCACGGCGTTGGCCGGTGGTTTGGGCAGGGTGGCAGGGGCAGGAGTGGTGGTAGTAGTGGTGGTGGTGGAGGTGGTGCTGGTGGTGGCTGTGCAGGTCACAGTGGCCGGTGTTGTGACAATGGCAGAGGCCGTAGTCGTTGGTGCAGGTGTGACCTGGGAGCCAGATGCCTGCTTGTGCCGGGATCATCTTCTGCCCCGGAGGTGGCTGCCCAATCGTCCCCTGAGACTTCTGTGTGTGGCGAGTCTGGAGGGCGGGTGTTGGTTCCAGCTGTCAGATTAGGATGACCTGCAAAACGATAATGTGAGGATGAGTAATGTGGACTTGACAGGTTGTTTTCATTTTGTTGCCGATTCTGTCTGCACTGGTACTCACCCCACCCACCACCACCACCGCCATCCCTATGGACATGGGGGCCTGTTGGGAGTTGTAGTTCCGTCCCCTCACACCCACCACCCACCACCACCACCGCCATCCCTATGGACATGGGGGCCTGTTGGGAGTTGTAGTTCCGTCCCCTCACACCCACCACCCACCACCACCACCGCCATCCCTATGGACATGGGGGCCTGTTGGGAGTTGTAGTTCCGTCCCCTCACACCCACCACCCACCACCACCACCGCCATCCCTATGGACATGGGGGCCTGTTGGGAGTTGTAGTTCCGTCCCCTCACACCCACCACCCACCACCACCACCTCCATCCCTATGGACATGGGGGCCTGTTGGGAGTTGTAGTTCCGTCCCCTCACACCCACCACCCACCACCCACCACCACCACCGCCATCCCTATGGACATGGGGGCCTGTTGGGAGTTGTAGTTCCGTCCCCTCACACCCACCACCCACCACCACCACCGCCATCCCTATGGACATGGGGGCCTGTTGGAGTGATTTCGACGTTGGTGAGTATGTGGACTGCATGCATGGGTTGGGGTCTGGGAGATGTGTCTTCAGAGTTGTGTGAGGCACACCATGTAGTTGTGCTCGTGGTGCTTGGTTTGTACTTACCAGCCTCTTCTCCCTCAGCAAGTCCATCAAGGGTCTCAGGGTGGATGATGGTCATCACCTTGTCCTCCCACTCGGTGTAGGGTAAGGGCTCCGGGGGGGTTCCACCGCCTGTGTGATTTGCCCGGAGATAGTTCTTGGCTCGAATGGATTTCACTCGGGTCTTGAGATCATGCCACCGCCTCTGTATATCCTTCCTCGGGACGCTCCCGGAGGCATTCACCCTGGTGACTATCCGGTCCCACATGCTGTTTTTCCTGGCTATGCTGGTCTGCTGCACTAGGGCCCCGAATAAGTGGGGTTCGACACGGATTATCTCATCTACCATAACCTTTAACTCGGTGTCAGTGAATTTTTTTTTTTTTTTTGGTGCCATGGTGTGTGGTGCCCGGGGTGTGGGTTTGCGTGAATGGGGAGGTGCAGGTGTGTGGTGTGTAGGAATGGTGTGGTGGGTCTTTGTGTGGTGGGTGTGTTTGGGTGTGGGTTATGTGAATGATATATGTCTTTGCTGTCAGTTAAGTCGTGTATCCTGCTAGCAGCTATGCAGTGATGCAGAGGATTTGTGGAGTGGGTGGGAGTTATTTTATGGTGTGTGTCTTGGCCGTGTCTGAATGGTTATTGGCAGTCAGGTGCTAGGTGGGTGTGTTGCCAGGTGTGCATTGTGTGGTGCTTGGCGGTGGATCATTGTGTGTTGTGATTGGTTTGGATGTTTTCGGTGGGTGGTCGTTCATTTTCGTGTGTTTGGTGATAACTTCCGTCGCAATGTATGGCATTGGTTTGACAGTAGGGATGTTGTTTGTGTTGGCGTTCCGCTGTGGAGCACGGATTCTCGGTGCATTGGTACCGCTGCGGACGTGGATGGCGGTGACTACCGGGGTACTTGCGGAGTTATCCTAATTGCGGACACGGACACTGCGCAGGTATCGCGGGGGAAGTGGATGTATTCGCGGTCATGTGCGTACGCGGCGGTCGGTGTTCTTTCTGTTCCGTCCGCCTGCCGCGGACTCAGGTGTACTCCGACCGCCACGGACGGGGATTGGTGTGCTCCGTATGCCGCGATCGGCGTTTTTAGCATATTTTATCCTAATTGCTGTAGCGGATTTTCCGCGGACAGGTCCGGAGTATCTTGCCACCTTCCGCGGCGGACGGTACACGTTTCCGTCCGCGATCCTAATCGACCCCTTAGTGTGGACACCTGATCAACACAGCCCACAACAACCAGGAATTCCTGGAAGCAAGTAAACATTTTTGACCCCCCTCCAATGCTGTCTGTAGACCTTTCTGGTCCAATACAATTTTTGGGAAAAGGGAGGTAGTGGAACGCTGGTCGTGATAAGTTGCTGGGGTTAGTACTACCTGTTTTCATCTGCTGGGTGGTCTATTTTACTGTGGATTTTGGCTCTGTGGTTGTGTGAAGGTGCTACCTCCCCACACTGTCACCCATCCTTGCTGGGTTGTGGATGTTGTGCTGGGTTCCCTGTCTGTGATTGCTGCTGCCACCTGTTTGGCCAATGAATTGATCCCTGCTCCAGTTGTGTGGCGACCCGCAGACCTCACCTCGACTGAGTGTATGATGTGTTCCGATTACCCTGTGTTTGGTACTGTGGAGGGATGTTCATGGGGTTCTGTGGCAGACGGCTGTGGCTCTTTAACCTATGCTGGTTTTGCTCCTCATGTTATGCCTTTGTCTGGCATGCCTCGACCAGGACGCCTGCACACAGCAATAGTAACACGAAGATCCGACTGCGACCAGCCTCCCCTGCTTCTACTGCTATAGTCTGTTCTTGCTCCTGAACTACAGGTTGGAAATGCTCTAAAGTTTTGCAATGGAGCCTCCATTGTAATTGGTGTCATCTGCAATATGCCAATATGCAATAAGCCAATGTTACCATGTTCTGGGGAGTGAGGACAGACACGTTGGCACTGGTTAGCAGTCTTAAAGCGAACAAAAATGACTTCCAGTAAAACAGTAAAAGTGAAGGCAAATCATTTGGGAAAGACCACCCTAAGGCTGAGAGGTCTAACAGTAATGCCAATAGTTTACTTTGTTTAATTGCTCCTTCAGAGTGCAATTGTGTATTATAAATAGTATGTTTATTGATCTTGCATTCTAAATAAATGATTGATTACTGAAAATAAATTAACTTTCAATCAAGTTAAGAATGGTGTGGTACAAGTAGATTCTAGGGATGCAGGGATGTTTGGTATTTGCTTTGTAACTAAGCAACCTATTCCGATGGAAGAAAAGAGTTCCACAAATGGGGGATCAGTGTAGAGTAATGTGAAGCTCATAAAGCCATACCATAGAAAGTCTATTAGAAAATTCTAATTGATATTATTTGTGTTCCTGCTTATTATGTCAACCTAG
The DNA here is from genome assembly GCF_964261635.1 of Lissotriton helveticus. Taxonomy (NCBI): domain Eukaryota; kingdom Metazoa; phylum Chordata; class Amphibia; order Caudata; family Salamandridae; genus Lissotriton; species Lissotriton helveticus. Next base: position 949,281,334 of record NC_136061.1, read on the forward strand.
TCAATCTTACTTTTATTAGTATAGGACGGTGATGGAAACCCAGTTCGTCCAATAAATTAGAAAAATCCCGTTAATATCAAAACACATACAAACACCAATGTTCCCTTTACTCAACTATAACTATACTGCTCATGATTTAACAATGGTAATATTAACATGATAGTGTCTGGCTCCTAATTACATTTGCTTACTCCTGCGAAGAAGCCACATTGTATATTAGATTGCTTCTTTAGGTCTCTTCTGAATCTGAAGAACTAAAACTGGAAAAGGAGCAAATGTTAGAGCAACTAAGGTCTAAATTCTGGTGGAATACGAGGAGTTGCAAGAGTTTGTAGCTCTAAACTAGTATACTAGTTAGTTTGCCAGAGCCCATATGATTGCACAATGAAATAATGGTTGGTAGACCCGTACCTCAAAGGTGTGTTTATGCGTTAACTGGATGAAATGTATTGCTTTTATACATCACTTTATACTTCCACCCCAATTACCACACACACAAAGGCACAATTTATAGGCGTAGTCGAGAAGTGAATCACTCTTCTTTTTTTATGTCCTCATGCGCCTTAGGGTCAGAGCTCTGGGGCCCCCCCTCAACCAGCGCCTGCCAGAGATATTCGTTGAAAGTGAAGGATCATCGCATCCCATAAAATCTCTCCCTCTGTTATCTGCTCTTGCCATATGACAGAGAGTTATAAGGACAAGACATGTAAAAGGAATAATCATTGGACGTATCTTTGCCCCGGATGGGTTCCTAACATTTAATGATCTAGCCAATTTAGAATAGGGTACCAAAATTATTATTTTTTTTTTTACCAATACTCTGTCCAACCTGATGTGATATTTAACAGAATTTACCCAGTCTGCTTATGTCAGAGGTAGGTTGTTTATCCATTTCTTGCAAACCTATCTCCAAGCAAGAAGGATCAAATAAAAATCTAGCTTTTTTTACATCATTTGACAGATACTCATGCTGAGGTGGAACTCCAAAGAATATTAGAGCCAAGCTTACCTGAAGCGCAGTTCCAAGTATAGTTGAAATGCATCTACTTACATCGTCCCAGAAATGTTGGATCACAGGACACTCCAAAAACATGTGGCTATCGTCCTCTTTTTCTAGGCTATATTTTGCACACTTTGGCATTGTACCTTTTCCCAACTTGGATAACTTAAGGGGTGTCCAATATACCCTGGATCACTGAAATAATATCGAGGGACAGAATATCGACCAACAAAAATATCGTTGACAAAATATCGAGAGACAAAATATCGAGTTTCTATCTACAAACAGGTAAGTACAAAAATATCGAGTTAAAAATATCGTTTACAAAAATATCGTTGTAAAAAATATCGACTTTAATAAAAACAATGTTTAATTACATTAATATAAAAAATTAATTACTAAAATATACTTAACAATACTTAAAATAACTTTAAATAATTAAATAATTAATGAAAGTAAAAAAAGAATATTTTTTTAATCATATTTCTTAAAACATATATATATATAGTAACAAAATTTAATTAAATAATAGCCAATATTATTAACGTACAAATACAATAGAGTAACAATTACTATTCCCACTCCAGTGGGTGCAACAGTAGGGAAAGCGTTGGATAGCGTAGGGGTTAAAATTACTATTCCCGCTCCAAGGAGTGCAACAGTGGATATATGACGTTACAACGCAACTTTTACAACGCACTACCATTACAACGTAAGTATTGGTAAGTATATAATAATTTTTATAATTTAAATTATTTAAAATTAATTTAATATAATTTAATTTAATTTAATTTCATTAAATTAAATTAATGTAAATTTAATTTTACTTTATTTTTACACTGTACCCCTGTACCCCAAAAACCCAAAACTGACCCTGAACCCTAAAAAAAACCCTTTACCCAAAACCCCAAAACTGACCCTGAACCCTAAAAATACCCCTTTACCCAAAAACTAAAAACTGACCCTGAACCCTAAAAATACCCCTTTACCCAAAAACCCAAAACTGACCCTGAACCCTAAAAATACCCCTTAACCCAAAAACTAAAAACTGACCCTGAACCCTAAAAATACCCCTTTACCCAAAAACTAAAAACTGACCCTGAACCCTAAAAATACCCCTTTACCCAAAAACTAAAAACTGACCCTGAACCCTAAAAATACCCCTTTACCCAAAAACTAAAAACTGACCCTGAACCCTAAAAATACCCCTTTACCCAAAAACTAAAAACTGACCCTGAACCCAAAAAATACCCCTTTACCCAAAAACTAAAAACTGACCCTGAACCCTAAAAATACCCCTTTACCCAAAAAACAAAAACTGACCCTGAACCCTAAAAATACCCCTTTAATTTAACATAATTAGCAATTAATCAATTAAATTAAATTAATTACCAATTACATTTTAAATAATTAACAAATATTATTTAATTACCAATTAATTAAATATTACTACCAATTAATACATTTACATATTTAATTAATTATAATTGAATTACTTCCCACCCTATTCCCCTATAAACCCACAACCCGCTACAGGAAATAAATTATTTTAATTTACATAATTAGCAATTAATCAATTAAATTAAATTAATTACCAATTAAATTTTAAATAATTAACAAATATTATTTAATTACCAATTAATTAATTATTACTACCAATTAATACATTTACATATTTAATTAATTATAATTAAATTACTTCCCACCCTATTCCCCTATAAACCCACAACCCGCTACAGAATAAAATTACACAATAATTACAAAAAAATCATTAATTAAAAATAATTATAACATAAAATGACACTTTTCACACATATTATAACATAAAAACACTATAAATAATTAAATATTATTTAAAAAACGATATTTTTTACTATCTAGATTATATACTTGGATATTTTCACTTTCTATATTATTTACAGTCGATATTACTTCACTTACCTTAAAAACGATATTTTGACTGTCGATATTCTGTCCTGTCGATATTTTGTCCAAACGATATTTAAAACTCGATATTCTGTCCAAACGATATTTTGGAGTCGATATTATGTCTGTGCACCATATACCCTATGTAGAAAAAAGATGTGATTCCTCCCTAAATTTGCGGGACGCACAATGGAGTAAATGTTAAAAGATACTTGCCATAAATCTTCAGGTTGCATCCCCGGCAAGCTCTTTCCCCACAGGTCAACTGGAAGTCTGAAAACATAGTCCGTTAGACCCACCAGTAACCAGTACCATCTTACCACCTCCTACTTCCTTGGCACATCACACATCAGCCTAAATTCTAGTGCATTTGAGGAGCCTATCTCCACTGCAGCTGACTGATACCAGCTTTTGACTTGGAGGTTTTTGACGTAGGGGCTGAGACACGGCCTGTGATCTTCCACCATTCTGTAAACTGAAGGGAAAGATGGAATAATCGACCGTAGGTGGTTTTTTCATTGTATGTGATCGACAAACCCCCCCCCCGGCTGGTAGGAGCACCTATGGCCAGATGAGGTTGTGAAGATGTATGGGTCCATATGCAGTGGCTTTAATATACATGACGCCCTGAAGAAATTGCCTAAAATTCAATGGGCAATGAAACATGTCGGCAAGTAAAGTAGGGTTGGTTAAATAGGTGATAACCACGACTACTTTTTCTTTTTTATCCTCCATACCCAACACAAGAGACAGAATAAAATTGCATATCTGTGTTGGAGTGTGAGTGTTTTAATGTGTTGTCTGACACTTTATTGGTCACTTTCTTTGTTTGTTTTCACTGCATCTTTCTACAAACTCTATGTGTTGAGTTTCTGGACACTATATTTTTTCTTTTCGAGCTTGATGGTGCCAATGATGAGAACAGGGCTATCCTGGCGAGTACCAGTCAGGTTCCCGTTGGTGGTGCGCCCGTGAGGTGCCATCTTTCTCTTGCACACTTTTTTTCGGTTTAGCACATTATATTTTGGACACGAAAGCAAGTGTGGTATGAGTGGTCTCACAACTGTTTCTTAGTTATTGGGAATCAGGCAATGGTTTAAATAAAGCACTATCCCAGGGCATATCGACTACCCCATTAATGAGTAAAAGGGGAGCAAGGTTTGCAAAAATAATGCAACAAACGGTATATCCTAAACAAGGGTGAACTTAATAAGTGCTTATATAGTCTAGGTCTGTTTTTGTACTAGTTGCATATTGAGTGGAGGGCGACCTATGACTGGCTTTAACCTCTAAGCTCCTGCTTATTTTTGAATTGGAGGTTTTTAAACCTCAAAATGTTACTGTTAGTTATCTCTGTCCATTTAACCCAAGAAACCAACTGTCCATCATCTACCAGCTGATCCCATCTCATCACCCCTGGTTGCCTTAATGGGCCAGCCAGATTGTTCTTAATCCACTCAGGAGAAACAGGGGCATTCCATATTGGGGGTAGCCTGCCATAAAAGGGGAGTTTCATCTCCTTTCTGATCTTATACCATACCTCTGCCACACTCTGTAAAACCTCGAATCTCACTGTTTAAAAATACTTAGGGTCTCCAAACTTAATCATAAATCCTTGTTCTCATCATGCAATATCTGATAACATTGACCTAAACATTTTGCCATTATCCGAGCCATCGGGTTCACTTAAAAGCACCTTCCCATTCCTCCAAAGAAAAGCCATGGTGTAATAGCACATGTCCAGCAAACACAGACCCCCCTTGTCTCTCTTCCTTCGTAACTTTTTCCAGGCAATCCGAGGACCTTTAGAAGCTCAGATAAAGCTATTGATCTTAGTCTGCATTCTTTCGAGCCACTTCACATTAAAGGTCAATAGAATCGCCTGGAATAGGAAAGGAAGTTTGCAGAGAATTGACATTTTTACCAAATGTACTCTTCCTAGCACAGTCAAGGGTAGATGCGATCAGCTTAGCATCAGGTTGCATGCTTCCTTCATTACCCTGGAGAAGTTTGCCTCCAGGAGATCTTTAATACCTAAATATCTGATCTCTCTTTTGACGGTATTAGGGATCGTATCTAAATTGCAAGCCATAATCTCTCTTTTGGCCCTATTTACTGCGTACATTACACAACCAATGCCGTAGTTTCTGAGGCGTTTCTCAATTTTTGATCTGTAGACAAACCTGGATGAACCACACGTGCTTCCAGGAAAACTCTAACCTTTAGAGGCTTTCAAACTTGTCTCTGTCTTACGCCTTAAATAAAATAGCCCCTCTCTGATCCATATACATTAAGACAGCACATGACCCACAAACATTTAACACACATAAAAAAAGAGTGGGGAAGGCGAGATGGCACCTCACGGGCGCACCACCAATGGGACCCCTGGCTGGTACTCACCAGGATGGCCCTGTTCTCATCATTGGTGCCATCAAGCCTTAACGGAAACGTGTCTAAACCCAGGGTGGGGAGACAGTGAATGGTGCAGTGGACACAACTTATATGTGACAAAACTCACAACATTAGACATATAACATACAACATGTAAGTTACTGTGCAACTAGAACCAAAAAAAACCTTTACTCGTGTTCTATTCTTTGTTGCAAACAGTGTACACATAAGTATAAAAAAGAGGGATGTGAATACTACCCATCGATTCACACCCTACTTACAGCCAACATGTTTCATTGCCTTGGTTTTTATCAGGCAATTTCCTCAGGGCAAACCAATAGATGCCACTGCATAAGCCACTGGCTGTTATATGCTGGAAATAAACAAACATAACTGAGGTTACCTACTAACTGCGTCTCTATTATTTAAAACAATTGATTTGTTTAGCACTGTCAAACAGCTCATGCTGTTCTCAGAAATAATTACCCTTTAGTTGGCTCTGTTTCTCATACCAGCCACGAGGAATATAAAAACCGGGATGCAGCTCCCATAGGTAATCATGCTCCAATCTCCCTTCGATTATCATTCTGAAATCAAGTGCCAGACAAACGTATATTAGCTATTATGAGAGCTTCCTTATACCTTGTTTGACTTTTCATCATTATACCGTATGCCCCTCATAAGTTTACCAGTGGAGAATACTCGTCCGGCGTCTTCTCAGCACTCGAACGCCGGGTCAATGTTAGGCTGCTCTATTTACATTTTCATTTGCCGGTTTCCGAGGTTTCCCATTGGTCATCGAGATCACATGACATCCGCGGCCAATTGTAAACGGTCACGATGTCAAAATATAGTGTCTGGTTTCCGGACTTAACTGTTCCTAGAGTCTGTGTTTGTATTTCCTCATATTATGCTGCAGTTCTTAAGCAATATCCAGCGTTTCATCCGCACTCACGTGCCGAGAGAATGCTGGGCCGGTCTGTTTACTCGGGTTTCAAGGTTTCTGATTGGCTGCGGTGTTCACATGACACCCGTAGCCATTTTTAGCCGGTCTCAATATTATATTGAGTATACGTATTGCGTGGGTCTTCACTCAAGATCTGAGGGACTACATCCTACCGGCCATCTTAGGGCAGTCTATCTGCACTCCTAACAATGTATCTTGCGCTCATTCGCGCCGAGCCTCACAAACTTTATTAATAAAATTGGGATGTATACAATTCGACCGCGATCTATTAATCAGAAGGGAAAATCAACAAATTGACCCTCTCCACAAATAATATTATACACAAATCAGGATAAATATTATTATATTTCCATTATCATCAGATCCTGAATCTGTATGAGGATGTAAGGTCGATCAAACCAGGAGTATATCTCATTGTGTGTAAACTTCATTGTGTGTAAACTATCCCCGTTATTCACAGGAGGGAGCAATCTTTCATTTTTATTGTTATTGTTATTGCAGCCGCAATAGATCAATAGCCACTGTACAAAGGAGCATCCACAAGAGTATTTCAACGCAACTTGTTCCACTCCAGAAGTTTGTTCAGTCCTTTCTGTTCACTTTGTTCCTGATATATCCATCTTGCTTCTTTTGTTAACAGGCGTCTCTCCATAGTTTGAACATCTCCCATCACTCTTTCTAGTACCACCCATGTGAACGTATGTTTATTGCGATGGCAATGTTGCACGAGTTTGGTTGTTAATTTTCTACTCCTTATTGTGCTTACATGTTCTTGGATGCGTAACTTGATCTTCCGTGTGGTGAGTCCTATATACTCCAATCCACATTCACATTTCAGTCTGTATACTACATTAGTAGTGTTACAATTACTGAAGTGGTTCAGTGACCAGTTCTTTCCAGATTGCAAAGTTACTGTGGTGGTCTTGTTAGTGAGGGGGCACACTGAGCAATTTCCACATGGGAAATGTCCTTTTGGGACCGTTGTTGTCTCTGTTTCTAAACTTGCGTTTATCCTAGTGTGCACTAGTTTATCTTTTAAATTTCCAGCTCTTCGAAAAGCAAAACGCGGTGGTGGCATCTTAAAGTTAGTTGTGGATAATAAGGACCAATGCTTTCTGATCGTCTGCCGAATTTTCGTGGCCATAGGGTCATAGGTCATGACCACTGGTAGACATTCCTTTTTTTCTTTTACGTGAGACTCTAACAGGACAGATCTGGGTGTATTCAAGGCCCTTTTCTTGGCCTGTTTGATGACTCTGCATGGATAATTGCGAGCTTCAAGTTTCTTGCTCAATACATCTGCTTGTTCCTTATAAATTTCAGTAGAGGAGCAATTTCTCCTGTACCTCAAAAATTGGCCCACCGGGAGATTGTCTCTTAATGCTCTTGGATGGTAGGATCGGTACGATAGTAACGAATTCAGATCGGTGGGTTTCTGGTGTACACTTGTACGAAAACCTCCGTCTGCCGCTTCAATGTCTAGATCAAGATAGACAGCACTGGTGTGATGGTAATTCCAGGTAAAACGCAAGCTGGTGTCCTGTGTGTTCAACCAGTGTAAACATTGGATGAGAGCTGTTTCTTCTCCTGACCAAATGAGGAGCACATCATCTATATATCTCCGCCACAGCCTCATTTGGCTTTTGAAGGGATTGGTGTCTGACTCGATGATGTGCTCCTCAAACTGACCCACATAAATACAGGCCAGGCTGGGAGCCATAGTGGCTCCCATTGATGTCCCCGTCACTTAAAGGAACAAGTCGTTCTTATAGCTAAAGAAGTTCCTTGTCAAGGCCAATTCCACACATTGTAAGACAAAGCTCTGAGGTGCATCATAAAACCATTCTTGTGTGGCTAGAGCTCGTGATGCCGCTACTAATGCAGCATCTTGTGGAATGCATGAGTACAATGACTCAATGTCAATTGTTACAATAAACTCTTTTTCGGGATTGAATGTCATATCCTCTAGGACATTCAAGATGTCCGTTGTGTCCTTCACGAAGGACTTCTGAGTTGCCACTGATTCGCGAAGGTAGTAGTCAGCGAATTGGGATAGGGGTTCCAGTATGGACTGGATACCAGATACAATCGGCCGGCCCGGCGGGGGCCGGGCCGGCTTATGGATCTTAGGGAGAATATAGAAAGCCGGAGTCCTCGGGTTGGTATTTACAAGGAACTCCGCCTCCTTTGCACTGATCCATTTCCTTTCCTTTGCCTCTCCAACCAATTCTGTTATTATTTTCATCAGGTCTGGGGTAGGGTCTTTTTTAAGCGGTTGGTAGTTTGCTCTTACATTCAATAGCCGGAGTACTTCAGCCTCGTAATCACAAGTGTTTAATATAACAACTGCACCCCCCTTGTCCGCGCTTTTAATTGTTATATTTTTATTGTTCTGGAGGGTTTTCACAGCATCCCATTCGCCTTTCACCATGTTTTTAAATCCATTGCCATTATTTGTACTCTCTATTTTACTGATTTCTTCCAAAACCTTCGCTTCAGATACTGCCACTTCAGGACCCAACATGCTCATGGGAGGGCAGAAGTGACGGGGACATCAATGGGAGCCACTATGGCTCCCAGCCTGGCCTGTATTTATGTGGGTCAGTTTGAGGAGCACATCATTGAGTCAGACACCAATCCCTTCAAAAGCCAAATGAGGCTGTGGCGGAGATATATAGATGATGTGCTCCTCATTTGGTCAGGAGAAGAAACAGCTCTCATCCAATGTTTACACTGGTTGAACACACAGGACACCAGCTTGCATTTTACCTGGAATTACCATCACACCAGTGCTGTCTATCTTGATCTAAACATTGAAGCGGCAGACGGAGATTTTCGTACAAGTGTACACCAGAAACCCACCAATCGGAATTCGTTACTATCGTACCGATCCTACCATCCAAGAGCATTAAGAGACAATCTCCCGGTGGGCCAATTTTTGAGGCACAGGAGAAATTGCTCCTCTACTGAAATTTATAAGGAACAAGCAGATGTATTGAGCAAGAAACTTGAAGCTCGCAATTATCCATGCAGAGTCATCAAACAGGCCAAGAAAAGGGCCTTGAATACACCCAGATCTGTCCTGTTAGAGTCTCACGTAAAAGAAAAAAAGGAATGTCTACCAGTGGTCATGACCTATGACCCTATGGCCACGAAAATTCGGCAGACGATCAGAAAGCATTGGTCCTTATTATCCACAACTAACTTTAAGATGCCACCACCGCGTTTTGCTTTTCGAAGAGCTGGAAATTTAAAAGATAAACTAGTGCACACTAGGATAAACGCAAGTTTAGAAACAGAGACAACAACGGTCCCAAAAGGACATTTCCCATGTGGAAATTGCTCAGTGTGCCCCCTCACTAACAAGACCACCACAGTAACTTTGCAATCTGGAAAGAACTGGTCACTGAACCACTTCAGTAATTGTAACACTACTAATGTAGTATACAGACTGAAATGTGAATGTGGATTGGAGTATATAGGACTCACCACACGGAAGATCAAGTTACGCATCCAAGAACATGTAAGCACAATAAGGAGTGGAAAATTAACAACCAAACTCGTGCAACATTGCCATCGCAATAAACATACGTTCACATGGGTGGTACTAGAAACAGTGATGGGAGATGTTCAAACTATGGAGAGACGCCTGTTAACAAAAGAAGCAAGATGGATATATCAGGAACAAAGTGAACAGAAAGGACTGAACGAACTTCTGGAGTGGAACAAGTTGCGTTGAAATACTCTTGTGGATGCTCCTTTGTACAGTGGCTATTGATCTATTGCGGCTGCAATAACAATAACAATAAAAATGAAAGATTGCTCCCTCCTGTGAATAACGGGGATAGTTTACACACAATGAAGTTTACACACAATGAGATATACTCCTGGTTTGATCGACCTTACATCCTCATACAGATTCAGGATCTGATGATAATGGAAATATAATAATATTTATCCTGATTTGTGTATAATATTATTTGTGGAGAGGGTCAATTTGTTGATTTTCCCTTCTGATTAATAGATCGCGGTCGAATTGTATACATCCCAATTTTATTTATAAAGTTTGTGAGGCTTGGCGCGAATGAGCGCAAGATACATTGTTAGGAGTGCAGATAGACTGCCCTAAGATGGCCGGTAGGATGTAGTCCCTCAGATCTTGAGTGAAGACCCACGCAATACGTATACTCAATATAATATTGAGACCGGCTAAAAATGGCTACGGGTGTCATGTGAACACCGCAGCCAATCAGAAACCTTGAAACCCGAGTAAACAGACCGGCCCAGCATTCACTCGGCACGCGAGTGCGGATGAAACGCTGGATATTGCTTAAGAACTGCAGCATAATATGAGGAAATACAAACACAGACTCTAGGAACAGTTAAGTCCGGAAACCAGACACTATATTTTGACATCGTGACCGTTTACAATTGGCCGCGGATGTCATGTGATCCCGATGACCAATGGGAAACCTCGGAAACCGGCAAATGAAAATGTAAATAGAGCAGCCTAGCATTGACCCGGCGTTCGAGTGCTGAGAAGACGCCGGACGAGTATTCTCCACTGGTAAACTTATGAGGGGCATACGGTATAATGATGAAAAGTCAAACAAGGTATAAGGAAGCTCTCATAATAGTTAATATACGTTTGTCTGGCACTTGATTTCAGTATGATAATCGAAGGGAGATTGGAGAATGCTTACCTATGGGAGCTGCATCCCGGTTTTTATATTCCTCGTGGCTGGTATGAGAAACAGAGCCAACTAAAGGGTAATTATTTTTGAGAACAGCATGAGCTGTTTGACAGTGCTAAACAAATCAATTGTTTTAAATAATAGAGACGCAGTTAGTAGGTAACCTCAGTTATGTTTGTTTATTTCCAGCATATTACGGCCAGTGGCTTATGCAGTGGCATCTATTGGTTTGCCCTGAGGAAATTGCCTGATAAAAACCAAGGCAATGAAACATGTCGGCTGTAAGTAGGGTGTGAATCGATGGGTAGTATTCACATCCCTCTTTTTTATACTTATGTGTACACTGTTTGCAACAAAGAATAGAACACGTGTAAAGGTTTTTTTTTGGTTCTAGTTGCACAGTAACTTACATGTTGTATGTTATATGTCTAATGTTGTGAGTTTTGTCACATATAAGTTGTGTCCACTGCACCATTCACTGTCTCCCCACCCTGGGTTTAGACACGTTTCCGTTAAGGCTTGATGGCACCAATGATGAGAACAGGGCCATCCTGGTGAGTACCAGCCAGGGGTCCCATTGGTGGTGCGCCCGTGAGGTGCCATCTCGCCTTCCCCACTCTTTTTTCATGTGTGTTAAATGTTTGTGGGTCATGTGCTGTCTTAATGTATATGGATCAGAGAGGGGCTATTTTATTTAAGGCGTAAGACTGAGACAAGTTTGAAAGCCTCTAAAGGTTAGAGTTTTCCTGGAAGCACGTGTGGTTCATCCAGGTTTGTCTACAGATCAAAAATTGAGAAACGCCTCAGAAACTACGGCATTGGTTGTGTAATGATGTATTGAGTGGAGGGCGCCGTAGTTTTGTTTTTCCCTCTATACTCCTTGGTGTTTTACCTATTTACTGCGTAGCCTGCAATGCAGCCACAAACTGTAAAGTTAAATTGTTTAGTAGCAGAACCGTTGCTTGAATGTTTACCTTTATCTCCCAGCTGTTATACCAGAAGGGAAGTATTTGATTCTCGTTCCTAATCTTTGTAGCCAAGGGTTCAATATAAAGATTAAAAGGCAGAGGAGATAAAGGGCACCCCTTTCTAGTTCCCCTCGAAATATTGAAGGGTGTACAAGGATGTCCGTTTACCAAAACGCTGGCCCAGGGTTCTCGATATATCTTTGCTATGGTCCTACAAACGTTTTCGCCTAGATTACACATCTTCAATATTATCTGCAAATAGGCCCAATTTACACGATCAAAGGCCTTTGTGGCATCTAGCATGATATCTGCAAGAAGGGCCCCATAGGTAGTAACTATATCAGCTGCCCCAATCAAGTTATATGTCAATTCAAGTATCCCCCTTCCTCTTACAAACCCTTTCTGATCTTCATGCAGAAGGTTCCCCACCACACCATTTAGCCTCTCTGCCAATATTTTTGCAAAGATTTTCTAATTACAATTTAGTAGAGAAATGGGTCTGTAAGAGTTGCATACATTTACAGGCTCTCCAGGTTTAGGAATTAGTTACTATGGTCGCATTCCAGGATGCTGGCATTTCTGCTCCCTTCTCAAAAATATTCACAAACAGTTTGTCATAAATGGCAATTGGACCTCTACAAGTAGTTTGTATATTTCTAATGGCAACCCATCCAGACCTGCTGCTTTGCCCAACTTCCCTGCCCTAATAGCAATATTAGTTTCTATAGCAGAGATTGTGCTATTAATCATTTTGTTGCTGCTTTCACTGATGCTACGTGGGGAATCCTGATTCAGCCAAGTCTTTAATTCCTCCTCTGTAACTCCCATTTCTTCCTGATGTAATTCCCCAAAATATTCTTGCAATGCTTCCTCTATTTCTTTGCCATTAGTAAAGAGTCTTCCAGATGTCTCACAGCTAATTTCTTTTATGAACCCTCTTGTTTGTTCAAACTTGACTTTCCAGGCTAGTAATTTCCCATAAACCTCTCCATATTCGAAATGGGCGTTTTTACCCACCTGCCACTTTTTCCTTTTCTGTCTTCTACTACTCCAGAGAGTTCCGTTTCTAAGGCTTGAAGAGAGGTTTGTAGTTTTGCTTTCTCACTCTCCCCTGCAGAAAGTAATAGCTCCTGTTCCTGCAACTGAATACTACTTTTAAGCTTCCCTAGTTCTGCTATAGACTTTTTCATTCTAAATGCTTGCATGGAAGTTATTTTCCCCTTCAGAAAAGCCTTTTAAGCATCCAATACTATCCCCTAAGGAGGGCTTTCTACATTAATGGAGTAAAATTCCTCGGTCTCCAGTCTGAGCTTTTCAGTGGCTTCCTCATCCAGCAGCAGAGAACTGTCCATAGTCCACCTTTTCTGATTTAAACTCGTAAATAGGGACAAGACTAGTGTTACCGCAGAGTGATCTGACAGATGGACCCCTACATGGTTAATATCCTGCACAAATTCTTCAATCCCCCATATCAATTAAAAAGAAGTCAATTCTCGATTGGTGCCCATATTTCTTATTATTCGTACGTAAACCCCTTCCTGACTCCCTTCTTTTCCCTCCATATATCACACAATCCTAATTGTTTATTGGAGACTTTAATTAAGGACAACATCTTACTATTTAAAGCTGCCCTGCTGTTAACCGAACGGTCCAATATGTTGTCTAGGATCACATTGAAACAACCTGCCAGGATGACGGGATCAGGAAAATTGAACAGCTCAGTCAACATTCCTCTGAATGGACTTGGATCGTCTGTATTTGGGCCATAATATCCAACCAAGGTAAACCTTTGATAATAGCATTTTAACTTCACAACAGCCCATCTGCCCGCCCTATCTACTTTGCTGTGTTCTATGGTAATATGCAAATTATGCTAACCCCTTTGTAGTGAGTCATTGACTAGTACAGATGACCCTTTGAACCCAGCCTCTAGACTTAAATAATTATCCCATTTCACTTTCAGTCATGTGTGTCTCCTGTAAGATAATTATCTGTGCTGGGGCGTCTTTAAAATATTGCAAAATCTTTTCTCTCCTAGCTTAAACTCTTAGGACATTCACATTCCAAGATTACATTTCAACTTGGACTGTCTGACCACTGATCCTTCCTTGTTCTCTAATTCAATCTGACTGGTGGTACAATAACTAGTATCTAATCGAAGAGGACACTTTACAAAAAAAAAATCCCCCGATGCGCCCCACCCCGTGACCCTATTACTCCCACAACCCCTACTCTCACCCAACCTGGAGAACCCTCCCTCTACCTCATGGCCTAAGCCTATGGGGGCAGCCAAAGTCGGGATTAAAACTTTGATGAAAAAATAAAAACAGGTTTGGCTGTGCCACTAGGGACATATAGCTCTCTTATACTGTCTAAGCACCAACAATGAAATAACAGAAGAGTGTAATATAACTTAAATGTGATAGATGGAAAAATAAAGATGAGACGGGGGTAGCAGAAGGGGAGATACCAGCCTCAAGGCCCATCAGACGAAATAGAAGTTAGTACAGACCCCTCTCAAGCCCTTACCCAGATTTAACTAATCCCCGCCTTGGAGATGTTTTTATGAATTCTCCCACTTCCTCAGCCCGCCTAAAGTTCTGCATTTTATTTTTTCACTCGCAGCGTAGCAGGTAATTTCAACTGTGCCGTGGCGCCTAACTTCCTCAAGGGTTCTACCATTTTCCCAAGATCCCATATTGCTTATTTTAAGTAACGTGAAATATATGACCTTATTTCTAAGCGTCTACCCAAAGCGTTTTACATTTCAATGCTTTAGAGAGGATTTCTTCTGTCATATTATACGTTTGGAATTTTACTAATATTTTCCTGGGCTTCGTGCTGTTGGGAGCTAGTTTAAAAGGATCTCTATGTACCCTCTAGATGTCATTGAAGATATCCTGCTCTGAGCAATCATTTTGAGCCCCAGCTTTAATTAGCTTCACCACAAAGTTTTTAAGATTGTCTCCTTTTGCCCCTTCCGGGTTTTTCATCAAGCACACATTGTTTCTTCTTTGTGTGTTTTTGAGGGACTCTAGCTTTTCCTGAATGCCAGCCAACCTTTCTTTAAGGGATCTAATACCTTCCTTATTTGCCCCAATTGGAGTGTTAACTTATTGACTGATTCTTCCAATGCCTGAATCCTTCCTGTTAACTCATCAAACTTTTTTTCCAGCTTGTCACATGCCGATCTTATTTCTATATAGTTTATCTTAGAAGTCTCACATCTGCTCCTGATTTCAGTAGTTAACAGCTGAATCACGTCTGTGAATGACTTTGGGGATGCTTGCATTGAAGCTGCCTCTGTTTCCTCGGTTGCTGTGGTTATTTCACCCTGTACTGTCAATGTATCCCTCTGAGGATGAGAAGCTATTGTTGCCATTAGATCTAATTTCTCTGCTGACATTTTTCGAGCATGAGTGACATCCTCCTCTAAGTTCATAGACTATAAATCGTCTACTTCCAGGTCCTGAAATCTTTTGGGGCTTTAAACTGAGATTGCCATATTGCTGGTAAGGAAAAGGATTTCTGATTTTTTCATTGAGTCTTAGGCATTACTGTGAAAAAAGTTGACAACGAGAAGCTAATTTTAGGTTTATGACATTGAGTCTCTGCCTTTTTTCTTTTTAATTCTTCTCCTCTTAGTGCTTGCCAGTTCCTCTTTCACTGCTTGGTCTGCTAAAGGCACCTCAGAGGTCCTTGAAATCGTGTCCTACAACTCTTTATGCTCAGGGCTAAGCAAAACCTGTAGGTCTCCCCCCGCCACTACACTTCGGAGAGCATATCTATTATAGGCTTTGCGATTCTCTGCATTCATCTGCCTTAAACCTGGTGTCAGAGTTGCACCTCCCCCCTCCAGACTCGTTCTACTCCTTGCCCTCTGCAGCAAATGCTTTTTATTGAAGGGGGACTTATTACCTTTTTGTTTGCGCTTGTGCTGCCTCTGCCCCTCCTTTGGGGATATGAGCTACTGCCCTCTGGCCCTTGTGGAGCTCGTGCGCCGCTCTCGCCCAGTGCGAATCACAGCCTGGAGGCTTGGCATGTGCCGTGGCCACCCTGCTAAAAAGGAGGCTTGAGGAACGCCCCCTCCTCCCTGGATGAAGAAATCACATTGCCCCTGGGGAAGCTGGGACATGCTATAACAGTACCAACTTGAAGTTTGGACTGCATTTACAGAAAAGAAAAGAATTTGGTTAGTCTGTCCCTACTCTATCTCTAAAGTGACATCCCTACTTAACATCTCTCCCAGGCAAGAGTAAAAGGTGTCAGCAGTGAAGACTTCCTAATAAGTACACTCACTTCCAATAAGTAGCCTAAGTTACCAAGGTCGTTCTAAGATGCTCCTACTTACACCCTACTCTGCCTTAAGTTTCCCAAAGTCCCCTCTAACTGTCTACATTCTGCACTCCAAAACTACTCTCCAAAACTGTTCTCTACCTCAGTCTACTCCAATCTGCTCTCCACCCACGGGGTGCTGTCCCTAATCCAAAATCCAAAAACCAGCAGGAACGCCCCAAACACGCCCCTCTGGGCAGGTGTCTGTCCGTGGATTTTTCCAGCATGGCGCGCTTCCATCGAGGTCCGTTGAAGTGTCCTTGGGTCCCAGGCACCTTCACAGCCAAATTTTGCATCCTAACTCCTAAAACAATATATTATTCACCTAACGAGCTCCACGACCTTGCACCTGCAACTGGAATACGTGAGAAGCAGCCCTGCACACATTTGAAGTTACAATTCAATGTTCTCTGAGACAGCCTTTCCCAGGGAGAAACCCATGGCACATTCACGTAAGGTTAACTAAAGAAAATTGCAGTTAGGCCTCTACTGGCTCCTGCATGTCCCAGGCCTTTACACATTTAAATGCATTTCTAATATAACATGAATCAGGTTATTCACTAATCATTTCAAGAAGGCATTAATTCCTATCAGATTTCTAAAGCAACGCTACCTCTATCGAGTTAGAACATCACACATTTATTAATACCTTTTCTACATGTGCAGCTTTAATATGGCACGTCCAACCCAATGCAACATTTTACACGATAAACAGCATTTCTACGTTATTCAAAGCATCACACTTTTGTTAAAGCTCTACATTACTCTGCAAATATTAGAAATACGTTTCTACTTATTGCACGTATCCCCGGCCTACAGTTACATTTCTAGAACACGCATTAGAAAGGTCCTCTAAATATGCGGGTACTGACTACCCATGATCATAATGCACCCCTAAAAAATTTCAAATAACATGGCGCTCTCTCAGTCCCCCCCTTTGATGACCTGTGTCATCACACCTATACCATCCTTAGGGGGAAGAACCGACTTAAACAGAACTTGTTTCCACTTTCCCTCTCATAAGCAACTCCATGTTTTTAAGACTTCGATATTGACTGTCCTGCAGTCTCTCCATTCGTCTCTCTTGCACTCTCATCGATCTCTTCAGTCTACTTGACCAATACCATTTGTAAGCTCGTACCAAACCCCACAAATCAATCACACATGCTACAGCTATAATGAGGGGTTTTAACACAAAGTCAAGGAACCCTTTTCCAAGGTTTGCAAGCCAACTCCCTATCTTGCCAAATCCCTTTCCAACTTTTTCCCACACAGTTTCCTCAGTCAAGTCCTTAATCTTATAGTGAATTTTAGTAATGTTGCGTATATATTTCTCCAGATTCTTGCTATTATCTGGTATACAAGTGCAACATTCTTGAACCTTCAAAAGCTTACAGATTCCTCCCTCTTTTGCTAGGAGAACGTCTAAAGGAAGACGATATTGCAAAACCATAGTCTTTATCGACAACATCTCACCCTCAACCAACTCCAAGGATTTGGCTGTATTCATTGACAATTCGTCCACAACAGTTGCCAATCTTCTGATCTTCACATCATTCAATTCAATTCAATTCAAAGATAGCTTTATTCGGTATTTTGAAAAAGACCATAAAAGCACGGAGAAAAATACAAAAACATATCATAAGTGGCAATACATTTGATTCAAGTTAAAAAACACGCTGAATTGCGTGTAGGTAAATTAAAGAGTAAAAGCAGAGCATATAAAAAACAGTTAATAAAATACATAAAGTTCATAAGGTTCATAAAGTGCAGAAAACACACGCGGCCTAAGAGGAGTGTATGTACTATTTGATGTAGTTATGCACAAAATAATACAATTCTACAATCGTTGCTCAGTGATCATTATCATTAGGCCATCGTCCCTCTGCATTTTACAGCAAATTTCAGGAATTTAATCGCTGCACTGATAGTGAGTTCATCTTGCAACATGTACAATCTAATCAGTGCTGGTTTGCATTTTCTCAGTCCCCACAGCTTTAAGATTGGTAACAAATACCTCTTTGTACCCCACTCATAATAATTACAAAAGAAGATACAATGGATATTTGACTGGGTAGATAAGTCGTCGCAAGGACAGTTTATCAGTTTAGCAGACCAGTCATTTGGGGCCGGGAATGATATTAACCTGTAAAAACAATCAGTCCTCGTCCGCGTTAGGAGCATTCTATGGTAGCATGAAAAAGCTGGGGCCAAATAAGGATGTAGTCCAGGACCATGAAGAATGCAATGGTATGAGATGATTGTAGACTTGTTCCCATCTACGTACCACCGCCTCTCCTCTAATAAATCAAGGCATGCTACTTTTAAAGATGTTTTGGTCATTTGTGTGCATGAGGTGGGGGGTTAAATAAAGTTCCGGGTGACCAATAGAGTTCACAAATTTTTTAACATAGGATAACCATGCAAACTTGCTGGGATCTGATTGATTCATGCAATCTTGAATTATTTCCCTACTAAAAACTGTGTCTTCAGAGGTCCATATCTTATACCACAGCATGACAGGAGTTATTTTTATTATATCAGTGATATGAACTCTGTCTAATTCTTTGTGGCATATGGTCGTGGAGGTAGATCTTGGGACTGATAGCAAATACCTGAAGAGTGCATTTTCGACTGTTTGAATTTGGGTACAATCTGCCATCCCCCAGATGCCAGCACCATATGTTGCAGTAGAGACACATTTAGCTGCGTAGATCTTAAGCAGAATGTCTACGGGTTTGCCGCCCAGTCTCTTGGCAAATTGTTTTACTGCGCCTATGGTGCGGGAAAAAGCCAAATTGCGAGTGGTGATGGCTGTTGTCCATGTACCCCTATTATTAAAAGTGATGCCTAGGTATGAAAATGTTTTGGTCAAGGCTATCTTTGTTTGATTTACAAAGGTTTTGCAGTCTATCTTGGAGTTATTTCTAGAGGTACAACACATGGTAAAAGTTTTTCCCACATTGATCTTCAATCCTCTAGTACTCATAAAAGTCGAGAATCCAGTTATGGCCTTCTGGAGGCCCAACTGCGTACGTGCCATGATCACGGCATCGTCGGCATATAATAATAATGGAACCGACAGGCCGTTTACTTTGGGATAATCGACTTCCAGCTCAATTAAGAAATCTGCCACCTCGTTGATATATAAATTAAAAAGAAATGGGGCGAGGATGCAGCCCTGGCGAACACCCTTTTCTATGGGGAATTTTTTGGTTCGCTCTCCGTTTTTACCATATCGAACCGTGGCACCTGCATCTCTATAAAGTTCCTTTATAAAAGTTAAAATGTGTGGATCTATCCTCATTTTAGTCAGGGTATTCCATAACACTCTATGATCCAGGCAATCAAAAGCCGAGCTTAGGTCAACAAATGTCAGGAACAAGTTCCCTTTTTTTGCTACAATGTATTTGTTCATTATTAGTGTCAGGTTTAATCCCTGCTCGACCGTGCCCAGACCGCTCTTAAATCCATATTGGAATTTAGAGAGGATCCCGTTACATTTGGCCCAGGCTTGCAGTTTAGTTAGTAGTACTCTACCTGCTACTTTCATCAGGGTATCAAGCAAAGAAATGGGTCGGTAGCATTTTGGGTCCTGCCTGTCACCTTTTTTAAATATTGGAATTACTATGGCTTCATGCCATGTGTCAGGGAAGCCTAGATCGCTATAAGCATTTATTACATTTGCAAGGAGTGGAGCCCATAGATCGATGTTTTCTTTAAATAAGTCAATGGGAACTCCATCTGGTCCTGGGGCCTTTAAATTCGCACTCTGACAGATTGCTTGCTCGACCTCTAATGGGGTAAAGACTATATTGAGTGGAAAACTATCTTGGGTTGATGAGAGTTCCAGCTGCCGGGTAGTATCATCTCGTTGTGGTGTCGTGCAGGGATTTAACGTTACTGATAGATCATTCTTATACAAAGACGTAAAATAACTGACCCATACGTCTTCAGTTATGGCAACCTCCATAGAGTCTATCTTACTCTCAGAGAAAAAAGGAGCATTAATTTCTCTCCAAAAGGAAGTGTTATCCCGCAGAGCGCTAGCCTTTATTAAAGCCTCCCAGGCACAATTTTTTAGTTCTTCCTTCCTGTCTCGTAGGGTCTTCTTATAAGCTCACCTGGCAGCTTTGACTTAGCTAATATCTTTTGGCAAAATCTTTATGGCCTGCATAAGAGCTTTATGAGCTTTGGTACAAGCTGAGTTAAACCAGCCGGTTGATCTTATTTCCTCACCAGCTTTTTGTTTCTTAGTTAGTTTCTCGTTTATGGTAACAACTATCTTACCGTAGGCCGCTGTAATCAGATGGGGGTTGGGGTTTTGTTCCAGGCATGTTGTAAAGTGTTCCAATTCTTTACTAATTAGCTCCTCTAAAAAATTTTTGGAGTCAATCTTAGCCCACTTAATGGCATATCCATTTTTCCTGGACAGAGAAATGGAGTGACGATAGAGTCTTTCAGGTATGCTTATTTTATGGCTATCGTGGTTGCCCACGGCAATGCTGGCACTAATTGGAAAATGGTCGCTCATTGCTAATTCTTCAGTGTCAAACCCCAATATGCAACCCTGGTTATTATTAGACATTAGTATAAAGTCTATTACGGTGCCAGCCCCTCGGCCATGGAAGGTTGGTTGAAATGCAACCATGGGCTCACAGAGTTCGTTTGCGAATCCTATGTCCCAATCGTGCATTACTTGATTTAGCATGTTACCGAAACTAGAGTGTTCAAAATGTGTACTAGGTTCCCCTTTTAGATTTATTATGCCACAGATATTTGAATCGCCATGTGGGCATAAATGACAATTAAAATCTCCGGCTATGAGGATGCAGTCTGCCTCCCCAGCCCCTTTATTTAGAATAGAGATTAACTCATCTATGAATGCTTTAACATCTTCTATTGGCACGTTGTTGTATAAGTTAATCAAAAGAAGGGTCCGCCCTTTCCCTTTGATCGAAAATCCCTGGAGAGATTTGCGCACCCTCATTTTAGGCCCTACCCCCTCATGTCTGATCATTGTCAGATTAGCCAGGTTAGAGACAAAGATGCACAGGCCTCCAGAGCCCCTACCTCGGTTTCCCTGTATGGATGGAGTAAAGAAAGTACTAAAACCCTCCATATGAGTCTCCTCCTGGTCCCAGCACTCCTGGAGACAAATTATGTCAAAGTTTTCCATGAAAGTTACGAGTGTCTGGTCCGATGATTTTTTGGAGAGTCCTGCGATATTCCAGGATGTTATTTTCAGGCTAGCTCTGCCCTCTTTTTGTACAAAGCCTCTCGCCTGTAAGGTTTAGGTATCGGTACTATCTGTGCTGTGTCCTATCGTTTTTTGGGTTTCTAAAATTTTTACCACTCCTGGGGGTATATCAAGATTCTCAATTTTATCTGAGGCGGGGAGACCTTCAGGTGTCAAGCCCATAGCTGGTTGGTGTACGGACTGCTGGTCCAGCGGCACTAGCTCCCGATCGAGAGCATTGGCAATAATCCACGGGGCCGGGCTGGTGTGACAATAAATCTGTGTGTTATTGTTTGACTGGGCTGGGCTCTCTGAAGTTAAATAGACAGGGAGAGGCTCAGGTGGCTGTTGGACCCCTTTTTCCCCATTTAAAAGCCCTGTTGGTCAATCGACCATATCTAAACAGTCGAACCTGTTCCTTGTGGGGAAACCCCTCCAGCCTTCGGGGTTTAGCTGTTCTCTTCTTGGGAACCAAGGCCGAGGATTCCATTCTCTGGTCCAATGTCTATTTCTATTTCTGTTCCAATGTCCCACCTGACTCCAAGACCAGTCCTGGCCATCCTCCCAGCTAGAAGGTTCTCCGTAATTTGGGATGTTAGATGGAGGGTAGAAAAAGGAAAGTCGATGTACATCAATCCCCCCCCTTTTCGCCAAAGCTGGCCAGGAGCAGATATAGTCCACTGTGGAGGGGTCATCACAGTTGACCATAACACAGTCGCCCTGGATGCTTTTTTTAGTTTCGCCAATCCAGAACACTCTTCTTACTGAAGTAATTCTACTAGGATTTAGGGATTGAAGGGGTCTGTTTTGGCTCAGCCACTGCAGTACCTTGTTTCGTAGTGACCATGGCGGTTCGTCGACATTGTCCGCCAACTCGGGGACCCCAGTAAGGATGGCAGTATATGGGGTCGCCTCAGGTGGCAGATGAGTCGGGCGCCTAAACTTTACACCTTTCCTACAGTCAACCTGGGATTGTGAGGCCAAGCCTTTATGTGTTGTGGATGGAATAGCTTTCGGCTTAGCTGGCTGGGTTGTGCCTTTTGAAAGACATGGGGTTGCTTGGGAAGTATCTAAAGTTTGATTGGGTTTTCCCTTCCCGTCTTTTGGAGTAGGTCTTGGGGTATTTTGTGCAACTTTCTGCTTGAGTTGCTTGTTTACAACTTTTTCAGAAGGTGCAGTCTGTGGTCGGGTATCTGATAAAGATGGTTGCACCAATTTACTGACCTCTTTGGGTTCCCCCCCCTGTGGTAAGTGGGCCTAATGATTTCTGTGTAAACGCTGGTGTATTTAATTTTACTAGTTGTTTTTCAATATTCATGAGGCTCTTTTCCACAGGTTGTAAGTAGCATTTTAGGAGCTCCCCCATGCTTTTTATGAGAAGTTGGTATGTAGATGGGCATGAGGTGAGTGTGTCATGTATACCCACCACTGCTCCCAAGCTGTTTAAGTTCTCCGGCGAGCCTATGATGTGGGTTGCAGAGGTGTTACTGACATTTATAGGGGTAGGAGTGGGCTGATCTAATATAGATGTGTGGGTATTTGTAGATGGTATAGATTTATTTAAGTTAGAAGTGTTGTTATGTTTATTCTTGTTCCTCTTCGCCCCTTTAGCTATCGCACCCTCCCTCCTGCCCTTAAGATTCATCTCCGTTGTATCAGCGTGAGAGTGGGAAAGTTGTAAATCGGGTGTTTTCTCAAGATCATCACTGGTGTGTGAGTCAAAAGACAATTGGGTTGCGGATAGATCCACAGAGTTTGGAACAGTGTGTATCACAGCGTTAGTAATTTCGGCTGGAAGGAGCAGGGGAATGATCGTTCCCTGATGGATCGGTGTTTGAGCAGAAGCGAGAGGTCCCATAGAGGATCTTCTCGCAACTTCCAGTTCATGTGATACTCGGCGCTCCAACATATGTATACTCTGCTCTATCACTTCATTAGTCCTAGTGATGAACAGGTCTATCGGGCCTGTTATCTGAGCGGCCTTTAACGCCGTTTTACTTCTAGTACCTTTGTTCATAACTAAGCAGACAGTAAGATGGTAAACAGGTGCTAATAGTTGGCAATATATGGCAACAAGCGTAAAACAACAAAGTGTCTGGAAAAATAAATAGAAATACCGTGGCCCAGTCCAGTCTTGCCCGGTCTTGAACGGGCTTAAACGGGCCCGCCCTTGGCCCGGGCTTCGCCCCGAGCTACGTCCCGCGCTCGTCCCGCGACATGGTGGGGCTGCGCCGTTGAAATGCGTGAAAGCAGGGGGCGTGGCCGCTGGGGGAAGAGGCACCAGCTGAGCAGAAAGGAGAATGCTGGGCCTCGCAGTCCCCCGGTAGGTTCCCTTTAAGATTCACCCTCCAAAGTCCTCACCTCGGGCAGCACTAAGCTGGGAGCGATTGATGTTCCCGCCGATTGCGAGAAACGCTCACACCAGCAAGTGAACCACCCAGGGAGCAAGCAGGGATAACGGCAACAAACGCCAAGGTGTCAGTACAATCCTCAGAGGCAGGCAGAAGAGAAATACGTGAGCGGCACCCGCGGAGCGGGTGTCGCGAAAAGTGAAGTGGTTCCTGAAGCAGGGGGCGTGGCCGCCGGGGGAAGAGGCACCAGCTGAGCAGAAAGGAGAATGCTGGGCCTCGCAGTCCCCCGGTAGGTTCCCTTTAAGATTCACCCTCCAAAGTCCTCACCTCGGGCAGCACTAAGCTGGGAGCGATTGATGTTCCCGCCGATTGCGAGAAACGCTCACACCAGCAAGTGAACCACCCAGGGAGCAAGCAGGGATAACGGCAACAAACGCCAAGGTGTCAGTACAATCCTCAGAGGCAGGCAGAAGAGCAATACGTGAGCTGCACCCAAAATCATACCTAAAGTTGGTATTATTGCTCCAAAAACATCTCCAACCACAGCTGCTGCACTTTCACCTCGCCTCACTCTTACGTGTTGTCCTCCTTCTAAAAGTTCTAGGAACTCTGTATGATATATCTTAGGGAAAATGATCGCTAAATAGCACTTTCCACGCCATTTCTCAGGGAATTGCACATAAGCATTCCTCCCATAGACAAAATACACCATTGGAATTATCTGTACCACACTCTGCAAAAAGTCCTTTGCATAATACTCCAAAGTGAAAGTATGCTCACACGTGGTGTGACCTACATTGACATTCTCATAATATGTCTGTGGTCTATGAATGCACAACTTCCCTTTCTGCACTTCATCCAAGACTATTGGACCATAACTCCCCTTCGAATTGTGTAACTTTTCTTCATCGGTCTAATCCACTCTACCTTGTCCTGAATCTCGCAACTGCTTTTGTTTTCTATACCTATCTTCTACTTGATCTATGAATTTTACTCTGTATCTGACAACAGACAAGTCAGATTATGGCGATGAGCATATGCTGTGTCCAACTCCTGGGTTGGAATGAAATACGTTCTAAGCCTATCCTCAGACTTGTAATAATCATACTTATTTATATGCTTATATGCCGGAACCTCAGGAAGCACCGCATCATAATTGGAAAAGAAATACTCAAAATGATTGCGTTCATAAAATATGCTAAGCAGCAAACTACATGAAATGCCATATGTCAATGGAAGATGATGGTATCTAATACATTCGTCTACTGAAGCAGGCAACTGCATACACACATAGCAATCTTTCGCATCCATTGCATCAATATACTCGTGCAACAACTTTGCATACGCATTAAGCTTGAAATTACCTCTAGATAGATCTGCATGTAACCTACAACTCTCCTCTAGCAGCAAAGCTCTCTCGTCTCCTATTTTGACCTCTTTCTCGCTAGGAGTGGTAGGTGTAGGTGTTCCCTCTACCTCCACTGCCTGCTCATGTGGTGCTAAATACAAAACTATAACTACTAGAGTAATGAAGAGTATCACTCCTCCTATAAGTGTGCCTACAATGCACCTAGCTCTATGATTCGGGTATCCAGCCTCCATGGTCTCAGGACTGTTGCAATTCTTCGTTCAGCAACAGCACTCAAAAGTCACTTTTCCTTCATTAGTTCCTTCAACCTCTCGGCCCACACCTCAGAAGCTGGAAGTCCCCTTTTAATTTCAGTTCCTTATTTACAGCAACAAGAGACAATCCTAACCCTTCTCCGTCCTCTATGGGAAGTCCCTAAGTTTCTTTTTCTTCCACTCGGACCTAGGTTATTTACAACAGCTCAGCAACAACAAAGTCTCTTTAATCCATAATAAGATTTGTTACAACCGCTTCTAGCACATATTCCAGAAGTTCAAGACGAAGAACAATAGACTCGTAAGATGGTATTTTGGGTCAAAACGTAGGAAAAATCAATCTACTCAGAATCAGATGGCGAATTCCACTCAATATCGGAGGATTCGGAACTGTGATGGTCATTACACCTTTGATCTCAAGTCCTGGTACCAACAAGAGCACATCCAACTTGATGTTAGGACTAGTACTGATCACTGTCACTGCCCTCACCCTTCCCGATCTTAACACACCTGGCATCAGTCACAGGGTAAGTCCACTCAGGAATCACGTACCTTCGGCAAGCCACCCTCCTTCACCTTGATCTCCTCAGACCTCCACAAGCTTGTCCTTCTTCGCCGTTGTCCAATTCAGACTCCTCCGACACAGGAGCAAGATCTCTTTCGGAGACCAACCACAGGTTCAGTCACCTCTGTCTCTCCGGCCACTGCTCCTCTGCGCCGCTGGTTCTCCTGCTTCTCTCTTGCTCACCCTGCTCACAACAGTCCTCAGCTGAGTTTGGCTCTGGGTCAACATCACAGTCACTTCGTCTTTCCGAAGCAGTTTCAGTATCACTCCTGCCGTGACCCTCCTCAGCTTGATCTAGTGAGCAACCAGCTTCGTCAGTCACCCTCACAGCTTGGCTTGTCCCCTTCTGTGGCCCTGCCACATCAGCTGGATTTTCTGTTGGGAGAGGAGCTGTTTCTTCCAAGGGTGCTGGAACTCGACGGGTGTGAGAAGCCTGCACCCAATTTGGCAGCCCTCCACACTTTACAGCAGTGTTCGTGGTCAGGATAACTTTGGAGGGGCCTCTCCAACGAACATCCAAACAGCTTTTTCTCACGTCCTTCCGAACAAGCACCCAGTCGCCTGGACTCAGGTCGTGACAGAGGTTTCTTGAAGCCGGGACCACAGCAGCCTGCACCTGATGAGTCTCAGGACGGACGACATCAGCGAGTCTCTTGCAATAATCAAGAATCAGATCATCTGTGATGCTCAGCAAGGCTGTCGATGGCACAGCTGGTAACCTCATTGCCCTCCCCATCAGCACTTCGTGGGGTGAAAGTCCTGTTCTCCTGTCTGGGGTACTGCGCATACTCATCAATACCAGGGGCAAAGCATCAGGCCATTTCAGAGACGTGGAAGAACACACTTTTGCCATTCGAGCTTTCAAAGTCCCATTGATCTGCTCCACTATTCCAGAAGCCTCCGGATGTTAGCTACAATGGAGTCTCTGATCAACATTCAGTGCTGTGCAAAGCATCTTCATTATTTCATTATGGACGTGTGTTCCTCTGTCCAATTCCAAAGAGGTTGGAATTGCGAATCTGGGTATGAGTTCCCTCAACAACAGCTTATCTACAGTGAGTGTATCGCACCTACGAGTAGGATAAGCTTCCACCCACCTTGAGAACACACACACCACTACCAAGATTTACCTCAAATGATTGCACTTAGGCATCTCAATGAAATCCAATTGCATTCGGTAGAAAGGCCCTCCAGACCGCCCATTGTGACTCATGTTAACCGCAGTTCTCTTTCCGACGTTCATTTGTTGACACATCACCCACCTCTGACACACAGCTTCTGCCACTGCACGGAACCGTGGGTTGTACCATGTGTGTCTGAACACTCGCACCATCGCATCTCTTCCCAAATGCACTGCTCCATGAATCTGTCTCGCCATTGGGCTCAACAACTCATCCGGAAACACCGCTCTCCCATCAGCTGAAACCCAAATATTCACATCTCCCTTCACACAACCTGAATGGATCCCCACATTCTTCTCATGATCTGAAACTTGCTCCTGCATGCACTTGATTTCATCCCAAGTGTCTGCCATGGCCAACATCACGTTGGCTCCCCTCTATGTGCCTCTCAGTAAAAGAACAACCTTGTTTGGCACAGAAAAGTGCAACTTCATCTGCATAGCAGTTTCCAAGTGACACGAAATCTGTCCCCTTTTCATGAGCCGTGCACTTCACAACAGCAATTTCTTTGGGACGTTGCAAAGCTTCCAAAAGCAACCTTATAAATTCCTCATTCCGTATGGGTGACCCAGACAATGTCATGTAACCTCTCTGAGACCATAACTGTCTGAAGTCATGAACCACACCAAACCCATACTGGCTGTCAGTGTAAATGGTGATCCGAATTTGGTCTGCTGCCAAGCACGCACGAGTCAAGGCAATGATTTCAGCCACCTGAGCGGAGTATACTCCTTCCAGGCATGCAGCTTCAACAACTCCCGTAATGGTGCATACAGCAAACGCTGCTCTCAACTGACCAACACTGTCTCTTTAACATGAACCATCAACAAAGAAAATTTCATCAGGGTCAGTCAATGGTTCATCGACAATGTCAGGTCTCGGCTCGGCGCAAAGTTCAGTCACATCGAGACAATCATGGTCCTCACAATCTTCAAGTGTGTTTGGCAACGGCATCAAGGTAGCAGGATTCAAAACAGAAAACCTTTTAAAGGTCACATTCTCCGCAGCAAGTATAACCTGCTCGTAGCGTGTGAGCCTATTTTTAGTCAGGTGCTGTGTTTTGGTCCTGGTCATCAACAATTCAACAGAATGTGGTACATATACAGTCAATGAGTGACCCATAACAATGCTTTCACATCTTTCAATGCTGACACCCGTTGCAGCAACGGAATTGAGACATCCGGGCAACGCTGAAGCTACTGTATCTAGAGTAGCTGAGAAGTAAGCAACTGGTCTACGGACACCTCCATGATCTTGTACTAGAACTGATAATGCACAACCTTCTCGTTCACAGCAAAACAATGAAAAAGGCTTGTTGTAATCAGGCATTCCCAACGCCGGAGCACGACAAATGTCCTCTAGCAACTCAAGGAAAGCCTTCATACAGTCGTTGTCTCATGGCACCGTATCGCTCACATCCTTGTGCGTCAATGAGAAATTGTCAATCCACTGACGGCAGTAGCCAACCATCCCCAAGAACATCCTGACCTCTCTTTGGGTTGAAGGCACCATCATATTCTTGATTGCCTCAATCCTTTCGGGTGACATCTTCCTCTTGCCTTTTTCTATTTGGTGACCCAAATACTGCACCTCATTCAAACAATTCTGTAACTTATTTGGCGACACTTTGTGTCCATTTTCTGCCAAATGATTCAGTAAAGCGACAGTATCAATCCTGCACACATCCTCGGTCTCTCATGCAACAAGGAGGTCGTCTATATACTGGACGAGAACAGAGTTCTGCGGCAGTACCACACTCTCCAGATTCTTTTTCAAGATCTGATTAAAGATCGATGGACTCTCTGTGTACCCCTGAGGGATATGACACGGTTTTCCAGCCGGAAAGCAAAGAGAAATTGGCTCTCGTCATGCAGGGGTATCGAGAAGAAAGCCTGACAAAGATCGACCACCGTGAACCATTCTGCCTGGCACAGGATCTGAAACAGTATTACAGATGGATTCGGTACCACTGGACAACAGGGAACCACTATCTTGTTCACTCTGCGCAAATCCTGTACAATCCTAAATTTCCCGCTTGGTTTCTGCAATCCAATAATAGGCGAGTTACATGGACTGGCCATTATCTCCTTCAAAATTCCATGCTTAATCATGGACTCAATCACAGGTTTGAACCCTGCAATCGTTTCCGGCGTCAGATTATATTGGGGTGTTCTTGGGAATTCAGCATTCGGCTTAACTTGAATCTTGACTGGCTCAACTCCTAAAATCAACTCTATGTCTTCACCGGTAAAGTCCCACACTTTCTGTGAGACCGAGTCTCTCAAGTCGAGAGGAAGTTCTTCCACTGTCAAAGCAGGGTACATTTCTATGCACACATGCTGATTCGCGACCTTAAAGGTAGCATCATCATCATTTGTTTGCAGTTCTACTCCCTTGGGGGTGCCGTAGATAGTGCAGTTGTGTTTACAGAGGAGATCCCTCCCTAGTAAACAAACAGGACTCGAATCGCATACCACAAATTGGTGTCTATCCCTAAACGTTCCTATTTTCACAGGAATTGGTTTGAGCAAGGGGCTCATCATCTTCCTATTCGCAATTCCTACAACTTGGATCGTCTGTCCCGAGAGGGGTAGGTTAGAGACTACTGCAGATCTCACAGTAGAACGGGTAGCACCAGTGTCAACCAAAAAGGGTGTAGGGTGACCATCAACATCAGCCTCTACAAATGGTCCCCTCTGGTCTACCTCCAAGACTGCCCCAAGTGTGCAGTCTTCCTCCCCCCTCAGGCACCGTCATGCCAACGGGTCCAAGTAACAATCATCGCTGTCATCAAAGAAAGGCATCTGCTGGTAGACCTTAGTCCCTGATGAGATTTTCTGTGGCTGGGGAACTTGCACTCGAGGAGCCGAAGTCCCCCCTTTGATCGACTTAGGCTTCGCCACTGTCGTTGCTGTCACCTGAGGTGTCTGTACTTGAACTACTTCTTCCTCCTGCTACTCTTGATTTGCAGGATTGAAGGGACACTCGCGTCTCCAGTGTCCAATCTGATGACACTGGTGGCACTCTGTAGTCCTCTTCAGAGTTGCCAAATCTACCCTGAGTTTGGAGTCATCTCCGGTTCCCTTTTTCTGACCATTCTGTCTCCTACCCAGAGTACCTCCTCCCGACTGTGCTTGACCTCCCTTGTCGACATTCTGCAACTGGACCAACATTAGCTTGTCCTTAAGCTTTTTGTTCTTCGAGTCTATGTCATCGCTGCAATACCTAGCTGTCAAAGGTCTAAATGAAACTCTTACCGCCAAGACTTGCACAGGAACAAAGGGCCATATGTATCATGCAAATTCGCAATAGCAAAGCCTTTGCGAATGCGAATTTGCTGAATGAAATGTATGAAGCAAAACTGGTGCAAAATAAGGAATCGCTAAATTTGTGATTCCTTATTTTGCAATTTCATTTAAGGAATCGTAAATTTTGCGATTCCTTAAATGCAATGTATGTAGCAAAAAGCATTAGCAAAATGCCCTTAAGGAATCGCAAATTACCACCAACTTCTAGTTGGTGGTAAGTTGCAAATTCCTTGAAAAATGCACATTTTTGCATTTTTCAAAGCCACATGTGCACCCATGCATATTTCAGGGGTGCAACAGGGTGTCCTTTGGACACCCCTGCACCCTTGAAATTATTCTCAATGTGCGATTAGC
The DNA here is from genome assembly GCF_964261635.1 of Lissotriton helveticus. NCBI lineage: Eukaryota > Metazoa > Chordata > Amphibia > Caudata > Salamandridae > Lissotriton > Lissotriton helveticus. The sequence goes on from NC_136061.1 coordinate 949,312,236, forward strand.
ATATTGCGAATCGCAAATTGAGAATAACTTCTCATTCATTCCTATTGGCCTCCTGGCCCATAGAAATGAATGGGAAAGTATTCCTTAATTGCAATTCGCAATTTGCTAATCGCAATTAAGGGATTGTAAGGAATCGCAAAAAAATGTGATTTTGTACATATATACCCATTTGCGATTCTCAAATAGCGATTTCTTAAAAATCGCTATTTGAGAATCGCAAATGGGTATCTTGATACATATGGCTAAAAGTCGCTAATTCCCAACTCCCTCCAAGGGATGTCCCAGAGTCCGTTATAAAACTTGACCCTTTAGAACCCCTCAGAGGGAAGGGGGAGTGGATAAAATAAGAAACAACAGAAGAGACCGCACTGCAACTGTTCTACTGCTTCTCTTGCTTAGTCCGTCCCACAGACATAAACTTCGGAGAAACCTTGAATAATAATAAAGAAATAACATTAACATATTTCCTGACCTACACTACTCTCTATCTCTTATCTTATCTATTTATACCTTATGTTCCAGATAACTTGCTTCTCTTCGTTTTTAATTATTCGCTCTCTCCCTCTAGTCTTTCTCACTTCTTCTTGAATGATCACAGCTGTTTAACAAAATAATAATTACTTCAGGGTTACCTTCAAATTCCCCTTTTTGAATAATCTTATTACTAGGTCTCTTACCATGTAGTTTGCATAGTAGACCTTTCCTCAATCGATATCCTTTTTAATAGGTCTGAAAGAATATTATTTTTTGAACACTAAACCTATTACTAGGATTATGTGAGCCTAACTAATTATCCTAATTACCTATTTAAATCTATACTATGCGCGCTAACTAATCTAATCTAAATACCTAAATGTACCTAACTTATGTGCTGTGTCCTTAACCTGTACTTTTCTAACAATTATGTCTTTTTCTTTCTTTTCTTAGGGTGTTCAAGAATTCACTTTTCTCAGGTAAGTATTCTTCTTCAAGAAAGTCTCTTCCTTCTTAATCTTTTATCACGTTGAAATTCAATTACCATTGTCATTTGTCTTTGGAAATAGAATCAATTCACTTATCTCGATTTATTTTCTTCTCCTCAGGGTCAGCTGCTGGTGGAGGCCTCAAGATGAAGATGCTGCTTTAAAGAACGAATTTCCTACAACAGGTACGCTGAGTTTTCTCAAGGAATTCTCCTTATACTCGCGCTCTCTTTATATGCGTGATAACGGAGAAGGTCAAAATACCGCTTTTCACCAGAAACAAAGGAATTTGCCTCAGAACTCTGAAAATGTTCGTCCGACTCTGAACGCTTCTGTAGTGAATTACGCATTAGTTTGTGCTCGCGCACATCACAAACACCAGTGGGAGACATTACAACTAGACCGTCACTTCATCGGCGGCCATCTTGGAATTCCGCCGATGATTCAGAACCGTCCAAGCATTGATCAAGGAACCTTTTCTCTTGTTTAACCTGCGCGTTTTGCATTTGAAGTTTGAGGTAGCATTAACTGTCAGTTTAGGAGTTCTGTTACTAGCATACCTCAGTATTTAGTCCAGCGGCCTGTTCTGCCAACAAATCAAATGCTGCTGGATCATAAGACAAATCTCAGGTCTCAATCCTAGGACAAACTTCAAAATGAACTGCCCTATGTCTTTTGGGTCTGTTAGAACCAGGGTCTCTAGTTGGCAGGGGTATGCACCCTAGTCCAAGTAGGGACCACCGCTTCTGACCTGGTAGCTTGGCGCAGACAGTAAAGGCGTACCTTCAGAGGCAATGTGTAAAGTATTTGTGCAACACACAACGGCGATGACGCAGTAAAAACACTCACAAGAGGAACACCACACCAGTTTTGTATAAGAATAAGAATTTCTTTATCTAAAAATTATGCGAGAACCAAAAGCAGGTAAATCCAGCTCCAGGCAAGATCAATAATAAAAAGGATTCCAGTTTCCAAGCAAGATCAATAACCAATAAGATTGAATCCAGTTCCCAGGCCTGATCAAATCACCAAAAGCTCATGTGTGCCAAGGGCTCCTGCTAGTAATGTCTTTCTCACAGTGTCCTTGGATGGCAAAAGTTCACTTGAGGTAGGTTCTTATGGTCAAAATTCACCGGGGGAAGGTTCTTAGGCCAAAGTTCCCTTGTAGCGTAATAAGTGTGCCTCTCATAGAAATGATGCTCCCAGCATAGTAAGTGCGGCTGCCAGGCACTGCTGGTAATGCTAAAAAAGGCCCCAGTGTCAATTACCAAGTAATTATGCCCCCGTAGGCCGGTCAGTGAAGAACGGTTCCCAGCCAAGCACAAAGCTCACACTCCAGGTACCCGGCCAACCCGCACCCCGCCCCCTCGCAGCAACCTGGTTGCACTGAGGCGTTACCTGGGGTGGTGCTTGCGGGCACGGGTGCGAGGCTCCTCTCCCCCTGGGGCCTCGGGCTCAGCAGGCGCTGCACTGGTGGGGGCACGGCAGCCCCTCACGCTCTTGGTCGTGTCCCCGGTCTTTAGCGGCAGCACTCCCACCAAGGGAATCCCGGTTGCCAGGCGATGCCGGCGGGCGGGAACCAATCGCAGCGCGGCTTTCCCCTGACGTTGGTGATGACGCGCCCTAGGCTCCCGAAGCTCCCGGGCCGCGGCGGTGATTACGAGGTGGCCAATATGGATATCCCTGAACTGCCGGTGCTAGTACACACACAGCGCTTCTTCCCTCAGACCGGGGGTCACGGCCACACAGCGCTCCTTTAGCACAGTGCTTAACAGTGCCTCCAAGTCCGGGGCAACAACGGAGCCTCCTGCCACACAGTGCTTCGCTTCTCAGCGCTACACAGCGTGCTCTGGTCCCAGTGGAGGTGACCTCAGGGCCAGTTTCAGTCGGCTTGCGCCCGAAGCAGAGGCAATCACAGAGCCCTCGGGAGGATCACGGGGCAAGCAGTGCTGAGGGCAGGCACAGTGTTGCAGGGCAAATCTTGAGAGTGTTGTTGCTGTTCCAAAGGGCAGTCTTTAAAATGTGGTTCAAAGAAAAGTAGTTCCTTTGGGATGTTGTGGAGACGCTCTGGTGGTGATGTTGCAGTCTCCCATGCAGGGCAGGATCAGCAGACAGTAGGGCAGCTCAGCAGGTTGTGGGACAGCAGTTCCTTGGAGCAGTCAGCCTCCTTCCCAGTAGCAATCCTCTTGCGCAGCAGTCCTCACTCCAGCAGGGATTCTTCCAGGTCCAGCAGTGTAACAAGAATGTTAGGCCAGGACCCTCTCTTATATATTCTACAGTACAGGGGCTAGAAAGTGGTGGAAGTCTCTGGAAGGGTCTGGGGGCAGGGGCTTCTGGAAGAGTCCAGGGAGTTCTGGTATGTTCCCTGCCTTCCCTGACCTAGCTGTCACAATGACGAGAGAAAGGCCGTTAAGGCTACAGCGGGCAGCCCATCCCAGCTCATCCCAGGGAAGAAGGTGTGAATCACCATTCCCACCTCCCAACCCAGGCAGGCTATCAGTATGCAGAGGGGAGGGGGGAGTCTGCAGAGCCTAATCTAAGTGTAGGCAGGAAAAGGCCCACTTTATAAAAGTGGGATCCCTAGCGTAATAGTGCCCAAACCCCATATATCATTGGAAAGGGTTCCCCGCCCCGAGTCAAACAAGACCAAACATGACAGACTTATTAGGTCCCTGTCAGGAGTTATCCCATAAGGGGAGGTTCCCAATATTAGCCTATGAAGGATTAGCCTTACTGCGGTAGCAGTGGCTTGTGTCAGATATGCCAGCCTCACAAGGTTTTAGGGGAGAGCACCTGCACTGCAGCACTGTTTAGCAGTGGTGAGGCGCCCAGAGTCCTAAGTCCAACAAAAGGTAAGTTAAAAATGAGAGGCAAAAGGGCAAAAAGGTAGAGGAAGACCACCCTAAGGCTGACAGGTCCAACAGGGTCCATTACATCCAACCCACTGTAATACTTGAAGTCTATCAACAATCTCTCATAGTACTCGTGCACAGTCTCCTTTGGTTCCTGAACAGTTCGATCTATATTCACCCAATCAATATCCTGTGGTGATACCTTAGACTTCAACCACGTGATCACGTGTTCATATTTTTTCATAACAATTGGGGATGGACCATTCGTGACAGCTTTCCTGTCCGGTTCGGAGGTGGGCCATTCAATAGCAATCTTGCATGCTACCCACAAATCTCCCGAAACCACAATGTCAAACAGTGTGTTCAAGTCAATCCACAACACCTTCGAAATCTTGACAAACCTCTCAACCTGCTTGTACCATTCAACTGGGTTTTCCCTCAACTTCGGGAAGTCATTTGTGAATGCGGCCAAATCACCTCTACTCCAAGGTACATGTACATACCATCCATTAGCCACTTCTCGCAAAGGGAAATTCCTGGAGGAGGTGTCTCTGTCACACTCTTTCTAACAATCTTCTTTTTGGACCATCTTTCTTCCCTCTTGGCGACCTTCAACCACACTCTCATCCCAATAATCAACTCTCTGATGTGAGTCCTCAGCCCAATTATTCTCTTTTCATCTAAGTCTTGATCAGTATACTGCAATCTGTGGCCACCTTGTAACATTTTCGTTTTAGACAAGTCCACTTCATATCTATTTGCCAATTCAGTCAACTTCTCATGTGCTGATCTTGCTTTACTAGTCACGTCCTTTGCTACAAACAACAATTTGTCTGTCTCATAAAGGTCCACTCTCTCTATGGGGAGGTTTCCTTCTACAATTTCGTCCTCTTCTGTTTTTAACCGCACTACATCTAACCTCTTCATCTTTATGGCTGCTCTCAGTGACTCTTGATCGAATGAACCACCTGAATCCCTGCATTTACTATCTTGTTCTTGACAGCTGCTCATTTAAAATGTACCCCTAGGAGTTATCCTATTCTCGGCACACCCATTGTCCCAATCCTCACTAGCCCTGACACTCCGATTCACTTCAGGCGATTCCCACATCCTCAAGTCTTAATTCAGCTAGGGATTTTGGCCTCAGACCTCTCAGATCCATGGGACCCCTTGACAAGGCTGCCGTAGCTGGCAACGGCGTACTCAATTCTACAAGCATTGGCGTTTGAACCAATTCACCCATTACACTACTTCCTCCTATGCTAACATTCCTTTCGACTCCTACCTGAAGTGAATCTCCATTCCTCACCGGTTCTGGGTGGTACACTGACACGATGGGACCAATGGTAACCGGTACCTTAAGAGCTTCCGGTAACCTCTGAAAACTGACACTTTCTGCACTCTGCATTGCCCCCATTGAGAGCTTTCCCACTACTTTTGAACTCTGTGGAAATTACAGTTCCTTAGCTGCCTCCGTTGGGGCTGATATCTCCCTTTCTGACTCTGGCTTGTATGGAGGTGGTCTTTCGGATAACATCCTTTCTAGCAGACTGTCGTCGGTGTCACTATCGTCATCCTCAGTACTCTTTTTTCGCGCGCCTCTGACTTAACCAACAGTGGATACAATCTATCCCCCTCAATTGTCTGTACTCTCCATCTTTTCTCTAATGCGTCCCATCGCACATCCTGGAACGCCCTAACTGACCTTTTCACTCTTTCCTGTCTTCGGTATCTGTCCCTTTCATGTGCCACCCTAATCCATGCATTCAGTGCCTCAAACTGCGTCGGTCTAGGTAGGGGTCGCAAACAAGCCCTAATCGATTTCAACTGATATAGCACTTCTAACCTAACAGTTCCATATCTGGGAAAAGTCAACTCCTCATTTCCTTCAGTCATCTTGCACCAATTCTCAAGCCACAATATAGTGTGAAAACCCACATTCGTAGCCATGTAATGAGCTGGAGTATCCTCGGGTGGGGCTTCCTCTTCCCCCGGGTTCTAACTTCTTTTCTCTTTTGAAAAGATCTCGTAACACTTTACAACATTTCATGATGAAAATCCAACGTGTTGCCTTCCGCAGCGCCTTTTGCTTCCTAATGACGATCCACCAATCCCAACGCGGCTTCACACCAACCACCCTATCACAGTGCGGCACCTTTTAACGTCACTCGCCTCCGCTTTGCAGCAGTCCCCCTCCTTTACAGTTCGTCTCTCACACACGCATACGTCCCATTCACACACTGAAATGATGACTTACGACCAAGCAATCACTTCACTGACTGTACGTCCACAGTCTGACTGTACGTCCACAGTTGCGTAATTGTCACTGAAACCTGGCAACTGTCTGTCCATGAAACTACCGGACAATCACCTCAACTGATAGATTACAAACACTCAGCAACTCACAACCAGCATCAGTTACTCACGCACTCACACACTCGTTCCCCTATCTCAGTCCAGCAGGCAATCGATGGTACCTCACGATTCCCTTAACAATGGTCGACAATTACTCTGGGTGTACAATACACCCGACCAACTTAAGCTACTCCTTGAGCCTAAGATTTTCCCGGGCTGCGCGCGCTCACAGCCTGATCTCCTTTCATACAACAGGCATTCTAATTCTGCAAAACTTCACAACACCTGACAAACACCGCAATCTAACAACATATAACCCTATTCATACTCACTCTCCCACAAGCTGCTTCTTTTCGGCACACCGTCACTCTCTGTCGGTTTTCATGAAACGCCGTCTTCTGCTGACCATCCACTGGGCAATCATCACCTAATTTCTATGGGCCTTGGGAAACTCTTATCCTAATCTAGATCTTCCCACACTCTAGAGGTAAACCATCAAACTCTGCTACCAACTGGGGAAGCTGGGATTCTTATCTAAACTTACCAATCTCCAGAATCCCAGGCCGATTCAACCTTTTTACCTGCTTAGAAGTGTAGAGGGAAGATTTCCATTTTCATCTTAAATAATTTCACAACCCAAATTCATATTCGAATCAAAGAACCACCGACTACGAACTAAAGTTCAAAATTTTACTACATAGCCAAAAATAGTTGGATGTACAAAAATCTCAGCAAAAGGTTCAGAAAATAAACCGGCACTAATACAAACATAATCCTACGCAAGAGTCTCAGACGACTCAGAATGAAAATCAAAGTCAATTCAAGAAGCATCAGACATGCTATAACAGTACCAACTTGAAGTTTGGACTGCATTTACAGAAAAGAAAAGAATTTGGTAAGTCTGTCCCTACTCTATCTCTAAAGTGACATCCCTACTTAACATCTCTCCCAGGCAAGAGTAAAAGGTGTCAGCAGTAAAGACTTCCTAAGAAGTACACTCACTTCCAATAAGTAGCCTAAGTTACCAAGCTTGTTCTAAGATGCTCCTTCTTACACCCTACTCTGCCTTAAGTTTCCCAAAGTCCCCTCTAACTGTCTACATCCTGCACTCCAAAACTACTCTCCAAGACTGTTCTCTACCTCAGTCTACCCCAATCTGCTCTCCACCCACGGGGTGCTGTCCCTAATACAAAATACAAAAACCAGCAGGAACGTCCCAAACACGCCCCTCTGGGCAGGTGTCTGTCCGTGGATTTTTCCAGCATGGCGCGCTTCCATCAAGGTCCGTTGAAGTGTCCTTGAGTCCCATGCAACTTCACCGCCATATGTTGCACTCCCGCATTCCACGTTTATTTATTTATTTATTTATTTGCAGGTTTGTACCGCGCTGGCTTCGACTCCCGGAGGAGTATCTCCGCGCCTTTGGCTTCTACAACATAAGTTTTAGGGGAAGGACTATTTTAGCAGCTGTTCTAGTCTAGTGTTGGAATAAGAAGGTCTTCAACATCCTTCTAAAAGGGAAGTGTTCTGCATATAGCCTGAGGGATATTGGGAGACTATTCCAAAGAGAAGGTCCAGCTACTGATAATGCTTTAGTTCCATGTCTGGCCTTCTTTGCTCTAGGTACACACAGAAGGCCTTGTTCACTTGACCTGAGTGTCCGGGAGGGTATGTAAGGGACAAATTTGGTGGTCAGGTATGCAGGACCCATTCCATTCAGGCTTTTATGTATGGTGCAGCATACCTTGAACTTGGCCCTCTGTTTGACAGATAACCAATGTAATTTTGTCAGCAGAGGTTTGGAGGGCATACGAGGAGGAGCGTTCAGAACCAGGCGAGCAGCCGTGTTCTGGACCACTTGAAGTCTTTTCGTAACTCCCTCGTTAGCAGACAGGAGCAGGCCATTGCAATAGTCCAATCGACTCAGGACTAGAGCCTGTACCAACGTCCTCCTGGTTGCATCTGGTAGTAAGGGGAAGATTTTACGCAGCATGCCAATCACATGGAAGCAGGCTCCCACCACCTGGTTGCCATGTTGTTTGAGGGTGAGCTCCTGATCTAAACGGACTCCCAGGTTCTTGACAATTTGTTTGGGCTTGGGTACTGGTCCGAGATCTTGTGGCCACCAGTCTGGAGTCCAGAGTAGTTTTGCCTCACCAAACAACATGACTTCTGTCTTCCCAATGTTGCATTGCAAGTAATTGGAAGACATCCAGCGTGCCACTGCTTTCATGCCCTGAGAGAAGGAGTTCCTAACCTCGGGTGTAAAGATCTTAAAGGGAAAGAGGAGTTGCGTATCATCCGCGTAGGATATTGGGATGAATCCATACGTTCTCATGATGTTAGCCAGGGGTGCCACATATATGTTAAAAAGCGTTTACTCCTCTATCTTTGCGTCTACCATCCTAACTCCTAAAACAATGTATTATTCACCTAACGAGCTCCACGACCTTGCACCTGCATACGGTATACGTGAGAAGCAGCCCTGCACACATTCGAAGTTACAATTGAATGTTCTCTGAGATAGCCTTTCCCAGGGAGAAAACAATGGCACATTCATGTAAGGCTAACTAAAGAAAATTACAGTTAGGCCTCTACTGGCTCCTGCATGCCCCAGGCCTTTACACATTTAAATACATTTCTAATATAACATGAATCAGGTTATTCAATAATCATTTCAAGAAGGCATTCATTCTTATTAGGTTTCTAAAGCAACGCTACCTCTATCGAGTTAGAACATCACACATTTATTAATACCTTTTCTACATGTGCAGCTTTAATATGGCACGTCTAACCCAATGCAACATTTTACACGATAAACAGCATTTCTACGTTATTCAAAGCATCACAACTTTGTTAAAGCTCTACATTACTCTACAAATATTAGAAATACGTTTCTACTTATTGCACTTATCCCCGAACTACAGTTACATTTCTAGAACACACATTAGTAAGGTCCTCTAAATATGCGGGGGCTGACTACCCTTGATTATAATGCACCCCTACAATATTTCAAATAACATGGCACTCTCTCACCCCCATCTCGTCACCACAAGTATGCTAATTCTGTCCCATTTTCACATCCCGGGCACAAAAAAACTCCTGATTTCTGGAGCCTCTAGCCAGCCGCCATGGTCTCCACGGTGAGAAGTGAATCCCTCTTATGTTTTGAGTTACCAAACTATAAAAAAAAACACACACAAAAAAGTCTACATTAAAATATTCCTCATCTAGAAATGCATCAAAAATCTACAATGGTTTACCCACCCACATCAAGTGTACATACACTTTTACATCTTCAAGAGGACCACCACCTCAGCTATTAAACTTGGTGAGCTGTGATGCAATGCCAGCTGCTGTGGTGTGTACAAACGATCTGAGTTGCCTAGCTCTTTTTCTTCACGATATATTACTCGCATAGCATCGTCTGTGTGTCTCTTCTAAAAACAAAGACCATCCTTAAGCTTTATGGCTTTGCTAAAACCTTGAGCTTAAAGTGCTTTTCTCATTTGATTGCTTGGATAAATCCTCAAAGCTGTATTTGTGTCTGTCTGTGTAATATACAAAATACCTGCTATAAGTGTTGCACCAGATTGACATAACAATGTTACTTTTTGAAAATCAATAAATACACAAATAACTTATATATTAGGTTAGTGTGGTGTCCTGTCACCCAGGCTGTGAGATGATGTCCTGAAACACTGGGGTGTTAGACCTTGCAGTTAGAATTGGGCTGAGCTACTGGTTAACTTCTTCTCTGGTGGAGTCTGTACGTTTGTGCTTTCACTTGCCCCTGCCTGCTAGAAGCTAAATAAATACTCCTGCCCGCCTACAGAGTGTCAGCTTGGGTTCTTGCCACCAACTTAAACCACAAACATTAGTATTGAAGAAGAAAAAGCTGATGACTAACCATGCCTGGAGTGCATGATAACCAGTCCATGTATATGCTGAAATCATGTTGGTATTTTTCGTGAATTAGTTGAATAACAGATTTGTCACTGCTGCTTCTGGGCACCATTAATCACCTGTCAGGAAATAAATTATAGAAAATACACTTATCTGATTTATACTGAGAGCCACACCACTTCTTACTCCACTTTTGTTATTATGTAACTTATAATTATTGGTATTAACAATGAAATAAAGATTGGGGCAACACCAATTGACAGTAAAGGGCACAGCGAACAGGATGAAGAGAGCATGTCACAATGTACCCCAACAGCTAAAGGAATGTGAGTAATTTTCCAACAGGCAGTCCCTTTAGAGTTGAAGAATACAGGACAAGCAGCCATACTCTGGATTTTTGGATTGTATTTCTCTATTTATCGTGTATTTGTTTCTTTTCCCTAGAGCTGGCTTGCATAGAGGAATATGCAAATGGGCACTACAGGCAAGCAAAGATACACAAATGACTGTTAGAACATTGGAATGTTAGGAGCTCAAGTGAAGACAATGGGATTTAAATCCCTTCGGGCTCAGTGAAGTCTTTGTTTTATTTGTTAGAATATTCTAACCTCTAGTGGCAGAATGTTCTAATAGCTTTATAGCCCTCTGTAGCTGGGCAACTGGCATTAAAGTCCCGCTCCCTTGTGAAAGTCCATCGCCTTCAGCTCAGGCATTTAACGCTGGAGCAGGCCTTTAATGACCAGTATAGCTCTACAGTGGGCTACTAGGCTATAACATTAATCTACCAGTCTGCCTTTGTTTTGAATTTTGGAATTCACCTGTAGTTTACAAGCATTTCTGGGAAGCTGCAACTGTCACAGTGTGCCTGGAGTACTCCTGAAATTCTATTGTGAGTTCCAATTACGATTATGCTAAATCAGTCTTGCATGAATGAATGCAACACTTGTTATTCTTTTTTCTGATAGACAACCTCTTCCTCAAGACCCACTTCCCAAAAACCTGGTGGTGCGGCTTCTCAATTCTATCCCTGATAATAAACGATTTACTCCTGCTGTTGAAATAAGTAAATACCTAATCATTTTCAGGGTGTAAGTGGACGGGAGGGAAACTTGTAAATGGGTATGTCCAAACTTAACAGGACTTCACTCACTTGAACTCTGTTTTCTGATTCCAGGAGAAAGATTTGTTTGTCTCAAAAATGTATCTGTGGGTAAATCTATTTACAAGTGTAAATCCATATTTTTGAATACCAAATATGGATTCATTTATGTAAATCAAAACAGTTGTGCACCTAAATTAAATTTAAGTATGCAAACAGTTTTGGGAAGTAGGCTCCCATGGTTTTATGTTTCACTATTGCCTGCTCAGAATCAGCTGCAATTCTTGTTGTGCTCTGTTTCAGGCCCAGATCAAAATGAGCATCACTGCTCAGGAAACTGGAAATCAAACCACCACACCAGAGGCACGGTAAATAAGGTGTATTCAAAGCTCACCAGAATCATGAACATATGAACCTACACAACTTGTTCTTTATTGCTATATTGCTTGTACTGACTGCAGTCAGGTATCTGAACATTTCTACAGGACTAGCATAGATCCTACCTTCCTGTAACAGTGCTCTGGTTAGTAAATCCTGGTATCCTGACTGGAAGTTTCCATCCCATCTTTATACGCCAGTTGCAGCCAGTCCTAATTTATTCCATCAGTTTAGTTCTGTGGCTACTTCTAGACAGCTCTGTTCTTTGTTATTTCCACGCATTCTGATCCAGCCATGGTCTTTGTCACAAATATGAGCAGGGATACAGGGGGACTTGGGAGTCTCCTCAGAAGCACTCTAAAAATTAGAGCACATGTCAAGTTAGGCTGCTACACTTAGCTAGCTGTTAAATTGTGGAGGTAGTCTCCTCTAGAGTACAAAGGGTCAGTATGGCATAGGTGAAAAGTCCTTAACATCAAAGGGGGTCTCTGGCTCCTTCCGTAACATTCCTCAGTATGTCCCACTATAAAAAATTCTAGGAATGATTGGGGAGGAGCCGTGCAGTTCATGTCAGCTGTATGAGGCTCTCGATCCAAAACTTCAGCTTATACACCAGTGAAGTTTAGCCAAGACAAATTAGAAACCAATGTCACAGTCACATCTGTCATATGCCTCCATATGAATAAAATGCAAGTGATGCACACACTCAAGACATCCGTGTCCCAGAGGGACATGCAGGGGACTGGAAGAACAATTTAGAAAAGATTGAATATTCTGGTAGACCGCTTTCCATAGCTGATGACAGGTAAAAAGGCTGCACTGCTACAATAATCCAGCTGCCACCACTGTCCGTCCGGTGACATGACAAAAATCATGCTCATCAAACAGATGAGTGCTTGGTGCACCACTCTGACCACAGATTCCCACTTTGTTCCTCACTCAACATCATGAAAAAACATCAGGGTATAACCATGCTGGTCATGCATGCTGAAGTATCAGTCAAAAAATGCTATTGTCCAGGATTGCTCTGCCTTTTATACCTACCTTTGCACTTTTGTCACACTATACCTATTTACGACACATACCCAAAGTCTATATGGTCATCTATTAGCAGTTCAAATGTAATATTGCTTGCGCTTTCATGGACGTTTTGAAGCTGTCATGCTCAATATGTGATCTGGATCTAGGGGGTTTCACAAGACTGCAGACCCCAACAAACATTTAATATAAGCTTTATTCGGTTTTAAGAATAAAAAACATAAAAGCAGTACAAATAATAGGATAACACATCCAATAAAATCAAACCTAAAGGCATACAAAATATAAAAATACATATAAAAATACACAAATCTTTTAAAACAGCCCCATACATCCACAAATCAATCACAGCTCTTTCTCAACCTTACAGCAACTTTTAAAAAGCTATGGACGTTAAGAATGGTATCTCCTGTAATCATCAGCAAATAAATTAAAGTGGGTCAAATCTCATTAAAATTGGCCCTTTTCAAAATAGGGAAAACAATGGCACATTCACGTAAGGCTAACTAAAGAAAATTACAGTTAGGCCTCTACTGGCTCCTGCATGCCCCAGGCCTTTACACATTTAAATACATTTCTAAAATAACATGAATCAGGTTATTCAATAATCATTTCAAGAAGGCATTCATTCCTATTAGATTTCTAAAGCAACGCTACCTCTATCGAGTTAGAACATCACACATTTATTAATACCTTTTCTACATGTGCAGCTTTAATTTGGCACGTCTAACCCAATGCAACATTTTACATGATAAACAGCATTTCTACGTTATTCAAAGCATCCCACCTTTGTTAAAGCTCTACATTACTCTACAAATATTAGAAATACGTTTCTACTTATTGCGCTTATCCCCGGCCTACAGTTACATTTCTAGAACACGCATTAGTAAGGTCCTCTAAATATGTGGGGGCTGACTACCCATGATTATAATGCACCCCTACAATATTTCAAATAACATGGCACTCTCTCACCCCCATCTCGTCACCACAAGTATGCTAATTCTGTCCCATTTTCACATCCCCCGGCACAAAAAAACTCCTGATTTCTGGAGCCTCTAACCGGCCGCCATGGTCTCCACGGTGAGAAGTGAATCCCTCTTATGTTTTGAGTTACCTAATTATAAAAAAAAACACACACAAAAAAGTCTACATTAAAACATTCCTAATCTAGAAATGCATCAAAAATCTAGAATGGTTTACCCGCCCACATCAAGTGTACATACACTTTTACATCTTCAAGAGGACCACCACCTCAGCTATTAAACTTGGTGAGCTGTGATGCAATGCCAGCTGCTGTGGTGTGTACAAACGATCTGAGTTGCCTAGCTCTTTTTCCTCACAATATATTACTCGCATAGCATCGTCTGTGTGTCTCTTCTAAAAACAAAGACCATCCTTAAGCTTTATGGATTTGCTAAAACCTTGAGCTTAAAGTGCTTTTCTCATTTGATTGCTTGGATAAATCCTCAAAGTTGTATTTGTGTCTGTCTGTGTACTATGCAAAATGCCTGCTATAAGTGTTGTTGCACCAGATTGACATAACAATGTTACTTTTTGAAAATCAATAAATACGCAAATAACTTATATATTAGGTTAGTGTGGTGTCCTGTCACCCAGGCTGTGAGATGATGTCCTGAAACACTGGGGTGTTAGATCTTGCAGTTAGAATTGGGCTGAGCTACTGGTTAACTTCTTCTCTCGTGGAGTCTGTACGTTTGTGCTTTCACTTGCACCTGCCTGCTAGAAGCTAAATAAATACTCCTGCTTGCCTACAGAGTGTCAGCTCGGGTTCTTGCCACCAACTTAAACCACAAACATTAGTATTGAAGAAGAAAAAGCTGATGACTAACCATGCCTGGAGTGCATGATAACCAGTCCATGTATATGCTGAAATCATGTTGGTATTTTTCTTGAGTTAGTTGAATAACAGATTTGTCACTGCTGCTTCTGGGCACCATTAATCACCTGTCAGGAAATAAATTATAGAAAATGCACTTATCTGATTTATACTGAGAGCCACACCACTGCTTACTCCACTTTTGTTATTACGTAAGTTATAATTATTGGTATTAACAATGAACTAAAGATTGGGGCAACGCCAATTGACAGTAAAGGCACAGCAAACCAGGATGAAGACAGCATGTCACAATGTACCCCAACAGCTAAAGGAATGTGAGTAATTTTCCAACAGGCAGTCCCTTTAGAGTTGAAGAATACAGGACAAGCAGCCATACTCTGGATTTTTGGATTGTATTTCTCTATTTATCGTGTATTTGTTTCTTTTCCCTAGAGCTGGCTTGCATAGAGGAATATGCAAATGGGCACTACAGGCAAGCAAAGATACACAAATGACTGTTAGAACATTGGAATGTTAGGAGCTCAAGTGAAGACAATGGGATTTAAATCCCTTCGGGCTCAGTGAAGTCTTTGTTTTATTTGTTAGAATATTCTAACCTCTAGTGGCAGAATGTTCTAATAGCTTTATAGCCCTCTGTAGCTGGGCAACTGGCATTAAAGTCCCGCTCCCTTGTGAAAGTCCATCGCCTTCAGCTCAGGCATTTAACGCTGGAGCAGGCCTTTAATGACCAGTATAGCTCTACAGTGGGCTACTAGGCTATAACATTAATCTACCAGTCTGCCTTTGTTTTGAATTTTGGAATTCACCTGTAGTTTACAAGCATTTCTGGGAAGCTGCAACTGTCACAGTGTGCCTGGAGTACTCCTGAAATTCTATTGTGAGTTCCAATTACGATTATGCTAAATCAGTCTTGCATGAATGAATGCAACACTTGTTATTCTTTTTTCTGATAGACAACCTCTTCCTCAAGACCCACTTCCCAAAAACCTGGTGGTGCGGCTTCTCAATTCTATCCCTGATAATAAACGATTTACTCCTGCTGTTGAAATAAGTAAATACCTAATCATTTTCAGGGTGTAAGTGGACGGGAGGGAAACTTGTAAATGGGTATGTCCAAACTTAACAGGACTTCACTCACTTGAACTCTGTTTTCTGATTCCAGGAGAAAGATTTGTTTGTCTCAAAAATGTATCTGTGGGTAAATCTATTTACAAGTGTAAATCCATATTTTTGAATACCAAATATGGATTCATTTATGTAAATCAAAACAGTTGTGCACCTAAATTAAATTTAAGTATGCAAACAGTTTTGGGAAGTAGGCTCCCATGGTTTTATGTTTCACTATTGCCTGCTCAGAATCAGCTGCAATTCTTGTTGTGCTCTGTTTCAGGCCCAGATCAAAATGAGCATCACTGCTCAGGAAACTGGAAATCAAACCACCACACCAGAGGCACGGTAAATAAGGTGTATTCAAAGCTCACCAGAATCATGAACATATGAACCTACACAACTTGTTCTTTATTGCTATATTGCTTGTACTGACTGCAGTCAGGTATCTGAACATTTCTACAGGACTAGCATAGATCCTACCTTCCTGTAACAGTGCTCTGGTTAGTAAATCCTGGTATCCTGACTGGAAGTTTCCATCCCATCTTTATACGCCAGTTGCAGCCAGTCCTAATTTATTCCATCAGTTTAGTTCTGTGGCTACTTCTAGACAGCTCTGTTCTTTGTTATTTCCACGCATTCTGATCCAGCCATGGTCTTTGTCACAAATATGAGCAGGGATACAGGGGGACTTGGGAGTCTCCTCAGAAGCACTCTAAAAATTAGAGCACATGTCAAGTTAGGCTGCTACACTTAGCTAGCTGTTAAATTGTGGAGGTAGTCTCCTCTAGAGTACAAAGGGTCAGTATGGCATAGGTGAAAAGTCCTTAACATCAAAGGGGGTCTCTGGCTCCTTCCGTAACATTCCTCAGTATGTCCCACTATAAAAAATTCTAGGAATGATTGGGGAGGAGCCGTGCAGTTCATGTCAGCTGTATGAGGCTCTCGATCCAAAACTTCAGCTTATACACCAGTGAAGTTTAGCCAAGACAAATTAGAAACCAATGTCACAGTCACATCTGTCATATGCCTCCATATGAATAAAATGCAAGTGATGCACACACTCAAGACATCCGTGTCCCAGAGGGACATGCAGGGGACTGGAAGAACAATTTAGAAAAGATTGAATATTCTGGTAGACCGCTTTCCATAGCTGATGACAGGTAAAAAGGCTGCACTGCTACAATAATCCAGCTGCCACCACTGTCCGTCCGGTGACATGACAAAAATCATGCTCATCAAACAGATGAGTGCTTGGTGCACCACTCTGACCACAGATTCCCACTTTGTTCCTCACTCAACATCATGAAAAAACATCAGGGTATAACCATGCTGGTCATGCATGCTGAAGTATCAGTCAAAAAATGCTATTGTCCAGGATTGCTCTGCCTTTTATACCTACCTTTGCACTTTTGTCACACTATACCTATTTACGACACATACCCAAAGTCTATATGGTCATCTATTAGCAGTTCAAATGTAATATTGCTTGCGCTTTCATGGACGTTTTGAAGCTGTCATGCTCAATATGTGATCTGGATCTAGGGGGTTTCACAAGACTGCAGACCCCAACAAACATTTAATATAAGCTTTATTCGGTTTTAAGAATAAAAAACATAAAAGCAGTACAAATAATAGGATAACACATCCAATAAAATCAAACCTAAAGGCATACAAAATATAAAAATACATATAAAAATACACAAATCTTTTAAAACAGCCCCATACATCCACAAATCAATCACAGCTCTTTCTCAACCTTACAGCAACTTTTAAAAAGCTATGGACGTTAAGAATGGTATCTCCTGTAATCATCAGCAAATAAATTAAAGTGGGTCAAATCTCATTAAAATTGGCCCTTTTCAAAATAGGGAAAACAATGGCACATTCACGTAAGGCTAACTAAAGAAAATTACAGTTAGGCCTCTACTGGCTCCTGCATGCCCCAGGCCTTTACACATTTAAATACATTTCTAAAATAACATGAATCAGGTTATTCAATAATCATTTCAAGAAGGCATTCATTCCTATTAGATTTCTAAAGCAACGCTACCTCTATCGAGTTAGAACATCACACATTTATTAATACCTTTTCTACATGTGCAGCTTTAATTTGGCACGTCTAACCCAATGCAACATTTTACACGATAAACAGCATTTCTACGTTATTCAAAGCATCCCACCTTTGTTAAAGCTCTACATTACTCTACAAATATTAGAAATACGTTTCTACTTATTGCGCTTATCCCCGGCCTACAGTTACATTTCTAGAACACGCATTAGTAAGGTCCTCTAAATATGTGGGGGCTGACTACCCATGATTATAATGCACCCCTACAATATTTCAAATAACATGGCACTCTCTCACCCCCATCTCGTCACCACAAGTATGCTAATTCTGTCCCATTTTCACATCCCCCGGCACAAAAAAACTCCTGATTTCTGGAGCCTCTAACCGGCCGCCATGGTCTCCACGGTGAGAAGTGAATCCCTCTTATGTTTTGAGTTACCTAATTATAAAAAAAAACACACACAAAAAAGTCTACATTAAAACATTCCTAATCTAGAAATGCATCAAAAATCTAGAATGGTTTACCCGCCCACATCAAGTGTACATACACTTTTACATCTTCAAGAGGACCACCACCTCAGCTATTAAACTTGGTGAGCTGTGATGCAATGCCAGCTGCTGTGGTGTGTACAAACGATCTGAGTTGCCTAGCTCTTTTTCCTCACAATATATTACTCGCATAGCATCGTCTGTGTGTCTCTTCTAAAAACAAAGACCATCCTTAAGCTTTATGGATTTGCTAAAACCTTGAGCTTAAAGTGCTTTTCTCATTTGATTGCTTGGATAAATCCTCAAAGTTGTATTTGTGTCTGTCTGTGTAATATGCAAAATGCCTGCTATAAGTGTTGTTGCACCAGATTGACATAACAATGTTACTTTTTGAAAATCAATAAATACGCAAATAACTTATATATTAGGTTAGTGTGGTGTCCTGTCACCCAGGCTGTGAGATGATGTCCTGAAACACTGGGGTGTTAGATCTTGCAGTTAGAATTGGGCTGAGCTACTGGTTAACTTCTTCTCTCGTGGAGTCTGTACGTTTGTGCTTTCACTTGCACCTGCCTGCTAGAAGCTAAATAAATACTCCTGCTTGCCTACAGAGTGTCAGCTCGGGTTCTTGCCACCAACTTAAACCACAAACATTAGTATTGAAGAAGAAAAAGCTGATGACTAACCATGCCTGGAGTGCATGATAACCAGTCCATGTATATGCTGAAATCATGTTGGTATTTTTCTTGAGTTAGTTGAATAACAGATTTGTCACTGCTGCTTCTGGGCACCATTAATCACCTGTCAGGAAATAAATTATAGAAAATGCACTTATCTGATTTATACTGAGAGCCACACCACTGCTTACTCCACTTTTGTTATTACGTAAGTTATAATTATTGGTATTAACAATGAACTAAAGATTGGGGCAACGCCAATTGACAGTAAAGGCACAGCAAACCAGGATGAAGACAGCATGTCACAATGTACCCCAACAGCTAAAGGAATGTGAGTAATTTTCCAACAGGCAGTCCCTTTAGAGTTGAAGAATACAGGACAAGCAGCCATACTCTGGATTTTTGGATTGTATTTCTCTATTTATCGTGTATTTGTTTCTTTTCCCTAGAGCTGGCTTGCATAGAGGAATATGCAAATGGGCACTACAGGCAAGCAAAGATACACAAATGACTGTTAGAACATTGGAATGTTAGGAGCTCAAGTGAAGACAATGGGATTTAAATCCCTTCGGGCTCGGTGAGGTCTTTGTTTTATTTGTTAGAATATTCTAACCTCTAGTGGCAGACTGTTCTAATAGCTTTATAGCCCTCTGTAGCTGGGCAACTGGCATTAAAGTCCCGCTCCCTTGTGAAAGTCCATCGCCTTCAGCTCAGGCCTTTAACGCTGGAGCAGGCCTTTAATGACCAGTATAGCTCTACAGTGGGCTATTAGGCTATAACATTAATCTACCAGTCTGCCTTTGTTTTGAATTTTGGAATTCACCTGTAGTTTACAAGCATTTCTGGGTAGCTGCAACTGTCACAGTGTGCCTGGAGTACTCCTGAAATTCTATTGTGAGTTCCAATTACGATTATGCCAAAGCAGTCTTGCATGAGTGAATGCAACACTTGTTATTCTTTTTTCTGATAGACAACCTCTTCCTCAAGACCCACTCCCCTAAAACCTGGTGGTGCGGCTTCTCAATTCTATCCCTGGTAATAAACAATTTACTCCAGCTGTTGAAATAAGTAAATACCTAATCATTTTCAGGGTGTAAATGGACGGGAGGGAAACTTGTAAATGGGTATGTACAAACTTAACAGGACTTCACTCACTTGAACTCTGTTTTCTGATTCCAGGAGACGGATTTGTTTGTCTCAAAAATGTATCTGTGGGTAAATCTATTTACAAGTGTAAATCCATATCTTTGAATACCAAATATGGATTCATGTATGTAAATCAAAACAGTTGTGCACCTAAATTAAATTTAAGTCTGCAAATAGTTTTGTGAAGTAGGCTCCCATGGTTTTATGTTTTACTATTGTCTACTCAGAATCAGCTGCAATTCTTGTTGTGCTCTGTTTCAGGCCCAGATCAAAATGAGCATCACTGCTCAGGAAACTGGAAATCAAACCACCACACCAGAGGCACGGTAAATAAGGTGTATTCAAAGCTCACCAGAATCATGAACATATGAACCTATACAACTTGTTCTTTATTGCTATATTGCTTGTACTGACTGCAGTCAGGTATCTGAACATTTCTACAGGACTTGCATAGATCCTTCCTTCCTGTAACAGTGCTCAGGTTAGTAAATCTTGGCATCCTGACTGGACGTTTCCATCCCATATTTATATGCCAGTTTGCAGCCAGTCCTAGTTTATTCCATCCATTATTTATTGAACACTTTTTATTCACATACATATACTACACAATTCATTAGGATTATTCACTTTACAAATGTATGTCCATTTTATTAATAGTCCAATATACACATGCCCGAATGCCATTATCTGTCGCTGGTTCTAGACAGCTCTGTTCTTTGTTATATGACATGCTTTCCTGGTTCCTGGACCTGCAGGCAGTGCGAATGTTAGTCCAGAGTGAGTGAAAACTTGTTTATTTTTTGATACAATATACCAAACCTCATTTTTTATTTATTGAACACTTTTTATTCACATACATATACTACACAATTCATTAGGATTATTCACTATACAAATGTATGTCCATTTTTATTAATAGTCCAATATACACATGCCCGAATGCCATGATTCTGTCGCTGGTTCTAGACAGCTCTGTTCTATGTTATTTCCACGCATTCTGATCCAGCCATGGTCTTTGTCACAAATATGAGCAGGGATACAGGGGGACTTGGGAGTCTCTTCGGAAGCACTCTAAAAATTAGAGCACATGGCAAGTTAGGCTGCTACACTTAGCTAGCTGTTAAATTGTGGAGGTAGCCTCCTGTAGAGTACAAAGGGCCAGTATGGCATAGGTGAAAAGTCCCTAACGTCAAAGGGGGTCTCCTTCCGTAACATGCCTCAGTATGTCCCACTATAAAAGATTCTAGGAATGATTTGGGAGGAGCCGTGCAGTTCATGACTGCTGTATGAGGCTCTCGATCCAAAACGTCAGCTTATACACCAGTGAAGTTTACCCAGGACAAATTAGAAACCAATGTCACAGTCTGTAGCGATTACGTGGGGTGCCAGGAAAGGAAGGGGATTCACAGCGTCTGTCAGACGATGTAGTATCCGCATACCGCCACCGGAGGGAGCCTGGCGTATGCGGAACTACAGTTCCCAGAGGCGCAGAAGGAACGGACCCGGAAGCGCTGTGCCGACAAAACCCTTCTGAGGTAACGGCTCTGAGCTTGTCAATCAGGACCCTGTTTGAGAAAGTAACGGAGCCATCGCCTGTTCCTTTGAGCTGATTCCAGGTACTTTGATTCTGTTTCTCTTGCCTCGACCGGAACGGTTTTTGTTATGCTGCAGGTCTAGAGACTCATTTCTTCGTCCAGTTGTGTTTGCGAGTCCCCGCATTTATAAGACGGGCTGCCTCGCTATTTCGGTGACGTTTGTGAGACCCGCGCAGGATCGCGTTGTCGTCTCCGTCACTGGAGTTCTTTCTTGTGAGATACTATTTGTGGACCCTGATGTGCCGGTACCGGTACGTGCTGCATGAGGAGACCCCTTGCTGATTTTGCTTTTCTTTGATTTTCTTTCCTTGCTGATTTTGCCTTTATTGGGATTTCGTTGCTGATTTTGAACTACTACCATTTATCTTTGCTGATTTTGAGGAAGTCGTTCGATACCACATGGATTATTTTGCTGTTACTTGGATCGATTTCTGAGAGTATTACTGGAGCTCTAGTCCACCACAGTAGTTAGTATTTTCATATTAGAATGTTTTGGTTCTTTAATTCATGAGAAGTGATGGGTTCCTAATTGATGGTTTCTTGTTCTTCCTTTACCTGCAGTATACTACCTAGGGTTCTTAGAGACCAGCGTGAGAGTGGGTGGACGACATACCGATTATACCTTCAGAAGCCTCTCTGGAACAACCTTTATTATTTTATCCACTTCCCTTTTTCCCCAGGGGCTATATACATAGTTGTGTTTCTTTTACACTGTGTGTTGTGCGTTCTGGAGAGGAGGGGGGATTCTCATCTATCCATCGTTCCTGCTGACATCTCTCAGAGGTTAGTGGCATATAACCATTGACGTTGTGACACAGTCACATCTGTCATATGCCTCCATATGAATAAAATTCAAGTGATGCACACACTCAAGACATCCGTGTCCCAGAGGGACATGCAGGGGACTGGAAGAACAATTTAGAAAAGATTGAATATTCTGGTAGACCGTTTTCCATAGCTGATGACAGGTACAAAGGCTGCACTGCTACAATAATCCAGCTGCCACCACTGTCCGTCAGGTGACATGACAAAAATCATGCTCATCAAACAGGTGAGTGCTTGCTGCACCACTCTGAGCACAGATTCCCACTTTGTTCCTCACTCAACATCATGGAAAAACATCAGGGTATAACCATGCTGGTCATGCATGCTGAAGTATCAGTCAAAAAATGCTATTGTCCGGGATTGCTCTGCCTTTGATACCTACCTTTGCCCTTTTGTCACACTATACCTCTTTACGTAACATACCCAAAGTCTATATGGTCATCTATTAGCAGTTCAAATGTAATATTGCTTGCGCTTTCATGGACGTTTTGAAGCTGTCATGCTCAATATGTGATCTGGATCTAGGGGGCTTCACAAGACTGCAGACCCAAACAAACAATCAATATAAGCTTTATTCGGTTTTAAGAATAAAAAACATAAAAGCAGTACAAATAATAGGATAACACATCCAATAAAATCAAACCTAAAGGCATACAAAATATAAAAATACATATAAAAATACACAAATCATTTAAAACAGCCCCATACATCCACAAATCAATCACAGCTCTTTTTCAACCTTACAGCAACTTTTAAAAAGCTATGGACGTTAAGAATAGTATCTCCTGTAAGCATCAGCAAATAAATAAAAGTGGGTCAAATGTCGTTAAAATTGGCCCTTTTCAATATAGGGAAAAGGTATAATTTCCTAGAAACTGCATACAAAATGCAAAACATGGTAAAATGTAGAGTGTCCTGCGAATACCTATTGTTACAGCCACAGGACAAAAGATAATGGCCCCAATTTCCACAACAAGGGCAGGCTAACAAGAAAGGCAATAGGTCCCCCCGAAACATCGCTAATAAGAACCGATCATACCTACTTTTAACTCACAAAAGTTAGGGCTCAGTGAAGGGCACAGGCGAACAATGGTCTTTAATAAAGCACCCTCAACCCTAACCGATAACCTTCATCTAAAAAATGTTCTTTCACCAGATTATAATCTTTCTTGAAAATCCCTTCTGGGTTGCTCAATAGATCCACCATTCCTAGGCTCAAAAAGAAGTCTCAAATATATTTAAACCAAGGGATCTGAAGGAAATGGCTAATATGGTCAATAGACAGACAATCCTTTATAATTTCCTTACTCAGTTGGATTCCAGGCCGGGACCAAATGCTCACCCAGAGAGAAAGAGGACATAGTGTCAGTTAAGTAGGGAATTCCCAGTTCTTCCTGCACCGAAAATGTTGGGGCTGTTTGCGGGACACACAAAAAATGTCTCAAGAAGGCGTTCCCAAACCTATGCAGCTCATCCAGGTTAGTGTATCCCCGATCTCACTCCCTTATACAACTTTAGAGATGCAATTAACCCTATAAATCTGTAAAAGAGCCCCAGTGGGTCTGCTGCCCACCCGTGATGCAAAGTTGATAACAGCAGTGTTTGCCCTAACAACAGCCTCCATCCTTTCTGTTAACCAAAGGACGCCAACTTAAGGCAGAATCGAACAACAGGCCCAGATAAGAGAGCACACTAGTCTTTGCCACCGGAGAAGGCCCAACTTTGGATGTGAACAATTTTGTGGAACGCAGGCCAACAACAATCATATGGGGCTTTTTATCGTTCATCGAAAGATCTAACTCCTCCATGAAGTGGACAAAGGAATTCAACAGAGACGTCAGTCCCCTAGCAGTTCTTGCAAACAGAACCGCATCATCTGCATATAGTAAGACTGCAGACTCGCATCCAGGCAGGAAAGGCACTGCACAGCATCACACCCAGACATTGTGACTCTTCATAGTTGAGATAACCAAAATGCTCACTGCATGAGCTCCGTGATTCCATGAGAATCTAGAGTCCTGCAGGTGTGCCAACCCAGCAGCAAAGAGACAAAACACAAACTTTAACATAAGTTCAGTCAAAAATGAGGTACCCAAGTGAATTTCTAGCATGTTCATCCTGCTATAATTCCCAAATTTAAAGTCGCCACAGTGGGCCTTACCACAGCATCCCCAAAAGAGGGTGACATAGATAAAAAGACAAAGAAAGTACCATAACGCAAGATGAGGATTGCAAACAATTCTAATTTCTCAGGTATTCCTGACAAATTAATTTTGACCGTAATAGCATTGGTAGTATGTCGTGGACCCAAGGGCAAGGAAGGGCATAGGTTCAATAGCTCCTGTTTGAATGATAAATTATATAAATAATCAGGGTTCAGTGGGCCCCCCAGGCCTTTAGACACTGGTGCTGCTGCACCTGCCGCACCAATTAAAGTGACGCTCCTCTGATACAGTACCGTGGTTTGGTGGACAGGAACATGTTGCATCAAAAAAATGACATGCTTTCCTGGTTCCTGGACCTGCAGGCAGTGCGAATGTTAGTCCAGAGTGAGTGAAAACTTGTTTATTTTTTGATACAATATACCAAACCTCATTTTTTATTTATTGAACACTTTTCTTTGTATTCACATACATATACTACACAATTCATTAGGATTATTCACTATACAAATGTATGTCCATTTTAATTAATAGTCCAATATACACATGCCCGAATGCCATGATAGAAGCTCCATGTGAAGCTCATCTGCCCCCTCGCCTGCTCATAAACTGTGGGGTAATTCAACGTAAGCAGCAATGTATGTGTCTGTGGCAGGCATTCATGGATGTGATCAGTGAACCTGTGGAAAAGTAAATTTTGTCATGTTCTGTGTCACTACGTGTCATCCATCATATGTTATGTGTGCATGACCAATATGCATATGTTATTCCCCATGTCCGATTAATGACGCAATTATAGTTGTGTCCACCTCTAGTATGCTAGTTTCCAGTCCTCGTGAATACTACGAATACCAGGCCTATGTAAAGCTACGTTGCCACGTTTCTCAGTGTGCACGTTATTTCATTATAAAGTCCCCGTTTCCAGGCCTCAACAGGGCCCGGACATCAGATTCAGCTCCTGTCTCCTGAAGCCTCGCTGAGGAGCGATCCAGCCCCCACCTGTATCCTCGACCTTTCACTTACTTCCTGCCTCGCAGTGCCCGGTGCAGCTTGGCTCTGCCTCTGAGTCTGCCAAGAATATGTTATGATTCCAGCTATCAGTTTAGTCCTCCTTCTCTGCATTCCTAAACTACTGAACTGCATCAATAGTTTCCGTCATTGTCTAGCCTATGCGGCTCCATGTTAAGAGAAATACTGTATTTAATGGTCATTTAATATTCTTCATCACGCACTATATGTAGAATAAATGCCTGCTTCAGTCTTAGAGTCAGTTAGCTTTTCCCCTCATGACTTCTAGTTTATATCAACATGTTCCCTAAACATCAGATACTAGATAGGGTTTAGGTACATGTCGCTCCGACCCTCCAGACTTTAGTCTCTGCTCCTAGCACAGAGTTCATAGCCCCCAGCTTCTCCTCGTAACACGTCATTACCAGTTTGCGCGCACCACCAGGTTAGAGGTCCCGGCTCCTTAGGTAGCCCCCTCCATGGTTTCCGCCCCATTCATGACATATCCTGTTACGTCTGCACCACATGTCTATGTATACGCCCAGTTACACCTCTTTTTACTCTTATCTTTCGCGACTGCTACGCGTCACGCCTTCTGCTCCACCCACTGCTACGCCTACTGCAATGTAATGCTATGTATTTGCGCTATGTATATATGCTCGTGTATTGTTATTAAAAGTTAGCGCGCTCATCCCAGCCCCAGCAGCTGCTGGGCCCTGTCATCCTATTCCTATGCAGGTTGTCCTGATCCTGTCCTTATGCTGTATTAAACCTGCAAAACTCCCACTACCTCGAATCTTGACTCTTATTTATTGAGCTATCTGTTATTCATTCATTCATTCAAAAATAGATCCGGTATTATTTATTTATATACCACATAATGGCGCCCGAATAGGGACTTGCCCTTTCCCCACGCGTCGGTGAAGCCACGCCGACCCCCTGACCCTCTGCAGTCGTGACGGAACTCTTCTGCGCAGTGGCAGATATTTCTGCTCAAGTATCCCTCAGGCCCACGGAGGAGACGGAGGAGGCGGTCCAGCATCCAGACGAGACGGTGGAGGAACGCGGCGAGTCCCGACCAGAGCCCAAGCCAAGAGTCCAAGGTCCGAGGTATCCGGAGGTCCACCCGTAACTGAAGTCCGAAGTCCGAAGTTCGTCGTCGTAGCAGTCCAGTCCAGTCCGAGGCCTTCCGTTCTTGCTGCCCGGTGAGTACCGTTACTGGGGTGGTATCTAGACAGGGTCAATTTAATTGACTCTGGTCTGTGGGTTGGTGGTACACAGTCCCACAAACGAAGTGTTCACTTCGGTGGATACGGGTCCTGACGTGTCTCTTTAAGAGACCGGTAAGTTTCGTACTGTTTCAGCAGTGCATCTAGTTTCTGTTCTAGTCAGTTTCTGTTCTCGAGAAAATTCATGTGTTCTGTTCTCAGTATTCCAGGTAGTATTCTGTTCGAACTGTTATTTTAAATGTCCGTCATGTATTTTAATGTTGTGGTATGAGTGCGACGTGATTTCGTGTTTTCATTGTGTATTGTATTATGTCCAGATTATAGTCCAGTCATGCCGCTCTTCTCAAAATTACGTCAGTTAAAAACTAGAAAGGGTCTGCTGGAAGCAGCAGTTCCCGTCCCGCCCAGGGACAGTCCAGGTCACTTTATGTATCAGAAGCATGGCATAAGCGCCATATTGTATCTAGATTTATGGGTAGAGTATACCAAACAGTTAGAAGAAAAGTATAGATGGCCCGTATCGGGTACATGGGATGCCGAATGCATCATGCGAGTAGAAGAAGCATTATGGAAAAAGAAAGCCAGACAATCACAGAAAGATGCCATCGAGTTATGGCGCAAAGAAGCTCATAAGAGAACCGAAAAAGAAATCAGAAAGTCAGAACTAAGTAGAGAATCCCAAGAACGAGCCCAAGAAAGAGAATTAATCGAGATAGGTGAACAAGTTAGAACTGAGCAATCAGACAGACAGAGGAATGCCCTCATTAAGGGTATGTATCCTCTTCTTGCTGAGGGCTTGCCAAAAGCGACCCCGGAGGCATCCAGTAATTTCCCGCCACCATTAGTTCCGACCAAGCTACGTCACAAACCGACCGCAGCTGATATTTTTATTTCGTCCTATCTGGACGACACAGTCCCAGAATATGCAAATCCTGTTCGCACTCCGCCAGTCCCTGTAAATCAGGTAATTCCTGCTCCTCCAGACACCGGGGTGCCCTTAACAGCCCCCCCGGGTCAGCCCGCCATACAAGTCCAGCCCACGTTACAATTACCGACCCTGCCAGGACGGAAAGCATCAGTTGATGATTCTAGTTTAGGGGCCGCAGGAGGAGGTCTTCCTCAAACCCCGCCGCCATACAAGCGTTTATCAGCACTCGAATTACATGCTCAAGCATCACAGCGTACTCCCAAGAGTAATAAGTCTGTCGCAGAAATCAGGCAAGCCCTTGGCGAATGTGTCTATGACCCAGTTCCAGGCGAGTTTAATATGGTTTTATATTCCGTACGCGTAAGGAGAGTGACCGAGTATCTAGTCACCCTGCCGAATATGAAAGAAGATCTAGACAGGATATATCGTTTCATCCGTACAGGGGATGACCCACAAAGTATTAGTGATGCCATGTCTCAAAGGAAAGCCGAGATTCAGCGCATGATATTAAAGTTTTTAATTAACTGTCTAATAAGAGAACAAGATTACCCGTCTAAAGACCCGGAAGAAATGAAAACTCTAACAAAGTGGAGTGATAATATAGCCGAAGGAAAGCACAATACCATTAGTGCCATGGAAAGTATGTACAAGAAAATCCGTAGAGAAATAATAAAGATACACGAACAGCGTAAAGCCGCACAAGTAAGCGAGAAAGAAAGTACCTCTGATCCTGAAGAGGAAGACGATGAGAATACTGCCAGAATAGCGTATGTAGGAAAATCTAGATTTCCAGATCGCCATTTACGTCTAGAACACAAGCCAATTTTCCATCATTCAGCACCAGAACAAGGTTCCCTAGAACAAGTATTTCAAGCTACCGATCACATTCTGAAATCACGAATCGGTTATAGTGAGTTAAGTACTATGCATGAACAGGAACTAGTCCGATCAGCAGTCCGATGGATTACTGATTCTACCACTTTTCCAGACGAAATAGTGGCACAAATGTTTCTGAAAATGCCCCCAGCCGAGCAGCGACTGGTGGGTATGTATATGATTCAGCACCTCATTACTCTGTATAAGGGTCAACATTCTGATCCAGGCCCGTTACATGATATCCTGAACGAGTTACTCCAGTACAAATGGAGAGGTCTAGGTACCGATTTAATTAGTGTCATTTTAGAACAACGTCATAAATATAGAACATTCTTGAACCCGCATTTTGTTCATGTCTCACCCCCAGAAAGTAAATCATTCTACATAGACAGACAGAATCCGTTACGAGAAGTCCACCCAGTCAGAGGAACGGGTGGCGAAATGCAACGAGTGTTTGTATACACTCCGATCACAAAGATGGAACTCCTCGAAATGAAGAAATTAATTCCCTGTCATGATAAAGATCCAGCAGGGTTCCATAGAGAATTAAAAGACATGCTCCGTATGGGAGAATACACTTACCCAGATATCATTAAAATGTTAAAGGTTCTGCTACCCGCAGGGGTGTATGAAAAGCTAAAGGAAAAAGAATGGGAGGTGGGAGAGAAAAAGATAGATTGGGCAGTCCTAGAAGCAGAAGATAAGATACGTGTACCAGGTACTGGTCTTGGAGAGAAATGTAAAGAATTACCAGAATTATTAATTCAAGTTTTACCCAGATTATTAACAACGAGAAAAGAAGACTGGGATGCAATCTCAGCCTGTAAACAGAAACAAGATAAAGATATTAGTGATTTTTATTCAAGGTTTGAAAAGTGCTTTAGTATCAACAGTGGTCTCAAGACAAGTAGTGAGTCATATCCTCACCTTTTCGTTACCAAATTAGTCGAGAATTCAAGCCCACAAGTTAAAAACCGAGTTTTGAAAGTCGAAAGCACCTGGCAAGCAAATACTCCGTCCCAGATGCTCCAGATGCTCCAGTACCACCAGAATAGAATCAGGGAAGAGCAAGAACACGAGAGAAAACGTATGAAAGACACGAAAATGAAAGTACTAGTTGCACAATCTGTTCCTCAAGACAGTCAGAAGAGGGGTCCGAATCAAGCCAGTCATCCTGCAGCTCCCGTTAAAGGGAACTGCAATTATTGTAAACAGCCAGGTCATTTTATAAATGAGTGTGCAGTCCTGAAACATAACATAGCTACTGGTAAGACTAAAGAAAGACCACGTCCGCCTAGACAGGAACAAGTTTCACAGATTCCTCAGTCACAGAATGCACAACAGACAGTTACAGTACCGCAGCCTATCGCTGCAACACAGCATGTTCCATCACAGATGTACCAGTATGCACAGTCTGAGTATCCAGAGTACCAGCCATATTCATGAAACAGCCTAGAGAGGGAGGTAGGCTTGCCTCTCATCGAGATACCTGTAGATCAAGAAGGTCCCTATGTTCACAGTCAAGTATTAGGGAAAGACAGAAAGTTTTTGATTGATACAGGGGCAAGTAGGACCACAATTAGTCATGCCGAAGTTCCAGGGGCTCCGCTCTCAGGCTCAAGAAATGTTTCCCTTGGATTTTCAGGAAAGCCTATCGTTAATGAGATTTCAAAGCCAGTCACTCTAGAAGTAGGTCCATTGTCCCGCACTACTGATCTGTTACTTACTAAGTCATGTCCAGAAAATCTATTAGGCATTAAAACACTGAAAGAGTTAGGTGCCGTTATATGTTGTTCCCCAGAGGGAATACGTCTGTTCCTACGTGACTTTAAGGGTCACTATGTATTACGAGATTTTGATTCAAGACTGTCTAAAGTCCCGCAGCATTTATGGGCGCAAGGTCCAACTGATGTAGGTTACATGCAAATCACACCCCATCGTGTGACTCTCAAACCAGGTGTAGTGTTACCACGAATCAGGCAGTATAGATTGCCACCTGAGGCTGTAGCAGCCTTATCCAAAATTATTGACGAGCTCATGGCTCAAGGAGTAGTTGTAGAAACTGACTCCAATGTATGTAACTCTCCGATCATTCCAGTCATGAAACGTACTGATCCAAATGCACCCCCAGTATATCGATTAGTGATTGATTTACGGGAACTTAACAAATGTATTATTCCGCAGTACCCAGTTGTCCCAGATATCTCTTCCCTGTTAACTGCTATTGATTCCGAAGCCACGTTCTTCACTGTCATAGACCTCAAGAACGCATTTTTTAGTGTTCCAATTCATCCAGACAGCCAGTTTCTTTTCGGATTTTGTTTAAATGGAAGGAGCTATATGTTCACACGCGCTCCTCAAGGTTTCACAGAAAGCCCTAGTATTTACAGCCAAGCACTTAAGAGACAACTAGACAATATTCACATGCCAACTGACACTGCCCTGCTCCAGTATGTCGATGATCTACTGATCACAGCCCGTTCTGAACGTGACTGCGAGCGAGCGTCACTGACGGTTTTGTATTTCCTAGCCGAGATGGGGCACAAGGTGTCCCCTTCGAAGCTTCAATTCTGTGTCCAGCAAGTGGTCTACTTAGGACACTTACTGTCCAAGAGGGGTAGGCAGTTGACACCTGACCGTATCCAGTTAATAGCGAGTCTTCCTCAGCCCAAAACCCAGAAGGAGGTACGTGCCTTTATCGGCCTTACTTCTTATTGCAGACAATGGATTCCTCAGTATGCATTTCTAGCCAAGCCACTGATACAGTTAACGACACAGGAGGCAGCCGTATCGACTGTTCTCCCTTGGACATCTGAACATACACTTAGTTTCAACGAGTTAAAGAAAGCTTTATGTCAAGCTCCAGTTCTGGCCACACCGAACTACAGTAAGCCTTTTACACTTTTCGTCACTGAACGCGAAGGTACAGCATTATCTGTTCTCACACAAGATCAAGCAGGACAATATAAGCCGTGTGCTTATTTTTCGAGCACATTAGATCCGGTCGCCCAGGCGTTGCCTGCGTGCCTCAAGTCAGTTGCAGCCACAGCACTAGCTATCAGACAAAGTGATTCCATAGTTTTAGGACGAATTCTGCCCCACATGACTGTATGGAAGTAGTCAACATTACGACAAAGCCAAGACAAGACCTGACAGACATTCCGTTACCAGATCCTGACCTGACACTTTATGTGGATGGTTCATGTATGAGGACTAGTACAGGAGATCTAGTCGCCGCGTATGCAGTGACTACTGACACCGAAGTTATTGAAACACACCGTATTGATACTCTGTCTGCTCAAGCAGCAGAGCTAGTTGCTCTGACACAAGCCTGTATACACGCCAAGAACCTGAAAGTTAATGTTTACACAGATTCACGTTACGCATTTGGAGTCGTTCACGACTTTGGAGTGCTCTGGCAGGAGAGAGGTTTCATGACTTCTCATGGAACCAAGATTCAGCATGGTATCCTTATTCAAGCTCTGTTAGATGCCATACACTTACCGACATCTATTGCTATCATGAAATGCAAAGCACATACGAAAGTTACTGACGTTATTTCTCAAGGTAATGATCTAGCAGATCGCACAGCCAAGCTTACAGCTCAGACTCCAGACACTCAAGTTAATCTAACACAGACACATACTCCAGATCCGACTACATGTATGACAGTTAAGGACCCTACTCAAGATGTCATAGATATCCAGTTACATGCTACTCCCGATGAAATCAAGAAATGGTCTGAACAAGGAGGGGTCCAGACAGATCAAGGATGGGTGACAAAGGGTAGGTTTCTCCCCGACTCTATGGTTCAAGTCATTATCAATACCGCACATAGTCCAGCACATTTAGGAGAAAAAGCAATGTTAGACAGTATCCAGAACATTTGGTTCAACAAGCATTTACGAGCTGCAGCCAAGCAGAAAGTCCGTACCTGTATGATATGTTGTCAGTTTAATCCAGGTAAAAGTGTCCCGGTGGAACAAGGGGGATTCCAGCCCCCTGACCACCCTTTTGAGGTCCTCCAGATGGATTATATTCAGATGGAGCGATGTCGAGGTTTCAAGTATGTCCTTGTAGTTGTATGCGCTTTGTCCAGATGGACAGAAGCATATCCAGTCCCAGATTACACAGCCGCGACCACTGCCAAACAGTTGGTTCGTGAATTCTTCCCTCGATATGGACTCCCTAGAGTCGTATATTCTGATAACGGTCAGCCATTCTCATCTGAGTTGATGAAGCACGTTTCCCTGTTGTTGGGGTACCAGTGGAAGTTTCATTGTGTACGCCATCCTGAAGCAGCCGGTCTAGTCGAGAGACATAATCAGACTCTGAAAATCCGAATTGCTAAAATATGTAAAGACAAGGGTGTGGACTGGCTAGTAGCTCTGCCAGTTGCTTTGTTTTACATGCGCATGGTCGCACATTCCAGATCAGGTCTGTCCCCGTATGAGGTCGTATTCGGCCGCCCCCCTAACATGTGGGGTACTCCTAGACCTCGAAGTATTACTGATGTTTCATGTAATATGCTGACAGATTACCTAGCTTCCTTGATGTCTGCCCTCAACTCATGTCGTTCACAGGTTGCCGCCGCATTTCCAGACAATACCGAGGTGGCACCGCATGAGATCGTTCCAGGTTCGATGGTGCTCGTCCGGAACTTTGACAGATCAAGTCCGCTGGAGCCACGTTGGAAGGAGCCCCGTCAGGTCCTCCTCACCACCCGTACAGCCGTGAAATTGGAAGGACGCCGCGGCTGGGTGCACCTTTCGCACGTCAAGAAATTCTACGGATTAAAGCCGGTCTCTAAAAACATTTCCCAGGATATCAAGACTTGTCAAAACATTGTTCCTAAGGACTGTCCCGCAAATGACATTGACACAACCCCTCCCCTGTTAGAGAAAACTCCGCAGCAGGAGTATAAGCAAAAGCTAAGGTCTAGTAAAATAAGTCAGTCAGTTTGATTGTATAAGTCCTCCCCTAGGTGAAACGGTTAGACTGTTTCTGACATGTATAAAATAGACCCCCATAGTGAGAGAGTTAGTCAAAACTCAAACCGATGTATCGTTTTTCTAAGTTTCATATTATTTCTCAGCGTAATGATTTCCTGCACTAGTTACGCATTTTTCCTGTGTTTTCCAGTTCCTCATGTAAATAAGCCTTCTAATGTTACAGCAGAGCACACGTTTAGTGATCTGCCTCCTCATGAACTGTCCTACCGCCTCGCTATGCGCAATAACTCATTTATCCGCATGTTACATTATTCACACCAGACCAGCAATGCCACTAATTGTTGGGTGTGTGGTCGACTCCCCCCTTTCCAGACGTCGAAGGGAGTTCTGCCACTTTTTCCTTATCCATTTTCACATAATGGTTCGTGTGGAGCATGGTCCACGTTAACGTCATCCTCAACAGATATGTCTTTTCTTAACAGCACATGTTTCCCAGACAAGCAAGGTTTCCCCCACAGAACAGGTTTAGATCTAGAAAATGAAGTGTATAATTTAGGTAACTATTCTTCGAACTTCATGGTCCTGAATGTTCAGTCTGATACTACTCCAGACTCACCTGCTATTTCAGTACTACCAGTCAAAGGCGAATTATGTGTCCGAAATAATGGTTCTGTACACGTAGGACATAGTGATTGTACTACTATTATCCAGTATAGTGACAGTGGGAAATCTATTTTTAAAGCTTCACGTCATTCTTATTTTGTTTGTGGTCAAACTGCATATGTTCGTCTGCCCCTCGATTGGGAGGGAACCTGTTACATTGCCTTCCTACTGCCACCTGTTTTCCTAGCCCCACCTGACTACCATAGGAATTCCTTCCTAGTACATACTAGACACAAGAGAAACCTCCCGATTGTCGATTATACTGAAACTGCTGCAGAGCAATTCATTGATATTGATAAAGGTGTGTTCCCTTATTTAGGCACAGTTGTAAATAGTAAGCTAATTCGTAGGTTAACAAGAACCCTCGAAGCTGTAGTAGATGAGACTGCCTCCGCTCTAGGTAACTTAACCGAAGAGCAATCCTTTATGAGAATTGTCGTGCTCCAGAATCGTCTCGTCCTTGACGTCATACTGGCCGGTAGGGGCGGGGCCTGTAGAGTCCTCGGATCCAGTTGTTGCATTTTCATTCCAAATAACGCGCCGTCTGTTTATTCAGCTATAACCAGACTCCATAAAATTGCCCATCTGTTACACCAAGATCCAGGCACCTGGACATGGTCCGGTTGGTTCTGGAATATAATTTCCGCCTGGGGATGGAAAGTCCTGTCCTTTCTAGGTATCGCAGTAGCGATCATATTCAGCTGCTGCCTCTGTATACAATGTGGCCCTGCGATTTGCGGCATGTGTGCTACCTCTTGTATTCCTAGTCCCAAGCCCCGTTCTAAATCCCGTTCCAAGACAATTCGAGATGAACAAATGGTACTGTATGAAATGATAGATGGTATCATGAATATTGATGTTTCCTGATGGAAACGTAGTGACAAGGAGGGAATGTGGAAAAGTAAATTTTGTCATGTTCTGTGTCACTACGTGTCATCCATCATATGTTATGTGTGCATGACCAATATGCATATGTTATTCCCCATGTCCGATTAATGACGCAATTATAGTTGTGTCCACCTCTAGTATGCTAGTTTCCAGTCCTCGTGAATACTACGAATACCAGGCCTATGTAAAGCTACGTTGCCACGTTTCTCAGTGTGCACGTTATTTCATTATAAAGTCCCCGTTTCCAGGCCTCAACAGGGCCCGGACATCAGATTCAGCTCCTGTCTCCTGAAGCCTCGCTGAGGAGCGATCCAGCCCCCACCTGTATCCTCGACCTTTCACTTACTTCCTGCCTCGCAGTGCCCGGTGCAGCTTGGCTCTGCCTCTGAGTCTGCCAAGAATATGTTATGATTCCAGCTATCAGTTTAGTCCTCCTTCTCTGCATTCCTAAACTACTGAACTGCATCAATAGTTTCCGTCATTGTCTAGCCTATGCGGCTCCATGTTAAGAGAAATACTGTATTTAATGGTCATTTAATATTCTTCATCACGCACTATATGTAGAATAAATGCCTGCTTCAGTCTTAGAGTCAGTTAGCTTTTCCCCTCATGACTTCTAGTTTATATCAACATGTTCCCTAAACATCAGATACTAGATAGGGTTTAGGTACATGTCGCTCCGACCCTCCAGACTTTAGTCTCTGCTCCTAGCACAGAGTTCATAGCCCCCAGCTTCTCCTCGTAACACGTCATTACCAGTTTGCGCGCACCACCAGGTTAGAGGTCCCGGCTCCTTAGGTAGCCCCCTCCATGGTTTCCGCCCCATTCATGACATATCCTGTTACGTCTGCACCACATGTCTATGTATACGCCCAGTTACACCTCTTTTTACTCTTATCTTTCGCGACTGCTACGCGTCACGCCTTCTGCTCCACCCACTGCTACGCCTACTGCAATGTAATGCTATGTATTTGCGCTATGTATATATGCTCGTGTATTGTTATTAAAAGTTAGCGCGCTCATCCCAGCCCCAGCAGCTGCTGGGCCCTGTCATCCTATTCCTATGCAGGTTGTCCTGATCCTGTCCTTATGCTGTATTAAACCTGCAAAACTCCCACTACCTCGAATCTTGACTCTTATTTATTGAGCTATCTGTTATTCATTCATTCATTCAAAAATAGATCCGGTATTATTTATTTATATACCACAAACCAGTGAGTGGAGTCCTTTCCAGTGCAATCACAGATAAACTCTACATTTTGGTACAGATCTGTGCAGAGCTTCTCTTAGAGATTTTTGAGCATGTCACAATGTACCCCAACAGCTAAAGGAATGTGAGTAATTTTCCAACAGGCAGTCCCTTTAAAGTTGAAGAATACAGGACAAGCAGCCATACTCTGGATTTTTGGATTGTATTTCTCTATGTATCGTGTATTTGTTTCTTTTCCCTAGAGCTGGCTTGCATTGAGGAATATGCAAATGGGCACTACAGGCAATCAAAGTTTCACAAATAACTATTAGCACATTGGAATGTTAGGTGCTCAAGTGAAGACAATGGGATTTAAGTCCCTTCGGGCTCGGTGAGGTCTTTGTTTTATTTGTTAGAATATTCTAACCTCTAGTGGCGGAATGTTCTAATAGCTTTATAGCCCTCTGTAGCTGGGCAACTGGCATTAAAGTCCCGCTCCCTTGTGAATGTCCATCGCCTTCAGCTCAGGCCTTTAACGCTGGAGCAGGCTTTAATGACCAGTATAGATCTACAGTGGGCCATTATTAGAAGGGGCGATCTCCGAGGGCCAGATTGTGCTCACCCGGTCACCCCAAGATCCACCTCTCCCACAGAACTTGCCGAGTCTTGATTGGGAGGTCCCCACCGGGGAGGACTTCGGGTCTAGGATCGTATACACTGAGCTCAACCCACACTACGAACAGACACCACACCGTTGGATTCTAGTAACAAGTTCTTTATATAGCAAATAACGAAGGAAGCACTCTTGTATACACAGTGGTCAAGGGACCACAAAGTCTTGGAGGATTCGGGAAGGGGGAAGCGGGACAGTCTTTTAGTCTCTGGGTCAGTACACGGCGTACCCTACGCACAGCTCTCAATCCTCGAGCCGGGGGGTACGGGATGATGGTCGTACTGGCTGCCTCACCTCCGTCGAGTCGGCTTGGTCGTGATGGTGGTCTCGATGGTCCAGCCGGACCAGAGTACTCCTCGAGCCGCGACGAGGTCAGCAGGGCTCGATCTGGAGAGGTTCGTGAGAGCCGCGACAGCGTCAGCAGGGCTCCGATGGTCTTAGAGGTCGAGCCGTGACAGCGTCAGCAGGGCTCCGATGGTTGCAAGTTCAGCTTGAGCCGCGACAGCGTCAGCAGGGCTCCGATGGTTGCAGGTTCAGCTTGAGCCGCGACAGCGTCAGCAGGGCTCCGATGGTCTTAGAGGTCGAGCCGCGACAGCGTCAGCAGGGCTCCGATGGTTGCAAGTTCCGCTTGAGCCGCGACAGCGTCAGCAGGGCTCCGATGGTTGCAGGTTCAGCTTGAGCCGCGACAGCGTCGGCAGGGCTCTGATGGTTACAAGTTCAGCTTGAGCCGCGACAGCGTCAGCAGGGCTCAGAGGTTCAGGATGAGTCTTCTTAGGGTCAGCCGCGATCAGATCAGCAGGGCTTCAGGTCCAAGATACAACTGCCCCCTAGTTGTCGGGCGGGCCCCGTTATAGTCCTTTGGCTCTTTGATCTCCGGACCCTCGCAGGCAGAGGTCTCCTGCCTGGGGGGGCTGGTCATTGGTGAGGTCCGGCGGTTGGCTCTTTGATCCCTTTGAAAGATGGGTCCGGGAATTCCCAGACGCCCAGCGGGTCTGGAGCCAGCACTCGGGGAGGCCAGAGGGGTGATCGAAACTGGCCCACAGGGGAGGGCCAAAGGTGTGACAGAAACCAGCCCCTCAGGGGAGGCCGGAGGTGCAATCGAAACTCCCTGGTTTATCTCACTCGGGGAGCCCTTTACCCCCCAGCCGGGACTGGCGCGCCTTTGGAGTCTGGGTTTCGCTGGGGCCGGGGTCACGCTCGGCCCAGGGAGACAGGGATGTCGGGAAGGGAAGATGGCATCCGGGCCTTGTGGGGCATGCAAGGTTAGGCGCTCGGAGCCGGGCGTGGAGCGGGAAAGGCAGGCCTGGTCGAGGTTCTAGGGGGATCTAGGTTTAACTGGAGTAGGACGACCAGGTTCGGGGTGCAGGCTACACTAACGGGGAGGCTGCGCAGGGGACTCGGGGCACAGGCCTACGCTCACAGGGTGTGGAGGGACAGAGGCGAACCACACCACGAGGCCGGGTCCAACACGTGTCCCCCCCAGCTGAAGGCGGGGAGAACTACCCATCCTCTTGGGGGTTCTCTTCGCTGAGGCGGAAGAATCTGGACAGGCCGTCTGCATTGGCGTGGTCAGAGCCAGGCCGGTGTTCAACAGTGAAGTCCATCCCCTGGAGGGAGATGGACCAGCGCAGCAATTTGGGGTTCTCCCCTCTCATCTGCATTAGCCACCGGAGAGGTCGGTGGTCGGTCTGGACCCGGAAGTGAGTACCGAACAGGTAGGGCCTCAGCTTCTTCAGAGCCCAAACCACCGCAAAGGCCTCCTGCTCGATGGTGCTCCACCTTTGTTCTCGAGGGAGTAGCCTCCGGCTAATGAATGCCACTGGTTGCTCTAGGCCGTTCTCATTCACCTGGGACAGGACAGCTCCGATGCCATGCTCGGACGTGTCCGTCTGGACTACAAACTCTCGTGAGTAGTCGGGGGCCTGTAGGATGGGGGCGGTGCACATGGCGTCTTTCAACGTTTCGAACGCCTCTTGGCAGGCGGAGGTCCAGCTGACTTTCTTCGGCTGGTTTTTGGAGGTTAACTTCGTGAGGGGGGCTACGATGCTGCCGTAACTCTTGATGAACCGGCGGTAGTACCCCGTGAGCCCTAAAAATGCCCGCACTTCCGTCTGGGTCGTGGGGGCCTCCCAGGCCACGATGGCATCGATCTTGGGCTGGAGGGGGGCTACGAGGCCGCTTCCGACCTGGTGCCCGAGGTAGATTACGGACCCTTGTCCGATCTGGCACTTGCTTGCCTTAATAGTGAGACCCGCCCTCCTCAGGGCGGTCAGCACCGCCCAGAGGTGCTGGAGGTGCTCAGGCCAGTGGGAACTGTAGACTGCGATATCATCCAGATACGCAGCACTGAACTCTTCCAACCCCGCCAGGACCTGGTTCACCAGTCGCTGGAAGGTGGCGGGGGCGTTCTTCATTCCGAAGGGCATCACCCGGAAATGGTAGTGACCATCCGGGGTGGAGAAAGCGGATCTTTCCTTTGCTCCCTCGGTGAGGGCGATCTGCCAGTACCCACTGGTCAGGTCGAATGTGCTGAGGAAACGAGCAGCCCGAGGCGATCGATAAGCTCGTCGGCTCGGGGGATGGGAGGAGCATTGGTTCTGGTGACTGCGTTGAGCCCGCGGTAGTCAACGCAGAACCTCAGCTCGGGAACAGCACCGAGGGCGGCTGCCTTCGGAACCAGGACCACGGGGCTAGCCCATGGGCTGTCAGAGGCTTCGACCACCCCGAGAGCTAACATCTTCGATACCTCGGCCTTGATGCAGGCCCGGACTCGGTCAGGGACGCGGTAGGCTCTGTGCCGTACCAGTGGGCTGTCCCTGGTGTCCACGTCGTGGGCGCACCAGTTGGTGACGCCGGGGGTGAGGGAGAAAAGGTCCGAGAATTGTCCCAGTAACTGGCGACAGTCCTCGCGCTGCTCGGGAGAGAGGGAGGAGGAGAGACTCACCCCCTCTACAGAGCCATCTTTTTCTTTTGTGGACAGGAGATCGGGGAGAGGCTCCGTTTCTTCTTCTTCCCCATCGTCCGTGGCGAGGAGTAAGCTCAACTCGGATCGGGCGAAGTGGGGTTTGAGGCGGTTTACGTGAAGGACCCGCAAGGGGTTCCGGGGGGACTCCACGTCGATGAGATAAGTCACCTGACTCTTGCGTTCTACCACCTTGAAGGGCCCTGTCCACTTGTCTTGCAGGGCACAGGGCTCCACTGGGGCCATCACCCAGACCCGCTGTCTGGGCTGAAACTCGACCAGAGTGGCATTTTGGTCATACCACCGTTTCATTTCTTCTTGGCTGGCCTCGAGGTTTGCCTCGGCCAGCTCTCGGAACTTCCTCGTCTGGTTCCGGAGGGCCAAAATGTATCGAAACACATCGGGAGGGGGCTCTGGGGCCGCCGTCTCCCACCCTTCCTTGACCAGGGTGAGGGGTCCCCGGACGGGGTGCCCGTAGAGCAGCTCGAAGGGGCTGAACCCCAGGGACTTCTGGGGGACTTCGCGGTATGCGAAGAGGAGACAGGGAAGGAGGACGTCCCACTTACGCCTCAGGGGCTCTTCGAGTCCCATGATCATTCCTTTGAGGGTCCGGTTGAAGCGTTCCACCAGACCGTTACCCTGGGGGTGATATGGGGTGGTGAACTTGTACGTCACCCCACATTGTTGCCAAAGGGACTTCATGTATTTCGAGATGAAGTTGGTCCCTCGGTCGCTGACGACTTCTCGAGGGAATCCCACCCGGGAGAAGATGGCCATGAGGGCCCGCCCCACTACGGGGGCGGTCACCGTTCGGAGGGGAATGGCTTCGGGGTATCGGGTGGCATGGTCCACCAAGACAAGGATAAAGCGGTGCCTCAATGAGGTCCGGGGGTCGAGGGGGCCCACAATGTCGATTCCCACCCTCTCAAAGGGGGTACTGACCACGGGGAAGGGTTGGAGAGGAGCCTTGCGCTTCCCTCCGCTCTTTCCGCTGGACTGACAAGTGGGGCAGGACTTACAGTGGGCCTCCACATCGGAGCGCATGCCCGGCCAGTAGAAGTGGGTGACCAGGCGCTGGTATGTTTTGTCTTGTCCCAAGTGTCCCGCCAGGGGCACGTCATGGGCCAGGTTCAGGAGAAAGTCGCGGAAGCGTAGGGGGACCACCAGCACTCGGCCGGACCCTAGTTTGGCGGACTTTTGCTCGCTGTATAAGAGGCCGTTTCCCCAATAGACAAAGTGGGAGCCAGACTGGTCACCGGCGGCCTGGGCGGCGGCCTGCTGCCACGGCCCTACCAAGCATGGACAGGCTGTCTGCTCTAGGCAGAATTGTTCTCGGGATGGTCCCCCTGCCTGGCGCCATTGGGCCCGCTCAGGAAGGTCGTCCAAGCTCGGGGTCGGTTCGACACTAGGGCCGAGGGGACCTGCGTCGGGGGGGAAGCTCTCCCTGGGGAACAGCTCAGGGGTCTCAAAGGATTCAGGGACCTCGGGGTCCTCGGGGGTCACCGGTGCCGCCTCTAAGGTCGCCCCTTCGGGCGTGGTCCTTCGGGCGGTCATCGACCGGGTACTCACACAGGCCCACTCGGGTAGGCCCACCATCTCTAAGTGGGTCCTTTTCTCAACCCGTTGACATGGGGAGCTCTCTAGATCGTTGCCGAGCAGGCAGTCCACAGGCATGTCGGAGCGAACAGCCACTCGTAACTCCCCAGAGACGCCCCCCCATTCGAACGGGACTTGAGCAATCCGGCAGGTGCGGACGGAGTTATCAGCTGCGATCACCCAGCAGGAGATGTGGGGAACAATCTGGGCTTCGGTGACTAGGTGCCGT
This sequence comes from Lissotriton helveticus, assembly GCF_964261635.1. Taxonomy (NCBI): domain Eukaryota; kingdom Metazoa; phylum Chordata; class Amphibia; order Caudata; family Salamandridae; genus Lissotriton; species Lissotriton helveticus. The sequence goes on from NC_136061.1 coordinate 949,353,949, forward strand.
TTGACGGCGGTGATACTGGCCCCAGTGTCTCGGAGCGCCCCTATGTGATGGCCATTGACAGTCTCGATTGCCATATACTTGACCCACCACAACAGTTATCCGAGTGGTGAGGTATTTTCAAACCCTATACACTCGTTCTGCATAAAAGTATGATTTACCACCTACAAACCAGATATTCACTTTTTGCATGAAATAGCTTGCTGGAGAAAGAGAGAGTTGACACTGCCATTTACTGGGGGTTATGAAGTATTGCCATTTTAAGTTGCTATAATTTGTATTGTCCAGTAGTGAATTCGCTACGCTATGTGTCTCCCTTACCCTTGTTTTGCCTTTGTGTATGTCTCTATTATGTTTGAACTATAGGTACATCGTGACCTTGACAAAAAAAGAAACAGGTTGAAAATTTCCCTTTTCTATACACTTGCTTGCTATAATTTAGTAAACTAGTATCACTTTCACCTTTCACCACGGGTCCTGAAGAAAGCCCTAAAGTCCGATTCCCGGCATAGAGGGCTGAAACATGTCGGCCATTTTAAATCTTTTTGAATGCTAGTGCGTCCTGAGAACCTAATCTTTTCAATAGAGCGCACGTCACTTGAGCATTCCCCTAATGGGATCCACCCGAACCCAGACCTAATAAAATTCCTACCACTGGGTCTCTGGGGGATTTTTAATTGTTCTACACTCCCTCCACATCACTGGGTCACTACTGTTTTTATCGAGGGTAAGATCCTCCTGGTGGAGGCTGCATACCGAAACTAACCCGATGATTATGCACACACGTGTTCGAAGAGCGGAGAACCAAGATATACCGCTTACCACACTACCCAACACGTGCATATGGGTTTTTATTTGGAGACACCGTTGTACGATCTCCTGCATACCCTGGTTCACGCAGGACAAGTGATCCCTCCCCTTCTGATTATTGGCCATTGACAGTCACCTGCTGTCGGTATTTCTCTGTGTTGTCGGGTAGGGGAGCTCCGGGGACCCTCTCCCTATCACCCAGGGAGACTAACAGCATAGCTGCGGGGTCTGCTCCCTCGAACTCTTCCTCCCCCTCCTCTTCTAGAGCTACTGAGGTAATGTGGCGCACTGGGAGCCCTGCAGCGGCAGGCTTCGGGAACAAGGGGCAGCGGGGGTCATTGGCATAGTGCCCGGGTTTCTGGCAATGGTAGCAGGCTTGGCTGACTCGGGGCCCTGGCTTAGCTGGGGGAAACCCTGCGCGCGCTGTGGGAGGCGAGGTGCCAGGCTGGTTTCTGGGGGGACTACGCGGGGACCCTACCTGGGAACCCCTCTGTCTATTCTGATTCCCCCCTCCCCTCTGGCGGGACGATCCCTGTTCATTTCGGCCAGAATCTCCCCCGGGCCCCCGGGGGACTCTGGTGCTCACCCAGCGATCGGCCTCGACGGCCAGCTTCCGGGGGTCAGCCAACTTGCTGTCCAGGAGGTGCTGTCGGAGTTCCACAAAGCAATTCAGGGACAAATGTTCGTAGGCAATGAGGTCAATGAGCCCCTCGAAGGTGGATAGTTTGCTGCCCTTGATCCACCCTTCCAGGGCCCGGCTGTAGAAATTGACATATTCTACCCACGTGGTGCCGGGGATCTTCCTGCATTCTCGGAAGCGTTGGCGGTACATTTCTGGGGTGAGCCCGTACCTTGTGAGGAGGGCCTCTTTCATGTGGCTGTAGGAGGTCTGTTCGGCAGACGGTAGGTCGAGTAGGGTGTCTCTCCCCTCACTCAGGAATCGACCCCACAGCCCGGCTCCCCAATCTTTCTGCGGAACTCGGTGGGAGGTCATAGCTACCTCGTAGGCCTTGAACCATTGCTGGATGTCATCGTTTTTATAATATTCTTTGACCACATCCTTGGGGATGTGGACCTTGGGTTCCACTGGGGGAACAGACTCTCGGGTCGCTGCTGTTTTGTTGCCTTCGTTCCGGGCCTTGAGTTCTATTTCCAGTACGCTGCGCTCGTGCTCCAGCTGGAGCTTCTTTCCGTCATGTTCTCGTTGGAGTTTCTTCTCCTCCAGTTCTCCTTGCAGCCGTAGCTGCTCGATGGCTAGCTTTTTCTCGGCCAGCTTGAGTTCTACCTCCATCTTTAAACGGGCTAGTTCTAGCTCGTGGCTTCGGTTGCGTTCTCGGTCGGTCATGTCTTCTCGAGATAGACCTCTCTCCGTGCTGTGAGTCCGCGTCGGGGACTCTGCTCTTTCTTGCTCTGGGGCGTGGGTTTCGATCAGTGGTGCTCCCCCTCCATCGGCTTCTGTCGGTGCTGGAGGTTGGGCTCCGGTCTCCACCCAGGCTGTTAGAGCTTGTTGAAAGTCCTCTTTGGTGTTTAATCCCGTTGACGGGATACGGAGATCTTTGCAGAATTGCTTGAGCTCACGGTGCGAATAGTCTCCCAGCAGCTCCATCTGGAAGGTGGTCTTGTCGCTCGTGAGGCTCATGGTTGCTCTTCGTTCGGGTAGTGTGTCAGTGCTGTACGATCCCTAGACGTAGGTTCTTATCGCGACCCTGCCACCAATGTTAGAAGGGGCGATCTCCAAGGGCCAGGTTGTGCTCACCCGGTCACCCCAAGATCCACCTCTCCCACAGAACTTGCCGAGTCTTGATTGGGAGGTCCCCACCGGGGAGGACTTCGGGTCTAGGATCGTATACACTGAGCTCACCCCACACTACGAACAGACACCACACCGTTGGATTCTAGTAACAAGTTCTTTATATAGCAAATAACGAAGGAAGCACTCTTGTATACACAGTGGTCAAGGGACCACAAAGTCTTGGAGGATTCGGGAAGGGGGAAGCGGGACAGTCTTTTAGTCTCTGGGTCAGTACACGGCGTACCCTATGCACAGCTCTCAATCCTCGAGCCGGGGGGTACGGGATGATGGTCGTACTGGCTGCCTCACCTCCGTCGAGTCGGCTCGGTCGTGATGGTGGTCTCCATGGTCCAGCCGGACCAGAGTACTCCTCGAGCAGCGACGAGGTCAGCAGGGCTCGATCTGGAGAGGTTCGTGAGAGCCGCGACAGCGTCAGCAGGGCTCCGATGGTCTGAGAGGTCGAGCCGCGACAGCGTCAGCAGGGCTCCGATGGTTGCAAGTTCAGCTTGAGCCGCGACAGCGTCAGCAGGGCTCCGATGGTTGCAGGTTCAGCTTGAGCCGCGACAGCGTCAGCAGGGCTCCGATGGTCTTAGAGGTCGAGCCGCGACAGCGTCAGCAGGGCTCCGATGGTTGCAAGTTCAGCTTGAGCCCCGACAGCGTCAGCAGGGCTCCGATGGTTGCAGGTTCAGCTTGAGCCGCGACAGCGTCGGCAGGGCTCTGATGGTTACAAGTTCAGATTGAGCCGCGACAGCGTCAGCAGGGCTCAGAGGTTCAGGATGAGTCTTCTTAGGGTCAGCCGCGATCAGATCAGCAGGGCTTCAGGTCCAAGATACAACTGCCCCCTAGTTGTCGGGCGGGCCCCGTTATAGTCCTTTGGCTCTTTGATCTCCGGACCCTCGCAGGCAGAGGTCTCCTGCCCGGGGGGGCTGGTCATTGGTGAGGTCCGGCGGTTGGCTCTTTGATCCCTTTGAAAGATGGGTACGGGAATTCCCAGACGCCCAGCGGGTCTGGAGCCAGCACTCGGGGAGGCCAGAGGGGTGATCGAAACTGGCCCACAGGGGAGGGCCAAAGGTGTGACAGAAATCAGCCCCTCAGGGGAGGCCGGAGGTGCCATCGAAACTCCCTGGCTTATCTCACTCGGGGAGCCCTTTACCCCCCAGCCGGGACTGGCGCGCCTTTGGAGTCTGGGTTTCGCTGGGGCCGGGGTCACGCTCGGCCCAGGGAGACAGGGATGTCGGGAAGGGAAGATGGCGTCCGGGCCTTGTGGGGCATGCAAGGTTAGGCGCTCGGAGCAGGGCGTGGAGCGGGAAAGGCAGGCCTGGTCGAGGTTCTAGGGGGATCTAGGTTTAACTGGAGTAGGACGACCAGGCTCGGGGTGCAGGCTACACTAACGGGGAGGCTGCGCAGGGGACTCGGGGCACAGGCCTACGCTCACAGGGTGTGGAGGGACAGAGGCGAACCACGCCACGAGGCCGGGTCCAACAAGGCTATAACATGAATCTACCAGTCTGCCTTTGTTTTGAATTTTGGAATTCACCTGTAGTTTACAAGTATTTCTGGGAAGCTGCAACTGTCACAGTGTGCCTGGAGTACTCCTGGTATTCTATTGTGAGTTCCAATTACGATTATGCCAAAGCAGTCTTGCATGAGTGAATGCAACACTTATTATTCTTTTTACTGATAGACAACCTCTTCCTCAAGACCCACTCCCCAAAAACCTGGTGGTGCGGCTTCTCAATTCTATCCCTGGTAAATAACGATTTACTCCTGCTATTGAAATAAGTAAATACCTAATCATTTTCAGGGTGTAAATGGACGGGAGGGAAACTTGTAAATGGGTATGTACAAACTTAACAGGACTTCACTCACTTGAACTCTGTTTTCTGATTCCAGGAGACGGATTTGTTTGTCTCAAAAATGTATCTGTGGGTAAATCTATTTACAAGTGTAAATCCATATTTTTGAATACCAAATATGGATTCATGTATGTAAATCAAAACAGTTGTGCACCTAAATTAAATTTAAGTCTGCAAATAGTTTTGTGAAGTAGGCTCCCATGGTTTTATGTTTTACTATTGTCTACTCAGAATCAGCTGCAATTCTTGTTGTGCTCTGTTTCAGGCCCAGATCAAAATGAGCATCACTGCTCATGAAACTGGAAACCAAACCACCACACCAGAGGCACGGTAAATAAGGTGTATTCAAAGCTCACCAGAATCATGAACATATGAACCTATACAACTTGTTCTTTATTGCTATATTGCTTGTACTGACTGAAGTCAGGTATCTGAACATTTCTACAGGACTTGCATAGATCCTACCTTCCTGTAACAGTGCTCTGGTTAGTAAATCTTGGCATCCTGACTGGAAGTTTCCATCCCATATTTATATGCCAGTTTGCAGCCAGTCCTAGTTTATTCCATCAGTTTAGTTCTGTGGCTGGTTCTAGACAGCTCTGTTCTTTGTTATTTCCACGCATTCTGATCCAGCCATGGTCTTTGTCACAAATATGAGCAGGGATACAGGGGGACTTGGGAGTCTCTTCGGAAGCACTCTAAAAATGAGAGCACATGGCAAGTTAGGCTGCTACACTTAGCTAGCTGTTAAATTGTGGAGGTAGCCTCCTCTAGAGTACAAAGGGCCAGTATGGCATAAGTGAAAAGTCCCTAACGTCAAAGGGGGTCTCTGGCTCCTTCCGTAACATTCCTCAGTATGTCCCACTATAAAAGATTCTAGGAATGATTTGGGAGGAGCCGTGCAGTTCATGCCTGCTGTATGAGGCTCTCGATCCAAAACTTCAGCTTATACACCAGTGAAGTTTAGCCACAACAAATTAGAAACCAATGTCACAGTCACATCTGTCATATGCCTCCATATGAATAAAATTCAAGTGATGCACACAGTCAAGACATCCGTGTCCCAGAGGGACATGCAGGGGACTGGAAGAACAATTTAGAAAAGATTGAATATTCTGGTAGACCGCTTTCCATAGCTGATGACAGGTACAAAGGCTGCACTGCTACAATAATCCAGCTGCCACCACTGTCCGTCAGGTGATATGACAAAAATCATGCTCATCAAACAGGTGAGTGCTTGGTGCACCACTCTGACCACAGATTCCCACTTTGTTCCTCACTCAACATCATGGAAAAACATCAGGGTATAACCATGCTGGTCATGCATGCTGAAGTATCAGTCAAAAAATGCTATTGTCCGGGATTGCTCTGCCTTTGATACCTACCTTTGCCCTTTTGTCACACTATACCTCTTTACGACACATACCCAAAGTCTATATGGTCATCTATTAGCAGTTCAAATGTAATATTGCTTGCGCTATCATGGACGTTTTGAAGCTGTCATGCTCAATATGTGATCTGGATCTAGGGGGCTTCCCAAGACTGCAGACCCAAACAAACAATCAATATAAGCTTTATTCGGTTTTAAGAATAAAAAACATAAAAGCAGTACAAATAATAGGATAACACATCCAATAAAATCAAACATAAAGGCATACAAAATATAAAAATACATATAAAAATACACAAATCATTTAAAACAGCCCCATGCATCCACAAATCAATCACAGCTCTTTCTCAACCTTACAGCAACTTTTAAAAAGCTATGGACGTTAAGAATAGTATCTCCTGTAAGCATCAGCAAATACATTAATGTGGGTCAAATCTCGTTAAAATTGGCCCTTTTCAATATAGGGAAAAGGTATAATTTCCTAGAAACTGCATACAAAATGCAAAACATGGTAAAATGTAGAGTGTCCTGCGAATACCTATTGTTACAGCCACAGGACAAAAGATAATGGCCCCAATTTCCACAACAAGGGCAGGCTAACAAGAAAGGCAATAGGTCCACCCGAAACATCGCTAATAAGAACCGATCATACCTACTTTTAACTCACAGAGTTAGGGCTCAGTGAAGGGCACAGGCGAACAATGGTCTTTAATAAAGCACCCTTAACCCTAACCGATAACCTTCATCTAAAAAATGTTCTTTCACCAGATTATGATCTTTCTTGAAAATCCCTTCTGGGTTGCTAAATAGATCCACCATTCCTAGGCTCAAAAAGAAGTCTCAAATATATTTAAACCAAGGGATCTGAAGGAAATGGCTAATATGGTCAATAGACAGACAATCCTTTATAATTTCCTTACTCAGTTGGACTCCAGGCCGGGACCAAATGCTCACCCAGAGAGAAAGAGGGGGAAAGGACATAGTGTCAGTTAAGTAGGGCATTCCCAGTTCTTCCTGCACCGAAAATGTTGGGGCTGTTTGCGGGACACACAAAAAATGTCTCAAGATGGCGTTCTCAAACTTATGTAGCTCATCCAGGTTAGTGTATCCCCAGATCTCACTCCCATATACAACTTTAGAGATGCAATTAACCCTATAAATCTGTAAAAGAGCCCCAGTGGGTCTGCTGCCCACCCGTGATGCAAAGTTGATAACAGCAGTGTTTGCCCTAACAACATCCTCCATCCTTCCTGTTAACCAAAGGACGCCAACTTAAGGCAGAATCGAACAACAGGCCCAGATAAGAGTGCACACTAGTCTTTGGCACCGGAGAAGGCCCAACTTTGGATGTGAACAATTTTGTGGAATGCAGGCCAACAACAATCATATGGGGCTTTTTATCGTTCATCGAAAGATCTAACTCCTCCATGAAGTGGACAAAGGAATTCAACAGAGACGTCAGTCCCCTAGCAGTTCTTGCAAACAGAACCACATCATCTGCATATAGTAAGACTGCAGACTCGCATCCAGGCAGGAAAGGCACTGCACAGCATCACACCCAGACATTGGGACTCTTCATAGTTGTGATAACCAAAATGCTCACTGCATGAGCTCCGTGATTCCATGAGAATCTAGAGTCCTGCAGGTGTGCCAACCCAGCAGCAAAGAGACAAAACACAAACTTTAACATAAGTTCAGTCAAAAATGAGGTACCCAAGTGAATTTCAAGCATGTTCATCCTGCTATAAAACCCTCATTTTAAGTCGCCACAGTGGGCCTTACCACAGCACCCCCAAAAGAGGGTGACATAGATAAAAAGTCAAAGAAAGTACCATAACCCAAGATGAGGATTGCAAACATTTCTAATTTCTCAGGTATTCCTAACAAAATAATTTTGACCGTAATAGCATTGGTAGTATGTCGTGGACCCAAGGGCAAGGAAGGGCATAGGTTCAATTGCTCCTGTTTGAATGATAAATTATATAAATAATCAGGGTTGAGTGGGCCCCCCAGGCCTTTAGACACTGGTGCTGCTGCACCTGCTGCACCAATTAAAGTGATGCTCCTCTGATACATTACCGTGGTTTGGTGGACAGGAACATGTTGCATCAAAAATATGACATGCTTTCCTGGTTCCTGGACCTGCAGGCAGTGCGAATGTTAGTCCAGAGTGAGTGAAAACTTGGTTATTTTTTGATACAATATACCAAACCTCATTTTTCATTTATTGAACACTTTTTATTCACATACATATACTACACAATGCATTAGGATTATTCACTATACAAATGTATGTCCATTTTTATTAATAGTCCAATATACACATGCCCGATTGCCATGATAGAAGCTCCATGTGAAGCTCATCTGCCCCCTCGCCTGCTCATAAACTGTGGGGTAATTCAACGTAAGCAGCAATGTATGTGTCTGTGGCAGGCATTCATGGATGTGAACAGTGAACCAGTGAGTGGAGTCCTTTCCAGTGCAATCACAGATAAACTCTACATTTTGGTACAGATCCGTGCAGAGCTTCTCTTAGAGATTTTTCCTATTGCATATTTTCCTCTGCCACAGGTTTAGAAGCAGAGATTGGTGAATAAATGAGTTTAAGTGCACATTTGTAAAAGAGTTGGATAATCAATCATTCATCAATCAATGATTTGTAAAGCACACCACTATCGCCTCTAAGGGTATCTGGGCACGGAGGGAACTGTGTCTCTGTCACAGTCAGCTGAAAAGCTGGGTTTTGAGCTCTTTTTTAAGTTTTCTGGAGAGGGTGCTGTTCAGAGGTAGAGGGGTAAGGGCAGGTCATTCGAGGGCAGATGCAGTGGGTGTGTACAAGGGCAAGTGAGACAGACTGCAGGTGCCTTGAGGACAAGTGGAAGTTTAGTCACTGGTTGATGCAGGATGGTCCTTAGTCATGAAGAGTTTTGTAGGCGTGTGTGAGGATCTTGAACTGGCATCTTTTCTGAAGCGTGGAGTGATATGTGTCAATTCGAGGAGATCTAGGATGAGTCTGGCAGCAGCATTCTGTATGGTCTGCAATCTTCTGAGCAGCTGTGTGAAGATTCCAGCATAGAGAGCGTTGCTGTAGCCGAGGCGGTTGGTGACGAGGGCCTGTGTGATAGTCTTTCTGGTGTTGATAGGGATCCATACAAAGATTATTCGGGGCATGCAAAGGGGTGGAAGCAGGAGGAGGCGACTGTGTTAACTTGTTGTTTCATGGTCAGTCCACTGTGGAGGATAATACAGAGGTTGCGTGCATGGTTGGTTGGTGTGGGTGTAGGTCCAAGTTGTAATTGCCACCAGCTGAGGTCCCAAGCAGAAGTGTTCATCCTGAAGATAGGACTTCTGTTTTGACAGAGTTGAGTTGGAGGGGTCCTCGGTAAGTGAGAGGATTAGTTGACTGTCGTCTGCATAGGATATTATGTTGAGTCTGTGGGATCTGATGACAGGGGGTCATGTAGATGTTGAAGAGGGTGTGTCTGAGGAATGATCCTTGAGATACGCCGCATAGATGTCCTTAGGTGCAGAGATGTAGGGGGGCAGATGGGCACTCTGTGTGCGTCCTGTGAGGAAGGTGGTGTCCCACTTCAGGGCGTTTTGCTGTATGCCGATGTTGTGGAGTCTGTTGATAAGGGTGTGGTGGGAGACAGTGTTGAATGTAGCAGAGAGGTCAAGTAAGATCAGGGCCATGGTTGCTACATGGTCAAGGAGAGTTCTGATGTTGTCTGTGGCAGCAATCAGCACGGTCTCAGTGCTGTGGTTGGTTCGGAACCCTGATTGAGAGGTGTCGAGGAGGTGGGTGCTTTCCAAGTATTTGATGACTTGTTGGTTGATGGCTTTCTCAAGTACCTTCTTGAGATAGCTGGGGTCGGTGAGTAGTGAGTGGTGACCAGGTGGTAGGTAATCAGTCAACTGGTGTTCATTGGGATGTTGATGTTAAGGTTGTCAAGGGTGAGCAAGGGGGGTTGGGTGTCGAAGTTGTTGTAGATGGTGTCAATTTTGGTGTGGAAGAAGTCCGAGAGAGTGTCACAGAGTTCTTCCCGCAACCTGAAAGCTATGTACCAAAGGTATGTTGTGCTTCGCATGCTGGAAGAAATAATAAGGTAATGCTAATAACTTATATCACACACAGAGCAAAACTATTGCTGTGTCATAGCTCTTTGTTTTGTACATCATTCATTTATTTTTTATTTGGGTTAAAAATAACCATAAAAGATTTCACAAAACAGAACAATTATTTCCACAATACATCTTATGGGAAATAAAATACAATACAATGCAGCATGATACGTTATGAAGTCACCTGGATTTGACCAACCAATTTAGCGATGTTCTAGCGCTATCGCAAGTTTCATAAATATTAGATAATTAAACAATATTGGTAAAAAAAAGAGATTTGAAGAACAACTCTTTCAGGACATTCTAAAAAATACCTATATTAACAGATAAATAATAGTAACATATTTTCACAAAAAAAGAATATTCTCATAAAACAAACTTTATACATAACTAGCAGCCCGCCCCAGCGTTGCCTGTGGCAGAAAGGGTCTGGGGGCAGCATTTGAGGCTTGCATGCACTAAGGGCTCCCGCCCATCCCTCTGTGCACACCCGCTCCCCCCCCCGACCCCCTCCCGCCCCGACTCCCTCCCGACCCGACTCCTCCCGCCCGTCCCTCTGTGCACACCCGCTTCCGCCCGACCCCCTCCCGCCCCGCCTCCCTCCCGCCCCGACTCCAATGTGCCTTTACCTTACCTGAGCCGCCGCTCCTTCCCGGGCTCCTCACTTCATCGCCGCTCCATGTCCGCTGCTCCTCTTCGCCATGACGCACCTGAGCCGCCGCTTCTCCCCGCGCTCCTCACTTCACCGCCGCTCCATGTCCGCCGCTCCTCTTCGTCATCACGCTCGTCGCGGCCAGCGCTACGTCAAGGCCAGCGCAGCGTCGCGGCCGGCGCTACTTTCAGGGCAATACTTTTTTTGAAAAATTATATTTTTAAATGTACGTTTTATTTTTATTTTTTATAGCCTATGTCCATCTGCACACCCTGACAATTTCTACAATGTATCGGGTGTGTGGATTGGCGCTGTGGTTCCCGAGTTCACCTGGCTCAAAGGTTTGTGCTCTCTCTTTATAATAGTAGTATAGATATATACATAAATATGTATTTCATTGCTATCTTTGGGGGATTGTTGTTTGCCGGCGTGAGGGGGTGCCTGCCTGCTTCTCGCGCCCTGTGAGACCCGCGGACCGAGCACTGCCCTGACTACACCATCAGGGGGCAGCGCGGTCTCGCGAGAGGCGCGAAGCAGTTGCACCCCCCCCCCCGTGACCTTTAAAACAAACGCGGGCCCCCGCACCGCGGGAGGTGCACGGGCTCGCCCTGGCGAAGCCCGGGCCAAGGGCAGGCCCGTCTGCGCCCGTCAAAGCCAGGAGAAGGCAGGGCAGGGCCACCCCCCTTTTCACTGGAACATCAGACTCTTTTGCTTCTTGCTAACGCCGTCAGTGACATTTGCTTCTACTATCTACTGCAAACTGTTTGACATTTCTGTACCTTGTTGAGTACTCTAGGCTGTATTATGAGTATCCGTAAGGGGGTTGGGGGCCCCGTGGGCCATGGGTTGTGGGTACCCTTGGCGCCATTATTATCAGGGCAGAATCACTTTTAAACCAAGGGATTGAACTCACGCAAAGAAGGCAATCAATGGAGACACATGTCGAGTGTCTATGGAAACCCCCATAGGTGGACTCCTTTTAAATCCACATAATCTAGCCGAATGTAGCCTGGCCAGTACCCACCACTTGACTATTGGGTCTTCTGAACCCGTGACGGCAGTTGCAGATTTACCAACTATAGCTGTAGGAACTACCGTCACTTTATCGTCTCTATCATCCCCACCTCAAATTGTAATACGATCCACACAACAACGCCAGGTTGGGGGGAGCACGGCCTTAACCACAACTCGGAAAAGGAAGGCGAGGGGTCTACCCATCACAATCCAACCAACTAGTAAAGTAGCCAAAACTAAAGACTCAAGGAAAGACAGGCCCCTCTGATGAGGTAACTATTATTAGCCCCACTAGCCCACATGTTTCTGTATGTCAATGTCCTTGCAAGCAGCCCCAAACTGATTTGGGAGATGGGTTATTAACTAAGTTAGAAGATAAACTTATGACACTGCTAAACCCAATGTTAAATAAACTGGCAGACATTAATACCAGATTAAACATTATCTAGCAAAAACTCCCCTCCCAGCCTAGTTATCCACTAAATGGAACCTTAGCAGCCCCGAGGGGGTCTAGTACATGCACGGTACCTGTTTCTAATCAGTCACCAACAGCAAATGATGATATTACCAGAATAGGCACACATGTTCCTACATCGCATACTAATGGTACAAATTCAATATCATGCAATCTCATCAATAGAGGAGGAGTAATAAGTGGGGGAAACAATAGGGGCTTGAACGAGGGCAATTCAAATACTACCGCCCAAACTACTCATAGCAAGGGACATCTCAACTTGCCCCCCGAATGTACACCCTATGTTATCGTCCTCTCAAATGTACCACCAATAGCACCTAATACAGTGGAGCATTGGAGTTCACTAAGAAATAGGGCACTCCACTTATTGGATGCCAAGAAAGGGCTAGAAGCGTCCCCTGGATAGGGACATCAAACAAAACTAGCAGAGGGGATTGTATAATACTGAATTTTGGGTCTCCAGAAGTAGCACAAAGTATTTTAGAGAGAGCAGGGACAAGAAACATGGGCAGGGAAGGGATACAAATTCTACCATTGTGTTTCTTTTATCGGAACCCGCCTCTGTTGCCTGTGTATAGATGCGAACCTCCAGCTATCGTACAAAACCAGGGGAGGTATGAGTTCAACGTGCCAACATACAACCGGTTTGATATGGCTCTCTCCAACCTCGATGCACAGGACTGACTGCCAGATAGGTTGGCAAATGACAATATACCGGGGGATTCATCACCCATCCGTCCAAATGCTATTAGCAAGGAACAAGAAGCCCTGGAATTGTGTAATATGCAGTCAATAATCCCTGCTGATCATAAGGGACAGGCAGGGGGTGGTGCCGGCCATGTGATAACCGGGGGTGGAACAATAGCTAAGGCCTCCCTTAACAACAATGGAAGTAAAAATGATTCTGATCTTAGAATTCTGAGCTGGAATGTTGCTAGCCTTGAACCAAGACTAGCCGATATAGATTGGCTACGCATATTATCTTCCCAGGACATAATAATGTTCCAGGAGACATGGGCTACACATGATCTGCACATAGAAGGCTTCCATTGTTTTAGTTTAGTAGCAGCTAAGCCACATTTGGGCTGTGCAGTTGGGGGTTTATTTATTGGGATCAGCGTAGCATCAGGAGGGAGCTTTAAGATAATACATACAAATAGTCCCAACATACAAGTAATAGAATACAAACGACGTGTTCCCTTCTACTTAATAAACTTTTACAATAATGATTTACACTCTGCCCCAAATAGGAACTTCTCTGAGCTTTTTAAAATTATTTCAAAATTAGAGAAAGTCCAAGGCTCAGGCGAGGGTATGGGGATTCTTTTGGGGGGGGACTTTAATGCTAAGCTACCAACAGACACTCAAGGCACAGGTACACGACAGGTAGACCCAGCGGTACGGAGGGGGCTGGAACTAGATTCCTTTCTTAGTGAACACATCCTTAGCAATGTAATGGACTTAGGCTTACCCTCTACAAACCAGTTGGTACTGACATTCAGAGGAAGCGATAGTGCTTCTATTATTGATTTTATCTTTGTCTCTCCCTGCATCGCAGACTGCCTATTGGCCAAAGAAGTCCTCGTAACAGATTTTGGGGACCACAATTCATTGACAGTGGTACTAAGATTAGCACCCCGCCCCATGTATGTTACTGTTCAAGGGGCGAGGGACATAACTCCATCGACAGACAAACTAAGATTAAAGTGGAGGGGGGTGGACAGTGGGACAATAACTGAGACTTTATTAAAAGGGCATTTGACTTTAATTACCTCATGCCTATCGACTAGAGCCCCTTGTTCCAGTGTAATCCAAGACTTCACTAAACTCTGCTCGGTGATTAGATCTCTATTTTCAGTGCCCCTTTGTCAGGGCCTAAAAGACCCAAGATGGTTTGACCACAACTGTTCGGAGGCTAATAGGAGTCTGTGTAAGGCCCTAACAGCCAAACCAAGAAGCAGGGCAGACATTAGCGTAGCTAGGAAAGTTTACAAAACTGCAATAAATGAGCGGAAGGGCACCCTTCTGAGAGAACGATGGGAAGCCCTTGCGGAAACAGCAGGGGGGAAAATTGGTAACTCATTCTGGTCCGCAGTAAGAGATTTACGCAATATGGGCCAACAGCTAACACCTGTCAGCTGTACTATTACTAGTAGCTCATGGGAAAACCATTTTTCCAAAATCTACGCCTCGCCATCACAGAGTTTAGATCACTATGTGCAGGGGCATTCAGGCAACCTACAGATAACACTGGTGGAGGTAGAGGAGGTGATTGCACAGAGCCTTGGCAACAAGACTCCTGGACCTGATGGGTTGCCTATAGATATTATAAAGTGGAAACCGGAATTATGGGCCCCAGTCCTCCTGAATGTTTTTAACAGTTTACCCCAAGCACCCATGCCTGACACATGGGCGACGAGCGTAATCGTCCCAATATACAAAAAGGGTGACAGATCAGAACCGGTTAACTACAGACCGATCTCCCTGCTGGATAACACCCTAAAGATTTTGGGCCGTGTCATTTACAATAGGATTTTAGACTGGACAGAGGAAAGTAGCATTTTATCCCCGTGCCAATTGGGTTTTAGAAGCAGGGTTTGGACAGTAGAACAATGTTTGAATCTTAATTTGGTTATTACCAAATACAACACCGCCCGCTTCTCCCCCATTTATTTAGCGTTTATGGACCTATCATCCGCTTTTGATTTGGTTATTAGGTCCAAACTTTGGTCTATTTTATTGAATTATGGTTTGGACCAATCATTGGTCCACTTTTTAGCATTCCTACACACTGATCTTAAAGCGCAAGTAAGGATAGGACTGGGAGGGGAGTTATTAGGCCCAATTAAGGTAGGAAGGGGAGTTAGACAGGGGTGCGTTTTAGTACCCCTGCTCTTTATTATTTATATCAATGGACTGAGTAATCATCTGAAACAGTCAACCCCAGATGTTCCTATAATAATTGGTAAATTGTTGCCTGTACTTCTCTACGCTGACGATGCAGTCCTAATGGGCTGCACCCCGAACTGTTTGCGTACTCTGGTCAAACGTTTCGCAAAATACATGGATGGGGTGGACTTATGCATGAATTTTAAAAAGTCACTTATTGTGTCATGCGGACCAGGGAAACGTCAGCTTAATTCCATACTGGTAGGGAACGACAGACTTACTTCCACCCACAACTTTCCATATTTGGGGATGGTTTTTGCTGCGAATGGCTCGTGGACTGGGCATTTGGCCCACTCCACCAGCAAATTCTCAAAGGCCATCAATTCTGTTTTAAGCCTCCCCGACCAAAGAAAATAGGTGCCATTGAAGCAATTTTAAGGATTTTTAAATTGCAATGTGTCCCAGTAGCTACCTATGAAGCAGAGATATGGGGTTTGGTGAAGACTCGATGCATCCAGCAGGAAGAAAATCGGTTCTGTAGAAAGCTGCTGGAAGCACCGATTTCCACCTCCCAATACATCTGCCATAAGGAATTAAATTTACATTTTATATGTGATTTTATTAGCGCCTGACCCGCGCTATTTTGGCACTCAGTTTGGAGAAATGAATCAGCTACCCTGTCCCAAGAAATTATAACTGACTGTCTTAAGTGCGAAAGAGGAATGGAGATTCCTTGGCTCACGGGGGTCTATAAAAGTTTGTGTAGCATTGATAAAGGTAGCATTTTCTTAGACCCAAACAAAACTAATTTTGTACACAAGAATGATCTGAAGAAAGCACTTTACGCACATTACAACACAGATAGGGCCAGGGAAGAATCTAAGAAAACTACAGTCCTTACCTACATGGGCAGGGAATCATACAGGTATCCTCTACTACTATACCTTACCCTGCCAATGATAAACTGGGAAAGAAGTCTTTTGTTTCGATTGAGGGCAGGAACTGTACGATTCTTGTTAAAATTTCCTTTGGGCTATCGGCCCTCCCCCGATAACATAAGATTCCCCTGTGATGGGGTGAGCGTACAAAATGATCTGCACTTTTTCTTCGTTTGTAAATATTACCTAAAATATGTAAAATGGTTTTTAATTCCCCTTTTTAAAAAACATAGACCAATTACTATGGGGTAATCTTATCAACTGCTGCTCTCCCTGGACAACGAAGAAATAATTTGTCGCACTAGCACTTTTTTGAGAATCGCTGTCCGAGCATGTAAAATGATGGACAGTCCTTGACTTCTCTCTGTTTAATAACGTGTAACATTTGTCTGATGTCTACATGACTTAAATAATTTTATATGGATTTTATAATAATACTGTCAATTTGTGTATGTGCTTTTATGAATTTTTGGAATTCGAATAAAGATTTATGATATATGATATATGAGTAGGAACCAAGGGGGTAGTATATAAATGTACACACTACAGATCTTGATCCAAAAAAGGCAGATAAATACATTAATTATTGACCAAATAGCCAGATAATAAGAATATTGCATCACTGGGTAGTTCTAACATAAAAGTAACGATTGATCAATGTCAAGCCTATGTGAGAACTCATGCATCTTGCCAGAGGTTGGACAAACCATCTTCGTAGGGAGCCTCTTTCACAGTTCGGTGGCTTATATAGTTTAAAAAGCTACTATAACCATGGATAACTCTCAGGTTCTAGTGTGATTAGGTTTCTGCTGCAACCTCTACAATACAGGAATCAATGGGATTAAATACTCCTTTGCTGAGAACAATATTTGTGAATTTGTTGAAATATTTGTTGCAAAAATGTGAAATGGAGAAAATAAGTGAGGTATTTGTTTTAACTAGTAAAGCATGAAAACTCAAATAAGAGTATTTTTTAACCTTTCTAGGAGCAGGCAATTTCCAACCCAAGCATCCACTCCTACAAGAGTGAAGAACATGCACAACTTACCGCAAGTACATGTTTGCCCCCTCGCCGGAGATCCCTAATATGGTCTACAATTACCTCAAGGAAAGGTGAGCTGCGGATGAGTTCTAAAGGGCAGATGAGGGAAATCAAGAGGGGATTGAGGCAAAATAGATAGAGAGAATTCTTCACAGTTCCCCGTAGAGCAGACTAATGCAATTTTGTTTTTCAGCCATTAAATTGAATGGAGGGCAGTGCTGGACTTTCAAACTGCAAACCATGGCACATTTCCTTCCCAAAAAAGACTCTACAGGTACTACAGCTGTATAATGTGTCAACAGGTGGAAGCTTCCAATCTCATCCAATGAGCCCTCTTGGTGCCTCTGCTACACAGAGATTTGCAATACATGTGTTGGGCCCCTGTGGGGATCCAAACAGACAAAATAGCACAGGTCATTGACTTATGAGCTGCAACACATTACCAAAGCTTTAATGTACTTGCAGCAAAGGGAGATAGGGGAAGAGAGAAGTTAATGTAAATAGATTATCCTTTGCCACCAAGGGCAAAAGGCTTCAGGTCTAGATTTCATTTAACAGTCAAATGGATTCTGGTAGGTGTAGTCCTGGTTGATTGTAATAGAACTAACACTTTTTGTATAGAATATACCCAGAACTATAGCACTGCGTCCTTGGTCACATGGAGTCACTGGTAATCCCCAACACAAATGAAAATAAGCTACCTCCTTCAGGGCAGGGTCAGTCTACCTTGAACTGGCTGAAGTGAGGATGAGATGGCAGCCAGGGGAATCAGATGTGTTCTCCCTTGTGGAATATGTGTTACTTTACATGCGTACGGGCATGGCACCAGATTATCACAGTTCAGGCCTCTGCATACCTTTTATGAAATATCATTTTCTTACCTGTTAATCAAAGTAGTTCAATTAAGTATTTTACCACTACAATCCCTAGTAGGTATCTGTCTGGAAAATGGGCCATTGGTGCCAGTGAGTCATGAACAACAATTTGTGTGGAAGATTATCACTATTGAGAATGTTTGCAATTCACCGTAGAAAATGCCCTAAAATACCGAACGTTCTGCTTCTGAGGATGATTTTCACATGCACACTACTCAACTCAAACAAAAGAGTGTATTGTTTTGGATTGCCCAACAGTATGCCCAAATACATTTAGAGTTTCCTGATTATTCCATGCCATTGGGACAAACCTTTTACAGATTTACCCATCATGTACTGAATCACTACATTCCTGATTTGACAAAGGCATTGTCCCCAAAATCTGTTACCCCCGTTTGCCTGAATAAATGAAATTCATGAACACCATTGGTGCACCAACTGTATAATCATATTGTAATATTTACAAAATAATACCATAATTTAAATATCATTATCTATATTGTTGTATTTCTATCTAGGACCCTAATTCAATATTCCTAATGTATGCCCTTGTATGGCTATAATAATTAATATCCTTATGAAGGCATAAGAATCCTATCCATATTTAGTCGTAGCCCATGTAGGCCAAATTAAGCAAGGCTACTTCCCCAGACTCCTAGAAAGTACAACGCGTTCTTTAAACAAAGCAAACCTCCAGCAACCTGGGAAATCCCCCTGCTTCTGTTTTGATTTGTCCTAGAACTCCCTTGAGCACTGAAAGAACGGCCAGTTCTTAGTGACATCTTTATTGACGTCTTATGTCCAATCTTACGTCAAACCCGGCACCTTTCAGGTATAAATATACCAATGTTGTCTTAAGCAAACACACGGTGGTTTGGAGCAGAGCGGCTATCTACTTGCCCGAGAGCCCAGCTGATGCGAGAGCCCACGGACGCCGCCCCTTCCTTTTGACGCACTGAGAGAGACGCTGTCTTTTTCTCCAGTCGAGAAAATCCAGCTCCGGTGTTTTCAGCCGCCCTTGCGGGTTGCTGGGATATCAAGTCCTGAGAAAGAGATACCAGACCTCCTGCTTTCTATTACCCAGGTACGGAGCTGACTAAACCCTTAAAGAGAATTCTTATTTCAGATCCTTGGCAAAAACCAACTTAACTTAAACTGCTACTTACTTACTCCGTCCCACGTATTAGGCTTAGGTCAGGTACACCGGGGTAGGCGTATTTAGAAGCACCAGTTGAGTACGTTAGTCAATGTATTTATGTATGTATATATTTGATCTATTTTAAAGTATCATATGGCTAAGAAACCATATCAATGCTTTTACAGTATTATTTTATAATACTCCTTTTACTGTACGCACTTTACTTTACTATAAGTATTGCAATTGTGGCAATTCATTTCTCTTGCATGAGAAAGAAGACTGCTCAATAAATAACACCTTTTATTGAAAGTGCCCGTCTCTCTATTTCTCTGCACTCTGGTGAAACTAAGTATTCACAATTGACTGAGTGAAACAGCTGTCTATTGTTTTCACACGACTCTAGAGATACACTCTTATTCTGAGGGAGCAAAGTTGTCATGTTTTATGGTTGTCAAAAGCTAATCCCTCTTGTCTATCCAGGGAAGTTAAACTCCTCCTTGTTTACTCGAGAAAGTTTCTAGTGACCTCTGAGCTAGCTGGCAAAACTAATTAAGTATAATATAGTCAGTAGAGACCTAGTCGACCTCAGTCCTACATCTACACTGCTGTTTATATTATTCCAATGCGCAGAGCCTATTGGGAATATAGGAACTACACTACATGGCGCCCAACGTTTGGTAAGGCGATAAATCTAACGCAAGACGTTAGAGTAACTCAGTCATGCTTTTTCACACAGACCCTTTTCCCGTAAAAACTCCAATAGACGCCTGGAGTGGCTAAAAGGTTAAAATCCGCCGGAACTTAGTTGGAAGAGATTCCTATGTATAGTTTTTGGTTTAGTCAACGTTGAAGGATACAGTGTTCCAAAATATTGTGCACCTAATCTGTGTTTCCTTGAAACTTGATCTGCAACAAAACTTTCCTTCAGTAAGATGGTGGAAAGTGAAGACGAAAGGGAGGCAGCTAGAATAGCAGCTCAACTCCTAGCGGATGACACAAGTCTCCAAGAAAATTACCCGAATGTTATAGTCATTCCGGCAAATATAAGAAGAACTATAACTATTAAACTTATAAAAAATGGACTGACATCACGAGGTGGTACAGTCATATTCGTGGTAGAGGCCCATGAATATCGGCAGACAGAGGTATTCTATTCATGGATAAACTTTCCAGCAGCAAACGCTGTAACAAAAGAATTCCACTATTACAAAATAGAGGAACCTCCGGATGAATACACTCCTTTCGAGGATGTTGAAATCCCACTAAATTACCAAGAGCACCTGCTCAAACATCAAAATCACATCACCAGGCTCCGTCCACTAGGTAGACCAGGAGCAACGTGGCCGGTTCTAGCCAGCTACAGACCACATCCAGACATTGATAAAATGTCAAGCGAAGAACTCTTAGTTAAAATAAAAGAATTAACAAAGGCATATAGAGAATTAGTTCAATTGGCAATGGACGAAATAACTTACCTCCAGAAATTGAAAGAAACAGATATAGCAGAACAACCATTTGAACTTGCCAGAATCATAGAAAAATCCTATGAAGAACTAGGAAGAGATAGTTTGGGTGGGAAACCAGTAAAACCCCAACTAACTGAAAATCCTGAAAAAACATTTATTAAAAATAATCTAAATACTCCGAAAAAGAGTTGGGATGGTAATAAACAATCCACTCCCACAGAAAAAAGATTCCAGTCCAGAGGAAGGTCTCCTCAACGAAGAGAAAGATCTCCTGATCGAGGAAACAAGTCTCCCCAGAGGGAGCCCTCTGAGAAAAGATACAACCTTAGAGATAGGGATAAATTGAGAAAACCTGATAGATATCAAGATATTGATACACGTCCCTCTCGATTTTTTCAGACTTCCTCGCAGAAATCGGAAAGAAGTGGGCGGGTAGAACACAGGGAAGAGCACGTCAAGCCCAAAGACAAGGAACCTGCTCATCAAAGTAAAAAATTACAATTTCCAAGAAGAAGGTAGCCAGTATTAAAATAATTAAACATGCCGAGGATACTGAGGACACAACTGAAAAACGGAGAGTGGGCCCAGACAATGCTAGACAGCGCAGCAGAAGTGACCATAGCTCGCAAGATCCTGATGAATCTTCTGGAGACAGTGGACACGAATGAATACTTTCAAGTGGAAACTGCAGATACCAGAGTTAGCAAACCTCATAAAATATACAAGATAACATTGCGTATAGAGGGAGATAAGACTAGGAAAGTAAGGGGTCTCTTTTGGGATAACCTTTCGAAAGGCTATGACATCCTTTTAGCTGAGAAAGTCTGGCCACCAGAGTTTGTCAGGGAGTGCCCTCATGGCGAAGAAATGATTATGCCTGCCTTCTCAAATCATATTCCGATTCATAGAAAATATATATATATATGCGAGAAAATGGGCAGTAGCCCAAGCTCCTGCATTATATAAAAATCATGTAGGATGGGATGAGGACTCTCCTCCTCACAAAATCCAGTTAAAATGGCAACCAACTGCACAAAGGCATTACCCAGTTAAACAAGAAGCTAAAAAGAAAATCAGGGAGATCTTAGATCAACTTGAATACCAAGGGGTGATTGAAACATGAGCCTCACAAATGAACAATCCTTTGTTTCCTGTCTCCAAACCAGATGATTCATATCGTCTAGTTTTGGACTACAGACACTTAAACTCCTGTTGCAAAACATTTGCAGTACAAAACTCACACAGTGCAGCACTAATGAATAACATCGTGCACAAAAAATACAAAACTACATTAGACATCTCTAATGGATTCTTTTGTCAAAACATAGCACCTGAGAGCAGGTATTTAACCGCGTTCTCAATCATGGGGTCACAGGAAAATTTCTGTCAACTCCCACAGGGATTCAAGAATAGCCCAGGATTATTATCAGCAAGAGTAACAGAGTTACTACAAATATATGATGATGAAGCATTATCTTATGTCGATGACATCTATCTCACAGATGATGACCTGGATACTCACTTGAAAAGAGTGAACACCATAATACTTGGGTTCGCAGCTGAGGGTTACAAATTCAACTTTAAAAAGTCACGAATTGCCCATCTAACAGTCCTGTTTTTTGGATATGAATTATCAAGTGAAGGCAAGAGCCTAGCAGACAACTTCTTAGAGAAGTGCGCTGTACTCCAAGCACCAAAAACGCTGAAGAACTTACAATCAATACTAGGTTTCCTAAATTTCGGAAGAACATACATTCTAAATTATGCGGAGAGGGTTAAACCTCTCTATGAATTAATAAAACCTGATTTCAAACCAATCAATTGGACTCAGAAACACACAGAAATTTTAAGATCATTGCAAACAGACATGTTAGCTAAAACAAAATTGCAAACACGCGAAAACATACGCAACCTTGTAATCCAAGGCATCCCAGGAAGATGCGGATTCACGTACCTGACCTCTAATGAGGGAGAAACGGTACCAATAGCTTACAAATCACACTTGTACACACAAGCTGAAATGAAATTCAGTTCTACTGAAAAAATTCGAATAGCGGTTCAAACTGCTGTAGCAAAAGAAAGAGCTCAAGCCCAAGGCAGAAGGATAACTGTTTTAACAGCAGAATCAGCCCTTGAGGCATTAACGAGTCCACGCAATTTGACTGCTGTGGCATTAGATCCTAAATGGATACAATGGGAAAATTCTCTTGCTGCAGAAGAAGTGAAGTACTATTTTGACCCGAAAATGAAAACACTAGAAAATCTAGAATATGAAGAAGAATATCCTCTGCCAATCGAAATTCTGCCTCTCGAACAATACACATGTGTAATCTACATGGACAGATTTGCACAACACTACGATGTAGAGAAAAAATCCTACAACGCAGGGTGCGCGATTGTTAAAGGTCGCTGGCGCTTAGGTAAATTCAGACCATTAATTACCAAAACTGAATCACTCAGAAACTGTTCAACTCAGCGAGCTGAAATAAGATCTTTAAAGATGGCGCTTGAAAATGCCGATCACGAATTCCCCACACTAAATAGTGTGTGATTCGCATTACTGCGTCAAGTCTTACAATAATGACTTGCAGAACTGGGTTCAAAACGATTACAAAGATGACACAGGTGCCACAATAAAGCATAAAAGCTTTGGGAACAGGTAGTTCTTTTGCAGAAAGAACTACAAAAGACTCACGTGACACATACACTGAGTCATCAACGTGATGGCGTTCACGTTGCAGGGAATTCATTGGCTCACAGAGCCACAGCGGAAGCAGCTCAACCGGCTTCCGTAGCCACAAAAAAGCGTTCAGAAAAATACATAGACGGGGAAACCATGCTGGCGGTAAAAGCGTCTTTGAAAGGTGACTGTGCAGCATTACCTGTGAACTATCCACTCAATTATACATACATAATTGATGCAAACTCCGTTCCTTTTGCTCGAATCCCTGGAGTGGGGGATAGAGTAATTCCAAACACGAACAGGAGAGTCTTCTTGATTGAAGCGGCACACATGGGATTGGGTCTAAGGCACCAAGAGATCAAGGAATCTCTGAAAGAATTACAATCAGAATACTGGTGGCCGGGGATGAGCCTGCAATTTTACAAATTTGCAAAGGGCTGTCAAAACTGCAACAGAGATCGCAGTCGCGAACCGACCGGAGTATTGCCAGGACCCTTCTTTTAGAAAGCATAATGCTATCTATACGCAAAAATCTAGCCGGAGAAAGGCGTCCCATTTATGTTTAAGACTAGATTCACTTAAAATGTAGACACCAGCACTCGCCTGACGCCAGAACTGTTATAAAAAATTTGCGAGTCCTTATCGGCACATACGCAATTGGCATGCTACATTCTGACCAGGGTCCTGCTTTTAGCTCTCAGGCTTATAAGGAGGCCATGACCAGCATGGGCATTGCATTGCGGTACTCTTGTCCCTTCCATCCTGAGGGAAATGCGGTAGTGGAAAGAAAAAACCGGGACATAAAGCAATCTATAACGGCGAGGGTATTAGGTTAGGGTGATGGGTGGGTCCAACATTTAACAAGTGTCCAACGTAGTCTTAATAATCTGCCAAAAAATTCTCTAAAAGGTCTCAGTCCGTACGAACTATTGTTCGGTACTAGAATGCACATTCAGGACTTCGATGGTCACACTTCAGTGGTAGAAGAAAAATGCTTTGATATCAAAGACCGTTTGGCTGTTTTACAGGACTTAAATGAAACAAGACGAAACCTGAGCAACATAAAGTTAAAGCAACAGCCAACAGCCACTGAAGAAAAACAACCTGTCCCAGCAAGACCTTTCTGGATTCCAAAGATTGGGGATCTGGTCAGAGAGAAGATCGCGGTGAAGAAGGAATTTGGGCCTTCTTACAGAAAAGCAGTACCTGTCTTAGCCGTCAGCGGAACAAGATCAGTTGTACTACAGCCCCTTGCTGGTAAAAAGGAGAACCGAGTTGTATCCATCGACCTGGTAAAACCACAATCATGTGGCCAATAATAAGTAGTAGGCCCAGTGGACTACCACGAAATAGCAGAGTACCGAAATTTGCTACAATCCAAGAGGTTCAAACTGAGAGACTAATCACATTTGATAAACCTGCAGTGAATAAAAAAGGACTATGCAGCAAAGCCATGGAACTTGTGCCTCTTGAAACCCAAATTGCAACAGTTCGTCAAGAAACACCAATCTACAACGATGTAGCCTCAGACTATGCTAATGAAACAAAGAAAAATCCAAAAGCAAATGAAAATTCGGAAGCAATTCCAACAATTGACAGAACTGCATCTGGCTACTTCATCAATTTCGATGACTTTTCTGATAATCCAAGTGAACATGAAGAAACGCCAGCAACAAAAACTTTCAAAGACAAAGTAACTGAACTCTTTCATCAACTCAAAGAAACCTATCTGATTTCTCCATGGATTGAATTTTGGATTGTGTTAGGTGTACTTTTCCTCCTGCTTTGGCTCATCATGGTTCTTTGTTTGGGAAACTTCATTGAAGGAAAATACAGTACAATGGACACAGCAAGTCAGAACATCAACTTGGTCCTAAAGCCTCACAAGTCATCTCATATCGAGAAAAGAGAACTATCATCAGTGAACGTCACAGCCAATCCAATACCCGGTGGGGTAGCATGGGACAGAACTGAATTTGACATTTTTGGCCCGATTGAGCTCTTGAAATATCCACACCAGTTTAAGGTTTCCTTAAGTGACTTTGTAACACCAAGTACTTTTTCTGATGATAGGGACTTTGAAAATATTAATAATATGATGTCAGATTTAGTAATGTCAGCCATATTCACAGAACATGATTATTTACAGGGTTCATCAAATTATGAAGAAATGTATTGCTGCAATCATTTTGGTCATCACTATTTGCATAAATCTGCTCAACCTAGAAATGTTTTTAATTATAATCAATGGGAACATTGTATAACACCGCCTAAAAGCAGCTCAAAAACGTTTTATGAGAAATTCCCATACTTCTAAGGGTTTAACACACGTGATGCAGAAACATTTTATTTTGAAATGTTAAATAAGACAGGAATGAAAACAATGCTGACCAATACTAAATTGATTTATTCTGAAACAGTTTATGAAAAAATGATTACATTTGGTTTTGAATTCTGGAAAAAAAACATTGAAACAAAAACCATCTGGGGTACAAAAGAATGGCAGGTCCAAGGTTTAGAAGCATTGTTTAGAGCCTGCATGATCCCAGAACAATTAATATTCTTGAATGACACCATTCAACAGACTACCTGTCTTGGCCTAGCCAAGATTAAAGACTTAAACAAACCGTCTATTCCAAAGCCCATACCTGATAGTAATAGCACTACTGATATGGAGATAGACGTATCCCATATTTTATACCAAAACAGAACACATCCTGATTGGAAAAAATGGTTGATCTGGCCCACAGACACGAATAACTGTCAAGATAGATTCCTGAACAAAATACAGGGGTTCAAAATGACCAGGCCAGACCCAAGATACTCCCAGAGACAACATCCAGGGATAGTTACAACATACAGTGTAGGGAAACTATGCCTCGAATGGCTACAAAAATCCACACTGGCAGAAATTAAGCAACACTTGACTTTACTTAAAGACGGTGCTGACTTGCGTGATTTTATTCTGGGACCACGCAAACAGCGTCAAAAACGTTTCATAGTGGCCGGTAAATACGCTGCGTACAACGAAGCTTGGAAAGTAATGCAAATTGAAACAGCAGAAAAAATACGAGAAATTGATCGTATTAATTTGGAAAAATCACTTACTGTTGTGGACAATGGGTTAACGACTCTGTTCTCCAGAATATATTCACTGGACAGTATTGTATCATCTGCTATTGATATAATAGAGCAGGATTAACTAATGTTACAACATGGTCAGTCCCAATTACGTTCTATTGTACAGCTTGGCTGGACGTTGCAAAATCTGCGTTCAGGCTACGTACCATGGCGTTTAATCAACACAACGTCATTATTCTCTATCTTTAACCTTACTGATAAACAAATCAGTTTGGCACAAAAAGGAGCAGACTATACGATTCTGAGCATTGAAAAACTTGAGAGATTACCATTGACAATGTCAGAAAGACCGGTCATTGAATGGATAATACACGGAATAATTACAATCCCGATAACAACTTTCCAATTAAAATATTGCCAAGAGTATATACCAGCGGGCCAGTATGAAAGGTTGGGTAAAGGGTACATCAAGTCAACATGGAAATTACCTTATACACACACATGTTACAGTGAAAAGAAAAAGGATGTATTTCTTAGTGGTAAAAATTGTAAAAGATCACTAAGCGGTACACTTCTGTGTCAAGGTATTAACTTGCACGGGGCCTGCGAAGGGTCTTCGAATAACCTTTCATGTCACCTGCACGGCACTCCTGCAACACAGATAGAGCCATTCTTTAGACAGCTTTCTAACGGGAGCTATATTCTAATAAATGACCACAGCTGTTGTGGCATGGTGCCAGGGAAAGCCTATCTCGTAAGCGTCAGTTCCATGGTCACTTGCTGTATTCAAGTATTGTATCCAAACAGCACTCCAGACATGGAGGCGGCAATATGGCCTTATTTGAATATCTCTTCTATTCGAATTGATACTTTAAGCAGAATGAAGTCTATTCTTTTACAGACAACTGTGCCTTTGACCTCGTCCAAAGAAACGTATCATCTGCAAGTTGCAAGGACAACGGCAGAGATACATTCCCTTTTATCAACAAATTGCCCGTGCATTTCGTAGAAATGCTAAGCCAAATTTTAAACATGTCAAATACCAGTGGCATCGCACATGTATTTAAGACAATTTTTTCGAGACTGTTAACACCCTTCGAAACAGTTCTGGGCATTTTTCCCAATTTTGTCCATTCTGTCTTTGGCGGCATACCTCTACTTTTGGGACTCGTGGCAGGAATTTTGTTTTTGATCCTTCTGCTCCGATATGGCAAGCCAAGTCGCAGACAAGACTCCAGCAACGATGGAAGAAACGATCCTAGCTATACGCTATCGGGACAGCATAACTAAAGTCCTCGGATTAGCCCGGCTAAGAGATCTGACTATGACCTGGTTTCTTTTATTCAGACCTATCTGGCAAAATTGCATCTTACCTGTGCTTCGATGTATGCTATGCGGAGAAGAATGCGCGTTGGACGTCTGTCTTACACTACCATCAGCAGTACCAATG
Organism: Lissotriton helveticus; assembly: GCF_964261635.1. NCBI lineage: Eukaryota > Metazoa > Chordata > Amphibia > Caudata > Salamandridae > Lissotriton > Lissotriton helveticus. The sequence continues at coordinate 949,381,619 of NC_136061.1, forward strand.
GATACAGATACCTTGCTAGGTCCTGTAATGGCTCATGCATCGTGTTGTCCCCAGCGGCTACCCATTCTGATGACGGCATTCGTTGAGACTTCACCACTACGAGTATGTGGCAGTGGAGTACGAGATGAGAGCAGCATCACACAGGTACAACCTTCTGTGAGCATTGCTGATCCTGACATCGATGATGGCAATTATTCTCACACATGCACTGTTACAGCATTTTCAAACATGGTCGAACTTTCACCTGATGTCGTAGACCAATTTTTTGCGAGTCTGTCTGAAATGATGTTCTCTCCTGAACAGAAAGAATAACTTTTTTTTCCATTTTTTTTTCATTTTTTTTATTATTATTATTAATATTTTTTTTAGAAAGAACAACTTATTAAGCAACAAGCACACAGCGTTCCCTGAACTCTGAATTCGGCCTTCATCTTTGATAAACAAAAGCTACTGAAAACATTTGCAACTATTTTATCCCCTGCAAGCGAAATTATTTTTTTTTCACTTCTAAAATATTTACCTTTTTCTGGCACATTTACTCTGCTTAAAGTAGAACTATTCTTAGAGAACAGAGCTTCTAGTTTTAGGAACTCTAGAGACAATATTTTACCTCAGCCTCTAGCACATGTACATCATTTGTATTAATATATGATGGAATGGTCTCGACCTTCTTTTCTGTATTCAGAGCCATTTCATGTGTAATTTTCGCAAATCGTTCAGCTGATATATATTTACATTTTAACTGAATGATACCACTGCTTGAAAAGCATACAGTACCAATACTCATTTTCGTGTATTTACCATATACCATTTCAAATGCAAAGTATGTATTTTGGGGTGGGATGGAAAATACATGCACCATTATATGTTTACTATTGCTTAGTTTTAGTAATGAGGGACATTAGATCGTGGAGTGGGTGTTGTATTTCTATCTAGGACCCTAATTCAATATTCCTAATTTATGCCCTTGTATGGCTATAATAAATAACATCCTTATAAAGGCATAAGAATCATATCCATATTTAGTCGTAACCCATGTAGGCCAAATTAAGCAAGGCTACTTCCCCAGACTCCTAGAAAGTACAAAGCGTTCTTTAAACAAAGCAAACCTCCAGCAACCTGGGAAATCCCCCTGCTTCTGTTTTGATTTGTCCTAGAACTCCTGTGAGCACTGAAAGAACGGCCAGTTCATAGTGACATCTTTATTGACGTCTTATGTCCAACCTTACGTCAAACCCGGCACCTTTCAGGTATAAATATACCAACGTTGCCTTAAGCAAACACACAGTGGTTTGGAGCAGAGCGGCTATCTACTTGCCCGAGAGCCCAGCTGATGCGAGAGCCCACGGACGCCGTCCCTCCCTTTTGACGCACTGAGAGAGACGCTGTCTTTTTCTCCAGCCGAGAAAATCCAGCTCCGGTGTTTTCAGCCGCCCTTGCGGGTTGCAAGGATATCGAGTCCTGAGAAAGAGATACCAGACCTCCTGCTTTCTATTACTCAGGTACAGAGCTGACTAAACCCTTAAAGAGAATTCTTGATTCAGATCCTTGCCAAAAACCAACTTAACTTAAACTGCTACTTACTTACTCCTTCCCACGTATCAGGCTTAGGTCAGGTACACCGGGGTAGGCGTATTTAGAAGCACCAGTTGAGTACGTTAGTCAATGTATTTATGTATGTATATATTTGATCTATTTTAAAGCATCATATGGCTAAGAAACCATATCAATGCTTTTACAGTATTATTTTATAATACTCCTTTTACTGTACGCACTTTACTTTACTATAAGTATTGCAATTGTGGCAATTCATTTCTCTTGCATGAGAAAGAAGACTGCTCAATAAATAACACCTTTTATTGAAAACGCCCGTCTCTCTATTTCTCTGCACTCTGGTGAAACTAAGTATGTACAATTGACTGAGTGAAATAGCTGTCTATTGTTTTCACACGACTCTAGAGATACACTCTTATTGTGAGGGAGCAAAGTTGTCATGTTTTATGGTTGTCAGAAGCTAATCCCTTCTTGTCTATCCAGGGAAGTTTAACTCCTCCTTGTTTACTCAAGAAAGTTTCTAGTGACCTCTGAGTTAGCTGGCAAAACTAATTAAGTCTAATATAGTCAGTAGAGACCTAGTCGACCTCAGTCCTACGTCTACACTGCTGTTTATATTATTCCAATGAGCAGAGCCTATTGGGAATATAGGAACTACACTACAATATATATATATAAAAACGAAAGTATGTCTGTCTGTCTGTCTGTTTGTCCTTTATGCATTACTACACCATTCATCCGATCGCCATGAAACTTTGGGAAGTTGTTGAGTACACTTCCGCAAAGGTTTCTGGCATAAAATTTGTTTAAATATCGGCCCCACAGGGCCTTCAATATCTTTTGAATACTGATGTACGGACAGGGACGGAAGAACAACAAATCATGTATCCACAAGCACTCGAATAAATAAATAGAATTAAAACACCATTCATCCGATCACCATGAAACTTTGGGAAGTTGTTGAGTACACTCCCGCAAAGGTTTCTGTCATAAATGTTTTTTAAATATCGGCCCCCCAGGGCCTTCATAATCTTTCGAATACTGATGTATGCACAAGACGGAAAAACAAAAAATCGTGTATCCACAAGCACTCGAAAAAATAAATAGATTTAAAACACCATTTATCCGATCGCCAGGAAACTTTGGGAAGTTGTTGAGTATACTCCCGCGAAGGTTTCTGACATAAAATGTTTTTAAATATCGGCCCCCCAGGGCCCTCATAATCTTTTGAATACTGATGTACGCACCAGACAGAAAAACAAAAAATTGTGTATCCACAAGCACTCGAAACAATAAATAGAATTAAAACGACACTTTGAAATGTTTTCCATATTAAAATGAATAAGTTTCAATACAAATTTCACAATGTAAATTGAATGTTATCATGACGAGTTTCCTTGAATTTCCTCTCTTCGGAGATCGCAGCAACGCGCGACGGGTAAGCTAGTTTAATCCATAAATATTATCCATAAATATAAATATTAATTTTCAACAATAATTTAAAAATGTGCCTGCCCACACTAACATTTTTATTTAACACTTAGTAAACATGGATAAAAGTTATTTATTTAATTTGAAAATGTTTCATATATCATTTCTAAACTTTAAAAGTTTAATTTAATCATTTTAAAATTAGGTTTATTATTACATTTAACAAAATAAACATAATAATTCAATATTTTTAAAATACTTATCTAATTTAATTCATTTAACATTCGGTTATACAGGATGTTATTTTTATTTCTTGCCTCCATTGATCTCTATTGGCGTGTTGTTGCAGTACCAGTGGTTGGCCATATGTGCTTCATGACTTACTTCAAGGTAGGGCAGTAGTAACTGTAGAAGTTTATGTTTGAGAACTGCAATTATATTACTCTTTTGTGACTGTGGATTCAGTATTAGAATGTCCCACCCAAACCCCTCCTTGTACCTCCCTAACCCTAAACTCCTCCTTAAACTTTCCTAACCCCTTTTCATTTAGTAAATCTTATTCCACATTTTTGCGCCCTTACCACTGGTGTCCCTTAACTGTTATTACCAATTCACATACCTATGTCTGCGAGATCTCAAGGAGTGTGGTGGACAGCTCCACCCAGAATAGAGAGCACAGGCGGAAGCTCAAGTCTCATGTCGTAGGGTTGTGATTTGCATTTTGATAGCACATGAGTAGTACTACTGTAATACAACCTTGACAAACTACAAAATACAGTTTGTTTCAAATTGACCTATGTTATAGGAAGTATTTCATGTGTTTACAACTGTCACAGCGGCCTAAAGAAGGTTGAAGGGCAATCAAAGATGAAAGAAACTTAATGAAGTGTTCTTTTTTCCATCTACAGAGACAGCCCCCCTTTGCTCTTGTAGCTGATGCCGACTGCGGCTCCGGACAGAGCACAAGGGGCCTGGCACCATAATTTCATAAAGTGGTTGGAGTTGATGTAAGCAAAGCTCAGATCTCAGAAGCAAAACAAAACACCTTGGAGTCCGACATTTCTTACTGGTAAGTCCAGTCTTATGATGGAATCCTCAAAGCGCTATAAATGAGACAGTAAGGGGCTTATTTGGAGTTGGGCGGATGCAGCATGTCCCCCAAGAAGTTGTACATTTTCTGTCTTTTACTATGTTACAAGTGCATTGTTGTCCATGGCATTTTAAATACCGCATACAGGACATACACCACTTTTTGGAGGATGCCTTGCTCTGCAAAACACTAAGGGTAGAGGACTGCCAGACTCATGGTGGCTTGGCGGTGGTGGATCCAGCCACCGCCGCGCCTGGGGTCAAACTGCCCGATTACGATTCAGGCAGCCGGACCGCCAGCTTCACCAGGGAACCACCATTCCCTGGCGTAGGTGTCACAGGCCACAACATGCTTGGTGGGACATCCATGGTCCCGCCAAGCATATCACGAGTTTCCTCTACACCATGGTTTTCATGGTTCTACTGCCATGAAAACCATGGCAGAGAGGAAACAAAATGGGCTCTAAAGGCCCCCTGTGCCTCAAACATATGTGGGTGCACACAGGAGGGCATAAAATGTGCCCCCCTGTGTGCATGCACATAGGCTCCTGCACGGCATGGACTTTCGAGTCCATGCAGTGCAGGAACCTTGTATTGCGGTCCCTCTTTTAATAGCACCGCCGCCTTTAAAAGAAGCACCACCATGAGACCGCTATGCCGCCCGCTTGTCAGACTACCAAAAAGTCGTAATCTGGCGGGTGGGGCAACCTTTGGCAGTTTAATACCTTGTAATAGGCCCGAAAAGATAAATCCTCAAGTCCTCTTATTATACTACACGTACAATTTATATATACAGATTAAGACTAGGAAGTTCTAACTTCTGCCTCTTCATCCCTGGAGATCATCCAAAATGTGAAAACAAGAAATCTGTTTGTCTTGTTACATTATAAACAGTGATGGGTGTAAACGCTCTTGTGTTCACATGCTGAGCTTCTCACATTTTCTTACAGCATCCCCACAGTAGACCAGCTGCCATTTGAAGATGGGTCTGTGGATGTGGTCACGTCTATGACTGCAATCCACTGGTTCAACTTCAAAAAGTTCATGAAGTAGGCGGATTGTATACTCAAACCCAATGGTTGCCTAGCTCTGCACACTTTTTCAGGGTACATTTCGCTGCACTTTAAGGCCCGATCAGAGCGTATATCGGCTGTCTTCAAGGAGGTAAGGGCTAGAACATAACTCATTCTGGCTCTATAGTATATAAACATGTAGGGTAGGGTCTGAGGTGAAGGATTCTGAGCAACTATTTCCATTTTATAATAATTTAGAAAAAGTTAGCTTTCCCATGTCACACCCTTAAGTGCACAACAATTCATTAAACCTGTGTTATTGGGTTGAAATGCCAGTCTGGAGAACCCTCTTCTCAAGCTGAGCAATAGACAACTATTCACCTCAGATCACAAAATAAACTGCCAATTCCTTTGACATATCCATCCATACACATAGTACACTACAGAGGTCTCTGACAGGCTTGGACACATTTTATTTTGAATAAAATATGAACTATTACTGCATAATATATTGACTTACCCAATCTTCACTGCTTAAATTCAACTACGCACAAACAAACACACCTGTCCAATGAACATCCCAGCGCCTTGTAAGTGTACAATCAAAGGGTAATAACAAATGGTGATAACATCATGTCCCTAATGCTGACAGCACTCAAGAAATATGAAGTCCTGTTATAATGCAGATTTGAAAGTTAAGTGACAATTTTTTTGACTGTTTTCCATGTACATCTGCTTTGGAAGGATGTCTCAGTCCAGTTTGCTTGGAGTAGAACATATAACTATCTGTTCCTACAGATGACTGCAAGACTAAACCAGGAACCACAGCAGATCACACAATGCAGTACTTATATATTCTATCATGTCCCAAATCACAACCCAAGCTTCAGATGGATAGCTCATAGACAGAGGCACAATTAGAGTCGAATTTCGGGGGGGGTGGCAGAGTGGAGTTGCAGGGGCTCTAGGAAGGGGTGAAAAACATCAAAGCCACATTAACAAGCAAATGGTCTTTAAAAGACCTGTGAAGTACTCGGGTGTGGCTATGTGTGTGCCCGGGAAGCTGTCTCATCCTGGCTGCCACACACGACGGGGGGGCTGAAGCCCTTTGAGTCCAACGGGTGTTGCACGCCTGCTCATAGATGATCCTCCTTTTTCCAATTCAACTCATTTTTATATAAAACAGGAACTATTGTTACCCACCAAAATATTAATCTACTCTAAAATGCATATCAATACAAACCTCAAATTGGACCACCGTGTCAATGGCAGGTGACAAAACTGTTAAAGAGGCTTGCACCTGTTCTGTTATTTTTATTTATGGAATGTAGTTTCAAATGTAAATGTATTATATGCTGCAGCACACTGACTGCCTTGCTTTTTTCTCTACAGGCCATGGAGTTCCTCTTTAAGCATGCCCATGAATGCTTTATCCATATCCGAAACAAATACCAGCTGATATTTGAAGCTGTACCGTATACCGACAAAAAGAGGTTAGAGAATTTATGTTCTGTGCCCATGTATGTGTGAGAGTGTCCCTAAGTCTGTGCACGTCCGTTTATGTGTTTCTCCGCGGGCAGCCACTATGCCCTGCAGCTCATTCTAGGCAAAGCTGCTAGTGAGCATGCATGTCACAAATTCTCAGAACAGTAATAGTCACAAAATAGCTGAACAGTGTGAAAATGTAGCCATATGAGCTATCTTGAATGGCGCTCAAATATAGGTACCATCTTAGATAGTATGGAGGCCATTTTGGAATGGTACTCAGTCACAGTAATCATTTTGTAATTCTGCGCCTGTCCTGTTTGTTTGTTTCACCTAAGAATAAAGAGGACGAGTACCACTTTGTTTAAATCAAATAATACATGGATGTATAATATCTCTTCAGTTGTTTTATCATATAATATGCAAAAACTTTTAAATAATATGAATTGCCATTTCCAAATCCTGCTTTATATCACTGAAATTGTGTGCATCCCATTTCTCTCTTTAGTGGCACACTGAATGATTGTTGTCACACTGCTTTCGTTGAATCAGCCAGTTGACTAACCTTATACTAGTTCCTTTCTTGCAGAGTTGATGACATTTCTGAGACATTTCCTATGACAGTGACAGAATTGATGGGTTTTCTTGAGTCTCTCTACGTGTACCAGACCTACTGAAGAACCAGGCCTTTAAGGGCCTAGCGGCGCAGGGCACGCCTAAATCTCCGAGTTCACCTGCTTCGTCGTACAGAGACACGGGACACTCTGTTAAGCGTAGACAACAGGATTTATTAGCTGCAGCTATGCCCAGTGATCCTATAAGTACATCAATGGTATGTCCTCAGGAGACTGCCCCTTTACTCCCGGGCTCACAGTCTTTTATATTCTTTTACACCTACATAAGAGCACTCCCAATGCGCAAAATTCAGACCAATGAGAAGATATATTTTTTAAGAAAAACAAGACGTCACATAATTAAATTATCCTCCCCCTAGGTCATGTTTTGACTAACCCACTGGTGATTCAATAATGGTGTCCCTGAGTTAATCAACAGTGGTAGACATGTTTGTGTATTGTAAAAGAGGTCAATTTGCAAGGCAGTATAAGATGGGGAGAAGGACAATGAAAACCAACAGATGGTTTGAAACAAGGATTAGTGTGTCGAGACAAGAATACTGAAGGCCAACAGGCAGTTTGGATAAGGATTAGTGAGTCGGACTGGTTCCCGGATTCGACTTTACCTCAAGGATAGAGGGGTTATTTGATACGTGGCAGTACGAAGGGCAAGAATTTTCTGTTTGTCAGGCTGCCTGAGTGAGGGCAACACAAAATGGCGGTGTAACGCAAAATGGAGTCGGACCGAGTTTCCTCAGACCCTCCTTTTGCCATTACGCAGGCAACACATAAAATCACGTTACTCTGAGTCTATGTCAATAGCCTTAATGTCTTTAAGCTGTTGTTGCAACATCATTTGTATGTTTTCTGCTGCTTGCGGAATAGGTCTTGGCACACACATGGTGGCACAAAAGCCACAAATGGCGGGACCACATTGTAGGCAGAGGCAACATGAAAAGACAATGGCTAAAATTATTCCAATGAAAGTTAATATTTTCCATCCCCATGTGGACAGTAATCCCCAAAACCATCCGATCAGAGACCAACTTCCTTAGTCCTGGTGGATGGACTCAGCAATGTGGTGTAGTTTAGAGATGGCTTGGTATACTGTAGGTGCGTTATCAGGTATGTAAACACAGCAACTGGATGCAATCAATTTACAGACTCCACCACAGTCTGCAAGAATAATGTCTAACACCATTCTGTTTTGTAATGTCATAAGGCGATCCGCCTGAAGCTCGGCGGTTATGTTACTCAGGGCTCCTACAGTTTCATTTATGGTTGCTTCAACTACTCGAATGAGATGTCTGATATTTCTACTATTGATCATAGGGCCCCAAAATGGGAGGAATCCTTTAAGGAAGTTGCCTCCCTCTTGTCCTGCTGTGTATTTTTGATCAAAGACATCTCTCTTGTACTTATTTTTATGATGTCCTGAAGGAGCGATATATGTTGGGGGGAGGAGAAAAGCCATATAACAAGTTCCTGAGAAATCAGTTGGTAGCCATGTATAAACTTTATCATGGCAAACGAAATATGTTCCCTGAGATGCTACTAATGTTGGAGAAGTTTGGGATGCATAGGTATATGTAATGTTACAGGTGCTCTTTCCCAATTGGGCCTTAAGACTCTGACCATTTCCTTGGAGACATAGGTGACCTTGGTGGGGTACAGTACATATAGGTGGAGATCTTTTCTTTATGGCTCTGTCTGTAAGACTTGTGACGTAGTGTGTCACGTTCCAATCAATGTATGCTTGTCGTTCGTCAGTGGGGAATTCATTAAATTTGTTGTAGTGTTTTGACATAGCTAATATTCCTTTTATTAGCGCGTCATGACTAACGTCAACTCCATCCCTATATGGACTGATAGGATGTCGATGCTGGTTCTCATAGGCATTGGCAAACATAGAGGTGTAAGCCCAAGCAGATCCTTTTAGGGAGAAGGGGAGAACTAAATATGGCATTCCTTTATCTGTATTATGGGGTAAAAGTCCACAAACCCAACAGTCGGTGGTATTGATTACTAATTGATGCTGATGTAAAAGTTGAATAGATGAATTGTTGAGATATACAATTCTCCTAATTTGCTCATGCTCCGGTAGTGTACGAAATTGGTGTGGGGAGGCAGTAGTGCGAAAAGTTATGGGTTGGGGGGTAGATATATCTTTGTGTTGTATAACGTTAATAATCCAACCCACACATGCTAATATAATACATAAAGAAATTAAAATACGCAATGTTATACCACATCGGGTACATAATAATTTGCAACACTTTATATTCTTTTCATTTCTTTTTTCTAATATAGCAGAATCCATCTTCTAAATGTCGCTTGTGGCAGTCTTCCTTCTTCACTTAGCCGTGGTTATCAGCCGTCCTATGACACTGCAAGTCCCGCAGACCTATTGTCACTACTCGGGTAACTAACTAAGGCTCTTACCACGACCCCGCAACCTAATTAGATGGTCAATATCACAAAATAGATCTCTTAATTGTTCTTAGTTTCTCTAGATCTCAAGTTGTATCTGGTTTTGTTCGGCACAGTCTGATTTTGGAAAAATGTCTCTGGATTAGTTGTGTTCAACCTCAGATGTGATGGGACAGCTTCCTGCAAGACGTCATCATCTTCTTTTTCAGATTGGGTCCAATACAGGTGTGCATCGCTAAAAGGTACAAATCGAGGAATCCTTTCGCTTTCAAAATCACCAATACCTTCACGGACCCACTGGTCATAAGGCAAAGTCAAAGGTACCTTTTTACAATGCACACCGTGAATCCAGTTCTTTTTGCCGACCACCTTTACAGCTGTACACGTTGTCAGTAAGACCTGACAAGGCTTTCTCCAGCGAGGTTCCAAATTCTTTGATTGCTGAAAATTTTTCACACACCCAGTCCCCTGGGTGTTATGTCATGTCCAGGATCAGTTGAAACCTGAGGCAAGGCGTCTTGTACCTGTTGGTGAAGGACACGCAATTTAGTGGTGAGGTCATGTAAATAATCAATTAACAATGGGTACTCTATGTCAGAATATTTCTTTGGCCTTGGGACTCCGCAAATATTTGCTGGGCGTCCAAACACAACCTCGTAGGGACTAAGTCCCATATGGGAATGAACATTTGTTCGAGTGGAAAATAGTGCTAAGGGTAAAGCATCGGGCCAGGCAAGACCCGTGCTGGCCTGTATTTTTGCTATCTTAAGTTTAAGAGTACCATTATAACATTCCACTAAACCTGCTGACTGAGGGTGATTTGCTGCATGAAATTTTTGTCTTATTCCAAGACCTGCACATACTTTCTGCATTATCTGACCTACGAATTCGCTTCTGTTATCGCTCCAGAGGATTCGGGGGAAGCCAAACCTCGGGAAAAACTTATTTAAAAGAACTTTGGCTGTGGATAGAGCAGTATTGTCCTTTAGGGGGTAGGCCTCTATCCATCTAGAAAAGGCACACACCACCACAAGGACGTACTTAAGGTTATTACATCGCTCCATGTGAATATCATCTATTTGCAACACTTCGTGGAGAAGTGTGGCTCAATGGTTAGAAGAGGCAGACCATGAAGCAGAGGTCAGACCTAGGACCAGAGTTCAATTCCCGACGCTGCAGGTTCTTGAGCCCAAAAATGTCCATGGACTTGATAATTCTCGCTTCGGTGCCTGCTCGAATCACGGGTTCACACTCTGCAACTCCGGGCAATAGCTTGCTTAATCTCCACTTTGGCCCCCCGTGGCGGGATGCCTGGCTTTCACCTTGGGGGTGCCCAGTACGGGTTATCTCACAGGGAAAAAACAGGACGGGTTCCCAAAGCAAGCGCTTAGAGACCGTTGGTGATAATGCGCTATATAAATATAAATTACATAAATTACAATTACAATTACCTCAAAAGGATATGTTGGAGGAGCAAAATGACCTGCTGGGGTTGGTGTTCCTTTTACTGGGTTATGCATCAAGCAAACAATACAGTGTTTAACTAGATTTTCTGCACATTTTGGAATACCCTCATTCTGCCATACAGGAGCTAGAAGTTTACATATTCCTTTAGCACTGATGTGAGCTGGACCATGAGCCATGGTAACAACCAGAAGCACATAGGCATCTGGTAGTAACCAGCGCTGATGTTCAGACAATTCTGTCCAACACCCTGTTGTGTCTAACATTCCTATAGTTTCTCTCCACTCATTCAATTCTTTTTCTGTGGCTTCTTCCTGGATCATTTTCACATTTTCTATTGTGTCCTCACACATCCCTCCTTGTCTGGCCCATCTAGCAGGGCCTGCAACATACATGCGGCTTGTAACGTCTCTAGCTGTTTCTTTTGCCGTTTGGTCTGCAAACGCATTTCCTTGACCCACATCATCAGTAATTTTCTTATGTGCACTACACTTGATAATTGCTATCTGAGTAGGCAAGGTAAGTGATTCGAGAAGGTCATTCACCAACTCGCCATGTTGTATCTTAGCACCATGGGAGGTGAGAATCCCTCTCTCCCTCCATAATGGGCCAAAACTATGGGCCCCTCCAAACGCATATTGACTATCGGTGAACACATTCACTCTTTTTCCTTTAGCCAATACACAAGCTCTAGTAAGAGCTATCAATTCAGCTGCCTGGGCTGAATTCTGTCTAATACGTGCAGTTTCTACAACTGTATGCAAAGTCGTAACTGCATAGGCTAAAGGTCGTCTCACCATTGGGGAGTTTAAAACAAGAGCCATCAACCCATAAGATTCCGTCTGGATTCAAGAGTGGAGTATCTTTTAAATCAACTCTACCCTTTGTCTCTTCTTCTGTACGGAAGAAACAATCATGTTGTTCTTGAGTATTTGTTTCTTCTGGGATCGGTATCAATGTGGCTGGGTTTAGGGTATTGCATCGTTTAATATGCACATGATTAGCCAAAAGTGTCAGTTCGTACCCTGACAAATGAGCACTAGTGAGGTGTTGAGTCTTTGTCCTATTCAGAAGGATATCTACTGCATGTGGCCCCATAACAATAAGGGCATTATCCAACACCAATCCAGCAGATTGTCGAATGGATACTGCCGTAGCTGCTGTGGCTCTGAAACAACTAGGTAACGCTTTGGCCACTGGGTCTAGTGTGGCCGAAAAATAAGCACATGGGTGTTGCTTGTCCCCAAATTGTTGTGTTAAAACTGACAATGCACAACCTTCTCTCTCATGGACGTAAAGTGTAAAGGGCTTACTGTAATCAGGAGTGCCTAACACAGGCGCAGAACACAGGGCAGTACGTAAATCATTAAAACTCTTCTGACATTCTGCAGTCCAAGGGAAAGTTTGGGGTGTATCTTTAAGAGTGAGTGCCAATAGAGGTTTTGCTAATAGAGAAAAGTTCGGAATCCATTGTTTACAATAAGAGGTAATGCCTAGGAAGGCACATACCTCCTTTGGTGTTCTTGGGACAGACATTTGAGCAATTGCTTGGATACGCTCTGGAGTTAATTGTCTCCCCTCCTTTGATAAGAGATGACCTAAATAGGTAACTCTCTGTCGGCAATATTGCATCTTAGAGGGTGAAACCTTGTGGTCAAGATCAGCCAAGTGTCGTAGCAATGTAATAGTAGCCTGTTTACAAATATTTTCAGATCATCTACATACTGAATAAGAGTGGCTCCTGAAGGTAAAGTGAGAGTATCGAGCTGTGTTTTTAAAGCTTGACTATAAATGGAAGGACTCTCACAATAGCCTTGAGGAGTGCGTGTAAATCGGAAGCTTCGGCCTCCTAAAGAGAAGCCGAAAATATCTCTACTTTCTTCGGCAATGGGGATACTGAAGAATGCATTCTTCAAATCGATTACAGAAAACCAAGTAGCAGAAGCAGGTACCGTTGTCAATAGGGCAGTGATATCTGGGACAGCGAGAAATTGGGGTATCACGATCTTGTTAACCTTCCGGAGATTGATCACAAAATGATAAACGGGGGGTTGGGAAGAATCAGTACGTTTAAGAATAGGTATAACAGGACTATTACATATATTCCCTCTAGTCTCTTCAATCACACCTTTCTGAATCAAATCATAAATAATAGCCAAAAGAGCTTTTTCAACATTGTTGGAAACTTTGTACTGGGGAATGCGTGGTAACTTAATATTGGGTTTGAGGGTGACAACGTAAGGCGGGATTTGCAAAAGGCCAACATCATTAGGACCTGTAGCCCAAAGAGTAGTAGGAAGAGAATGCAATTCAGGGGGAAGTTTGTCTTTAGACAGATACACTGGGGAAATCAATTTCCCACCCAAAGTGAGGTGTACACCAGAAGGAGAACAATGTAGGGTTGCATACAATCTTTTTAATAAATCCAGACCCAACAAATTTTCACCACAACCAGTTGTTAAAATAAGTGGAGCCTCTAGATCATAAGGTCCTATCGAGGTGGGCAAAGGTTGAGAAATTTGGTTTTTAACTGGGGCGCCAGAAAATCTTACGGAAATATTTGTTAAGCCAGACAAAGGTGCCCCAGGGAGTTTAGAGTGAATGATAGAACTCTTTGTTGCAACAATGTCCAATAGGAATGGCTCTGAAACACCTAATGTAACTACCTCAACATAAGGCCCATTCTGATCCACTTGAACTGATATGACTCCCTCGCTTTGTCTATGGCTGTCCTAGCTAGAATGAAAATCTTGACTCTCATTCTCGTTATAATAATTATCATTGTAGTATTGAGCAGATTGAGTATTTTGCTGATCAAAATAATTCGTGGAAGTTTGAGGGGAGAAGGAACGTTGATGCTGATCATAAGATGATCTACCTCGTCCCCTACCCCTAGGCGTTGACTGATAGCCACCTCGGCCACGTGACCTAGACATATCACCAGTTCGGTGTAATAAAACCGGGCAACTATTATTGAAGTGACCTTCCTCCTTACAATAAGCACATTGATTGGGACCCAATAGAGACCTTGGAACAAAGGGTTCAGGTTTCTGTAACAGCCTCTGAAATTGAGGAAGTGGCTGATACGGGCGCTGAGCAGAAAGGGGTGGATAAGCTTGCTGCACAAGAACTTTCGTCTTGAGGTCTTTATTTTTCTTTTCTGACTTCTCTTTCTCCTCTGAATCCCTATTTTCATAATATTAAACCATCGTCAAAATTCCCGAAGGCGTTGCCACAGGCCACGCACTTTCGGACATTTTTAGCCTCGAAGATAATTCCGGCAATAAATTAGAGACAAACTTATCCACAAACAATCTTTGGCCACCTGGTGTAGCCATATCTTGTCCACTGTGATCAACAAATATTTCCTCGAAACGCGTAAAGAAATCAGACACAGACTCATCGTTCTTTTGCTTACAGGCGGACAACTTATCCCAATTAACTGCTTGTGCTGGCATTAGAGTCTTCATAAGTGTTATTATTCTGTTGGGCAATTCTGTAATCATTGGTTCTGGCTTAGCTCCACCCACTTGTCTTTGATCTGCTTGTAGGATAGCAGCCCAATCACCACCTAATTCAACAGCGTGATCCTCTCTACGAATTTTATTCCATATTTCGGACGGAACTACTTGACCCATCAACGTATCCATATCTGATAATGTTAGTGTGCAAGAGGACAATGTTTGCACCAATTCTTTATAATATCCTGCTGGGTTTTTACGCGGATCAGGTAATGCTTGTTTTAATGCAATAACTTCTGATCTCTTCCACGGAACATGTACCCAAACCTGCTGGAAATGAGCAAGCACAGGGGGGTTAGCCCGTGGCACAGCATCGCGCCATATTGGTTGTACCTCTCGCATAGGATATAATTTGTCTGTTGTAACAATTCCTTCTGTCCCTGAGTTTTTACCAGATAGAAAATCTCTATATGCTACTAAATTCGATATTGCATCTTTATAATCCTGTTCAATTGCTGCTCCAGAAGCTACTTCCCTTCTCAATTCTATCAATCCCCTAGGTGGGCCATCTTGTATTTTATTTTCCCACATTTAAATCAATATCTCGCACATGAGATCAAACACATAATGCTGCGTAGATGTAGGCCATTGCATAGCTAAATCCTGAATATCGGATGACCCATACATATTACCATTTGTCATCCATTTTTGAGCCTGAGATTGGAGTAGCATTGCTTAATGAAGATCGAGATGACTCTGACTTCTAAGAGTTCTCTTCATGATAGGGGAATTACGTACTTTATTCATGAAAGGAGTTAAAGCTGAAAAGAACCCACTATCTTTTCTTCTAACTGATTGTGGAGTAGAAGCTTGTGTCACAGTCGCAGAGGTAGAAACTAACGTCGTTACAGGAGGTATTACAACAGAACCCGCAGTAGTAACTGGGATCATAGGTTGAGGCATAGGCAGAGGTGGTGGTGGAGGTATAACAGGTAATATAGCAGGTACTGATAAAGGAACCAAGGCTGGTACATAAGGCGGTGGAGCAGACAACATAAGGGACATTAAAGGATCTTTTTCATTCTCTTCATCTAATGACGGAGAAGTAGGCAGAGCTGGATAACATTTATGTACTGCCATACGATGTTGACTATCTGAAACCTCAATCACACGATCAGTTTCATTATTCTTAAATTGCTCGGCAGTCTGTATAATAGACAATTCTTTTTCCTTCCTATCTCTTTTTGCTTGCTTTATTTCTCTCTGTTTTGACTCCTTTCGCCAAATGTGAAATGAATCAAACATTGCCGGACGGGCTTTTCTCTTAAATAGTCTTTCCTCTAAATTATCCAACACACATGGCTCAAAACTACCATCCTTCGGCCATTGTAAAATACCATCATTCTTAGTGTATTTTTCCCGAAGGTCGACAAAAATAATAGGGCCAGTTCCATGTTTGGAATAAACTTCATATTTTGGAGTCCCTACGGAAGGCACTGGACAAGTGTCTTCTAGTCGGGAATCTCTTGAACAACAACAACAACACCATCTCTTGAACTTACTGAAACCAGGCATCGTTATTTCACTGGCCTCTTACTAACATCAAGGGGTTAACCAATTTTAACACAGTACAAACGTACTCACCCCTCGGCTTCGGTTATTGCAACAATCGAATCAAAGCAAAATCAAAAACAAAGTTGTGGGAGCTACCCACAATTACTTAACTAAGTATTCTCTCACACCAACAGAGGCCCGTCTATTGTCTCTAGATGCCAATCATCACTAACGCGAACCAAAGCAGGGCGGCGGTCAGGGCAGCAGTCATCAGCAGCCGTCGGAAAGGAGAAGCCGCGTTGTAAAGACCTTCAGTCCACTTCTGACATGCAGGGGTCATTTATATGGTGCGTGTCCGCCGGAATTTTCTCACGTAGCTCCTCACGATGCTCGGGCTTGACCACGACCTTTGACACCGCCCCACGTTGGGCGCCACTTGAAGAACCAGGCCTATAAAGGCCTAGCGGCGCAGGGCACGCCTAAATCTCCGAGTTCACCTGCTTTGTCGTACAGAGACACGGGACACTCTGTTAAGCGTAGACAACAGGATTTATTAGCTGCAGCTATGCACAGTGAGCCTAGAAGTACATCAATGGTATGTTCTCAGGAGACTGCCCCTTTACTCCGGGGCTCACAGTTTCATTATATTCTTTTACACCTACATAAGAGCACTCCCAATGCGCAAAATTCGGACCAATGAGAAGATATATTTTTTAAGAAAAACAAGACGTCACATAATTAAATTATCCTCCCCCTAGGTCATGTTTTGACTAACCCACAGGTGATTCAATAATGGTGTCCCTGAGTTAATCAACAGTGGTAGACATGTTTGTGTATTGTAAAAGAGGTCAATTTGCAAGGCAGTATAAGATGGGGAGAAGGACAATGAAAACCAACAGATGGTTTGAAACAAGGATTAGTGTGTCGAGACAAGAATACTGAAGGCCAACAGGCAGTTTGGATAAGGATTAGTGAGTCGCACGGGTTCCTGGAATCGACTTTACCTCAAGGACAGAGGGGTTATTTGATACGTGGCAGTACGAAGGGCAAGAGTTTTCTGTTCGTCAGGCTGCCTGAGTGAGGGCAACACAAAATGGCGGTGTAACGCAAAATGGAGTCGGGACCGAGTTTCCTCACTACAAGGCTCTCGACCCAGAGGAAGCAAGAGAATTCTTGACACAAACACAAAAAAGTAAGAAATTGAGTATTCAAAAACTGTGTGTCTTGTTACAGAGTAACAGAAATTCAACAATTTTAATATAACAATAACGCAGATTACCTTTGTTTTCACCATATATTTATTTTACCCAAATAAATCAGAATTTATCCCTTAAAAAGTTCTAAGAAATAGAAAAAAAGCTGCTTTCGGTGCCACCTAACTTTCAGCAACAAAGGAATATGGTACATTACTATGCGATGTATTACATCGCTTGCTTTTACAACATGGTAAATACAAAGACCACGTTGTTAGTATGCGATGAATTTACATCGCAAGTCATTACAACGATTTGCATATGGGGGCGCACTGGACTTAGGAATAGTACTATTTACTATTCCTATTCCAGTTTGCGCAACAGTAGGGAAGGTGTTGGAATTTATTTCCAATACCCCAGTGTCCCCTAGTGCAAGTCATTGTAATAACTTGCGATGTAAATGCATCACTTATTAACAACACGGTCATAGTAACGACTGCGTTGTAATAGTAGCGCAATGTAATGACAGCATTGTAAACGCTGTTTCCAGCAACAAAGATTATCTGTTTTTGTTTGTAGTCAATTTTCAGGTGTATACAGGGACTTTAATATATGAATTAACCGGTGGTGTAGTTAACCTAGTAAAAGCAAACTATAGTTAACTGTCCATAAGTCTGTTGAGGCTGGCTAAAAAAAAGCGATATTTTGAAACACTCCCCAATTTGAAAAAGTAAGAAATGGATTTCAGCTCTACTGTATACAGGGCTTAATTTGTAAAAACATAAATAAGGGGGCCCTTGTCAGACGTTCAGTGCAGCTTGGCAGCTTGTACAACCCATTGCCCCAGCCAGTGCTGCAGGAGACAATTGACAGTGACAATTCAGATTCAGACTATTCCAGGCCGCCAAAGCTAAAAGAATTGCTCTGGCAGCAGGTATTTGTCATTTTTGAAATATATTGTATTAATAAATGTAGCTTTCTTCAAAAGTACCTTATTATGGTTTCCTTTTATGGAGCCTTCCGAATGTTGTTCTGAGGACTGGGATCAGCTGTCTCATATGACACTTATTTTGGGTAATTAAGGTGTAAGCTTAAATTTAAAGTTGATTTCAGGCATCCGCTCGAAGTCTTAGTAGTCTTTCTGGCCCTTTGGGCTCTGTTTAAAGTTTTACCATCAAGCAAATTATTCAGCCTGATGTGCACAAACAATCCCATCACTGACAATGCGATGCACTGCTCTTTACCAAGGCTCCAAACCCACTGACTCTCCCCATGGTCTATTAGTGCTCTTAAGTGGTAGAATAGTGACGTGATGGCGCTATACAAACCAGCCAAATAAAAGGATTTTTAAAAAGTTCATAAATATGCATAAAAGTGATGTATATTGGCTGCTGGTTTTTCAGCGACTTCAAGTTGAACAATCCAGCATGATACAGCCAGCTCACTCTCTATGTCTTGCGAAACTCTCAATTATTTTGTCTCACCAATATTATCATTAGGGCTCTGTTATATTCTGGTCTTCTCCTTCCCTGCTGCTCAGCCTGTGTGTGTCATGTCATCAGAATGTTAGTGAATGCATGGTTTGAATGTGTGGTCAGTTTGAGTGAGTGGGCTGAGCAGCTGGATGCTGCTCCCGGTGGGGTTCTGTTTACCAACTAACTTATGACTAATAAACCCACTTAATTACACCTACGGCTAATGGATTGCTTACATGCCAAAGTACTTTCTTCAATGTAACAGTGGCAACGATTGGAACTAAAGAGCCACATGTGAAAAATTTGGGAAACCTATGAAACTGCAAAGAAGCCAGCTGAGCTTGAAGAGAAAACCTAACCAATGCCTTGGCTGCCCCACCGGTGTCTTTTACAACAGACGGCCTACAGAAATATATTTTGGGCGTTGATTTTCATGTGGTTTGAAATCTGCCAGATTACGGTGAGCCTACATGCTTAAAGATCAGAAGATTTGTAACTTCTAATGTGGCACGTTTTACGTGTTGGACATTGCGTGGCTGGTATGTCTGGAAACCTGCTATTCACAGCTCTAAAGCTAGTCTTGTTCTAATTGTGGTGTATGTTGGGGGCAAAGATCGAGCCCCAGTGTCATAATTCACACCTTAATTGCAACGATCGGGTCCCAGTTTTAAGTGACCAAGTAGTGTGTTGTCAGGGGGCAAAGATCGGGCCCCGGGGTAAAATTATGATGCTTTAGCGGAGATGTTTTGGGTGTTGGATGCTACCAACCCTTCTGCAATTTTTGTGAGGTGGCTACTTTGAGTAATGATTGAAGAGACTGGGAATTTCAAATGCAGTATCGGGGGCCAACATCGAGCCCTGTGAGAAGTTTTGGCCCTCCACACTGTAATGTAATGTAAGTACACCGTCATACGCCGCGTGGAGCTTCTCGCATCATAGGGAGTCCCACGCGACGTATGACGATAGGGAAAGATCTCGTGCACATAACATGTTATGATATAAATGTATGTCCACCCGTGCACGGACGTTGGTTGATCTACGGTTGGCATTGTATAGTTAGCTTACCGCTGATCAGACGCTCCGCTGTCGGATGGAGTTTGTCATATGGAATAAATCCTGTTTCTTCATTCACCACTGTTTCCGTATCCTGTTTACCACATTTGGCGACACTGGGGATTTAACTCCACCCTTTTTCCCACGCAAAGAGGAAATTTCGTTTAATTTATTCGGATGCTTCGTCTTCGCATTGGTTACACGACGGAGCTCTTCAGCACGTTAAGCATACAACGCGCATAATCCTCCAATAGGGTTACTGAGGTTTAAACGACTCCATGGATTCGCTACTTATTAGTTTCCATTAAAACGAACCTCACCCATTGGACGAATACAAAAGCGCATTTTTAATTGGACAGCGCTCAACAAAAACAAACTAAGAGGTAGACGTGTTTACCGTCGGAACAAGGTACTGTTTATCTTTCGTTTGTAGGGTCTTTTCAAGACAACGTAATTTCAAGTTTGAGACACGTGTCCTTTCAGCGATACGCACGCTATCATTATTATTATATTTACTACATTACTGATTACCAGCATCATTCGAACTGGAATAAGTTATTCTGTGCACCCGTTACAATGCGCACATGTATGCTTCCTAACATTGCGCATAACTGATCACCTTAACCTGCGTATCTCTACTGCGATACGCACGCTCATAATATTCAAGTATATATTTATCAACGATGCACATATCTAAATAATTTACTTACTACATGTCAGTTCTGCGACACGCACGCCGCGTGTCATTACTGCGACACGCATACTGTTCATTTCAAAACTAATACTGTTCATTACAAGACTAATTATACATTGTATTTACATGGTTACAATTTTCTGATTATTATTGAAATATATTCACCAAGATCTAAGGTTATTTGTATTCACACATTCAAATTGACAATTGCTCTTAAACATGTCTGACAATCAATGGCACCAAATTACACAACCGCCTCCTTTCCTGAGCAAACCAGGCACACCTAACATTATTTGGTCAGAGTGGTTTGACTTATTCGAGAATCATTTGGTGGCCATTGATGCGACTGGTTACTCTGCACAACGAAAATTCGCATTGCTGTTTGGTTGTTTGGGCCAGGCTGGTCAACGAATTTTTAAAAGTGTGGTTCCTATTGCTCCTCCTGTTTCTCAAGATGAAAGTGGAGATAATATATGGCATGTATATATTGAAGCTATTGCCAGACTTAAAAAACAATTTTGTGATGAACCTAACGTTATGCTTGAGAGACACAATTTTTATTCCAGGAAACAAAAGGAGGAAGAAAAGGTTGAGGAATATATTGCAGCGCTTAGAGTTCTAGCTATTACTTGTGATTTTGAACCTTCTCCAGATAAATTTATAAGGGATCAGTTTGTGTTCAATTGTAATTCTAGGAAAATCAAACAAAGGATTCTTGGATGTAAAAACCCATCTTTGAATGAAGTCATCGACCTGGCTCTCAGCATCGAACGATACACTTTAACCAGTAAGGTAGTAATGGAACCATCTGAACAAGGAGTTAATGCTTTGGACTACTCAGATTCAGATCAGGAAGGTGCTGTTTGTGCCATTAATCCTAAAAACAGGAGTTTTAACAAAAGTTTTCAAAAGAAAAAGAACACTTTATGTTACAGATGTGGTTCAAGGGACCATTTAGCAAATGCTACAAATTGTCCAGCTGTTAAAAAACGTTGTTCAATTTGCAAAAAAATAGGACACTTTCAAGGTGTTTGTAGATTTGCAAAGAAAAATCCTAACATTAATTGCATTGAAGTGGATGATTGTGCAAATTCTTTTAAAAACATTATTGTAACTCTTGATGCTAATGGTGATGTGGAATCTATTAAGGGTCCTTTATGTTCAGCCATTATTGATAATGTCCAATTACAGGTTATGGCGGATTCGGGTTCGCCATATACTATTCTCTGGGATTCCACTTTTTACGAGAAATGGGACAAAAGAGTTGTATTAGTAGAATCAGATGTTAATCCAAGAGCATTCGGAGAAAAGGATATTAACATGTTAGGTTATTTTGAAGGCTTGGTTCAGTGCTTGGGAAGAGAAACAGTTACAAAAATGTATGTAGCCGAAAAAGGTAAAAACATCGTAGGTTGGAAAGATTTAGCCTTGATGGGACTTTATTTAGTTCCTGGTGATGAAAATCCCATCAAAGTTGGAAATTTACCTAAATTTAAAACAAGTTCTGATAAAATGACTATAGCAAACATAGAGAGTTCTAATGTAAATATTCAGGACATTGTATCGGAATTTAAACCTGTGTTTGATGAAAAAATTGGAAGCGTGAAAGGATTTGAACATAAAATCAGATTAATTCCAGGGGCCCAACCAGTCACTCACAAAGTCAGGGCTGTTCCATTAAGCGTTAGAACAGAATTAAAAGGAATGTTAGACGATTTATGTAAACAAGGTGTCATTTCTCCTGTTAATTCTTCACAATGGGTCGCACCTATCGTAGTCATTCGAAAAAAGACAAATAAAATTAGGATGTGTGCGGATTTACGCTCTTTGAATAAGAACATTATTGTCGACTGCCACCCTTTACCGAGAATTCACGAATTACTGGCTAACATTGGTCGAGCAAAATGGTTCTCATTGATAGATTTGAGGTCAGCGTATCACCAGGTGGCTTTGTCAAAGGAGTCACAAGAACTCACCTCTTTTATTACTCCTTTCGGAGCATTCAAATTTATGCGCCTACCTTTTGGGTTGGCGTCTGCAGGTAGTGTGTTTCAAAAGTTGATGGATGAATTATTTCAGGGAATTGAAGGGGTCCAGGCATATCTGGACGACATTTTAATTTTTGCAGAAACTTTAGACGAACATAACAAAATCCTTTAAAAAGTTTTATCAATTTTAATGTCTAGAAATATGACAGTTAATAAGGAAAAGTGTAAAATTGCAGTAAATGAAATTGAATATTTGGGGCATACTGTCTCAGACAAAGGTATTACTCCCAAAGTTTCTGTGGTTAAGGCTATTGAAGATGCAAACCCCCCTCCAGATAAAGACGCCCTGCGATCGTTCCTTGGACTGGCAGAATATTACGCCAGGTTTGTACAATCTTATTCGCAGTTGGTAGAGCCACTGAGACAGCTTTTAAGAAAAGGGGCGAATTTTATTTGGACTGAGGAATTAAATAAAATTTTTAGTGAAGTTAAGAAGATGATTATTTCAGCAAAAGCCATTCATGCATTTAGGGAAGATGCCATTTCAACTATTACAGTAGATGCTAGTATTTCGGGTTTAGGAGCAATTCTTACCCAGAAAGTGAACGGTCAGGAACAAACCGTCGCATTCGCTTCAAGAGCATTGAAAGAGTTTGAGCAAAGATACAGTACGATAGAAAGGGAAGCGTTGGCTTGTTCTTGGGCGGTTCACAAATTTAAAATGTATATTTGGGGAAGGAAATTTGAGATAGTGACCGATCACAAGCCTTTGATTTATATTTTTACCAAGTCTAGTCCATCTTTATCAGCTCGACTTATGAGACTAGTATCAAAATTGCAAGAGTTCAACTTTACAATTAGGCATATAGTAGGTGGAAAAAATTTCCGTGCTGATTGTTTATCCAGAATGGCTATGTCCAATGATGATGAAGAAGACTCTGTTGAGGAAGATGTAGAATGTGTTACATTAATAGATGCTATAAATGAAATTAGTGCTATCATTTCAGAAGAAGACTGGAAAAATGGCACTAAGGATGATAACGTTTTGTTGAAGGTCATAGAATTTTCAACTCAACGTTGGCCTGAACCAAGAAATTTGAGTGGAGAGCTACGGAGTTTTGCCCAGGTAGCAGATCAACTTGTTGTGGAAAATGATATTGTTCGCAAAGGTGAGAAATTTGTTCCCCCTTTTAAATTGAGAGAATCCATTATTAATTTGGCACATCAAGGGCATTTAGGGATAACAAAGACAGCTATGCGAATCAAGCAAAACTATTGGTGGCCCTCTTTGGATACTCAGGTCAAGAATTTAATTGATACTTGTCCTGAGTGTTTGTTGTCAGATAAGCATTGGCGTACTATGAAAATGCCATAACACCCCACAGAATTTCCTGATACCCCTTGGGAAAAAGTTGGTGTAGATTTTTCGGGACCATATTCTGTTCTTCAACAAGAGAATAAATATGTGATCCTTTTAGTTGACTATTTTTCAAAATGGTTATACTTTGATTTCGTCAAGTCACCAGATTCAACCTCCACCATTACTTTTCTGAAGAAAGTTTTTGATTTAGAAGGGACCCCAAAATACATAGTTACAGATAATGGTACACATTTTGTGTCTGATAAAATGCATAAATTTTTGGAAGGTTTAGATATCAAACAACTCAAAGTTGCTTTATATTCGCCATCTTCAAATGGTCTCGTGGAAAGAGGAAATAGAATAATTAAAGAGGGTGTCCAGACGGCAGTTTCTTGTGGTTATAAAGTGGGAGAATTTGTTACTCGAAAAGTGTGGCATTACAACACATCCCCTCACTGTGTAACAGGAGTGTCCCCTTTTTCTCTGTTAAGGGGAAGAGAAAATCGTTCTGTTTTGTTTCCATCATGGTTACAAAAAGATTCTGTAAAGAAACCACTTGAGTCTCATTCAATCAAAAATATGGTTCGCGTAAAACAAGACCAAATGAAATTGAATTTTGACAAGGGGTTAAATAGTAATTTTGCTGATGTTACTGTGGGTGACTGGGTGTTAATCAAAAGTCCCGGGAAAGTAACGAAAGGTCATTCAAAATTTGGTACACCTGTTCAAGTATTAAAAGTTAGCAAAGGGTCTGCTTTTCTTAATAAAAGAGGTTGGTGGAATAAGCGCCAGTTAGTAAAGATTACGGAACGCCAAGCTGAAATTATTAAAGGTAAAGTGAACTCTAACATCTCTGAAAACTTAGACTGGTCCTTTTGGATCAAAGGACCCCAATTAGTGGAAGATTCTAATCATTCTGATGAAACATGTTCAGTCAGACATGAGTTGGAAATCCCACGTCATTTTGATGAACCTCTTTCTGGAGAACGGAATGTGGATGTTCAAAACTCCGTTGATAGTCAAAAATTTTCTTCCTTTGGTAGATGTATTAAAATACCAGAAAGATATAATGAATTTGTGAAATTCTAGGTACCTACTGACTTTGCTTTGTTTGTTGTTATAAGGGGGAAGGTGGTGTAATGTAATGTAAATATAAGTACACCGTCATACGCCGCGTGGAGCTTCTCGCATCATAGGGAGTCCCACGCGACGTATGACGATAGGGAAAGATCTTGTGCACATAACATGTTATGATATAAATGTATGTCCACCAGTGCACGGACGTTGGTTGATCTACGGTTGGCATTGTATAGTTAGCTTACCGCTGATCAGACGCTCCGCTGTCGGATGGAGTTTGTCATATGGAATAAATCCTGTTTCTTCATTCACCACTGTTTCCGTATCCTGTTTACCACACACACTATTCCCATTTCGAGGCAAAGGTTGTGTGCCAGTTCGTACAGAGTTTTGCCTACCGTGTTCTTTAACGGTCGTTTTATTCAGCTGAAGACCTCCTTCTTTGCCAACTGTGTGTTGAATGATGACGCAACAGAATCTTACCATGATATCGGTGATTCTGTAGAACGCGTCGTCATCTATGGGCACACCTCTCCTCAGGTCACAACAGCGTCACGAAAACGTCAAGTCTACGCATTGTTGATGCGCTCATACGTGCATCATTGTGAAGATTTGGAAGTTCTTCAAATGTCCACACGAATCACGGCTGTGTCAAGGAGTGTTGTGATTACGCATGACTGAGCGCTTAAGCCTGTTTCGTTATTTGATTGCCCGCTTTCCTTTCACGCAGGACTGTCTTCTCCTCACAAGCAGCAATTCTCAATGGATGTCAAGTCGACTTTTTCTCCTACTTACAGTACTCGTGTCTCCTGGGTGTTATGTACTATGGCTGGTGACTGACGAGATTTTTGCGACATTTCTAAAGTAAGACTTTCCTTCCCTTATTGAAATATGTTATTTATGGTACCATTTTCTGAAACATCTGGAACCTTGAATGAGTAATATGTAAAACCTTCCTTAGAGGTTTTTTTTTCTCGTATTGGTTATAAAAAAATGTTTTACTGTGTTTGAGCGCCATCTATTGGACATACTGTGTATCTATTCTTGCTCGTCAAGTTTCAATGTTGGAGTCTGCATTTTACATTGCAGGGAATGCTTTTTTGAATGGCACATTTGTGTTACTGTGTTGTGTTGTGTTGTTCATATAGAGCCTTCATCTTGTGTTTGAAACCACTAGTGTATCGGAACCTTTCTCGTCTTATTTCTCACAAAGTGTAGGTCTTTATTTTCAAGTCAAAGCGCTGATATCTCATTTTTGAAACTTGCCTTTCTTTTATACAGAACTTGTTCCTACGACTTGCATTGAAAGTGTCGTCTTATAACATGCTTTTGTGTCATATTCTCTATGATAACATCTCGCTATTTACACTGTGCTTATCGTGCTGCCATTTATGCCACTTATGTCTTATTTTATGTCAACTTTGCAAATTTAGTGGAATGTATGTGTACACCATGCTATGTGTTTTGCCTCGGTGTGCATTTTTGGGTGTGTTTCGGGGAGTCATGTACCCCGAGTGCTGCGGAGTCATGTACCCCATGCTGTATGTTTTATTTTGGGTGTGTGTTTCAGGAAGTCATGTACCCCGAGCGCTGGTGAGTCATGTACCCCGTGCTGTATGTTCTATTTTGGGTGTGCGTTTCAGGAAGTCATGTACCCCGAGCGTTGGAGAGTCATGTACCCTGTGCTGTATGTTTTATTTTGGGTGTGCGTTTCGGGAAGTCATGTACCCCATGCGCTGGGGAGTCATGTACCCCGTGCTGTGGGTTGTAACTTGAGTACGTGAATTTGGGGAGTCATGTACCCCGTGCACTGGGAGTCATGGACCGTGTGCTGTGTTTTACTTTAGGTGCGTTTCGGGAAGTCATGTACCCCGTGCGTTGGGGAGTTATGTACCTCTTGATATGTGTTTTGCCTTGGCGTGCATTTCCGGGAGTCATGTACACCGTGCGCTGGGTGTCATGTACCCTTTGCAGTGTGTTTTGCCTTGGTATGTGTTTGAAAAGTCATTTAACCTGCATGTTTTGGGGAGTCATATACCTCAATTTGTGTGTTCTGCCCTGGTGTGTGTTCTAAGGAGTCTTACACTTCGTTTTGTGGACTGTGTGGTGTGGGTGTGTTGCTTAGCTTAGAACTGCTGCGGTCCTGTTTTTGTTATTCTTTGGGGCGCCATTTATTTTTTTTTTGCTTTTGTTCCCTGTTTATTGCTTTTCGTGCCAGTCTGGCCAACTGACATGATTCGTGATATTTAGGGTTTTGGTTTGTGAAAAGGGATAGTGGTCGAATTGTCAGATTGAATTGTCATGTGATGTTTTTGCATTGGTTTCGTGCGAGGTGATATTATGCCTCTTTGCATGTTTTGTGCGCGTTGTGACGTCTTTGCTTTCTTTTTAATTTAGTGCGAGTGGTATTTTCGTTATTTGGGTGTGATGCAATTAATTATTCCATTTGAACTTATTCTCCACTGTTTAAGCTCCTATATTAAGCTGTATTGCTATTCCATAATTTTATTTGTAATCATTCATATATTCTTGTTTAACTTCTTATTTGTAATCCTGACCTTGTCTTGTCAGGGCATACTGTATTTATTTTCTCTTGCTTTATTTTGTTTTCATTGTTTTGAAGGAGGGAGATGTGTTATATTCTGGTCTTCTCCTTCCCTGCTGCTCAGCCTGCATGCGTGTGATGTCATCAGAATGTTAGTGAATGCATGGTTTGAATATGTGGTCAGTTTGAGTGAGTGGGCTGAGCAGCTGGATGCTGCTCCCGGTGGGGTTCTGTTTACCATCTAACTTATGACTAATAAACCCACTTAATTACACCTACGGCTAATGGATTGCTTACATGCCAAAGTACTTTCTTCAATGTAACAAACTCCTGGTTCTATGAATTTATTTTGTAAACTTTTCCACCTATATTTATCCAAATGTATTTTTTGGCAATTTTAACTGTTTTTTTTCATATCTATTTTTTGTGTTGGAAAAAATTAAGCTGCACCTGGTATATTTCTATTTTTAGTTAACTGATGAGGGCACAGCAGCACTTCAAAGCTTGAAGCGTTTTAGTGCTGAAAGAAGACATAAACGATGCATTACTTTTAAGCAACATTCTCATAGAAAAACATTCACATACTCATATGAGGCGGAGAAGAGTCTTGCCGATGGCAGTGGCAGGCTCTATCTACTTGGCGCTTTTACCCTGATGGTCACACTGTTTGCGCTGCTGTCATAGCGTATTGTTTTTAATGTAGCGAGTGAGGCTAATTTTAAAAAACGTTTCTTTGTGTGTCACTACTTTTAAAATTGAAATTGCACCTCACCTCCAGGCTGAGTTAGAGCTTGGGGGACCACGCAGTCTGCCCACTCCCGCCCCGGCCCGCCGCGTCCAATCATGGGCGTTTGAAGTGGAGGGTGAGGAGGAGCCCAGCACTTCCGGGCTCAGGGCTCACAGGTCAGCGCTCTAGCGACGCTGTGGGTGGTTTACTATTTAAAGGTCAGGAAAAGCGCACTCGCGCTGTGGAGAAGAGTCTTGCCGGTGGCAGTGGCAGGCTCTATCTACTTGGCGCTTTTACCCTGATGGTCACACTGTTTGCGCTGCTGTCATAGCGTATTGTTTTTAATGTAGCGAGTGAGGCTAATTTTAAAAAACGTTTCTTTGTGTGTCA
Organism: Lissotriton helveticus; assembly: GCF_964261635.1. Classification (NCBI taxonomy): domain Eukaryota; kingdom Metazoa; phylum Chordata; class Amphibia; order Caudata; family Salamandridae; genus Lissotriton; species Lissotriton helveticus. Next base: position 949,410,216 of record NC_136061.1, read on the forward strand.
CTACTTTTAAAATTGAAATTGCACCTCACCTCCAGGCTGAGTTAGAGCTTGGGGGACCACGCAGTCCGCCCACTCCCGCCCTGGTCCGCCGCGTCCAATCATGGGCGTTTGAAGCGGAGGGTGAGGAGGAGCCCAGCACTTCCGGGCTCAGGGCTCACAGGTCAGCGCTCTAGCGACCCCTACTTCCCCTACAAATGTGATTGGGTCAGCGACCGCGCAGCAGACGCGTGCAGCGGGCGTGCCGGAAGCGCGCCGAAGTCGAGCCAAAGTCCAGCCCGTCTGCGCCCGTCCGCGGCCGGACGGGGCGCGGGGCCATACACCCTGGCAGTCCTAAGTCCTACAATATACGGTATGGCAGACAAGAACTGTTTGATCTGTGTCCCATCACCTCCCCCCCTTGTAAACACTCTCTGGAGGCTCTATCGCTACATAGCTGTCCCTCATGTCCCTTTACCCCGGAGTATACTTTTACTACATCTATCACTAAAGGGATGCTAAAAGCGGCACTGCTTAATTGCAGATCCCTTAGGAAGCACTGCACTCAAATATATCACCTGCTTGAGGATAAGGATCTTAACATCTTGTTTCTCACCGAGACTTGGTTAGGTGAGCACTCTGACCCTGATATAATACAGGCCATGCCACCCGGATACTCCCTCTCCAGGATCGATAGGAAGGATGGTAGAGGTGGGGGGATCGCTATTGTAACTAAAGCTCCCCATGAATGCTCCCTATCACCGATGACTATTGATCATAGTGAAGCGGGCGCTTTCACCATCATAATAGGGCCGAAACACTCGCTCTCGGGTGTTCTAGTGTATCGCCCCCCAGGAAAGCTATACGATTTTACTGCCAGCCTTATGGAGGCCACTACTCATCTAGCTCTAAGAAAAACGCGATTGCTAGTGTTGGGAGACTTAAATGTTCATTTTGACGATCCCTGCGATAAAGAAGCAGCGGACATTAAGTCTGAACTACTCTCCCTACAGCTAGAGCTTAAGAACCAGGACCCGACACACCAACAAGGACATCTGTTGGACCCTATATTTGGAAACTGGACTGGAGTGTCTACCCTGTCCCCACAACCGGTACCTTGGTCGGATCACTTTATAATCCCGATGCAAATCCAAAGCTGAAACAGAACTTAACACTGATAGGGATTATCGATACCAATGTAGGAAGTGGAAAAAAATTTCCTTAGACACCTTTATAAAATCCCTTGAAAATGCCGAACCTCCTGGAGGATCTGACTGTGAGACAGCCTATAATAAACTACAGAAATGTATCACTACGGCCCTAGATAGTACTGCCCCTATCCGGACTCTAACCAATACTAAGAGGACTAAGAAGACTACCCCGTGGTTCACTCAGGAACTACAGTCAGCCAAATCTGCCTGCAAAAAACTTGAGCGGGAATGGCGCACCAACTTTGGCCCAGAAATCAAAATCCTGTATAAAACAGCACAAAAAGAATATAACAAAAAGATTCGAGTAACCAAAGCATCCCATTTTAACAAACGTATCGTGGAGGCGGAGAACTCCTCTAAAGAGCTTTTCAAAATCTTTAGGGAAATCTCTGTAATTACCACGAACAATAATTCCCATAATGATTCGGTGGACACATGCAATAAAATTGCTAAGTACTTTGCCGGCAAAATCACTGACCTTTATGCCAATTTCTCTGGTAACATTCAATCAGGCCTTGACTTTGCTGAGAGGGAAGATGCTTCCAGCACAGAATCTTGCCTATGCAATGTTACCATCCCCCCACCGGAAATATTTATGAAAACCTGCCAAAGTATCAAATCTGGCTCCCCTTGGGACCCTGCTCCCCCCAGAATATTAGGAGCTAGTATAATGGCTCTGGAGCCTTATTTCAGACATGTGATTGAAGTTTCCTTTGCCACAGCCTGTTTGCCTGTGGACTGGAAATCTGCCATCGTACTTCCCATAAAGAAAAAACCTAATGTGAGCCAGGATATCCTTGAGAATCTACGACCGATCTCTTTATTACAATACTTAGCTAAAGTGGCGGAAAAAATTGCCAACTCTCAACTTATGGCACACCTCGAATCCCATAAGGCCCTACATAGCTCTCAGTCTGGCTTTAGGTTGGGCTACTCTACGGAGACAGCTCTCCTCAGAGCGACCGAAACATTACGGAAAGGAGCCGATGAGGGTAAGACCATGGCACTTATTATGCTAGACCTCAGTGCCGCTTTTGACACTGTAGCACATTCCATCTTGCTACAGTGTCTAATTAAAGCGGGAGTCACCAAGGAGGCACTGGGGTGGCTGAAAGCCTTCTTAACCAACAGACGCTTTCAGGTTCAGAGAGGCAACTTTCTCTCGGATAGCATTGCCTTAGAACAGGGGGTACCTCAGGGCTCTGCCCTGAGTCCCACCCTGTTCAACTTGTATATGGCTCCACTGGCAGATGTGGTCCAATCGTATGGCGTAGAGCTAGTCTCTTACGCCGACGATACTCAACTGCTGATCTCCCTGTCCCAGGCCCCCTCTGTGGCTGCTGAAAACTTTAAAACCTGCATGAGTGATCTCGCAGATTGGATGTCCAAACACTGCCTCAAACTCAACGGCTCTAAAACGGAGGTTCTAGTAATAGGAGGTAAGGACACTAGCTGGACCAAAGACTGGTGGCCACCCTGCCTGGGACCCCTTCCCACTCCTGGTAGGGAAGCAAAGAACTTAGGTGTCTGGGTGGATACGAAGCTTTCGTTTGACAGCCATGTACATAAAGTGGTAGGGAAATGTTTTGGGGTTATGAAAACCCTCAACCGTACCCTTGACCTCCTTCCCCTGGAGTCTAGGCGCACCATGATTCAGGCCCTAGTAACCTCTCGAATGGACTATGGCAACGTGCTCCTTCTAGGTACCTCGGAAAAAAACATCAGGAGGCTGCAGGTGCTACAAAACTCAGCAGCACGACTAGTGCTGAGATTTCCTAGAAGAGTGCCCTCTAAACCTACCTTAGCTACCCTTCATTGGTTGCCTATTAGGAAGAGAATCCTATTTAAAGCACTTCTCTGGTGCTATAGGATTATCTCTGATAAAGCACCGTCCTACTTGGCTGACCTCGCCGTTCCCTATGAGCCTAACAGATCCCTTCGTTCCATGGGAATGGGCTTGCTCAAGATCCCTCTTATAAAAAAAGCGAGAATGGGAGGTCGATCATTCCGCTCGTTGGCAGCCAACAAATGGAACTCCCTCCCCTCCAACATTAGGCTAGCGAATAATTAGCTCACTTTTAGAAAACTACTAAAAACCCATTTATTCACCCTGTAGTTCTCTTCCTCAGACACCCTGATTCTTCTCCACAGCGCGGGGATACGCCTGGTGGCGTCACCATGCGCTTTATAAGCCCCTTTAATAAATAAATAATAATAAATAATGAGGCAGTTTAAAGCTGCATTAGAAAACCTATTATAATCCCCTGTCAGTCTGTAGAGCCCTTGGCCTGGGAATCATAACTGTCCTACTTATGCTATAGGCTATAATGCACTTATTATGCAGTAGACGGGCTTCTACCACATTTCTGACAGAGTATCCCATCCGCCAAAGTCTACATGTGACCCTTATTTTTCCCACATTGAAGAACAAATACAGACAAGAAACTGGTGGTTTTCTGTCTGTCTTTAGCTGTAAAAATGTGAAACTGGGGGCCTTAATTATGATGTATGTTTATTTCAAGTCATTACAATGGTTAACTAACAATCACCTGAAGCTAAATGCTCAAAAAACAGAATTCCTACTAATCTCACCTCCGAAGAACCACACAGATGTGAAGGAATGGTCCAAAATGCTCACGTCACTTAACTGCACCCCTACCCTAGTTGACTCGGCAATATCACTAGGAATCACACTCGACGAGAAACTTGACATGAAAGCCCACATCAAATCAATGGCAAAAAGAGCTCGTTTTCACTTGAACTACATTAGGAAAGTGAAACCATTCATCTCTAAAGCGGATCTCAAACTAGCAGTCCAATCACTGGTTATCTTGAGGATTGAATATGGATGCACTACTTTAGCAGGTCTACCAAAAATTTCCACAGCACCACTAAAAAGCATGCCTCAATGTAGCTGCAAGAATTATCAGCGGATCGAGAGAGTTCGACCATATCTCACCACACCTGAAAGCATTAAATTGGCTACCTTACGAAGCCAGAATCCAGCTAAAATTGGCATGTACCACCCACAAAGCACTTCACTACAATACACCAAGATACCTTGCCCAGAGAATTGAAGTATCTGGAGAAAACAGACCAGCTAGGAGTGCCAAGGAACTGTTACTGAGGCCAGCCATTTTCCGGAAGAAAAGAACGTATGATAGAGCTTTCTCAGGAGCAGCCCCCAGAATCTGGAACTCTCTTCCGCCAAACCTTAGAAAAATAACAAACACAGTAACCTTTAAGAGGGAAACGAAAATATTTGTAATGAGTAAGTTCCTCCCATAGATGAGACAGCTCATTCTTAGCACCATACATAATACTGACAAAGACATATACACTAGGGAAGTGGAAAGAAATTCACCAGCGGTGTTGGGGATACTCGTGGACGACACTACATGAATCCTGACCCAGGATTGGAGAATATGGAATATGCAGGATAAGTCAACAAAAATCTATTACACTGAAGTGTTTCCCAAATCTACCTCATATCAATCTTACAGCTGTATGGGGGGATAGCATCGTTCGATACTTTACTAATCCTGGACCTAGAATTGAAGAAGATAGTACGCACAGGGAGAGACACTTAAAAAAGCTTTTGCAATCAGGATGTCCAAATTCTCACCATATAGAATGTTATTTCCCTAATCTACTGCATGTGTCTGTATATTCTGTGTTAACCGTGTATTTTGATGTTACCTTTATAGATGTATACGTACCTTCGTCATTTCATTGTTTATAGTTATGTTATACAAGACGTATTTCTAATCTACCTCATGTAGTGTGAAGCGCTCTGATACCGAAGGGTCTGGTTCGCGCTATATAAAACTCTTTAAATAAATCAGTGCCAGAGTTTTCCAGGACTCCTCAGTCTAGGTATGAGCTCTGTTAACATGAAATATCAGAGCAGGGTCTACTGTTCTATGTTCAGTTTTCTTAAGAAGAACTCTCAGTGCAGGGCCCCTTATTCTGTTTGAACTTTCCCTTCAGAAGAGCTTTGTCTGTCTGGTCTGGAGTTCGATCTCAATGCCATGGACCCAAAAGACACATATTGACGCTCATTTGTGTCCCTTTCTTACCACAGGATTCTGGAGACCTTGGGCGTCACTTCCATGGACACGAAGGTGGACTTTGTTGCCGAATACTACTGTATGCTGGCCCGGAAACCTGCATGAGCACCGGCATCACCTCTCTTTGCCTGGATTGTGACAACCCATCTCTGCTCTGAAGTGGATCCTCTCTGGGCCCCCACTAAGGCCTCGATAGGCTGCTGCTCTCTAGACGCCTGTAAATAGAAGCGTTAACAGGACGGAATTCTTTTTTGTTTTTTAAAGGCCTAAAACACGATGCGATGTCGCAGAGTCCATAATTCCGTTCGCTCTTGTTTAGGTTGGTAGCGCCAAGAACACTAATCTCTTGAGGAAGTCAAATAAAGCTACCAGCTCTGCAACTTAAACTGTTGCTGTTCCCTTAAAAATATGCCTGTACATAAGGCCCCGAGTCAAGAAAAACGGTGATCCACAGAAGGCATGTGCATACAGCCCTCACTGAGTATAACGTAAAGATAAAGCTAAATAAAAGTGGGTGTGTGCTAGCCTTTTGCCATCTTTCTATGATTTAATGGGCTGTAATTGTGGAGAAAAACTGGGCTGGAAATGGACGTTCTGGGGTTCAAATCTCGCATCCTCATGGCACACCACTGTCCTTGTGTAAGCTGCTTTAGCTGCCTGTGCCCTAGATAAACAAAGGGTAATCACTGAGTGATTATTAGCCGGCAGGCTGATATGGACGCTATTCACATTTTTAGCGCCTTCTCCCATTTGTTTCTTGAAACATCTGAACCACTATGACTCTCGGAAAAGCAACTGGAAAATTAAATTTTATGGCTCCCACTTTCAATCCCTCTTGTGGCTCGGATTCTTGCTTTTTTCACTTAATGTCTTATATTTTTGTACAGTTGTTTATAAAATAAATACTTGTGGACTTGTTTGTGTGATGAAGCCTCTTGTCTGCTCTTACTGTTCCTTTGGGGCAAAATGAAACAAGAGCCCTCTAAGCAGGGGCGTAGGTGTCAATAGTGCATTGGGGGCTAGGTATGTGAGGGGGCCTCTGACTCCCAATTATGACTCTATTTTGCTACTGAAGTGTTCCTGGAGGAAGGAATTTCACTGGTAGCGGCTATTTGCCCGGTTGCCGGGTAAACAGTGAATTTTCTCTACTATTTACTTGGCCACTGACTAAATAGTAGAAATGATTTACTATTTGGTCTGCGGCCTTGTAAATAGAAGAGAAACTTCATTATTTACCCAGCCTCTTCCGAAATAAAATAGATTCTGCACTGTTTGGCCGGTGGTCGTGCAAGTAGCAGAATGCTTCACTGTTTACCCACCATTAGCTAAATAGTAGATATTCTGCACTATTTGGCTGGCGGCCGTACAAATAGCAGAAAAGCTTTACTATTTACCCTACTGTTAATCGGCCACTGATTAAATAATAGAGATTATGTACGTTGTCCAGCAGCTGTACAAACAACAAGGAAACTTCACTATTTACCTGGCCGCTGGCTAAATAGCAGAGGCTTTGTACTATTTGGCAAGCAGTCAAGTAAACAAAAAATCTTCACTCATTGCCAAGCTGCTGGCAAAACTGCAGTCATGTACAAATAGGCCAGCAGTCATGCAAATAGCAAATCATCTTAATTATTTATGTGGCTGCTAGTTAAATAGCAGAAATTATATATTATTTGACCATTCAATCAATCAATCAAGGAATAGTGAAGCGCGCTACTCACCTGTGAGGGTCTCATGGTGCTTGAGGGGAGGGGAGGGTGCAGCTCCGAGTCAGCCAAAGAGCGAGATCTTGAGGCTCTTCCTGAAGGTGTGCAGAGTGGGGTAGAGTTGATGTTGATTGGGAGCTCGTTCCAGGCTTTTGCCGTGATGTAGGAGAAGGCTCTTCCACCTTCTTTGGTTCTGCAGATGTGCAGGGTTTCTGTGAGAGCGGCGAGGCGGTGGTTTCTCTTGGGTGCGTGGAAGGAGACTCCTTTGTTGAGATATTTGGGTCTTGTGTTGTGGAGGGATCTGTAGGCGTGGATAAGTAACTTGAAAGTTACTCTCTTCTCGAGAGGGAGCCAGAGGAGGTCTTGCAGGTTTTGGGTGATGTGTTCATGCCGAGGAAGAGTCTGGCCGCAATGTTCTGGAGTTTGCACATCAGGGATTTGTTGGTTCCAGTGTAGAGGGCATTTCCGTAGTCCAGTCTGCTTGTTATGAGTGCTTGGGTGACGTCCTTTCTGGATTCAGGGGGATCCACTTGAAGGTCTTGCGAAGGCTGTGGAGGGTGTTAAGGCAGGTGGAGGTGACGGCGTAGATCTGGCGGGTCACGGTGAGGGAAGAGTCGAATATGATGCTGAGGTCCATGGGGGTTAGGAGTTGGGGAGGACGGTGGGCCACCAGGTGTTGTCCCAACCTGAGGGTGTGTGTCCGAGGACAAGGACTTCTGTCTTCTCCGAGTTGAGCTTCAGAAAGCTGCTGCTCATCCAGGATGCAACGTTTTTCATTCCTTCCTGGAAGCTAAGTCTGGTGGCGTCGGGTTCCTTCGTGAGGGAAAGGAGGATCTGGGTGTCGTCGGCGTAGGATACTATGCTGAGTCCATGCTGTCTGGCGATGGCGGTGAGGAAGGCCATGGAGATGTTGAAGAGCATGGGACTAAGAAATGATCCTTGGGGTACTCTGCAGTTGATCTCTGTGAGTTCGGAGAGGAAAGGCGGGAGTCTGATCCTTTGGGTTCTGTCGGCGAGGAAGAAGTGGAGCCTGTCGAGGGTGGTTCCCTGTATGCCGGTGTCGTGGAGTCTGGCTGTGCGAGTGTGGTGGGAGAAGGTGTCGATGGTGCAGAGAAGTCTAGAAGAGTGAGGGCCATGGTGTGGCCTTGATCGAGGAGCATGTGGATATCATCTGTGGCGGTGAGGAGGGTGGTCTTGGTGCTGTGGTTGCTGCGGAATCGGATTGGGTAGGGTTGAGGATGGCGTTCTCCTCAATGAATTTAGTCAGCTGGGCTGTGACAATCTTCTCAGTGACTTTGGCTGCGAAGGGAAGGAGAGAAATGGGTCTGTCGTTTTTCAGGACCGCCGGGTCTGCAGAGGGTTTCTTCGAAGGTGGAGTTGATGGTACGTCGTAACTCGGGTGCTATGGCGGCAGCTGCTCTGTGGAAGATGTGCGGTGGGTGGGGGTCCATGGGGGCTCCATAGGGAGTGATCTCCATGGTTGTGGTGGTATCTTCAGTGGTGACCGGGGTCCAGGCCGCAATGGTAGGCAGGCTGTCGTTCCTGGAAGAAGGAGTGGTTTCTGTAGTCTGTTAGTTGAAGTTGTCGTAGAGGGCCTTGATTTTCAGATGGAAGTAGGAGCCAAGCTTGTTGCAGGGATCCTCTGAGGGTGTGACGTCCGTGGCTTCGCAGGGGGGGTTTGGTGAATTCCTGGATGATGCTGAAGAGTTCCTTTGAATTGCTGGATTTGGCGAGGATCTTGTTCCACACGAAGGTCCTTTTAGTGTATCTGATGAGTTGGTGGTATTCTGTTATGGCGTTCTTGTAGGTGGTCTGGTCTTCAGTGGTTTTACTGTTCCTCCATTGTTTCTCGAGACATCTGCAGGTGCGTCTGGATTCTTATGGTTCGTGGTGAACCTGGTAAACCAGGTGGACTTCATGGGGCGCTGTCTGTCGGGGTTGCAGGCGGGGCGAGATTGTCTGCGCAGTTGGTGGTCCGCCGCTGTAATTCTTTGGCTGCAGAGTTGGCGTTGGTCGAGGCAGGAGGGGGATAGTGGTTGAGGGTGGAATTAAGGTGCTCCTTTGTGACCTGCTCCAGTTCCTTCACGGTAGGCGTGGTGTGGGTTTGTTAGCGTTTGCATTGTTGAAAGAGAAGTGTACGCTGTGATGGTTAGTCCAGGGGGTTTGGGTGGTGTGGCTGAAGTGAATGTTGTTCCCTCCTGATTAGATGGGGTCAAGGGTGTGTCCTGCCTTGTGGGTGAGGATGGTGATGAGCTGACCATTAGCATGGCAAGTACCAAAGAAATTTCAAAATTTACCCTGCAGCTGGCTAAATAGTAGGAATGATGTACTGTATTGCCTTTGGTCTTGCAATTAACTTGAACGAAAATTATTCACCAGGTAGCTGAATAAATAGTAGATAGTATACATAACTTGGCCAGTGGTCAGGCAAATAGCAGAGCTACTTCACTATTTACCCGACTGCTGTCTAAACAAAGTTTCATTTTATTATACCTTATGTAGATTTCAACAGGTCCTTACATCATGTAAAACTGCAAACAAGGAGTAAACACCCTTGGCAACCATCTCTTTATGAATGTGCTGGTTTTGATGTATTATTTCATGCAGATAAAGTGGTTGCAAATTCTAAACATACATTTATCGAATGGAATAGTATTTTGCAAACTTACCTATGTACTGTTCAGTTTGTTCACAAAATACTGATTCACACGGGGTTGTAGAACAATCTTGCTAATTAATAATCATTAGGCAAGTGCCAATTTTCGACCCTTTGTGATTGGTTGTAATTACAAGGATGGTGGCTTGCAGGGGACAGCACAGCACCATCTCTATAACTGCATTAAAAAATAGAAACCATTTATTTTCCAAAGCAGCCCATTCCTTAAATGAACCAGTGCTGGTTTAAAAATGTATTTTCAGTTTAGGAAAACTTCTTTCCCCTGAGGCTGCCAACATGGTTTACAAAAAGAAAGGTGTCCTAAAGGGAGCACTTCCACTTTGTAAAGTAGTTACCACCCCAACTCAGGGGTCATTAGCTCAATAATGGTTTGAGACATGGCAGTCAGCTTGAACTTTGGATTTATCCCAGTCCAACGTGAATTCTAGTAACCCCAAAATGGTCTTTGCTACTAAGCACTACTTTTTTGATTTATCCTTTAAAAATTCATAACTCTGGTTCTACTAAGTGGATTTTTGTCATTTTGGTCTTGTTTTATTCATACAAATATAATATATTTTCGAACCCTGTGTAGAGTATTTTTGTGGTGTTTTCATTGTTTTACTGTGTGTGAGTGATGCACACATATGTTACACATTGCCTCTTTAGATAAGCCTGACTGCTCTGTGCTAAGCTTCCAGACGGTGAGCACAGGTTATCTTTTAGTGTGTATCTAGCGTAACTTGACTAGAACGGTGGTTCCTGCTTGGACAGGTTGTCTACCTCTGGACCAAGACGTTACAGGAATTTCCACCCAACCACACCGGGAACCTCAATGTCATCACCAAGCTCTTCAATAAATGGCTCACCGAATGCACCAACCGCACCACTCCCACCAGAAAAAAGACCTACAAAAACAGCAAACGGTCCAGCTGGAACACACTACCTCAGTGAGTCCAAGCACACCTGCATACAACTTGAGAAAAATTGAGACTTTAAAACAACACTGCAAGATCCACATACAAAGCTGCCTTAAACCTCTACCAACAACAACTAGGTGAGAAAGAAAAAGACCCCAACTCTCAGACACGAAGCCAGCTCCAACAACAGCAAAGAACTTTTCACCATTGTGAAGGAGTTTTTCGAACCTGCAGCTGCCAACATCCTCCCATCCCAAGCACTCTGCAGAGACCTCAAACATAATCTACAGATCTACAACACATTTGACCAATAGCATACCAATAAAAACTCCCCAAACCAGCCGGACACCTTCTTCATTGCCAAAGAGCAGCTAAGCAACTGGAAGCCCTTCTTGAATGAAGGAACCATTGCCTTGATGAAAAGCATCAACTCAACTTCAACTGCACTTAATTGCGCCACCGAACTCTGGCTAACCACTGCAGTCAACACAGCGCTTCCAATGACATCTAAGCCCACATTCTCACACCATCCCCCTGCTCCATGGTACTCGGAACAACTTAAAAGTCTCCGCTCACATTGTAAGACCTTGGAACGTAAATGGAGACAAGGCTATTCTCCTTCACGCAAAGCCATATATAAAGTAGCCTTGAAAAAGTACCACAACTGTTGCAAAACTGCGAAAGCAGACTACACAAGAAAAACTGTGACTGATGCACAAAACTGCCCAAAGGTGCTATTCTCTGTTGTAAAAAAATTGACTGGTGCTAACTCCACCCCTCCTCCTCCGGCACTTGATGCCACCCAGTGTCAGGCCTTAGCGGATTACTTTATAAATAAAGTTGATCTTATCTATGACAATTTCACTACACTTCCAGGTACTATGTATACCGCCCCTGATTTAGTCCAGGAATTGGGAAATACCGACACTGATGCAATAATCACTACTTGGCAGCCCTTAGATGCCATTTCCTTCCTCTCCTGTTTAAACAGTGTGCGATCGGGCTCTCCACAGGACGTTCTCCCGGCCAAAAAACTAAAACAATTAGATCCCCTCACTCATCCCACCATCATTAAATTACTTAACGCTTCTCTGAGCGAGGCCCACGTCCCACAACCTTGGAAACACGCCATGGTTGTACCGTTACTGAAAAAACTGAGCACAGATCCTTCAAATCCTGCTAATTTTCGCCCTATATCTTTACTGCCAATCTTCTCAAAGATACTGGAGAGACATATAAATTCTCAGCTCTCTAAACTGGTTGACAACACTGGTTTCCTCCATCCTTCTCAGTCAGGCTTTCGGCCTAGGCATTCAACTGAGACAGCCCTCCTGGGGGTAACAGAGAGTCTTAGGCACGGTGTCGATCAGGGAAACACCATGGCGCTCATCCTGCTGGATTTGAGCGCAGCCTTCGACACCGTGTCACACTCCATCCTCATCGACTCTCTGAAATCCCTAGGGGTGGCAGGCCAGGCCTTGGCCTGGCTGGCATCCTTTCTCAACGACCGAAGCTTCCAAGTGTTTTCTTCCAAAGCAGCCTCCGCCATCTGCCCTTCCACCCGCGGCGTCCCCCAGGGCTCAATTCTTAGCCCTTTATTATTTAACATTTATGTTAAACCCTTGGCAACCTTAGTCGAACAAGCTGGGCTAACCCTGTTTTCCTACGCAGACGACACCCAGATCGTCTTCTCCTTATCAGGAAGAGACGTAAACAACATCTCCGCACTCAAGTCGGGCCTCACTCTTGTAGCCGACTGGATGCGGAGAAACTGTCTCAAGCTGAATGGGGAGAAGACCGAGGTGGTCATCCTGGGACAGAACAAACATCTATGGGGTCCCCGCCATTGGCCCATTGAACTGGGTAATGCGCCTACACCATCGACCGCAGTTCGTAACCTGGGTGTCATTATTGACGACAGGCTAACGATGAGACAACAGGCTACTAAGGTTTCAGCCATTTGTTTTTCAACTCTGCGGTGGCTTCACAAGATTCTGTGGATGCTCCCTCTCTCCACTCGCAGAACCGTAGTCCAGGCACTTGTAACATCTCGCCTGGACTATGGCAACATTCTCTATTTGGGAGCAGATAAAGCCACCATACATGTGCTGCAGGTGGTGCAAAACGCGGCTGCGCGCCTGCTTAAGAACGTCCCCAGACGCACCTCAGCCACTATTGCCTTGCGCGACCTGCACTGGTTGAGTATCCCTGAACGTGTTCAATTCAAGGCACTCTGCTACATGTTCAAGGCTAAGCAGGGCAGCGCCCCAGCATATGTTCAGGGGCTGGTAAAACCCTACAGACCCCTGCGCTCACTAAGGTCATCGGACACGGGTAATTTCACAGTACCTAGATGGAAGCTGACAAAAATTGGAGGCCGCTCCTTTTCGACTCTGGGTCCTAAATACTGGAACTCCCTCCCATTGGCATTAAAATCTGAGACCAACTTACTCCGCTTCCGTAAGCGTGACCAATAGTTGGCTGAGGCCTCAAGTTAAGGCGACATTTCCTCTTTCTTCTACAGTCTTTCCCTGGCGCCGGGAAACCCATTGTGTGTAGCTGTGCGCGATACAAGCTTAAATAAATAAATAAATAAAATAAATAAAGGAGCCCTCTGAGACCTATACACTCACTTCATGTAAAACTTGGAACCATCATCTTTGCCCCAGATAAGCTTGACAGTCTCCTCTTACTTTCTGTCCCTCAGAACCATCCGTAAAGTCTCCCCTTACTTCTCGGCTGAAGCTCTTAAACTTGTTGTCTTGGCAATGATTCTATCCCGCCTAGACTATGGTAATGCCCTTTATGTGGGCATCCCAGCCTACGAGTGCCACCGCCTGCAGCTCATCCAAAACCAAGCGGCTCGCCTCATTTTAAGGCTCCCTAAATCTAGTCACACTACCTTTCTGCTCAAGACTCTCCATTGGCTCCCCATCAAGGAGCGCTCGCTCTTCAAGCTGGGATGCTTGACCTTTATGTCTCTAGCTGGCACCGCTCCTGCATTCCTTAGATCTAAGATCTTTGCATATGTTCCTGCTAGAAATCTTCGCTCTGCCACTCAGTTCTTTCTCCTTGTCCCCCGATTTCATAAGAAGAAATCGGGAGGATCCAGGTTTTCTACACTTGCCCCCCTCTTCTGGAACTCACTCCCTCTGACAATTAGTTCTATTCCCTCCTACTTGGACTTTCGGGATGCTCTGAAAACCCATCTTTTTTCCTCCGCCTATACTTCTTAATCCTCCCCCTCCCTTCCTCAGTTTCAGTTCCCTTCTGCAGCACCAAGAAACCGCCTGGTAGTAGAGCGCTATACAAAACCCTTCAACTTCAACTTCAACTTCCCTGTGCTCACCACTACCATCAATACCTCCATAGCCAACACCTTCCCATCTTGTTGGAAAAATGCAGAAGTCACTGTCCTATTGAAGAAACCAAAAGCGGACCCCAACACCCTCAGCAGCTAAAGGCCCATCTCATTCCTGCCCTTTCCAGCTAAAGTTATGAAGAAAGCCATCAATACCAACTTTCAGACCACCTAGAACTCCATCAACTCCTAGACACCTCTCAATCAGGCTTTCACACCAACCATAGCTCAAAGACAGCCCTCCTTACAGCCATCAATGACACCAGGACATGGGAACCCTGAAAGTCAGAAGGGACCAAGGGTAAGAGTATGTTTTTAGAGACAATAGTCCCTATCAAAGAAGATATGCAATCATAACCACAAAACTACAATCAGAGTTGGGTATATTGTTTTCCCAATGGAAATTATTACATTTATTTACACATTAGATAAACATGAACCAGCATATAATCTCATGCAGTGAGCAGGAAGTGACAGGGCACAGGTAATCAGCCAATTCCCAGACCTCAAGCATATAGCTGCAGAGTGACTTTTTGGTGATACAAAAGTTACATTAATCACAATAGAAAAGACATCTTATGCTCCACATAAGTCATCAATCAAAGTATGGAGTCAAGATGTTGAATGTAAATAAATGTAATCATTTCCATTGGGAAAACAATATACCCAACTCGGATTGTAGTTTTGTGGTTACGATTGCATATCTACTTTGATAGGGCCTGTTGTCTCCAACTCAACACAGACAAAACCGAAGTCCTAATCTTCGGCAACAACCACTCCCCCTGTTATGCCTCTTAGTTGACCTCCAAACTTGGGCCCCCACCCACCCTTGCAGATCATTCTAAGAATCTGGGGATCATCCTGGTCACCAACCTCACCATGAGCAGACTGATCAATGTCATCTCCTCATCATGCTTCACCATCCTGTAAATCTAAGCAAGATTTTCAAGTGGATCCCACTATCCACCAGGTGTCATCCAACCTCTTATCACAAATAGACTTGATTACGGAAATACCTTCGACATCAGAATCCGAGCCCATGTCCTACCCTCACTCCAAACCACTCAGAATGTTGCCGCCAGACTCATCCTAAACATCCCTTGAAATAACCACATATCTCCACACCTCAACAATCTCCACTGGCTCCCAATCCAGGAAAGATGTAGGTTCAAGCTACTCACCCACGCTTACAAAGATCTCCAAAACTACACTTCAGCCTACTTCAACCACTGCCTCAACTTCTACCAACCTACCAGACACCTTTGATCTGAGACCCAGGCAAGAGCACACTTCCTCACATTAGGAAGACCAGAAGTGGAGGACGCTCCTTCTCATACCTCGCAGCCAAGACCTGGAACGATCTCCTGAAACTCCTCAGAACCTATCTTTCTCTCATGGACTTCTGAAGGAACCTCAAGACATGGCTCTTCCAGGCGAAACAGGAATGATCAGCTCCTCCTCCATCAGGCCTGCCCGATTCAGTGCCTGGATATCCTCACGGGTAATTAGCTGCACTCTACAAATTCACATAACATAACAGAACATGGGCTAAGGTATAGTGACTTATGAGGGCCTTTATGGAGCTGTCTGTACTCCACAAATACTCCGGCACCTTTACATTTACCTGCAGAGGTGACTAATGCTAAAGATGATTAGAACCTCTGCAACACTAGTTAAAGCTGTTTATGTTTCTAAAACAATGCACTCACTCTTACAAAGCCATGGGAATGTACCATGGACATATATAGGATTACCAAATGCCTCCATGGTAACAGAACACCTCTTTTTCTGCAGCAAATTAGTTCATTCTCAAGTTATTAATATTAGCTCAATTCAATTAAACAAT
The DNA here is from genome assembly GCF_964261635.1 of Lissotriton helveticus. Classification (NCBI taxonomy): domain Eukaryota; kingdom Metazoa; phylum Chordata; class Amphibia; order Caudata; family Salamandridae; genus Lissotriton; species Lissotriton helveticus. Next base: position 949,425,962 of record NC_136061.1, read on the forward strand.
TCAGACAAAAACACCTGGAATGTAAAAGCGAAAACCAGAACAATAAATGATGTATCTCAGTGACATAGAGCCATCTAATATATAGGATGACTTTTGTCAAAATAAAAACAATTGCATAGGGCCCCCCATAAAGCTACCAACACAGTAAAATTGATAGATTTGGTTTCAATCTCATAACAGAAGGAAGAAAAACTGATTTAGAGTTTCAAGGATGGAGTTAACTCCGTCAGGATGGTGGAGGAAAATACTGCTACCGTCCTGAGAGACGTACACCTGCCAGATTTATCCGCTGGCCTTGTATACAACACCCTATATTGACAGAAACTGCTGTCATGGCATTTCTTTTCTATGCATGAAACATTTGAAGGTCAAAATAATCAAACATACATAACACAGAGGGAGAGAAAGAGGCACAACCCAGTTCACACCATTCAAACATAAAAACTGGTATGACACCCTTTTCTGGTGCATGGAACAATTTTCCTAGAACACATATAGCTCGTGTCAGTCTCACCACCTACTGCTACACTCCCTCCAGGTAAAACTAGGCAATTCCAGGAATTGGATGAGGAAGGCTCCCTCACGTAATGTAACATGCTGCCGACAACATCCACACCCTCCTCGATCGAGCCAATATGGCTGCCCTCATCCTCCTGGACTTCTCAGCCACCTTCAACACTGTCTCCCACTACTCCCTCTGTGCAGGTATTCCTGATGCCGGTATCCGCGACAAAGCCCTAGAATGGATCTGTTCCTTCCTCGCCAGCCAAACACAGAATCAGACCTCCACCGTTGAACTCAGAGCCCACAGAGATCATCTGTGGAGTGCCTAAAGGATCCGCCCTAAGCCCCACCCATCTTCAACAACTACATGGCCGTGCTTGCAGCCATCGTCAGAAACCACGGATTAAACATCCTCTCCTACGCCAACGACACCGTGCTGATTCTATCCCACACAGACGAACCCACAGCTGCCAAGAACAACTTTCACAATGGGATGAAGGCAGTCACCACCTGATAAAGGGCAGTTTCCTCAAGCTCAACTCAGGCAAGACCAAAGTCCTCATCTTGGGCTCCACCCTCTCTGCCTGGGATGACTCCTGGTGGCCCGCTGCACTCTGAACCTCCCCACACCCACGAACCATGCACAAACCCTCAACATCATCCTGGACTCCTCAAACTCAATGAACCGCTAAATCAATGCCATCCTGTCCCTCTCTGCCTGTTTTGTAAGACCTTCAAGTGGATATCCACGAGTCCAGGAAAATGGTAACCCATGTGCTCATCAGCAGCAGACTCGACTATGGCAACGCACTCTATGCCGGCACCACCCAGAACCTCCTCTAAAGAAATTGCACAACATCCAAAACATCTCCACCAGACTCATCCCGAAAATCCCACACTGCAGCCACATCACCAGCCACCTGAGAGACCTCCATTTGCTTCCTATCAACAAAAGAATTACCTTCAAGCTCCTAACGCACGCCTAAAAAGCCCTCCACATGCCGGACCTGCATACCTCACCCACCGCCTCTCCTGCTACACTCCCACTAGACATCTCTGCTCTGCCCAACTGGCCATGGCCACCATCCCACGGATCCGCAAGACCATGGCTAGAGGAAGATCCTTCTCCTACCTCACTGGGAAGACCTGGAACTCCTTGCCTTTGCATCTCAGGCAATCACCATCGCTGCCGCAATTCAGGAAGGACCTCAAGAACTGGCTCTTCGACTGAACCACAGACCCCCCTCAGCACCTTGAGACCCTAATGAGTGAGTAGTCGCACTTTACAAGAAGCCTGATTGATTGATCATTTGCCATATCTTCCCTCCCTATTAAGGTGGTACTACGTGGGCAGACTCTACCTTATGGTGGGGCTGATCTGAGGGAGTTCTTATAAAACGTGGATCCAGTTAAAGGATAATTCACAAAGTATCCTTTATTTAGGTGGTATCCTAGGTTTATTTAAAAGGTGTTGTAAGGTGTTGTCAGAGTATATATATGGCTGCTATGAACATTACGTGCTACTGACGGAACTTGTCAACAAGTTCTGCCAACAAGTTGAGCTGAGTGGTTTTGGGAATTCATCAGGGACAGGTCAAAGTATACTTTAACCAAGGAACTAATAGTGCAGAGCACCAAAGAAAGTATATAGAGAGGACCTACCTCTCTTATACAAAAACATCAGGCATATTAAACTATTCAAGGGGTAGATAAATAAACATATGTATAGCAACAGTGGTAGAAAGAGACATATAGTGCAGCCTTTAACAGGAACCTTCCCATCATGACAGTGTAAATGTTTCTGCACAATGACAGTTCTAAACATAAAAACTTAAAAACAGTAACAAACATGACACAGTGACAGAAATGCAATAATTCAAATAAAGCACACATGCATAAGTGAAAACACTTGTAACTATTGGGACCCCAAGTATCATCCCTCAATATGTTTTTATCATTAGCAAATGAATAAAGGCTAAAACTCGTGGTCTGTTCGGGGTGGACGCCTTCTATAGTCACTATCTGTGGGTGAGATCCCATTATAGGGAAAATAAAAGTAAAAAAAGGGGGGAATGAGAAATGATAGCAGACAAGTGAGTAAACACATTGTTATGGCTTATGTTAGTTCACAACCCTATCCGTTAGTGTAGAATGTGAGAAAAGCAGTTGTGCATGCTTTTTCTCTAAATTGCTTGTATCGAGGGGCATGGCCAAGATGGCGGCTAGGTAGGACGCTTCTTGCTGTCCCTCCCATCCACTGCCGCATCTGTAGCACTGTCCTCAGCATCCAGCAGCCCACAAAATGCCGGACAAACGACGTGACCCCAGTGCATAAACCTGCCTGGACCTGAAATAAAAGCGAGAGATGCCAGGAGCGACGACGGCAGGCTGGGGTCAGAGTAAGCAGCGACGGCAGGAGAGATGCTTCACTCCGTTGGGCGCGACGGGCGGCCGCATCAAGATTCCTGAGGATGGAACGATGGGGCACTGACGGCAGGCCCCAGTGAGTCACACCCAGAGAGCCCGAACAAGAGCTGGGCCAGAAGACGAAGCACTGCCCAAGCAGAGAGCAGGGCCCAGCCGTGGGCCTGTGTGGCCTATCGGGGGCCCGGGCCTCGCAGGGAACAAGTGATGCTGCGGCCTGAAGGGACAATGCCACGCCGGAGTCAGAGGTGGGCCATAACTTGGCTGGATCCCAAGGCGGATGTAGCCTGAGGTGGAGAGGTGTGCAAGCAGCACATAGGGACTGAGGTAGAGGGGGCCATGCAGGGCCCAGGGCCTCTTACAGCCTGAGTGTGGTGCCCAAAGGAGCACAGACTTGCATGGTTTGGTGTACCCTGGGGGCCTGAAGATACCACACATTGAACTCAAAGGCTCACGGAAAGGCCGACGAGGCTCCTAGCGAGACATGCAAGACAAGTCACAACTGGGCAAAGCGGGTCCTCGGCCAAGGGTGAGCCTTGGCCCACCGAGCCAACAGAGACTATCCGGAGGCCTCTGAGGTTTTAGTGGCCACACTCCAGAGTCCGGTGGCCACAACAGGAGAAGGAAAAACACACCGGAGAAGAGTGACCGGCACATGTGGCGGTGAAAGAAAATAAGCAGAGGGACCTGAGATCAGGGGCCTTGCTGGCCGGTCCCCCCATTTCACAGCCACAGGGGAGGAGATTGGAGTCGAGGAACTGGGCCTCTCACGGGGCCAAAGACCTAGAAGTTTCAGAGGCAGCAAAGACCCGACAAGGAGGGAAGAGAGTAAGACCCCAGGGTAGCACGGTGGTCAAAAGGGTATTACAATGACCACCGGTCGGGTGAAGAAAGACCGCTCCATCAAGGACATGCTTTCGCGGCCAATAGGCGGTGGTGCAGCTGAACAGCCCTCCCCCGGAGAAGAGCCCCGTACCCCGGCATCTTATCACGATGGAGGAGCCAGTGACCGGAGTATTCCTGGAGGGCCTTTTTCTGTCACTAAAGGAGGATCTCCAAACGGTCAAGAAGGACCTTACATTAGACATTAAGGAGATCATAAGAGACACAGATGCGCTCAGAGACACAGGAGCAGCGATGGAAGAAAGAGAGTCAGATGCCATGAGACAAGAGATCATTCGCCACCGGGAACAACATATCAATTTACAAGCACATCTGGAGGATCTTGAGAATCGTTCCCGAAGGAGCAACGTCGGATTCGAGAAGTGGCGTCAAAAGTAGAGGGAAACAATCTCTTTGGGTACTTCAGAGACCGCTTCAATCACATTCTTGGTAACCCCAAGGACACTATGCACAAATTGCACAGAGCACATAGAGTTGGGCCTCTCCGCTCGGACTAGCCCCCTCCGGCAGACATGGTCTATGTGCACGATTTTCAAACCAAATAGGACATTTTACCAAAAGCAAGGGCAATGCATCCCATTTGATTCAGAGACCAAACCCCTACATTATTCCAGTACCTGGCCGCATTGACATTACAAAAGCGAAGAGACTTTTGCCTATTGACTGCTTACCTGAGATCTCAGAATATTGCGTACTCTTGGGGTCACCCCTTTAGACTTATCTTCCGATGGGAGGGCAGACTCCGGAAGATGTGCTAACTGATGGAGGCATGCAGGTTGCAGGTTGCTGTGACTAGATCCTCCTGGAGAGCAAGGAGACAAGGACCGGGAGTCTCCGGTTCGTGTGGAACAGCGACCACAGTGGTGGAGGCAGGGTCGCCGTTGGAGCCCAAACAAGCCGGATCAATCAAAAATTGCAAGAGGCCTTCGAATCGATCCCTTCCATGCTGGCAAAAGCTGAGGACAATTAAGCAGCCCCAGTGGGGTCTACTATTGGAGTTTTCTTTAGCGGGTGGCGGGTGGAGGGGGAGGGGCAAGAATTTGGCCGCATCATGGACCCCATTTTCTTCCCCGAGTGGCCTGGCATGGTCACTGGACTGACTTCAAACCTCATGTTGGTTAAATCAGTTGATGTTATTATGGGAATTTTTTCTTGTTCTTTCTTTTTGTTATTTTCTCTCTTTGGGGACTATGTTGAGGACCTCCATTCACAGATAATCGAGGGACATGTTCACAGACCAGGTAGGAATCTTGAGGAAAAGGGGACTCAGGCAATGGACAAGTCCACTCATTAAGAATGCCACCCTCTAATTTTAAAATTCTCTCACTTAATGTGAGGGGACGTAATAACCCGATTAAGCACCACGCGCTGATATCATATTTAGAACAGACAAAAGCAGATATCTGCATTCCCTATCCAGTTGTTATCCTCTTGCTCACTAAAACAGCAGGAGTGGCCATCCTTGTATCTAGGGCCTTTCAGGGCAGGGTGGTACAGAAGGAGGCTGTGATGAAAGGCAGACTACTCACCTACCACTTTGTGGTTGGGTGCCAGGAACTAATAGTGGGGACGGTCAATGCGCGAACGAGGGTCAAGAGGGTTTCTTACACACCGCCCTATCAGAGGTCTTTGCCACGGATGGACGCAGCATATTATATGGGGAGACCTCAATTTAGTATTTAATAACACTACAAACAGGTCAGCAAAATGACACGGACAAGTGAGCGCGTTGTCCACAGAGGGACACACTAGACTGAGAGAACTAGGTCTGGTCGACCTCTGGAGGGCCTCCTACCCTCAAGCAAGGGAATACTACTACTCTAATGCTTACAAAATGTACACAGATACCGGGCGACCTGTTTGGGGGGGTATAAACACTTTATGAGTCTCTATGTGGATGATGTTCTAGTGACACTTAATGAAACTGGTACATCGCGAGGGGCCTTCCTTATAGACTATTTTGGTAGGGCCTTCGGTTTCAAAGTTGATGTGGGGAAATCCGTGGCTCTTAACCTCTCTCTTCCCCCTGAGATGGTGGAACGCCTCAAGAGAAAACACTTGTTCCAATGGTCCCATGACACAATTTCTTATCTAGGGATTCAATTAGCTGCGTCCACGCACACCACGGCTACCATCAACTATACCACTTTACTTAGACAGATCCGCGCTGGCTTGGGTAGATGGAAACACTACCCGATCTCCTGGTTGGGTAGAGTAGCAGCAATTAAGATGCTGATCCTCCCCAAAATTCTATACGTGTTCCAAACATTCCCACTGCGTACGCCAACGGTTATGATTGCCAAATTGCAAAAGGAGAGCCTTCACTTTATATGGCAGGACCTCAACCCTAGGATAAAAAAGACCCTTAGCTTCTTACCACCTAGTGTGGGGGGGCTTTGAATCCCCGGTCTCCAACTGTACTACCATGCAGTCCAATTAAGGCACTTAGTGGAGTGGAATCGTTCAGAGTCGGGTAAACACTGGTTATTCCAGGGCAGTAGCAGGTACGTCACTGATGAAAATCCCCTTTTTTAAAAAGGGACACAGACCACGGAGTCTTTACCTATCCGATATTACAAAGACAACAATGACGACATGGGATCAGACCAACATTAAATACCACCTTACGACATTTCTGTCGTCTATGACCCCGTTATTTGATAATCCAGACTTTGAGCCAGGAATGGGGGAGACGGCTGGGCGCCACTGGGAGTACCGTGCTATGCGTCACTTTTTTAAAGTCGAATGAGGTACTCTTGTTTCAACAAATCAAAGCAGACTACGGCATCCCAGAAGCAGAGCGTTTAAGGTACCTACAGCTGAGACACTGAGTAGTGCAGCCACAAAACAGAGACGCCGCACAACGCCATCTCACTCTTGGCGAGCGATGGCTCCTATCAAAGACCTACGACAGAGGACTGATCTCTGACTTATATAAGTTACTGAACACTCGGACCAAGCACATATGCAATGCAGGGTGAGGTAGATGGGGAAAAAGACATAGGGAGATCCCTAAGCAATAAGGAGTGGGACGGTATCTGTCACAGAGCGCGTCACATGGCCAGCAATATGGTTCTTACAGACATGCTTACAAAAGTCGCAAATTACTGGTACTATACACAAGAGAGAGTATACAAGATCAACCCATCGGTGAGCGCAGATTGTAGGAGAAAATGCGGTGAGCGAGGTATACTGGTACATTTACTGTGGGAATGCCCCCAAATCCAACATTACTGGACCAAGGTTCTGGACGAAATTGACAAACGCCTTGAGACCCGACTACTTAGATTTCCTGCACATATTGTGTCGGGAGTACCAGATCCACTGGTCTATCCACTGAAGTCTAGGAGATGTCGGTTGATAAGCATTGCCTTTGGTACTGCCATGCAAACCATCTTGGCTCACTGGGGAACCGACCATACTCCCACACACACAGGCTGGTTAACCCATTTGTGGCACGTACTGGGAATAGACAAAATAACTCTTATGCTTGCCAGAAAAGGTACAGACTTTCGGGAGTGTTGGCTTCCCTTCCTGACCCTCCTGACCCAGGTATTCCATGAGCTCACGTGCCCCAGATATTTGCCCTTACTGTATTTACCTAAGAAGGGAACGCTATTGCCCTCGGAGTTGCACTGTTATATAGCTACACTACAAATTTGCTAAGGCTGGAACAAGGTTGAATGGCGGATGGGTGGGGGTGGCTGCGTTGGGAGTCTTTGTTTATCCATAAGAAGCCAGCTTACATGCATGCAGTGCAGGGCTCTGCACAGCCCAGAAATGTGGCAGGTTGCTTGCAGGCGTTTGTTCTGTTCTTTTGATTAAAAACAGCAATAAAAAGATTTGAACTATAAATTGCTTGTTTCTCATTTGACTTGGATCGTCCATTTGATTCCAACTGGAAGCCATCCCTGTAACAGGTGCAAAAGGATGGGTTCGATCAGTAGGAAAGAGGTAACTTCCTCCTGCCCACTGCAGGTACTGGCATGCCCCCGTCATAATATGTGCAGTACGGGCTGTGTAGGCCCTCTTTAGAGAGGATGCTGGGAGTTGAAGTTTATCCAAAAATAAAAGGCAACGTTTTGAATACATAGATGTTGGATATTAAGGAGTCCTAGAGGTTTTAGTATATGCAAATTGAGGCCCTTGTAGGTAGGACTATAAATCTGGACAGTTATTCAGGTGGGCAGAAAATAAAACTAAAGGGGCTTTAACTCATACATGTGCTCGACTAAGGTCCATGTGTTGAATCCAAATGAAGAGACACTACAAATTATTTGTTCTGGTTAATTCACATAAAGTGGTGGCACAGCTGATGGAGTAATCAACAGAGGCCCCACCCTGGGAACACCCATTCCAACTTATTATTTATTTTCTCAGAGCACCCCACAGAATATAATCATTCAAGCCTCGGATATCTGTGTGGAGGTGAAATGCCCAGCACTGCTCATATTTTAGCAGTGCTTTGCTCATATCTGAATACCTCTGTTCTAAATTCTGAATTATGCACCATTCAATGTCATTATGAGAGGCTGGCCTGGTATATGATGTCCACTAATGTAAGTGGGCACCTTGCACTGGTCCAGACAACCCTTATGGTGATATAAGAGGTCTCAGACAACCTTAGAAAGCTATCCAAGTGGTAGCTGTGGGGAGCAGCCTTCAGGCTTAGTCTTGAAGGAGTGTAAAGCAGCTTGTTTTACCAAAATGAAATCTTATAGTACAGATTAAATGAAAAAGAACCACACAAAGTATTTTATAAAAATATGTATTTATTATATAACACTATCTAGTATGTTACAGTATCTCCCATACAGAGATAGACACAAAGCACACCATACTAAAGCAAAGAAATCACAGTAAATAGCACTAATACACAATGGGCACGGGGGGGGCGCTAACCAAATACTAAGAAAGTGGTTTAAGAACCACGACTCGAGCCAGGACACTGTCGAGAGGACGTAGAATTGCTGGGGACCCACAGAACCACCCAAGGTAAGTAGATAGGGACCCCACGGAGAGCGTGTTCAATGTGTGAACACGACTACGTACTCTGTACAAGTTTATGTGAAAGTCGCGGTTGGATTTTTAAAGATTACGGACCCTTCCAGAGGACCATGAGGAAACCCAGTGGAAGACAGAAGGTTGGAAAGTCACCCCATCCGTGGATACCGTGGTACTCAAGCCACCTATCCCAGGGAAGGCGAGTGCATAGGTGTGAAGTGGTGTTGAAAACCGTCATCAAACCCAATGAAGGACTTCAGGAAAGTGCTGCTGCTGGAACAGGAGAAAGTGTCCAGAGGAATCCAAATGTGGAATCTTGAAAAGGAGTACCTGAAAGCAGAGGGGAGAGAGTCTAAGTCACTCAGGGGTGACCAGGAGACTTGGAAGACGAATGCCCTCCGATATCAGGTGCTTCAGGATAGATGACGGTGACCTTGACTCTGCAGCTGTGAGGACCAGGTGATGCTGAGGATGACCAGGACCCAGATACAAGCTGTCCCAATAAAGATGTCTAATACTGAGGGGTTGGTGTCCAGCGGGAGCACCAACAAGCCTTGGCAAATGCAACCAATGCAGGAAATCAAGAAGGTGCACAGTGGGGACCAGCATGGTCCAGGGGACTCACCATAAGCAGGGTAGTCAGGGCAGGCCCCATGCAATCATGGGAGCCCAAGGAAAACACGGTTTACCCTCAAATGGATCCAAGGACCAGAGGCACAGGTGTTGTGAGAGGCCTCCAGCAGCTCACCAAAAGATGTAGGCCACGATGCACACTATGCGGAGTGGCCAAAGATTCTGGTCACTGGTGATGCTTGAGGTTGGGGCTACTTGGAGCCTGAAAATCTTCTTGCAAAGATGTCAACAAGCCTTTGCAACTGCAAAGGGGACCCAGTACTCAGGGGTTTAGTTATTGCAACCCCCAAGAGGACTACTGACCCCAAATTTGGTGAGAGGGTAGAGCAGGCCTTGGGAGCTGGGTAAAACCACCAGTTGTGTTGCAAAGCCAACGGAGTCCGGAGGAGCTCAGGATCTGCAGACTGGTCAACTTAGTTGTGGTGCCTGCGTATGCATGGGGGTGACTACTTCACTCCAAGGAGCATTACTTTGGTGGCCCCTTGATGCTTCACAGGCCTTGGAAGGTTCCTGTATGATGCACAAGCACAGACGATGCAGCATACTCAAAGTACTGAAAGCAGAGGTTTGGGAAGATTCAGGGATCCCTCCCGCAGGAGGGTCTGGACAGGGGGGGAGGTTACTCCCATGTCCTTTGTCCAGTTTCACACCAGAGCGGGAACCAATGGCTCCCAGGACTGGTTTGAACTGGACTATGCACAGGGACATCGAATGTACAGCTCATGCAGACTTTCAGGAGCTGGCAAGCGCGCCCACCCATCCCTAATACACTAAATCTTATCTTGTAGGTGGTCACACTTCCCTGTGACAGGATGCCTATTGTTCTACCTTCCCCTGCTCAAGCTTGGCTCAGCAGCAGGAGGGCAGAAATGTGTCTCTGATCTGCAGCAACCATTTTGTGTTGTCCGTGACTAGAAGAATTGTACCTGGAACACCGAGAGCCTAACAAAGAGCTCTTCCATACCTTCCACACCGTTTACCATGTGGGGGTATGATTCCAACATGTTTGATACCAACAGTATAGGATTTGTTGCAGCTGTTTTCGAGATGTCATCGCTCAATTACAGAATGCCCCTCTATATAGTATATGGCTGCTTCACTGACAACCTGGGAAAATGGACTCCGTAGGCTACAGGGGTGTCTTGCTAATACAGGGGCACCCTCTCACTTAGAACCAAGCACCCTGCTCTCAGGATTGTAAAGGCCTGCAATAGGGGTGATTTATAGGTTTAAGTGAGGTGGCCCTTAGATATAATAAACCTATATCTTTAATAAGTGGTGTATGCACCAACTTACACAGGCTCCAATGGCAGGCCTGTAGTTCCATTTTGCATGGTCTCTCATGGGTGGCATAATGCACGTGTCAGCCCATGAGAGACCTCTGGGGTACATAGGCCCTGGGTAAATGGGTACCCTATACTAGGGACTTATAAGAGTACCCCAGTATCCAATCTGTGATGTACCTAAGTACTGAAAACAACCATTTAGGGAGAAAACAGATAGACTGGGCTCCTGATTGGCAGGATCCCAGTCAGACTAGTCAAAAAACAGCATCACATCAAGCAAAAAGTGGAGGTAACCAAAATAAGCAGATCCTACTTTCCTACACACATCAAATGTTTCGCATTTGCATGCATGCTTTGTTTGAATGATTGCATTTCTATCACTATGTCATGTTTGTTACTGTTTCTAAGTAGTAATGTTAGGAACTAGCGTTGTGCAGAAAAAAACTATGCTGCCTTGATGGGAAGGTTCCCAATAAGGGCTGCACTATGTGTCGCTTTCAGCCATTGTTGCTACATGTATGTTTATTTATCTCCCCTGAATAGGTTAATACGCCTGATGTTTTTCTATAAGAGAGGGAGGTCCTCTCTATATACTTTAGTTGGTGCCTTGCACTATTAGTTTATTGGTGAGGCTATATTTAGACCTGGACCTGATGAATTCCCGAGACCACTCAGCTCAACTAAATGGACAGAAACTTGTTGTCAAGTTCAGTCAGTAGCATGTATTGATCATAGTAACCACATATGTCCTCCTACAACAGCTTACATTTTTAAAATAAGCCTAGCATCCCACCTAAATAAGCAATGCTTTATGGATTATTTTAAGGCTTTTTTACCCTTTGAACTGGATCCAAGGTTTATCCAGAGAAAAAAAAAGTGATTTCTTAGAACTCCCTCAGGTCAGCCCCACCCTTAGGCAGAGTCCGTCCCTGGTAGTACCACCTTGCCAGAATGGGATGAGGTGGCAAATGATAAAGCATGTCACATTACGTGTGTGAGACTACCTCATCCAATTCTTGTAATTTACTTGTTTTACCTGGAGGGAGTGCAGTAGTAGGTGGTGAGACTGACATGAGCTATAGGAGTCCTAGGAAAATGTGTTCCACACACCAGGAAGGGGTATTACACTGGCTTTTGTGTTAAAATAAGCAAACAGACAGGTGGTGCAGAGGAGAAGGTTCAAATTATCACTTTTGGCTACCAAACATACAGTAATTGAGGGGTGTGTGAAGTAGAAGTACAAAGGAGTAAGGAGCTAAATCTAAAAGCACAAAGCATTGCAAGTGAAGCATGAAGAAAAGAAAAAAATGATGGGGGTTAGCAGGGGAGATGTAGATTGCAGAGGTGCAATGGTTTTCACATTTAACTTACATGAGAAACCAGACAGAAACAGCCAACCACATCATTAAATACAAAGCCCATGTGCACAAGTATAACAGCACCGCAGATGCTCTCACTCACAGTCACATCAAGCAAGCAGGTTCTCATACACATGGTATGAACTGGAAAAGCAGGACACATTGAATTTACATGTTGTCATTGATATGGGTTTAAAATCAACACCAGTTTTTTCCTTCAAAGCCAGTTTTGGAATGAAGCATTACACATGGAATTGAAGACCATATGATGTACATTCAAATTAAGTTATTTTACATGTGCCCCATCCACCTCTCAGTCAGCAAGTGTCTACAGAGACAATAGCATAAACTGTTTAAAACCTTATTGCATGAAGGGCCTACACCTGAATGTTCCTTGCTAAAGAAGAAATTTCCTTCTTTCAAAACATAAACAAACTCTAAAACAAGAAGATAATGAGGGCTTCTGCCTTGCAAGAATAGTGATAGAAAAGTTACAAGAAATACCATATTACAAATATGCATAACATCTACACAAATACAATACACTTCATTACAGTCAATAATTAATTGAAGAATATAATGTTTTACAAAAGTCAAAATAAACTTTATTAGGATTTCTTTTGAATCCATAAAAGAACATAAAAATGTAAAACTTTTAAATAATTTGTACATTACATATCAAGATGTATACATTTATGACAATATCTAAATCTAAGATATGCAAATGATGTCCTCTATTAAATTTTTCAATGTAGACCACTTTGCAAAATACTAATGTACAGAATATTTTCTGTTGTATAAAAGGTAGAAAAGACAAAACATTTGTTTTTATTTTATATAACAAATTAGGTATACCGGAATCCTGTAAAAATACACACCTTGTTAAAAACTGCCACTAACACAATAAATAATATTCAAATATCAAATCCATGGCAATCAGTGAATAATGTTAATGTACAGACATTAGCAAACACTTCCTGAAATTAAATTACTTTCTTCTTCATAGACCAATTCATCCAGATGGTCTAGGGATTTCCTTCTCTTCATTGCATGAAAGATATAGCCTGCGACTGTCTGGCTTTACCCAGGCGTGTTCTGCGGAGCGTGCAGGTTGACTGCGCTTTATAGCACTTAGAATGAGCAGCAGGTGTGGGCAATCACTGGGCCGCCTCTGGGTACACCGCGATAATCTGGAACGAGTAGTCCATCCCCAGATAGTCCAGGAAACAGGCACAAAGGATCCAGCGCAGCATCAGCGGAATGGCTGAAGCTTAGCCAGGCTCCCGCAATCCGGTCGCCTATATTCCAATTATCCTGACAATACGTTCTTCTTAGATATTGCGATCAGTGGGCAAAGTCGGCGGAACTACTGGTGCGGCTAGCAGAGGAGGTTTGCTAGACGACGGCTGCTGCTATGGTTCTCTTCAGCGATCGGAGCTGCTACAGTGGCGACAACCCGGAGCTGGCCTGGTGCTCGGGACAGGAGGCGGCTGCTGCGGGAGCACCGTGGTTCCCACGTGGTGTGTAGGCCGTAAGAAGATCTGCACGGCGGCGCCACCGATGAAACGATCCTGTCTGCGGTAGGTGGAGGCCTCGACCGGACTGTGGGACTGGCGCCTTGGCTGGCTGGAGGATTGCCTGGAGGCTGACAGCACGGTAGGGCTGTGGAGCATTGCCGCAAGTGTAGAGGAGTGGTCCTATGGCGGCGGCCATGATGCACCTTTCCTATCGATGCCCTACCAGCAGAGCGCAGTAGAAAGGAGCCCTCTGATGCTCTGGGCGTGCTGTGGACTGTAGAACAGTGCGGATACGGCGCAAAGACTTGTGACGTGTGCGAGCCTTGGGATGGGCGGCTGATTGCTGCCCCTGTCCCTGACATGCTGTGTTGTGATTGTGGGAGGATATTAGGTGAAGGCCGAGGATCTTAGACACGCATAGGCCGGAGGCCTTGTTCCCTGCACTACAAGTAGCTGGAAGTATAGGAGGAGGCGGGGTGAGCGCTGATCCCTAATAGTGCTGGCTCAGTTGTGATTATACTTGTGGCAGGAGTCGCTGTTCATTGCACTCCCGAGAGACACTGGCACCGAGTGGCCTGCACGCCAGGAGCCATATATTTGGAGGCGACGGTACGGCTGGGGGGTGGGCCACCATCACGTGGCAGCCGCGTAGGCCCCACAAGAGGTACAACAGCTGCCCCTGGCCGCATGGAAGTGGGATTCATACCTGTATATTTTAGGAGGCCTGGTCTCTACCTGCGCTTTGCCCTGTCTGCGATCCCAGAGGTGGCTGGATTGCGCTGGGCGAGGTGACGGCCCAAGTCAGCGGAAATCTGCAGATGCCCCTATGCTCTGCTGAGAATTCAGGTGCGCCGGGCAGTGCCGTTTCTCCTTCGAGACACTTCGCACACACTGCATTCCCCGCAAGTACTATGGGACGGGCGCAAGGCTGCTCGGCACCGACAGTTAGACACGCCACTTGAGACACGATCTCTATTTGGACTTCATCCTAATATAGCTGGGGGTGCCACAATTCCGGGTCATTACTTCTCCAGTGGGACGGTGCTCTTGCAATATTTTATAGGGCTACTTGTCTGTGGCATAAAGATAACTTGCTGTGGATCGGCTCTACAAGGACACCATGGGCCACCTCGATTCCCGTCAACCTCGTCTCACCTTCAAGGCTAAAAGACCTCCCAAGAAAACATCAGCAGAAGGGGGTCCTGTTAAGGAGGATACACTGCCTGGTAAAAGCCCAGGCGCTGACAGTGATTTGCAGACCATCCTTACAGAAATGCAGCAGGGGTTTACGACCATAGCGTCGAAGGTTGATACGTTGACGACCCGTATAGATGGCATCACCCATAAATTGGACAGTCACGAGACTAGGATCAAGTAGGCAGAGCAGCGGATATCCGACTCTGAAGACGTCACGGAACAACTGAAAATGGCTATGACCCAAATGGACAAACTCATGAGAATAATTGATGCTAAGAATGAGGACATTGAAGCTAGAAGTCGCCGCAACAATGTTCGCATTTTAGGGATACCCGAAAGTACAAACACGGGGCGACTTGAACAGTACGTAAAAAAACTGCTCATGGCTGTCATGGATGAGGGAGCCTTATCCGCCCAATTCATAGTGGAGAGGACGCACAGATCGCTGGGACCCGAACGCCCCCTGGGGCAACCCCTCGTCCCATAATAGCCCGCCTGTTAAACTATTGGGACCGCGACGTTGTCTTGAAGGTGGCAAGGGAAAAGAGACAACTTACCAATTCCGGAGTGTCCTTCACCATCTTTCCAGATTTTACAGCCTGGGTGCAGGAGGAACGCAGAACATTCAATGGGGTGAAGCAGAAACTTTGACAGGAACAAGTGGATTACGCTCTCTTATATCCAGCGCGTCTACGAATTACCCACCAGGGTAAACAAAGCATCCACATGATGCCACAATCTTTGGATAAGTTCCTTAAAGAGCTGAAACAGCGTAAGACTGCCCCTGCAGACCAAGATGAGTCTACACAGATGCCACTGTCGGATGTTGAATGACTTGATGCTGAATCGCAGAGCCCAACAGTCAGCGGTGTCGCTGATGGAGCAAAACTACGTAATGGACTTGGGTGGACTTGATCTACAGACCACTGTAATGTATACCACTGATTGTTACTTTGGAATAGTTTTGTATTTTTATTGCTATCTTAAGTGCTAAGTGAGGAAATTTTAGAACGTAAAGTAATTGATACCTTATACCGGACACCCTTGCTGGTGTTAGGGACTGCTGGGAGTGGGCGGACCCCTGGCCTATAGCAAGGTTCAGGTGTGCCATCTGGAGTGCAGACCCCATGGGTGTACCCCTGTTGTTTCATGGTTTGGATATATTGGTGGGTGGGAGGGGTGGAGTATGACTGGCATGGTTGGGATGCTTCAGTGGGAGGGGGGTGGGGTGGTTGGGGATGGTTACTATTGGCTGCTTAAATTGTTGGGGAAGGGAGGGCAGGGTGAGAATCGGCTGGCATGTTTGGGATGCTTCAGTGGTGGGGGAGGGGAGGGGGGAAGTTCGATATGACACATTGTTCATGGATGCATGAGATGGGCTGGCGGAAGATGGTGATTTGAGGGTAACGATAGAACCCTTACAGGCTTTGTTGATTTATTCTGTATGCACTGCAATTATTCATGACTGGCGAGCCGCCTGAAAAAACTGTCACTGTACTATCCTGGAATATTAGAGGGCTTAACGATGCAAGAATATGTAGACAGGTATTAGCTTACTTGGATCGACATAAGGTACAAATGGTGTTGTTGCAGGAGACGCACATGTCCCCTCAATCTCGACCTTCTTTTGCAAGCAGATGGGCAGGCGTCAGGGCTTTTTCTGCCTATTCATCCTCTGCTAGGGGCACTGCTATATTGATAAAGCGCTCAGTTCCATTCACACTCCTGGGTCAATTAGTGGATACTTCTGGGCATAACGTGATCCTGTGGGGGAGGTTAGGAGATGGGACAGTTACCATCGTCAATTGTTATGCTCCAAACACAGACACACCCGAGTTTTTCACATGATATGGGGCAAAATACTAGATATTGTCTCCAAGTACATCATTTGGGGAGGTGACTTTAATGAGGCATTGGTGCCTGCACAAGACAGAGCAGATGGTATGTCACAATATCATAGTAAGATGAGAGAGACGCTGCAGGGTATTGTGGAGAAAGGAGGACTGGTAGATAGCTGGAGGCATATATACCCCATGCGACAGTAGGGTATGCATTTTACCTCTTATACAGGTACGTGGGCACGGCTGGATTACTGCTACTTGTCAAGAGACCTGGCTGTTGGTGTGACTGTTGCGAGGCATTTGGCTAGAACCTACTCTGATCACTGTCCTGTGTTTGTTACGATGACCATACCTGGATATGACCGTCCTAGACGTGCTTGGCGTTTCCAACCCACTGCCCTGCTAGACACAGTTTTTAGGGAGGAATTGAGGGAAGACATAACAGACTTCTTTCTTCGTAAAAAGGGTACTGCAGATAGTGTTGAGATGGTGTGGGAAGCCTTCAAGGTCACAGTTCAGGGGTGGTGTATAGCCAAGAGTTTTGGGGTGCTACGCGATATCCAACATACCCTGCATAAACTGGAGGGAGACCTGAAGGGGTTAGAGAAGAGAATGATATGTAGGGATGAGGGGGCTGCGCAACGAGAGTTTAGAGCCAAATTGTCAGAATATGAGGAGGAGGCGCTGCGTGAGATGAAATTCCGGAGCAAATATTGGGTAGCCCGCAAGTATGGTGAGGGGGAGCGACCAGGGAGAGCTTTATCTGAGGTCATACGGAATGCCCGCTGTACTAACACTATCTTGGAACTTACCGACTTAGCAGGGGAGCCCTGTAGGGACAATGAAAAAATTATGAATGTCCTTACAGCGCATTATGAGCGCTTATATACTACACAGACTACAGGAGATGTAGATCTGGATGGCTTCCTGGGAGAGGTGGCTCTATGCTGGCTGAGTGATGTGCACAGGGAATTCTTGAGTGCCCCCTTGGAGCTTGACGAAATTAGGGAAGCAATAATGTCCCTGAGCAACGGGAAGGCGCCAGGCTTAGACAGCATACCTGCAGAGTTTTGTAAGTGTTACAAAGATATCATGGCGCCGGTGTTGCGAGAAGTGTTTGAGGACTCCTTGGAGCAGGGGATATTGCCACGCTCTATGCGCGAAGTACTGATTACGTCCCTCTTGAAGCCGGGTAAAGATCCTACGATCTGTGATTCCTACCAGCCCTTATCATTAATAAACTGTGATGCGAAAATATTGGCCAATGTATTGGCCACAAGGCTATCCCTATTAATGACCAAAATAATACTTTCAGATCAATCGGGCTTCGTTCCGACTAGGGCGACCACTCATAACCTGCGCACTCTTTTCTCCCTTATCCAAACGGTGGCGCCGGAATTCCCGCTTGCCGCTGTGTTTTTAGATTCCTCTAAGGCGTTTGATTCTGTGGAGTGGAGGTATCTTTTTACTGTTTTACAGAAGATGCATTTTCCTCCAGTCTTCCTGGCCTGGGTGCACTTATTATACACTGGGCCCACGGCAAAAATACTTGTGAATGGTCATCTATCAGAATCGCTGTCAATAACCAGGGGCACCCGGCAGGGGTGCCCGTTATCTCCCCTTTTATTCGCCATCGCGATAGAGCCATTAGCATGCCGGATACGACAGCTACATCAGGATAGCGCATTTCGGTGCCTTCAACGCCAAATCTCATGATCACTTTACGCCGATGATGTGACACTGTATGTTGCGGATCCTCAAAATAAGTTGAATGCCCTATTGCGGGAATGTGAGGTCTTTGGTAGACTATCGGGGGTTGCCATTAATTGGGGGAAGTCACAATTTTTTCCGTTAACTCCCGCAGTCCTTGAGGTCCCCTTAGATTATCCCCTGGAATGGTGCCACTCCGATCTGCGATACCTGGGGATTCAGATTTCCAGGGATAAGGAAGAGACGATGGGGATGAATTATGGTACGGCTATCACAAAATTAACTGACACTGTCACACGTTGGATAAGTCTCCCTTTATCAATGGCTGGCAGAGTTTCTCTTATTAAAATGGTTATACTACCCCGCTTCTTCTATTTCTTTCTTAACATCCCGTACTATCCGGGAGCCTTTTTTTTCAAAACTTTGAAGACGGAATTAATTAGGCTGGTGTGGGGTGTGCGCCAACCGAGGCTCAGATGGGCTGTTATGGCACAACCGTACAACAAGGGGGGATTTGGCATTCCAGACTTTGAGGCGTACTATCTCAGCGTGCAAGCCCACTATGTGTATCACTGGATTAAACCTACACCGGATATGCCTCAGATTGCTGTGGAAGATAGGATTGCTCAACCTCTACCCCTCAACGGCATTATTCATGGCCCAGCCAGTGCCCTGGAAACTCCACCGACCACGGTGTCTTGTATGATCGATGCCTGGAAGAGAATACTGCGTATATTGCAGGCTTTGTTGCTCTATGAACCTTGCATGCCCCTTACCTATCATCCCCGGTTAGTGCTGCTACAAGAAACCGGGTTTCAGACTATGTGCCGGCGTCTTAATATACTTATATGGGGGGACATGTTCTTCCATGGTGTGTTCCGTTCTCTGGAGCATTTCTTTGGTGATACTGCCCCCAACCTCCTGGAGTTCTTCTCCTACATACGATTGTGGGAAGGCATGAAAACGCTGCTTCCTGACTATCCAAGGGAGGCTGACTGTGTTGCCCCCTTAAATGTTACTCTATGCAACACAGACAGCGCGCATTTGGTATCATGCATCTACAGTAGTCTCAGGACACATACATAAGGGGTGATGGGGACGGCTCAGGAGCACTGGGGCGCAGATTTAGGGAGGGATGTAACCGATGAGCAATGGGAATATTGTTGTGGAGTCACAGAAAGCATAACATCCAGTTGTAGATTTAAAGTCATTCACTATAAGTTCCTGCACAGAATCTATTACACCCCTGCAAGGAAATACAGGTTTAAGCTAGCTGACACGGACTGCTGTGAACGGTGTAGGCAACCCGGAGCTGGGTTCTTGCACCTGGCATGGGAATGCCCTAAATTATGGCAATATTGGGAGCAGGTACATGAAGCCCTGGAACACGTTAGACACTAATTTTGATAAGGATCCTTTGATCTTATTATTGGGTTATACTGCGCATATACCTAGAAGCAGCAGGACATTTTTAGACGTTTCTCTGCTACTGGCTAAGTGACTACTTGCATGTCGATGGGGGAGAGGGAGGGCCCCGAAGTTCAAGGAATGCGTGCAGGACATGCTATACTGCCAGGAACACGGTGGGATATATGCAGAGACTCAACCCATCGCTTCCAGACCTAAGGACATATGGGGCCCCATACAAGCCTACATGCTGCAAATGGGGACAGCTCAGGTGGAAGGCGCAACCCGGGACATGGTCGAGCAGGAGGGGGATACTGAGGAAAATGTTTCCTGCTAGCTGTACCACTGTTGGAAAGCGATTTACTAATGGGGGATCACGTGCATGTCAATGTGAGCGGGTAGCATACAAATGTTGCATTGTACCCCGACTTGTCCATGCTGAGTCTGCTACCGTTGGAAGGTGTCGATCGCTATGTTTACATTAATCCTACAGGTGTGCTTCTGAATGGTACTATAAATCTGTAAGGTTTGCATTCCTGATGACTGTAAGACAAAGTTTGCAGAGCCACTCGCTATGCATCACTCTCGTGCTGGAAGAACTGTACTCATATGTAATGTTTCCAAATACCAAAAATAAAGGTTTAAAAAAAAAGAAAACAAAAAAAAAGGATCCAGCGCAGCAGTCCGGTTGACTACGTTTTATAGCGCTTAGAACAAGCAGCAGGTGCAGACAATCACTGATATGCCTCCTAGAGCCCCATGGTACTCTGGGACGAGTAGTCCTTCTCCAGATAGTCCAGCAACCAGTAAACAGGCACAAGGATCCTGCGCAGTAGGCGAGTTGACTGCACTTTACAGCGCTGAGAACAAGCAGCAGGTGCAGGCAATCACATGGCTGTCTCCTGGGAGCCCGCGGTACTCTGGACGAGTAATCCTTTCCCATACAGTCCAAAAACCAGCAAACAGGCCCAAAGGGTCCCACGCAGCGGGCTAATTGATGGCGCATTTTAGCGCTTAGAACGAGCAGCAGGTATGGGCAATCATGGGCTGCCTCCTGGGACCCGCAGTACTCTGGGAGGAGTCGTCCTTCCCCAGATCGTCCAGCAAACAGGCACAAAGGATGTTTTACATATTTTGGTTGATGTATCAATTTTTTCTTTCAGAGTGGTTCAATCAACAGCCCTAACATGTCATTAGTAGACTCCAAACAATAGTTTTCAAACCATCGGCACCAGCTTCAGAACAAGGTCATGCAAATGACCATTTTGACTCAAACAGTTTGCAAACTGAATCAAGTTCCATATTCTTCCATCTTGTGTTTTCACCACACTGTTAAGTATGTTTACCATAACTAATAGGTTTGTGATTTTAGACCAGTCATTCCTTCCTACAGGCACTTTCACTTACTCACTTACTTTCTGTCTTGTTTGGGACAGAGATTTCTGTTTTTCTTATTCCTCATTCCTTCACGGCTGCTTGTTCACTTCTCTCTTTCTCCATTCACTCTCAATTATTACCATCGCCAAACTCTTGTTCCAATGTATGCAGTTTTGAGTTTCTTTACCATAAAGAATTTTAAAGGAACCATGTCATTCCCTGTTCTTGTCTTGTTTCCCTTGCACAAATCTAATTGCTTCCTTTCTTTAATAGTTTTTTTGAACATCTCTACAGCCCCATTAGTCTTTCTTTCATCTTCATTATTCCATTATGTCTCTCCTGAGCTAATCTGATTTGCGTTTTGTAAATGTTGTGCATCTGGGACCCCGTTCTTATTGCTACAGATGTTTATCCCAGTTTTATTTAGTATGTGATATTGCACACATAGGTAATCTCATACATGGCACGAAATATAACTTTCATTACCATTTGAGTGTATACAGTTGCCTTTAGATATATTTGGTTGACTTAAAACAGAATCTTTGCTTATTCTAATTCACTCCTAAATATGTTATACATCTTAGAATCCACTAAGTTGCAGCACTATTAATTCAAGGGCGTAACAGTACTGGGCAGTTGCATTTTGTTAAGGTTTTTTGTTATCACTACCGCACAAAATGTGTTCCTGCATTAAAGTATGTTGTGTTTATGCACTAAAGTCGTTAAACATGCAATAACATATTTGTGAAAAAAAGCCTGAACAACAAATAGCACTAAACATGGGCGGATCTAGCGGATCTCGCGTACGCGAAATTGCGGATTTACGGATTCGCAATCCGCGAAGATACGCGAACTCTCGCGGATTTGCGGATTTTCCCGTTTTTTGTGTTGGCGAGCGTTCGCGCCGATTTTGGGACAATTTCGCAATTGCGAACTTACTTTTCGGCACGCAACGGCCGCGACTATGTTGTTTCTACGTCTGGTTTATCATCACAGGTTCACAGCACCCTCTGTTTCACCACTGCCACCCTCTGGGACACCCATGCCACCCTCTGGTACATCCTCACTGCCACCCATTAGGTTTGTTTATCACTGTAGTTTATGGGGGGTGAAAAAAGCAAGCACACCTCCCCTACTTCAACTGCCATGAATTAATTGGGGGTTGATTAATGTGTCAGTTATTTAGAAAGTTCCAGTCTGGCTGGCACCTGCTTCCTTCCTTATCTGTAATTTGCTTTCTGTTGCAGTGAAATTTTTTTTCACAGGACCTTTATGGTCTACTTGTAGCTATTCTATGAGCCTGCTGTTTGGGTCATAGCAGGGTCATAGAATAGTTGCAAACTCTGGAGGGGCCCCTCAGGAAGCACTACAGTGAATGTTACAAATGTTAAGTTTGAACTTTTGCACCTGCTCATTGCTTTCAGTTTAGCAAAAATCGTTTTTTCTGCAATTTCGCGCGTTTTTTGGGGCGCGAATCCGTGCGAGATCGATTTCGGGAGCCGCGAATGCTTGCGAATACACGTATTTTTTTTTTGCGACGTGTATGTTCGCGTGCTTTTGCGCGTGTTCGCGAGGCGCTTGTAGCTATACGTTTGCCAAGTTACCCTAGCGGTCGTACACGGGCGCGGCCATCTTGTTTGCGTGACGTAATTCCGTTTCCGGCCGCTATGTGTAATCTCGCAAACTGTGCTGCTCGCTAGTACAATTTCGCGCGTGCTCGCGAGGAAAATCTCGCGCGAACTTACCCACGCGGTCGTGAACGGGCGCGGCCATCTTGTTTCTCATTCATTGCTATGGTTCTGGGCATGCTTTCTGTATCCTCTCTGAATCTCTGCCATCCTTTGCTTGTTTGAAGTTTATTTAATCTATTTTACTTATTATCTATCCCTCTATTTTTCTAGCTGTATATTTTTGTGTTTTCTGCTACTTTTAGTTACTTTTAAACTACTTTTTTAAACTCTTTTCTTTTCTTCTTCACTATTCTATTTCTTCTTTATCATTTAAGTTTATTTCTGCCCAGACCATGGTAAAGGGAGCCGGGAAGCACCCTGAGAAGGGGAAGGGTCCCGCACCCCGTGCCCGGCTCCCGTGCGGGCGTTTGAGGGGGGAGCAAGTGGTGCCGCGGGAGATCTTCAGCGCGGAGGAAGTGGCGGCACTCATCTTCCACGTCCAGCGCCGCCTCCCCAAGACGATCCTGGGAGGCGGCAAGATCGCAACTGGCTATGGCATCCGGGAGCGCCGGAAGCGGTGGGAGAAGGTGTGCCGGGCCATGTATAAGCTCTCTGGGGTCCGGCGCACATATAACCAGGCCACCCACCGCTGGACCGATGTCATGGACCGGGAACGGGACTTGCTGGACGCTCTCGGCGTAGAGGTCCCCGGGCTTGGTGAGTAGTAGTAGCTATTCATCACTACTCTGTTTTATCCGGCTCTGTTATTTGCAAATCTTTGTTCTTTACCAAGAGCAATAATGCTGCCGATTACATTGTTGGTAAATTATATTTGAAAATCTTCTATGCATTTCAGGTGCACT
The DNA here is from genome assembly GCF_964261635.1 of Lissotriton helveticus. Taxonomy (NCBI): domain Eukaryota; kingdom Metazoa; phylum Chordata; class Amphibia; order Caudata; family Salamandridae; genus Lissotriton; species Lissotriton helveticus. The sequence continues at coordinate 949,449,656 of NC_136061.1, forward strand.
GCTCTCCTTCTCAGTAGCCTTGCTTGCTACTATGCTTATTTGTTTTGTACATTGTGTTCATTTCATTGGCCTGAGAAATTATGTATGAGTGTAGTGTAAAGATAAGAACTGCGTAATGCTAGACACTAAGGGTCATATTTTCAATTACCGGCGCATCCCTGCAAAGTAGCAGGGATGCGGCAGTAATTGTGTGCCATGCCACCACCACCCATTGGCCCAAAACGTCACAGAAGCCTTACGCATCTGTGCCGTAAAGGCGGCGCATTGCTGGAGTTGCGTGCCAACGATGGCGCAGCTCCAGCAATGCTCTGGGGTACCCTATCTCCCCAATGCTGCATCAAGCCGTACGTCGGCTTCAAGCGCGCAGGGTTTGACTCATGCATCATTGTCTTAAAAGTGACAGATTGACATCTTGTAGATTTCCCTCAGCCACTTTTAGGATTCGTCCCTGCGCAGGTACGCCCTCCCTTGCGCCGGAACGCCCCCTGATGGCGCAGGGCTTTACAACGTGATGCATCGCCCATAATTTCTTTTTTTTTAATATATACGCCGCACCAACACCATGGCGAGTCTTTTGTTCTGCCGCTGCGTCACAAAAGTCACGCAACAATGGAGGAAAATGAGCCGCAAGGGACTTCTAAATCAGCCCCAACAGACTGAAGTCCACTCCTTCCTTTAGACACATGGCTATAAGAAGAAATAGTGGTGGTGGTGGGTGGATTGATAGTTTGAGTATTCACTGATCTGCAAGCAGGATGGACTTTGTCTGTCACTTCGCGTGCTGCGGACTGCTGCCTGCAGTGCCAGGCCTAGGCAAACCTCTTTAGTAGTCTGTTTATTGAGTTACATAGGAACTTTCTAAGTCAACGGTCCGCAAATCAGGCAATACGAATAACGTAGTATACCACATGAGATAGATCCCGTGGAATAGTTGTCTATCTATTTGCTATTTCTCCAAAAAATGTTGTTATTGTTCTTTTGAAATGGTTGATTTGGTTGACAAATCTCATCCATGTTTTCTGGTCTTTCTTTCTTTCATGTTGTACATCAGCTCCCCCCAAGGGCAAGAGGACACAGGAGGAGGAGGGTGCTGTTCAGGATGCAGGCCAGGATCGGGCAGGCGAGGGCTCCTTTGGTGGCCCCAGTAAGTTTTAATTGTAATAAAGAGTACCTATTTTTTCCTAGCGTTCCTCATTCGATTTTTTCTAAATCGTCTTTGATCTTCTTGTAGACTGGATATAAATTCTTATCCTGGCTCTAATATGACTCCCTGTGGTATTACTAGATTATTCTTATTAGTCTGTCTGTGTAGCTAACTAAGATTGGACATTTGGCAATTCCATTGGACTCCCATTCTATTCAGCAATAGCTCTATGCACTGTCTCCTTACTGACTAGATAGTGTGGCAGAGTCATTCAGCTCCCGAAGTCACCGATTATTGATCCCCAATGATCTCTAGATTATCGTACGCAGGACAAGAGAGTACGGAGTCACAGCACAGTTAAGAAGTGTCAGAGGCACTACTCATGCTTGCAAAAATTCCAAAACCTTTAGCTCATCCACTCTAGTCTGGAGGACCAAAAACCACAGAGTCTATTTAAGTTTAAAAGCTTTATTAAAAGTAAACACATTTATTAAAATCTACTTTGTCATAAAACTATTTCACTGAAAACGGAAAAGTGGTTAGTGCTGACGATTAATTGGACACATTTCTTGTGGTCGAGCCGAGCTCTCACCTGGTTTGAACTTGATCCTGGTCGTGTTCTTAGGAGTCAAGCTTCTGTCTGTTAGGAGAAAAAGTGGTGCGTGTTAAAAATAAAAAGCAAGCATTCATCAGTTGTGCATAAAAGTGCAGCAAGACAACAGCCTTCCCTGGAAAAAGGGACATTTTTACTTTAGAGTAGACAGTCACAAATTATTACATTGTATTCTGTTTTTTTAACATTTCTCCTAGACCAAATATTATATAGTAGTGAGTGGTGTATTCTAACATTCTTAAATGTACTTTGTAGGTGTAACATCTGGTGACGGGGCCAGCGCGGAGGTGGCGGTGTTGGGCGAGGACTCGGAGGACTCTGGGGAGGAGGCGGTGCAAGAGCCGGCGGACGGTCCTGTGGGGGTTCAAACGGTGGTGGCGGAAACAGGTAAGCTATATATTCCTTACTTATTGAGATTGAAGACTGCATAGTGTGCTTTCTGCACGGGTGTATTACAAATCAACCAGGTAGTAGCCTCCTCGAAATGTACTTCGACTTAGCTGTGAAGTTTTTGGTGAGAAGAATCCCAATAAGTTCTTAGACGAACGTGATGGATGGGATGAACGAAAAGCGAAAGAAGGGTGTAAGTAAGTGGGACGCGAAATTGTATGATGGCTGGCAAAGAAGAACGATATGTGTTTGCTTGGCCCCCGAGGTGGCTGGGAAGGAAAGAATATGGTATGGTGCATGGCTGGGTCAATGATGAAGCAAGGATGGGTGGAAGGACAGCAGCCTGGGTGGGTGAAACAGAAACTGTATGTGTGCGTATACTTTGAATGAATGGATGCCTGGAGCATGGTATTCTCTGACTCTTAGATAGCACATGTGTATCTAGAGAGAGTAGATGGTCGCTGGATGAACTAAGTGTTACCTTGAAGAGCATGTACCACCGCACCCGCACGTCCGTTCCAGTGCAGGGAAGGCAAGGAAAAGAAATTGTAAATGTGTCCAATACTACCATGAATAGTAGCAGTACTTTGTATTGCGACTGCAATCACAGCATATATCTGGTTATTACGGTGGACACTCCGTACCTCTCTTAATAACTTTAGTTTACTTGTAGTACGTCATTCATGTGTGGGTGTATCACTGTTCACTCAATATTAAGCAAAGCACCTAAAGTCATCCCATATGTCATCAAATACGTCCCATGTGAAGTGATAGATAACCAAATTAGTTAGCTTCTTCATTTTCCTTTTCTAGTACTCATTTGCACTGTAGGGTGAAAGGTAAATTAATTAAGCAGTAGCCCTTGTAACAGAGTATTCTCAGTGCCACCCGTAATAGAAAAGTAATAGCTTCACCACCTGCATGTACTGGACCGGTACAGTAACGCAAGTCTGTCTCACTCATCATGGTGTGCAACTGTTTTTCTCGGGTGCAAGTTCACTGTGCTGTCAATGTCATTCTGCCGGCTTGCATAAGATAACGTACCAATTTTCCTAAACAAAAGAGAAGAAGAAGAATAAGACTGGTGTACTGTCATAGTCGACTGTAATGGAAGTCCATAGTGGTCGTAGAATTTGTTCATTAAACTACCACTAATGTTAGAGCAAGGATGCAGAAGTGGGAGGTTACATAGATACTGTCCTCAATAGTTATGTACTGTGCTTTCAATTTGCTACTTGTACTGTCTGTGACCCAACTTTCGGCTCAATCACTTTGTGTTATTAATGCTAAGGAGCATTGGTTACAGACTATGTCTTTCTTTCTTCATATAGTTGCTCCTTCCAAATCAACATCACGGAGGGAGCAGGCTAGAATGGCCCGGCAACGGAGGCTGGATGCCACTGTCGCCGAATATCGGCGGCTGGTGGCCCTGGAGGAAGAGGAGGACACGCAGTCGACCGGTGCAACAACAACATCCTCGACTGGGACCGCTGCATCCTCCTCCGTGACCCCACGGGACGCCAGCATGCGCAGTGCTCCAGCGGGACCGAGCCGGGCTAACAAAGCCAACCGTCACCGCCAAGCAACAGAAAGACCAGCTGCCCCCCACAGGAGCTGCAAGGCACGCCAACGCCGCCTAGGAGTCCGAATGTCCTACCTGGAGCAGGAGGTCCAGAACTATAAGAACTTGGTGAAGGGCCTCCGCTCCGAGCTTGCCACCCTCCGCAAGGAGTATGATGCCCATGCCGCAAAATGCACCAGCACCCTCCAGTAGTGGAGTGTCCCTTGCCCTTTTTTTATAGACTTTTGGGGGGTGGGATTTGGGAGTTGGGATCGTTTTGGGACGTTTCAAAGACAATCGTTGGGGTTAGGGTGGGTCTTGAGGGAGATTATTTTGTTAGGGATACATAAATATACATTTTTAAACTTTATCTGACCATACCTGTTTTTTACTGCTTTTCAGTCTGGTGGGTGGGGGACGGGGGTGTAACAGTAACTTTGTTTTCCTGAACAGTCGTAGGACTTTAGTAGTACAACCGTCAATCTCTCGTCTACTCCTAAATAATACTCCATTATACTACCTCCCACCAAACGCTTATCTTACCTGTAATTTGTGTTAGAAATTAGGGCTAGGCCCAGGGCTGGCTCCACGTGAAATGGGGATTAACGTTGGCAATCCTGGGCGGGTGAAATTTCCTCATTGCGGTGGTACTAGTGGTGTGACACAGTGGCAGTTGCATGCCTATGGAAAAAAAGAAAACGAAACCTGGTTTGTCCTTACTGTAGCATTACAACGGTTACGGTACGATCGAGAATATAGCAGGTGACAGTACACTAGAACAGTGCCATAATGTAGCCTAACAAATGGTAAAGTATTTGCTTGCAAGTATAACTAGTACTTGCGTTGAATTTATTTGACATTGGCTCCTACTACTAGAAGATATAGTACTGAAGCTGAGTAAGTCTAGAAGATATCCTCGTATTCCTTCACCAGCCTGTTGCTATGACCTTATCCTCCCCAGCAAGTGTGTGGAATTATTGATGTCATTTTAGTCAGACATCAAGCAAAACAACACAGCCCGGGGGAAGAGGGTTAGGGTTTGGAAAATGGATGGGAATGGGGCTTTCTTTTTGGGTAGGTTTTGTTGAGAAAAAAAAAAAAAAGAAAAGCACAGCATGGACAAACAATAATTGAAGATAAAGAGAATTTTTGGGTACAAACTAAGGCTAAGCACATGCAGTCACACTCATAGAATAAAACAATGGATACTGTATCTGTATTGCGTATGTTGTTGGAGTTGTCCTGTTGAATTTGGTAAGTAAGTTGCATGCAGCAAACAATTCCTCTTATTGGCGGCACTCCTCCATTCCAGCTGACGCTTCGTCCATCAATGTTGGTGACCACTGACAGAAGACACCCTGTCCACTGCCTGCCTGGCGGATGTTGACTGAAACCCGGCCTGTAATTATTGAACGGAAAACAGGAAGTGCTATTACAATACCACTGATAAATAAATAAAAGGTATGTACGCTGTGTGGTTCAAAAAGTGACACTTTGATTTCCCTAATAGACAGTACAATATTTTTGAAATTGCGTGCTCTGTCTGAGTCACCTTTTTAAGGATAAATAAGTATGGCCAAAATATTATAGAGGATCTTTCCCCTCAAGGTAGGTGTACTGTAAACTGTGTTTTAGAACAAAATTTGACCTTCCCAGCAATGCTCCCACCAAGACCCTTACTAAAGCCAGTCGCAAAAATGTAGAAGAACCCCAATCAGATCTCCAAAAACGATGCCTAGCAGAAAAATGGTGACAAAACGTACTTTGAAAGTAACAGTAGGCCCAAATACAGACCGTGGATTGTATTCAAACCACTTGCAAGCAAGCAAAAGTATCCATAGCCAGCATCGCTCCAACAGTGCTCTAAAACACCAGAACTGCGTTGCAATAGAACCCCCCGAAACACATGCAATCCTGCTGCTAGGGCTAACCCTAACGAACCCTAACTTACAAAAAGTGTCAAAACTGGTGTTTCCTTATGGATTTTGTCCAAAACACTTCTAGCCGGTATTAGACCTTCCCAGGAATGCCCCAGGCAAGACCCGCCAACCCACCCGGAAAAAACCACCCGACAACACCCCCAAACAGCGAAAAAGCTAAATCTCATACTTACAATATCTCTCGGCCTTCGGTCCAAACGCGGCGCTGTGCAGCTAGGTCATCATCATCAATCATCATAACTCCTGTTTTCCAGCACGGATTTCCTGAAAAGCAAATGCAATCAAGATTAGATTGTCGCAGCAGTGCTTCGACAGAGACCCCGGCCGCAACCCACCCACGAACAGCAGGAAGCCCCCCAAAACGCTACATTGAGCAAGATGACAGAAGAAATAGCAAAAAAAAAGCTGTTCCTTAAGGATTTTGTCCAAAACACTTCTATCCGGTATTAGACCTTCCCAGGAATGCCCCAGGCAAGACCCGCCAACCCACCCGGAAAAAAACACCCGACAACACCCCCAAACAGCGAAAAAGCTAAATCTCATACTTACAATATCTCTCGGCCTTCGGTCCAAACACGGCGCTGTGCAGCTAGGTCATCATCATCAATCATCATAACTCCTGTTTTCCACCACGGATTTCCTGAAAAGCAAATGCAATCAAGATTAGACTGTCGCAGCAGTGCTCCCAGACACCAAAAATCACCCACAAACACCCGGAACCCCGCCAAAGAGCACCCCAAAGGCAAGCAAGTCAGCAAAAACGGCAAGAAATTTCCACCTCATATTTGGTCCAAAACACTTTTGTCCATTATTAGAGCTTCACAGCAATGGGCCCAAATCCGTCAACTCACCCGCAAAGAAGTACAACACCCCCACAAGTGCTGAGTCTTTCTTCATTGGGCGTAATCCAGCACTCTGCTTTGAGGGAAATCGCAGTCTGGAGGAGGAGGATAGAGGAGCATGTTCTTCAGAACTTGTGAACCTGAGGAATGTAGACTGCGGCACCTTCAAATCAATAAGCAAACAAGTGAAGACAGTTCTGCTGATGGTCTTGTTTTTGGGATTAGGTGATTAAAGTTTGAATTAAATTAACTGTGCAAAACAAAGAAAGAGGGACAAACAGGAATAAAAGTGAATAAGGACGAAAAAGAAAGTTATTGATTCATTGTCTCATTTTCAGGCCTCGGTGTCAGGGAATAAGAAGAAGATTTCGTCATCATACTCTGCGAATTCAGGCAGGATGAGGTCAGTGCCACCGAACAGAGAACAAATCCCCTCATCTACGTTGCCGTCCTCCTCGTCTTCATGCGGCGTGCTTTCTCGTACTTTGTAATCTGGTGGTATGAGGTGCTGATTCATCTTGATCATTGTCAGCCGCTCCACATTTTTGGGCGAGAGGCGGCTCCGTTTGGGAGTTACAATGCCACCAGCAGCACTGAAAACACGTTCTGAAGACACACTTGCGAGTGGGCAAGACAAATAGTTTATAGCCAGGTTGGAGAGCTGTGGCCACAATTGTTTTTTGCCATGCCAATACTGCAATGGCTCATCATTAAGAAAGACCTCTGTTGAGTCATTCAGATAGTCCTGCACCATCGACTCAAGGTCATCAACGGTTCCTCCACTTTGCTTACTTTTTGCTGTGCCTGTGACATTTTTTCGAGAACCATACCCAAGCAAACTTAGCCAATCCTCCACAGCAGCCACTGTTAGTGTTGTGTGTGGTGCAGATGTTCCACTTGCCGGTGTCTTTAACGGCTGAGAGGTCACTTGTGCCCCAGCCACTGGTGCAGAAGTGGATTCTTGTGACTGGGGATGGCCTGCTGATGCTGATGCTGATGTACTGCCTTCTCCTTCAATAACCTGCCGTTCTTTTTCAAACCTCTTGGCTGACCAGGCTAGCCAATGTTTGTAATTTTGAACATCTTCATCAGCAAAAGGAAAGAATGCTTCGCCTGCCAGCGCCTTTTTGTAGCGTGGATCCAGAATAGTAGCACAAATGTAATGCTGTTCTGACTTGATCTTTTGAAGACGTTCATCACCACGTAGGCGCTCTAATAATTTCTCAGACAAAATAAAATGGTCTTTTTTTTGTACATCTTTTTCAAACTCAGAAGACACCGCCATCAGTTGGTGCTCCAGCATGCACAACAATGGGATAGCTTTTCCCAAATTACAGTCCTCCTGGCTGACTGCACGCGTGAAGAACTCAAAAGGACAAAGCATGTCTGTCAGGCTTTTAACTATGTCCCATTGCGCCGCACTCATCCGCAGGTCCTCCTTCTGAGATGTACCCTCTGTGAAGAAATAGTGATCGAGTACCGTATACTGCTCATACAGACGCTCAAGCATGTAGAAGGTTGAGTTCCAACGTGTTGCCACCTCCTGGATGAGTGCTTTCACTGGTATTCGACTTTGAAGTAGCAGCCTCCTCAGATGCTTCCGGGCCTTAAAAGAATGGCTGAAATGGTTGCACATTTTGCGGCAGGTGGCCATTACCGCGAACGCTGCACTGTCTCTATCACTCAAGAATTTTTAAACTACCAGGTTGATACAGTGCGCCAAACATGGCACTCTGAAATAGCCACCCTGCGACATGGCCTTAACTACATTGGCGCCATTATCCGTGGAAACATAACCAATCTTGCGTTTTTTGGGGGATAGCATTTTCAAGACCTTTTTGTCAAACTCTTCCAAAATGTTTTCTGCTGTGTGACTTTTCTCCAAGCCAAACATGGCTAGTGTTGCATGTTTCCGAGCAGCTTTGAAAACTTTGTCCGGGTCAACACCTGCGTTTAGCTTTGCTTTAACACCTGAAAAAGAGACCCAGTGTGCAGTGATGCACATGTAATCAGCGCCTGCGCCACTGGTCCACATGTCTGTTGTCAGATGTATTGTGTGAACAGCACTCTTCTGCAAAGCTGCCCCAATCGCCTCCAGCACATCTTCATGTAGTGCTGGAACCGCAACTCTGGCAAAATAGAACCGGCTAGGAACCTTCCATTTAGGGCAGAGCGTTGCCACTAATTCTAGAAAACCTACCGCTTCTACAAAAGAAAAAGGGAGAAGGTCCACAGCTAGCATTTTAGCCAGCTTAGTGTTATACAGACGCGTCAGTGGGTGGTTGCGTTCATATGGCACGTCTGAAGTAAGCATTGTTCTAATGTTGCCCTGGACCAAGCATTTACGGGCTGATAAAGACTTTGTTGACCCAATTTTGCTCGCTGGTGAACTTTTGTGCGTTGGTGTCTCACTCGCTCCAACACTCTTAGTGTGCCTCACATTGGGTGTGCTGCTGACAGGGGTACTGGGTGTAAGGGAAGTGTTTGACACGTCTTCTTCCTCCTCGTCATCATCAGATGAAACATCAACGTTTCCTTGAATTCGGCCTTTCTTGATCGCATCTAGGTGCGCAAACCATTTGACAGTGTGCTGTCTCCTAAGATGACCTCTCTGGCCTCCGGTACCATAGTTGGTACCTGGCTTACCACGACTAACTGCAACCTTACAAAGGGTACAAATGGCAAACTTTGGATTTTTTTGACAAACAGTAAAGAAGTCCCAAACTGGGGACTTCAAGTGTCTGTGGGACCTGGAGGAGGCGGCGATACTGGTGGTGGTGGTCATGAAGCTAATGCCAGATGAAGTGGAGGATCTGGATTGCCCAACTTTTGTACGTTGTGCACTTTCACCGCCACTAATTAAGGTCGAGGTGGATGGAGGTCTCTTCTTGCCAGAAAGAAATATGGAAGCGGGACGAGTTGGTGTACTACTTAACTCCAATGATTGTGGTGTTTCCACTGCCTCCTCATCGACAACATCATCATCATCATCACGCTCAGCAGCTCTTCGGGCTAGGGTCAAAATGTCTGTTTGCTGCATGCCCGCTGGGGCTGCAGTGACCTTTATGATGACTGGGTCGTCGTTGGCAGAGTCTTCATCAGCAGCAGTATCCGCCACTTCTTGTTGAGCCTCATCACACTCCATAACTCTGAGACTTTGGACGAGCTTCCTTTTACGCTTAACTACCTTTGTCGGATCATGGTGTGCCTCACTCTCAGACGGCTGTGGTGCTGGTTCCCAAGTTTGATCCGTATCATCAGAAGGAGGTGTGCTTGAAGAAGATGTAGACACCACCCTTGATCTCTTCCTTGCTAGGGGTGTGGAAGACAATGAAGGATCATCAGGAGGAGTGGCTTCCTCAAATGATACCTCGCCTTGATTGTCGATTTCCTGATGTGCCCCTACTTTGGGAGGAACAACTATTGTGGGCACTTGTGACCCTCCATGCACCTCTGCTTGCGCATCTCCTTGCGCTGCCTCTCCTTCCACATGTACTTGGGCTTGTACTTGCACATGTGATTGTTGTTGCGGCTGTGGTTGTTCAACACTCGTCAGATGAGCTACAACAACCTGTGTTGATTGAGGGACATTGCTGCTGCTTTCTTGCGATGAGCCAACATCACTGGTCGATGGTGATTGAAGAACTATACTGGCTGCCTCTGCAGCACTCAAGGCCTTGGACTTAAGTTGGCCTGGTGGTGGTGGTGGCACTGAGCCCAATGGAGCGGGGGTGCTGCTGCCAGCTTGGTCCCCAGCAGATCCCGCTGCTGCTGCAGGCATACTTTTTTTTTTACTCCCAAAAAAAGGGGCGGGCGGCACACCAGTGTCCTTGGTAACTTGCTTCTTCTGCTCCTTACTGGCACCTTTCTTGCTAGAGGAGCTACGGGTTACTTTTTTTGGGGCCATCTTCTTCAGAGCAGGTCAGCAGGCAGCAGTTGCACGAGTTGCAGAGGGTTCTGTGTCCAGACGTGACGTCGCGTGACGTTATGCTGCACACACACACCGCTGCAGGACTTCTTCCTGGCACTGGTGGTTCTCTTGAGTCTTCTTGTGCACCTAAAAGCAATGGAAGACAGAGGAACATCAGTTCAGTTATACACCCCAAAAAATCGACAAAACACAGAAAAATGAGCACAATCCCATGCCATCCATGATGTTTACATTGAAGACACCCCACAGAAAGACTAGGGACATGCAAGTATGCAACACTCACTACCCCTGGGCATAATGGATGAAAAGTAGGCAAAATAAGTGCATGCCTCAGACACTGCCTCTCTTCAAAATGGCCCCTTACACCCCAAGCACATGTTGCCTGTACCAGCCAGCACTCAAGATGGCCACCACCACCACCCACATGGCCAGTCCACATCAACAGTACACCCCCAAAAACAGAAAAACAGCCAGAAATCACCACAATCCAATGCCATCCATGATGTTTACATTAAAGAGAGTGAGACCACACCACAGGCACACTCAGTCCATGCACCACCACCCCTGGGCAAAAGGCCACACCAGCAGCCCCCAAAAAAATGACAAAAAACAATAAAATAAGCACAATCCCAGCCCATCCATGGCCTCAATTATGTTTAAATTCAAGAAGACACCCCACAGAAAGACTAGGCCCATGCAACACTCACCACCCCTGGGCAAAGGGCCCCACCAGCAGGCCCAAAAAAACGACCAAAAACAATAAAATCAGCACAAGCCCAGCCCATCCATGGCCTCAATGGTGTTTAAATTCAAGAAGACACCCCTCAGAAAGACTAGGCCCATGCAACACTCACCACCCCTGGGCAAAGGGCCCCACCAGCAGGCCCAAAAAAACGACAAAAAACAATAAAATCAGCACAATCCCAGCCCATCCATGGCCTCAATGGTGTTTAAATTCAAGAAGACACCCCTCAGAAACACTAGGCCCATGCAACACTCGCTACCCCTGGGCATAATGGATGAAAAGTAGGCAAAATAAGTGCATGCCTCAGACACTGCCTCTCTTCAAAATGGCCCCTTACACCCCAAGCACATGTTGCCTGTACCAGCCAGCACTCAAGATGGCCACCACCACCACCCACATGGCCAGTCCACATCAACAGTACACCCCCAAAAAACAGAAAAACAGCCAGAAATCACCACAATCCAATGCCATCCATGATGTTTACATTAAAGAGAGTGAGACCACACCACAGGCACACTCAGTCCATGCACCACCACCCCTGGGCAAAAGGCCACACCAGCAGCCCCCCAAAACGACAAAAAACAATAAAATAAGCACAATCCCAGCCCATCCATGGCCTCAATTATGTTTAAATTCAAGAAGACACCCCACAGAAAGACTAGGCCCATGCAACACTCACCACCCATGGGCAAAGGGCCCCACCCACAGGCCCAAAAAAACGACAAAAAACAATAAAATCAGCACAATCCCAGCCCATCCATGGCCTCAATGGTGTTTAAATTCAAGAAGACGCCCCTCAGAAACACTAGGCCCATGCAACACTCACTACCCCTGGGCATAATGGAGGAAAAGTAGGCAAAATAAGTGCAGGCCTCAGACACTGCCTCTCCTCAAAATGGCCCCTTACACCCCAAGCACATGTTGCTGCCTGTACCAGCCAGCACTCAAGATGGCCACCACCACCACCCACATGGCCAGTCCACATCAACAGTACACCCCCAAAAAACAGAAAAACAGCCAGAAATCACCACAATCCAATGCCATCCATGATGTTTACATTAAAGAGAGTGAGACCACACCACAGGCACACTCAGTCCATGCACCACCACCCCTGGGCAAAAGGCCACACCAGCAGCCCCCAAACAACGACAAAAAACAATAAAATAAGCACAATCCCAGCCCATCCATGGCCTCAATTATGTTTAAATTCAAGAAGACACCCCACAGAAAGACTAGGCCCATGCAACACTCACCACCCCTGGGCAAAGGGCCCCACCAGCAGGCCCAAAAAAACGACCAAAAACAATAAAATCAGCACAAGCCCAGCCCATCCATGGCCTCAATGGTGTTTAAATTCAAGAAGACACCCCTCAGAAAGACTAGGCCCATGCAACACTCACCTCACCACCACCCCTGGGCAAAGGGCCCCACCAGCAGGCCCAAAAAAACGACAGAAAACAATAAAATCAGCACAATCCCAACCCATCCATGGCCTCAATGGTGTTTAAATTCAAGAAGACACCCCTCAGAAACACTAGGCCCATGCAACACTCACTACCCCTGGGCATAATGGATGAAAAGTAGGCAAAATAAGTGCAGGCCTCAGACACTGCCTCTCCTCAAAATGGCCCCTTACACCCCAAGCACATGTTGCCTGTACCAGCCAGCACTCAAGATGGCCACCACCACCACCCACATGGCCAGTCCACATCAACAGTACACCCCCAAAAAACAGAAAAACAGCCAGAAATCACCACAATCCAATGCCATCCATGATGTTTACATTAAAGAGAGTGAGACCACACTACAGGCACACTCAGTCCATGCACCACTACCCCTGGGCAAAGGGCCCCACCAGCAGCCCCAAAAAAACGACAAAAAACAATAAAATAAGCACAATCCCAGCCCATCCATGGCCTCAATTATGTTTAAATTCAAGAAGACACCCCACAGAAAGACTAGGCCCATGCAAAACTCACCACCCCTGGGCAAAGGGCCACACCAGCAGGCCCAAAAAAACGACAAAAATCAGCACAATCCCAGCCCATCCATGGCCTCAATGGTGTTTAAATTCAACAAAACAGTTGTATCATGCACCCCTAACCAACCCTGGTCCTACTGGATACTGTGGCTACCCACAATATAATTTATTTAATGTTCTGAAAAAGTTCCAAAATTGTACTTGCAGCAACTGTAATGCCCCAAACAAACTTACTTGTGAAAGTTGATTTCTAATCCAAAAGTGATCCAAAGACAGTCAAAAAGGCCTCAAATCCAAATATCCAGCAGCACCCACAAAAAGTAATCCTTCCAGCTCCAGATCCAAATGAAAGTGACCAGGAGATGGACAAAGCACTGGGAGGAGCCTGCTGGACAGGAACAGGAAGTTGGAGACTGTGGGGCACTTCCTTCCTCCCCCCCCCCCCCAAAAATGGACTCCTTGCAAAAAAAAAGGCCATGCAAATGTCAACCTGAGGAGTGATTCTGATAAAAATCATAATTTTCTGAAGGTTTATCCTGTTTGCTGGTGATTTTCTTGTGCAGAAGTGCAAAAGCTCTATTTCGCGAGTGCGAGATTGTTCCTTTCCGCCGCAACTACGTGTTCGCAATTGCGAACTCTCGCGAGGTGTGCTGTGCAAGGTGGCAAGCCGCGATTACGTATTCGCGGGCGCCAAACTCCCGCGGGATCACGCAGCAAGATCCAAAATGGCGCGGCACTCGCAAAGAAAAACAACTCGGCAAACGCTAAATGACGGTAAGTGAACGCCGTGCACCACGCCGCGCGCCGCAACCAAGCAAAAAATCCGCCGCGAGCGGATTCACGGATTTTCGACAAATTCGCGAGAGTTCGCGGATTGCGAATTTGCCGAAAATCCGAAAAATCCGCGAGCGGAGCGGATTTTACGCCCATGCTTAAATAGCACACATGTGATCAGTAGGATTCCCGAATGCTTCTATAGTACTTGTAATATTGGGTGTGAATTTCAGTTATTTTAATGCGAGGTATTCACTGTTCTTATTCTTTTAGAATGATACTGTGGTTCCAGGTTCTCATCAGATCAGATGCTGTTGATGCTGGAACCATACAGACTTGTTTGCTGTTGTGGGTCGAGTTAATGGAACAAACCTTCAGAAAATAAAGACTGGATGCTGTCATATTTGCACAGGCTTTCATTCCACCCGAAATACTACATTTGGCACCAGAAGTGGGCTTGTGAAGAGCAGCTCCCAATGGTGTGTGAACCGTGGTGGAGGTGTACGGACATTTGTCTACAAACTAAGGAGCATCTGCATCTAAAGAAGACGACTGTAAACAACTTGACACACAGGCTCAGAAGGTGACCTTAAATGACTAATCTTTTAATTTTGTAAAAGAAACTTCTGTACCTTTGGCTTATGGCCTTTGTACTCGCCTTGGCCAGTAAGACACACAGATTATGTATGTTTGACGCTATCACACTCCAAGCATTCTAAATTCCTCTAGCTATAGCGAACGGAGTCAACGTCATGTGGATGTCATGCTCTGCTGTACGCAGGCGCGCATGTGAAGGTGAGGAGCGTTCAAAATTAAAGTGGCTGAGCGCTCCCCTTCTGGTGTGAATTTTGTGATGTCAGGTGTACGTCATTGTCATTTGCGCTGGAGACGTGGAACAGCACATTACCTAAATGCCCTGATATCGGTGGCCATTTCAAGTGGAAATCCAACGGTTAACAGATATTGCCTCAGTGCCGCTGTTGTCGAACCTTGGTATACACGTATTTGGGCCAATCTACGTAACTTGCTTATAACTGATAGACACTGGAGGAGTTACAATGAGAAGTCTGTTTTATATAAACTGTTTTATTCTCAAACACAGGAGGATTTATGAAAAAAGAGGTGTATTGAGTAAATACTATTTGTTCATCAAATACTTAAACAAAATGGCTACTAGTCAAAATGTAGTCTAGCCTCTGCCTTTTCTTCAAAGGAATGGTAGACCAGGGATAAAATATATTTGAGAACTGTTTGACTGTTATAGATGCCATGAGAAATGATCTGCTGAGAAAACTAGGACTTTTATTTAATCGTATAGCCTTTGTAGGCCAGATAGCTTTTGACAACCTCCCACAAGTATAAAGTCCTACCAGACAGGATATGTCTTGGTATGTCTACCTTGAAGCTAAGGAAATAATAGAAAGGCAGTATTCAGAAGAATCTGGTGTACATTAAACTCTAAACTAAACGGGCCATTGATTCTGCCTATGGTATAGGTGGTTTGTGCAAAGCTACTGCCAACAATTACCTATGGCAGTGAGGCGCAGAAAGGAAGAGATGCTAAAATACTCTACTCTACAGTGACAACTACATACAGGGTTATTGTCGGGCTGCCCAAATATACTTCGCCTGTGCAAATCAGACTCGAGTTTGGTATATAGAAACGATCTCTTGCAAGACAAGGGGCATACATTATCGCCTGGGACAAAGTGCAGAAAACCCCTCAGGGAACTCTAAATGAACAGCTATGGAAGGAGCTACAACAACATGCTGCCTCACCTGCAGCAAATTATCTTGAAAGCGGCTTACATAATATGAGGCTTAATCAGCTTTGGGAAACATCTACAACCAACACCACGTTTAAAAAACTGGTTTGGAAGACAGTTAAACACATTTCATGGCTGGAGGATAAGGCATCCTTTTTGGAAAGGGCCCAAGGATGGATGGCTTTGAATACTTACACGGAGCCAGCTGCTCAAAATTACTTTAACCTGGGCTATGCCAAAAAATTTAAAATTAGCTACTTGAGGTATAGACTTCGTCTGTTACCCTGCATACAGCATCTCACACCATGGCAAAGGGAGAAATCAGGCTTTACATGCCGCTTATGTAGTTCAGTACCAGAAGTCCGCTGCATTTATTGTGTTCTTGCAAAGAACTTTCAAAAGAACGGAATAAATTGTTAAAATTTAAATTTGATCAGCGAGGAGTACGTACCAGGAGGTAAGCAGCCCTGGTATGCTTTGCAGCTAATGACCCACGATTAAATTGCTCCTTAGGAAAGTTCCTGAGGCTATGCGAAAAGAAAATGCCACCAATGTAGTTAGTAAACAATCTAGTCGTATGGAACAAATGCAAGATCACGAGGAGTCTCGTAGAGGTCCCTTCCATATACTTATATAAACATGTGCACAAATGTACTTTATTCAAATTGGAAGCATTTTATCAACACGCATAGAACTCTGTTACAATCAATGAAGAAAATTGAATTTAGTAACTTAGACATATAAATGACATGGGCAAAGTCAAAAACAATGTGGCTTAGAAATTTGTCCCCTCATTTTATTTTATCATACGGCAGGTTTTAGATAGAATTTTAAAACAAGATATATGAATTATGGGCTTTTACATGTTTATATTGATTTTAAATGATGTATTTTTGTACTGCAATGGTTTTTTATCAAACTATGCAAATAAATGAATGTGAAACTTGGTGTGCTTTCAGAACAGCACAAGTTATTTAAATGCAAACAGGGTAGGGATGAACTTGTTTATAGCAGCATTATGTGGGCTTGCTTCGTGTGAGTTTGAAAATAATGCTGAGACATACATCAGAGATCAGTTCGTATTCAACTGTTTCTAAAAGAAAACCACCCTGTCGGTGATGGGGCCGGCTGCCAGTGGTGCGGCGGTCCCGCACTGGCAATTAGGATGCCACCGCCACGGTGGCGGTGGCCTCCCCCATCCACATCATTGTGGCGGGCAGTGCAAACAGCACCGCCCTCCATAATGCTGGGACTGCACACTGTGCATTTACGATGCCTGCCACGTTGTGCATGCAAATGTAGGGGGTACCATAGGTACCCCCCATGCACCCCCCCAACATCTTGGGGGCCCGCAACTGTGAAAACCACATGCTTCACGCTCCCATTATAATATGGATGGCGGTGTCTAGCAGACACCTCCACCATATTCAACCCTTTTCCGCGGAAAAGCGGCAGACGGTCTGGAGGACAGTCTTCCCGTCCGCCGCGGTACCCTCGCCTTCATAATATGGCTGGGGTAAATGGGAGGCAGGCGGGGGATTATGTTGAGCGGATCGCCATGCAGGCGGTGGCAATCTGCCCAACATCGTATTAGACCCCAGAATGTTTCTTCAAAGGCGTTATCAACTAATGAGGATCATGGCTTGACCGGGGTGAACTGCACGCTTTGTTGCTACCCCGGAGTAGGGTCCCACGTGGATGCCACCCATTGCTCCGCACTGCCCTTTTGTGTTGGAAGAAGGCACTGGCTTACACGTCCGCGGCCCTGCCTTATGCAGATAATATCCCACTGTTGGGTATCCCGACGCCGCAAGGGCGACTTACCAGATATGTGCTTAGAGAATGGACGGCAGGGGGAATCGAAGGAGTGGGCAGCTTCTTTGGGGATGACCAATTGTTAGATCACCACACCTTCGTGCATACAACGGGGACCTCAGACAGACATTATTTGCTACACGCCACGGTTTCCCATTACATCAGGATGACATGGGCTCCACAATGCACCCACCCACAGCAGCACGAACTGGTACATCTGATACACTACATGGGGGCTGGCGGCCATTTAGTCCGCTGGCTGTACACTGGGATTCGGACACATGCTGCACTCTCCCTTGACATGTTGCGGGCGACTTGGTCGAGGGACACAGGGGAAGAACTAACAGACCAGACTTGGAAATTGGCTATAGAACACCCGAAGAGAGTATCTAGAAATATGAAATTCAAATATATTCAGGCCATGATCCTACACAGGGCGTACCTCACCCCGGTGCGGATACATAAGATGTTCCCCGATGCTTCCCACCAGTGCCCGCGATGTGGGGCGGAGGAAGCGGACTTCCTCCATATGCTCTGGTCATGCCCGCGGCTAGGCAGGTACTGGAACGAGGTGTGCCAAACGCTACGAGAGATATGCCAGATTCAGGTTAAAGAGAGTGCGTTGTACTGCCTGGCGGGAGCCCGGCCTCGGCCTAAGCCACTAAAAACCAAGTTACGGTTTCCGGACCTGGCCCTCCTATTAGCGATTAGGAATATCATGATGCGGTGGAAATCCCCGAGAGGGCCCAGGGTGGAGACATGGCGGGCAGACGTGGTGAAATGGGGTAGAATAGAATGTGTGGCCCTGAGTAAAGAGGAAGAAGGCGGGAGGCGGAACACCCCAATGGCACTGGACTGGGAGGTCATGCTGTTAGAGCTGGAGGGTATAGATCGGCCCCTGTCCCAGGACACATGAGTACATAACAGCCCCGTGGAAACACTGTAGGTTGTACAAGGCACCGAGGCGGGATGGAGGGGGTCAGAAGAACTCTTGCTACACTGTCCGGGCAGAGGAGGGATAGTGCTGGGGAGCGGAGACCGCACAAACCCAAAAGGAGAGAGAGAGCACCAGGGTTGGGGGGGTGGGGGTGGGATAGTTGGGGAGCGAGCGGGAGGGTTCAAGAATGCGTCCTGATAGAAACAGAGACATTCTTGCTGTATGCTAATCCGGATGGAACATGTCCTGGGGCGGGGCTCCACCCCCCTATCTGTAATAAGGGAGAAAAATGAAAAGCATGATGTATTACATATTTGCTGCGAATTCTGCACACCACTGTGTTGAGTATACATTCACGAATAAAGTTCTTTTAAAAAAAAAACTAATGAGGATCATTCACCTTTTGCTTGTATTTTTGATGATAACTTGGTGTGTGCTATGAATACTTGAATGAGTAAACCCAAGAGTGAACAATCTTGTTGTTATAGATGTGGCTTAAAGAGACATCTTAGTTGCAGCCTGTCTTGTCTTGTCCTACACTAGGTAAGGAGTTATCTATTGTAAATAGAAAATAGACATTTTCAAACTATCTGTCAACTTCAGGAAAATACAAGGTATGGAAATTATTAGAAAAACAATGCCAGAGTTTGCAGTGTGGATGTACAAGAATGTCCTGATGAACTAATATGCTGTTTACGGTGACAATGTGGGGAATACAACAGGTGATTGTAAGACTACAAGACCTTTATGTCTGGCTAAAATGTATGGCAAACATTTACAAGTAATGGCAGACTCTAGAGCGCTGATTACCATTCTGGTTTTTACCACATTTTTCAAGCACTGGCCAGAAGGTTTTATCTTAAGGGAAGCTCATGTTAATCTCAAGGCATTTGGTGACCAAGCTATTCATCTACTTAGTTATCTTAATGCCTTGCTAGAATATTTACAACTCCAAATATCAAATAAGGTATACATGGTTATCAAGGGGTGAGATAATGGTGGGACTTGGCTGGTTAGGTACTATATTACAACCTGGACATGAGAGCCCCATTGTTTTGGGGAAGATGCCTCTATTGAGTCTTAGGACAGATGAGAACTTGGGGGCCGATTACGATGGCGGGCGGAATGCCCACCATTGTAGTGGGATCGGGACCACCTGCCTGCAATGCGGCAGTCCCACACACCTAATTATAATACAACCGCCACCGTGGCAGTCGCATCCCGGCAATTTAACATTGCGGCGGGTGCTGCTGGCTGCAGCACACGCCGCAATGGTAAATGGCCATATTGTGCATTTCCCTACACAACATGGCAGGCACCGCACTGCACGGTGCCTGCCACCTTGTAAAAAATTTAAAAAATGGACAGTGGACGAAATACAAACACTTGCGGCACCAATCACAAAAAATCACCAATGGAATCAGAGTATTGAAATCTCTTGTGTACAGACTTCCAAAGGTGCTCACTGTCCAAGAGCTCACCCCATCTGAAGGGGAAATTAAACAAACACTAAATCAGAGCTGCACCACTATAAAACAAGTATGTCCATATAGATAATCATAGCTCAATGAAGGTCAGAATGAGCAATTTTTCTTCTTTATTTTCTCTTTCAAAAGAGCAACAGCCAACGCGTTTCGTCCTATAACATAGAACTTCTTCAGGGTTTTAATCAGTCTGAGGTGACTGAATGATAAGTAGATCAGTTGTCGCCTTGTGGGTAGATTGTTCTGAGCAGGAGTCGAAGTCTATCATCTATCCGATTTGTATGTTGAATGGTGGTCCATATAAAGATCCAAACATTATTTAATGTGGCCCAGTATCCAACAGTCGTACGTCAATAAATCACTAACGTGGTAAGATAGTCACAACTTGATTGGGACTATTCTGGTATGTTTAAACTAAGCATGGGCGTAAAATTCGTTCCGCTCACGGATTTTGCGGATTTTCCGCAAGTTCACGATCCGCAAATTGCGCCAAATCGCGGCAAAATCTGCGAATCCGCGAGCGGGACAAATTTTGCTCAGGAAGCACTTACAGGGTTAAAGCAGGTGCCCAAATTGAAGCTAATTTCTTTGTAACCATTTACAAAATGGTTACAAAGAAATTAACTTCAACTTGGGCACCTGCTGTAACCCTGTAAGTGCTTCCTGAGCGGCGCCTCGTTCCCTACTTGCAACTATTCTCTGACCCTGCTCTGACCCTCAAAGCAGGGTCAGAGAATAGTTACAATTAGGCAACGAGGCTCCTGTCACTAAAATTAAACCTCAGCAGGAAGCACTTACAGATAAATAAAGCAGGTGCCCGAGTAGAAGCTCAAATTCAGTAACGCATTATAATCAGCCCAAGAATCTAGTGAGCACGGTCGATGCTAGGCAGGTGTGCTTTCTCCCCAGATCTACCGTCTACAATTAGCTGTAATCCGTGATGGGGGTCTAGGCATCTACGAGTTTCTCGAGCGCAATCCCCCTGTACTTCCAGTGACCAGCACTTACTGCTTTCTCCTCCTTTGCTGCTCTGATCGGCCTCTGACCCTTTATAAACAAGAGGCATGTGAACTCCCACAGAAGCCCGGCCCCACACACACTAGGCTATGCAACTTCTTCCCGCCCTTTCCCCCACTGTGATGGACAGCTCACTCGAGGGACCTCGGAGCGTATGGGCGTGGTGGCAAAGTCAGAGACACACGTGGTGACTTGCCACTCTTCTGGGCCTTTACGCAGCTGTAGTGTAGGAAAAGCAGGATAGATTTACCCAACGAGGTAGCACTTACTGCTTTCTCCTAATCTGCTGCTCTGATCGGACTCTGACCCTTTATAAACTTGAGGCATGTGAACTCGCACAGAAGCCCGGCCCCAAACACACTAGGCTATGCAACCTCTTCCCGCCCTTTTCCCCACTGTGATGGACAGCTCACTCAAGGGACCTCGGCGCCTATGGGCACGGTGGCAAAGTCACAGACACACGTGGTGACTTGCCACTCTTCTGCGCCTTTACGCAGCTGTAGTGTAGGAAAAGCAGGATAGATTTACCCAACGAGGTAGCACTTACTGCTTTCTCCTAATCTGCTGCTCTAATCGGACTCTGACCCTTTATAAACTTGAGGCATGTGAACTCGCACAGAAGCCCGGCCCCACACACACTAGGCTATGCAACCTCTTACCGCCCTTTCCCCCACTGTGATGGACAGCTCACTCGAGGGACCTCAGTGCCTATGGGCGCGGTGGCAAAGTCACAGTCACATGTGGTGACTTGCCACTCTTCTGGGCCTTTACGCAGCTGTAGTGTAGGAAAAGCAGGATAGATCTACCCAACGATGTAGCACTTACTGATTTCTCCTAATCTGCTGCTCTGATCAAACTCTGACCCTTTATAAACTTGAGGCATGTGAACTCGCACAGAAGCCCGGCCCCACACACACTAGGCTATGCAACCTCTTCCCGCCCTTTACCCCACTGTGATGGACAGCTCACTCGCGGGACCTCGGCGCCTATGGGCGCGGTGGCAAAGTCACAGACACACGTGGTGACTTGCCACTCTTCTGGGCCTTTACGCAGCTGTAGTCTAGGAAAAGCACGATACATTTACCCAATGAGGTAGCACTTACTGATTAGCCAGTAGAAAGTACTCCAGTTAAGTATGGTGCAAATCGCAAAAAAATCCGCGATTTCGTGGGAAAATCCGTGAATTTGCTGATTTTTCTGCGATTTCACGTGAAATTGTGGACCGCTGATTCACAAAATTCTCCCATACTTAGTTTAAACCCTGCAAGTTTTTGTGGGGGACTCTTCACACTAGCTGCCAAACTTCATAATGGAAGTCCAAGCCGGCATGGTTTAATGGCGTCACTCTCCCTCCCGCCACCTTGTGCATGGAAATGTAGGAGAATACCATGGGTACCCCCCAGTGCACAACTGCCCCCACCAAGAGGGGGCCCGTAATGGGCCCCCCAAAGCCAGCCTCCACCAGCCTTTCTATGGCGGTTCCACCAGCATTGTGATCTGGCGGGTGATGCCTTCGAGGCACTGCCCCCTTATCCCCGGCCTTCTCCCCTCCGCCAGGCAATCGTTATGCGCCCACGATGCTTGTGGCAAGATTCCCCCTGCTATTCTAATGTGGCGGGGGGAAATAGGAGCCAGATGGCAGTCCCTCCGCCATCGTAATGAGCCCTTTAGTTCAGTCACTCATCGCTAAATTCCCTAAGGTGTTCAAGGATGAGATTGGGGGGGCGTGGCCAGCAGCATTGCGTACTAGACGTGTCTGACCGGAGCTCCGATGACCAAAAATGTATCCTGTATTAATCCTTTGCTCACCTGTATGATCCTGCTTCGAAACTAACGGGCTGAGTGCCAGAAGACAGTACCTGTGCCCAGATTGGTATGTACCGACGAAAACTGATCCGTAGCGGCGAAAAATACAGCAAGGAGCTGAGATCCGGCCGCGGACAAAATGGCGGCTGCCTGAGCTCTGAGAAGTGCAGGAGGCCTTCCCTGGGGGGCTGCGGACTGCCCTTGGGTCAGGGGCGACCGGAGTGGTACGGAGCTACTGCCAGTGGGGCTTCCCCCTCTCCCCCTCTTTATTTTTTCTTGCCCCTCCATCGTCCTCAATACGCACTAGAGACTGCTGTGGCGTGGTGTCGAGCTGCGAGGTCGATAGTGGAGGGGGAGTGAGGGGTCGGCAACTGGTGAGGGGGCCTGCATTGCGACATCGGTGCCGGCTGTGGTGACCCTGCCCGCCGGCCGCCCGCATGAGAGAGCACAGGAGAGCTGCTGTTGTGGTGGCAGGTGTGCCCCTGTGTGCTTGTGTGCCCGGCTCCATTGTTGTGGAAGCCGTAGCCTGGGGGAGCCTCCGATTCCAATGGGGGAATTGTCAGTGGGGACACGGAGTAGCACCTGCATCGTTTGATTGCCCAAGGGGCGGCATATTGGCCCGCGACCGGCGGGGAGCCTGGCTGCACCAGGTCAGGTGAAGCTCTGAGGAGGGGTCCTATCTTGTGTAGACCCCAGGGGCTGAATGATAAGGGGCAGGAGATACTGAGCGACCATTCAGAAAAAGGACAGATCTGTGACTACTTTGGGGCCACAGAGTGGAGGCGACAAGAACAGCAAGGTGAGCCGGTGTGGGGTTCGGGGAGCGTATTAAAGGAGGGAATGAAGCCTGCTGGGTTGGTGCTGGAGCGCCCCCCCCCCGCTCCCTGCCTGGCCGCTGGGCGACTGACTAAGTGATCAGGGCTGTTGACCTACACTGGTGCCAGGGGACACATGTGGTGTGGAGTGGGGGTCTGGCAGTGTGGTACAAGGAAGCTCTCGAGAGGGCAAATACGAACAAAGACACATTGGGCAGTCCCTGTCCAACCGCAGGGGCAGAGCATCGAGGCACCTGGGACTGTGGGAGACACACGGGGAAGCGCAGATGACGCATCGCCTGGACTCCGACACACGAACCCTGCGAGACAGAGAGGGAGCGGTAAGCGAACCGGCGAATGAGAAGGTGACCACAGTGCGGGATCGACACCAGCCAAGGTGGCGTTTTGGCCCCACGGCAGACTGGCGGTGGTCGAACCCCCCCTGCCGCAAGGGCATAGGTGGGACCCGTGACCTCTCCCAGGTGGGAAAGTTCTTGAGGAACGCCTTTGATGTAGTGGCCACACGGAGGGACAGCTGCTCCGGGTGAACAGCCTACGCTACGGGAGTCCCACGGTTCTCTTGATATTACATCCTTGCTGCCCGCACGCGGGACAAAGATCCCAAACCACAAAGACAGGGGAAGATGGACAAATTTGCTAAGCCATTGCCAGTGACGGACCCCCTCCCTCCACTTCCACGGATGCACCCAATAATAATGTCATCCTTCAAGCGATTCAGTCCTCCAGAGAGGTATTGGAAGGTAAAATTGATGATATCAAAATCGATGATAACCTGCTCGGTCAGGAAGTGCGGAATGTATCACAAGCGGAGCACCGTATATCGGAGGATGAGGACACTACTCATACGCTCCGGGGTGAGGTCACAGCCCTGACGGCGGCCATGAAAGATGTGCTCTGGAGAGTCGATGATGCGGAAAATCGAGCCAGAAGAAACAATCTTTGCTTTCTTGGCTTTCTGGAGGCCATTGAAGGAGCAGACGCGGGTGCCTAGCTGTGCAAATGGCTGCTGGACTCATTCCCCGATGCCCGATGCCCGCTTTTCACCATGTTTCATAATCGAGAGAGCACACAGAATACCGGGGACCCGGCCTCCGATGGGAACTTCCCCACGTGCTCTGATCGCGAGTTTCCTTAACTATCAAGACAGAGAACTCATCCTCAGAGAATTCAGGCAAAAAGGGGAAATCCGGATCGAAAATACAAAGATCATGGTGTTTCCGGACTACTCCCGAGAGGTGCAGAAGCAACCCAAAACGTTTGATTCTGTGAAAGACAAACTACGACAGCTGCAAATCACCTACATGCTCCTTTTTACTGCCACACTTAAGGTGATTTATCAAGCCAAGACACTGTTTTTTCAATACGCCTGGTATTGGTTGGAAGAGCGCCCTCTGCTGAGAGCAGCTGGAGGCCCAACATCTCTCTCGGGGAAAGCCCCATCCATACGCAGTAACAGACCCAGATCACAGCGCCTCAAAGGGAGAAACACCGAGATGACATCGAGCACGACACTTAGGGCGATGCCATATCGGAGTAGGAGGGCGGCAGGATCCATGCCAAGAGCTTCGGACTCTAAAAGCATACACCCCACGGATAGACCTAGAGGGACATTACGGACGGAGGACCTTGCTATGCAGCGCTCAGCGGACTGCACTGATCAGGACATAACAACGGACTCAGAGGAAGATCACCCCTTGTTGCAAAACATTAATCTACTGGAAAGCCAGGTAGAGGAAGGCACAGAGAACGACACAGACACCCGGAACCAACATGCAGACAAAGAAGAATGATGAGCAGTAACTGGCCTGGAGAGTCGCAAGGACAGCGAACAGAGAGAGGAACTCGCACGCCACCCCACGGGTTTTGTTTCCCCTGCTGTATTTGACTTTCCTGCGTCCATTTCCTTTGTGTGTCCTTCCCCTCCTCACTTCCCCCCATCCCCTTTTTTGTTTTCTTCCTTTTACTTCAGGTTCGACTTATTGAACTGTTTAATTTGGTGTGGGTACTCCCTGCCTACTAGCTAGTTCTTGACATTAACAGTTTGAGAGCTCAACCCGGAGACAGCCTAGTTAAGGCCAGTAGATCTGAGCAGGATGGACCAGGAAGGGCAGGGAGCAGTTTGATGGGGTAGGTTTGGGGGGCGGGCGACGTACCTCTCCAGTCCGAACACGACACAGTTGGTCCTGTTGACCCAAGGGGCAGTCGGTTGGGCAGTGGGGGAGTGTGGGGGGTGGGATGGGGGTAGTGATTGGGGTTCGTTCACTGTTATGTGGCAAAATAGTAGGAAGGTAGGCATTATGAGATTACAGAAACAGCAGCAGGTGGGCGGGGAGGCGGTCATGATAGCAGGACGGGCACAACACATCACCGGGATGGCTACACATAATCAAGGGACGTACTTGGTCCTCTCCTTGAATGTGAACGGGATGGGGAATAAGGTTCGCAGGGGGCTGGTGGTGGCATATGTCAGACGGCTAAAGCTAGATGTCATCCTTCTGCAGGAGACACGCCTAAAGGGCACACATTGCGGGTTCTTAGGCAGAAGGGCATATAAGACAATGGCCCACGCTGGGTTCTCCACCAAGGCGAGAGATGTGGCAATCCTAATCAGGAAAAGCCCGCCCTTCAGACTTGAACGCACATGGACAGATCCCAATGGTACATATGTCGCGGTTAAGGATGTGTGGGACAGACAAAACATCACCTTCATCAGTGTATAGGCATCCCCCAGGTTACAAAGACAAACGCTGGAGAAGCTTGCAGCGGTCCTGCCCGAAGCAGGATCTGACACACACATTATTGGGGGGACTTTAACGACGTAATGGAATCCACACTGGACCGTACAAATGTCCCAATGGGAGGTCCCAAAGAAACACCGCTCAAACTGTTTGCAGACACGCTGACACTTACGGACTTATAGCATAGTCAACATTCCCAGACCAGAGCCTATTCCTTTTACTCAGGTGCTCACAAAGCCTTTTCACGGTTGGACTACCTACTGGCCCCGGGTGGGAGAGCTAGGAGAGGTACATAAGGTGGAATACAGCGGGTACCCGTACACAACGTCCGGCAGAGGAATGGAAGCTCAATGTATGGGAGTTAGGAGACCCTTAGGTTGCTAGGGAAATCAGGGTGGACACAGAACTCTACTTTTGTGAGAACGTGGGGTCAGTAGACTCTGCCATCACATTGTGGGAGGCATCCAAACCCGTATCACGGGATAGGGCAAGACAGGTAGACTGCTTGCATGGCTCAGCAAAAAAAAGTAAGATAGTAGGTGGCTGTGCCAGATACAGACAGAGGATGGCCAGACTCATGTAACTCCCGTAGCAATAGCTAATGCCTTTGCGGAGTATTACAACACCTTCTACTGCTCTGGTAGAGCCAACACAAATTCAGGCATACCTTCAGACTAGGCGGGCGCATGGAGGGAACACATAGGTACACGGTTTCCTTTGACCTGCAAAACTAATATGTTTTGAACCCAGGCCTCCCCTCCCTCATCCCGTGCTGCCCTATGACCCTTCATTAGGAGTCTTTTTCAGGTAAACCACCACCGGGTTATACCTCTTTTTGTTCTTTAGCCTGGCACCACGAATTTTGATGTCAAGGCACAAGGAAATGTAGGCACGGTAGGGTGTTAGTGTACCCTGACCACCCTTTTCCTTGATCTGGTCCTGAAGAAAAAACGGAAATTCCTATTACGGTTTGAAACATGTAGACCCACCACATATTCCCCAGATACACTTGGTCATAACTAAACCTTTAATTGTATCGACACTTATATTTTACTATTGTCCAGTAGTCTTAAGAATAAAGTTTTTTCATACAAGTCATACCAGGACAATTTTTAACTCACTTACTTCTTTTTCACATTCATCACTCACATACCAGCTCCACTGTAGTTCAGGTGTTGAAGCACACCTTGATGGCACTCGGCCATCAAGGTGGTCCCGATGATGAAGCATGTCACCGACTAGGTCGGTGAGTGAGGGGTTACTAAGAAACAAAGAAGGACTTTCTTCTCTTTTGATAGTGAACCATCACGCAGAAATCGCTCTCTGAGCAATTTTTCTGGTGGTACTCCTTACTTTTGTTAATATAGATACCTAACCCAGGGGACTAGGAGTATTGTTCCGTCCACTTCGGTGGATAAAATCCCTTAACTCTCTCCTATTGTTTATGTCATACCTTCAGACTATACAGTTCCCTAAGTTAACAGTTAGCGAGTCACAGACGTTGGATGAAAAGATTACTAAGGAGGAAATATAGCAGCCATCGGCCAGCTCAAAACTGGTAAGGTATCGGGCACTAATGGGCTCCCTCCTGAATTATTTAAACAGAACGTGACGCTATTTAGCCCCCACCTCCTCCAATTATACTTAGAGGCACACTAGGCGGGCAGTCTCCCCAGAGATCTCAGGACGGCCATGATTGTGGTAATTCCCAAGAAGCAAAATCAACAGTTGGTGGACAGAATGCAGAACAATGTCATACATTCACCCCAGTTCAGAGATCTGGGCCTAAATCCATCGTTTTTTTGGTCAGCATGCCATTCCAGTTTGAACCCAGCCATATGCAAATCAGTCTGGACCCTGTGCCCCCATGAGAACAGGCCATCCCAAACTGCCAAGCCAAGTCCTCCCTGGACTGGAAACAAGCATCATAGGACCGGTTTCGGGCTTTCAGCCCTCATCAGCCAAGATAGCTTGTTCCAGTGGCATGGAGAGCACAGGACATACCCGTCCCACTCGGGGTGACAATTGCAAAAACAACAGTTGATGGACAGAATGCAGAACAATGTCATACATTCACCCCAGTACAGGGATCTGGGCCTAAATCCAACCTTTTTTTTTGCTCAAAATGCCATTCCAGTTTGAACCCAGCCATATACAAAACAGTCTTGACCCTGTGCCCCATGGGAACTGTCCAGCCCAAACTGCCAAGCCAGGTCCTCCCTGGACTGGAAACAAGTATCCTAGGACCGGTTTGACTGTGGGTGAGTGCTTGCAATGTTCTACACTCCGTCCATCATCCCCTTTGGTTTTTCGTAATTCCCAAGAAGGACAAACCGCCACAAAAGTGTAGCTCGTACCGACCTATCTCCCTTATTAACATGGAGACTAAAATACTGTCCAGAATACTATCCAACAGGCTCACCGTGGTATTTACTGGTCTCATCCATCGGGACCAATCCGGCTTCATGCCAAAGAGGTTGATGAGGCTTAACCTTCGGAGGTTACACAGTCGGCTAGAGGTGGTGACCACAAGGGAAGACCCACATCTCATCATGGCCCTTGATGCCGAAAAGGCATTTGACATCGTTCATTGGCCCTTTCTTATGTCTGCTTTGGAGGAGTTTCGATTTGGCCCGGTATTCAGGCAATGGATCGCTGTTCTTTATGAGACACCCCTGGCCAGAACCAGAGTTAATGGTGTGGTGTCGCAGGAATTCTTAATAGGTAGGGGCACTCGACAAGGATGCCCCTTGTCTCCTCTACTCTTCGCTCTGGTTCTGGAGCCCCTCGTGTGTATCATCCGAGCGCACCCGGACATAACGGGATTTGGGGGAAGAGGGAATGAGGATTTGTACGAGCCCATCTCTCTATATGCTGACGAGATACTGATGTACGTCACAAACCCTGAAACGATGATCCATAATATTACCGAAAGTTGCGAAACCGACGGCGCACACACTGGGTATAAAATTAACTGGGAAAAATCATATCTCTATCCGGTGGCATGGGAAATGGGTGCAATACCTGCCCAAGCCTGTTTCAGCTAGCTCCAGAGGGTATAAAGTACTTCAGGGATTTATGTCACAACAAGCACAGCAGTGGTGCTTGATTGCAGTCTTTACAGGGTGCTCAGGGAGTTCTGCACGGATGTGGAAAGATGGCGGTCCTTGCCGCTGACGCTGCTATCCAGGGCAGCGCTTTATAAAATGAATAGTGCTCCCGAAATTTTTGTACGTTCTGCAAAACACTTATCAGCTGATACCAGATGAGGTGTTCACCAAAATTGACAGCACATTGCGGCCGTTTCTTTGGGACAGGAGACCGCCAAGGATAGCGCTGGCGATATTGCAATGCAATCAAATTAACAGCAGCATTTCCCTACCAACCTTCGGGCATACTATTGGGTGACCCATCTCATTGTTGTGAACGAATGCGAACATACGGAGCGGGATCACCCCACATATGCACTTGTACGCACACAATTTGTTGGGCGCCCATACGCACACTACATTTATGGGGGGAGGGGCTCTGCACAACTCCTAACAGCTACACGGATTTTGATAGCGGCGTGGAAAAAGGCAGAAAGGCAGATGAAATGGGACTGCCGGGTGACCAGGGAAATCCTGCTTTCGGTGGAATACCGACTCAAAGAAATTGCCTCCTGATGGGTGAGATCGGGGAAAAGGCAGTCTCCTGGACATACAGAACCATAATCAATAATAAGCCGTATTCCTTGCGGAAGTTGAGGGCAAAATGGGAATTAGATTTGGGAGAGATAGAGGAACTGGATTGGGAAATGGCGCTGATGCGTCCTCGGGAGGTGGCCATCAAGTCAAGACTTAGATTGATTCAATTCATATACTTACATAGAGCATATTACGACAGAGCCCGACTGCACCGCATAGGGACGGTGGAAGCGCCCAACTGTCTGCAATGTCATGCGACAGAAGGTACATTCTTCCACACGGTCTGGGAGTGTTCACAGGTTCAAACGTACTGGGTGAACCTGATGGAAGAGTTATTAGCTATCTTGGAGGAGGCGATTTCCATGAGTCCCCTGTTTGTTCTGTTGGAAATAAATATCCACGGAGATTGATCTCCCCAGAACAAAGTTAACACTACTTCAGCTAGAATTGGTGGTGGCAAAGTGTGACCTGTCTAAGGCATGGGGGCTGTACCGAGTCCATCACTGGCAGAGTGGAGAAAGAGTATGGATATGTATATGCTTGGGGAGAAAACGACCTATCAAGCACGGGGCTGTCCCAAAAAGGTCTGGAGAATATGGAAGTGGTGGCTCACACACTATGGACTTACGCTCACTGACTCGCAACGATCTCCTAGGGTGGGGTGACGGGTGGGGGTAGGGGAAAGGGCTCAGGGTGAGCCCTCGGAACATGGAACTGCTATATGCCTGTTTACCACTGCTAAAGGAATATGATGTTGAACTACCAATGAAAGAGCGTATTTGCTCCCCAGATGAGTATTGTTTCTCTACTGCAATTATGAAAATGCCAATAAATACATTCCAAAAAAACAAAAAGGCTGAGCTTGGCACAGTAAATGGGTGTGAGCATTCCATTAAGGTCAATGATCCATTCTGATTGTACATAAAGCACTATCCATTCCCCTTAGTGTGAGGAAGGACTTAAAGGTCCTACTTGATAAATTGTGTTCTGAAAGTATAATCCAGCATACAGACTCATCAGAATGGGTTTTCCAGTGGTTTTAGCACGAGAGCATTGTAGGGATCTCCGTTTATGTGTGTCGGTTTGGACTTCCATTATGTGTGGATTTACGTTCCTTAACTCAAAATATTGTGGTGGATTGTCACCCATTGCCATACATTTAGGATAGACTTGCTAATATTGGGGAGGCAAGATATTTTTAACTATTGATGTACACTCTGCCTACAACAAGATCAAATTGAGTGAAACATTGCAAGACCTCACAGCTTTTTTAACACTTTAAGGTGCTTTCAAGTACTTGAGGTTGCTGGTTGTCTGGCATCCGTGTTGAGGTTTTTTTAGAAAATGATGGGCACATTATTTGGTGATCTCCCCAATGTCCAGGCATACCAGGATGAAATACGGATATTTACCAAGGATAAAGGTGAACATTTGGCAATGCTTGAACTTGTGTTAAACATATTGGGTCCGATTCACAGAACTAACTTAAGACAAAATCCTAAACTTACTACCATTTTGGAATTCACAGAAGGCACTTACTTCAGTGAATACTTAAATGGTAGTAAGTTTAGGATTTTGTCTTAAGTTAGTTCCGTTAATTGGGCCCATTGTGTGATAAGGGAATGACAGTGAAACCGGAGATGTGTAAAGTCTTTATTCAAACTCTCTAATACTTGGGTCATGCCATTTCAGCTTATGGTGTGAAACCAACATTTTGCAATGTGGAAGTGATCCTTAAGGCACCACCACTGATGGGCACACACTCCTTACATTAGTTTTATTGTTGTGTGAGTGCTATGATTATTTTGTACCAGGATACACATTGATGGTAAGACCTTTACAATCACTACTAAAGAAAGGGGCAAAATTTAACTGGACATCTGACGTTAATACTGATTATAAAGAAGTGAAAACATTGGTTTTACATGTCCCAGCTTTGCATTCTTATATTCCTGAAAGGAGATGTTTTGTGACAGCTAATGCCAGCATGAAAGCGATTGGTGCTGTTCTTGGACAGTTGATTAATGGAAAGGAAACAACAATTGTGTTTGCTTTCAAAACGCTCATGATGCTGAGACCAAATTCAGCACTATTGAAATGGAGGCAGAGGCAAGATGGTGGCCGCTGGTTTGGCCGTATGAGCTGGCGTTCCTCCTCATGGCGATTTCACCCGGGCATGGTTAACATCGAAGGCGGCGAAGACCCGGCAAAGACTCTGGGGAGATATTCTTGTGATTACGGACTGATATGCAAAGAGTGATATTGCGGTTAGTGGACTTGCGGCTTATCAGCGGTCAGCGATTTCCTCACCCGCTTACCTGGTCTTTGAATTCCCGTCCTGCATCAGTTTCACGGCGGCTCCGCTATGGCACCAAAGGTCGTTTCTAAAGCGGCGTTAGCTGCGAGAGCACAGTCATCTGCAGCGGTGGCCTCATTGAACAGCAAAGAGGTAGGGGGCGAGGCGGGGAGTGCTTCTAAGGATGATCGGAACGGCGAGCAGAACTGCGGTCCCGCTCGCAATGGCTTGAACAGGAAAAATAGTCTTAAGACAGCACTTGCATTATTTAATCAGGCAAATATCAAATCTAAAAACAGTGTGTCAGCAGCTAGACAAGTCCTAGACGGCGCAAGGAAAAGTAATAAGCGAGAGAAAGAGGGACCACCCATATTTCCGACGTCTGTGGCAGTCTGTTCTGGCAATGATGGTAGTGTCTCCCCTTCCGAGCAAAATCCAGAGACCTTGTTAGTGTCTGGACAGGGTCTCTTGGCAGATAAGTCGGTCTTAACTGATAAAAGTGAAATCTCTAGCACTGCTGTGGAGGGATCATCGAATTGCATTGTGGGAGACGCAGTTCAAGGAGAAGCAGAACAGAAGGGAGCTCCATGTTCTCTGGTTCCTTGCATATCCGCTGGCAATTTAAATGCTATCCAGGCTATTGATATTACCAGCCAACTTTCTAAGGATCTTGAAAATGAGAAATTTCTTTCTCTCTCCGAGCACACTGGATCATCGGCGGAGGCTGATGAGTATGACCCTGAATGGCTAGATGATGACAGTGAAAATGGTGATTGGCGGCAGAATGGTATTCTGAATAGCGGTCGTAGTCCCAGATATCCTAGGACAGTTCGGAAGGGGATGGCTCAAGAAGGCCGGGACTTGGCAAGTGAGGACCCAGAGATACGTGGGTTTTCATTTATGGATAACTCATCAACCAATGGTGGTGATTTTGCAGAGGGTAATTTAGCGGTAATAACCACCAAGCAGCCCCAAGAATCTGAGCTGCCGCCCTCTGAGATAACGTTGTCTGTTATTTATCAAACGATGATGGTCCATTGAGAAGAAGCATGCCAGGACATGCCCACACTCAGGGGGCGTGTCGCAGAGTGCAGAATTCTGTCCGGAGAGTTGCAAAAACATGTTCTGAAATTGCAGCTAGAATTACCGAAGCAGAGGAAAGGATTTCTAGTCTTGAGGATGCACTTGCCGCACAGAAGAGTGCTAATGATTTCATCGGGGCGCAGAAGGAGGACATAATATGGAAATTGACTGATTTGGAGAACAGAGTGAGAAGAAATAATCTCAGAATCTTAGGGGTTCCCGAAGGTTGTGAAGGGGGCGACGTGAGACAATTTGTGGTGGAGCTGTTTAAGGAGGCATTTCCGGAAGTTGTTCAATGGGACTGGCAGCTTGAGGTACTCCGTGCATATCGATTCCCCTTCAAACAACGGCAAAAGACTGGGGATAAACCCCGTGCGATCTTGATATGTCTTAATAACTTTTTAGCTAGGGAAAAGTTATATGATTTAACGCGGCCGGATGGGAAAAGACATGGCAAAGGCTGCGATTTTGTTGTCCAACCCGATTTTTGCCCAGCGACGGTGGAACGGAGGTGGCAGCTCCGTCAGCTGATCGCCCCTTTTCAGGTAAAAGAGGCTCAGGCCTTTTTGCTTTTCCCCTCAAAGTTAAAAGTTATACAGCATGACCAAACAAAATTCTTCTCTTTTGAGATCCAGGCAAAGGAATTCCTTTCCTCAATCTAAAAGAAACATGTGTCTCTTTCTTTTTTCTATCTGTGGTGCATTGGGAATGTCGCCTCGGGTTGCTTAATGTTATCTTAAGGATTAAGAAGAGTCGGCTAAGTGGTAGGCGGCTCTAGGATGGCCTATAACATGTATGATTTTTTCTTGAAATTCTTGTTCTGGATGTGTGTTGCTATCTTTGTTTTTTCATTGTGTCTCTGCCCTTAGTCACCTTTCCTTTTTTTTCTGGTATGTTGAGAAAGGGTGAAGGAACCCGTGGGGAAGTGAGACCCCAGCTCTTTCCATCACAAGGACACTAGTCCTGTTGCCACTTAAGGGTGTTGTAAGGGATGGGGTAGTGAAGGGGAGGGGGTGGGGATTTGTGAGGTGGGTGGGGGGATGGGTGAAGGGGGTTCGCGGCAGGGCTAAGTCTAAGTAGGTCTAAGAATTATATTTCAGTAACGATATTAAAGTATGGTCAAATGAATACATGTTTATGTTATTATAGACTAAAAAGGTCAGGAAAGGCACAGTCTGGCTGATTTTGGGATGCTCAGGTGGGACAGGATAAACTTGTTATAGGTACATAGAATGTATGCGGTCTCAATGATGCAAAGAAGCGGGCTCTATTTTCCAAACTTTTACATCTTATGCAGCTAGACATACTATGTATTCAGGAGAAGCATATACCATGGGGGAGGCGGGATTGCCTCAGGTTTCCGGGTTTTGAGGTGGTAGTATGTTCCAAACAATCTTCATCAACTAGAGGTGTAGCTATACTTATGAAGCGGGGGTGGGGACTTGTAAAAGGGTTCTTGGAGATCGAATGGGTAGATGGGCTATTGCTGAATTGTCTATAGGTGGTAAATTATTAACGGTTAGCACAGCGTATGGCTCGAATTTAGATGATCCTGAGGTGGTTAGGTATTTAAATGTCGAATTGGCTGCCTGGCCCAGTCCACTTTTGTTTTGTGAGGACTTGAATATTAATACGTTAAGCGATGTTAATCTTGTCAAAGACTTAAACTATGTCGGTAGGAAGCCAAAAGTATTTAAAGCACTCCAGGTTCTACTTCAAGAACATGGTGCTATAGATTTATGGTTTTTGCATAACAAATCGGAAGATGGCTATACGTATTATTCGATCCCCCACAATAAAAATGTTAGGCTAGATTATGTTTTTTTGTCCAAGCAGCTGGCAGCGGTTTCTTCTATCTCCTCCCCCCCCCGGATCATTTCGGACCATAATCCTCTGATCGCTGAATGTCCTTGGCCGCGTAGTAGAAGACCTCCTAGGGAGTGGACATTTGAAAGGAAATTATTATTAGAAGAGGCTTACTGTGTTCACATGAAAAAAAAAATTGTAGAATTTTAGAATGTTAATAGGGGTTCGGCAAAAGACCAGATAGTCTGGGATACTCTGAAAGCGGGTTTGCGAGGGGAGACCAAAAATGTTTCTTCCTATAGGTGGAAGAGGGAGCAAGAGCTGACCAAGAGCCGCTTAAAGGAGTTAAGGGATGCGGAAATTTTACTTGCTTCAAAAATTAAACAAGGTCATGAGATTGAGTCTAGTCAACAGGATGTAGCAATCTTGAAACCCAGGTTGTTGGAGTCCTTTGGACAGGAATTGGCTTCGAAGTATTTACAATATCGCACAGAGATGTTTGAGTTCGGGGAGAATTCGGGCAGGGTGCTCGCAAAGAGGCTCCACCAGTGAAGTGTTCAGAGGCGGGTTATAAAAATTCAAGACCAAATGGGAACAATTTATGACACTCATGAGGGTGTTAATGAAGTGTTTTTGAATTACTATACCACCTTATATACTTAGGATATTTTTAGATTGGGTATAGAAACAGCAGACGAGGATTTTATAGCAGGTATTGACACTTCTAAGCTGTCTCAGGAGCAGGGTGAATTTTTGGCTGCCCCTATTCAGTGGGACGAGGTGGAATTTGCGGTAAAATCCTTAGCGAATGGCAAGGCCTGAGGCCCAGATGCAGTCCCACTTGAGTTTTATAAGGTATTCTTAGTGGAGATCCGGCAGGACTTGCTTGAGGTACTTAGAGCTGCTCAGAGGGGTATAGTCCCTGAATCATGGCAGGATACTACGATAGTGTTGTTTTAAAAAAAAGGCAAACCTGAGCTGCTTCCGTCTTCTTTTCGGCCGATTTCACTAATAAATAGTGATTCTAAAATATATTAAAAAAATATGGCCGCCAGGCTCGCTCAAGTGATTACTCCTTTGGTTTCCTTGCATCAGCACAGATTTATTCCGGGGCATGATACTGCGGACCACGTCAAGCGTGTCATCGCTCTATCAGATTGGGCACATGTTACGACCTCTTCCCTCGGGGTGATCCTGTTGGACGCCGAGAAGGCGTTTGACAGAGTCTCCTGGGGGTTCCTGTGGGCAGTACTTAATTGGAAGGGATTTCCTGCAGAATTTATACATGCGATCAGGGCAATGTATTTTTTCCCAAGAGCTTCACTTTGCATTTCTGGACAACAGACCATTTCTTTTTCTATCAGTAGGGGCACGCGACAAGGGTGTCCTTGTTCACCCTTGCTGTTTGCCCTTTATATCGATCCTTTTTTGAGTAGAATTGAGGGTAATCAGGCTATAGTACCGATAAGAGCTGGTAACACTATCCATAATATTTTAGCGTATGCAGATGATATAGCTGTTATTACCTCGGATGTTCCATCTGCATTCAGTGCCCTTAAGGATTTAGTTGGGCAATTCGATGCAGTCTCGGGGTACAAGCTGAATGTATTAAAAATTCAGGTTGTTCAGACCCCCGATATGCCATTATCGGATGCCCCAGTGGTTACAGAAGCCGTGTATTTAGGGGTTCAGATAACTACTGCAGTTGATACTATTCCGGATTTAAACATCCTTCCGGTAATAGATGCGGTGAACACTAAATTAGAGCAACTTGATCATTTGCACCTATCTTTATTTGGACGTTCTAGTGTTCTTAAAATGGTAGTACTTCCTAAGTTTTTATATTTTTTTAGGACTGTCCCTTTATTATTTTCTCAAAGTAGTTTGATTAAGGCTGATAGGGTCTGCGATAGGTTTTTGTGGGGCTATAGGCGCTCGCCTAGGGCAGCTAAGTGGATGTGCCTTCCACGTGACCGTGGGGGCTGGTCTGTTCCGAATCTGGTTCTTTACTATTGGGCAGCGATGGCTCAATCAATGGGAGTTTTAATATTTGGTGATAAAGCGGTAGTACCAATATGTAATTGTCCTACCATTTTCGAGATAGGCTTGGGTGCTGCGGCTAAGGGTTTTCTCTTGGAAGTGTTGAAGCCTAGCTACTACAAAAGAACCCGATTTAAGGTTATTTTTGCTGCATATTCAATCTGGCAGAAAATAAGACGGAAACTAGCTATTCCAAATCTTTATCTATACACACCTTTTAAAGCCGCTTGTCTCTTGCCTAGCATTTTTCAAGATCAAACTATGCATAGATGGCAAATCCAGGGGCTACGGGTGTTAGGGGATCTGGAGGGGGATGGGCAATTGTTATCTTATAATGGGTTAAAAGATAAATTTCAGTTGTCATCACGGGATTTCTTTAAATATTTACAGATTCATAGTTTTCTTTATAAACATTTGAAGGTTATACCTGGCATGTTGGACCAAGTGCCTATGTTACAATTGATTAAAAAAAGAAGTAGAATAGGCTCAATCTATCAATATATATTGTCGGTTCTTCCTGATGATTTGACAACTCAAAGTGTTAAATGGGAAGTCAAGCTTTGGAAGACAGGCATTGATTTATCACCTGTGATAGAGCTCGCCAATGAGGTTATTGTGTCGGGAACACTCAGATCTCAAAGTTATATGGCAATGCTGGACTTATATTATACACCCGCAAAAATCTCAAAATGGGGTAGTAGAAAGGGAGACTCTTGTGCACGGTGCAGACTTTTTGCGGCTGAAACCATTCATATGTTTAACTCCTGTCCCGCTCTCACTCGCTTTTTAGAAGATATTGAGTGATTTATTAATAGTACACTTAAGATTAGCTGCACTCTGTCCCCAGCATTGGTGATTTTTGGGTTTGATGTATGTAATAATGAGGAAGGTAGGAATACGCGATATGAATCTGCCTTTATGTTTATAGCTATGTCACAGGTGCGCTTGTGTATAACGTCACAATGGCTGTCCTCTGAAGCTCCTACTTTTTCGCATTGGCGAGCTAGATTGCTAGCCATTCACAGGCTTGAATTCTCAGCTTTTTCCTGTAAAGGGGGGAGGAGGTGATTAACGGCATCACAGATTTGGGCTCCGGTAGCAGAATGGATCAATTGAAATGTTATGATCCAGTCGTATGTGTCTTTCTTGGTTTGTTTTTCCCCGAATTTTGATATTAGATTAACTCTGCTTTCAATACAAATGAATTCATAATTTAATGTAGGTGGCAATGAATGTCAATTGAATTTGGTTTTTTTCTTTTTTTTCTCTGCATTGTAATGTAGAAAATTCCCTGTCAATAAAACTTAAAAAAACAATTTAAAAAAAAGAAATGGAGGCAGTAGCCTGTGTTTGAGCCACTCAAAAATGTAAGACATATATAGGGTACCTCCTTTGATGCTTGCATTGATCACAAACCTCTCATTTATTTAATGAGTGGCAATGAGCATGGAAAGGCCTATGCACACTTGATTAGGCTTCAGTCCAAGTTTCAGCAATATGATATGAATATCAAATATGTTCAAGGAGCGAAAAATGTCAGTGCAGATTACCTTCCATGTTTAACTCCTTCTTCTACTGATTGTTTGGGTGATATTAATGCTTATTTCAGTGTATTGTAGCTGCTGTTAGCAGAGCTGGCAGTTTAATTTCTGAAGAAGAATGGAGGGAGGCCACTGTACAGGATCCTGTTTTGCAACATAGATTCAGGTATATTGAGGATGGTTGGCTACAGTATAGGAATGCTCGTGCTGACCTAAAAAAATATAGTCAGATTTCTGATGAACTGTCTTGGGAGAATTACATTTGTGTGAGAAGTGGCAAGTTTACACCACGAGGAGGGGCACAAATGATTTGTAATCACTCGAGACACTTTTATTGGGGGTCTGCAATGGACACACAACAGCAAACCTGTATTGATGCCTTCTCTCAGTGTGTTGTGTCTGATAAGCATTGGAGAACCTTAAACTGTAGAAAAACCTTTGTCCACCCTTGGGACAAAGTGGCATTGGATTTTTAAGGCCCTTATCAGGTAGTTCCTACTGATAATAAGTATTTTATTGTGCTTATAGACTATGTTATACATTCTTTTTATTTATTATGATTTTGTAGACTCTTCCAGCACAAGCAATGTCATTGTTTCTGGACTGTGTATTTTATTTGGACGGGTCTACGAATGTGATTGTCACCGATAGTGGTACACATTTTGTTTCCAATGAATTAAAGGATTTTTATTTTTTTTTATTTTTTATTGAGCTTATTCGAGAAATACATAATTAAATACATAGCAAAAATATAGTATTTATACATGGCAGAAGGCAAGAAGTTTGCAAAAATTCATAATGGCAGATGTATAAAAATCGGCAAAGAATACATTCATTTTTCAAATCTTTAAAACGATAACATATTATGAAAATAAAGCTTAGCCTTAAACTAGAGGTCTTCTATTTACATGTAGTATCCTAACAAAAACTAATTTTTTTAGTTTTAATCCCTCTGTTGTTCATACCAATTGGATACTGGTGACCAAATTAGTTCCCCATATGATCGAGATTTTTTCCCTTGGTTCTATAGATGGCGACTTCTTGTTTATATATTGCTAAAAGTCTATTGAGCCATCCCTGAAATACTGGAGCCTCAGAGTCCTTCCATCCGGCTGCTAGGATAATTCTATAGATAGCAGTACCTATGTAAGTAGTATAAATTTCTGGGTTGCTAAGGTCTAGAGAGCTATCATAACCTAGCAGGAACAAAGTTGTTGAGGTTCTAATTTCATGGCCGAAAATCTCGGCCCAGTATTTTATAATGCTTTTCTTAATTTGATCTAATTTGGGGCAGTCAGAGAACATATGTATCAAATTTGCAGGTCCAAGTGTACATCTGGGACATTTATCCTGAGCGATCTTACCCCATGTAAACAGTTTGGAGGGTGTATAATATAAGTTGCATATAGTTTTGTAAATTTGGGCTTTTAGATTACTCGCTAATATAACTTTAGAAGACAGTTGTAGAGACATATCTATGTCGACATTAGGATTATTTAATTTATTGGCCCAGCTAGCTTCTATAGTTTCTAGGTCATCGGGGTGATTACTCAAGAAAATGTCGTATATATCACTTATTCTGGATGTTTGTTTTTGTATGAGATCTATGAGTGGTATGGATTTTAAGTCTATATTTGAAATATTTTGTCTCAGTGATGTGTAGATTTGAATAAACTTTAGATAGTCTGCAGAGTAGATATGATATTTGGCATATAGATCGTCAAATGTTGTTCTACGATCTTGATTTAAGAAGTCGCCGATAACGATTAGGCCTATATTCTCCCAACGTTTAGTTATATTATCGTTAAGGTATTGGGGTATTACTGAGCTATGCCAAAGAGGTGTATATTTGGTGTATTTAGGAATTATCAGTGTTTTAGTAGTTCTAGTCCAAATTTTAAAAGCATCTGTAATAATTTTGAATTTGATTTTTTTAAAATAGGAAGGTTCAATTTGTCTTAATAGTAGACCTCTAGCTGTGCTTCCCAGTGTTAATTCATAAATGGATGGTATGTATTGTGATGATTCATTATGATCATTACGACTGGATGTGAGCAGGAATGTCATCTGCTGTAAGATGGTTGCCCATAAATAGTATGTTAAATTTGGAACCGCTAGGCCACCTCTGGAAACTGGTAATACTAACTTAGGTAGGGCTCTTCTTATCTTCCCGTAATTCCAAATAAACGAGGACATTGCTTGGTTCAACGTTTTCATAGAGGCATTATTGATTAAGAGGGGAATTGCTCGAAACAAATATAGAATCTTTGGGAATATTGTCATTTTGACATAGTTACTTCTACCAATTATAGACAGATGAAGGTTGTTTACTCTGAGTAGATCTGCTTTTATTTTTTTAATTAAAGGATCGTAATTTAATGTATTAATATCATTGGTATTTGCCGAGATATTCACTCCTAAATATTTTGCATTTTTTACTCTGTATTGACTTATAAATGGTGTATTCTCGGTGCATATAACCATAGTTTTATCTTGGTTTAAAGAGTATCCAGAATAGTGCCCAAAGGATTTGGTGGTTTCTTCTATTTCGATTAAGGCCTCTGTAGGGTTAGTTGTTACAACCGCAACGTCATCGGCATAAGCGAGGACTTTAGTGTTATAGATGCCGATTTTAATTGGTACGATCGCTGGCGATGTTAATAGTTTAATAATTAAGGGATTAATATAGAGTGCGAATAACAATGGAGAGCACGGGCACCCCTGTCGCGTGCCTCTCTGAATATTTATATTTTCGGATTCGCAACCACCAGTCAGAATTCTTGCTTTTGGATCAACATAAAGGGCTTTCATTGATTTTATGAATACAGGGCCGCTGTTGTTGATGGCTAATATTTCCCAAAGAAACTGCCAAGAAACCCGGTCAAAAGCCTTTTCAGCATCCAGCAAAATCATCGACATCTGCCCCCTCTTTATTTTCATGATGTCGAATAGAGTTATTACTCTGCGTGTATGATCTGTGGTGCTTTTGCCTGGTATAAACCCGTGTTGCCAGGGAGACACTAGATGTTCAGCGATCTTACCCAGGCGGTTAGCAAAGATTTTGGCGTATGTTTTGGAATCTGAGTTGATCAATGAGATTGGCCGATACGATGTTGTTAATTCGGGTGGTTTATCCTTTTTCCTGAAGATAACTATATTGGTTTGTTTCCACGATTCAGGGGGTTTTCCATGCCACTGAATCCCTAAAAAGAGATCATGCAGGAATGGGATAATTACTTTACCCAATATTTTATATAGGTCTTGGGGTATCTTGTCTGGTCCCGCTGCTTTCCCTGTAGCTAATTCAGCTATTGCCAGCTCTACTTCTATTCTTGAGATTTCTTTATCTAACTCCTTCTTTGTATCTTCATCAATGGTTTCTGCCATGTTTGTCTCTCTGAGCCAGTTGATTAAAAACTCTTTGGTTTCGTCAATCGTTCGCTTATCTTCATTCTGATATAGTTTTTGGTAATAATCGTGAAAACATATAGCTATATCTTCCTGGGTGGTATATGTCTGGCCGCCATAGTCAATACCTTGTATGAAGTTACGAGATTGAGTTTGCCGTGTTCTTAGAGCAAGGTGTCTCCCTACATTTTCCCCTGTCTCATAGATTTTATTTCGGTTAGCTTGGAGAATTTCCACTGCTTTTTGGGTTAAATCATTATTTATCTCGGCTTTAAGTATTAAGATCTTCCTCAGAGTATCATCAGCCTGGTCACCATGATGTAATTGGTTGGCGTGTAAGTGTTCTAGATTTATTAGTCTGTTTATTAGCTGGGTATGTATCTTTTCTCGTTCTTTTTTATGGCTGGCAACAAAAGTGGCTGTCTCACCCCTTAGCGCAGCCTTAAAACTATCCCATACAATCATGCGTGATGCACTATATTGATTTATATCGAAAAATTCTTTGGGCCATTGTGTAATATGCACTATGTATTCTTGATTAACCAGTAGTTTTCGGTCAAATGTCCATTGTGAGTAAACCCGGTTGTATCTAGGAGCCTCGAATGTAATATGGAGAGAGTTATGATCTGAAATTGTCTTGGGGGCTTTAAAAATAAGAGCATTCAGGGCAATATCCATAGTTGTAAAAATATAATCTATGCGTACATATTTTCT
Organism: Lissotriton helveticus; assembly: GCF_964261635.1. Classification (NCBI taxonomy): domain Eukaryota; kingdom Metazoa; phylum Chordata; class Amphibia; order Caudata; family Salamandridae; genus Lissotriton; species Lissotriton helveticus. The sequence goes on from NC_136061.1 coordinate 949,492,550, forward strand.
ATGAGGATACGAAAAGTAAGTGTATCCCGGATCTCTTGTATTTTTTAAAGACCATATGTCTCGAAGATTATAACTATGGATCAAGTTTAGTACTGCCCTGAATACTCTCGGTTTTCGGCCAGTGTAGTTGTAATGACCCTGATCGCATTGTAGTTGATTAAATGTTAAATTAAAGTCTCCACAGAGGATTAAAGTACCTGACCATGATGCTAATTCTAGTTCCAATTCAGTATATAGTGCAGGGTCATCAAGATTAGGGCTGTAGATGGAGCAAATAGTATGCCCATATCTAGTTGAGCAATGGCCCATCTACCATGGGTATCAGCTTTTTTACGTGTTGGAGTGCCTAGTCTTGTTCTCGCTAAGATTGTAACTCCTCTGGTTTTTGAGGTTTGTGTAGTTGTGACCAATAAATTAAAGCCTGGTATTTTTAAATGACTTATCTCTCCTATAGGAATATGAGTTTCCTGTATACAAATGATATCCCAGGAACTATGCGCCATTAGTTGAGTAAATTGAGCCCTCTTTCCTCTGTCGTTAAGACCCGCCACATTCCAGCATCCTAAGTTTAGTTTCCCCATTTAGTTGTTTTATGTTTTAGGCGGTATTCGTGAACCTTGCAAAGTGTTGTATTGTTCCTCAATATTCCTTTATTAATCTCGAGCCTGCTCATTTTACACTGCATTTCCCCCCCCCCACTCTGTCCACCCTGCTTCCCAACCTACACCCTCCCCTGACCCTCCCCCCCTTGCACCCCCCAGCATCCCAAAAAGGGCAATAAGACTCCATAAGAGTCTATAGTGATGGATTAGCATATTCCAACCAGAACCAGCGAAGCATGCAATCTTAAGTGTGTAGCAAAAAAGAACAATATAATGAAATAGAAAAGAAAAGAGTATTACAGAAGAAAGAAAAGAGAAAAGATAATATTATATACCAGTTCTTAACTAATTCATAAGTAACTATTTGGGCCCACCAAAAGAGAGAAAAGAAAAGAAAAAAACAGAAATCCAGTAATATCTACACATCATTGGCAATAGGGCTTGATATATTGTTGAGAATCTCTCATAAGCTCTCCAGATATTCTTTAGCCTTGATCTCGGATGTGAAGAATTGTGTTTGACCCTCATAAATTACTTTTAACTTGGCTGGATTGTTCAAGTATACTACAGCCTTTTTTTCTTGAAAAGGCTTGATAAGCTGTCTGAGTCGCCATCTCCTTTCAACTGTCCAATGACAGAAGTCAGGACGTACAAAATAGGATATAGAATCCTTGCTGCGGTGTTTATCAGGTGTAGCTTTTTCTGATATGGCTTGTCGAAGCAGAAAGTTCCCAAAGTATACTAGGATTGCACGTGGATATTTGCCTGTGGGTGCCGTAGGTTTTATAGACATAGGAACCCTATGCGCTCGCTGTACCTCATAGCTCCAGTCCCAGGTGTTAAGCTCAGGAAGGGTATCACGAAAGAGTTGTATGATAAAGGAGCGACAGTCTTCACCCTCAGCTTTTTCTGGCACCCCAAGAACGCGCAGGTTATTTCTACGAAGTCTATTTTCATAGTCTTCAAGTTTCCATCTAATATCCTGGAACTGTGCTTTGTGTACTTCAACTCGCTCATTTGTGGCAGCAGCTTCCGTTTCATTTACTACAATCCGGTCTTCAATGTCATTTAATCTTTCTGTGAAGGCGCCCATTGTCTTGGAGAGTTTACGAACTACACCTTGAACCTTCTGTAATCCCGCTCGGGCTTTACGACCGTCTTTTGAGGTCTCTTCTCGGTGAGATGCTATAGCTTGTAAGACTGTTTCCATTACTTGTGTCAGTGTAGCTCCCGGTGGATCAGATTGCTCTCTGTTTGGGGCCTGATCTAAGGATGGTGCTTGAGATTTTGCGATAGGGATCTGATTCTGATTCAGAGTCAAAACGGTCGGAGTATAATCCCATGACAGTTCATTAGCTCCGTGGTGTCCTGCCTTTTTCTTCTTAAGTATAGTTCTCCTCCTATCGCGTTGCTCTTTTGGGGGGTTAAGGTCCGATTCTGAGCTTATGTTGGAGTCTGTATCGTTCTCAATTTCATCAACTTCATCAAGCTCATCCGTATCCCCAGACCAGCTAATATCTTCCGAGAAGGAGTAGAAATCTGTTATGTCCTTATCTGCTTCCAGCGCCTCATTAGAGTCTATGGGATGATCATTTATCGCCATACTGGCTTTTGATGCTCCTACATCTGATTTTGAAGCCTCTGCAGCCTCTGCGACCTCTTTCTCTTTAGCAGTTGTTTGTGTCTTATTAGCAGACAGTTGTAAGTCTGTATTTAAGTCTACATTTAAATCATGTATCAAATTCAAAGGCAAAGTGCTTAACAACATCTCCCTGTTCGGTTCCAAGTTCGGTTCAGAAGTATGGTTAGCATCATTATTGCTGTTACTACCAGTGGAGGTATGAGTGTTAACTGACCCAACAAGCTCAATAGTATCAGTACCGTTGGGAGTTTTTGCTTGTATCTGTAGGGGGTCTAAATTCACTATTATATCAGTGGAGATGCTGCTAACCCCCTGTTTATGCATAACATGTCTATCAGAAGGAGCAGAAGCAGGGTGAGGTACCTGGCTTACCGTGGTCATAGTATCAGATCTCTCAGGAGTAGGGTCTCTTGCCCCCCAGGCGGTTCAGGTGCACTCTGATCGTCAGTTATCTCTGTCAGCTCTGCCACATCTGCGTTATTTTCTTCGCGCTCTTCACCTCCTTCAGCTTTGACATTGTAACTCCTTCAATAGAGATGGTTGATTGTTTCTTCTGATTACTTTGTTGCGCCGTTTTAGTCACTTGTTTCTGACTAGCGGCACGTTGAAACATTGTGATCACCGTTGGGGCATCCTGCACTGTGGATTTGGCAGACAAAGGTGCTGCAGGAGTTTTGCTGGAGGTAACGCCTCTCCGGGCCGGTGTTTTCTCCGCAGCCGCCTCGGCTGTTGTGTCATGCAGCTCTCCACGCGTAGCACCGCGCTTGTTGCCTGTCTCCTGGTCCCGCAAGGCTTGACGCGCTGCCCTTGTCTTGGCTGCTGCAGAAGCTACGGCGGCTGCATTTTTCGGGGCCATTGAGCACTGTGAACACTGTGTGTCAGCAAAATTCACTGTCGCTTCGAGGTCCGAGCTGTTCACGGAGTTCAGCCGCCACAGGAAACGTTGATCGCCTGATGAGGAGCGGTTACTGATCAGCAGCCGCAGGACTGCGTACCCGACTGCCGAGGCTAGGAGAGAGAGCGACGCCCTCGAAGGAATCAGGCAGTCAGAAGGTACGAACCTCGAGCTGGCAGTCTGTGTGATTTGATCTGATCTCAACATCTCCTTGCAACAACGTAGCACTATATCGTTCTTAGCAACAAGTTTCTGTTCCCATCTTTTTCCTTTTTGCAACTAGAAAGTGACTCGGGTTGGTTTAGCGGCATGCTCTGCTGCTCTGGTCAGAGGCTGCTACCGGGGTCTAGCCCGACGCCGCCATCTTGCCGATCCCCAATTGTCTTGGGAGAATTAAATTTGTGTGAGAAGTGGCAAGTTTACACCATGAGGAGGGGCACAAATGATTTGTAATCACTCGAGACACTTTTATTGGGGGTCTGCAATGGACACACAACAGCAAACCTGTATTGATGCCTTCTCTCAGTGTGTTGTGTCTGATAAGCATTGGAGAACCTTAAACTGTAGAAAAACCTTTGTCCACCCTTGGGACAAAGTGGCATTGGATTTTTAAGGCCCTTATCAGGTAGTTCCTACTGATAATAAGTATTTTATTGTGCTTATAGACTATGTTATACATTCTTTTTATTTATTATGATTTTGTAGACTCTTCAAGCACAAGCAATGTCATTGTTTCTGGACTGTGTATTTTATTTGGACGGGTCTACGAATGTGATTGTCACCGATAGTGGTACACATTTTGTTTCCAATGAATTAAAGGATTTTTTATGTAGGCTTGACATAAAACATCTTTGTGTCGCTCTTTATAGTGCATCTGCCACTGGATTCATTGAAAGTGCAAACTGCATACTTAAAGGAGTATAAACAGTTGTTTCAACTGGTTTGAATGAAAAAAAAATTACCAGGCAGAAATTTGGGGTTTATCTTCACATCATTCTACTATAGGCATTTCACCTTTTAAGTTATTATGGGATGGGGGCCAAAGTAAAAAATGGTGCCTAATTAGATGTCCCACAGTTCTTCCAACACAAGTTTAAATTTTGACATGAGCAAATTGCATAAAAAAGTTGTTAATAAATACCTTTGGCAGAAGGAAAATATTGATGGGGAAAGGAATGTAAATAAATGTGGCTTTTAAGATTAGTGATTGGGTTCTCATTCGTGAATCACACGATGTAAAAAAAAAAGGGATTTGAAATTCATCTCTCCTTGGGCAAGGGTTGCTCCTCAATATTGCCCATAAATGTCTTTGTTTTCCATTCTAGCTGGGGGAATATCATCCAACTCCCCCCAAATAAATGTGCTATTTTCTTGGCTATTTTCCGCCAGATTGCCAAATTTTGTTCTGATGTGCAATTTTAGGTGACAAATTATTCCTGCGAATTAGCAATATTAATGATACATATGACTGTAACTGATAAATTAAGGTTTTGTGCATAAAAAATATGATTATCTTTGTAGAGGTGTGATTAATAATGTAATATAGTTGTACCACATTTTTGAGTGACACCATTATTTTTTAAATGGGCGTAGCTTGTGATGTTTTGTTCATCCTGCACCTGGTCATTCCCCGCTCAGTTACCCGCTACAAATCTTCTCTCTATACGCAATGACGTCAAAGTCCTGTAGTATTAGAAAGCATACATTATGAATGAAACTTTCATCATGTATCCAATGTATCATTTTGAAGGATTTCCGCTGGTAGTTTCAAGTTAGGCATGTAGAAGTACACAATTCTATGAGCTAGTATTAAGAAAATGTTTCATAATGAGTTGAACATCTCCAGAGTGCAGTTGCTGAGCGAGGAGAAGATTTCCTTTACCTTAAGTAATGGGTTAGTGTTAAGAGTCTATACAACTCATATAAATTATTTGGATTTACCAATACGACCTAACCATGATGATGCCATGTTGAATTTGTTGTTTTATTAATTAATATGCATAAATTGTTTATACAAACCCCTCAGTTTGAACGATCAGAGGCGACTTTCCATATTCCTCCTGAAACAGTCAGATTATTTTGAGATATTTCTACTTAGGATGTTACCAATACTCATTATGACTTTGACACTTAGAATTTAGATTGACTGCCAAGGGTTTCTGTTATGATTCATGATTCTGTATTCTATAGCTGAGCTTTTATGGCAGAATATGCACATTTCTTTGCAATGCTCATTTTGATCTAGAACTCAGTTTTTGGGTGGTCCCAGTTACTGATTATGAATTACTCTGCTAAGTTTGTGTAATAATGGGCACGTGGATCTCTGAAAGAGAAGACCCGTGGAGCTGAACCGCTTGAGGTAAAATCTTGGGTCCATTTGACTCTGGGGTTAAGGAGACTTTTGGGTTTCGGCTCCCCCAATTTTATGTTAGCAGAGGATGGCTAGCATAAGAGCCCCTGCTCTTTAAACTGTCCCCTGAAGTTGTTTTGTGTTTTTTGTACCATTTATGTTCAAATCGAAAAATAAAAGTGTTTTTGGAAACTTGCCGATTTTCCAGTGTCAGATCCTCATGGGAAGAGACTAGCTGTATTGGCTGTGTGCTCCTGAATGAAATCAGAGTGGAAGTATGAACAGGGAGAAATTGAGTTGATGAATGTGTTTGAAGAATGATTTGCTGTGATGGATTTCTGTTTCTATGTTGAGTTGTTTGGATATGTGATGATGATTGTGAGTTCTATTGGTGGATTGATCACTTTTGTAAAGATGTATCATTCATAGTTGTGATCTGATTTGAAAATTAATGTGTTAATATTTTGAATAGAGTTGATTATCAGATTTGTTGACAATCCAAGATCTCGAGATATTGATTATTTGTCTGTATTATGGTGTGTAGCGTTAGGCGCTTCTTCCACATCTATAGGGATTAGTGTTACATTCCTCCTATGAATTTAATAGTGCTGTGTATTAGATCAACAGAACATCATAATACAGAGACTGAGTCTTTATATATCATCAGTAATTGTTGGTTCAGCTAACTCACAGTACATCTAAACTCCTAAATCTCCAGACTTAAAGATGCTGTCAGCAACCTTAAAAATTATGCCTCTTATTCCCAAGGAATTTACGGAAACAGGTCTAACCCTTTTGTTTGTTACTTTTGCATGCCCACGGTTTCACAAGGAGAAAGAGCACTAATATGTTCTCAAATGTTTATTGAAAAGATGTATTCCTTGTGAGTAAAACATAAACTGCGATCATTAGACAGATGGGACACATCATGGTTATAACCATTATTAGAATGGTGACAAACTAAAACAATTTAACCATAATAATTGTTCCTAATGTTACTCCAATCTATCACTACTGTCCCTAATCTAGTGAGAACATTATGAGAGTACGCTTCTGTCAGACCCAGTTGGAATGATCTAACATCATACCTTTGGTGCAATATCTCAGGAAGCCAGCCTCATTGCATTAACAAATGCACTCCATGTCAATGTGCAAGCCTGCACACATCTCTATTTGCCCAACTATCTTCCTTCTTAGGATGAATGTCAGGGCCTGCGGATCTGCCTCTCCTTCACAGCTCTCGACAGCATTCATGATAACTCCAGAGTGAAGTGCCTCTCATTGAATTCAAAACAGATATTGTTTAAATAATAAAACATTAGCCTTATCGCATTCTCCAAGAGACAAAGAATAACATCATTACGTCATTACACACTCTGGGGATAAGAGTCATCCTCTATGAGCACAAAATAAAGCAAGGACATTGCATTATAGTATGTGTGTCCCTGGAACTAACAGTGCTGACTACAGAATAACAATGTCTACCAAAAATGTTCTTGTGTTAGTGAAAAACATGCCCAAACCACCATCTTGAAAAGATGGTAAGTGAAAAAGGAAAACCAAATTGGGTATGTGATGATGATTGTGGGGTCTATTGGTGGATTGATCACTCTTGTAATGATGTATCATTAACAGTTCTGATCTGATTTGAAAATTAATGTGTTCATATTTTGAATAGAGTTAGTTATCAGATTCATTGACAATCTAATATCTCGAGATATTGATTATTTGTCTGTAATATAGTGTGTAGTGTTAGGCGCTTCTTCCACATCTATAGGGATTATTGTTACACTGTTCCTATGAATTTAATAGTGCTGTGTATTAGATCAACAGAACTTCACAATACAGAGACTGAGTCTCATATATCATCTGTAATCGTTAGTTCAGCTAGCTCACAGTACATCTAAACTCCTAAACCTCCAGACTTATAGATGCTGTCGGCAACCTTAAAAAGTATGCCTCTTATTCCCAAGGAATTCATGGACACAGGTCGAACCCTTTTGTTTGTTACCTTCGCATACCCACGGTTTCACAAGGAGAAGGAGCAATAATACGTTTTCAGATGCTTATTGAAAAGATCTAATTCTTGTGAGTAAAACATAAACTGCGATCATTAGACAGATGGGACACATCATGGTTATAAGCATTATTTGAATGGTGAAAAACTCAAACAATTTAATAATAATAATGGTTTCTAATGTTACTCCAATTTATAACTACTATCCCTAATGTAGCGAGAGAGTTGTGAGAGTACGCTTCTGTCTGACCCAGTTGGAATGATCTAATCCCATGCCTTGGTGTAATATCTCAGGAAGCCAGCCTCATTGCATTAACAAGTGCACTCCATGTCAATGTGCAAGCTTGCACACATCGGTTGCACAACGATCTTCCTTCTTAGGATGAATGTCGGGGCCTAAGGAGCTGCCTCTCCTTTACAGCTCTCTACAGCATTTACAATAACACCAGTGTGAAGTGCCTCTCATTGAATTCAAAACAGATATTGTTTAAATAATAAAACATCAGCCTTATCGCATTCTCCTAGAGACACAGAATAACATCATTACGCACTGTGGGGATAAGAGTCATCCTCTATGAGTACAATGAGTGCTGACTACAGAATGACAATGTCTACCAAAAATGTTCTTGTATTAGTGAAAACATGCTCAAACCACCATCTTGAAAAGATGGTAAGTAAAAAAGGAAAACCAAAATGGAGACTAAATATAATCCCTATAACATTATTGTGGTAAATTGAAAGTCCTTGGAGCCAGGTGTATAAAATAGGTTGGATTTATTGAAGCTTAGTTAAAGGGTAAGTTCATTAGAAGAAGATAGGTAGATGGAATAAGCCTCACCAGGAGCAGCTTCCCTGCCGCTCAGCCTGTCTGCCATCAACTGACACTCCACACACGTCAGGCACTCAAAACATTCCATGAGGTCATCAGGCATTCTAACACTCATACTAGCTGAGCAGCAGGGAAGACACAGCCAGGGAAAGGAATGGCACAAGTCAATTATAACAATTATGTATTAACAATTATAGATTCAAAGGTTTAACTTGTGTTAAGGTGCTTCCATTAAATGCACGGGGGGATGAGATACTTTGACTTAGAAGTTTTCTTTCCTGCTAGTATGAATTTAACTAGCGAATACTTTTGAGGGATTGTTGTGGCTCTCTCTTTTATTGCTCAAATTCAAGGCTTTTTTTTGTGAGTGAGTTACTTTACATAAAGAACCAACTTTTTTTCTTTTGCAGGGTAAACAGACAAAGATTTATCAGTTTAATGTGATTTAATGTGTTTCTTTAATTGTTTTCCTGTACACGAAGGGATCGAGCTATGATTGGTTACTCAGCCAGGGAGACATCCTTGGATTGGTGAGATGTCACCACAAAGTAGCGCTCTGATTGGTTAGGTGCTGAAATAGTCGTGCTGTGATTGTTTGTACTTTGCCAGAGCCTCTCTATTATTGGCTGTTGTTCACTAAGTGTGTTTATAGAGTTTTATTGTGATTTTTAGTTCATTTTGAGTCTATTTTGGGCAAAATATGGGTGGTATATTTTCGAAAACTAAACCGAAGAAGATGAAGATAGGTAGATGGAATAAGCCTCACCAGGAGCAGCTTCCCTGCCGCTCAGCCTGTCTGCCATCAACTGACACTCCACACACGTCAGGCACTCAAAACATTCCATGAGGTCATCAGGCATTCTAACACTCATACTAGCTGAGCAGCAGGGAAGACACAGCCAGGGAAAGGAATGGCACAAGTCAATTATAACAATTATGTATTAACAATTGTAGATTCAAAGGTTTAACTTGTGTTAAGGTGCTTCCATTAAATGCACGGGGGGATGAGATACTTTGACTTAGAAGTTTTCTTTCCTGCTAGTATGAATTTAGCTAGGGAATACTTTTGAGGGGTTGTTGTGGCTCTCTCTTTTATTGCTCAAATTCAAGGCTTTTTTTTGTGAGTGAGTTACTTTACATAAAGAACCAACTTTATTTCTTTTGCAGGGTAAACAGACAAAGATTTATCAGTTTAATGTGATTTAATGTGTTTCTTTAATTGTTTTCCTGTACACGAAGGGATCGAGCTATGATTGGTTACTCAGCCAGGGAGACATCCTTGGATTGGTGAGATGTCACCACAAAGTAGCGCTCTGATTGGTTAGGTGCTGAAATAGTCATGCTGTGATTGTTTGTACTTTGCCAGAGCCTCTCTATTATTGGCTGTTGTTCACTAAGTGTGTTTATAGAGTTTTATTGTGATTTTTAGTTCATTTTGAGTCTATTTTGTGCAAAATATGGGTGGTATATTTTCGAAAACTAAACCGAAGAAGATGATACCTAGAGAGAGTCAGAAATTATTGAGTGAGGGAGCTCCAGCCAATGAAATTATGGCAGAGATCAGGTATTACACATGCACCTGGATCTCTGGAAGGAATAAACATAAGGTACATGATGAGATTTTACAGTTTCCAATGGAGGGCACTTTTAATATTAGCAAGTTAGATTTTCTGAGAAAAACTATGTACGATTTGAAGCCAATGCCTAGATCTGCACACTTAAAAGGAAGGAGAAAAGAAAGACAAAAAAATAATGAAGTCATTCAGGGGTTGGTTAGAAAGTAAACTAGATGGCTAAGAGAAGAGTTGGTGAGAATATATGATAGAATGTGTGAAACTTTTTCCTGACATTGTTAATCGAAAAGAGCAGGATGAAGAAAAGAATAAGAAAAAGAAAGGTGATGAGTCAAATGATGATCAAATCATAAGTGAACTGATGATTTCTAGAGCTCTTTTGTATATGGAAAGATCAATGGCGGTAACCCAGTCTGTAGAGGTGATAGACAAGGATGCTGGGGGAGATAGCAAAATGGCACACACCCCTACTGGCATTGTACTGAGTGCCCTGACAGAATGTACAGCTACATCTGCAGTGCCTAGTACAAATGGCTAGCTCCTAAAGAGATTTGAAGTGGAATTTTTCAAATTTAATTTGGTGAATGCTGCAAGTAACTGGGAATGTAAACACATATTGAACTACAATGCTGGTAAAATGAGATATTAATTATAACCTTATAGACCACAGTAATGGGCTCTACTGGCCCTTAAAGGTCAGCTCCAATGTTAAAGACCCAAGCTGAGGACGAGGACCTTTAACAAGGGAGTGGGCTTTTAATGGCCGGTAGAGCCCGCTATGGAGGGATCTAAAGCTTTTAGAGCATTCTGGCCCAGAGGCAGCATGTTCTAATTTGTAAAGTCAAAGTCTCACAGAGAACGAGGGGATTGAAATGCCCCTGGGCTCCGTGAGGACTTTGTTCTCAGAAAAAGCTGTGAACAAACATTGGAATGTTGGAGCTCCGGTCTTCCACCAGCCGTTAGAAGCCCAGAGCATTCCATTGTTTTCAATGGAGCTCCCAACATTCCAATGTTCTAATAAAAGAAGCAGCTAGGTGTGCTAATGCAGCACATGATAAATTGATAGAATTCACTAGTGAGTAGGAAGTTGGCTTCAGCAAAATGAAAAATGTAAAATGATATTATAAAATAGATTTAACTCATGATGAGATTAAAGAGATGGGCTTGATTACTTTAGAAGCTCATATTAAAGAACTATTTAAGAACTAATTGAGAAAACGAAAGAATGGAGTGATTTAAAGAAATATCGAGAAAAATGGAAGAAAAGGACAGCGAATAAAAGAAAAATTAAAGGGACTGAGTTAAAGGCAAAGATTTTTGCCAGTGATTCAGAAATAGAAACAACTTTAGTCGTGGAATTCCCTTTAAGAGGAGTACATAGAGAGAATTTAGTGCATGTTCAATGGGTGGGAGCTGATTTTTATGTTTATGCTAATAATTTTACAAAATTGCGAAAGGACCCATTTGGAAAAGCGTGGTCCTGAAAATGAAAAAAAAATCAGATTTTGAGAGCAACACAGTTACCTAAAGAATAACTGCATTCTTATTATGAGATTTTGATTATGCTTTCAAGGAAAATGGAAGAGTCAAAAATATAGCGAGTGCTTTTATTTCTGCTTTCATAAATGAATCGAGATCAGAGACTAGTAATTACATTCAACAGAGTGAGTTGTGTTTACAAACAGAGAGCATTGATGGGATCTTGATAATGGCGAAAAATTTGGTGACTATTTTGAGACAAGGCAAAAGAAGCTAAAAGAGAAAACGATGGATATTCTGACAAAGCAGTTGGAGAAGAATCACTGAATCAAACATGTTCAAATATGACTTTTGTTCAGAATGGCATGAATGAGATGAATTAGGATATGCAAGGTAGAGGTTTTGGGAGGTATTCAAATGTTGAATGTTGAAAAAGAACACATCGTGTCACTATTGTAGGAAAATTGGACACAGGAAAAGAGAATGAAGACAGAATCTGACTAGCATTCAGGTGAATTTGGAGGAAATTCCGCAAAATCAGAGAGATAACATGATGTCAAATATGCAGGAGAGAGGGCAGAATATGCAGAATCAGAAATAATAATTTGAATGCCTATTCCAACTGTTCAAGTGATGCAACAAAATGAGAAATACATATTCCATATAATACAGAGTACTAACAAAATACTCTGGGGTATATTTATAAAAAATGGTGCAATGCTGTTTTGCCGCAGTGGTGCGACAGATTCTAATACAGTGCACGTTGGCGGTAGGAAGAAGCCAGATTTGCAAAACTTGACGCTATTGTGTGTGCCATGTCGTTATGAAATTTTATGTCAATGCTGCAAAAGTGACATTCGGCCAATTAGCATCTAGAAAATAGACGCCAGCTGTCCTAGCATCACTTTTGTGCACCTAGTTGGAAAATTAATTACGAAACCCCGCTACCTGAAAAATAAAGGTAAACTTACCTGGAAGCAGCAATGGAGCGGCCAACAGTGAGAAAAGCCCAGTACAACATCCCCAGGATGACCAGCCAGAGTCCCAGTGGCAGAGGAAGTGTAATTTTAGTGAAGGGGAGAATTAAATCTTGATCACGGAGGTGATGGAGCACCAACACCAGCTCTTTGGCCACTTCAAAATGTCACTGGGGAAGAAAAAGGCCATATGGCAGACCATTGTGGACAAATAGAAAGAAGTCAAGAGGATCTAAGTGACTGTGCAAAGCCTTGCATGATTTAAGGCCAGGACAAAGGAGAAAATGGCAACCAATCTCAAGGCAGCATTGCAGACCGGAGGTGATAGTTCAGCGCTCCAGGAGCAGCTGGATCCCTTGGAGAAGCAGGTTTCAGCAGTCATCTATGAAGAATCAGTGGTAGGAGTTGCTGGACTTGATGGTGCTGGCTATGACAAACTACAATAGCAACAGGGTAAGTTGCAACAAGGGGCATTGTAGGTAACTAGGTCATGTTGTGCAGTGCAGGCTTCTATGCCCCAGCGTTCTGTGGCACTGTCTGCAGGTCATAGAGTAGTATGCTGGTTCATCTATTGTTAAACATAATATAAATGGAAGGCTCATGGGTATTTTCACAATATTTCGCTGTACGGCAGCGCTGCAAGCCTTCTAGCTGTGCTCCCCTACATCAAAAGAAAAGGACAGGAATGCACCATACCTACAAGATACAGCGGATTCTTGTCCTTTCTGCCTATGCTGGTGCACAAACAGCAGTCGATAGCCAAAGCAGGCACCCTTGCGCCATGGTGTAAGGGTACCTGCATTGCTGCCAGCCAGTCAATTTTGCGCCAGCACAGAGGAAAGCACAGGGATGCAGTGTATTGTTGTAAACACAGTGCATCCCTGCAATTTACTAGTGACACAGCTTGGCACAGCAAGATGGTTTGTGGCACTGCACTCCACCATATGTTTAGGAAATACGCATCTTTGTCTCACCTGGGCCCATATACATTAACCTAGCCTGAAACCCGTAGCATGGAACGGGTTTCTCAGAGAAATCACTACCCACCTGAGGGGTGGGAAATATGTGGGCCATGGTTAGAATCTACACATAGGGACATTTCAAGAGCCCTGTCCATATTGTAGCCTAGATTAAACTACATTGCACACAACTGTCCTACATTCAGGGTCAGAGCACACAAGTTTCAGCTGGCATGGTAGGGACCACCTAAACTCCTCTCATCTACTAAATCTAACTGGGTGTGAGGGTGAATGCAAGTGATGTACACTTGAGGACTATGGGACATATTTACAATGAAATGGCACAGTGCGTCGCTGCAATTTTTCAGCTGCGCCAAGCTGCATATATACAAAATGCAGGGATGTGCCGTATTTACAAGAAAACGTGGCACCCTGTACTCATCCCTCACTGGTGCAAAAAGAACAGCCATGCGCCAAAACAGGCACCCTTGCACCATGGTGAAAGGGTGCCTGCGTTGCAAGGATGAGTGTTTATGTTCAGGAAGGGGCACATAAACAATCATCCCTGCAATGCAAGAATCCTTGCACCATGGCGCAAGGGTGCCTGTTTTGGCGCACAGCTGTTCTTTTTGCACCAGCGCAGGGGTGAACACAGGGGTTGCACATATTCCTGTAATTAAGGCACATCCCTTCCTGTACATAAACAATCAATAATGATGTTTTTGTCCCTTCTATGTGTGCTGCAGAATGCATCACACATAGAAAGAGCAAACAACGAGGAGAAAAAAAGTATTTATCCTTGTCAGCAAACTCTAAATCCTCCTTTAAAAAGGTGTTTTTGGTGCAGCCTCAGATTTACAATAGCTTGTAAATCTAGGGCAGTGCCAAATAGCAATGGGTGTGCGTGGGAATGCCTACAGCAACATACATTGCATGCCCCATTTTCTCAGAAAACTGTATCAAAGGGGACGATATATACAAGTTGGAGTTCAGCCAATGAAAGTGATTTAGCTCATCCTTGTAAATTTGGAGCAGGGCCCTGCATGAACGGAGACTTGTAAAAAGTGACACTCTGGTGCAATACCCTTTTTGATATGCCCCCATGTGTGTCAAAACAAATAATGGTGTGTGGCACTGGTGGGCTCCTGCTAGTGCAGTGCATTGTAGGTGCTTGCTGTGAAAGTTGAACTGCCACTCTGACTGGGCAGACCTTGCATTGCAAGGCATTGAGAAGGGTCATGTGTACTGCAGGTACACTCACAAATACAAATGCACTGCTGTATCTGACTGGGTCACACTTGTGTAGCAGTTGTTCAGGGATGGCAGACAACAGCCCATTGTGGTACTAAATTCCACATTTCATGTGGACCTGGCTGAAGATGTAGTATGTGCCAGGTGGGAATCTGATCCAAAACTGTCTTACTGTGCCACATGTACAAGCCAGAGGATTGTCATACAGGTAACTGTCAAGGGAAAGGGAAACTACTTAGTCACCACAAAGGACACAGGTCTGGGGAGGCCAGAGGCTGAGGATGATAGGCCCAGTTGTCCTAGAAAATTAGGTAGGTACATGTCACCATTCCTGGCACTACTAGCATGTGGGGTTCTGCCTGACCCATATCACTCTATAACAGCCTGCCATGTCAGTACATTGGATATGCTCATGTATAATGTAGGTGTTGTAGTCACATTAGAGTTAATGTACGATCTGGGTCCCATCACTGTGTGGCAGTTAATCGGTTGCCAAGACCAAATTGGGAACAGCCAAAGGAGTCATATACACATACAAGAGCCTGGGTCTGATTAAAACGATGTGTGACACCCTTCAGATAACCAACTCTGGCCATGATGAAATATGTAGAAACAACAAACCAAAACAAGAACCAGTATTGCCCACTAAGTAGGAGGAGGGGCCTCCATAGGTCTTCCACCTAAGGAGGCTGTGGATGCACGCAGTTACTGAACTGGAGGAGCGCGGCTGTTCACAACGTACAGTTTAAAACGGGGACTGATCCTACTCTTCGGCGGATGCCTAAATTTACGCTGCTTCCTCACAACTGGATAAATTCCCACACTCCAATTTATTATTACGGTACAAGTGGATGGATAATTCTTGAGGTCTAAGAAAACAAGCACCTTGAGCTACCTGGTCCTGAAGAGAATTCCCTCAAAACAATGGGTTTTCGAAACGCGTAGACCGTTGCATACAACACTAGGATATTTTCTATAAATGACAATTTATTTCCTAAATGTTACACTTGTTTTCCCGTGTTGTTTTCCTTTGAATCAAATTTTTGGTCATTTGTCATGTGGAAATTGATGTCAAATGTTTTTCGTTTGTAAGGGTATGTATGTATGGTTGAAAGTGGTACTAAGTATGAGAATGGTTGTTTTCAATGTGGAGTGTAAATATTGTTGTATATAAATATGTGAATATTGTTTAATGATGGTTTGATACAAATTGAAAAATAAATAACAGATTCATTCTGGAATAAATATTTCCAAAGACTTACTGATTGTTTTGAGTAAGTCGTGTGGCACATTTCAGGCCCCTCCTCCTACTTAGTGGGCAATACTGGTTCTTGTTTTGGTTTGTTGTTTATAGTGAGGCTTGTCCTTATTGCCCGTGAGCCCAGACCCAGTTTTGGTTACGGGAAATATGTAGAAAGTCAGTGATAGTAAACTGACTAGTATGACAAGGCCCATCCACTCAGAATAGGCATACAGACAGTGGTAGTGAGACAATGCTGAGATCCACTCAGAGTAGACATACAGACAGTGGTAGCGAGAACAACGCTGAGATCCAGTCATCTGAAAGGGAAATACAGTACAATTTGCAATTCATACCCTTGCGTAGCAGGTGTCCTATGCATCACTGAGGAACCGAAAGTAAATTATATTGAACCTTGATTATCAACTGGATTAATCATGTCAACATCTAAGAGAGATCAGCAATAGCACTTCTCCATCTCACTGCAGAAGACAAACCCTAACCTCATGGCCAGCCCGCTGGTCCGGGCTTCAGGGATGATGGGGATGACAACCTGCAGACCATCGACCAAGACGCCCTCCAAGAACTGCATCAGGATACCATCTCAGAACACGGGGAGGGTCAACAGCGTTGTGGAGTCTCTACATCTCCTGCCTACCAAACAACAGGCACCACTGGACTCAGTGGCCCACAAATGAGTTTCTAAAGTGCTGCGGTAGGAGGCTAGCAGGAGATTGAAGAGCAGGTGCAGTGGGGATGGAGACTGTGGCAGCCACTCCAAGAGGGAGTCTGTGGATGCCTCAGTCCCAATAGTGACAACACTGCGGTCATTCGAGGCGCCTACTCTCTGCTCCGTAGTCTCCAGCAGTCCCTGGCTGACATTGCTGGGGTCATGATAGAGAGGCATGAACAAATGCCCTGCCAAAGTGGCACCAGCGAGGTGGCCCACCAGCTGGGGGCAAAAAGACTCCATCAAGCCTCTTGTGATTAATTTTGTACAGAAAGGTTTCCCTTCCTGTACAAAAATATTCATCCCCGCAACGCAGGCGCCGGCATTAACGCAAGGCAGCCCATTGTGCGCCAGTGCTGGGGAAAAGAACGGGAATGCGCCGTATGTTATAGATATGCAGACAAATGGGTAGAGAGGCAAAATATCGAAATTTAAAAATCGATATACAATAATATCGATGTTTTAATTTTGATGGTATAGAATATCGATGTGCAATATTATCGATAGACAGAATATCGATATTAAGGTATGTATGTTACTAATATCGAAATTTTGTTTAGTGTTATGTATTTTATCATGTTGTTTATATGTTTGTTAAACATGTTTTTTAATTGTATGTTTAGAAATTAGTAATTTTGTTTACATTTTGCGTTTTAGTATCAGAGCGGGTTGTGGGTTTATAGGGGAATAGGGTGGGAAGTAATTTAATTATAATTAATTGATTAATATGTTTTTAAAATATTTTTGATTATTAAATAATTATTAATTAATAATTAATTGGTAATTAATTATTATTAATTAGTGAATTAAATGAATTAGAGTTAATGTAGTAATGTTTATTATTTTTTGTTATTGTTAATTAATTGTTAATTAATTATTATTAATAAGTTAATTAAATTAATTAGAGTTAATGTAGTAGTATTTATTATTTTTTGTTATTCTTAATTAATAATTAATTGGTAATTCATTGTTATTAATTAGTTAATTAAATTAATTAGAGTTAATGTAGTGATGTTTATTATTTTTTCTTATTGTTAATTAATAATTAATTGGTAATTAATTATTATTATTTAGTTAATTAAATTGTTTAGAGTTAATGTACTAATATGTTTAATTTTTTTATTGCTAATTAATAATTAATTGGTAATTAATTATTATTAAGTGATTAAATGACAATTACATTTTGTATGTGATTTATTTATGTGTAGTGGGTTGTGTGTTTATAGGGGAATAGGGTGTGACATAATTAAATTAAATTAATTAAAGAGATTGTATTTATTTATTGGTATTTATTGTAAATTAATTGTTAATTAATTAATTGGTAATTCGTTTTTTTAAATTATTTGATAATATTAATTATAAATAATTTATTAATAAATATTGTTTATTCTTGTAAAGATCTTGTTAATTATTAATTGGTAATTAATTATTAATTGGTCATTAATATGTGTTAATTAGCTAATTTATAATTACATCAATTTAATAATAATTGTTATTAATTGATATTTATATTGATTGTGTTTTTTTGTATGTGTAGTGTGTTGTGTGTTAAAGGGGGAGTAGTGTGGGAAGTAATTTTTACCCCCATGCTATCCAAGGCTTTCCCTACTGTCGCATCCTCTGGAGTGGGAATAGTAATTTTTACCCCTACGCTATCCAACGCTTTCCCTATTGTTGCACCCTTTGGAGTGGGAATAGTAATTTTTACCCCTACGCTTTCCCCACTGTTGCACCCTTTGGAGTGGGAATAGAAATGTTTACCCCTACGCTATCCAACGCTTTCCCTATTGTTGCACCCTCTGGAGTGGGAACAGTCATTTTTACTCCTACGCTATCCAACGCTTTCCCTACTGTTGCACCCTCTGGAGTGGGAATAGTAATTTTTACCCCTACGCTATCCAACGCTTTCCCTACTGTTGCACCCTCTGGAGTGGGAATAGTAATTTTTACCTCTACGTTATCCAACGCTTTCCCTACTGTTGCACCCTCTGGAGTGGGAATAGTAATTTTTACCCCTACGCTATCCAATGCTTTCCCTACTGTTGCACCCTTTGGAGTGGGAATAGTAATTTTGACCTCTACGCTATCCAACGCTTTCCCTACTGTTGCACCCTTTGGAGTGGGAATTGTAATTTTTACCCCTACGCTACCCAAAGCTTTCCCTACTGTTGCACCCTTTGTAGTGGGAATAGTAATTTTTACCCCTACGCTATCCAACGCTTTCCCTACTGTTGCTCATCTGGAGTGGGAATAGTAATGTTTACCCCTACGCTATCCAACGCTTTCCCTACTGTTGCACTCTCTGGAGTGGGAATAGTAATGTTTACCCCTACGCTATCCAACGCTTTCCCTACTGTTGCACTCTCTGGAGTGGGAATAGTAAATTTTACCCCTACGCTATCCAACGCTTTCCCTACTGTTGCACCCTCTGGAGTGGGAATAGTAATTTTTACCCCTACGCTATCCAACGCTTTCCCTACTGTTGCACTCTCTGGAGTGGGAATAGTAATTTTTACCCCTACGCTATCCAACGCTTTCCCTACTGTTGCACCCTCTGGAGGGGGAATAGTAATTTTCACCCCTACGCTATCCAACGCTTTCCCTACTGTTGCACTCTCTGGAGTGGGAATAGTAATTTTTACCCCTACGCTATCCAACGCTTTTCCTACTGTTGCAATATGTAGAGTAAGTATATATATTAATTTATATGTAGTTTTTATTTTATTTTAAATGTGTATGTATTAGTTAATATTTTTTAAATATGTTTTAATGTTTATATTTATAATTTGCTAAATTATATGCATTTTTAAAATATTTTTACATTATTATTAATACATTTAAAAAAACGATATTTTTAACTTCATGTAGATAGAACTCCGATATTTTTGATTACGATATGTTTATGTCAATATTTTTGTATGTCTATATTCTGTCTGTCGATATTATGTCATAGATTCGACAAATGATAGACGGAATGCTGAATCAATCATACATTCACCCCCAGTCAAGGGATCTGGGTTAAATCAATTGTTTTTTGCTCACCATGCCACCCCAGTTAGACCCAGCCATATGCAAATCAGTCTTAACCCGGTGCCTCATGGGAACAGTCCAGACCCAACGACCGAGCCAGGTCCTTCCTGGACCTGAAACAAGCATCCTGGGACCTGTTTCTGGGTATTACCCTTCATCGGCCAGGCTAGCTTGAATCCAGTGGCACAGTGAGCAAGCTACCCATCCTACTTAGGGTGAAAAGTGCTACGCAATCAAATGATAAACGGAATGTGAATAAATCATACATTCACCCCCAGTCAAGAGATCTGGGTTAAATCGATTGTTCTTTTGCTCACCATGCCTGGCTGGGTCCAAAGTGGAATGGCATGGTGAGCAAACAAATGATGGATTTAGGCCCAGATCTCAGTACTGGGGTGAATGTACAACATTGTCCTGCATTCTGTCCATCAATTGTTCTTTTTGCATGTATCTTATAGATACGGCGCATTCCTGCCCTTTTCTTTTGCCGTAGGGATGCGCAGCTTCCATAAAGCAAAACGTCATAAATGAGGCCCCCTCTTTCTCCTTTGCCCTGCACTTAAAAACATGCCAGTGAAAATCAGCTACCAGTGTCCTCATTTTGCTTTCGCCCGGTTCACCGTAACTATTTGTGGACTGTTAATGTGGCCTATCCTCCATAATGACAATGTGGTCATGCTCCTCACTGAAACACTCCTCTCCTCTACATGTCTCTTGACATGTTACCCCCATGGACTCTGTCTAGACATCCACTGGCTCAAAACATCTTTTGGGGTTGTTGTCCTATGAACTGTGCTTGTGAGCCACATCAGTATTTGCACTTGTAAATAAATGCACTTAGTACTATCTGTGTGTTGTCTGTCTGTTTGAGTCTGGCTCAAGTTGATCATTGTGCATTCTGTAAGCCAAAGACAGTAACTACTTGCTAAAGGGAAATGTGTTGAATAGAGTCAGTGAAAGAGAAACATATTAGGTTAATCCTATGTGTGTGTTGATTAGCAAGTGGTTACTAAAGGTTGCAAGCATGGTGTCATGTAGTCAATGTTAATGGTGAATGAAGTCACACCACAAGTGCTGGGTCTACCCATGGATACTAGCAAGCAGACAACATTGGGATGACAAGTAAATGCTGCAAGTGTGAGTGGGTACGGGGCAGCCATCAGTGTGTGAGTCCAAAAACCTACAATGTGGGCAAATGTTTTGACCACAACATCCCTCCAAATCATGTCGCATGAGGTACCCACAACGAGAAATCGTATGCGAATCCATGTGTTGTACTATGTACCATTTCCATCATGATTTCCACTTGCTCTACTGAACATTGTCTGTAGGTAATGTAAAACCATGGCCAACCAGACAGATCCTTGTCCATAGGTAAAACACTTACTCACACATGTTGCCGGACACTACTAGCAAAGACAAAGGCATGTACATAACAGTACCTGAGCACACATGCTATCCTCCACACAGTAAATCCTGATGTCGACCTGTATGTAGCAAACTATTACATTTAATGTAATTACTAAAACCTCCTAACCTATATTAACTAACTAATTTAATCTAACCTACGCTACGTAATCCTACAAGATGGCCGACGAGTGGGAGCTCCCCGATTGAGCTCCATCCGCTTGGGATCACCGATCTGGAAATATCCTTGTCAGCGGCAACCATTGCCTGCAACCACCAACTGAAACCAACCCATTAAGAGTAACTGGTTTTGTGACAGCAGAATCTGGAACCAACGAACTTTCATTACACACAATTATTGAACTACAAGCTACTTCCAACGCTTACCTGCCCGTGGACCCCGGTCTGGACGTCGCTCTGACTGCTACAGGTGAGACTCCTCAACGCCGATCCAGGAAGACTGCAGAGTTTCCCGCCGGAGGGTTGCTGCCTATGGACGCACTTTGAGATCCCTGGATTCCCTCGGGCCGTTGCTGCGGGACAGAGGAGGGCAGTGGCTGCTGCGGACCATCAAGATGGAGACACCCGGATCGATTGCTGAGGCTTGATTACTGCGGGATTTCCCGCTCCGAGGGCTGCTGCATGTGGATGCACTTTTGCGGTCCCTGGCGTCCCTCGGGCTGTTACTGCGGAAAAGCGGAGGGCAGCGGCTGCTGCTGTTCATCAGGATGAGGACCGGAGAGTAGCTGGGCTTGATTGTGGCAACAATGGTCTCCAGAGCGGGACGGTCTGGCCCCTGTGTCTCCAGAGCGGGGCGGTACGGCCCCTGTATCCCGGCTATGGTCTGCCCTTGGAGCCTTCGAGACCCGACTTCGGGCCCTGGGGCTGGGGCTGCCGCTAGTTTGAGGTCCACAGCGAGGCCCACAACATTAGTGACCCAGGCCAACAAGAAGGCATGCCGCTCGCGCTGAGGGGGCGAACTCTCCCTGTGCCACCGGTGGGACATTCGCGTGGGGCTGGAGTGATCACCCTGCTCCTCCCCGCCATGTGCTTGCCTGTCTGCACGCAACGGAGCAAACTCTCCCTGCACCACCAACAAAGCATGCGCGTGGGTTGAGACTGATCACTCTGACCCTCCCCCGCGATCTGGCTGCCGGTCTGATGGCTATGGGGCTGAATCCTGCACACCCTGACGACACAGCTATAGCAGCAAAGCCACAATGCGGGAGCCTCACAGATGGGAGACAACACGAACGGACCCAGCACATGTGATCGTTGAGACAACCCACCCCCAGGTGAAGACTATTAATTACGTGCATAACTTGTTTTTTTGGAGCCGGATGTCCCACCCCAAAAGGAAGAGATCGATTAACGGAAAGCACTGGGAATCAACCCCCTCCAACACACGAAATCATTGCCCTTCAGGCCTCAAGGGCTCCTGACGCTACAACTCAAGTGAATGAGCCAGCCTCAGCCATTTCCCCAAGATCGAGGTATTTGGTAAATATGTGCTATTGCTTTTTTTTTTTACTTTTACTACTTTGACTTTAAATATTCTTGCCTACATTACTCTGTTTATTTCTGGCATTTTTTTACCTTCCTCCACATCTCCACCCCCAGACTACTTCCCCACTAGCAAACTAGTGGTGTTCTCACTTCCCCAAAAATCACGTCCATTCAAAGATGGACGATGGCCAGTAGTGCAGAGGATTTCCCCCATCATTTCTCTGCTCACTCTCCTTTACATCATTCACTTCCTGTGAACTTCATCACAACTGAAATAGGACCATAGACCTTGTATTGGTTTCATGAACAGGAAAATAGAACTTCGCCCCCGTTGCCCTCCCTACAATAGAATTAAAAGCAAAGTAGGACTATACCAACTTTTCCTCCTCAATAGAAACTAACAGAGGACCACATACCTACTCAAGTACCTCTCTACCTAGGAGTTCGGCGGTCTTAGCCTGACCTCCCCTCATTGCTCTTGCCTCTGGATACCTTAACCCTTAATTGACTACCGCCCCCCTTCCTATCTATTCTGACTGCCCAAATTTCACCCCACTCGACCAACTCCCTCCTCTCTTCTCTCGGCCATACTCCTTCTTTTCTTCACTCTTTGTTTATTATCTTCTTACCTTAGTTTATTATCTTCCTACCATTGTTCATTATCCTCTCACCTTAGACCCCTCTGCCTTCCCGACCCCCCCACTCACCTGACACCCTAGGAGCATAATGCATGTCATCTTAGATCCTACCCCCGTGTCCCCTAAGCCCTTTTGAAACTTACCGAACTTTATTATCTTCCTACTATTGTGTACTATCTTCTTTCCTAAGACCCCTCTGCCTTCCCGACCCCCCACCTACCCCACCCTCTAGGTACATATTTCAGACCATCCTAGATCCTACCCCCTTGTCCCCCTAGCCCATTCGAAACTTTTCACATTCATATTTTCTGACTTCTACCCACCTAACCTACCTCTTACCCCTTTTCCCCCTAACTGGACTTCCTCCTGGTCCCAGCCACTCTTACCCTCCTGGCGCCCTCTCATCCACATCTATCGGACCACGCATAACATGGAACTCACAGGCACTCGCACACACAACATCACCTATCCCCATGGCCTCACAAAAAAGTCAGCCACGCGGTTCAAAGACAATTTTATCAAATCACACCCTGAAACTCTCTTCGCTGATCCCTACTTCTCCCCATGCAACGGGCACACAAACATTGACATCATCTTTCCATACAAAAAGGAGAGCACAATGGAGGAAAGTACTCCTAGCCATATTTACGATTTCTTCCACAAGAAAATCTGCACATGGTCTAGCTATTTACATTGCCCCTTCCCAACTCCTCCAAGCAACAGCAACAATCACTATCTATAACAACGGTACTATCTTCATCCAAGCCACGGATCATAGTTTAAATCTCCTGGATAACATCTTCCCCATCATTAAAGAACAAGTGGACAATCCCCAAGCTGCCTCCCAATACACCCCCACCAACATGACTCGAGATGCTACCGCCCTAACCCCCTTATCGGACCCAACCGCTTCCTCTACCCCTACTCCCCCGAAGACTACTCCCGCTAAGACTCCTAGCAGCACCTCACTAAAACACCACACGCCTCCTCTGCCCATCATGGCCGAGATCACATCCGCACCCCCCACAGCAACTGAAATCACTCAAGGCATGACCATAGCTCCTTTCCACTCCTACACAACCCCTTCCCTCATCATTTCTCCCCCGACCCTAACCATCCCTCACAATACTACACCCAACACTGACTCCTCCCAGTTCAACCTACACCCCCTAGCATGACCAAAACTACACATTCACCCCCACCAGCAACTGTACCCACTCCAGGTATGACCATAACTCCTCACCCCGCCCACATAACCCCTTCCGTAACCATCTCCCCCTCCACCCCACCCCCTCCTCTCAATAACACACTCAACCCGAACTCCCCCCAGACCAATCATTCCTCATATAGCAAGACCCATTCTACTTCCACACCCCCGTTAGCAATTGAACCCACTATAGGAACCACCATAGCTCCCCACCCCGCTAACATAACCCCCCCATCCCTCTCTCCCCCTACCTCTTACCCCACTCGCCATTACACACCTAGCAAGGACTTCACACATACTAAACAATCCCCCACAGCTCAGTTGCTTACACTTTACAGATCACCCTGTGATCTCTCAGACATCAGTACACCCTCTAAATGCCCTCCGCTTCCTATCTCACCTCACACCTCCACCCACCAGCATGCCAAACCCACTACTCAGCCTACAACATCAACATCCCTCCCACACACACACATCTGCACATACTAACCCACACACCCCTACACCAGCCCATACACCCAACCAGCCCACACCGCAGACACACACACTCATTTCACCACCTCCAACCCCAATCATAACCACACCAGACACTAGATTAGATGAGGTCATGTCCACTCTTCACTTAATCAAAGAGGATCTCCACGCTTTTAAAGTGATGCTATCGAGACAATCAGGGCTCCCCAGATCATACAGAACCAGTTTACCTAGCAAGCCCACACCTCACCTCCCTAGCAGCCCCTGCTGGAAATCAGTACCCTCCCGTAATCTATCCTCCCGCCCTATGCGAACCGACAACCCTATTTCTGAGATGGATCTTCGCTCTCTCTTGCTCTCCTACGAACCCATCTCTGTGACCCCCGTTCCACTCACACACATGCCCATCCCTCCTATCCTCCCCAACTCTCATAGGCCCTCTACACGCGACAATAGAGGAATCATCGACAACAATCTCTGTAAAGTCCCAATCATACAGGAACACACCACTTCCCTCGCTACACCCCGGCTCAAATGCTCACTCCTGAATTGTAGATCGGCCTCAAAACACGCCACTGACATAGCGGACCTCATTACCTCTACTGATCTGGACCTGATAATTCTCACTGAAACATGGCTTACAGAATCCTCCTCGCCTCTCATCGACATCCTAGTACTCCCTAACTATGACATCATCAGACTAGTCAGGTCTGGTAAGATAGGATGAGGTATTGCATGTATACACCGGAGCAACATCACTGTAAACTAGAGCCATATCCTCGGCTCTCCCTTCCTGTGAATACATAAGCCTCGACATCAACAGTGATGGCAAACCTGCCTGTTCGCTACACATCATCTATCACCCACCGGGTGACAACCTCCTCTTCACAGAACACCTCATGGACATGATCACAACATACACAGGTCGACAAAACACCTAAATTTACCTTGGTGACTTTAACCTCCACTGGAACGACCCTAACGATACAGTGGTCAACAGTCTCAAAAACGTCCTCAACACCTTAGACCTCAACCAAATTTGCAACAGCCCTACACACGATAAAGGCGCTACTCTGGACTTAATAATCTCTAAAAGTGATTCCATTCTCTTGGAGTCGATCCTCCTCTGTGACTGCTCAGACCATCACATCATCACCTTCTTTATCAAGGAAACACACAAACTTAATTCGGTCCAATCCACAAAGCCTAAAGTATGGAAAAGAGACTTGAAAAAGCTAAAACCTTGCACGTTACCAGCTTCAAGCCACATGCTACTTCTACCCCATGTTGGGTCTTCCAACGTACATGATCTCGCCAACCATTACCTCAACTCTATGACCTCGATAATTAACGAATTTGCTCCCCTGCAACTAAAGAGAGTTTCCACTAAAGACTCTAAACCATAGTTCAACGGTCCTCTTAACGAGGATAGACGGTCTCTCAGAACTGCTGAACGCAACTGGAGATCGGTCCCATCTGCCAAACTTCTCATGACTCTAAAAAGAAAGAGAAATGCCTACTATCGAAAAGTCAAGCGCACCAAAGCAGACTTCTTCAGCCACCAACTTGACCACGCAAGAAATCCTCCCCAAAAACGTTTTGAATTAATCAAAACCCAATCTAAGGAGCCACCTCAACGTCCACAAGAACTAACTCACCCACAACCCACGTGTGAAGATTTTTCTAACTACTTTCATCTAAAGTCTAAGAACATCAAGAAAGATCTCCTCAATGAGCAAATTTCTCACTCCTGCCCTCTCACCAAAACCTCCCCTCTACTCCCAAGTGCAACACAACAAATCCAGTCAAAGTTTGTTTTAAAAAACAACGCGGCATGGTCATCCTTTTACACCCATTCTGGAGACGCTATAGGCAAATTTCTCAATGTCCTGAAGCCTGCCAATCAACTCACCGACCCTCTCCGCGCATATGCGGTTAAAGAACTCACCCCATTGCTTCTACCTCTCTGGACCAAAATCATCAACAGTTCACTTCTTCAAGGTTGCATCCCTGACTCCCTAAAGGTGGGGCAGGTGTCTCCCATCCTTAAGAAACCCACAGCTGACCCCACGGACCTAAACAACTACTGTCCTATCTCCAATATTCCCACCCTGGCCAAACTTCTGGAAAAATGTGTTCACCACCAACTGACAAAACATATTGATCACTTCAACCTTCTTAACAAACACGGAATCAGCCATGACACACATCATTGATGATGCTCTACAAATACTTGATCAAAACAGAACTTGCCTGCTTATCCTACTAGACCTCTCCTCAGCGTTCGATACGGTCAAACATGAGAACTTGATAGATCTCTTGAATCACAGAATGGGTCTTACAGCATCAGTGCTTAACTGGTTTGCCTCTTTTCTGCAAAACCGGACTCAAAAATTCAAGATCAACAACACCCTGTCCAAACCCGTTCCAGTTACGCTAGGAGTCCCACAAGGTTCCTCGCTATCCCAAACACTTTTTAATTTATTCATGGAGCCACTCACCGATCTGCTACAATCGTCCAACATGCAATTTCACATGTACGCTGACGATACCCAACTGTACCTTAAGATCAACACCCTTGACGACATCAACTTGCTTAACTCCATTCTTAAGACCACCCAAACATGGTTGGCAGAGAATCACCTCAAATTGAATGCTTTAAAGACGGAATTCCTCCTAATTGCCCCTCCCGCCAAAGTCCCCATCATTTGGATTGGATAAACACCTTACAGCATTCAACGTCCAACCAACCATTGTGGATTCTGCGAAGTCATTGGGTATAACTCTGGATTGCAACCTCAAAATGCAGAAACACATTAGTAATGCAACAAAGGGAGCAAACTTTCAGATTAATACACTAAGGAAGCTGAAACCCTTCCTACCTGCCAATGACTTCAAGATGGCGGTTCAAGCTCTAGTCCTACCTCGGCTGGCCTATGGTAGTGTCTCGCTATGCGGTCTCCCCAAAGCCACCACAGCTCCCCTAAGAGCCTCTACCAACGTGGCAGCGAGACTCATCACCGGCTCGAAAAGAAGGACCCACATCTCCCTGACCTAAAATCTCTAAACTGGCTGCCCTTTGAAGCCAGAATTCACCTGAAAATAGCATGCATGACGCATAAGGCCTTACATCATAATGCACCCAGCTATCTCACAAAAAAACTCACAATATCAGGTGGGATAAGGTCCACAAGAAGTGCGGAAAACCTCCTCCTGAAGCCACAAAAATTCAACAAGAGAAGAACTTATAAACAATCCTTTTCAGGAATGGCACCCAGGATTTGGAATGCCCTTCCCCCAGAAACAAGACTGAACCCCTCCACCTCATCCTTCAAACTGGAAGTAAAAAACATCCTTATGGCAAAATTCACTTAAACAAAGTACCATGTTTCCGCAATAACTTCCATTTCCTTCAGCAAACTTGCCAATCTAACCAAGATAATGGACATTACCATGCTTTAACAGTCCTACCCTGCTACGTACTTAATTGCTTTGCTTTTTGTCTGCACAATTGATGTCTTACACGTACCTCATTGCTTTGCTCTTTGTCTGCTTAGTTGTTGTTTATATATTTGACTTACTTATCCTTATTGTACTATCATGACTCACCAGGCCTTTCCTGCTCTGCATCCTGTCTGATGCGCTTTTTGTTTTCACTATTATGTTTATGTATCTTGGTCCTTCATATCTCTTATGTTTGACATAACCAAACTCATTTACTGTAAAGCGCTCTGATACCTGCAGGGGTCTTGTCCGCGCTGTATAAAACTTTCAAATAAATAAATAAATACTATCTAAAACTACTTAAACTTAACCTAGCTTACTCTAAACATTTAGCACAACATGATAAACTTCCGCACCCCCACTCCACTTGAGACATGTCTTCAGACAAAGACAACTGAACTACACCTAAACATCAACTAACTACACATAGAATTCTAAATAATCATATATATTGTTGGTATTTTGTGATTTATTTTTATTTTTGGGGGGTTTGAATCTCATAACATATATATAACACATAATACATCAAGCCCCACCCCCACAAAAACACAAAGTACCCCACCCACTAAAACCTCTACCCCTACACTATAATTATACTAACTAACCTAAACTAAGCTATAAAAAGATTAAGATCAACATTAAAACTATGTACAGGTGGAAGGGCAGAAAGGCTCCTTGTGACTAACATGTGGCTAGGGTCCTGCCAGTGCTTGCTTCACTTCCCGGAGCAGTGTAATTGCATGGTCCATCTTGTGCTCGAGTACCACCACCCTCAACTTTAGGTCCAACAGGTCTTTATTTATTTATTGCTTGAATGAGCTGCCCCTCCTGTGGGCTGAGATGTAATAATAATAATAATAATAATCCACATTTGTAAAGCACGAACAATCACCCGTAAGGGTCTCTAGGCGCTGGGGGCCGTCAGGAAGATTAAGCAAGCTATTGCCCAGAGTCACATGGTGCTGGGCTAATCTGCTGCCAGAGCCGGGGATCGAACCGTGATCCCCAGATTCCAGAGTCAGTCGCCCTGGCCCCAGCGCCACACCTCTTGTCAGGGTATGCTGATGGAGGTGCCGGGTACCTGTGCCTTGGGGGTATCTTGGCCTGTTCAGCCATCTTTCCCTATGCTTCTAGTGTCCAAGGTTGGTGGTCACTTTTCGACTCATTGAATGTGGAGGTAGCGGTCTTTCCTGAGGCTGTGCTTCGTCAACTGCTCTGGGTTCATGTTGTCCATTTAAGCAAAAAGGAAAACTGTCAGTCAAAGGGTTCCTAGGAGCAGGTCCAAACATTTACAAACAATATTATTTTACATCAAAGGTAGCAGCCCATACAGCCTAAATTCATCTTGCAGCTTAGAATGAGCATATACATGCCTATTATCTATCATCTCAGATTTACTAAGGTCAAAGTACAAAGGCATGGCACCTGTTGCACAATGCATTTGCACCACCTTGGCAAATCTAGGTATGACCATGTCATGTGCATAGTATTCTTAGGAACAATGCTGTTTTGTTCCCGTGGTATGGTACATGTCATCTTTCCTTAACATTAGTGTGCCTTCTGCATCCTGCAATGGCCTTTATGCCATTGGCATTCGCCACAGTAAGATGTGCAACACCTGCAAAGTACATATATTGTCTCATAACGTAGTGTAACATATATGGCAAGGATCCATATCATGACACATTGGTAACTATGCCGAACACTTGGCAGGTATTATTTATAACAATGGACGCTAGATAAGTCCCTCACATCACAAAGAGCCATATAAAACTTCTCCTATCTGAACTGTTGTAAGTCTATGGTGGACCATGCCACTGCTCATTATGTGCTGCCAATATAATAGCATGTGCAACAGACATGCATTCTGAATTGTTTACATCCACGGCCATGTTCAAATGTGTATCCACTAAAGCATATTTTCACATAGTCTGCCCAGTGATCATGGCTCCCCTGTCAAGCCTCTTTCGTGTGGTCCTTCCCAGATTGGCAATCTATTCTCCTTGACATTAGTCATAGGCTTATACACATGCAACAATTAAGATCCACTTTTCCTGACCTATTAATCATTATACTAATGTTTATTTGTGATAGGGAGGCACATTGGATCTGGTAATTCACACAGCATCTGACATCACACTCAACCCTTGCAATACACAATTAACATTGACAAAGGTACTCACTGGTGATGTTGGCATCCTTGAAACCATCCACCTCACAAACTGTGTATGATTGTGGTCCAGCTACAAGACATAACATGTTAAATACATCATGTAATTTAGAACACATATATGCACAATAGACACACACTACATATGCATAACTATTGGCTATGTAACCCTTATGGTTGTAAATAATCAAATAGCATAGTTGACATGCCTGAATGATACACATTGGTAAGGCAGGCTGAAGTGTACATACATATGATGAGCCAGAACATACACCTGTTGGCTAATTTGCAGAGCCAGTTCTTAAGCTTCATCACTACTATATTTCACTATGGTAGCAGACTTTGATCATTCTCTGCATCTGCATAACTCACTTACCATACTCAGCAAGATATAACAATACTCAAGCCCTCTTACATCACACATTATGTGTACTTGTTGCTTAAGTACAGCAAGTTCTGTACCTGTCAGCGCTGCAGATTACCAGATATTGTTCAGACATTTTCCATGCATCCCTAAGTATTTTATTGGAAAATGTAACAAACACATGTATGGGATATGTTGAGATGTGTCAGATTCAGGCTGGCATACCCTTGGATACAGGATCATGTGAGTGGGCTTCCCTCTGACATACATTGGCCTCTTATACAAGAAGCAGGTACAATGGGAGTCTCATATGTAAGGATAGCTGTAGTGGCTCTGGCCTCAAAAACACCTTCATGAGTCCATGCAACGGCAGCATGTGGATTTGCTATGCATTCAGAGGAATTGAGTCAGACAAGCCAGTACAAAGTGCAATGTAGCCATAGTAGACATTAAGGAGCCATACCTTTTACATAGAAACTGCTGTTCAAGACCAGTGATATGTGTTTGCCACAGGTTAGCTAAGCTGTCTGTGTAAGCCATGGCAGGCCTCAATAATGCATGACTACCCAGGGAAGGTATGCCAAGGAGGATCATCAACACATAACTATGTGTTATTCAATATTGTATGTGTGCTGCTTTCCAATGCACACATACAAAAATGTCATACTCTGCCTCAGCATTTCTTTCTGCTAAAAGCTGCCCCTTCCAGTACAATACTAATCATGTCAACAATGCACACACGTGCACAATAGGTCAAGTTGCGTGTGTATGCTAAGCACACCAGGGGTCTTATTTGCAAGCCCCTTGCTCCACTGAGGCCTTACTCTTTTACATATGAAAAGTGATGCACTGGCCCCACTAGAGGCTTCTAAGTAACCACTGTTGTTGGTAATGTGGTCCACTACAACTCAACGGACTGCCTCTTCATCAATGACTTCTGCCAAAATCTGCATTTTCCCTGTCTTGCTGGCCAGCACTGGGCAAATCTTTGTTGAGCTGTGCAGCACCATTACTTGTAAATTGCACATCCATAAAGTTTTGCAGACAACTTTGGGGCCCATTTACAAGGCCCTTGCATGCTGGTGGATCACTTTTGATAAAGGAAAATGTGGCGTCCCGTCAGCGCAAGGTGCTTGTAAATTAGCCCCTTTATGTGTAATGTATGTTCTGTAATGAACCATCAAAACTGTACCTGAAAAATGCTTGCGGTGGGTGAAGCACCTCTGGAGCTGATCTGCACTACCTGGTTTATGAGCTACGGGCATGTACATCAGCTCAATGCTTCCATCCGACCCATTTGTATCACCTAAAGGGAGACTAACAGTTGTGTGGCCCCAGCAGTGTCCCAGATAGCACTGGTGCACAGATCGTGCCAGCACTATTGCTGCAGCATTTCCTTCATTTGCATGGGGGCATTGTAATTTTGTACAAAAAGTCATATGAGCCATACTTGATGTTACCACTATTTATCAATGGGAAAATGAGACA
Organism: Lissotriton helveticus; assembly: GCF_964261635.1. Lineage (NCBI taxonomy): Eukaryota > Metazoa > Chordata > Amphibia > Caudata > Salamandridae > Lissotriton > Lissotriton helveticus. The sequence continues at coordinate 949,524,883 of NC_136061.1, forward strand.
CATAGGAAAAAACACAAATCATGTGTACTTACCAACTTCTCCACTAACGTGGATGCCAGAGTAGTCGAGGAGGTCAGACTCCCTGCCAATCACATCCGCCCAATGATGTTTTTCCTGATGGACCATCCAGTCAACTCCAAACCGCCTCAGCATCTGTTGCCATACATTCTCCCTATGTTGCTTCGGCACATTCATGGTGTAGCCCAGGAGTACATGCCCCCCCAGTGGCTGCTATGTGGGGCAGGTAATGGATCACCAGCCACATGAAGCTCCCAAACTCCTCTTCTCTCATGAGACAAACCCCACCATTCCCAGTCATGATCCCACCCAAAGACAACAAAGGCCCAAACAAAACAGAAACCCCCAAAAACCCACAACTAGCCCTATAACAACAATACCCCAGAAGACAAATACCTGACTGAACACAGGACAATACACAACAATAGACAACAAAACAGCACAAAAAGGACTTGAGGGACGCAGTAGGGACAGCAGACACAACTAACCAGCTCGAAACACACCAAAACACTCTCCAGCACAGCAAAGACACAGCCACTCACAAGCTCAGACAGTAAAACTGGGACTCAAAGTGAAAATGAAAGTAACTCCAAACTTCCTGGTTTGCAGCATGCAGGATCCATGACATAACTTCCTTTTGTCCAAACCATCACTTCCTGGGTGGATGCATCACGTTTTCAGTCGATGCATATATATTTTTTACGCTACCAGTCAATGCATCGATTTCACACAAGGCCTGACAAGTCACCATGGGGTCATTCAGACGTGCTGGCTGGGAAGCTTCAATTTTGGTTGATGTGGTGGCAGCAAAATCCACACTTTAGGCTCGTGTGTCAATTTGTTTTGACGCAATAGGGAAAATATGTGCTTTTATGAGAATTGGGATGTGGAATGCATGTAATCATTTACAGGGATTGCTGTGTTAAGTGTGAATAGTGGAGTTGTCTGGCTTACTGTCATTGCATGTGTTTAATATGTGTGTTGACAGTGTACACATGTGTGAATTAATGTTTTTCAGGGATTATTCCACATACAGGGCCCAATCAATCTGGCAGCACAAGGGCACACCTTACAAGAGGTGTCCCATGTGCCAAATTTGTATTAGCACCCAATGACATTGCTTTAGCTTCCCTCAGGGTTGCCTCAAACTAGCACTGCCATGGGGTCAGTGCACCCACATCTACGACAGTGCAGTCTGCTGCCAATCTGTGCCATATACCACAGAGCAGGCTGCAGGCTGTGGGGATTCTTGGGAGGGTTACATTTTCCTTTGCAGGCGAGTTCTGCAATTGACTGCAACCACCTGGTAGGGGAGGTATGGATGGAGCCATATGTTATTTTATGTTATGCTATATGGTTTTATATAGCGCTCAGCTGCCCCAGCCAAGGGGCGTCCCGGCGCTGTCACTAACAAGAAGGGCAGACTGCCTCAAACAGGAAGCACAACAAAACTCAACATAACAACTGTTTAGCACTTACTTTGCAGGAAAAAGATAGGTCTTAATGGCCTTTCTGAAGGTCAACAGATCTTCTAAGCCACGGATCTGGATCGGCAAAGCGTTCCATAGTTTAGAAGCAAGATAGCGGAACGAGCGACTGCCCGTCCGGGAGCGTTTCACCCCTGGAACCGCTACCAAGTGCTGCCCCAAGGAGCGCAGTGCTCTCAAAGGAACATACGGGGTCAATAGCGTACTCAGCATCGTGGAGTGGCGAGCTTTAGGATCTTAAAAGAAAGACAAAGAACTTTAAATTGGATAAGCTCTGCCACAGGGAGCCAATGAAGTTTGCTAATAGTATCAGCAATAGGTTGGAAGCGAGGGAGTCCTACTAAAGTTCTCGCTGCCGCATTTTGAATATGCTGCATCCTCCTGATCTCAGCTTGGTTAGCCCCTAGCAGCAAGGAGCTAGCATAATCCATGTGAGAGAGGATAGTCCATTGCACTATTAAAAAATTTCAAAATAGGCCTGAGACCGCGTAGGAGCCCAAAACATGTGCCGTTTTTTTGGTGTGGGTGCAGAAACTGAGGGAGGAGTCAATCCATACCCCGAGATTTTTAACTTCTGTCTTGGGATCCGGGATTTTACCTAATGTATTCGGCCACCATTGTTTACCCCAGAGATCGGCATTTTTACCCACTAGCAAGACTTCTGTCTTACTCGCATTTAACTGCAAGTAATTAGCAGTCAACCAGTTTGCCATGACCTTCAGACCATTCTTAAATCTGGAGGCGTTCAGAGTAGAATCATCCGCCTGGGCAACCACTAGCTGCGTGTCGTCCGCATATGAGACCATTGAAAGTTCCCATTGCTTGGAGACCGCAGCCAGTGGCTGAACATAGAGATTGAACAGAGTGGGGCTGAGCGCCGAGCCCTGAGGGACCCCCTGCTCAATAGGTCATTCCTGGGATAGAAACGGGGGAGTGGAAACCCGAAAGGATCGTCCGGTTAGAAAAGATCTGAGATATGAGTGGTTGAGTTTAGGCCATTCATATTCAAGGGTCATACCCAACAGGAAAGTAACAGAGTCATCATTTGTGAACCATATGATTCTCACTCACACTAACGGTGGTGTGCTAGATCACATACATGCCTTGGCATCACCTCCTAAATATTGCTGACAGTAAGGCTGCATAAATCACACCATAACTACACTCTGTATCAAGGTTACCTGTGTGTAGCAGTGGGTGTTTAAATGCAATACTCATGTAGTTTCACACAGAGAAAGATGATGAGACTTTGCACAGCCAAAAACTTGACAGACATCCCCAGTAGAGACTGAACAAGGATGTTATCAATTAATGTAACCTTGGGTAATCTGTTTCCATGTGTCCTGTATGCTGTTGCTTCTATGGCCATGTAGAACTATTGCATGAATGGTTTATTTGTAGGGAAGTGTTGAGAGAACCCACCATATCATGTTGAGATACACGAACATCGGCTGTGTGGCCTTGTGTCTGGAAGGATACGAGTGAGCCATGCACATAATAATTGCACATAGTCTTACCCACCAAGCTAGCCCATGTTTTGTGGATCACAAGGCCAGCTTGTCCAGCCACAACTAGTGGCAATTAGTAGCAGGTGTGATGTGAATATTTTGATGTTTACTGTGACTATGAAATCAAACTTCATACTGACTGGTAGTGCTCTTATGTTTACTTACATATATGTATTCACAGTTTCATATAGACATCGTTTTGTGACCTGATGTAAATCCACTCATTCATCAGGGAAAACATTGTGAATGAAAAGGTACTTCCGCTGTGTTGCTGCATGTTGCTCTTACTGATGGTACTGTTTGATGTGGTTTCTCATCCTCCTCATCCACATCGTCCGGCAGTTCCTGCTTCTCATTGGCATCAGCCCATTGTACATTTGTCCACACACAAATAATGTGCAATATGCAGCCTTAAGTGTAATTTTGCATACCATTGGTGGTGAGCAGAGCAATCGGCCTCCAGACATATCCATACTCCTGAAGCAGGATTTGAGTACACAAAATATCCACTCTACTATGGACTGGGTCCTGCTTAGGGCATGATTGTACCTTCACTGGGATTCTCTCTGGGTTTTTTTTACGGGAGACATCACCCACAGCTGCATAAGATATCCTTGGTCAGCTTCAAAGACAGGAGTGGTACAATTAGTTAAGAGTCATGACAAGGAATGGCTCCACATTCATGTACATTCTGTTATGTGTCCTGAATAACTCATACATTGTGTCTACTGTAAGAGATGTGCTATAATCCATCTACCTTTTTGGTCTGTCTGAACTGATTTAATCCTGCAAGGAACCCCTTTCTTCACTACAATTGCTACTCCATGACTACTTATTGATTGCTGAGAGAAACAAAAACACTGTATTCAGGGAATTTTGGAAAAAAATATCTGTGACTCAGTTGGATTTAAGTGGGTTTCCTGCAATAGACAGTCCTGTGCTGGTGAGGGTTCTAAGTACTTTAGGATCAACCTTTGCCTACGCGGGCATCTCAAACCGTTCAAGTTCCAAAAAATAAAATTGATTTTTTTGACCCCTTTTCATATTACCTGTCATTGGCTTGGGCGTCTTTTGCTGGAATTTGGTGGCGCTCCTTATTAAATAAGTGTGATGAGGAATATTTTTTTATTAATTTTTTCCCTCTTTGCTCCCCACCCTGTGCTCCCCCCCTCCCGTCTGTAACCCCCATGGTCCCTAGACCCCCCTGAACCCCAAGGATCGCTCCCTTCCAATAGGCTTCACCTATTCAGACACTACTCCCTCGGGCTGTATTCAATTACTTTAAGCCTACTAAATACTAGGAACCGGAAACCAAGCACTCAGAGAAACCTCTATATTCTTCCTTTACTTCCCTCCCTGTTTTTCACGGTGAATCTTTGCAATGAGAGTATCCACTTCTTCTGTAGAGCGGATCATGTGCATGTGGTTATTCCACATCACACGCAATGTAGCTGGGAACCTCAGTTGTGCTTTAGCCCCGAGACTATTTAGCTCTACTAGTCTTTTACCCAACTCCCACTGTCTTGTGGCCGTTATGTAAGAGATGTCGGATCTGATGGAAAAAGAGAAGGGGATCGATCTGAAAATGGGGAAGAAATGACCCCTTCCTTTAAAGCACCTGTCAAGATCAGCTCTTTAAGGGAATAAGTCAGAAAATTTACCAGTATCTTATGGGGTTTCTGCCTTCCCGGATTTCTTTTGAAGGGGTCCCTATGGACTCTTTGGATTTCGTAATTGAGATCAATGTTTGGGTGATTCTTAAGAACTGTACCATTCAATAAAGTAATTAGGAAACCCCTTATGTCCTCCCCCTCCAAAGCTTCCGGAATATTTAGGAACTTCAGATTATTTTTCCTTGAATGATTCTCCAATCATTCGAGGTTGTCCTTCAATTCCTTATTTTGAGAGGATAGTTTTTCCAGATGGGAGGTAGTAGTCTCAATCGATTCTTTCAATTTAGGGATTTCCTCTTCAGTTGCCTCAGTCTTCGCAGTAACGTCCTCTAACTTCTTAGCAAGAACCTCACATGATGTCTGAATAGCAGCCTGATTCGCTTCTGAGACAGAGAACCTATTGGCCAGTTCTGCTTGGTTCGTCTCAGAGACAGTAAATCTACATGCATTCTTGTCTTTCATGGTCAGGATTAGGTCTGCAAGGGAGTGTGTGTTTGATGCTGATGTACTCGGGTCATCGGGAGGAGGGAGGGTTGGATTTTTATTTTGAATATTCTGACTGGCCAACCCACCCCGATCCTCCATCCGCACCATTTGCACCAAAGCCTGCTCCACTTCTTGCTCCGACCCTTCCTTCTACAGACGTTCTTGCTCAGTGCAGCTCTTTCCTTGCCCTTGGCCCTTGGCCCTGTTCTTGATCTTGATCTTGAGTTTGATCTTCCTGTTGCCCCAGCACTGAGTATCTGTTGGTGAAAATGATCGTTGGGTGGACCTCCAGTTCTGTACTAGTGACTTCAATGGGTATTAAAGGCTGGGATGATTCGGCATGGTTTAGCTGTGCGAGCTTACTACCCTTGCCCGATGTCGTCATCCCATTTAGACCTATGGAAACCAGTAGGAGCCAAGGGTAACGTAGAAACCGATGTATGGATAGGAGTAGTCCCAGAAACGGACTTAAACGTGCTTTTATTCGCTGGTGCAGAAGATGACGGGGAAGTGGGGTTGTTGATGAAAGTGACATGACCTGGTAAAAGGTTTTCAAGGATGGAGTGATTTTCGATTTTATGGCAGATGTTTTATTGTCCCGGGCCTCGCCTTGCCTTTTGGGGTTTTAGCTTTTACCGGAGTTACAAAACCACCGGTCCCCCCTCCCTGTTTTCTCTGCGCCGTTATAGTTCTAACTTCTGCTACTGCTACAGGGGGGGAGACTCGCTGGGGTAGAACAGAGTGAGTAATCACTGTATTGGCTGTCAAATTAGCTGCCCTTGCCCGCAATGTATATCTGCTCAATTTAGGGGGGGATGTACTCTCTTGATTCTTAGCACTCCTCTCCATACAGTCAAAAAACCTCGCGCACCCCACCTCTGAACCGTCACCCTTATTAGCGCTAAAACATTGGGTCCACTCTTTATCTGTCAAGGTTCCTTGCACCAATTTGTCTGCCGGTTGGACACTTACTGGGTGTCCTTGAAAACCTCAGTTGAAACAGCCCACCAAGACTGGAACCCCACTACCTACTCGGGGTACGGGCAATCGCCCACAGAGTAGCACGCTCTTCCTTTGGAGTAACGCAGTAGCAGGGAATGGAGTTCGCAGCGTCTCTGCTCAAACGCGGCAATTCCCCACCTCCAACATGGCTTCCCTGCGGCTGCTCCACCTACGCCGTCTGGGAAGCCTAGAGCGTCAACCGCAGCCGGGTCGCCTCGTGTCAGCGCAAGCAAGCACCCTCGCGTATCCGGAAAAGAAAAGATACCGCCACAGGGGTACAATCAAGAAGGGAATGTAAAGATAAAACACCGAAGAAATGCAGAAACCAGAGGTCAAAACATGTAATTAGCACTTATCCGAGCCTTAGTTTCCAGCCGCCATAAGGAGCCATAAGAAGCCTGAGGGAGCAGGCCCGTGGCCATTAAGCTGCGGCCGCCATGTTTCTCCCTGTTGGATTTTGAGGGGATGGAAATGACTTGTTCATATTTCTATGGTCCAAATACGGATGATCCTGTCTTTTTTGTTAAACCACAAGATAGTCTGATTATGGCAAACCCTCCCTTGGTAATAGGAGGTGATTTTAACGTCCGGCTTGACACTGTTAAAGACAGATCCAACCTGAGTCATGTAATAGGGTCCCCGAGATCATGCAGGGTTTTGAAAATGTAATACTTAATATAAATACAGTAGATCTTTGGAGGGCTAAGATGAGTGGTGCCCAAGGTTTCACTTTCCATTGTAAAAAATATCACCATTCCTCCACAATAGATTATGTGTTGGTTAATAGAGAAATTTTAGACAACTTTATTAATATATTGGTTTTGCTGAGTCATTTGTCTGATCATGCCCCCCTTTTGTTTCTATATTCCATGGATGGCAATTGTCCGCAATCTAGATGGACGCTGAACAGAACAATGTTATCAGATCCAGGAATTGTTCAGTCCATCAGTGAGTCCTCTATTGAATTTTTTACTATTAACCTAGGATCCACTTCAATAGAACACGCATGGGATGCCTACAAGGCTAGTTTGAGATGCATGCTACATGGCCTTATATCCTCCAAGAACCGAATAAAGATCTTGGAACTACAACTACAGACCTTGGAGAGTACAATATCTGCTCTAGAATTGGAAAGGGGCAACACAAACCTGGGGGATATAGGAAAATTGAAGCATATAGGAAGGAATGTGGAGGAGGCGAGGCAGGACCTTAGGTGTTTTCTAGATTTGAAATGTAAGGCCCAATGGCAAGCAAGAAATATGGTAATGTTTGAGTATGGGGAAAGAGCAGGGGCCTTATTGGCTTGGAAGGCGAGGATAGACCGGGCAAAAAATAATATCAACAAACTCATTATTGATGGTAATGGGAACAAATCTAGTAAGCCTGAAGAGATGCAAAAATGCCTCTTATCTCTTTTTTCAGATTTGTATAGGGAGGACCTAGTCCCCTCCCGGGATCAGTTATTCTGGCTAGGGATGAATCTATACCTGTTCTCACCGAAGCTTCCAAAGATGTTCTAGATGTGTCCATAACCATGGAAGAGATCAGGGTTCAAATAAAGAGATCAAAAATAAAAAGGCTGCCGGTCTTGATGCTTCCGCAATGAAGTATATAAACTGTTACTTGATGAACTTTTACCTGTACTCCATACTTTATTTAACTCAGTTTATTGCTCCAATGGGGTGATACCCAGATCCTGGAAGGAGGCCACGATACTGAAGCCAGGAAAGGACCCCCTGATGCCTGACTCCTACTGTCCGATCTCCCTGCTGAATGCCGATTATAAGATCTTTATGGGCATTCTGGCAGAGAGGTTGGCGAAATTGGCACCAAACCTGATCAATATTGATCAGAAAGGTTTCATGGTGGGGAGAGTAATCCAGAAACAAACCCAAATACTGATAGGTAACATCGATCTGGCCGAGATAAGGGCGTACCCCTTGGCTGTAGTGGCCTTAGATGCGGCTAAGGCCTTCGACCGGGTGTGTTGGAGGTACCACTGGGGGGTTCTGGATGTCATGGGTATGAGCAAACTATCAGATTGGACAACATTATCAGCCCATTTAAATCATTAAATTATGAGTGTAAATTAGCATTGTATGCCGACGATGTGATAGTATATACTGGGGATCCAGAGCTTTTCATTCCACGACTCGAAAACAGGCTGAAAACAGGCTGAAGGAATTCGGCTCGATCTCAGGGTACCTTGCCAATTCGGCCAAAAATGAAGTTATGTGTATACCGCCTTACCAGCAAGGAATTTAGGTCCCTATGTGTTGAAATCGCTAAGGACTTGAACAAAATCCTTTTGATAAATCTAGGGAAAATTGAAAAGGAAATTGATTACCTTTTCGCCAGATGGAAAAACCTCCCTTTGACCATCTTCGGGAGGTTAAATCTGGTGAAAATGTGTGTTTTACCAAAGCTGACGTACATTGTTAATGCAATTCCCTTAACTTTCCCCCACAATAACATAAGTAAGATCCAGGGGAAAATCTGTAGTTTTATATGGGGACAAAAAAGTATGAGGATGTCATGGAAAAAACTAAGAAGGAAACTCTTAAAAGGGGGGTTGGCCCTCCCGGACATCAACTGGTATTTTATGGCTTTCCAATTTAAGGGCATTAGGATGCTGTTGACTACCCCAGAGGAAACTACGTGGGGTAGACTATTGGGCGAAATGGCATTGGTTGAGGGAGGTAGTGAACAAGGAGGGTTTCTATATATATTTGGCGCTGCAAGGTTTTTTAAACAGGTTCGCCTTAAGGTTCTCAAGACTGCCTTGACGATCTGGTATAAAGTCAGACGCACTTGGGGCATATGTTATTTTTCTGAATTTGATCCCATTTGGTATTCTCCGGGGACCCCTCCTTGCCTGTGTGATAGCTTGGCTACGCCAATTAAAAGTGCTGGTTTGGTGAAGTGGTCGGATCTGGTGGATTCAAGTGGGATTCTTCCATGGGAGATCTTACAAGCTAAGATTGGTCCTACATTTTCACGGTTTAAGTTCCTCCAATTAAGATCATGGTATGAGGCAGAAGCGGGCGAAATTATTGGGAGCTGAAAACTCGAGCATATACTACAAGACACCCTGCCAATAAAGAAAGAGATACCTTTTTGGTACCCAAGGTTCTTTCAAGCAGAGGATCTCGAGATTCCCCCTCAAACATCGGTCTGGAATCAAACATCACTTGCCCATGGTATTGAAGACTTTTTTGAACTGTCACTTAAGTTACTTTATAAACATATAATGCACGGCAGTCTAAAGAAGAACCACTTTTCTGTGCTCAACAGGCTCTACTATACTCCGGCCAAGATTGCCAAGTTCGCCCCGGTCCCGGCCCCAAACTGTCCTAGATGTAAACTTGCCAATGCTGACGATATTCACATCTTTTTTGAATGTCCGGAGCTAAGCTCCTTTTGGAAAAATGTGGGATATTCTTTAACATCTATTTTTGAAATAGACATAGAGATGGATCTCCATTTGGAGATTTTTGGTATAAATGATTCAGCCAATGTGGTGCTCTCACAGATCCATATGGGCTTGTTATACCTTGTACTGTTGGCTAGGAGGGAGATCTGCATAAGGTGGAAAGATCCAACTCCCCCGGGCAGAGAAGGCTGGCTTAAAGCTGCCCAGAGCATGGCATATTTAGAACAAGACGGCAGAGAGGAAAACCTACATAATATCTGGATTCCATTGTTAAGATGGGGACGGCGTCTGCGATTGTTAACTTGTTAAATGGTGGTCCTCCTCCCGGTTCCTATGATTACACCAGTCCTCAAACACGTGAGGAAGGCCATGCTGGCCTAGACAAATGCAGTTAGCCGAAGGGCACCCAGTAATCAAACAAAAAGTCGGCTTGTTAAACCTGCCAACGTCTTTGGTGAGATGAGGATTAAAAAAAAAAAGAAGAGACGTGCTATAACATTGTGTGGCATATACACAAGTAAGAACTGGAAATTACTGACACTGTACTACACATACAGGTGGTCTCTCCTCACTACACTGCCACACTGCTTCAGGATAGTGTAGGACATATTTCCACATGTTTCAGCGTCCAGGGTTTGGTGCCTGCGCTGGCAGGAAATGTGCAGAACTGCTCCAAGACAGGCATATTATTCCCAAGACAACTGTGTTGTTGGCTATCATGGGAGATGTAGTTTGGGAATGAGGCTGTACCTTGTTGCACAGCCTGGAGCCTTGGAGAACTGATAGAGTGGTTTGTATATCGCACAATGGTGTTCACATAGGATGTATATATTAATAGTATAGCACAGTTATCGCTCCAAGGGAGCATCTTAGAACTAGGCGGAGATTTAGATGACGCTCAGAGTTGCTGTAGTCCAATTCAGGGGATCATATAAGCGAGACACACAGGAAATCAGGGGCTGCAAAGATCCAAGTTTTCAGCAAATTTTCAGCAATTACCTAAAGGAGGATTTTGAGTGTGTGAATCTAAGATGGCAGGGAAGCAAGTTCAAGGCTTTAGCCCCGAGGACAGCTACAGATTTTCCACCTTTTGTTTTACACCTGAAAGACGGAGGTTTTAAGAGTTTAGCAGACAAACATATAAAGGCAGTGACATAAGGCGTGAACCTGCTTGCTAGATATTTAGGTCCTGGTGCTCTTGTAGCTCTAAAGTGATTAGCAAGATCTTAAATAATAATCTTTTGCGAATGGGCAACCAATGAAGAGACTTGTGGGCTGCTGAAGCAGAAGAACGGTGAGGTAGTTTCAGCACCAGACGTGCTGCCACATGTTGCACTGTCTGTAGTTTTCTCTAAATTGTCTTATCGGTCCCTGCATACAGGCTCTTACAGCAGTCAATCTCGAGGTGATAAGGGCCATGGCCACCATCGTTCTTGCAGTGCACAGTATCAGGTCAAATAACTTTTTAGGGTGTTTATCAACACTTCCCAGCCACCGCTAGAGCTTGAGTACGAAAGGATAGTGCTGCGTCAAATTTTACTCTTAGATTCTTTACCACAGCTACTGTGTCAGGTGGAGGGGGAATCTTTGGGCCACCATAACCGAGAAGTGAATGGGTTGGACTTTCCTAACAACATGAACTCGTTTTTTTCAGTATTACATGTAAGATGATTCAGTTGTATCCAACAGACGACTTCTGTAAGACATGATTGAAACTGCTCTTCTGCATTGGTGGAGTCCTTGTCTAACACTAGGATCAACTCAGTATCATCAACATAAGAGGTGGTTTCAATGCTGAAAGATGATATCAATGCTATAAGGGTGGGGGGGCATATGTATATTGAACAGAGGGTGGATCCCTGCCAAAATCCTGTGCTTTTTAAGATTTCTGGTAGTGTCCAAGAGTAAGTACTTGCCTATGGATGGTAAGGAAGGTCTTTAGCCAGGCCAGGGCTAGGCGGGAAATACCCCAAGTCTTCAGACAATGCACTAGAATATCGTGGGAGGTGGTATCAAATGCAGCTGATAGATCTAATAAAATTATTACTGCATTTGGACGGGATGTATGTATATGATATGTAATGTTATGTAGCGTGGTAGACATGAACTTATGAGTTTAAAATATGACTACATTTCTCACTTTTTCAGGTCTGTGAAACATCAAATGTCTCATGACCATAGCATTTACATGTGGACACACAGACCAAAGGAAGGGAATCCTTTACTTCAACATGGTGTTTGGACATGGCATTTCACATTGTGTTGTATTAGTGAGGCTCTTTCAAACAAATTAATTCACACACAGGGCCTCATGTAGCAGTTGTCACAGGGTAGCACTGGAGGTCATCTGACTATGCGGACCTGCATCCAAAGTGAAGAGCTGGAATACAGCATATTCCTAACTTACAGCACATCCATGGTTCATCCCCATACACGCAATCATATATTACTGACTAGCACCAACACCCCTCCTTGCACCATCGTGCACATGTGTCTTCAAATGACTCAATGGTTTCAGGACACATTCCTGACACAAAAGCAAAATATCTATGCAGTTTCCTCATTCTATGGGTCCTGTGGAATCATGACACAGTAAATGGACATGACAAACAGACATGTAATTATATATCCGCATTTCAGTCCCCCTTGGAAGGCACACTATTTGCAAAGTCCCTGATCCTTTGATATTTCAAAATATGTGAGATCTTCATTGGTGTTACATAGGAAAAGCCACCGCAAGGCCCATAGAACACATACTTAATGTAAGGCGCATCAATACTGCACTATGCTCTGGCTTGCCTTACTACAAATCTATGAGGCCATGCAAGGGTAAGGAGACAGACTTTGCATTGCATCATTGATATGAGTTGGAGACATGCTCCAGAATAGCATCATGACCAGTGATACTCCAGCAGAGCAGTTCAGTTGTACATGTGGCCCACAGTGGCCTAGGTGGTCTCAACATGTGACTTGTAGGATTGTGTTGCACATATGCCACGGTATGGCACAAGTATGTAGGCCCACAACAACTACGTATGCACTGTCTCATTCAACCCAAGACTAATATGTCAATGTATTCAAACATATTTCACTGTCATGTGGTCTGTTTTGTGCTTGAGAAGTACTTACCAACCGAAAGGCCATTCCCATATGTCCCATTCTGGAAGTACTCATTGATGGTGGAATGACGGGAGATGAAGGAATCATGAGCACTGCCTGGCTACTTTGTGAGGACACTGATGAAGAGGCACAGATGGTCCACGATTGCCAGCACATTCATGGAATGTGTGCACTTCCTATTGCAGTACAGGAACGTGTTGCACATGTGTGCAGTCCATTGCCCCCAATGAGTAGAAATCCTGCAATGGCATAAAAGCCTTGCTTGTTTTTTGGTTGGTTCTGAATTGTGCTGGGGTGTGTGGCTGCTGCTCCTGGCCTCCCCCGTGCCCTACTCTCCTGGATTTCCCTGGCCCGGGAAGCCAATAAGCAGGCAGAGACCTGAAGAGTTGAGTCAGCTGCACTGCATAAGAACCCCTATAGTGCTCTGTAAGCTGGACCCATACCAGCCTGCGCTGGAACGGGTGGTGTGGTCTGCGGTCGTGGGGGCTGCCGCAAGGCTGATTCCTTGGGTGAGTTCCTGTGGGGCAATTGACTCTGCCTCCTGATGGGCACGAAGCGCGGTGCTGTGCTCAGGCAGGAGATTGCCAGACGGAGCCTTCAATCAGGCCCCCGGCTTGGAGCCATAACCGAGGCACAGGGGCGAGAAACTGGGCCACCACGCTTTTCCGGTGGGGGCTGTAGTGGCACTCCTAGGTAAGAAGCTAACAGTCTGGACTACCCTCTAGGCCCGAAGCAGCACCACAATCGAGGCGCGGGCGCAAATCCTCTACTGGAGGGCTTGGCTCCTCTACATCCCAATGCCTATCTGCCTTCTCCTTGCCTGGCCTCACTCACAGTGGGGGGTGTTTAATGCTGGCCCTTCCCTGGAGGTGGCCCCTATTGGCATCCTGGAACATAACCGAATAGATATCATACTATAAAGTGCGTAGTGCAGAGAGTAAAAAAATCTTGATACAAGCGCAGACTTTAGACAGAAATAGAATCAGATTAGCCATAGCAGCAAATGGGAAACACAGGGCTCAGGCCTCACCAAGTTCAGTGCTTCGCATAGTGACATAACACAGCACTTACAATTTTAACAAATCTCATATGAATATCTACCCTCACAGGGCAGGGGCAGATTTAGGGACCTAGAGCATAGCCACATAGCTATCATACTATAAAGTGCATAGTGCATCACAAAGTGCTAGCTGCAAACAATTCTGCTGCTGGCCCTGATATTTGTGTATCTGTCCGGTGGCCCGTAACAGTGTTCGACCAAAATAAATTACTGAATTACAAAGACATAAACATGATAAAATAACACAGGCTAGGGTACATCTGACCAATCTTAGCAGCAGTTAGTGTACAAAGGGGTTAGGCCTTGTCATGTTAAAACATCAAAGGGATCTCTATCGCTCATCATAGCATGGCCGCATAATAATTAAGGCATAAATTGACAAGTGACTAGATATAAAAGATGACCAGCATAAAGGGTTTAAGAGCGCCCAGTGGATCTTTGCACCCCAGCAGACAGAAAAGGGGCCACAGTTCCTCTCGCTCACCAGCCTCACACGCCCCTAGCAGCCCATCATTCAGGAGTCTGCAATGCCCCTGCTGCACCAGGCTGTTGGTGCCCTTTCTGGATTATGGCATACCGGGGCCCTGTTTGAAAAGTACCTTTACCCTTGTCAGGTCTTCACAAATGTCAAGAAACTCCACCAGCTGAATGTTCAACTTGATGTTTTGGGGTTTAAGGACTCCACAGTCACTGGCCTGCAGGTTCTTATTCCTAGGGCTAAGAATTCTTGATGTAGCAAGGCCCTCAGGTGCCCCAGTAAACTAGGGCAGAGGCAAAGCATTTGCTAGAAAGTCTCCTTTGCCAGGTTACATAAACTGGGAAACAAAGGACCACAGCTCCAATAACTGTATGAGACATATATTTCACACCTGGAGAGATTAAAAAAGAAACTAGTTAGAACAGAATTACATGCCAAATTTCTAACTGGTTGCCTGACTACAAATATCATCCCTACAGGGCCCCAAATTAGAAATATCACAATAATTTTTACGGAAGACGAAGACTTTAAAGTGGGTTTCAGTTTTTCAGCAAATAAGTGTTCAAGGGCATGGATGGTCCTGAGTATTGAAACAGCACTGAAACTCATTAAGACACTATTGAAAGAAATCGAAGAACTTGAAAAGAAAAATAGCTCCGACTCTTCAATTCATAATTCTAAGAGATTACTAGGCAATGTTACATCAACCATAAGAGAATTTCAATAATTCAATATAAATAAAAAGACAGATAAATTACAAAAGGATATAAAAAGATATAATAAAGAACCCACATATCCTTATTTAAGAAAAAACTTCTACGAAGCATCTGGCCCGAATTCTATTTTCACCAAAAGAATTACATTCTCAAATACAGTGTCTGACACAGATAGTGACAAGCCCCTAAATAGGTTTTATCCATCAGAATACCAAAACCAACCATTTATTTACCCCAATCTTTTTTAGGATTGCCCCACAGAGGATCAGGTTGGTTTCAGAACCTATAAACCCCAGGTCAAGGACAAATCAGAAACCAATATTACGAATGGTAAATGACAATATGACTATTCCAATACTTAATGACAACGGGGTCGATTCACAGAACTAACTTACAACAAAATCCTAAACTTACTACTTTTGGTATTCACAGAAGGCATTTAGGGAAACCGCAAACCTAGTGGGGTATTTAAAAAAAAGAAGAGAAGCAAAGTGGGGAAAAGAAAAGGAAAATACAACCCAGAGGGGGGAAACCTGAGAAGTGGCCTAAAAGACAAGAAAGAAAAGAGAGAGAAAGAGAGTGGAGAAACTATTCACTCCTTCCATTTACTGTGCCAATGACCCTAATATGCACTTCCCCTGCACAATAGCATAAGTACAGCACAGATCTCACAATACTAACCTACGATTTACATTACACAGGCACACTTACCTGCTTTTCTGTTTGCATCAAGGGTGCTGGCAGAGCGAAACTCCAAAGGACCTAAAGAGAAGATGCTGTGATCTGCAGGTCTAAACTCTCATCTTTGCCAACAAGAAACTCATATTCATACTATCAATAAAGTATATTATTGAACCCTGTACCGATCTTTAGCACTCCTTTAGTGTTGAGACCTCTGGCCCAGTTACAAGCTGTGGAGAATGGGGCATAGGCCATCCAATTGTAAAAAATAGAAGCCTTAATTGAACATTTGGTTTAAAGACAATGTAAACTTGAATGGGTTCTAGAACGCCAGATGACTTCCGCTCAGGCTGACAGACAACTGCTCCACGATACCCTAAAAACCCAGACAGAACAGTTGGCTAAGTTAGCTCAAAAACATGTTCAGGTGACTTTGGGTGGACTGAGCTACAAAACAGTCCCACCCAATGCCCCAATGATCTTGACGCCTTTCTTACAAACTTTGAACGCATGGCGAGAGCATGTGCATGGCCTCTAAAAGTGGTCTCACTATCTTGCTCCATTGTTAAACGGGGAGGCACAGGCAGCATATCAAACTATCACAACAACACTTCAGATAGTGTCAAGCTTCGGTACCTGATCCTGTGCTTCCACAGGAGCTGAATGACTGAAGTCTGACTTAGATGAAAATGTCCCAACTCCCCTAGGTCTCTAACCCCAAACTCTCTGACCTCAGAAATGAGGGGGAAAGGGGAATGGGACAACAAGAGAGACTGCCACACAGGTGTCTTCACTGGTATATCTCGGAAGGATATCTGCACCTGTAATAAAAAACAAAGGATTACTAACTTTCTAATATTTCAAATGAACCCATAAAATGTTACCTAAAACCTTACCATCTTGTTACCTGACTAGTTGTGGAAATGTGCCTCTCTCTTTTATTGGTTGCAAAATAAACAACCAAAATATTAATCATGCAGTCTTTTCTTTATCTTTCAGAAGTTCCTGCCAGATTCCGACGATGTAGCTCCACCGCTGGTTGAATATATATATATATATTATATATATATATATATATGGGTAGGAGGAGCCCTATAAAGACTTGATGGGAAAAACTGGCGAACTGTAGCATTTGAAAAAGGCTCCATGCCGAAACCGGTCATGCCGATCGCTTTTTTTAATAAATGTTCTGATGAGCCCCGCTGTGTCCCTCACTTCTTTTGATGGACGGAAGTTCTCGTGGCATATTATGGTATACACCCGTTACGACGCAACTTTTACTCCGCACTACCATTACAACGCGGGCATTACAACGCATGACATTACAACGCATTGCGCTGGGGGGCGCTCTAGGATAAGAGGTAAGTTTAATTTACTATCCAACACCTTCCCTAGGGTCCACGGGGACTGGAGTTAGAATAGTAAATTATACTTACCACTATCCAGCACCCCAAAGCGCTATGCGTTGTAACGGTATTCGTTGTAAATACCGCGTTGTAATGGTACGCGGAGTAAAAGTATGTGTTGTAACGTCATACATCCCATATTATGCGTGCAACCTGTAGCGCGCTATGAGGGACCCTTCCTACAAGTTGCTGTGAAGCTTACAGGACGTCAGGAAACTGATTTATCTCACCGAGTTATCGGATCTGCACAGCACGCCTCCCTGAGCATGTTTTTCAAGCAACTGCTGCCAGCTGACATTCCGAGACTTCTCGGAGGGGCGCATGCACTGTCATTGTACCTCCAGTCTTGGGGACTCAGGGAAAAGGAGGCTTGGAAGTAGGGGACATATAAACATTTATTCCCCAGAACTTTTGTAAGATTTCCCCCACTGCAGCGCATTGGATACCAGCTAGGTGCATGATGGGATCAGCAGTCCGTGGTAGAGGCTGTTGAGCATCGGCACGTAAATGAGCTGCAGCTGGGCCCTTAACCACTGGGTAGGAGGAGCCCTATAAAGACTTGATGGGAAAAACTGGCGAACTGTGGCCTTTGAAAAAGGCTCCATGCCGAAACCGGTCATGCCGATCGCTTTTTTTAATAAATGTTCTGATGAGCCCCGCTGTGTCCCTCACTTCTTTTGATGGAAGGAAGTTCTCGTGGCATATTTTGCGTGCAACCTGTAGCGCGCTAAGAGGGACCCTTCCTACAGGTGGCTGTGAAGCTTACAGGACGTCAGGAAACTGATTTATCTCACCGAGTTATCGGATCTGCACAGCACGCCTCCCTGACCGTGTTCTTCAAGCAACTACTGCCAGCTGACAGTCCGAGACTTCTCGGAGGGGCGCATGCACTATCATTGTTCCTCCAGTCTTGGGGACTCAGGGAAAAGGAGGCTGGGAAGTAGGGGACATATAGACATTTATTCCCCAGAATTTTTGCAAGATTTCTCCCACTGCAGTGCATTGGATACCAGCCAGGTGCATGATGGGATCAGCAGTCCGTGGCAGAGGCTGTTGAGCATCGGTACGTAAATGAGCTGCAGCTGGGCCCTTCACCACTGGGTAGGAGGAGCCCTATAAAGACTTGATGGGAAAAACTGGCGACTGTGGCATTTGAAAAAGGCTCCATGCCGAAACCGGTCATGCCGATCGCTTTTTTTAATAAATGTTCTGATGAGCCCCGCTGTGTCCCTCACTTCTTTTGATGGAAGGAAATTCTCGTGGCATATTTTGCGTGCAACCTGTAGCGCGCTAAGAGGGATTCTTCCTACAAGTGGCTGTGAAGCTTACAGGACGTCAGGAAACTGATTTATCTCACCGAGTTATCGGACCTGCACAGCACGCCTCCCTGACCGTGTTCTTCAAGCAACTGCTGCCAGCTGACAGTCCGAGACTTCTCGGAGGGTCGCATGCACTGTCATTGTACCTCCAGTCTTGGGGACTCAGGGAAAAGGAGGCTGGGAAGTAGGGGACATATAGACATTTATTCCCCAGAACTTTTGTAAGATTTCTCCCACTGCAGCGCATTGGATACCAGCTAGATGCATGATGGGATCAGCAGTCCGTGGTAGAGGCTGTTGAGCATCGGCACGTAAATGAGCTGCAGCTGGGCCCTTAACCACTGGGTGGGAGGAGCCCTATAAAGACTTGATGGGAAAAACTGGCGAACTGTGGCCTTTGAAAAAGGCTCCATGCCGAAACCGGTCATGCCGATCGCTTTTTTTAATAAATGTTCTGATGAGCCCCGCTGTGTCCCTCACTTCTTTTGATGGAAGGAAGTTCTCGTGGCATATTTTGCGTGCAACCTGTAGCGAGCTAAGAGGGACCCTTCCTACAAGTGGCTGTGAAGCTTACAGGACGTCAGGAAACTGATTTATCTCACCGAGTTATCGGATCTGCACAGCACGCCTCCCTGACCGTGTTCTTCAAGCAACTGCTGCCAGCTGACAGTCCGAGACTTCTCGGAGGGGCACATGCACTGTCATTGTACCTCCAGTCTTGGGGACTCAGGGAAAAGGAGGCTGGGAAGTAGGGGACATATAGACATTTATTCACCAGAATTTTTGCAAGATTTCTCCCACTGCAGCGCATTCGATACCAGCCAGGTGCATGATGGGATCAGCAGTCCGTGGCAGAGGCTGTTGAGCATCGGTTTGTAAATGAGGTGCAGCTGGGCCCTTCACCACTGGGTAGGAGGAGCCCTATAAAGACTTGATGGGAAAAACTGGCGACTGTGGCATTTAAAAAAGGCTCCATGCCGAAACCGGTCATGCGATCGCTTTTTTTAATAAATGTTCTGATGAGCTCCGCTGTGTCCCTCACTTCTTTTGATGGAAGGAAATTCTCGTGGCATATTTTGCGTGCAACCTGTAGCGCGCTAAGAGGGATCCTTCCTACAAGTGGCTGTGAAGCTTACAGGACGTCAGGAAACTGATTTATCTCACCGAGTTATCGGATCTGCACAGCACGCCTCCCTGACCGTGTTCTTCAAGCAACTGCTGCCAGCTGACAGTCCGAGACTTCTCGGAGGGTCGCATGCACTGTCATTGTACCTCCAGTCTTGGGGACTCAGGGAAAAGGAGGCTGGGAAGTAGGGGACATATAGACATTTATTCACCAGAATTTTTGCAAGATTTCTCCCACTGCAGCGCATTCGATACCAGCCAGGTGCATGATGGGATCAGCAGTCCGTGGCAGAGGCTGTTGAGCATCGGCACGTAAATGAGCTGCATCTGGGCCCTTCACCACTGGGTAGGAGGAGCCCTATAAAGACTTGATGGGAAAAACTGGCGAACTGTGGCATTTGAAAAAGGCTCCATGCCGAAACCGGTCATGCTGATCGCTTTTTTTAATAAATGTTCTGATGAGCCCCGCTGTGTCCCTCACTTCTTTTGATGGGAGGAAGTTCTCGTGGCATATTTTGCGTGCAACCTGTAGCGCGCTAAGAGGGACCATTCTACAAGTGGTAGTGAAGCTTACAGGACGTCAGGAAACTGATTTATCTCACCGAGTTATCGGATCTGCACAGCACGCCTCCCTGACCGTGTTCTTCAAGCAACTGCTGCCAGCTGACAGTCCGAGACTTCTCGGAGGGGCGCATGCACTGTCATTGTACCTCCAGTCTTGGGGACTCAGGGAAAAGGAGGCTGGGAAGTAGGGGACATATAGACATTTATTCCCCAGAATTTCTGCAAGATTTCTCCCACTGCAGCGCATTGGATACCAGCCAGGTGCATGATGGGATCAGCAGTCCGTGGCAGAGGCTGTTGAGCATCGGTACGTAAATGAGCTGCAGCTAGGCCCTTCACCACTGGGTAGGAGGAGCCCTATAAAGACTTGATGGGAAAAACTGGCGACTGTGGCATTTGAAAAAGGCTCCATGCCGAAACCGGTCATGCCGATCGCTTTTTTTAATAAATGTTCTGATGAGCCCCGCTGTGTCCCTCACTTCTTTTGATGGAAGGAAATTCTCGTGGCATATTTTGCGTGCAACCTGTAGCGCGCTAAGAGGGATTCTTCCTACAAGTGGCTGTGAACCTTACAGGACGTCAGGAAACTGATTTATCTCACCGAGTTATCGGATCTGCACAGCACGCCTCCCTGACCGTGTTCTTCAAGCAACTGCTGCCAGCTGACAGTCCGAGACTTCTCGGAGGGTCGCATGCACTGTCATTGTACCTCCAGTCTTGGGGACTCAGGGAAAAGGAGGCTGGGAAGTAGGGGACATATAGACATTTATTCCCCAGAATTTTTGCAAGATTTCTCCCACTGCAGCGCATTCGATACCAGCCAGGTGCATGATGGGATCAGCAGTCCGTGGCAGAGGCTGTTGAGCATCGGCACGTAAATGAGCTGCAGCTGGGCCCTTCACCACTGGGTAGGAGGAGCCCTATAAAGACTTGATGGGAAAAACTGGCGAACTGTGGCATTTGAAAAAGGCTCCATGCCGAAACCGGTCATGCCGATCGCTTTTTTTAATAAATGTTCTGATGAGCCCCGCTGTGTCCCTCACTTCTTTTGATGGAAGGAAGTTCTCGTGGCATATTTTGCGTGCAACCTGTAGAGCGCTAAGAGGGACCTATCCTACAAGTGGCTGTGAAGCTTACAGGACGTCAGGAAAATGATTTATCTCACCGAGTTATCGGATCTGCACAGCACGCCTCCCTGACCGTGTTCTTCAAGCAACTGCTGCCAGCTGACAGTCCGAGACTTCTCGGAGGGGCGCATGCACTGTCATTGTGCCTCCAGTCTTGGGGACTCAGGGAAAAGGAGACTGGGAAGTAGGGGACATATAGACATTTATTCCCCAGAATATTTGCAAGATTTCTCCCACTGCAGCGCATTGGATACCAGCCAGGTGCATGATGGGATCAGCAGTCCGTGGCAGAGGCTGTTGAGCATCGGCACGTAAATGAGCTGCAGCTGGGCCCTTCACTACTGGGTAGGAGGAGCCCTATAAAGACTTCATGGGAAAAACTGGGGAACTGTGGCATTTGAAAAAGGCTCCATGCCGAAACAGGTCATGCCGATCGCTTTTTTTAATACATTTTCTGATGAGCCCCGCTGTGTCCCTCACTTCTTTTGATGGAAGGAAGTTCTCGTGGCATATTATGCGTGCAACCTGTAGCGCGCTAAGAGGGACCCTTCCTACAAGTGGCTGTGAAGCTTACAGTACGTCAGGAAACTGATTTATCTCACCGAGTTATCGGATCTGCACAGCACGCCTCCCTGACCGTGTTCTTCAAGCAACTGCTGCCAGCTGACAGTCCGAGACTTCTCGGAGGGGCGCATGCACTGTCATTGTACCTCTAGTCTTGGGGACTCAGGGAAAAGGAGGCTGGGAAGTAGGGGACATATAGACATTTATTCCCCAGAATTTTTGCAAGATTTTTCCCACTGCAGCGCATTGGATACCAGCCAGGTGCATGATGGGATCAGCAGTCCGTGGCAGAGGCTGTTGAGCATCGGTATGTAAATGAGCTGCAGCTGGACCCTTCACCACAGGGTAGGAGGAGCCCTATAAAGACTTGATGGGAAAAACTGGCGAACTGTGGCATTTGAAAAAGGCTCCATGCCGAAACCGGTCATGCCGATCGTTTTTTTAAATAAATGTCCTGATGAGCCCCGCTGTGTCCCTCACTTCTTTTGATGGAAGGAAGTTCTCGTGGCATATATATATATATATATATATATATATATATATATGTATATATATATATATCATTTGTTCCGCTTTCCTTATGCGCTCTGGAATCTCGCCAACCAGCCAGCAAAAAGGACACGGACCATTTAGGTGCTGAAATTTATTGCGTTGCAGAAAAAGTCATATATATATATATTTATATCTACAATAGCAGTCGCAGAGGTTGAAATATGCTGAAGCGAAAGTCTCTCAAACTCTCAAAGAACTACCAGGGCAATGTATAGATTACTAACTGCGTGATAGTATAGTCTTGTAAAGTCTAATGAGCAAATGAATGTTCTAGCAGAGCTTGGTAAGATACTTTTCACTCTCTCACACAAGTTAGTTAGCGATCCTGCAATTCTCGTACAATATCGTTCACAAAATGCTGGAAAGCTGCCAGGGCATTGCACAAGCCAAATGGCATGACGTGGTACTCAAACAGGCCAAATCGAGTTCAAAATGCTATCTTCCACTCCTCTCCTTCAGCCGTTCGAACCAAATGATAGGCCCCTCTCAGATCCAATTTAGTGTAGATTTTGGCATGTTTTACTTGGTCCAGAAGTTCTGAAATTAAAGGTAATGAGTATTGATTCTTCTTGGTTACTTAGTTGAGTGCGCGATAATCAATACACATTCTCAGACTTCCGTCCTTCTCGGGAATAAAAAAAAGAGGAAACTGGTGATTGTGAAGGTCGAATGAACCCACTAGCAAGATATTGATCCAGATACTCTTTTAAATGTTTGTTCTCAGATTCTGATAGCGCATAAATGGGACTACACGATAAAAATGCTCCTGGTTCCAATTCAATCTTGCAGTCGTACTCCTGATGAGGGGTCAAGGCCTCTTTCTTATTAAAAAGTGCATCCAGGTCTTGATACTCTTCAGAAATGCTTTGCACTTTCACGGTACAGATCATTCAAGTCTGCTCGGCAAAGCAAGAAGACGGAAATGCCCAAGATTCACTCATTACACGATGAAAACAGTGTTCCAAACAATACTCTGAGTTCAGTTTGATAGTTCTTTTCGCCTAATCAATTCTCAGATTGTGTTCTGTTAGCCAAGGTAATCCTAAAATCAACTGGAATTGAGGAACATCAATGAGACTGAAACTTGAAAAACGTTGATGTTTTCCAGGACCAATCAAGGTAATTTCTTCGGTATCGTAGGTAATGGGACCAGAAGAAAAGATTGGTGCCATCCACTGCTCTCACTGGTTCCGGCTTTTCTTTTTTGAAAAAACAAATTCCCAGGGATTTGGCAAATTTGAGATCGCAAAAATTTCCAGTGGCTCCTCAGTCAATCATAACTGAAACTTCTTCCACCTCAACTTCTCGAAACATTATCTTATTAGAAATTATTAAGTGCGGGGCTGACGCTTGCAGAGTGTTCACTAAAAGCTGAGTATTTGGAGTTGTCTCGTGAGCAGCTCCCACCAGAACAACTCCTTCTACTGGTGGAGCCTGTCTTTTACCCAAGTGTTCTTGGGTTTCTTTGGGCGCTCTTTGATTGAATGGCCTGAACCACCACATTATGTACACAATTTGCTTAAACGCCTTTTTTCTCTTTCTTCCTTAGTAAGAGGACGGGTTCCTCGCTCGGCCCAACTTCATTTGTCTTTGTCACTGAGGTTCTGCTCCTATCAAATCGAGGCCGAATCTGACGTGTTTCCTTCCGAAGCTCATTTCTTCTTTCAAATTGCCGTTGATCAATTTGCAGAATCAAATCGATTAACTCAGACACTTCTGTGGGTCTCTTCCGGATTTGAGCCAATTCACCCTTCAAGTCCTCTCTTAAGCCTCTGTAAAAAATTGCTGCTCTTTTTGCCTCAGGCCAATTTTTTTCTACAATCAATTTGTTAAATTGTGCCAAATATGCCACCAGCTCTCGATTTCCCTGTTTCAAGTCTAGTAGCGCTTTGTCTGTTGTCTGCGAGATTGTTCAGCGATCAAAAATTTGTAGGAATTCTAACTTGAACTCTTCAAAATGATACAGAACAGGATTGTTGGTAGTCACAAGAGGCATAGACCAAGCCACTGCATCTCCACTCAGGTAAGACAGTATGAAAGCAACCTTAGATTGATCCTCCTTAAAAATAATAGGCTTGCATAGAAAAATGTAAGGAACACTGTGTGAGAAATATCTGGGCCTTATGAGGATATCCCTGGAATCTCTCTGGAGGAGCTAAAGGAATAGTTGGGGACATGGCATGGATTACTTGAGTGGTTAATTCTGATGATGAAGGAGATGGAGAGAATGCTTGAGTCTTTTGCTCCCTAAAACTGGGACTAGGACTAATAGTTAGTTCATCTAACCTTTGGTGCAGATAACTAGCTTTTTTATTAGATTTTCTCACCTCCTCCCTAGTCTCACGTAATTGTTTCTGTAACTCTTCTAGGATAGACGCTAAAGCCTTGACGTCTAAACCTTCAGCCTGACAGGGTTACAAGCAGCCTTACCTGTAGGATGCCTGTAGAAGATTTCGCAGAGACGTTATGGACCAACTTCCCCAAATTCTAGGCAATACCTAGTGACTGTAAATTCACACAAAGGTAGTTAAATAGAAATCAGGGAGGTAGGCCGGATCGTGGACGCTACCTGCTTCCTTGATTGTCGACCTGCGAAGCAATAAGGAGAACTTTTGTAATTACTGATTATTACTCTATCTATCTTGTCCTAACTGGTTTCTATGAGTGACTTTGGGCTTTAACGAGTCCTACCTGCGACTGGTTAAGATTTGGCGTCGCGTCCGTGTTGTCGTCGTGAAGGGAGGGTTGGGCAAGATGTCGAGTTGTGTAGAAGATGGCTTGTTCTGCGTTAGTTCTCTGTAAGGAGAATATTCAAAAGGGAATGATGAGTTACTGCTTTACTATAATGTTTGCATTCTTCATACGTCCCTTCAAACTCTATTTAACTTACTCTGACTTAACACCATGCTGTTCTTCACCTTCACGTCACTAATAAGAATCAAATTAAAACAAAAGACAAGAAAATGGCAAAACAAACTTAAGTGTAAAATATCATCAACATTCTCTCTTTGATAATTCTCAAAGTCTCTATTTCTTTTCCAAAGTCCTGGTAATTGTTCTTATCCTCGAGATTTCTATAGATTTGGAAGTTCTAAGTCTTTCCAGGTAAGTTTCTAGCTTTTTCTGGATGCTTGCTTGCGTGGGGCGCCAATAATCCAAACAGAAAGAAAAAACGGTAACTTAGCTTTAAATGTTGTCTTCTTTCTTCCAGGTGCTGTGCGCGGTGAAAGGAGACCTTCAAAAAGACAGCAGACCTTCAAGCTGAATGCTGTCCTATCCGGAATGCAGGCCGTCGTGGAGGGAGCCAAGGAACATCCTTCGGTGATGCACGGAGACTGAAGGCAAAGCGTCAGTTTGCGCTGGGTGTGGCCTTTTATAGGGGAACCACACCCAGCCACACCCAAGGAAGGTTGACGCATCGCGCGCCAAACCATGCGTGCCGTTTTTCAGCGTGCGCGCTGAAAACGGCATCTCCACTCTCAGCTCTCTGTTTCTCCTGCGAGGCGAGTTCAAAACCCTTCCTGCAAAGATATCTAACATACCCTGGCAATAACGCTTCAGTACGAGTATTAGGCTCACAACAAAAACTCGTGCCATGAATCCAACAACCCTTGGTAAAGACAAAGAACATTACAGTTAAATACATGAAAGAAAGACCTGAATAAAAGTATAATCAGTTTCTAAGTTCTTGCACAATCACATATTTACATATTGGCGTGCTGGCTGCACGGGACAGGGGTGGGTTTCAAGAATGGGAAGTCTACATTTGCATGTGTGTGCATGTATGTTCAGATGAGGGGGGGGTGGAATCATGACAGTACTCCCCTCTCAAGATCCCTCCCAAAACTTGTGGTACAGGTTTTGGTTTATTGGGATAACGTAGATGAAAGTTCTTGATCAATCGAGCAGAATTTTGAACGTTGGAAAGAGGTTCCCACGTCCGCTCTTCGGGGCCATAACCTTTCCAATGTATTAAATAAAATAGTTTACCTCGGATTCTCTTTGCATCTAAGATCTTGTGAACCTCAAATTCAGGAACACCATCAACAAGGATGGGTGGTGGATTTTTAAGAAACCTAGTCTTAGAATTACAGGGTTTGATCAATGATACGTGAAATACCGGGTGGAACTTATACCTACCAGGTAGGGTGAGTTTGACACTGACAGGATTTATGATTTTTTCTATTACAAAAGGCCCGATATATTTGGGACGTAGTTTTTTGCAAATAGTCATTCTCAAATTTTTTGTAGATAACCAAACTCTATCTCCGATTGAGTATTCAGGTGATGGTTTTCTACGTAGATCTGCTGACTCTTTTTGACTCTCTTTTGCTTGAGCTAAATGAAATTGAGCTTGTTTCTGAACATGGACCAATTTAGTAATGTGTTCCTCTAGTGATGGTATGGCTGATGGGATGCTTGTGTTTTCTGGGACATTCTTAGGGTGGAAACCATAAATGCAAAAGAAAGGTGATAGACTAGTGGAAGAATTGTCTAAATTATTGAAAGCGAATTCTAAAACCCACAAGATGTCTGACCACTCTTTTTCGTTCTCTGCTAAGGCACACCTAAGAAACTGTTCTATAGTTTGATTCGTCCTTTCGGTTAAACCATCAGTCTGAGGATGATAACCTGAGGACATGCGAATGTCCATGTTCAAAGTCTTTCCTAATTCTTGCCAGAAATGAGAAATAAACTGTGGACCTCTATCAGAAATAATTACAGAGGGGATCCCATGTAACCTAATGATTTCCTTAGAGAAGGTGTGAGTCAATTCTCTAGCGGTAGGGATGCCTTTTAATGGTATGAAATGAGCCATGCGAGAGAAATGATCCACCCCAGTCAAAATGGTGTTGAAACCCTCTTTGGTCTCTGGAAGCTCCACGATAAAGTCCAGCGATATCGTGTGCCAAGGTTGAGGCGAGATTGGGAGTGGTAGCAAGAATCCACTAGGTGCTTGGTGTTGTGGTTTTTGTTGGATACAAATCACACAAGTTTCTACATAGTTCTTTACATCATTCAACAAGGTTGGCCACCAAAACCTTCTTTTGATTAACTGACTAGTTTTAACAACTCCTGGATGTGCACACATAAGAGGATCATGATGCAAATGTATTACTTTCCTTTGCAATTCTTGCGTTGGTACAACTATTTGCTCATTCAAATACATTAATCCTTCTCTATTTTGCATTAAAGGATACAATGTTTTCCATTCTTGAAGGGTTTTATCCTGAATTTCTAGTTTAATGTCTTCTACAACATCAGTGACCACCACTCCTACCTTGAAGCAAGTCTCAGGTAATACTGGTTGAATTTCTTGGAGAGAACTCTCCTTCTCTTCAATAGTTCCCAATCGTGACAATGCATCTGCTTTTAAGTTCTCTCTTCCCGGACGATAAGTAATTACAAAATTGTAATCATTAAAAAACATTGTCCATCTAAGCTGTCTAGCCGTGAGAGCTTTCACAGAGCGTAAAAATTGTAAATTCCTGTGGTCAGTGTAAATGGTTATTGGATGTCTCGCCCCTAACAAGTAATGGCGCCATTCTTCGAAGACTGCTTTTATGGCTAACAATTCCTTGTCAGCTATGGCGTAATTTTGTTCGGTGAGGGTTAGCTTTCTAGAGTAGTATGCGATCGGGTGCATTTGACCAGTGTCTTTGTGCCTTTGAGATAAAATGCCCCCTATAGCAAACTGTGAAGCATCAGCCTCGACAATAAATGGATTTGAGGGATCAGGGTGCATTAACACAGGTGCTGAAGTGAACTGATTTTTTAGATTTTGAAAAGCTTCTTCAGCCTCAGTATTCCAATTAAATTTTGTGTTCTTCCTCAGTAACTTAGTAATTGGGGTCACCAATTGTGAAAAATTACGTATGAAACGTCTATAAAAATTTGCAAACCCCAAGAAGCTTTGAACCTGTTTAACTGAAGAAGGGCTGGTCCAATCTAGAACTGCCTGAATCTTCTTAGGATCCATTTCAATACCATCAGGGCTCAGGACATATCCCAAGAAATCCACTTTGGTGGTGTGGAAGACGCTTTTTTCCAGTTTTATGTACAAGGAGTTATCAAGTAGTTTTCGGAGAATGGCTCTTACTTGTTGTACATGTTCTATGGTGTTTTTAGAATAGATGAGTATGTCATCTATGTACACAATGCAACAGATGTCCAAAAATTCCCTCAAAACCTCATTTATGAAAAACTGAAAAGCTGCGGGAGCATTACACAGTCCGAATGGCATGACCTGGTACTCGTATAAACCAAATTTAGTACGAAATGCTGTCTTCCATTCGTCGCCACTGCGGACTCTAACCAAATGATAAGCTCCCCGCAAATCCAACTTAGTGTATATTTTAGCATCTTTTAATTGATCCAGAAGTGTCGGAATCAGAGGGAGAGGGTATCTGTTTTTGATGGTGACATTGTTTAGGGCTCTATAGTCGATGCATGTTCTCAACTCTCCCCCCTTTTTCGGAATAAAAAAGAGGGGGGAGGATACAGGAGATTTCGAATGTCGGATAAACCCATTGGCCAGATATTCGTCCAAATATTCTCTCAAGTGCTCGTTCTCTTTTTCGGTTAATGCATAAATTCTACTACACGGCAATGTAGCCCCCGGTACCAAATCTATCCGGCAATCGAAATCCCGGTGAGGGGGGTAGAGTGTTAGCCTTCTTCTTGTCGAATACGTCATGGAGATCAGAATATTCTTCTGGGATCCCTTCCAATAAGAGTATACTCTTTGTAGTCAAAGGAAAATTATTTCCCAGAATCATCACTTGGGAGTCTGATGTGGTTAGACAAGAAGATACACAATGTTCCGAGTCAAATAACAAAGTTCTTTCTACCCAATCTATTTTAGGATTATGTTTGACTAACCAAGGTATCCCTAAAATCAGGCGAAACTGAGGAGCATCTATGACGTCAAATGTGATGTTTTCCTTATGTTTTTGTAAACAAGTCATTGATAGTACTTCTGTGTGAAATTGAATTAGTCCTGATGATAATTCCTTGCCATCTACAGCCTTAACCACTTCAGGATGTTGTTTGGCTTTAGTTTTGAACTCTAACTTCTGCAGAAACTTAGTATCTATGAAGTTGCCTGTAGCTCCAGAATCAATCAAAGCATCAACTGTCCATTCCTTCCCCTTATCGGTTTCAGATTGTAGGGTGACTGTAATACTAAGATGATGGGAAGTAATCTCAGGAGTTGTGGAGGCCAAGCTAGATACCTCACTCGACAATCTGACCTCTTGATTAGTCGAGCCGGTTAGTTTTCCGACTGTTGTACTAAAGCCACCTCCGAATTCTTGCTTTTAGGTTTATTTGGGCGTACTGGACATTCCTTAACGAAATGACCAGGTTTGCCACAATATAAACATTGATTCAATTTTCTTCTTTTGTCCTTCTCTTCCTTGCTCAAGGGCCCTTTAATAGTACCTATTTGCATTGGTTCGACTCCTGAATCACCCTTTGATGAACCTTCAGATCTTACTGAGTTGAACCTTTCCTTAAAAGTGAAGACCTTGACTTCTGTTTTACCTTTTTCTCCTCTGCGTTCTAAAAGTCTATGATTAAGCTTTACTACCAAATCTATAAAGTCTTCGATGGCGTCTGGTGGATCTAGGATCTGAGTAACCATATCCTTTAACTCATCTCTAAGCCCTTTGTAAAAAAGGGAAACTCTTTTTTCCTCTGGCCAGCGAGCCTCAATGACTAGTCTATTGAACTGGGAAATGTAATGTAATAAGTCCGAAGACCCTTGTTTAAGATGCAATAATTCATGGTCTGCGGACTGGACAAAAACGTGTTTAGCAAATAACTTTTTCATAGTATTCTTAAAGAGTCTAAGGTTATATAAAATCGGGTCTTCGCGTTCTACAATCGGCACAGACCAAAGGGCTGCATCCCCCCCTAGATATGACAAAATAAAGGCTACCTTAGAGGAATCATCTGGGAAGGCAGCGGGCTTAGCGATGAAATGCAAATGACATTGATTTAAAAAGATCGAAAACTTATTACTATCTCCCAAAAATCGTTCAGGAGGTGCTAAGGGCACTGTAATAGGAGTAACTACCTGAATCTGAGTTGGAGCAGAGGAAGAACTGGGGCCTGAATGTAAGGTCTGAAGTCCTGGCTGAAACGAGGCTGGTTTCAGTACCGGTTTTTGAGTTGAGGGATACCCCCACTGACTAGAAGCAGCTCGCATATTGCTCTGAATATCTGTGATATCTCTACGGAGGGCAGCGTTTTCGGCTTGAATAGCCGTTAACACGTTTGCAATATCTTGCAAAGAACTTGTGATAGAAGGATCCATAACGTCTGGGCGAAAATATCGTCGTGGGCTTTGCCTTCTGACAGGGTTACAAGCAGCCTTACCTGTAGGATGCCTGTAGAAGATTTCGCAGAGACGTTATGGACCAACTTCCCCAAATTCTAGGCAATACCTAGTGACTGTAAATTCACACAAAGGTAGTTAAATAGAAATCAGGGAGGTAGGCCGGATCGTGGACGCTACCTGCTTCCTTGATTGTCGACCTGCGAAGCAATAAGGAGAACTTTTGTAATTACTGATTATTACTCTATCTATCTTGTCCTAACTGGTTTCTATGAGTGACTTTGGGCTTTAACGAGTCCTACCTGCGACTGGTTAAGATTTGGCGTCGCGTCCGTGTTGTCGTCGTGAAGGGAGGGTTGGGCAAGATGTCGAGTTGTGTAGAAGATGGCTTGTTCTGCGTTAGTTCTCTGTAAGGAGAATATTCAAAAGGGAATGATGAGTTACTGCTTTACTATAATGTTTGCATTCTTCATACGTCCCTTCAAACTCTATTTAACTTACTCTGACTTAACACCATGCTGTTCTTCACCTTCACGTCACTAATAAGAATCAAATTAAAACAAAAGACAAGAAAATGGCAAAACAAACTTAAGTGTAAAATATCATCAACATTCTCTCTTTGATAATTCTCAAAGTCTCTATTTCTTTTCCAAAGTCCTGGTAATTGTTCTTATCCTCGAGATTTCTATAGATTTGGAAGTTCTAAGTCTTTCCAGGTAAGTTTCTAGCTTTTTCTGGATGCTTGCTTGCGTGGGGCGCCAATAATCCAAACAGAAAGAAAAAACGGTAACTTAGCTTTAAATGTTGTCTTCTTTCTTCCAGGTGCTGTGCGCGGTGAAAGGAGACCTTCAAAAAGACAGCAGACCTTCAAGCTGAATGCTGTCCTATCCGGAATGCAGGCCGTCGTGGAGGGAGCCAAGGAACATCCTTCGGTGATGCACGGAGACTGAAGGCAAAGCGTCAGTTTGCGCTGGGTGTGGCCTTTTATAGGGGAACCACACCCAGCCACACCCAAGGAAGGTTGACGCATCGCGCGCCAAACCATGCGTGCCGTTTTTCAGCGTGCGCGCTGAAAACGGCATCTCCACTCTCAGCTCTCTGTTTCTCCTGCGAGGCGAGTTCAAAACCCTTCCTGCAAAGATATCTAACATACCCTGGCAATAACGCTTCAGTACGAGTATTAGGCTCACAACAAAAACTCGTGCCATGAATCCAACAACCCTTGGTAAAGACAAAGAACATTACAGTTAAATACATGAAAGAAAGACCTGAATAAAAGTATAATCAGTTTCTAAGTTCTTGCACAATCACATATTTACATATTGGCGTGCTGGCTGCACGGGACAGGGGTGGGTTTCAAGAATGGGAAGTCTACATTTGCATGTGTGTGCATGTATGTTCAGATGAGGGGGGGGTGGAATCATGACACAGCCACTCCGTTCAGGTAGAAGTCTTGATAGAGGGCACTTCAATCTGTCAAGCTTCAGTACCTGATCTTGTGCTTCCACAGGAGCTGAATGACTGAAGTCCAATTTAGATGAAAATTTCCAAACTCCCCTACGGCTCTAAGCCAGAACTCTCTGACCTCAGAAATGAAGGGGAAAGGGGAATGGGACAACAAGAGAGACTGCCATATAGGTGTATTTACTGGTATATCTCAGAAGGATATCTGCACCTATAATAATAAGCAAAGTATTACTAACGTTCTAATATTTCAAATGAACCCATAAAATGTTACCTAAAACCTTATCATCTTGTTACTTGACTAGTTGTAAAAATTTGCCTCTCTCTTTTATTGGTTGCAAAATAAGTATTGTGAGTTGAATTGAAAGGGGGGAAAAATAAACAACCAAAATAATAATTATGCAGTCTTTTCTTTATCTTTCAGAAGTTCCTGCCAGATTCGGACGATGTAGCTCCACCGTTGCTATGTACAAATATATATATATATTTATATTTACAATAGCAGTCGCTGAAGTTGAAATATGCTGAAGCGAAAGTCTCTCAAAGAACTACCAACGCAAAGTATAGATTACTGACTGCGTGACAGTATAGTCTTGTAAAGTCTAATGAGCAAATGAATGTTCCAGCAGAGCTTGGTAAGATACTTTTCACTCTCTCACACAAGTTAGTTCGAAGTCTTGATCCAAAAATTCCTTAATTGCATAAAGTCAGAAAGCTATATAGAAACTTCAAGTTCAAACTTTAAACATAGCGTTTTCCAAGAAATGGTAAGACGCTATAAAACTTATTGAGAATACTTGAATGGTTGCACTGTCAAAGAGGATTGGGATTTACTTTGGAAAGGCAGCTATGAAGCAGTACAAACAACCGCTACGCTGATATTCTCAACACAGAGTCTCTGAATGAAGCGAGCGAAACTACTTTTTCCTCGCTAACAATCTTTCTGAATCTCTTCTGAAGCGCTGACTGGGGACACGTCTCCTCAAGACAATTCAACGGTTGAAGTGTGCCGCATCACAGGTGCGAGCGCACGATACCACCGAACTGCTAATGAGAAGGAGTAAAAAGACTAGAACCCTACTTACTGCAGACGTTCTCCATGTTGCTTATCCTCATTGTGAATGGTGTCAGTGACAGGTGAGTGTTGGAGAAATCACTTTGCTGCCAGCTGACTCCATCCAATTGGGGAATGTAAGAATGTATAACCCTGATTGATCTTGAAAATAGGGCCAGCATACCCTGCACTAGGTAAAAAAAAGTCTGCATCAACCTGACAGATAGAGGGTCTAAGAGAAAGGTTTAGAGACCAGCACAGATTCAATCCCCAAATACAATACATAAACAAACCAAAGAAAAGCATAGACAGTACAGGTTTATGAGTCCCTCTTAAATCTGAGGGGAGTCCTTATAGAGGACGGAATCCCATCACCCACCGAAGTGGCATGCTTCATCATCTGGGATCTCCTCTTGGTTGCAAAACCTAGTGCAACAAAGGGCTACAACCCCCTCCCTTGGAGGGAGGAGCTCAGGGATGTTTTCAGTGATCAAGATTTGGATCTACTAAAATCCCCTGGAAGCGAAACAATATGGATGTTTCGGGTAATGGTTGCAGTGCATAAAGTGATAAAGTAAAAGGTGATTTAAAATAGGCTACCAGGAAGAAAACTCCGTTATTTTGATCTATCCTGGTGTCAAATATAAAACCAGTGCATATGCAGCTTAGAACAAATACCTGCATTAGTCCGAAAAAAACAGCTCTGCATGTTTCAGCCGTATTGAACAGGATATGGTTTGGCCTTCCTCAGGACCTAGATATTTTATCGCTACTACAAAAAGAGTTGTGGAAAAGTATACAAATATAAGTGTCCAATAAATCAATATATGTGGTTGGATTCAATATAACCTACATGGTCCTGTGGCTTCAAAGGTTGGAAAGATGTCACAGGACTTTAGACGACAAATGTAAGAGAAGCACAGACACACCCTGACATCAAGGTCATGGCACAGTGGAATCAATAAAGTAAAATTAAAGCTAAAGTGAAAACTAGTACTGTGGTAATGTGCTCTACGATGGCGTTATATTGACATCGATAGATATCCATATGTATATCACATACCCATTGGTGTATGTACTCAAATGTAGTAAAACAAGTATATGCTTACCCGTTGATATACGGGTGCTCTCCTCACCTCACCTGGCAACAGCTCAAGACGTGAGGCACCACTTTATTCAAAAGAAAAAAAAAATAACCATAATCACAGATCCATCTGGCAGTCTGTAGATATGGCTAACTAATAGTTTTCTGCTGTCAACAGTTTGCATAATCATGATCAAATAAAAAAAGAATGGAAAATTTCAGGCCATGTTATGGCTCACAAGGCATAAAAGACACTATTGTTGGTGATGTCTCTAACTACCCATTGGTATCAACAATTCAAGAATTATTTTGGTTCAAAAACGGCTGTATAATATCAGCTTTTTTGCTCAGGGGCCAAGAAAAGTGTATCAGTGAAAAAGTTAGTGCCTCGTCTCTCATGCGGTCATCTGGTTCGAATGGCGCACTCAGGGAATCTTCGGCATCAAGCAGAGCTGAGGACAAGCAATGCATTGTCAGGTAAAATGCGCTGGTTCCGATTGGTGCAACGGCAGCGATGTGTCAGCAACGAGAGTTGCAGCACAGGAAATCTCACTTTCAGGGGCCCAGGAATGGATTGGCACTGTTGAAAATGGCAATGTATGTGTACATAAGCGGCGTTCATTTGTGTTCACTGTACCCCTTGTTGTAAGCAGAACGAATAATTACGAAACACTGACTGTGTTATCCCGCCAGCATAAGACCCATGCACATATGTACACGACAGCTATTTTAGGCACCATGGCCTCTCTGACCATTTGCTAAACCCCCGAC
Organism: Lissotriton helveticus; assembly: GCF_964261635.1. Classification (NCBI taxonomy): domain Eukaryota; kingdom Metazoa; phylum Chordata; class Amphibia; order Caudata; family Salamandridae; genus Lissotriton; species Lissotriton helveticus. The sequence goes on from NC_136061.1 coordinate 949,559,916, forward strand.
ACCCCTCCCCGCGCGCACTGCTCATGCAACGGCCACAAGACCCTCTCCCTCTGCGTGACCCTGCTCTAGAAGTAGCACTCCTGCTTGACCCACACCCCCCCATTTCCTCCCAGGAACACCCTTCCCCTCAGCTGACAACCCCCCCCCCCCCCGGCTGCACTTGACCTCTCGACCCGGTCCCAAGTCCTAAGACCAAGCCTTGTGGATGTACACCCCCCTTTTCCCTGCCCAGCATAACAAAACCGTGATACACCAACCAAGTGTCCGACCTTATCACCTGACCAACCTTTGACCTGATCATACCCTCCTGCCCTCGTGCCTTGTAGGAATGTCCAGCTGAGAGGTCACAATCTCTTGTTACATTCAGGAGGGGAGGATGACATCTGAGTGACTGGTATGGGAATAGGCCTGAAGCTGGGATTCCAAGCATGCCTTTTCCCACTTCAAAGCGTCTTTATTGTAATAAGGAATGTTTGTGCATCATAAACATGTGTATAAAAGACGAAGCCTCAGAGAACTTGTTAGAGCACCTCCTGAAGACACTATGCGAGTGTCCGAAATGACAGGCTCTCCTCATGAGAAATAAAACTCTATTCTTGTCTTCCTGCTTCCAGCGCCCGTCTCTTTATTTGGTAATTGTTCAAGATGGGAACTAAGAGGCGTCCTGCGCCAGCAGCCTGGGCATCAGGTGTGTTATGGGCTGACTTTTCCTCAGCACCGCTTGGCAGGGCAGGATCTTACAGCTGGCAGAGTCCAGGTGCTGTTGCAGGGTTGTAGGAAGTCGTTGATGTTCCTGAGATGTCAAAACAGGGAAAAAGCCATCAGAACCTTGAATTCATTCTGAGTTTCAAGTGAGATGGGTCCAGTCCTTCCCCTCAGAAGGGCAGAGGGTAGCAGGCAGCAGGGCAGCACCGAAGAGCAGAAAAGAAGTTCTTCCAGAAAAGCAGTCCAGCAGAGTGGCAGTCCCTGTGGTGGCACATTATTCCTTCATCCTGAGTTTGTCAGATGTTCAGTAGTGTCTGATTTGGTGGAGATCAGAGACCGAGTACTTAAACCCAGTTGTGACTTTTTGCTCGGGTGTGACTCCAGCTGGCTTGCTGATGGAATAGGGCGGTTCAAATGAGCATTTGAACAAGCACACCGACCGGAATTCCTTGAATTAACATGACCGCTATATTGTAATATTTTACTGGATCAATTTCTAGTGTCTGTATTATGCACACTCTATCTGGCCTGACTTCTTCTTCATAAATTACCTACCCCAACACATCTTATCGACTGTGATTTTTTGATATGCCATCAGAGTGCGATTTCATGTTTGAGCCTTGTACTCGTTGTGCCCTTTCCTAATTAAGGGGCCTATTAGGATGGCGGACGGACCTGCGTCCGTCCGCCACCCCAGAGGTGGAGGGACCGTCCGCAGGGGCAGCGGCGGTCCCTCCGTGCGAATTAGGATGGGACCGCCACCCTGGCGGTCACATCCTGTATTTTTAACATTGCGGCGGGTGCTGCTTCAAGCAGCACCCGCCGCAATGTTAAAACTGCAAGCAGTGCATTTGCATGCACAAAGCGGCAGGCACCGCGCGGTGCCTGCCGCTTCGTGCATGCAAATGCAGGGGGGTACCATAGGTACCCCCGATGTGCACCCCCCCTTCACCCTGGGGGCCTGCAACTGGCCCCCAAAGAAAAGACCGTATGCCTTTTCGTGGCGGCATTGCCGCCGTGGAAAGGCATATCACAGGGCAAATCCTAATATGGCTGGCGGTGTCTGATAGGCACCGCCACCATATTAGTGCTTTTACGCTGCGGTCTCGCGGCGGAAAAGCGGCGGACGGTCTCCCCGTTCGCCGATGACCCCCCAGCCATCCTAATATGGCAGGGGGTCTTTACACACACCACAGCGGTGAATCCGCATCCTCCGGGCCGGCGGGGGCTTCCGCCGGCCCGGAGGATGCGGATTCACCGCAATCATAATCGGCCCCTTAGTGTGGATGATTTTTCCTTGTGATACAGATATTTTATTGAAGTCTATTTGACGCTCTCATTTTTGATGTTTTGTCCTGATGATAGCCCTTCAAGTTCTAATGGGTCGAAACCCTATTGACGTTAAGATGTGGCTCTAATTGAAGAGGACGCATTTTTTCTGCTGTGTGTTTTTGTTTTGTCTTGAACTTTGCTTTTGTATTTTTCCTCAGCCACTTTTTGTTTGATTACACATGATATTGTTTGTATTTGTTTGTATTGTTTGTGCACCCCATGAGCTCCATTATCGCTGTTTGTATATATTTGTGAAAGATTATCTGAATAATACATTTTCTAATCGAAAGAAATTTCCTGTACATGGGTACTATGTGCCTAAACTTTTGGCACTATTCATTTCTTTCTTCCTTTTTCTTCTTCTCCCTTTTCAATTGTAAGCTCTATTACGTTAATGTTTATCTTCTTTATTTTTCTTCTTTAAATTCTTTTTTATCTCAAGTGGTTTACTCAGTGGAGTGGTGTGGCTCACTGGTTAGAGGCAGCAGACCCAGAAGCAGAGAACGGCCCGGGACCAGGGTTCCATTCCCGACGCGGCAGGGTCGTGGACCAGGGTCAGCGGACTCGATAATTCTCGCCTCGGTGCCTACTCTAACCAGGGATCACACTCGGCAACTCTGGGCATTAGCTTGCCTCATTTCTACAATGGTCCCCAGTAGGGACTATCTCACAGGGATAGCCAGGACGGGTTCCCCAGCGGTCTACAGCGCCACAACGCCTCAGGGCAGCAGTGTGCTTTACAAGACATTTACATTGAACCATTGTTTGGATTCTAGTATTATTTAGCACCTAGTTCATCTTTTAGGGCTGCCCCTGTTGTGTGCAATCATTTTCTAAAAGTGGCATTTCTAAAATAAAAATGTTAAATCCACCTTTTCCAGTAAAGAGGATTTATCATTACCTTTCCAAAGATATGACACTCCTCTCTAATCAGGAATCACAGCTTAAAAGTGTATTAAGGAATTCCCAATGTTAACAGCACCAGTGTCACTGCACCTTCAGCACCAATTAATGCTATGCCTATGTGTTACAGTACAGTGATTTGGTGGACAGCAATATGGTGCATCAAAACTATGGTATATTATGCTGGGTTCCTGGAACTGCATGCAATCCGAATGTTAGTATTGAGTGAGTGAAAACTGTTGTTTAGTTTTTTAATACACTATACCAAACGTCATCTTGTATTTGTTGAACACTGATGGTAATCACAGAAAAATACTATACAATTGATTATGATTACTCACTATACGAATACATGGCCATTTTCATCAACAGTCCAATAGACACATGCCAGACTGCCATGATACAAGGTGCCTGTGAAGCCCATCTGCTTCCTGATCTGCTGATACATTATTCGACTGAAGCAGCAATGTATGTGACTGTAGCTGGGTCAATATCTTTCCAGTCCAATCACAGATCAACTCCACATTTTGGTGAAGACCCATGCAGAGCTTGTCTTAATGAGGTTTCCTGTTCCATATTTTCTTCTGCCATTGGTTTAGAAGCAGAGATTCCAGAATGAACGGTTTGAAGGGCATGTTTGTTGAAAGTTGGATATTAGACAGATGTTCTATCTCCGATGTTCCGGAAATGTTTAAAACGTGTTCTATTTCCAGCACCAGTTGAGCAACAGATAAATCGAGACGCTGCTTCCGCACAACTATTTATTATCTCTCTAAATAAATCATGTAGTCAAGAGGCAATGCCCGCACCTGCAGCAACCTCAAGGACGCGCATCACCTAAACCTCCACCTATGTGTGTTTTACAATTCTAAATTTTTTGTGCAATGGTGTAAGAGAACTAGGCAGTGCTCAACAGATCGGAGGTAATAGCTTCATATTAAGAAGAAAGTATGTGTCGCAATTCTGTATTTTCCGGGAAAAGAAATCTAAATGAGTTTGTTGTTCATGTTTGTCTTCTTTAGAGTTACAGTGGGATGTATGATCTTATGGTATACTTAATATTAAAGAGTGTTGGATCAATGGGTGAGTTAATACTGTGGAGCAAGATAGTCTGTTTACTTGGGGACTTTCAAGCACACATGACGGGCCCAACAGGAGATGGATGTAGCCATGAGAGTAGCAGGATGCAGCTGAGGCAAAGAGCTGACAATGTTGATACTGCAGTGCAGTGGCCAGTGTGCGCAAATTCCCAGGTGAGGATCTGGCATGGATCAAAAACGGCCCCAACTTCAATCAGCCTGCGGCTCTCTGAGCCTTCCTGTAGTCTGTAATGAAGATGCTGCAGTCTGGATTGACTGATCTTGAGAAGCACAGATGCGAATGATAAGGGACACCATGGCAGTTGTTTGGGGAGGGCAGATATCAGTTGGGAATGATTTTGAGATTAGATGTCCCGCTCTCGAAATAGCAGCAGCCACTTCGGAACCAAGTGTGGAGAAATGCACGATATGAGATGACTGAGGAAGGGTGTTTTTCAAATGAACCTCAATACGTGAGAAAACAAAAACAGACAGATCATGATTTCAACACACCTTTAAAGGATGGAATTAAGGTCAATTGTGTTAATTGTAATCCTTGTTTTTTATGATTCTACACTCAGATTAATTAGAGTTCTGTTTCCTGGGGCACTTGAAGGCTTGGTAGATGGCGTCCAGCCCAAAAAACATCTACAAAAACAAGACGGTTCAGATTTCTCCTCACTTAAGAGAAAGCAACTTATAAAAAACGTTGCTGCTCTTGCCTAAGGGCGAACAAGGCCACGGTTGATGTCTGTTTAGGCCTGTTCAGGCCAGGAAGAGCCTGCGATCAAAATCTCCATCCTTCGGAGAAATCTATTAGCACATATATTGCATTACTCAACTGACCCATCTTCACACACAGACCATATAAAAATCAACACCCTTCTGCACACATACAACCAATATCCTAATCTATATACCGTTCACCAAAACATGCATATCATCTAGAGTAAAAGCACTGCAACTCTTGCTCATTAATGCACACTTGATGTTCTAGACATACACCGTAAAACCTATATACAATTTTCATAATAGAGGCATGGTTCACATACACCTCCAACGGATGTGTGACATCACAACGCATGCTTTTACTCCGCATACCATTACAACGCAGTTTTTACAACGCAAGTCGTTACAACGACTTGCGTTGGGGGGTGCTGGATAGTGGAATAGTTTAATTTTCTCTTCCAACTCCAGTCCCCGTGGATAGTAGGGAAGGTGTTGGATAGAAAATGAAACTATTCCCTATCCTACAGCGCCCTCCAGCGCAAGTTGTTGTAACGACTTGCGTTGTAATAGCTGCGTCGTAATGGTAGTGCGGAGTGAAAGTTGCGTTGTAAAAGATGTTCCCCCCTCCAACATACCCTCAACTTCCTGGAGACTATAGTATCCAACATTTAGCGCAGAAAAACAAAATAAACTTGATGTGTCACTTTTACACCCTGTTCTCCCTCCTCCACCTCTACATCCCAAAGGACGCTGTCCAAAATTAACTCAAACATCAAATGTCAACACATTCCACGACTCTGAAAAAGAATGTAGAGCTAACTCAATGCTCCATTGAAAAATTGGTCAGCCGAATTGAAACCCTCAGCACCATGGCACTTACAAGAACTCTCCATAAAGTGTGACATACCAGAAAAGACAAGAAACGTAGGCAACCTCATCCAAATCACAGGGCTATGTCCTGCATGCAAATCCATCCTCACCACAGCCTAATCCGCATGCTAGTTTCAACAAGACTTGCATCAATAAAATGATAAATAGATGCAAAGGATTCTTTAAGGTGGTCAAGCTGACCAGGCTTCATTCCCTTTATCAGTCACAACAGTGTCATTAATCCATTGTTTGATTGGGTCTTAAATGTTAGTGAACACCATTGGCTTTTATCGGTTTTTTTCTGATCTGCATAAGGAGATTCAGTTCCTGATCCCATAGAAAGTGTTTACTCAAACACGTTAAATAACAAATGAATGCTGTTACATACTAATAATGGTCCATTTCACAAAGAGGCTGCTGTGGAAAGCATACATTTGGGGTATCTCCGATGTTTCAATACAGTTTCTTACTGCCTGAACTATCAACGAAGTCTTAAAAACTACAGTAGTGCAACATTTCCTGGAATACATTTCTGCATAAAAATTATATATTTAACCTGGCGCAGAATTCTCATGCAGAAATGATACACAAATGTGGGGTAGATTAGGTCACTTAACTTTATTTGTGTCTTCATGAGGAAAATATTTTTCCATTACAAGAACCTCTCTCTTTGTCTCCTTGGAAAACCATCTCCACTAACCTCCATACGCACCCTGGAAACATTCTCCCCTGCCCTTTAGAGTAGTAAATTTATTTGAACTCCCAGAAATATAAACTCCTAGAAAACATCTGGTGATGATCAAATTCAATTTCTATAGATGGACACAACAGGAACACTTACTAAACTCCAACAGCAACTGCTTACTCAAATTCTACCCAATTTATGGAATATCTTCTGTCATAAATGCCATTTACACATGGAAAATTCAGCCTCGCCTGATCAGATTTGGGAGTTTTAATGCCCAAAGCAAAACCTGTGCCTATCCACGTTGAGTTAAGATTAAGTATGTGGTTGTAATTGTATATCCAGCAAGGTTAAAGAGACCCCGGCATGCTCACTACGCAAGCTGTCTAATACTCCCAAGAGTTTGTTCATGATAAAGACCTGGGTGGTGTACTAAAAGTAGTCAAGAGAGAAGATGTAACTAACTTGCCACCACACCTTGTTGTATGTAGGCTTTTTCCATGAAAAGTAATCGAGTTCAACCAAAAGAGGATGGAGTGACTCTAAACAAGGAGGGACCAGAGGATCATTAGATTTCAACCTCTTGCACTTCTTCTTTGAAGGGATGAGGATGTTCTGTGTGACCTTTAGGAGACACACTTTAATAACATCACAAACCCAAATTTTCCACTTTTGGTCCCAATGACTGAACGTTTAGCCACTACCCATGATAATAATAAAACTAAAAGAAATAAAGAACACTTTTTTGCATAGTGTTTACACCATATTTGTGCTGTTTCAAAATTCTGTGATCAACACTTTATCATTACTCACATTTATGGTGCACAATTAATCAATCTCAACATATTAAATGGCGAGTCGTTCTAATTGAGATTCAAGCATGTAGGTTCGACAAATCCTGGCTAAATGTGCCAGGCAGGGCTTCCCTTACCCAACAATGACTCCATTTATTCATAGGGTAATCTGGATATTAAAATGTGTTGTTTTTCTTAAAGATAAGCTTTATCTTAGTCTGTCTCTCTAAGATGAGCTCTCTCTGGCAATGGTAACAATGAATAGAAGAGAAGACTATCGTGTAGTGTGCAGCATACATTTACACAGCTAAAACCCCTATGCCACCCCTTATTACATGCTCCTACAGGTTGGAAACGAAATGAACACTTTCAGACGTCATGGACCCTGAGGTGGAAGGCAGAGCAAGAAGGATAGTTCATGTAAGCTTTGAGCTTTATAGGAAAAGTTTGTAGAGATGTATATTAAATAGTTTACTTAAATAAGGTACATACATGTGACTGTGCATGCATGAGAGCCATTCAGTGGCTTGTTTCATCACATGGTTCAGGGAATGTTCAGGCTTTTAGGAAGTTGCATTTATCAACATAGATTATAAATAAACGTGGCTGAAGAGTATTGGAGCGCTTTACATGAACAGCAGTTTTATTACACCAGGTCAGTTCATCTCTTTAGGCAAAGAGAAAGCAAGTTATTTGCCCAGACTATCATTACTCCTCAATCGTCCCTGCACTCAATTTTATTAGCAAATACCTCAGGTAACACACTCCTCCCTTTGGACTTTCCCACCCACCTTATAAACTGAGCATGACCCTATTCTCCAGAAGACAACCTCACCTGATTAATTCCATCCCTTGTACACCTAAATCAATAAAATGCACCTCCTCATCTCCATCTGTCTGTCTCATCATATATATATATATATATATATATACATATATATATATATATATATATATATATATATATATATATACACACATACACACACACACACATATAGGTCAAATAGAATTATGTGATTCTGTGGCTTTGATGTTTTAGGCATAGTTAGGAATGTGCTGCATTTGCAACATAGTCCACCATCTGCTGCATAATTTGCAGATTTTAACAACAAAAACATTGTTTCTAGGTAAAACGGATAAAAAATTACGTTGACTGTTGATCTTTCAGTTGCTTATTACTGTATTTGGGCTGTTAAAGTGATACCAAGAAATGAAAAATTTGCCCAGACAGTGTTAACATGTGTAAATATAGAAAAATAATAAAATTAAATTATTACAACATGTGCCACCTTACACGACACCATTTAATTTTTGGTGCTGCATAATTTATTCCATCCTGCCACATAATTTGGTTCTTCCCTGTCACATAATTCCAGCAAGTATGAATGCTCTACGATTGGTAAATCAAAATAGTCTCTTTAAGCATTTGACTTTCCATGGACTTGTTGACCGCATTTGACAGTGTCAACGGAACTAAACTCTGGTTGATGTTGCAGGGAGGACTTGACTTGGCAGTTCCGTCTAGACTGTTCACATGGGGAGCAGGGTCAAGACTGATTTGCATATGGCAGGGTACAAACTGGGTGAGCAAAAAAAACGATGGGTTCAACCCAGATTTGTGACTGGGGGTGCATGTTTGACAATTTTTAGCATTCCATCCACCATCTTTTTGTGTTGCTACACTGGTGATAATTGACTGTGCCCACCACGAATACTACTCATAAACCAGGGACAGTCTCAGGGAAACAAAGAAGGAAGGCCTCACAGTGGCCAAGGGCCTGGGTGGCCTGGACAACAACTTCAGTGTGAGGGCTTAATCTACTGAGTGTCTATCCGAGGCTGTGCTTTGGTGCAGCATTCCTACCACCTTCAATCTAGAAGTCAAAAATCCACTTTAATACTTCCATGTCCTCATTATATCACAGTATCCCAAAGTATTGAAAATGGCTACTAACATTTTAAAATGTCAAATTCAACTTGCAATATAGGTGCCATCTAAAATACATGGCGTTTTCTAATATTTTGAAATAATACTTCTCTGCAGTGGATGTCTCTTTGCATCCTTTATAAGTGATCAGACATAACTGGCATCTGAGACTTTGAAACTCACTTTACTACATGACTGTTTTCAATATATAAGTTTGTATGAGCTTATGGGTGTTTATATAGTCAGAAAGTATCTATACAGCAACAGAGCACTGTACAATAGGAGAGGTCGGGTAGCACTGGTTATCAGTTCTTCCCGTGATGGGTACGCAGTGGATCTGCTTATGGATAAGGCGTCTGTGAATAGGAGAGTCTTCACCCTCTTCCAGAAGTGGAGTGAAGCTGTATGCTAGGTCTATGCTGTGATGGTGTGCAGCATGGGGGAGCTGCCTTCTGGTCTCTGCTTTCTTTGCTTCAAGCCTGGCAATGCCCAGGCTTCTTGTGTGTTGTTCACCATCAGAGATCTATCTGCTAGATGCATGGAGTTTGGATGTGCAGCAGTTCTTGGAGGTACTCAGGTTTGTCGGGGGGTCAGTAACATTTTTGGAGTGTGTGGTAATCCAGTTATACTTTCTTAGTCTCTTGGTAGTTGTGCTTTCCGTGTGACAGACACTCCTCAGCACACAGTGTGATGAAAGATTTATTTGAAAAGAGCTGCTCCTATACACAACACTAGATTCAATACCTTCAGTCACTCAGGAATAGTATCTCACCCCCAGGCTGCCATCACCTCCAGTAGCTAACAGGAGATTATCTAGAGCTCTGTAACTGCTAGCTAATGTCTCCAGCATGTTTCCAACTCACTGAGCTCCCAAAGAGCTGAAATAGGATGCAATAATGAGGTTATAGCTTCTCCTAGAACACGCATAATCACAGCGTATTAGGACCAGGACTGATTGTTTCCACTACCATCATTAAAATGCACATTAACTTTTATAGTATCATTCATTTATTGTCATGAAATAAAATGATCTTTATCTTCTTTTGCACTCTGACATCTCAATAAATTTGCATTAACAATATTAAATACATATGAAGAGTGTCTTTAAAAAAGACATGGAATGCCTTAGGACAAATCTATGCAGAGCATGTCAGCGGAAGTGAATACAAGCACAATGTGAGCTGCCTTTCCTTGTCAGTAGCCCTGGCAGCGTGTTGGGAAAGCCCCGGTTTGAGGGTTTGTTTTCCTGGCCGGGTGCCTAATGCTGATCTTCCCAGAACCACTGGGGCCCACACCCAAGTAATCCCACTCATTTTGCGGCCCGCCCTACCTTCCCTTACCCATAAATACCTGCAGGGGCCGCAGGATGGCACAGTCTCACCTTCTAGCGCCTGGCAGACACCACTTGAAGCACTATCTCTCCTCAGAATGCAGAATTTGGGCGCTGAGATCCGAGCACATCCAGATCGCTTCTTCCCGCAACCTGAAAGCTATGTACCAAAGGTAAGCTGTGCTTTGCATGCTGGAAGAAATAATAGGGTAATGCTAATAATTTATATCACACACAAAGCCAAACTATTGCTGTGCCATAGCTCTTTGTTGTGTACAGCACAGAGCCCAAAACTGTCCTCCCTCATAGCAGGTGCTTCAACGGTAGGTAATATTGTTACTCGTTGCAATGCTATTCATTTTTTTGACTTTGGAAGGATGAAAGCCTGTCATATTATGTCATCTTACATTTTTAGCTATCCATTTCCCACTGGGTGTACTTCATATAAATATACGTTACGAAGGCAAAAGAAGACCCCAAACCAGGTCTACTCATTTCAACTGTTTTTCCCATTTCTGGTATTTTGACAAGAATGAGTAGGATACGAGGGAGGAGTATATAAATGTACACGCTTCAGATCTTGTTCCAAAAAAGGCAGATACATGCATTCATTATTGACCAACTAGTCCGATAATAACAATTGTGCATCACTGAAAAGTTATAGTTCTAACATAAAAGTAAAGATGAATCAATGTCAAGCCTTTGCGAGAACTCATGCATCTTATGCATCTTGCCAGAGGGTGGAGAAGCCATCTTGGTAGGATACTTCTTCTACAGTGCACTGCTTTATATAGTTTAAAAAGCTACTATAACCATGGGTAATCTCAGGTTCTAGTGTGATTATGTGTGTGCATCCGTACAATGCAGGAACCAACAAGATTAAATACTCCTTTGTCGAGAACAATATTTGTAAATTTGTTGCAAAATCTTTTGCAAAAATGACAAATGCTGAAAATAAATGGAGTATTTGTTTTAACACGATTTTTTTCAGTAGCATGTAGATGAGGACGAGCAAGAGCTCATAAGTTGAAAGAATGGAGACATGCTATGCTGGCAACAAAAAACACTTGTTTATGCTGAACTACTCCCATCAACTTCACACCCAAGAGACATATGGGATCTCCTCCAAAGATACTTAATGTCATACCCAGTAGATATTACTATCAACATACGCATTATATACAGAGAGAACACGAATGTTTGGAAAAACAGGGCGGGGGGACAAACGGTTGACGATATAAAGATTCAATTCTGGCTGATATCGAAGGAGCTATATTTCAATGTCAACAAATACCAACAATCTAAAACAGACCTATACAATATCTTATGTTGTAGATACTATCGTACATGCCGTATTCATGTACAGGATGTATAATTATATGTCTACCTATGCACCGTATGTATCATTATTGATTAATGGTTAATAATAAAAATAAAAAAGTATTTGTTTTAACTGGTAAAGCATGAAACACAAATAAGACTAATTATTTGAACCTTTCCAGGAGCAGGTAATTTCAAACCCAAGCATCCACTCACACAAGAGTGAAGAGCATGCGCAACTCTACCGCAAGTACAGGTTTGCTTCCTCCCCGGAGATCCCTGAAATGGTCTACAATTACCTCAAGGAAAAGGTGAGCTAAGGATGAGTTCGAAAGGGCAGATGAGGAAAATCAAGAGGGGGCTGAGACAAACGTCATTTCGGGAAATCTTCACATTTCCCTGTAGAGCAGACCAATGCAATTTAGTGTTTCAGCCATTAAAATGATTGGAGGGCAGCACTAAACTCTCAAACTGAAAACCTTGGCACATTTTCTTTCCAAAAAGACTCTACAGGTACTACAGCTGTATGATGTGACAACAGGTGAAGCTTCCAAACTCATCCAATGAGCCCTCTTGGTGCCTGAACGTCACAGAGATTTGCAATACATGCGTTGGGCACCTATGGGGCTCCAAACAGTCAAAATAGCACAGGTCATTGACTTATGAGCTGCAACACATTACCAAAGCTTTAATGAACTTGCAGCAAATGGAGACGGGAGAAGAGAGAAATTAGGGCCTGATTACGATGGCAGTGGGACCACCACCGTCATGCTATCGGTGGTGGTCCCACTGCCATGCAGCCCATTGGATCCTACTGCCACATTAGGATGCAGGCGGTTGTATCTCGACTGACAGGGGGAAAGACCGCCGTGTCCGACAGGATGAAGTATCCCGTCAGTGCGGCAGTCAGACTCCTCTTCCCTAAAATGGGGCAGTGCCTCCTCAGGCACTGCTGTAGGGATTACGATGTTCCTTTCCACCGGCTGTTTCACAGTGGTTAACCCGCCATGAAAAGGCAGGCGGACAGTGACTTTGCGGGCCCGTAGCAGGACCACCTTCCCCCCTGGCCCGCCACTGTGGGCCCTGGAAGGCACCTATGTTGCCCCCCTAAACATCCCTGCTCCATGCATGTGACAGGAATCGCATGGTGCCTGCCACAATGTGCAGGGATGTTTAAAATGTGTATATTTTGTACTGCGGCGTTTGCTGCTGCCGACAGCCCAAGACGCAATCCAAACTATACACATTTCGACCGCCATGAAGGTAGTTGCATCGTAATGCGGGCAGCGGAACTGTCGACTTCTAGTCAGGCGGTCCTCTTTCCGCATCTCTGTCGTAATCAGGCTGTTAATGTTAGGAGAGGACTCCTGGTTACTATGGACACAATGCTTCAGTTTTAGGTTTCATTTAAGAGCCTGATGGATTCTGGAAGGTGTAGTCCTGGTTAATTTCTATGGAACTAGCACTCCTAATTGTACAAAAAATCCCCAGAACAACAGCATAGCATCCTTGGTCACAGGAAGGCACTGGTAGCCCCAAAGAAATGCTGAACACAAACAAAAATGGGCTAACCACTCAGCGCATAGTCAGGCTATCTGGAGCTGGCTGCAGTGAGGATAAGATCACAGCCAGAGGCTCAGACATTTCCCCCTAGTGGAATAAGTGTTACTTTACATGTGTAGGGCCATGGCACCAGGGAACTCTCTCTCCTGACCTGTGCATACCTACTATAAAATGTATTTTCTTACCTGTTAATCCAAGTAGTTCAATTGAATTATACTATCACTACAATCCATTGTAGGTATTTGGCTGGAAATAGGCCATTGGTGTCAGTGAATCATGAAAAACAGGGAGATTATTACTTTTGAGAATGTTTCCAATTCACCGTTGATCCTCTGCTGATCATTTTCACACATACATTACACAACTCAAACAAAGGGGTGTCTTATTTTACATTGTCCAACAGTATTTCCAAATGTATTTAGAGTTTCCTGATTACTCTGTGCCACTGGGACAAAACCTTTACAGACTTACTCATCATGTACTGAATCACTACATTCCTGATTTGACAAAGGCATTGTCCCCGAAATGTGTTTCCCCGTTTGCCTGAATAAATGTAACTCAAGAATAAACCCCATTGGAGTACCGACTGTATAATTACATTTGATTGTTTACGGAATAATGAAATAATCTAAATATAATAATTCCAATCCATAAATATTAATTTTCAACAATAATTAGAAAATGTGCTTGCCCTCACTAACATTTTAATTTCATATTTGGTAGACTTGGTTAAAAGTGATATATTTAATTTAAAATCGTTTTTACATTTCTTTTTTAAACTTAAAAAGTTTAATTTAATCAGTCTTAATTTAATTTCTTAGCATGTCCCTCCCAACGGATGTACGTTGTTACAACTCATGCTTTTACCACGCATGCTTTTACAATGCAGGTTTTTCAACGCAAGTCGTTACAACGACTTGCGTTGGGGGGTGCTGGATAGTGAATAGTTTAATTTACTATTCCAACTCCAGTCCCCGTGGATAGTAGGGAAGGTGTTGGATAGTAAATTAAACGATTACCTATCCTAGAGCGCCCCCCAGCGCAATTCGTTGTAATGACTTGCGTTGAAAAACCTGCGTTGTAAAGGCACTGCGTGGTAAAAGTTGCATCGTAAAGGATGTTTCCCCCTCCCAACCACTTCCTTAAACTTCCCTATCCACTAGCTCCTCCTCAAACTTTCTTAACCCCTTCCATTTAGTAATACTTATTCCACATGTTCACACCCTTACAACTGGTGTCCCTAACTAATATTACAATCCACATACCTATGCATACGGAGATCACAAGTACCGTGATGGAAATCTCCACCCAGAATAGAGAGCAGAGGCGGAAGTGCAGTTCCCAGACTGTAGGGTTGTGATTTGCATCTTGCTAGCACATGAGAAGTACTACTATAATACTACTTGACAAACTACAGTATGCAGTTTGTGAATTGTTTGAAAGAATTTAGTGTGTATTACTGTCACAGCAGAGTAATGAAGGTTAAAGGGCAATCAGAGGGGAAAGAAACTTAATGGAGTGTTTTTTTCCATATACAGCGACAGCCTCCCTTTGCTCTTGTAGCTGATGTCGGCTGCGGCTCCGGACAGAGTTCAAGAGGCTTGGCACCATACTTTCAGAAGGTGGTTGGAGTTGATGTAAGCAAAGCTCAGATCTCAGAAGCAAAACAAAACACCCTGGAGTCCAACATTTCTTACTGGTAAGTACAGTCTTACGATGGAACCCTCAAAGCGCTATAAATGAGACAGTAAGAGGCTTATTTAGAGTTGGGCGGATGCAGAATGTCCCCCAAGAAGTTGCAGATCTCCTGACTTACAAGTGTATTGTTGTCCATGGTATTCTAAATACCATAGACAGGACACATGCCACTTTTTTGAGGATGTTCTGCTCCGCAAAACACTAAATAAGACCCCAAGTTCTCTCATTGTACTGCATGTGCATTTTTATATACAGACTAAGACTTGGAAGTTCTTACTTTTACCTCATCCCTGTAGATCATCCAAAATGTGAATACAAGAATTCTGTTTGTCTTGTTACATTAGAAATAATGATGGGTGTAAATGCTCTTGTGTTCACATTCAGAGCTTCTTGACTCTTCTTACAGCATCTCCACAGCAGACCAGCTGCCATTTGAAGATGAGTCTGTGGATTTGGTCACGTCTACGACAGCGGTCCACTGGTTCAACTTCGAGAAGTTCATGAAGGAGGCGGATCGTGTACTCAAACCTAATGGCTGCCTAGCTCTGCACACCCTGTCAGGGTACATTCCGCTTCACTATAAGGACAGATCAGAGCGTATATCTGCTGTCTTCAAAGAGGTGAGGTCTAGAACAAAACTCATTCTGCATATATTGTTTACAAACATGTATGGCAGGGTCTGTGGTAAAGGATTCTGACCAACTATTTCCATTTTATAATAATTCGAAACAAGTTAGCTTACCCATGTCACATCCTTAAGTGCACAACAATGCATTAAGGCTGTGTTATTGCGTTGAAATGCCAGTCTGGAGAACCCTCTTCTCAAGCTGAGCAACAGACAACTGTTCATCTCCAATGGCACAGAATAAACTGTCAATTATTTTGGCATATCGATCCATACACATAGTACACAACAAAGGTCTCTGACAGGCTTAGACACATTATATTTTGAATACTAATATATATGAACTATTACTGCATAATATATTGACTCACCCAAACTTCACTACTCAAATATAACTACACACAAACAAACTCACCTGTCCAATTAAAAGCCCAGCGCCTTATGAATATGAAACCCAGAAGGTAAACAATAGAAGTGTACAGTCAAAGGTTAATAACAAATGATGAAACAGCATAACTTCCTGTCTCCCACTCAAGTTATATGAAGTCCTTTGTTAATGAAGACTTGACAAAGAGGTGAAAATTAACTGTTTTGGAAGAAAGTCTCAGTCCATTTTGCTTGGAATTAAATTTCTATCTGGTCCTGAAGATCTGTCATCAGATGAATCTAACTTCTAGACTAAACCAGGCATTATGACAGATCACACAATGCAGTGCGCATACACTCTATCATGACCCAAATTATGACGCAAGCTTCAGATGGATAGGTCATAAATGATCTTGCTTTATACAGTTAAACTCTTTTTTAAGGAAAAAAAGGACCTTCTTTTCCCCACCAAAATATTAATCTATTCCAAAATGCATGTCAATAGAAACTTCAAATTGGACCACCGTGTCAATGGCATGTGACCGTCGTTACAACTGTTTAAGAGGCTTGCACCTGTCCTGTTACTTTAATTTTTATTTATGGAATGTATTTTCAAATATAAATGTATTAAATATATGCTGTGTTCTCCCACACAATGTGCACTCAACTGTATTATAAATATCAACCCTACTGGGCACAGTCCAGGGCTGGAGCGCATCTGAAAAGGCTCTACCTTGTGACTGTGATAATTGCTCCACCCAGGATACCACTCATTTTATGTTAATGTGAAACCATTATTTTGTAATAAGGAGAAAGTACATCTTCTCACTTTTGAGGGGTATGGGGTTTCGACAAGTTAAACCTGCTTTAATGTATCTGCAACTGATGCATAATGTTTGGATCATCTTGGTGGCAGCTGTAAGATCTCAGAAGTTAAGATTATCAGGCATTTCTGAACCATGATAAATTCATGTACTAGTCTAGATTTGCGTATTCCAATATGAACTGTGTAAATCAATAATTTTAAGGATCCTTGTATGATTTTACTGATTGATATTAAACTGTACCTATTTATTGATTGTAATTGTTTCTATTGTGTCCTTTTATGATTTTAATTAATCGAATAAAGTGCTTTGACTTAGTATTATAATAGTAAATGTGACAACATGTAAACTCAGACATGTAGACTTAGAATGTAGACTTATAAGTCAAGAGAAAGCGGAGGAAATGCCATAAGGCTGCAGCTCACTGACTGTATTGCTTTTTCCTCTACAGGCCATGGAGTTCCTCTTCAAGTATGCCCATGAATGCTTCATCCATATCCGAAACAAATACCAGCTGATATTTGAAGCTGTACCATATACAGACAAAAAGAGGTTTGCAAACTTTCGTTGTGTGCCCATGTATGTGTGTCTGAGTGTGCCAAGGTCTGTACATGTCTGTTTGTGTTTCTCCGCGGGTAGCCACTATGCCCTGCAGTTCATTCTAGGCAAATCTGCTAGTGAGCATGCATGTAACAAATTCTCAGAACAGTAATAGTCACAAAATAATTGAACGGTGTAAAGATGAAGCTGTATGAGCTATCTTTGAATGGCCCTCAAATATAGGTACCATCTTCGATAGTATGGAGACCATTTTGAAATGGTACTCAGTCTCAGCAGTCATTTTGTAATTCTGTGCCTGTCCTGTTTGTTTCAACCAAGAATGAAGAGTAAGAGTACCCTTTTGTTGAAATCATATAATAAATGACTATGAATGTATATTTTGTCTTACATTGTTTAATTATATATTATGGAAAAAAATTTTTAAATAATAATAATTGCCTTTTTCAAACTCTGATTTATATCACTGAAATTTTGTGCATTCTATTTCTCTTCAGTAGCGCACCAACCTATTGTTGTTACACTGCTTTTGTTGACTCAGCCAATAGCCTTTTACGAATTTCTTTCTTGCAGAGTTGATGACATTTCTGAGACATTTCCTATGACAGTGACAGAATTGATGGGTTTCCTTGAGTCTCTTTACATGTACCAGACCTACAAGGCTCTTGACCCAGAGGGAGCAAAGGAGTTCTTGCCAAAAACACAGAAAAGGTAAGAAAATGAGCATTTCTAAACTGTGTTTTTAGGTAGTGAGTTGGAGTAATGCAACAATTTTAAAATAACAAAAAGTAGATTACCTTTGTTGTCACCTTGTATATTTTTTTGTACCCAAATAAATCCGAATTAATCACTTAAAGAGTTCAACATTATAGAAAAAAAGCTGTTTTGGGTGCCACATAACTTTCAGCAACAAAGGTTTTCTGTATTTGCATGTGGTCAATTTTCAGGTGGATACATGGACTTTAGTATGTGAATTGATTGGTGGTGTAGTTAGCTTGGTAAAGACAAACTATAAAAATAATTGTCCATAAGTCTGTTAAGGCTGTCTAAAAAATCGATATTTTGAAACACTGCACATTTGAAAAAAGTAAGAATCTGGATTTCAGCTCTACTGTATGCAGTGCTTTATGTGTAAAAACATATATACCATGGCCCTTGTCATTTTGTCCCACCTATTGCCCCAGCCAGTGCCGCCGGTGACAATTCAGACCATTCTAGGGCCCCAAAGCTATACAAATGGCTTTGGCGGCAGGTATTAGTCATTCTTGAAGTATATTTCTAGTTAGTTATTTTTATTAATGTTTAGACTCAAGTCTTTAAAACATAAATACGTAATTTAATTTTACATCAAAATTAAAATGTACAATTTTCTAATACAGATTCAGTCTTTATGTCCTACCCTAGGCCCTTGGCCCTTGGCATGGGTCACAATATTTAAGGACACATCAATAAAACACTTCTTCCCACAGTGATCTTATATTACTAGCCTAACCATGTGTTTAAAAATCTTTCCAAGGCAAAAGTGACATCTAAAAATTCCATATTCAACAAAAGTGCAAGTGCATTATTACGATGTTTTACACAATACTATATAAAAAAGCATTTTAAAAATGGCACAACGTGCCTATAAAAATGATGACAAATAATTAAAAATTGCACATTCGAATTTTGAAATTTCAGTCCACATGTACATATATTTTCCATATACAAAAAAGTTTTACATTTCTCCTCCCTCAGATACCGTACATTCAATGTCACCTGAAATTTTAAGAGAAGTGAACATAAATTGGCACCAGGTAAAGCAGCTATGTAGGGAAACGCTCTTCTATTTTCACATGAATCTAACATATAACTTGCAGAGGATTTCTTCTCAACATATATCATGTCAAGCAATTGATACTGCCTCATGCTGTCCATGTGTACCTCAGACTTTGAGTGGAGTGAAGCCTCAGTCACCACAAATGTTAAAATTTTTAAGGCCCCAGCAATGATGCCTAATCTCTCCTTGACCTGCACTTCTCACCTTAGCTCACTTCTTCCCATTTCAGTAGCACAGAGAACTCTTATCTTCTGAACCTCCGAAGACCAGAGTTTATCCCAGAATCTCAGGGTTGATTTGTGAGCCAAGAAATCCCAGGCCTGCAAATTCCCTTCAAGTCTTATTGCCTAGGCCATCGCAGATTTGGGGAGACCAAACAGTTTTTTCAAGCACTTATTCTCGAATCTCTCCCAACTTTCCGCAATACTTAAGGACAATACCTCGGCCCCATTAAGACATTGAGTGGGAATCATTGCACTATCTGCTGTTAAGAGCTGAGACCAGGATGGACCACCAAAAGTATTCCTAAAGTGGACGGGGCCCACTACAGTTGCGATGCCTGGGTCTCAACCAATTCTTTATGTAGGATTCAGCTCAGCCTTTGTAAACATCACACCTAAGTATTTATATGAAGTCATCACCTCCACTATCTTATTTCCCAGAGACCACTTTAAAGGTTTTTCTTTTTCCTAAAAGGGATTCGTTTTGTTTTACTCATATTCATCTGTAACTTATTTGCCATACAGTAGCTGTTAAATGTATTCAGTTTCCTCTGTAGGCCAATTTGGGTCAGGTCAAGAATCGCCAGGAAGACCCATTTTGGCGAGAATTACTGTGTAGCAGCCAGCATCCCCTGAAGGTCTGCAAGAAACAAGGAAAACAGCGTGGGGGCAAAAACACAATCCTGTCTTAGCCCGTTACCTAGAGGCATTCTTTCTGGAAGGGACCCATTAAGGTCAAGCTTCACCTGGGCCCAATTTTGGGAGTGAAGGTCCTGCAAGATTGCCAATAAACAAAGTGGGATACCCTGTTGTCGTAATTTAGACCAAAGCGAACTTCAATCTACCAAATCAATAGCCAAACTAAAATCAACAAAACAACTGTATAGGCTCCCTGTAGATTCCATTGCCTTTTGACCCAGGTCCTTCAAACGAAAACAATGATCTATCGTTGAGTGCCAGAATTAAAAAAAACCTTGCTCCATTGGTATTATTTCATTACAATCAGTCCAATTCTTTCAAGAGATAAGGATGACCTTTGAATACAATTTTGCATCCACATCTAGTAAGCTTATCAAATGATAGTTACCAGGTACATCCATCTTCCCATTTTTTTATGGATTGGTTTGATTTCTGCACCTTTCCAACTAGGCGGGAATATACCCGACTTGGTTATGGCTAAAAAAAGCTTTGAAAAGAAAGTTGCCCACCACAGAGGGCTAGTCTTAATCACAATTGCAGGGAGCTTATCTGGTACGACTGCTTTAGTTAGATTTAGAGAGGTTATTAACTTGACCACAGAATGGACGAAGGTGGTCTCCAATGCCTCCTCCTCCAATTCTGACCAGTTATCCCTCACAATTTCCTCCCTGGGCTTGTAAATATCACTTAAGAAGGTTACCCAAACTGTTTCTGGAACCATGCATCTTACCGGAGATGTCAAATTTCCACATCCCTTCTTGACTAACTTCCAAAATGTCCTCATGTCCTTACCCTGGAGGGTGCTAATCCTGAGGTCCCAATTTGATTGGTAATAAGCCTGCTTCTTATCCCTAAACAGTGACTCATTGGCTCTTTTTTATAATTAATGCTCTCAAGAGTAATCATGGGGTCCTTGAAGCGCCTGGCTTCCTGCTTTCCTGAACTCCTTCCTAACCTGCAGGCACTCCTTATCAAACCATGACTGTCTTGGGAGCCAACTAGACTTTTCCTCTCTTGCTTACTTATTAAGTAGCCTTACTATTGAGGTCAAATGCTTAACTACCTCGGTAATGGTCATAGTGTACCATTCCAAGACTGTCAACCTTGTATCCCTCCCAAGATCCAGCTTTCAAAGGATTTGATACTGCATCAGTTTAGTCATGTGCCTTTCCTCTATTCTTGGTATTAGACATTTTGTGATGGCAACTTCCATCAATATCACCCGCTCCCTTATTAATAAGTCTGCGTCAATAATCATTTTCAAGACCCAATGATCACTGCCCCTGATTCTTAACACTTCAAAACCTTTACAGTGGTAAAAAAAAAACATGCCTGTATAAGCATCTAGTCAATTGGGCAGTGCTGGTTCCCATGCAGATATGTATGGGCTGCCGGTGAATCCCCCTCAAAATGCCCATTTAAGCAGGCAACTCTGAGAGAAACTGAGTACATTTCTTTTCTAATTTAGATTTAGTGCACTCTGGGAAGATTGCCTTTGGTATACTGTAGGAATCTTTTATAAAGCCTTCCAAATGCAAATCTGGATTGGCTGTCTCATATGACACTCATTTTGGTAAATAAGGTTGAAGGTTACCTTTAAAGTAAATATTGGATATCTGCTCAGCAACTTAGTAGTCCATTTGGCCCATTGGGCTCTGTATAACGTTTTGTCATAAAGCAAAGTAAGTAACCCAAAGTGCCCATACTCTCCCATCGCTTGGATGCAAATGCACCACTCCTTACCACGCATCTGTAGCCCACTGACTCTCCCCACGGTTTATTAGTGCTGTGAAGTGGTAGAAAAGCCATGTGATGGCACTATACAAACTAGCCCAAATAAAAGAATAAAACATAAGTTCACAAATATGCTTTAAGGGGACCATGGTGCTGGAAAGGTATTTAGAGTAGAAGTACAGTTCAATAAAGTCACCTCACTAAAGGTCCAGGGGATACTTGACATATTTTATTTTATAATGCAAAAATGTTGCCCAAAGAAAAATCTTTCAAGGGGCCTTTATTGTTCATTCTCCATCTAAACTCCTTCAAGTTTTATTGCACCTCTAACACCCCTAGTTCCGAAGCCACGGAAAAGAGACCTATATTTGCTGCTGGTTTGTATTAGTGATTTCAAGTTGAACAATCCAGTATGATACAGCCAGCTCTCTCTCTACGTTTGTGAAACTCTCAATTACTTTGTCTCTATAATATGATAATTAGGGCTCCCAGTTTTATTGATTTATTTTTTTACTTTTATGTCTGTATTTAGCTACATTTATTTTTTGCTAATTTGATCTGTATTTATTCATATTTATTTTGTGGTTTTTGAAAAAATGAAGTTACACATGGTATATTTCTATCTTTATTTAACTGATGAGGGCACAGTAGCACTTCAATCCCCGAAGGGCTTTAGTGATAAAAGAAGACATATATGATGCATCACTCATAGGCAATATTATCATAGAAAAACATATACATAGCAGTACAAATGCTTGCACATCTGAGGCTGTTTAAACTTGCATTCGAAAACCTAATATACTCCCCTCTCAGTCAGCAGAGCCCTTAGCCTGGAAATTATGACTGACAGATCAGAATAATGCAAAAGAAGAGTTATGGTCTCATTTTGACTTGAGATTCATGCCTGTCCACCTTAGGCTATAGGCTATAATGCACTTGTTATTCCGCAGATGGGATATCGACCTCATTTGTGACAGAGTATTCTGTCCACCAAACTCTATAGCAGACCATTACTGTTTCCACATTTAAAAAAAACAAATACAGACAAAGAACAGGTGGTTGTATGTCTGTATTAATCTGTAAAAATGGGAAACAGGGAGCCTTTATTGTGATGTGTGTTCATTTGTCCTACTATCAATGCCAAAGTTCTCCAGAGCTCCTCAGTCTAGGTATGAGCTCTGTTAACATGAATTCTTGGAGTAGGGTTAATTGTTTTGTGTTCAGTTTTCTTAAGACGAACTCTCAGTGCAGGGCCCCTTATTCTGTTTGAACTTTCCCTCCAGAAGAGCTTTGTCTGTCTGGTCTGGAGTTCGATCTCAATGCCATGGACCCAAAAGACACATCTTGACGCTCATTTGTGTCCTTTTCTTATCACAGGATTCTGGAGACCTTGGGCGTCACTTCCTTGGACACGAAGGTGGACTTTGTGGCCGAATACTACTGTGTGCTGGCCCGGAAACCTGCATGAGCACCGGCATCACCTCCCTTTGCCTGGACTGTGACAACCCATCTCTTCTCTGCCACCCGGAAGTGGATCCTCTCTGGGCCCCCACTAAGGCCTCGATAGGCTGCTGCTCTCTAGATGGCTGTAGGTTGATTTAGCTGTCTGTCCGTTGACAAACTGCAATCACTTGAGTAAATACTCATCAGCGGGATGATATGGGCCACCACTCCCATTAGTCTCCAGGAAACTCTACCACGCTGTGACTCTCGCAAAAGCAACTGAAAAGCTCCATTTTATAGCTCCTCCCACTTTCAATCTCTCCCGTGGCTCGAGTTTTTTTTTTTTTCTCCTAATGTTTTTTAGTTTTGTACAGTTGTAAATAAAATACTTGTGGATTGTTTTGTGCCATGAACACTCGTGTCTGTTTATACTTTTCTTCTGCTGACAAAATAAAACAAAAGTCCTCTAAGCCAGCGTTTCTTTGACTTCTGTGGAACCCCAGTGAATCAACACTAGAACCCGGGGACCACCACTGAATCATTATGGGAAGCTGGGGACCCGCGGCCTGCACACTTTCTGTGAACCTCAAAATAATACAGAAAAATAAAATACAAAAACAATTATACACAAAACAAAAGCATATTATTGAAATATTTTGTTTAATTCATAATCAAATATAAAACAGGTTTTACAATTCTGAATGTTGCTTCTTTGTTTCTATGTACCACATTAAATCTAATGTAACTTTAATATAATTTAATTTTGTTAAACAGTTGTGGACCTCCTAAGTAGTCCTCTCTGACTCCAAGGGCTCCTCGGACCACAGGTTAAGAACCAATGCTCTAAGCAGGGGCATAGCAATCAATAGTGCAGCGGGTGGATTGGCCCTGGGGTCCAGATGTGTGAGAGGCCACTGGCCTTCAAATTTTGTCTCTGTTTTGCTAGGTAACTGTTGCTGGGAAAGCAGTGCTTAATTTGTGCAGGTGCTTTCCGGTGCTGAGCACCTGCACCTATTTCTCAGGGCCGGGTCTATTGAATTTTTCTCCCATGCACAGCCAGCACTGTGCACAGGCCATTAAAATGCCCAAGCCTCGGAGCGAGGCTTGTGCAGCTGGACGTTCAGATTTGGTGCATGCTGCTAGTGTGCTTGCTTTGGCGCAAACCAGTGCCTGGTCTTCAGGGTGGGGAAAGGGCGGGTGTGTTGTGTCATACACAGTATAAACTGCACACACAATGAACTAGGAGCATAATTTCGGATGCACCAGCCAGCGGTCGGCGCTTTCCAGTGTAGCCATAGCTGCAAGGTTAGGTGAGTTGTGTGTGTGTTATTTTACACACAACTGTTATCCTACAGGCAACAGAATAGTGCTTGGCCATGGGACACCATCGATAAATTCCTGCACATTGGAACCCGCAGGAGCCTGCACAGTAACTGCCTGCCTCAGGATCCCAGACAAGGCCTTGTGGCGTAATAACAATATACGCGAAGCAGCTTAGGGTGGTCAGAGAGTGAAAACATTTCTTCCTGCCAGTCTGTGTATTAGTACCACTCTCCTACCTGTCTCAGCACTGTCTCGTCTCTATCACACCCATCCTCTCCCTTCTGCAATGGGCACTGTTGTAGCCACAAGCGCCTTGAAGAACACCGCTCATCCCTGCTACTGTGACTGTGCCCTACCGCTACCTCCGACAGTGCCCCTCTCTCCACAGTGGCCTTCTCCCACTATCCCAGTACCCCTCTCTCCACAGTGCCTTTCTCACCTGTATCTCAATGCCGCTCTGCTTACCGTCCCCGTCCCCTCTATATCACAATGCCCCAACACTCGCTCACTCCTGTTAAAGTACCCCTTGGCTCCACCCTCACTCAAACAGCACCCCTCCCCACCATCGCTTTGTATTAAAGCATGCACTGGGCCCTGAGTATCCATACTTTAAGAGTTCTCACGTGAGACCGCAAAGCCCTCCTCAGTCTTGGCCACTCGAACCAGGAGGCTTTCCCAACCAGAGAGAGGATACATAGGGAATTTCTCAGCTTCAACCTGGATAAAAATAGCATTGATTCAAAACCTGCTATCAAAGGGGTTAGGCTGTGTTGGGCTCTCTGTACCTCCCCTCCATCCCCACAAGCCTTCTGAGATCTATCTGCTTTTCTTCCTCCCCTTCACAACTCACTCCTTCACTTCTCTCCAATCTTCTGTCACTTTCTGCCCTACATCTGCATTTTCACTTAATCGCCACCTCCCCTTGTTAAATGCTTTTCATCGTTCATCTTTCCATCTTTCCCTTCCACTCTACTCTCACATGCTCCCCACTGTTCACTCTTCTTCCCTTGCCTCTCTCCTCTTTTCACTTTTCCTTCTCATCACATTCCACTCCAATATTGCAATCCCAATCTATGCTTTCCACATCTCTCTTCACATTCTTAGTCTACCGTATCTATCTTTGCCTTCGGACCTTTCCTCCTCCCTCACTCTCCCTTTTAATGTTTTCCTTCTTGCACATATGTTTATATCTACTCCAGGAATCTATGTTCTATCTCAAGGTCATAAATTGAATTCTTGGTGTGCCACTCAGTCTTTCATCTTTAGATAACATTAGTGCAATTGAGCTGGATAACAATATTTTAATTTGGTGTCAAGGCCCCCTCTAGAGAATATGTGCATTACAAACATACATGGTGTGTTTCTCCCTCTATCCCTTCATTTCTTCCTTTCACATTCTTTTCTCATTTCCTCCTTCTTTCATCCATTACTCATTTATTTCCTTACTCCAGTGCTCCTCTTCCTGTCTGCATTTGTCACTGCCTTCTTTAATGCATTCCTTCCTTCATCCTTTCCTTTCTTTTAAACAGCACACTGCAAGCACATTTTCTTTCGTTTGCAAATGATCAAACAAACTCAAATGTATGGACTATGTAAAGTAATGATCATGTTCATTGATAGTAGTCCATCTCAACAATAACTTTTATTCATATGACAACATAACGGGCACGATTCACAGATCTATGCGTGTCGTGTCATCCCTTTATCAGCCCCTCACGACACCGTTCAAGCCTTACATTTCTCTATTAATGCATCGTATGCTGTTCCATTTATGGGCATCCTTATATATAGACCTCCTGGGCCCAGAGCAGATTTTGGACAGCATCTGCTTAGGATTTTAGAACCCTACTTTGGCTGCGATCATGTCACGGTTCTGGGAGATTTGAATTTCCATCTTGAAAATCTAGAGGTGAATGAAACCCTCTCTCTCCTTGATACCCTATCTGCTTGTGGCTTGCAGCAACTGGTTAAGGGTTCCACCCACCACGCGGGCCATACGTTAGATGTTTTTTTTTCGAATGATAGCCGGTTGACCACTGATGCCCCTATCCCGCTCACCTGGTCAGATCACTCTGCAGTCCCCCTGAAATTGGATATCACTCCTATAAATAATATCCCGAAGGGCCCTAGTAAAATGCAATCCAGGCGAAACCTGAAGAGGATAACTAATGATTTATTGGCCCCCTTAATTTCCACCACGGCGATCTCTATGGAGGAGGATGTGAGTTCAGCGGTGTGTAAGCTGGAAAGTGCCATCATAGTGGCCATGGAGGAATTAGCACCTGCCTCCCTCCGTTACTCTGCCAGAAAAAGGCCGTCGGCCCCCTAGTATTCGGAGTCGTTAAGACATCTTAGACAGGGCTGCAGGAAGCAGGAACGACTCTGGAGGGCTAGTTGGAATATACAGGACAGGGAAACCCATAAAACTCTTTTGAGAGGATACAAGGCTGAGGTTATAAAATCTAAACAGGAATATTTCTCGAATCTTACCACTGCTCTTACCTCGCCAAAAGAGCTTTTCAAGATTGTGGACTCATTGACCACCCTGCAGACCCCGGACCCCGTCACCTGCACTCAGCAGCTGTGTGACGATATTGCCCTTTACTTTCATTCCAAAATTGCTGATATTGTCTCGGCCTTAGAGCTACAAAGGGCCTCAATTTCTCCCTCCACCGTTCAGGTTATTCCCCCTCAAGTATCTGCTAGACCTGTTATCACGGTCCAATTGTCTAGTTTTCCTCCCCTGTCCCTCCAGGAATTGTATGCCCTCCTGACCAAGACTAGGTCGGGTTCTCCTCTCGACCCTTGCCCCCTTAAACTCCTCAAGCAGTGTAAGGACACCCTTCTGCCCTCTCTTCTGGAGATCATGAACAGGGCAATGCGGGATGGCATTTTCCCCTCCCAGTGGAAGAGAGCGGTGGTTAAACCCCTCTTGAAAAAGCCTACCCTAGACCCGGAGGTATTTAAAAACTTTCGCCCCATTTCATTGCTCCCAGCCCCAGCAAAGATGCTGGAAACCCACCTTAACCAGCATCTTGCATCCTTTCTGGAAACCTCGGGTCTTTTGGATCATTTGCAGCACGGATTTCGGAGGGGCCACAGCACGGAATCGGCCCTTACTGTGGTGCTTGATAACATCCGCACCACAGTTGATAAGGGCACGAATACCCTGCTGATCCTGCTAGATCTCACGGCTGCGTTTGATACCCTATCTCCCTTCGTGTTAACATCTCGACTGAGGGAGATAGGGGTGGAGGGGCCTGCTCTTAGTCTTTTGGCCTCCTTCTTGGACCAGAGGGAACAGAGAGTGAAGCTGGGGGAGTTCCTATCTCCATCCCTGCCGGTCAAGTATGGGGTCCCACAGGGGTCGGCGTTAAGTCCGACCCTGTTCAACATCTATGTGACCCCACTGGCCAGGCTCATTAGATCATTCGGGATGGAGGTAGTCTCCTACGCCGATGACACCCAGATCTTGCTGTCTCTCGCACAGTCCGTCAGCTCCTCTACCTCCAATTTTAGACACTGTATGGAGGCAGTTGCACAATGGATGATTAACAATTCATTGAGGCTGAATGGCGAGAAGACAGAGATCCTCGTGTTCGGCGGGAAGGATGACATCTGGTCGACGGAAAGGTGGCCCTTATCTCTGGGGACTTGCCCTGTGCCTACCTTCCTAGCACGAAACTTGGGGGTCATGATCGATCCGGCCCTTGCGATGGGTCATCAAGTTAATATGACAATCTCTACTTGCTGGGGCATCATTAAGATCTTGCGGATGATCAAGCACTATTTGTCCGTACAAGCCCGTAAGCAAATTGTGGTTGCATTGATAGCCTCTCGGCTTGATTATTGCAATGCCCTATATGCTGGAATAAATAATTGCTTGCTGCAGCGACTACAAACTGTGCAGAAAGCCGGAGCTAAGTTTGTACTGGACCTGCCCAGGAGGTCATCAGCCACTGCCGCCAGGAAATCCTTGCACTGGCTCCCAATTGAAGCCAGGATTTCTTTCAAGGTTCTATGTTTGGTATATGGGGCCCTGACTAGAAAAGAGTTAGGAGGAATAAAAGACCTGTTGATTCCCTATGCTACTTCTAGAAACTTTCGTTCCTCAAAGAAGCTTCTTCTATCAGTTCCCCGAGTTCGAAGAGCCAAGTGGGGAGGCAGAGCCTTTTCCAGCCTTGCTCCTAGATGGTGGAATACTGTACCCTGGGATATTAGGACTCTGCCATCAATGCAATCTTTTAGAAAGGCTTTGAAGACCTGGCTTTTTGCCAAAGCTTACCCTTAGTTTTTGGGATCTGCCTTTTGTGATTTTTTTTTTCTCTAGGCGCCTTGATGCCTTTTGGTAAAGTCGCGCAATATAAATTTTCATTCCATTCCATCTAACTTAAGACAAAATCCCAAACTTACTACCATTTTGGTATTCACAGAAGGCACTTACTCATTTTGGTATTCACAGTAGGCACTTACTCATTTCGGTATTCACAGAAGTTAGGAGTCCTAACTTTAGGACTCCTAAATGCCTTCTGTGAATACTGAAAGTCTTAAAGTTAGGATTTTTTTATCTCATTATTTACAAACTGACGATAGACCCCTCTAGTGTTACTTTTTCACAGCTAGCAGCTATTTACAACTGTGCCAGTTCAACTAAAGGCACTAACAGAAAAAGATTTGCAAGGTAGGCTTTTTCTCATACAAAACACCTGCAAAGCACACTTAGGCCATATGAACAAGGATCTTCTGAAACACCGCTAAAAAGACAAATCTGCCACTATGTTCCATTAGCAGCAGTTTTTTACCTCTAAGAAATAGTTAATCTTACAAATGACGCTGCTAACACACTTGTATAAGAGTAGAACAGATCCAAATCAACTTGGGAAGCTCAAAAACGCCACGGATTAATGCTAGACCACTATCACCATCACCACTACAGAGGCAATGCCGGAGAAGGAAGTGGACATACCGTCAGAGTATCATCCTCATTGACCTCAGGGAAGAGGAGGTCATAGCTCATTACAGGCTCAAGAGCGAGTCCATTGTCCGCCTCCTGCACCAGATTGCGCCAAGGCTTCAGCCTGTATCCCAGCGCTGCACCAACATGTCTCCGCAGGCCAAGCTACTCACTGTCCTGCACACGCTGCCATTAGTAACTTTTCAACCCACCACAGCCAGAGTGGCAGGAGTATCCCTGGCATCCTTCTCAAGGATTATAAATGTACTTGTGAAGTACCCTGGCAGTGCTCATGACACCTCGTACGCTGACGACACTCAACTGATCCTCTCCCTCACCAAGGACCCCATCACCGCCAAAGCCAACCTCCATGAAGGAATGAAGGCTGTCAACGACTGGATGAAGATCTGCCGTCTGAAGCTGAACTCGGACAAGACAGAGGTCGTCATCCTTGGCTACAACCCAACAGCCTGGGACGACTCCTGGTGGCCAACAGCACTGGGGGCAGCCCTGACACCCACAGACCACGCACGCAACCTGGAAATCATCCTCGACTCAACGCTCTCAATGACCAAGCAAGTCAACGCCATCTCCTCCTCCTGCTTCAACACCCTCCGCATGCTCCGCAAGATCTACAGATGGATCCCGACAGATACAAGAAAGACAGTCACCCAGGCCCTCGTCAGCAGCAGACTTGACTACGGAAACGGCCTCTACGCGGGAGTCCCGACCAAGCTCATCAATCGACTACAAGGCATCCAAAACGCCTCAGCACGACTGATCGTCGATGTACCATGACACGGCCATATCACCCCCCACCCTGAGAAACCTGCACTGGCTTCCTGTCAAGAAGAGGATATCATTCAAGCTCCTCATCCATGCACACAAGGCACTCCAAAAGACCGGCCCAGCCTACCTCAACAGACGGCTCTCATTCTACACCCCCAACCGCCAGCTACGCTCCGCCGACCTCTCACTCGCCACCGTCCTGTGCATCCGAAGAACAACCACTGGCGGTAGATCCTTGCTCAAAGAATATCGTCATGTCTGGATGACAAGCTGACACGTGTACCATGGTGCCGGGGTGAGCGGTGGTTTTGTCATTGCACACCATTATGTCATGAGTTGAACGTTGAACACCACGGATGTGCTGTATGTAAAACAAAAAACCGGGCCGGTCCTCGGATGCTTGTTTCCGTTCTGGGAAGGACATGGCTTTTGTAGTTCGGACTGGACTGTTCCCATAGGGCACAGGGTCAGCGCTGATTTGCATATCGCCATTGTCTAACCCAGGGTGGTGTGGAGTGGAAAAACGATGGATTTGGGCCCAGATCTTTGGACTGGGGTGAATGTGTGACATTGATCCACATTCTGTCCATCATTGTTGTGTTTGCAGTTACCGCTCTAAGTGTACTGGGGATGCTCAGACGTGAGTCCCAGGCACTCCACACCACTGGAATCAAGCTAGCCGGGCTGAAGAGAGGTGTTACCTCGAAACCGGGCCGGTCCTCGGATGCTTGTTTCCGTTCTGGGAAGGACATGGCTTTTGTAGTTCGGACTGGACTGTTCCCATGGGGCACAGGGTCAGCGCTGATTTGCATATCGCCATTGTCTAACCCAGGGTGGTGTGGAGTGGAAAAACGATGGATTTGGGCCCAGATCTTTGGACTGGGGTGAATGTGTGACATTGATCCACATTCTGTCCATCATTGTTGTGTTTGCAGTTACCGCTCTAAGTGTACTGGGGATGCTCAGACGTGAGTCCCAGGCACTCCACACCACTGGAATCAAGCTAGCCGGGCTGAAGAGAGGTGTTACCTCGAAACCGGTCCGGTCCTCGGAGGCTTGTTTCCGTTCTGGGAAGGACATGGCTTTTGTAGTTCAGACTGGACTGTTCCCATGGGGCACAGGGTCAGCGCTGATTTGCATATCGCCATTGTCTAACCCAGGGTGGTGTGGAGTGGAAAAACGATGGATTTGGGCCCAGATCTTTGGACTGGGGTGAATGTGTGACTTTGATCCACATTCTGTCCATCATTGTTGTGTTTGCAGTTACCGCTCTAAGTGTACTGGGGATGCTCAGACGTGAGTCCCAGGCACTCCACACCACTGGAATCAAGCTAGCCGGGCTGAAGAGAGGTGTTACCTCGAAACCGGGCCGGTCCTCGGATGCTTGTTTCCGTTCTGGGAAGGACATGGCTTTTGTAGTTCGGACTGGACTGTTCCCATGGGGCACAGGGTCAGCGCTGATTTGCATATCGCCATTGTCTAACCCAGGGTGGTGTGGAGTGGAAAAACGATGGATTTGGGCCCAGATCTTTGGACTGGGGTGAATGTGTGACATTGATCCACATTCTGTCCATCATTGTTGTGTTTGCAGTTACCGCTCTAAGTGTACTGGGGATGCTCAGACATGAGTCCCAGGCACTCCACACCACTGGAATCAAGCTAGCCGGGCTGAAGAGAGGTGTTACCTCGAAACCGGGCCGGTCCTCGGATGCTTGTTACCGTTCTGGGAAGGACATGGCTTTTGTAGTTCGGACTGGACTGTTCCCATGGGGCACAGGGTCAGCGCTGATTTGCATATCGCCATTGTCTAACCCAGGGTGGTGTGGAGTGGAAAAACGATGGATTTGGGCCCAGATCTTTGGACTGGGGTGAATGTGTGATATTGATCCACATTCTGTCCATCATTGTTGTGTTTGCAGTTACCGCTCTAAGTGTACTGGGGATGCTCAGACGTGAGTCCCAGGCACTCCACACCACTGGAATCAAGCTAGCCGGGCTGAAGAGAGGTGTTACCTCGAAACCGGGCCGGTCCTCGGATGCTTGTTTCCGTTCTGGGAAGGACATGGCTTTTGTAATTCGGACTGGACTGTTCCCATGGGACACAGGGTCAGCGCTGATTTGCATATCGCCATTGTCTAACCCAGGGTGGTGTGGAGTGGAAAAACGATGGATTTGGGCCCAGATTTTGGACTGGGGTGAATGTGTGACATTGATCCACATTCTGTCCATCATTGTTGTGTTTGCAGTTACCGCTCTAAGTGTACTGGGGATGCTCAGACATAAGTCCCAGGCACTCCACACCACTGGAATCAAGCTAGCCGGGCTGAAGAGAGGTGTTACCTCGAAACCGGGCCGGTCCTCGGATGCTTGTTACCGTTCTGGGAAGGACATGGCTTTTGTAGTTCGGACTGGACTGTTCCCAATGGGCACAGGGTCAGCGCTGATTTGCATATCGCCATTGTCTAACCCAGGGTGGTGTGGAGTGGAAAAACGATGGATTTGGGCCCAGATCTTTGGACTGGGGTGAATGTGTGACATTGATCCACATTCTGTCCATCATTGTTGTGTTTGCAGTATGTAAAACAAATGCACATTCCACCACTTTGTTTGGATGCAGGTTAGCCAGCCTTTTCCACACTCATCGATGTACAGTGGCAGAAAAACAACATGACGACCTATGTGCCCATCCAATTTTTACAAAGCCACTCACATAACATTAAATCATTGTTGTTAGACCTGGCACCTTGGCGTGAGTCTCTCTCCCATGTTTTGCTGATGTGCCTCAGATGTTTTGCTGGTATTCGATGCTCAGGGCACTGCGCCACGGCCAATCCGTGCCGTAGTGCAAGTGCTCCCAATGTAAAGTGTATATGTAATTGATTTCCACAATTGCCTTATTTGGTTTACTGTCAGTCCCCAGTAAAGTGCACGAGGAGTGCCGGGGCTTGTTGATACAAATGCTGCTAGTGGGCCTGCAGCGCTAGTTGCGCCACCCACAGAAGCGGCCCCGTAAGATGTGTTTCGGGTCCGCCATTGCAGACCCCGCGTACGGTCTCGTACTGTCACGCTGACTGCGCAAGTGCCCACACTTGCCAGTCCCTGAACCTTCCCTAACCTTCATATCAGTCACCCCTATGGTAGGCCTACGGGCAGGGTGCATTGTAAGCGTAAGGTAGGGCAAGCCTAGAGTGTGGTATGTTCTAGTAGTGAATTACCGCCCTTTTCGTTCTTCACTATTGAAGGGCTACCTGTTCTCTTAGGCCAAGATGAGCTGCCGGAATTATTACACGCTATAGTCCGGGCAGGCTCAGGGAACACGGTAGCGCTTCGAGTTTAGTATGCCTGAACTCAGAATAATAAAATACTTCCTTTAGTAAGGTTTATTTTAATATCCTGTGTTTGCAAATGCTACTTTTAGAAAGTTAGCCTTTGCTGGCCTAACTGTTTCAGCCCGCCTCTGCCAGGATGTGTATCTGCTGTCTGGGTTTGTGTGAGTGACAGGGCTGGGAGATTCCCGGGGACAGTCTGGGGCTCCAGGTGGTGAATAGGGTGCTTGCTCCAGGATGGGTGGGCGGAGTAGTCCTTGACTCTGAATAGGGTTGTGCTCCACCACCACAATGCTGGCTCCACCTCCTGCGGAGCGTCTGAT
Source organism: Lissotriton helveticus (assembly GCF_964261635.1). Taxonomy (NCBI): domain Eukaryota; kingdom Metazoa; phylum Chordata; class Amphibia; order Caudata; family Salamandridae; genus Lissotriton; species Lissotriton helveticus. The sequence continues at coordinate 949,593,858 of NC_136061.1, forward strand.
GTCTCTGCCCTGCGCCCTGAAAGAAGACGGCAGCGTCCTGTCAACAGAGTACTCCAAAACCGGGTTGAACTAGGCCCAGGCCCCCTGGCCTGCAAAGACAAAAGAAACGCAGTATAAATATAGGAGCTCCGCTCCTTACAAATCAGATCCAGTTTTGACCATGACGAACCTCTGCCTGACTAGAAGGACCAAGAGACGCTAAAGGACGGAAACCAGTCTGTATCCTGTAAGACTGGCCTGCAGTGGTGCCTTGCTGAGAACAGAGAGGAAAGGACCAGAGAGGACTTTGTAGACTTGTGTCTGAAACGATCTCCAAGGGCTTGATCGAGAGCTTGTCCCCTGAACGGATCCCCAGGACCATTGGGTTCTATTCGGCTTGTGCCCGTCTGCTGTTGGGCCTTAGTTCTTATTCCCTCGCCAGAGTTGTGACTCGGGTGCCTTCGCCCCCTCCCAGGTCGTGACAGCTCGGAGCCTGGTCGCCCTGCCGCAGAGAGCCCCGCTCATCCCTGAGTCGCTCTCCGCTTCAGTGTCGGGCCGCCTGCTCTCCTGTCACCTCGCCGCTAACGGAGAGCGTTGTGCGCCTCTCATCTTCTCCAGCCGGAACCTGCACGGAGCGCATTCCATAACCTCGGACGGTCCGTACGTCGTAACGTACCCGACTGTCTCGCTTTGCCCTCCTGCATACCAAGGTTCGTGCCGCACCTCAAGAAAGGCCTACCCGTACAGTGGTACCGGAAGCCTGGTGCTGCACCCGTCTGCCCGAGAACGCGACGCCCCTCACAGATCCATGAGTACGACCAGGCGTGCTAAGAAGTAGTACGTCCCGCAGGCCTGAACGGCGCCTCGCCCCGTGAGCTGCATCGACCCCGGATCGCCACAACCCTCCACAGTCCTGCTCCCCCGCCTCGCTCTTCGAGGGGAACCGAGCCGGAGAGATCCTCTGGAGAACCGTTGGCCTCGTCCCGGGTACACACTCACCAGTAGCCACGCCAGAAACGCCTCGGACTTCCAATAGCAAGGTACACTTGAACTCCGTCTCGAGTTCATATCGGATCCAGGGTCCGCAACGTTTTTATTTCCCTGTCATCGTACCTTGCTGAACAACGAACATTCAAAGACTAATTGCCTATTGTAATCTGGTGGCCTCAAATCGCTAAACGTTATATGGTCTTGTGATAATCCTGCTTGAATCTATCTTTTATATAAAGTATACGTATTTTTGATACAACTACACGACTGGTGTCCATTTGTGGTGGGTCAGTGGGTTTACTGTGTGTTATCATAAATGCTTAACTTACTATCGCCCTGAGGATTAGCCTTGTCTGCTCGCGCCACACTACCTAGAGGGTGAGCAGGGGTTATTCGAAGGAGTAGTTCCCTTGCCCTGACTGGAAGTGAGGGTCCCTGCTTGTCACAAGTGCATACATGTGCCAACCAGAGTCCTCCGGTTCCAACACTTGTGATTGGGAACAAATACACATTGCTACAGCAAAGCATTCCCTGTGTGAAGTCTGTGTAGTACAGGTCAATCCTATGGGCAAGTGGACAGAAGATACATCACACTTCTGTGAGACTGAAAAACATGGCCATTGATAAACACTGCAATGGTTACCTTCAACAATGCAGCATCACATCACAAATCGTAGACACATTTCACATCCAATGTGCACAACTTCAGCTGTCAGCCAAGGTTCCAGACTGTGTAGCAAGGTGCCCCCTCATTCACAAAGTATATCCCCCATGACAGCCAACTACTACATTTCCAGTGACATATTGTGACTGTCATAGATAAAAGCTGCACTTCTTCTGCCTGCACAGGCACACAATGAATGGATACTGACTAATGTCAACTCTGTGGCCTACACTATCCCCAAGATGTGTTGCATTTTAGTGTACGCAATCTACTTGTTCAACTGTTCTGTTCAACATCACAACCCATCTACTAACTTCTATATACTGTTCCCACGGTGAACTCTGTGCACTACCATGCATAGATTAACATGTCACATATTCACATACATCTACTTTCATGTCCATGCCTGTTAGACCTATTATCTTTTGGTCTGTTTCCCCAGTCTTTTTGCTTCTGACTTCTTGGTTTTTGTGGTATTCTGGATCTTGTTTTTGCTGGTTTAATGTTTCTGCGCACTTTAATACTGCTGATCAATACTAAAGCGCAAGTGCTCCAACTGTAAATTGTGTTTATGGATTTGGTGTTTCCATTATTGGCTTATTTGATTTACTCCTAAGTCTCTAGTACAGTGCACTATGTGTGCCCAGGACATGTAAACCAAATACTTCTAGTGGGCCTGCAGCACTGATTGTGTCACCCACACCAGCAGCCGTTCAAAGGGTTCTCAGACCTGCCACTGCAGTGTCTGCCCACAATTTCTACTGCCATGTTGACCTGGCAAGTGCACCCACGTGCCAGGCCCTAACCTTCCCTTTTCTCACATATAAGACACCCCTAATGTAGGCCCAAGGTACCCTTGTGGGTAGGGAGCAGTGTGAGGGAAAGGTAGGACATGTACTTGTGTTTGTTACATGTCCTGATGGTGAAATACTAGGTTTTTGTTTTCACTGTTGAAAGGCTGTATCTCCCATAAGTTAGAATGGTAGCTGCTTTGTAACAAAATAGAAAAGTGGAGTTTGGTAGGCCTGAAATCCGGATTTAAAAAGGCGTCTTTTAGTAAAGATGATTTTGATATTGTGTGTTTGGAAATACCACTTTTAGAAAGTGGATATTTCCTTGTTTAACCATCCACCATCCATGTGCCTCTGCCTTGTTTGTGTATTAGCTGTCCTGGTTTTAGCCTGACAGGTGCTGGTTTGTGCATTCACACTAGACAGGGACCCAATGGGGGCTGAGGTATGTCCTGCCTTTCCTGGGTGACTCATAGCCTGGCTGATGGGTCTGTCCTACATCCAGAGTGGTGAGAAGAGTTGACACACGCACCGGAATGGACTGTGTCTAGCTTCCACAATGTTGTCTCCACCTCCTCGAGTGAACCTGGCCTGAGCAGTAGAGAAGTAGATTATGTAAGACAGGAAAACTTTGTTTGTGTAAACACCACAGAACTTCAAAGGGAAATGTGGTATAAATATTGGGGCTCAGACCCTAGGATTTTAGAACTCTTTTGGATCAAGAAACATGTCAAGAAGAAGAGCTGGAGAAGCTGTGAGGAGAGACTACCACTTTGTTGTATTCCTGCGTTCAGAACCCCCAGTGTTTGATGATGCTCTTCCTAATGAATTGTATCACACTCCATTAGGAGGAGCATCCTCAAAGACTCCATTAGGAAGAGCATCATCAAACACTGGGGTTCTGAACGCAGGAATACTTATTTTAGAACACCCTCAGTTCGAATTCCGAAAAGCAAAAAACATCAAAGATCACATAGTACACGCGGCACTACCATCCACCAAGAGCACAGGAACCCTCAATGAGCTCCGGGGCCTGCTGCCGCTAACAGGTCATGCCAAATGAGGTGATTGTATTGTTTGCCAATTTACAATTGATGGTAACAAATTTGTATTTGATAAAATTAAGATTGAATTGAAGACCTTTTCAAAATGCAATACCAACAATGTAATTTATGCAATTCTTTGCCCGTGTAACAAAATGTACATTGGCCAAACAACACAAAAGGCAAGAATACGGATCTGCCAGCACCATAGTAGAATACGCTGCAACACTCCAAATGCCGGTGGACCATTTTCATGCAGCAGGTCATAATAAAGATATAAAGAGGGGCGCAGACATGGCTCAGCACCTTAACAAAGAAAAACTGAAATGGATATCCAGAACTGGAAGTATCCACACAGGCCTCAATCTTCTGGAGGATTGGACTTCATTAATCTAACTGTGATTTTTTTCTGAGGTTTTCTATGCCTGTGATTTTTACAACAGACATGTATTATTATTTCAACTGTCCTGTTTTGCCCTGTTGATAATGTCTAAGGTGCTTTTTTAACTCCACTACTGATTTTGCCGCTATTTCACTGTATTGAGGTTCGTTTTGCTCTTTTATTAGAAGTTCTGCCTTTTCTGGTACATTCCCCTTTCTTCTACTTCTCTTACTGGTTTTACTCTGTCTCTCTATTACAATTCACCATGGTATTTATTACCTACACACTCCAATGTGTCCTTGTTCTTTACAATTAGGAGAGTCTCTCTTCCATTTCCATGTCTTAATTAGGTTTTTTGATTGTATTTTTGATTTTTACTGGAATGTACTAAGGTTTGTTCTGCTCCTTTTTGTACTAGAGCTGTTATTCCTGGCAATACTTCTCTTACTTGGTTTATCCTATCTTTCTACTACGACTAGCTTTGCACCTTGATTCCTTCACACTCCAAGACGACCACTGTTTTGACAACCAGGAGTCTCTCTTCCATTTCCATTTTACCGATCACCTGACCTAGTTCTTCCAATTGGAAGTGCCTTAAATAGTGCCTGCTCCCGGCTGAGTCATTGCTGTGACGGGCAACATTCATGTTGTGACTGACGGAAGACTGGAGACGGTAAGCGCGCTCGTCTTAATTACTAGCCCTCATATCACAGGCTACGCTCCCAATCCTTATCTATCCCTCCACTTCCTTCCCACAGCATGGTTCCAGAACCCTTCTCGAGACCGCATAAGCGGCTTGGTTTAAATTGCTATATATACATTCTGGATCTTCCCTAACCGGTAAGCCTGGTCACCACACATGCTGTGGTTCTTCCCACTTGTTGTTCTCTCATCCCTAACCACCCCTACTCCTTCCCTTTAGCACTGGCACAAGAATCTAACTCAAACCCGCGCAAGTGGCTTGCTCCGACTTGAACTATCATCATCTTGGAACCCTGCTACCTGGTAAGCGCGCTCCCCCTGCACGCTGTGGTTACTTCCAACCCACCTATCTCTCCTTAGTAATATAAATTCTACCCATTGTAGGTCTCAGCCCTCCGGTACATCATGCCATCATACCTGCACCCAGACCTTTATTTAAATGGTCCCACGCCGGTCATTTTCTATCTTACCTCCATAGGCAGCTTGGCCATTAAACTAGGATAAGCCAATCTCACCCTACCTCTCAGGCCCCCCCATGCAATAGCTTTAATGCGCTTCTGTAACGGTTGGAAAATCTGTCATTTCTGTGTAACTGCCACATACCACACGGCTACAAATAGGGTTATTTTCACCCCTTCAAACACCCTTGCCAGATCCTGATCGCCGGCTTTCTTTTTTTCCTTTTATCTGTCTTCTCGCATCACCTTCTCTAGAATTTTTCACTGCGCGTTTATTTTCACGTGCTTTTTTCTAAATAGAGGAGCCTCAAGCATCGAAAACCGGAAATCTCACTATAGGCAATCTAACTAGCACCTTGACGTACGCTGAATTCCCCTTGTATGTAAATTAACTCCAAATTTCCATTCTTTTTTTCCTTCAATTTCTCCCATGGTTTTAGCAATTAAGTCATATGTAAACAGGCATACTTATTAAAATTTCCTGAAGATCCCAGTATTTTCTTACGGGATCGAACACCGTCGACACCTTTTACAACATATACGCTTGTTTAAAATGTCCTCATTTTTGTGTAATGGTGTCAGCTGTATATTCTGCTTGTTCTATGAGAAATGTGCTGAAAACAAACATTTCCCTTGCCTGAACCCTTCACTTTATGTTGTAAGTCTTTCTTGCTAACGTTGGATACAGGATTGTGTCCCACTTAAAACTGCTTCTTGTTTACTCTTTGCATATATTGAATTGATTGCACATTAAATATCTGTCCGGCTGGACAGATGTCTACAATATAGTACTGGTCTATATTTATTGTCTTTCAACTACATTTTCAGGCTTAACCTATGTTGCTTTAGCCCAATTAGCTCAGTTCAAACACAAACGCCAGTCTAGTGTTTGAGCACTGATAAACTATATGATAAGATATGTTTCCACTGAAAAGCCTTTCAGCTTTTAGCACTGTTCCTTTAATGATTGATTATGACATTGTTCTGCTCCACAAATGCTCAGGACTTCAAACATCTGTGCCAAGTACTCTCCATGCTACAGTAAATTTAGAATCAATCATTTTTGGTTGCGTGGTAGAAGAACATTAATACACCGCGTAGCTGCCTACATCAAGGCGCCGGCAGAGCGTAATCTTAGAAACATTACACAGCGTTTAGTTCTACATCCCAGAGGGCGACCCTGCGATAAGACTCAGTCCATAGCTCAATGATAGGGCACTTGGCTAAGATATCACTTTTACAGAACAAAATGAAACAGAGAAATAGATGAACAACCCTGCCTCCCTCCACCCTAGCCCCCCCCACACAGTTCAGGACCTTCACTTCTACCAATCCCTAGCTAGCGTCTTTCAGATCACTTATCGGAAGCACCTGGTGGTTCTAGTGGTATGAGCTGTAAGAATTGCAAGTATTTCGGGCATGTAACTTCCCTCAATTCTTTGGTAAGGAGTTGCAAGAATGGGGCCCATATTTTCGCATATTCCGTGCCCTTCCCATCTATAGTGAGCAAAAGACGCTCCATTGCTAAGAGATGCCACAACTTCTGAATCCAATCTCGAGGGTCTGGAGCTGACAAGGACCCCCACTGCGCTAGCAGTACCTGCCTTGCAGCAAGCAATGCCAGGGCTATCAGCTTACCCCTCAGTGATCACAAAGAAAATGACCCAGAATGCGGAAGTCCCAGTAATGTGTGCTCAGGTGCTCGTGGAAATGTAATCTGAAATGCAGCATCAAGGTCGTTGAGGATTGCTGTCCAATACTGCACCAATGTCGGGCAATGCCACAGTAAATGTACCAAAGTGCCACTAAGACCACACCCCCCCAGCAGAGGTCTGACTTAGATCTATCCCACTATTTGATGCGCTCTGGGGTATGATACCATTAAGCAACCACTTTATTGGGAGATTCCGTATCCGCTGAGCTGGAAGGAGTGTGATGTGCCCGATAAAAGATGTATTCCCATTCTTTTTGCGTTAAGGGCCGCCCTAATTCCATCTCCCAACGAACCTGTGCTTTTGTGCCTTGTTTCTTAGGGCATGCAATAATCATAGCGTACTGTTCAGATATGAGATTACGGTCATCCTTTTTACAGACCAGCCACTTTTAAAAAGTTATCAAGGGGCGGGACATGAGAGTGATGTGTGAGGGCTGCGTCACCCAGTGTGCAAACTGTGAGTAATGGAAAGCGTCCGTCTCTTGTAGATCATAATAATCCTTGCGCAGTTGGGGAAAGGGAATCAAGCCGCCTAGGTCGAAAAGAGTACCCACCCTTTTACAACCCTCTTCCCTCCAGCGATGAAAGACTGGTGATGAGCAACCTGGCGGGAAATTGGGGTTGTCCACAATACGGGGTCATAGGGGAGGGGAACGTGGTCCATCCCTTCTGGAGAGCTAGTTGGTCCCATACCTTAAGGGTTGGCGATGTAACCGGCAAGGAGTCTAAACCCCAAGGTCTGTGTCTACGCGGGAGCTACAGCTCGCACCAGATATTACAGCCAGCCACTGGTTGGTCCATAAAGTTCCAGTGTTTACTGGACAAGGGCCTGTTCCATTCCGTAATGTAGCGAAGGCAAGATGCTTGGTAATAAGCACTCACCAGCGGGAAGCCAAGGCCACCGCTAGCTTTCGGAGAGGTGACTATGGATAATGCAAGCCGTGGCTTCTTATTATCCCACAGGAACTTGTTAAGGAGTCCCTGCAATTTTCAAAGGGTGCCTTGCGGGGGACTCACAGCAAGCATTTTAAAGATGTATAGGATGCGCTGGAGCACAGTCATTTTCACTGACGCTAACCTCCCGTACCATGCCAGGTTGAGACGGGACCAGGCGGACAATGCCTTGGTCGTTTGCTCCAACAATATTTTATAATTAAGGGCAGTGGTTTTAGCGATAGACAAGGTCAGCCGAACGCCCAAATACGTGATGTCTGTGTGGGCCCATTGGAAGGCGAAATCCTTTTGCAGGTCCTGGACCTCAGCTTCAGAAATAAAGACGTTAAGAATCTGCGATTTCGAAAAATTTACTTTGAAGCCTACGACATCTCCAAAAGCAAGGAGCTCTCTGATAGATGCCGCAGTGTTGACTGGGGTTGTGTGAGTGAGAGGATGAAATTGTCCGCTTACATACTAATTTTGTGTTTGTCAGTGCCAAATTTGATACCTACAATGTCAGGATTGGATTGTATGCGTTGTGCAAAAGACTCCATATAGAGGGCGAATAGCAGCAGGGACAAGGGACAACCCTGCCGCGTTCCCCTGGCAATGGGAAAAAGGGTCGATTTACAACCGTTCACCCGCACCGCAGCCTTGGGGGAGGCATATAGGAACCAGACCCATCGGACAAAGTTATCGCCGAACCTGAAAGCACGCAAGATTGCGAATAAATAGTCCCAGTCGACGCAGTCAAAGGTCTTCTCCGTGTCGATTGAAAGCAAGGCCTGAGTACGGGACCGGTGAACTAAGTCTATGAGATGGAGGAGCCGTTTGGTGTTGTCCCTTCCTTGCCGCATCGGAATAAAGCCGGATTGGTCCGGATCAATAAGGCCATCCATCAAGGGACTAAGTCGCGGTGCCAATATACTCGCGAATAGCTTCACGTCGATGTGAAATTGGCCGGTACGACCCGCACTCCTTAGGATCCTTTCCAGGTTTAAGAATTGCAGAAATTGCCGCCTCGGACATTGAGGTTGTCACCTCCCCAGATTCAAGGAAAGAGTTAAAAAGTCTTGTTAAAAGGGGAGCCAGCTCCATGCAGAATGATTTGTAAAACAGTGCTGGGAAGCCATCCAGACCCGGGGATTTGGCCAATTTCAATTGTGCAATCGCTGAAATGACTTCCTCTATTCGAATGGCTGAGTCTAAAGTGTCAGCCGATAATTTAAACAAAGGAGTGATATCGCAAGAGTTTAAGTATTCCTCTGTGTCATGTAAGCAAGCATTCCCCCTTTTGTAAAGGCGTTGATAGAACTGGGGAAAGGTGTCGACAATAAGGGTGTTTGTGTTATGCTCCACCGCCTGTAAATCTCAAATAGATTGGATAGCTAATATCTGTGTTCGCGCCTGACAATCTGTGTGCCAACATCTTCCCTCCCTTGTCCCCGCTGAGATAGAATTTATGTTGTGGTCTTAGGAGGGCATGCTCTGCCCTGTCCAAGTCTAGGTGTTTCAGCATGCGTCGCCATGTTTCCAGTTCCCTCCAGACTCTGGGGGCTTCGGTCCAATTGTGAACTACTTCCAGTTCTCCCACCTCTCTTTCCAATTATGCAAGATTTTCTTTGTATAACCGTGCAAAGGATGCTGCGATCGCGATAAATTCGCCCTGCACTACTAGTTTCAAAGCTTCCCATACCGCCGCAAGAGGGGTACCCGCTTGGTCATTTTCCGCGAGGTAGTGTACAATAGTATTCCGAATTCGAGTAGTGACCTCCTCCGAGTGCAAAAGGGAGTGACGAAGGCGCCAGCCCGGTGGTGGTGAACGCTTGCCATGATATGTGAGTAGTACCGATATGAGGGCATGGTCCAAGAGGGAACGGGGAGTGATATCTGTTGTGTGCAAGCCAGAGAGGAAAGAGGGGGAGGCTAAAAAGTGATCTAATCGTGCATAGGTATTGTGAGCTGCAGCATAGTAAGTGTAGTCACGCTCATTTGGATGCTGGGTACGCCACACATCGCTTAGCCCACAGTCAATTAACCATTGCTTCCCTCCCTGCGACAGTGCCCCTGTTTGATGCGATCTTTGCTATGATCTATCCACCGCTGGGTCCATCACCACATTCAGGTCGCCTCCCACTAAAAGTGCTGCATCTGGGAAGGCAAGAACCTCAGAGAAGGCTAGCCGTAGGAAGGGTTCTTGTTGTTAATTCGGGGCATATAAAGACCCTATTGTCATTTGTGTGTCTCCCCATTGGACGCAGAGAGCTAAAAACCTGCCTTTGATATCTGCCACAGTGGAGATGACTTTGCATTGTGAACACACACTAAAGAGGATTGCAACCCCATTTTTCTTAGCCGACCCTGAGGACCACAGCTGCAGTGGGAAATATTTATCTCTCATTCGCTTAGTATCTTTGGGTAATAAATGGGTTTCCTGAAGCAGACAGACATCCCCCTCAGCATTTTCTAAGAGAGAAAGTATTGCAGAGTGCTTAACTGGGTTGTTCAACCCTTGAACATTCAAGCTTACAATTTCCAAATCCCTACCCATCGAATCTAAAGGGGGAAAAAAAGACATCAAACTGCCCAATCCCACCTGAGTCTGGGCCAGTGTAAATCACCTTCCTTGATCCAGGTGCCTGCCAAACCTGCCTGAGAACTGATGCGGAGCCCCAAAAACAACTCCAAAAACCCCACACACCCCAAATTGCGTGCAAAATATAAAAACAAGACAAAAGGAAAAAACCCAGAGAATCCGATGTAGTGACATAAGTTCGTCTCGTAGTTCAAATGTTTAGGGGGACATGGGGTATTTCCAATTTGAGTCATGAACGTAGTACAGAGCAATCCCTCTGTAGGAAGGGGAGCGATGGCACTGCTCACCACCACCGCTTCTCTTTCCAGCATTCTAGTGGACGTGTCCGGTTTTGAGGCGGGAGGTGATCTTCCCACCAGCTGCCATTCGGTGGAGCGCCGACGAGGAGGAGGTCCGTCACTCCCAGACTTGGGGGGGGGGCTGCTCCAACCCCAGTATATCATAAGATCCTCCAAAGAGCGGATCTGCAGACGTTTACCCTGGAGCTTGAAGATGAGGCAAAACGGATGTCCCCAAGAGTAGGGGTGCCTTGTTCACGAAGATGAGTAGTGATGGGTTTAAAGTCCCTGCGCTTGACCAGTGTGGAGGCCGCCAAGTCTTGGTAAAGTACGGGCTGATGTCCCCGGAACTGCACTGGGTTGAGATCTCGGGCCTTGCAAAGGATTCGTTCTTTTAGCTGAAAATCTATTATGTCCAGGGGAGGGGGGGGGGGTAGTTTTAGCACCTCGAGGGAGTCCCACAGGATGAACTCGGTCCATTTGAATTTCATGATGCCCGACGTCCCCCAGGATCTGATGGAAGAGATCGCGGAAGTAAGCTCGTAGGTCATCGTCTTCTCCCTTCCAGGGGATCACTCAGATTCTGATGTTATTACGTCTGGAGTGGTTTTCTAAGTCCTCAGCGTGGGCCTGGAGATCAAGATTCTGTTCCTTGAGGCGTATCAGGTCATGCTGCAGTTGATGAAGATCGTCCTCTCTCCCCAAATCGTGCTCCTCCAAGGTCGCCACCCGCTTTCTTATTGCATCCACATCACGCCGAACTTCTGTCAGGTCTGATGAAAGCTGGGAGCGAAGCTCCATAATATCTTTCTTTATCGCCGTGAACAATTTGACCATGAAAGCTTTGGTTGCTGGCACATCATCCTCGTCGAGTTGCGGTGTCCTGGTTTGCAGTGTCCTGGTTTCAGCCTGAGAAGCCGCGTGGCCCGAAATTGTTTGCAGAGAATCCTTCAAGGGTTTGTCCTTTCTGCCTCTGGCCGTAGACATGGTGCCACAAGCAGGGAACTGTGTGTGGTCGAACGCACTCAATGTAGGGCAGCAGTAAGTAGTGACAGAGGCATTTAAGAGGCTATCCCCGCAGGGCAATCCAGGCCAAAGCGTAAGAAAGAGGGCAGGTGGCAGAAAAGTCCGCGAGGCAGCGCAGCTCAGAGCCAAATGTAGTGGGTCAAGGTCGTTGTACCCCAAAGGTGATCCGTAAGCCCTCAGCCCCCCTCTCACAGTCAGTCCAGCACAGGAGTAATGATCACAGTCTCCTCTCGAATACTGGGTGGGGAGCCAGTCAGCCCACGTGGGGAGATACCAGTGGCAAATGGCACCCCCCCGACTGGGCGCACAATAGGGCCTTCAGTGGGGTGGCAGGGACCCCCCAGGGCAAAAGCAAAGCATCAGTGGCCCCACTGAATAGAGAGACAGGGCGCAGCAACAGGCTGAAGGACCGCCAACCGGCGCTCCGCGGGCCGAGGGCAGTCCTCGCGCACTCCAAGGCCAAGCAAGCCTACGAGGTCTTCTTAGCAGAGATGAGGCCTCAAAGGGAATACACAGGAGGAGAGGGGGTCTCCACATTCGCCGCTATCTTCCCCGTACTCCTCCATCAAAGGAGCACCGTGTGCGCTGCTCCCAGCCGGGTCGGGCCCCCATCATCCAGCTCAGCTCCCTCACTGCTCCGCAGATTCAGGCCACTCCCCCGCCGTCACAGGCAACAGCCCAAGCACCAGCCAGAGACCACTATCGGGCACACAAGAATGAAGGGAGTCCGCGGAGCCCCAGATCGCCTACCAGAAGCCTGGAGCAGGGCCCCCCACAATCGCCACTAGCTCCGTGCCATCCGCCGATATGCATACCGAACCATGCCACCAGAGGCCGGATGCCTGCCTGCCGCCCCTCTGCTCCTCACCTCTCTAGATCTGGGCCGCAGTCATCTCAAAACCAAGCAGCAGGGATATAGGTGCATGCGGCTGCTCACAGGGGGTCTGGCCGCAGCTGCGGCTGCAGGAAAGGTCGCTCGGAGCCTCCGACGCCGTGTCCCATCGCCTTCAGGGTCCCGGCTCATTATAGGTAGGCCGCCACCTCTGGAACGCCAAAATGGTAGTCATCGCGCAGGGCTCCTCGCTAAATCAGCACCGGCGACTGCCGCAACTTGTGCCCTCTCTTATCCGGCCTCCCAGCTTCTGTAAACAGGCTCCCGCCATCTTGGCCATGCCCCTACAGTAAATTTAGAGAACACTTTATAACGAACATTTGTTAACATCTAGTACATTTCTTTCTTTCCCCATTTGTAAAATTATAACAAAAATACACAAAACAATAAGGAATTATATGCTATTTTATCATAGATCAACATGAACAGCATGATTTTCTAAAAAGTCAAACTTCCACTTGTATTTAAATTCCTGACATAATACAACAGTGCATTTTTTAATTGCCAAACATTCAGCTCGCTACGCTACCTTTCTTTATTTTGCTACAAGGATGGAGCTCCCATTCCAAGCCTACAAAGCAGTATATAAAAAAGAAACCGGTCCTCGGAAGCTTGTTTCCGGTCCAGGGAAGGCATGGCTTGGCAGTTAGGGCTGGACTGTTCCCATGAGGCACAGGGTAAGACTGATTTGCATATAGCCATGTCTGAACTGGGGTGGGCTAAAGAACGGTGATGGATTAAACCCAGATATTTTGACTGGGTGTGAGTGTTTGATTGGTTCAGATGCTCCGTCCATCACCACCCCCTTTTGTACCGCTTTTGGCCGCCATAAGTGTGGCAGGGTATGCTCAGACGTGAGTCCCTTGCTCACTTTGCCACTGGATTCAAGCAAGCCGGGCTGAAGAAGGCTGTAATGCCAGAAACCGGTCTTCGGAAGCTTGTTTCCGGTCCAGGGAAGGCATGGCTTGGCAGTTTGGGCTGGACTGTTCCCATGAGGCACAGGGTCAGACTGATTTGTATATAGCCATGTCTGAACTGGGGTGGCAGAGTGGGCTAAAGAATGGTGATGGATTAAACCCAGATCTTTTGACTGGGTGTGAGTGTTTGATTGGTTCAGATGCTCCGTCCATCACCACCCCCTTTTGTACGAGATTAGATTTTGAACATACCAAATTATACAACATCAATTGTACCATATGATCTAGATTTCTGTTCAATTGAATATGTATTTTTTTTTGTGTATAGGTTTATGTCATGTTGTGGGTAATATAGATACAACTATGATGTATTATTGTTGAAATATTTAACAGAAATAGAAAATAAGTGACTGAATTACGATAACTAATTATCCCCCCCAAAAAATGTTTAAATTTTTTAATCAGAATGTTTTATCATGGTTGGACAAAAAACATGTTGTTTTTCTTCTTTCCTTGCTATATACTAATATCCGAATAAGAATTTAATGGCACCACATATATATCCATTCAGTAATGGTTACTTAAGCCATTATAAATAATACTCATTTACTAATGGTTACTGGAACTTCTTTTTCTCTAATTTTACTAATGTTTATAATCAAACTTTATAAGCACTCTTGTACATTTCAAACTAATACGATCATACTTTTTAGACTTAGACATTAGAGATAGATACGTAATATAATACGGAACGCACAAACAAATACTATTCAGTAATGACCGCTGCTGGTTTAACTGAGTACGAAAAATTTGGTTCTATCAGTCCATCCTTTGTTTTCATGAAATGAACGGAAGAGACAACCTGTTTGCATTTACGTCATACGTAATTGGCGGGAAGGTGATTAAAAAGAGTTCCAAGAGTTAGAAAATTGTTTGCTGACCTACTCGGAACTGCCTCGATACACAGCCGAATGCTCATGGACAGGTTAATGTGGGAACGAACCCGGAACTTTAGGGTTTGATTATTCGTAATCGCAAAAGACCTCCTTTTTAAATTTTAAATATTAAGGGCACCATTTCGCAATATATGAAATGAGTATTAGATACCACAAGTTAATATCATACGAGTCAGCAGCTACATAGCCGATCTACCCGTAATCTTTAGGACCAATCTTAGAAATACTGAGGATACTACTATTATATTTTTCTAGTATTGCAACTAAGTATTAGGATGGGTGTGATTATACTAAATTGATTTTGGATATGAGACAGCCAGCGGTATTAACATTGCCTCGCGGGAGGAGGAGCTTGGCGGGCGTCCGAGATGGCCGCTTGAGCACAGCGCTCTCCGGACCCTAGCCGCTCCCGACATTTTATCCTGGCTGAATCCTGATTTCTTGCAAGAATTCGTGTAGGGGACGTTTGGCTGATTACCCTGGCACTTTTCAGGAATCGATTTGGATCTCGTATTCCTGAGTTATGGTGCTTTGAACTTTTGGGCTCCGCCCTTGAGGTGCGCCCGGGACGGGGTGCGGTACTGTAGCCGTCCTGCAATTGAACAACAACGGCAGGAGATCTGGCCTTGTGGGTCCCCCCCTTCCTAAGTTTCGGTTTCGATTCCGTTCCGACTTGGGCCACGGCTGTGGATGTCGTGTTGCGACTGAGACTTGGAGGCAGATCGGCTGTTGGGCTTTCGTGTGACCTATTTGCTGGTTTGGCGACCTCTACCCGAGTTGTGCCCCCTTTTTATGTACTTTTGATCCTGTACTTTGGGTGTCGGGCCCGTCGAACCTGGTGGCTTGTCCTGTGACGCATCTTCAAAATGGCGGGCAGAGGGGACAGAGAGACGCGCAAGACGAAAACACCTCTGCGCGGAGCTCCAGTTCAATCGAATGTCATGGACCGTTATACCCATTCTAAGGGGTCCCCCGGAGCTGCCCTGCCTGGTTCTAGTATTGCGTCCGAACGAATTTTGGAAGAATCGGCGGAGCCCTCCTTACAGGATATCATGGGCGCCATCTCGGGTGTGAGGGAATCCATCGGCCTACAGTACGAGGCCTTGGCCCACAAACTTGACACCGTGGCTATTGAGGTGAATCTGATTCGTGCTGATCTCGGCAAGACGAATGAGAGGGTACAATCACTGGATATCAAATCCTCTAGCCTTACGAATGACGTCTCGGAGCTCCAAACAGAGATTGGAAATCTCCGTCGGGGGAACGACTTCATGACCCGTCGCCTGGAGGACTTTGAAAATAGGGCGCGTCGCTGCAATGTTCGCCTGGTTGGTGTACCGGAAAACCCTGAACCCCACTCGGTGGATCTCCTGGTTGAGGATCTGGTCTTGAACCATTTGGCCCCTTCTGGTCTCACAAAATTTTTCACGGTGGAACGTGCACATCGTGTTCCAGGGGGCAAAGTCAAGCCGGGAGCCCCGCCGAGACCCATTATAGCGAAGCTTTTTCATTATAGAGACCGGGACGCTATCCTGCAGGCCTCGCGGGTGAAGGGCCCGGTGGCCTTTGAGAATGCTACGGTGAACTTTTACCCGGACTTTTCCCAACAGGTTCAGAGACAACGTATGGAGTTTCGTGGTGCCAAGAAACGTCTCCGGGATCGGGGCCTACGTTACGCCATGCTCTTTCCCACTAGACTCCGGGTTGAATACAATGAACGTACCCTTTTCTTTGATCGGCCAGATGCTGTTAATGACTGGCTGGACTCATTGCCTGACCGTCCTCCTGAGACAGACTCCGCCGCTCACCCTGGCGGTGCCGAAGGTGGTGTGGAGATCTAACTGTTCGGCTCTTATGTCTTATTTTGAATACATTCTCAGGAGTGTTGGCCGGCGTCCCTCTACATTGTGATCATTCTGTCTTTTCGTTTGTTATTTTTGTTCTTGCTGAGGTCGGGGGGTGGATGGAACGGAGACCTTTCCTCCTCCGGGGTCTTTGTGTAGAATAGGGGTTCTTGGGCGACAGGCACACTGCAGGTTGGGGTGGCTCTTTAGCTTTTTGCAGGGGTGCAGGGTGGGGGGTGTTTCTCTTCAGTTTGGGGGAGGGGGGTTGGGAAGTTTTTTCTTTTCTGTGTGTTGTTTTCAAGGCGATTTGCTCCTGTGTTTGCTGCTGTTTCTGATGTCTAGCTCATGGACGAGGGGTCTTGGCTCGGGTGGTTGGGATGGGGGGTAGAGGGTTGAAATTTCTTTCCTGGAACGTTAATGGCCTGGGAGATCGTATTAAGCGCAGTGTGGTCTTAAAATGTATTCGACGTTTGTCACCGGACATTGTTTTCATGCAAGAAACCCATTTGATTGGTAATGTTTGTTATGCAATGAATAGATGGGGCTACCGCCTTGTGGCGCACTCAGGGTTTACCTCCGGATCTAGGGGTGTGGGTATTCTTGTTCGAACCTCCCTCCCCCTGGCTATTGATGAGGTGATTCATGATGACCGTGGGAGATATACTGTCCTGGTGGGTAGATATGAAGGCCGCACCCTATCTCTCTTCAATATTTATGTTCCCCCGGGTTTGCAGGCCTCTACTTTTACTGACTTGGGCCGTGTTCTGTTGGATCTCCCTGATAGCACTCTCTTTCTTGCCGGTGATTTTAATTCGGTGCTTTCCGGCCTTCACGATCGCCATCCCCCTAGAGATACCCCGCAGGCTCAGCAGTGGTTGGGTGGGTTTTTAGATACCTTTGGCCTTGTGGACTGCTGGCGACTGTTGCATCCTACTCAACTCCAATACACCTTCCATTCTGGGGCCCATGGCAGTCTGTCCCGGCTGGATTATTTCCTGATGCCCGCAGCCCAATCATCGGCGGTTCGTGAGATTTTACACTTGCCGAGGGGTATTTCTGATCACTCGCCGCTCTGGCTTCGTTTCGAGGTTGGGGTAGAGGCGGCGGGCCGAGTGGCTCCCATTAACCCTTGGTATCTTTCCTCCCCTGAGACTCGTACCCTCTTGCTCAAGTCCATGGATTCATATTTCCTAGAAAATGAGGGGTCGGTCTCTTCGGCTGTGTCCCTGTGGGAGGCTTTTAAACCTGTGATTCGTGGACAGGCCCTTTCCTTGATTGTTGAAGCTAAGAGGGCAGGGAGGAAGGAGGTGGTGGAACTTGAGGGGGAGATCTCTGCTTTGGAGGACGAGTTGGAATCTGGTGTCACGCCTGACAAACTCCATGCCCTGGGTCTAAAACAGTTTGCATATAAATCTCTGGTCACTGACGCTGCAAAGGTGATGTTTCGTCAGCAGCAGGGCAGATTGTACGATGTGGGTGACAAGGCGGGCAAACTCCTAGCGTGGTTGGACAAGAAAGAAAGAGTTAATCGTGTGGTGCCCGTGATTCAGTCTGCGAGTGGTGAGAATGTGATAGATCCGACCGCCATTGTTGATCGTTTTGCGGAATATTTCCGTGTGGTATATGCTCCCGTGTCTGTGAGGGATGTTGCCGACTCCCGCCTTCTTCTGCGTGATATCGCTTTGCCCTGTGTCACCGACTTGGACCGTATTGCTTTGGACTCCCCTTTTACGAATGATGAGATAGCCAATGCAGTTCGATCGCTCCGTTCGGGCAAAGCATTGGGCCCGAACGGTTTGCCTATTGAGTTGTACAAATTATGCCCCGATAAGGTGGCGCCGTATCTCCGCGCCATGTTTCTAGAATCTCGTGAGCGGAACATGCTTCCCTATGATCAGCGTCTGGCGACAATCGTCGTCATTCCCAAAGAGGGTAAACCGCGTGACCTCTGTTCCTCGTATAGGCCCATATCCCTATTAAATGTTGAACCTAAGGTGTTGGCTAAACTTTTGGCGACCGTCTCCTTTCGGTTCTTGGGGAGTTGGTCCATCCGGATCAGTCTGGCTTTATCCCGCATCGCAACACTGCTCTGAATTTACGTCGCCTCCACGGCGCGCTGGCGAGGGCGGGGCTTTTGACTGAACCGGCCATTTTGGCGTCCCTGGATGCCTCCATGGCCTTTGATACTGTGGAGTGGCCCTATTTATGGGCGACACTTGAGAAATTTGGATTCGGGTGCGAGTTTATTAGCTGGATTAGGCTGTTGTACGCGGAACCTCTGGCGCAAGTTGTAGTGAACGGTAGAGTGTCGGCCCCCTTCTCCTTGGGCAGGGGTACCCGTCAGGGTTGCCCCTTGTCCCCTCTGTTGTTCGCGCTCGCTCTTGAACCGTTGGCGGCCTGGCTCCATTGGGAACCGTCCCTTAAAGGTATTCGTTGGGCCCCGGACTTCGAAGACCGCGTCTCGCTTTATGCGGACGACATCCTCTTGTATCTTACTTCCCCTCGCAAGTCTTTATCTGTTTTATTTGACGTTCTTGCGTCCTTTGGCGCTAACTCAGGCCTCGTCATCAACTGGTCTAAATCCTGTGTATACGTTTTGTCTGGTATCTTGCCTCCGTTGCCGAGTAGACTTCCTCTTCGGGTGGTCCGGGATGGTTTCAAATACTTGGGGGTGTTCGTTACCTTGGATCCGTCCCTTCGTTTTGATCGTAATCTCCTTCCCCCGTTGCTTAGGCTCCGTTTGGACGTTGCCCGCTGGCGCAAGCTTCCCCTGTCTCCACTGGGTCGGGCGGCCCTGTTTAAGATGATGTCACTACCGCGGTTTCTCTACGCTCTCCAGAATTATTATGATCCTATCCCCAAGACCTATTTTCGGGAGATTGAGAGCCTTCAGAGGCAACTTATTTGGGATGGGCGACCGCGCATTGCTCTCGCGAAACTTTCCATCCCATGGTACGATGGGGGCATGGCGCTCCCCGATATTAAGAGATACTACTGGGCTTCCCATCTGTCCGCTATTAATCACGCTATGTTCTCTCCGGGTCGTAATCCGGCGTTTGAGATGGATAAACTTCAGCTTCCGGGAGGTGACTTTAATAGAGTACTCTATTCTCGCTCCGCTGGGCGCCATCTTGTGGGACCTACTTTGACTGCTTTGACAGTGTGGCGTGCTGCGAATGTGAGCCTGGGCTGGGAGGATCGCTTGACGTTGGCGACGCCGCTTTATGCTTCGGAACGTCTGGGCGGTCTTTGGTCTTCCAAGGGTTTTGACCGTTGGGACTTGATTGGGATCTCTAAAGTGGGGGATGTATATTCTAAGGGTTCTGTGCGCCCGTTTCAGGCCCTCCAGGCTGACTACGGCCTGAGTAGTCGGGAATTCTTTCGTTATTTACAGATCAGGCACGCTTTGGTCTCCCCACTTGAAGACCGTATCCTTGACGGACATCTTCCTGATAGCACTATCTCCCTGATCTATAAAAAGTTGATCAACAATCGGACTGACCTATTGGCCCGACTTCGGGAACAGTGGATGGGGGATGGGTTGGAACTTGATGATGAGGATTGGCAATCGGCCCTCTCCTCTCCGAAGGAGGTGGCTATACCGGCTCGACTCCGTCTGGTCCAATTGAAGATCCTTCATCGGGTGTACGTGACGGGACCGCGACTGATGGTGATGGGCTTTTCCTCCGATGGACTGTGTAAGCGTGGATGTGGTTTGCGTGCTACTTTCCTGCATATTCTTTGGGAGTGCCCGATGGTGGCTGCTTATTGGGTGGCCGTGCTTGATCTGATGACTGTGGTGACGGGGATATCCTTGCGACCGGAACCTCGTCGCTGTCTTTTGAATGTTTGGGAGCCCACGGACTATTCGGTGGCACAGACTAGATGGGCCACCCTGGGCTATATGATCGCGAAGCGAGATATTGCGCAACTCTGGGGGGCCTCCAGGCCCCCTGCCCTCTCGCAATGGGAGGATAATATGGATTGGTCCATGTTCCGTGAGAAAACTGTTTATGTGGCCAGGGGTAGACCCAAGGCATGGGTGAAGGTGTGGGGTCAATGGAACGAATACCGTGGCGACATTTGTACTCCTCCCCTTGTGGACACTATCGAGATTACCCTATCTCCCTAGGCTGGCGTTCCCGGAATCTTCATATAGGGACTGAGCTGGTGTCACCGGCTCTTCCCCCCTTCTTCTTCCTGGTCTCTGCCCCCCTCCCCCCCCCCCCGCTCCATACTCCTTAGTGCTTAGGATATTATTACTGCACCTCCGCTGCTGTCCCCCCCTTGCGTCCCTTGGGCTGACCTTCAGTGATACACTCTCGCCTTTTTGTATGTTTGTTCTTTCATATATATAAAACCTGTTTTGGTCCTGTATATAATGTGGAGTATTGCATTGTTGGTTGACGGTTACCTCTGCGGGCTTATGTGATATGTCTCTCCTCCTTTTTAGCGGCTGGCCCGTGTGGTTGTAGGCCCATCCTTGTACATTTCTGCTTGCTCAAATAAAGGTTTTAAAAAAAAACAAAAAAAAAACATTGCCTCGCCTGTTTTGGGAATGAAATAAGAAACATGCTTAATGGTGACATGTTGGTAGATCACTTAAGGAGTCATTATACTCTAGACTAATTTTCTAACATATATGCCATTATCTCTCTTGCTTTTTAGGGGCATATCATAGCCCTACATTCTTCGCCTACCAATTTGTAAGTCATCACTTTTCGAATTGCCGATCTAAAAAATGTTGACTAGATTTTATATACATATGTCTTGCATTCTTGTTGATTTATTAATAATGAATTTTAATGTTTGGCTCATAATGCACCGGGACACAAATCTCTTTGGTTTTTGGTTTAAACGATTGCGCTGATTAATATTCAGCATTTATTAAAATATAAATTTTCGGTTAAATTAGAACCGTTCCACTTGTTTTAATTGCTACTCTGACCTATTTAAGTAATAGGAATGGCCTATTTATAGTGGGCTAAATGTGATGATGTCTTTGCATGATATATAATTCTCACTTCGTAGCAAAGTTTGGCTATTTCAAATTGAATTTAAAGAATTGGCAGATATCAATTGTACTGTCTTATATTGTGATTTTTATTTTTTGTTTTTTGAAAATATGAAGAGAATATTACATTAAATCTATGAGGGAAACTCTCAGTTTTTCTTTCCTCTTACAGATGACTAATATTGTATCCATTTGAAATGGTGGGGCGCAATTTCCGTACCGGGTAAAAATACTATTCTGAATAGGTATATATGCCACTTCATTGTACATTCTATGAAGTTTAAGTTAGGTGGAAGAGACTAATAATCCACTCTTGGTTCGGGATCTCATTATAAATTGTCCTGCTTCTCTCTTGTCAATATTCGCTAGGGACTGATCATTTCTACAGGAAGACCTGAATGTCTATGGAATATTTTTGGAACTTATCTATTATTTATTGAAGGTATTGTATATGGATTTGTCTATATTAGTTTTCATCATTTCTCACTTTATTCACAAACTATTGGATTCATTAATATTCACATTTTGGTGTATGAGCACTGCATGAATAATGATAATCACTATCGGTTCTTTTGGGTCTATCTTCACTAGCTTATAAAAAATCAATTCTTTGTGTCTTATTACAACACTATGGTTGTAAAATGTAGTCAATCTTTTGTATATAGCTCTTTCCTTTTTTGTCATTTTTAAGAAAAACTCTTAATCCGGTTTCCTTCGCTGCCTTTTGATTTTCTTGTTGTAAATATTTGATTTTTCTCTATGGCATTACTTGCAGCCTTGAAAATGTTACTTTGTAACAAAACACGTGTCAGATGCTGGTCCAACGTCTGACAGGAGGATCATTGTATCAAGCCCTCCATCCTTGGAATACAATGTTATTGCTTCCAAATATATAGTTAAAGTTGTATGTTCCATATATATATTAAATTGAACAGCAAGTAAAAAACGGTTTGTTTGCTAGTGTATTCAAATTGACGTGCATAGAGAAGTATTTATGAATCAATATTGAATTGATTAGAGTGCCGAGGTTTTTCATATGTTTTGACATTACCACTGGGTTCATTTGGGCCACAGTGGACTGACACCTTAGGTAGTGGGTTGTAGATTCTTAACCTTGAGGGGCACCAATACTGTGATGTTAATGTATAATGCACATAGAGAGTGATTTGATACCAACAGGACCACCACTACCATTTGTAAATATTGTCTTGCACGTGTAGCGATAAGACTCACAAGGTTTACGACTCGCCTATTGAACTGGTGACTTTTCCCAATAGAGCATGGGAAAGGGTGGCTGTGGATATTTGTGGCCATTTTGACAGTTTAGGTCTTGAAAATAGATTTGCAATAGTGTTAGCAGATTATATTTCCAAATGGTCGGGTGGCATTCATCAAGGAAATTAAAACAATGAATCTAATTTATTTTTGTAAAG
Source organism: Lissotriton helveticus (assembly GCF_964261635.1). Taxonomy (NCBI): domain Eukaryota; kingdom Metazoa; phylum Chordata; class Amphibia; order Caudata; family Salamandridae; genus Lissotriton; species Lissotriton helveticus. The sequence continues at coordinate 949,616,473 of NC_136061.1, forward strand.
ATGCATTTAGACATGAAGGCTGTCCTGGAGAAATTGTTTCGGACAATAGTCCACAATTTGTGGGGGAAGAATTTTCTTCTTTCCTCAAGAAGGAAGGTATCAAACATTTTACGACCACAAATTATAATCCCCAGGAGAATGGGTTGGTGGAGCATTTCAATAGGGTTCTAGAAAAGAACATTCAGTTAGAGCTAGGAAAGGGGTTGATTTGGAAGAAAGAAGTGAGAAACATGTTGTGGAGTTTTTGCACCATGCCTAATTTGCGCACTGGGGAGACTCTGTTTTTCTTGTTAAAGGGTAGGGTGACATGCACTACTGCTGTGCCTGTGTGGATGGAAAGAACCTCTGGAAATGTTTTGACAAGGAGGCTCTAAAGGAAAAAAACAAATGAGTACCAAAATGTGTATTCCCTTCATCATAATGAGGGGTTGGAAAGAAGAGGGTTTCACCAGGGTGAGTGGGTAAGGGCATGGCTTAAGGGGCATGTCAGAAAAGGGTGTTCCAAGTAGGCAGATCCCCAGAGGGTGTGTGAGAGCAGAAGTGGGGTAGTGCGGCTAGTAGATGGTAGGTGGTGGAGCACAAGGAAGCTTACGAAGTGTCATGCCATGGAACTTGATGTTTGGGAAAAGGAGAAGATGGGTGATGGATTAAAAGTGGGGTCGAATATTGAAGGTGTGACAAGGAGTGCTCAGAGGGAATTCACTTGTAAGGGTTGAAAAGAGAGGTTTGTGAGAGGCGCATGCTGACCAAGTTGGCAGATTTTGTGTGCAATTGATGGTTCTTTAGTGTGAAGTGAGCCATTACATTTTATCTGGTCTTATGAATTTTTCTTAGGGTTTGAACCTTTTCTGTTTACTTTTTATTTGTTTATGTGTTCAAAGACATTTGACATATTTGTATGTAGCTTTGTTTGCATTAGTATGGGGGATGTGTTGTAGCCTCTCTTTAGCATGCGACATTCTGGGTAGTGGCTCTATGGTGGAATGTCATGGTGAGGTTCTGGTATGGCAGAGTCCTGATTTGGGTTTGCTGTGAAAATACATCTCTGAGTACCTTCTCAATAAATGGGTTATATCAACTTTGTGTCTACACATTAGCTTTCCAAAAGGTTGCATTCCTTTCCCCAGTGAGAGACACCGGGGGAAAAGAAATACACTCTCCCTTACCCCTGTGTGTCTCTGCCTGCTCCTTCCCCAGCACAGAACTTACCCTAAAGGGAGTCCTCTAGTCTGCCTCTGCAGCGTGTCCTCGGCTCCTTATGATTACGATGCATGTGCTGACATCATCATTGCACCAGGCTAGGATGGCAGTGGAAGCTTCCGCTGCCACCACCATAGGGGGAGTGTGGTGGGACGGGGCCTGCAGTGGGAGCACCAAGGCTTTTCCTGCAGGTGGGTACTAGGACATGCTGGACATGTCCTTAGCACCCGAGTGGTAGTGCTAAGGATGTGTCCAATACATCCTTAGCACTCAAAGGGTTACCTAGCCACCAGCAACATCTTCAAAAGTATTTTTGGGAACTCTGTTCAGTTGTTAAGCCGCTAGAACATTGATGGAGCCTGCAGCGGTGAGACATTCAGCCCATCACTGTATAAAGAGTCGCAAAAGGCATGGATCTATGGGAAGAGGACTTGCCTTAGTGCTAGTCTCTGGTTGAAAAGCCACAAAGGTCTGATTGAGGAAGTAATGCAAAGATTAGGCTGTGGGCTTAGAACCTGCTGTAGCTTGAGCAGCCTTCCAAAATAGGAAATGATAAAATACACAAATAAAGGCTTACCAAGCTGCTTTTAATGATCTTCTCCCGCCCGCTAGGATGGATGAGGACAACATAGGTTAAGTTGCCGGCGGCCCATCGAAGACAAGTTGCCACAATGCCCTGCCTCACCCGATACCAATGAGGCAGACCAGAAGATCATATAAAAGAAGATACGACGCTGTGAAACTTAACTACAAATACCATGATCCTGTGGGGTGATCCCGCTGATGAGTGAGCGGTGTGCGAGCCCAACTTTGTTATATGTTGGAAGTGACAGTTTCACTGATTAAGGAATCAAAATAGAGTGTTATCAAAACTTTGTCTGAAGGTACTTGAAAGGATCGTAATATTTTGATTAACTAAACTATGTAGTGACATTTTTATGTGTACTGCAAAGTACTGAGTTTCAGATACAGTACAGTAGTATTTTGGGTGGAAGGAGAGTGTTTGCAAAGATGACTTATCCAACTCGACTCACAACAGTGAACAGGTCTGTGTGGTACCAGCATCAGCAGCATCTGATCGTTGAGAGAACCTGGAAACCAAAATAAAATTCTAAAAGAATATTGACTACCTAGCAATAACAAATCAAAACAACTTTAAAGTAACACCCAACATTACATCATCTTCCCCCCAAAAAGTATTAAAAAAATTAATATTGATGGGGCGTGGCTTGAGGCGTCAAGATGGCGGTCGCACTCTAAGAGTGCTCCAGACCCCCTCCGTCATCCGCCTTGCATCGGCCCACTTCTATTAACCATCGGAGTCCCAGACTCTCAGGGACGATTTCTGTTACGTGTCTGAATCGCCCTGACTCCTCGCGAGGCCTGTCTGGTGTCCATACTGATTGCGCTGACCCGCTGCTCCCGACGGCCTTCCTGCCGCAAGATGGCGGCCCCCATGCTCCTTACACATGTGGCCTGTTCTCCCCAGCCAGACGCCCCGGCGGCTCCCCTCCAGCTCGGCCTACCGTGGCTCCTCCGGGGACGGCGGCGTACGCTGGAGGCAAGGAGCCAAACTGTGGCCAGCACCCGAGGGAGCGGATCGGTGCCTGAGGCCCCCAGCGGTGGGGGCGTCCAGAGGAGTCGCTGCCGGGTGACATCGAGTGCGGAGCCCGCCGCACCGCTCCCGCCGGCGGCCTGAGGGGGTGAGTCTGGGCCCGGCCGCCTGCAGGACTGGAATGAAACTTGGCCCTCGGTGGTGGGCACGCCGAGGAGGCTGTGGAGGCAGCTGGAGCCGAGAGATGGACTACGCGGAGCATTGGAGGAGGTGAGGAGGCGGGGGATGTAGTGTAGGTCTCCTCCCCCTGCACCCTTCAGCGGCCGTGTCGGGCCGCATAGACGAGTGCCTAGGAGACTGGGTCTGCGGTGGGCGGCTGAGCTGCATGTAGAGGTGCTGAAGCCTGAACTAGTCCCTACCTGTGTGGGCCCCACCGCACCCCTGTCGGCGCTCCCTGCTGGGGCGCCCCTCCTCCCCCTCTGGCCCTGATTTTGACGGTTGCGCCCTCCGCCATCTTGGGGTGCTGAAGGACCTGCGGCAGGGGGGCTACCTGCGGCTTTACTTAAACATCAATCCCCTTGCGCTGGAGGCGGGGAGCCCTGCAAAGAGGTGTGCTGCCTTCCCTAGGGGGGGTGCCCGACTTCGAAGGCCCGCTGGGTTCACCGGTCTACCATGACACACGGACTGGAGGGTTCCCCCCTTCTCCCTCCCGCTGGATGGCATGCTGAAGGACACGCTGCGATTTGGAGAGGGGCAGATCGGCCGCAGAGTCGGGTGATACACTTGTGTGTCTGCTCCCCCTCCTCCCGCCTGAAGCCCGGGATCTTGGGGTTGCGAACGGTGGAGGGGTCCAGGGCCTACTGGGGTTGCTTCAAGGGCCGACGCCACCTGAGAGAGGTATGACACCCTAGTGGACGGCACCTTACTCTATCCGGGAGTGGGAGAGGGATCGGCCGCCATACCGGGTGGCGGGGCCGCGGCTTATGCGCTGCTGTGTACCCCCCTCCCTACCCCAGTCGAGCGCCTATGCCTGACTCTACGGGAATATGGCCAAGAACCATGCCTCTCAGGCCCCTGGCCCCTCGACTCAAACCAAAATGGACCAATCACCAGGCCTGATCGCGACCCAGCAGCTGGGTCGGCGGCGGCACCCTGGTCGGCCGGAGGAGACCTATCCACTATCCTGCAGGCGATCAGTGCATCGCAGGCATCGGTGGAAACCAAGATTGGGGAAGTGCGGGTTGACGTGGCACTGATCCGACAAGACCTCCGTGATGCCACGGCCCGGATTACAGAGGCAGAATCCCGTCTCTCCACAGTGGAGGATGACATGGGTGCTCTCAAATCCCAGGTGACCCGCCTACAGGCACAAACCGCGTAGTTACATCGTAGGGCTGAAGACGCAAAAAATAGAGCCAGAAGAAACAACATGCGCCTCCTGGGTTTTCCAGAGGGAGTGGAGAAGAGACACACCGACACCTTCATCGAAGTCTGGGTCCGTCCTGGATCCCCAAAGAGAAACTTTCCCCCGGTTCGCGGTGGAACGAGCTCACCGTTCCCTGACCTCTAAACCCCCTCCTGGAGCTCCCGCTCGCCCCATTATCCTTTGAGTCTTCAACTTCCAGGACAGGGATGTGATTCTGGAGGCCGCCAGGGTGCAAGGTCCAGTGCATTTCCAAAATTCCAAAATCATGGTCTTCCCGGACTATTCTAGGGAGGTGCAAACGCAGCGCCGGTCCTATGATGAGGTCAAGCAGAAGCTCAGGGCCATGGGTCTTCGATATGGGATCCTCTTGCCGGCTCGCCTTAAGATATTTTTCCAGGTCAAAACCTTTTTCTTTGATTCCCCACAGGCGGCATGGACCTGGCTTACGGAGAAACGGCCCCTCCTGCCTGGTGCGACCCCGGCCCCTGTCTGGAAACTGACAACCCAACCCGGCCAGCATGTGCCCAAGACGCAGCGATGCCGCACTGGATTCAGAAGACGGGGAGCACGCTGGGGGAGGAGCTCTCGGTCACCGGGGATGCAGTCCCGGCACTCCCCAAGTCAGACATTGAACCAGAGGGCCACCTCTCCTACCATGGTGTCCTCCCTTATCGACTTGGGTGGCGCCCCTGGACCAGATCTTACCTGGCGAAGGGCCATGTCGGACTCAGACCTGTCTGGGAGCCCTGTGATCCGTGGCTCTGGGGGGGAGGAGGGGGTGTGATCAGTGCTCCCAGTTGTATGCCTTCGCTCTATCCCTCTAGACCGGTAATGGTGAACCTATCTCCGACCCCGGGAACGGGGCTCTCCCATGGCCCTGCTGGACGACTTGGTCAGGTTTTACCTTCATACCGCCATCCTCGACTCGAATCATCTTGTGTTTCTTTGTTATCTACTCCAAGCTTCTCCATTGTGGGCATGCATCTGAATATATATGGAGGAGGGTCCGACTTAGCCATGCTCCTGACTGATTATATCTAACTGTTTTAGAGTAGTGAATCGCCTTTTAGTGGTGTAGTTAATAGTTGGGGTTTTGGGCGACAGATGCTTCCACTTCAGAAGTGTAGGGTGGAGGGAGTTGGGGGGCTGGGTGGGCCGGGGGACCGTTGTCCCTCGACAGTTTGTTTTGTTTAGCCTCCTACGGGCCGCTGGTTGCTGTTCTTCTTGACACCTGTGTTTCTTTGACTGCTTCCCAGTTGATGTGCAGATAACATCTTCCATCAGTTTGTTATTTTTGGCCACCTACGGGCCGCCATCGGGGGGTCCCTATTGGCAATTCACAACCCTCCTTCCCTGATTCCTATGGTTGACAGGCAGACCGCAAACTTCCATGGCTCCGTTTCTGTGCTCGAGTGTGGGTGGGTGCTCCCCTCCGGGTGGGTAAGGCCCCACTTAGGCATCCGGCCCTCCACTGCCCATTCCCTCAGATGACCTTTACCCTCACTAGACCTATCCACATCTTTTCCTGGAATGTCAATGGCCTCTTGGATCGAATCAAGCACACGGCTGTCCTCCGCGCTGCTCATCACCATGCACCAGACATTCTCTTCCTCCAGGAGACGCACCTCCTGGGTACACAATGCAACTTCCTGGCACGCTATGGATTTGACAGGGTCTGGCACTCTGGTTTTACACGGGGCTCCCGGGGGGTGGCCATCTTGATGAGTGAAGGGCTTCCCTTTACCCTGGTTAAAGCCGAGTCTGATGTACAGGGCCGCTATGTAGCCATCTCGAGTACCATTGACAGGCACCCCCTGAGCCTTCTATGCCTTTACATCCGCCCGCTCCTACCCCTAATGCTCCACCATCTTACACAAGTGATCTCCTCCCTCCCACGGGGTCTCATGGTGGTAGGGGGGGACTTCAATGCCGTTCTGCAGTCCCTGCGGGATACAACGGGGACCTCCTCCGCAGTCCGTGTCACCTCCGCAAAGATCCTCTCAAGCTGGTCCTCGGCCTTAGGTCTCTGCGACCTGTGGCGGGTATGGAACCCACATGGGGAACAGTATACCCACACGTCCGCAGCCCATCATACTCACTCCTGAATTGACCTTTTCCTGATGTCGGCCACGGACTGCCGGCTAGTGGAGCTGCGATACTGCCCAGGGGGATCTCAGATTACTCGCCCGTCTCCCTCCATCTCGGGACCCCTCCGAAGGGCCCAGGACCGATTTAGCGGTTAAATGCCTGGTTCTTATAGGACTCTGAGATGGTGGAGTCATTGGGCCAGGAGTTGCATAATTTTTTCTCCACCAATACGGGCTCGGTTCCATCGCCGGGGACGCTATGGGAGGTGAGCAAGGCTGTTATCCGGGGAGTGGCCGGGGCCTGGTCCACGCGAAACGGTCAGAGCAGACGGCCCAGCTTGTTCGGCTGGAGTCCCAGGCGGCACGGCTCGAAGCGGCTCAACTCACTAATGACGCGGGGGACTCCTCCCGTCAGCTGGCTGTGATGCGTGAGGAGATCCGCCGGGTTTTGCTGGAATCTGCCAAGATGCTTTGGCGTTCATCGGTCGCCCGTATTTATGGGTGGGGTGATAAGAATGGAAAGCTCCTCCATAATCTTGTGTCCTATCCCAAAGTCACCCACATAATTCCCAAAGTCCGCTCGCACACTGGGGCCCTCCAGAGGATGTCTTCCACCATCGCACAAACCTTTGCTGCTTACTACACGACCCTCTACACAGCCAGTCTTCCAGGCGCTTCTCTGACTGACTTGCTGGACGAGTCTGGTACCCGGCTGCCGTGTCTCTCTCCGGAGACTGCTGAGGCTCTGGACCGCCCTTTCACCCTGGAGGAAATCCAGGATGCCATCTCACTCTTACACTCCGGAAGGATGTCTGGTCCCGACGGGTACCCTCAAGAGTATTGCGCGACCTTTCGGGATGTTTTGGCCCCCCACTTGGTAGATCTCTTCCATCACGTGGTGGAGGCAGGGACATTCCCGCCTGAGTTGGATGTCGCCACGATAGTGGTTATTCCAAAGACGCAGCTGCCCTCCCTGAACTGTGCTGACTACTGCCCGATTTCACTGATCAATACAGAGATCAAGATCTTTACCACTGTCTTGGCTCAAAGACTCCATCCCCTTCTGCAAGACCTTGTCCAATGCGTGTTCATGCCTGCCAGGGGCACCCGCCACTGTATTCGCCGGCTCCACCTGGCTCTGGCCCCCGTGGTCGCCTCAATCCGTACTTGGCACTGCTCTTCCTAGACTTTGAGAAGTCCTTCGATACGGTGAACTGGGAGTACCTACAAGATGTGCTGGACAGGATGGGTTTTGGTCCCTCGTTACGCCATCTGATCAGAGGTTTATACACTAACCCCAGAGCCCGAGTACTTATCAATGGGGAGCTTTCTGGGGCCTTCCCAATCCGAAGGGGAACGCGTCAGGGGTTTCCATTTTTGCTATTCTTATTTGTGCTGGCGATGGAGCCTCTGGCGGCCCTCATCCGGCAGGACCCACTAATCCGAGGCTGGGCCTGGAACTCGAGCCAGGTGGATAAGATAGCCCTATACGCAGACGATGTCCTGCTTTATTTGGCAGACCCTGATAGTTGTGGCCCCAGGTGCCTGGAGGCCCTGGTCGCTTTTGAGCGGGTCTCCGGACTCCGCCTCAATCCGACGAAGTCTACTTTGGTCCCCCTACATCCCTCCAGAGACTGCTTCGACTGGCAGTCGAACATCCCCCTTAGGAGACACTCGGTCAAATACTTTGGCGTTTGGATAGCTCTTCTGCCACAACTCGAATGGGCTCTCAACGTTACGCCGTTGGTCGTCCGGATGAAGGCGGATCTCAAGAGGTGGCAGACTCTCCCCCTTAACCCCTTGGCAGGAGTGCGCTTTTCAAAATGATGGTCCTCCCCGCTTTCTTTACATAATGCAAAACATTACTATCCACCTCCCCGGTAGTTGGTTCCGCGAACTTGACGGTGTCCTCACCCAGTTTCTCTAGGGAGGGGGGAGACCACGCCTATCTCTGGCCCATTGTCGTATTCCCCCCTTTGATGGAGGCATGGTTGTAACTAATTTCCACCTCTACTACCTGGCCACGAAGCTCATTGTCGTCCACGATTGGTATGAGGGCGGCTGGTCTGACCCTGCATACCACACGCAACTCAGGACGTCGGACTTTCCACAGATCTAGGCGTTTTTGTATGTTTGCCCAGTCCCTCAGGCCCAGCCCTCGGTCACCAGGACGGTTTTTCTGGCCTGGCGCACGGCCCTTCGCCACGTGCTGTGGGACCGGAAAGTCACTTGGCAGACGCCACTTTGGCACGGGTCCTCGATGCAAGAGGTCTCGTCCTTGCAGGGGTTCCAACAGTGGGACCTCATCAGAGTCTCAGTGCTCGGAGATTTCTGGGTGGGAGACCACATCTGCTCCTTCGCTGACCTGCAGCAGCACCACGCCCTTCCACACTCCCAACATTATAAATACCTACAACTCAGGCACGCCCTTCATGCACATGTCTCACCTCCTATCTCCCTTCCAGAGTTCAGCTCGTTGGAAGCCCAGGTGATGATGGGAAATCTAGGGAGGGGGAGGAGTGTCCCAGATCTACTGATCCTTGGTAAACAGCGGTCCCGCTTCTCTGGATCAGCTCAGGGCTCAGTGGGAGGGTTGGCTGGGCCCCCTAGAGGAGGCAGACTAGAGAGATGCCCTTATGATGCCCAAAACCCTGACCACATCCTCTAAGCTGCGCCTGGTCCAGCTATATTACCTACACGCGGCATATCTCACCCGACACGATTATTCCAGGCCCAGTTGAAACCCTCTCCAACATGCACACGATGTGCCTCTGCCCCTGCGGATTTCTATCACATGGTGTGGTGCTGTCCGGTTTTGGTGCCGTTTTGGAGGGAGGTGGAACGGGAGCTCACGCAGGCCCTCGGCTGGGAGGTTCCCCATGACCCGCTACATATGTTGCTGGGGGTGTATGATGGCTTGGATGTCTCTAGAGCGGACAAGCGCCTACTGGGGACAGCTGTGGCGGTGACCAAGAGAGACATAGCAGCGCACTGGTCCCAGGCTAAGGCGCCTACAATAAAAAGTTGGAGGAGGGGAGTGGACTGGTGTGGGATCCAGGAGGAAGCCATGTTTGAAGCTCGGGGGTGCCCGGACCTATTTAATAAAATGTGGGGTAAATGGTTTAACATGCTTCCCCCCTGATGTTCTGCCTGTACCCTTTTTCCTTTTATATTCCCTTTTTAGTCTCACTTCCTTCATATACAACTGTCCCTACTGTATGGAATGTCAGGTTTTACTCTTCACGTCAACTGTATGCATTATCCCCTTTTTCTCGATGATTGATCTGCAACCAATGTATTCATTTGTTGTGATAAAACCAATAAAATTGATTATCAAAAAAAAAAAGTAATATTATGTGTGTTCATGGTAACTTGACTTCATGGGCACTGTGTATTGGAGGACACTGCTCAGACAATACCACTCCTTCGAATGAAGAGGAACTGGAAACCTGCGAATGAGCAGGAGTGCAACCCAGCTCTGGAGAAATCAAGGAATCATTGTTATCAAACACAGATTCTGTGGCATTAGAACATGTTTTCTTTAAAAATTCTACTTGCAAGTCTGAAATAGGTACAATACGATTCTTATTCCACCACCTCTTTTCGCATACTAGCACAGAGCCTTTGCTTATTTTAGCAATTTTCACAGGAGAGTTGAATTTTGATTCTTCTTTTTTACAGCATGTGGTTTACAAATGAGAACCCAATCACTAACCTTAAAATCCACATTTTTACATTACTTTTACCATCAACATTTTCCTTCTGCTGAAGTTGTTTATTAACAACTCTTGCATGCAGTTTGCTCATGTCAACATTTAAACTTGTGTTGGAAGAACTGGGAGACATCCAAGTAGGCAACATTTTTTACTTTGACCCCCACACCCTAATACCTTAAATGGTGAAATGCCTGTAGTAGAATGAGGTGAAAATAAGCCCAAACTTTCTCCCTGGTGAATTTTTTTACATTCAAACCAGCTGAAACAGCAGGTTGTACTCTCTCTTTAAGTGTACAGTTTGGACTTTCAACAAGTCCATTGGTCGATGCACTATAAAGAGCAACAGGAGAATGTTTTATGTCACACATACATAAAAAATCCGTTAATTCATTGGAAACAAAATGTGTACCACTGTCGGTGACAATCAAATTCGGAGATCCATCTAAAAAAAATACACAATCCAGAAACAATGCAATTGCTGGTGTTGGAAGAGTCTAAAATAGCATAATAAATAAAAAAAATACTAACACAGTCTATAAGCACAATTAAATACATATTATCAGTAGGATCTACATGATAAGGGCCTTAAAAATCCCATGCCACTTTGTCCTATGGATGGTTTTGTATAGAAACAGGACACAAAGGTTTCTCTACAGTTTAAAGTTCTCCAGTGCACTGATAGAAGGCATCAATATATTTTTTCACTTGTGTGTCTATTGAAGGCCACCAATAAATGTGTCTCAAATGTTCACAAGTCACTGATATCCCTAATTGTCCCTCATGGTGGTGTAAATTGGCCACTTCTCACACAAATATTATTCTCCCAAGCCAATTTATCAGAAATCAGACTAAATGCTTTGAAGTCAGCAGGAACATTGCTAGACTGAGACCAACCATCCTTAATATACCTAAAACTATGTTGCAAAACAGGATCCTGTACAGTGGCCTAACTCGATTCTTCTTCAGAAGTTAAACTGCCAGCCCTGCTAACAGCTTCTACAACTCCTACACAGCTACAACACATTCAAATCATTATTAATATCACCCGAACTATCAGTGTAAGAAAGAGTTAAAAATACAAGGCAATCTGCACTGAAATTATTTGATATTCATACCATATTCCTGAAGCTTGGACAGAGGCCTAATCAAGTGTGCAGAGGCCTTTCTATTTTCATTGCCCCTCATTAAATAAACTACAGGTTTGTGATCAACATATGCATCAAAAGAGGTACCCCATATATAAATGCCTTATTTTTGAGTGGCACAAACATAGGTCGCTGCCTCCATTTCAATAGTGTTGTACTTCGTCTCAGGATCATGAGTGTTCTGGAAGCAAACACAGTTGTTGTTTTGTTTCCATTAATCAACTGTCCAAGAACAGCACCAATCTCTTTCATGCTGGCATCAGCTGTTACAAAACATCTCCTTTCAGGAATATAAGAATCCAAAGCTGGGGCATTTATAACCAATGTTTTCATTTCTTCAAAATCAGTATTAACGTCAGATGTCCAGTTAAATGTTGCCCCTTTTTTTTAACAGTGATTGTAAATGTTTTACCACCAATGGGTATCCAGGTACAATACAAGCATAGTACTCACACACCGTAAAATGAATGTAAGGAAAGTAAGAAGTTCAGTTTCACACCATAAGCTAAAATGGCATGACCCAAGTATCAGAAATTCCAAATTGAGACTTTACACATCTCCAGTTTCACTGTCATTCCCCTATCACACATTATATTTTACACATGCTCAAGCATTATAAAATGTTCATCTTTACCCTTGGTGAATATCAGTATATCATCCTGGTACGCCTGGACATTAGGGAGATTGCCAAATAATATGTCCATATTTTTTTTAAGACACTCAACACAGATGCCAGACAAATGGCAATCTCAAGTAATTGAAAGCACCTAAAGGTGTTACAAACGTCTTGAGATCTTGCAACTCTTCACTTAATTTAATCTGGTGGTAGGCAGAGTGTACATCAATAGTTGAAGAATAGCTTGCCTCCTCCAATATTAGCAAGTAATTCCTAAATATATGGCAATTGGTGACAATCCAACACAATAATTTGATTTAAGGAATGGAAATCCAAAAATTAACGGTGATCCCCTTAATGCTTTCTTGCTAAAACCAATGGAGAAACCCATTCTGATGAGTCTGTATGTTGGTTTATACCTTCAGAACACAGTTTATCAAGTAGAATCTTTAAGTCTTCCCTCACACTGAGGTGAATGGGTAGCTCTTTATGTACAGTTGGAATGGCACCCTGTTTGAGGTTAATGGAACATTCAAACCCTTTTACCATGCCAATTTCATCCTTGAGCTCCTGAGGAATTTAGCGATGAGTGACTGAACTAAGTTCTTATCTGTCTCAAGGCTCAATAGGGGCATCTTCCCTAAAACAATGGGGTTCTCATGACCAGGTTGTAATATAATACCTAACCTAAGTAAGTCCCAACAATGTCTCACCCTTTAATAGCCATGTATACCTTACTTGATATTTGGTGTCCTAAACATTCTAGCAAGGCATTAAAGAATCCAACTATATAAATGTATATCTTGGTCACCAAACGCCTTGGGATTAACATCAGTTTCCCTTAAGACAAAACCTTCTGGTCATTGTTTTAAAAATGTGGTATCAACCAGCATGGTAATCAGCGCTTCAGAATCGCCATTACTTGTAAATGTCTGCCATACATTTCAGCCTGACATAAAGGTCTCATAGTCTTACCATTAACAGCATATTAATTCATCAGCTCATTCTTGCACACCCACACTGCAAATTCTGGCATTGTTTTTCTGATCATTTCTGAACTTTGCACTTCCCTGAAGTTGACAGGTGGTTTAAAAAATGGCAATTTTTGTTTTACAATAGATGCAATTCTTAGCCAGTGCAGGAAAAGGCAGGCTGCCACTAAGATGTCTCTCTGTGCCACATCTATCGCAAGAAGATAGTCCACTCTTGGGTTTACTTGTTTTAGTATTTACAGCACACACCAAGTTATCATCAATAATACAACCAAAAGGTGAATGACCCTCATTAGTTGACAGAGCCTTTGAAGAAACATTAGATCTCTCAATACTTTATGCTATGTCAATGACTCCTGAGAAGGATGGATTTTTGTATGTCAACAATCGATTTTGTGTTTTCTTTTAGAAAGAGTAGAATGCAGACTGATCTCTGATATATGTCTCAATATTATTTTCAACCTTACACATTGAAGCAAGCCCACATAGTGCTGCTATAAACAAATTGATCACTACCCTATTTGCATTTAAATAGAATTGTGCCACTCTAAAAGCAATCTACATTCTTCTGAATACCACCTTTGCATTATTTCCTTAGCTTCAAGGTAGACATCCCAAGTTGTATCCTCTCTGGTAGGAGTTTCCACTTGTGGGAGGTTGTCAAAAGTCCTAGTTTTCTCAGCAGATCAGTAAGTAAGTAATTCCTTTATTTAGATATAAAAACAATATCTTTAAAAGTTTTCCCAAATCACATTATGTACAGTTTTATGAATAAAAAAATAATTAAAAGAGTAGAAGAGTAAAATCTGACCATAAGCATACATGCTACAAAATTTCAAATTGTGGTGTGTTCCTCTCAGTCGTTACAAGTTCTATTAAAGTACATATTCAATCTAAACAGTGAGCAACGGGGCCTTAGCAGTTTCCATTTTATCTAAATTGCAGTACGCTTGCTGAATAAATTTTGCCAATTTTATATTTAAAACAATATTATCCGAAGACAAAGCAGCAATAATGGCATGCCTACAAGTCCGGACTCCCAACCTGTTCCATTCTGACCTAAGCAAACACCTGCGTTGAGAATTGAAAGAGGGACAGATACAGAGCACGTGCAAAATTGTTTCTGTTGCTAACCCGCATCCTCTACATGTTGTATCCTCCTTCTTACGGCGCCAGGTGGGTAGATTTTGAAGAAAGTGCCAATCTCCCATTCTTAGGGCAATAAGGCAACGCTTTAAATAGAGTGAAAATGTCGTAGAAAGGTACGTGGCAGGGGATAGCCGTTTGTAGGAATTGACTACTGCCCAGGAATGACTGCGTTTCGAAAGAAAAGCTTTATCTGTAGCAAGGGATGTCAATCTTACACATTTTTTAATTGTGTTTTTAAAAGCAGTCTGACTGGGATTAAGGGCCTGGAGATCGGCAGCTGACATTTGATGGATGTAATCGTTCAAAAGGCAGCCGAATGATCCCCCTGGTTGATCTCATTAATTTCTTTCCAGACTAGAGATTCTAGAGTACCTGGTTCAGCCTGTCTTAATTTATGGCAAAGCTTGAGATATGTACCAACATTAGAGGCTTCGTATTTGGTTAACCCCAGCTCTAATCTAATCTGTGCAGGGGATGCGGTACTCGGCAAATGAAGTACCTTTTTGTAGATTTTAGTTGTGTGTTTATTTAAAACAGTGTTCATTTTACCTTTGAAGATCTCTATGCCATATGAAAGTGTAGGCCCGATCTTTGCTCTAAGAACTTCCAATAGAGGAAAAAAGGTTGGACCTGAAAGTTTCTTCGATAGCTTAGCCAAAGATACCACTAGAGCCGTGGCTTTGGCAGCGATCACATTACTCTGCTTTGTAAAGCAGCCCCTGGAGTCCAGATAAACACCTAAATATTTATATGATAGGCCAGTTGAAAGACTTATTTTATTAATTGACCAGCCACCACCACAATAACGTTTCTTACCAAATGGAACTATCAAGGTCTTTTTCATGTTAATTTCTAATTGATTGCTGATCGTATATTGCGTTAATGAGTCAAGGAACCTTTGTAACCCTACCCTTGTGAGGCTGAACAGGGCCAGGTCATCGGCATATAAAAGATTACATAATGCCATACCTCCTACTTTGGGCGGGTGACTGTTTACCTTATCTAAGGTACTTGACAGATCAGCTATAAATAGGTTGAAGAGAAGGGGGGTCAGCACGCATCCCTGCTTAACACCACGTGAGGTCATGATTTTTCGCGAGAGATGCGTGCCGGACCCTAACTTCACTCAAACCCATGTATTAGAATGCAATTGAATGATAGGGTTCAGGATTTTATCTGGAATTCCCCACTGGCTCAGTTTTTTCCAGAGTGCCGCCCTGGGCACCCTATCAAACGCTGCTTTAAAATCGACAAAGCAGCAAAATGCCATCCTTGATGTTGAGAGAGCTTTGTCGATGATGGTGGAAACTGCTAGTAGGTTTGTCATAGTTCCTGAATTGGCAACAAACCCTGTTTGATTCAGAGGAATCAGATTATGATCCTTTGCCCATTGCCTAAGGTCCTCCAATATGAGCCCTGCATAATGTTTCGCCTCTATGTCCAGAAGGGCAATTAGGCTCGTGATCCAGCTTTATGAATGGGGTGAATAATTGCACCCCGCCATGAGTTCGGGATTGTCAGTGTCCTCAAAGTATAGTTGAAGAGGTTTAATAACACCATGGACCAGAAGGGAATGTCCGATTTAAATAACCTCTGTGGCAGGCCATTCGGGCCTGGTGCTCCGTCTTGTCTCCCTTTTGTTACTGCTTTGACAACTCGTTCTTCGGTAAATACATATACCGAGGCAAACCTCTGTGTTGTGTCGAAAGGAGTACTCGGTAATGCGCCAGCGCCAGTGCTATATACCCTGGCTGATCTAGTACAATCATGGTGATCTTGTGCCTGAAACTGATCCGTTAGATATGATACCCATTCTGCTTCCTGAATGTTCGCTGAACCGGAATTTATGAGGTTCAGATTAGTGCGGTGTAATAATGTAATAATCTTCATGGAGTCAGGGTGTAGTTCCAAGTTGATATTTATTGTAGTTGAAGTTACAGGTGATACAGGTGAATCAAGATGGTAGTTAAGTGGTTAATTAAGTAAGTAAGTAAGCCCAACCAGGAGCTGTCCTCCTGGATGCTCAGCCTTCCATCACCAAGTGAAGACACATTTTATAGCAAGCATTCTATGACATATGTAACATTCTAAATACAGGCAAGCTGGAAAGCATGAGTAGATAGATGATATATAGGTAGATTAAAATACACTTTACAACATATCCCCTTTTCTTACACCAGAGAAGAGAGATGCGAATAACGGTATACACTAAATAGGAATAAGTAGTAATATATAAAAACAGAACTAATGGAAATCTAGAACAGAAGGAAGAAGTAGTAATGTAGAAAATTAGAATTAATAGAAATCTAGAACAGGTATGTCTAGAAGAGGAATAATATAGAAAAAGGTAAAGAATTAAATTACAAAACACAAGGAACACATATCTCCTTTTCTTATTGCAGAAAAAACTATAATAAGAGGGAGGATGTAGAGCACATAGTTCACGGGATCGTCAACCACACCAATTGGCCAGACTGGCGTAATTGTGAAACTATGAACTAGGTAGTGAGATATAACTAGAATGAATAAATATTTATGAGGTTCAGATTAGTGCGGTGTAATAATGTAATAATCTTCATGGAGTCAGGGTGTAGTTCCAAGTTGATATTTATTGTAGTTGAAGTTACAGGTGATACAGGTGAATCAAGATGGTAGTTAAGTGGTTAATTAAGTAAGTAAGTAAGCCCCACCAGGAGCTGTCCTCCTGGATGCTCAGCCTTCCATCACCAAGTGAAGACACATTTCATAGCAAGCATTCTATGACATATGTAACATTCTAAATACAGGCAAGCTGGAAAGCATGAGTAGATAGATGATATATAAGTAGATTAAAATACACTTTACAACATGCGGTTAACAAGAGACCAGAATTTCCTTGAGTTTTTTTGCTTGCTTTCCCACACCAGTTTCACCCAGTATTGAGTTTCCTGGACCTGTTTCTCTTGGGTGACTGCCCTCCTGAATGCTTTTTGGGCTTGGTGGTATATAATAAGAAAAGCACTGTTCCCCGGGAATTTTGAGAGCGACCTCAAAGCGTTGTTTCTCGTTCTCTTTAATGATTTTATGGCGGTAGAAGCTGCAGCCCCTACTAATGGAGTACGGCTTGAGCCCTGCACAGTCGCTGGGTAAGAGCTGATCAGATGAAGACAGAGCTGCGACCATTTCACTGTCGGGTGGGGGGGCATCTTGATCAAAACTACCTATTATAAAATCCTTGCTTACTTTTAGAACACTCTGACTGTTGAACTCACTCATTTGAGGCGCTTTAAATTTTCAGAGTATATTTCCTTATAGGTTACAGGAGCCGTTTTATGGAGTTCTGGATTTGTGATGAAGGAAATGACCTGCGGCCTGTGATTGCTTTCAGACCGTGAGTGGATGCAAAAACTGTCCAGGTTAAACAATAGTTCTGAGTTACAAATAGTAAAATCTAAGTAAGACTTTTTGCTTCCATTCGACCAGGTCCAGTTTGGAGGTGAATCGCTGGTTGACCTTCCATTCACTACCAGGTAGCCTGCGTTGTAGAATCTCGTCACAGAGAGCTCACCCAATATGTTAGAGGCTTGGATCGGAGGTTTAGATTGAGTCATAGCCTCAGTAATGTTAGTCAAATCGGGCCCTTCCATGTCTGCTACATTCCCCTGAAATAAGTTTGTATTGAAATCCCCCGTGACAATACGGTCCGAGTTGGGGTATTCAGTGGCAATGTCATTCATGATTTCACAAAGGCGGGCCAGGTGGTCTTTTTTTGTACGGGTGCTGGGGTTAATATACACGTTTATGAGGAAGAGCGAACGCTGCCTCCTCCACGGGTTAATTTTAACCCCTAGTAACCAATCTTCTTTGAAAAGGAGTTGATTAAATACACCTTTTAAGTTATTAGAGATGTATATGGACAGACCGCCTTTGGGGTGGCCGAAGCGGCTGACCCTGAGTGCTGATTTCCGAAATTCAATGTATCCTTCTATGGGGCGGCCCTCTAACGCCCAGGTTTCCTGTAGGGGAATTGCTGCATGTTTGCACAAGAAGGCCCTAGTGTCATCTTTTGAGATTCTTTGATGGAGTCCGCTAATTTTCCATGAACACAATGAGAAGGGCGACCGCCTTTGCCGGTTATCAGTTTTTAGCTGTGGATCAGCCACTGAGAGGGGTTTTCCAGAGGGATCTCAGCAGATCATATCTCATGGCACCTATAGCAGTCAAATAATTCTCAAAAATACGAAGCCGCTGTTTCCATTATAACTCTGGGCTACCATTCCTTTGAAGAAAAGGCAAAGGCTAGACTACATTTTGACTAGTGACCACCTTATTTAAGTATTTGATTAATAAATAGTATTTACCGAACACACCTCTTTTTTCCAGACTGGCAACTGGCGAAGGAGCCTTGCAGTGGACACTGCTGTCATCACCCCATGATCCCTGCATCGGCGGACCGCTCCTGGCTGGGCCTACACAACCGGATCTGCTTTCCCCTCAGCGTGGCCAACCTGGGTCGCATCATACATCGCACTGTCTGCCCTTACCTGGATTGATCAGCCGGGACTGGCATTTTGTAGAGTCTGTCCATGGTTCCGGCGTCGCTGCAGGAGGTGCGGCCAGGCCCTGTGTGACACTCGCCGTCCTGGGCCCGGCTGTGGGGTTGCCGCAGGGCCGCACTGGGCCAGACTGACTGGCGGCTACTGCGAGCGCCTCACTGGGGACTTTGATGCCTTTGCACCGCGCCTCAAATAAACGATGGTTTACTCCTGTATGAAGGATAGTGTGCCCTCCCCCCGCTTGCATCCTTCTGTGTGACATTGTTGGGGTTGACGTGACCCAAGTCCCCCCTCCTGCTGTAGCCGCCTCCTCTGCTCTGTTTGGTGCGGTGGTGCCCCCCCACCTTCACTGAGGACCTGGATGGTCGTGGGGTGTGTACCCCTGCAAGCTGCTGTGTCCCCGTGTGCTGTTGCCCAGCTCTGGAATCTGTTGTTCCCTGGGATTGATTCCTGCATGGCCTCGCTGGGGGACTTTTCAGGTCATTAGTGCCCCTTTTGCCACCTTCTAGTGCGCGGTGTGGTGTGGGTGCCTCTCGAGAGCCCAGGTGGACAATACTGCAACGGCGTGGTCCACCTGGTGGGCGCAGTGACCCCCCTAAACAAGACATCCGGTTTAATTGCTTCGTCCTTTTGTCTTCCATGGAGGCCTTTTAGAGTAAGATATCCCACAGCGGTGGAATACTAACAGTGAACACCTCAGCATGCCTGGTTTTTCCATAGACTGGCTACACGGCGCGCTCATTGATTCTCAGCTTGTGATCATCGGCCGCTCGTTGGTGGTGTTTGCTGGGTCCAGAGTTGAGGATTCTGGTTGACACCCCTTCCCCCACGCTGTTTTCATCATGGGGGAGCAGGACAGAAAGCAACCTAAATTGTACTTTGAGCAATCAAAAAAAGCTGTGGGGCACACCTTGAACGACCCACCGGGCAGTCAGATGAACACTTTGGCGCTGGGCGCAGACACACCTGTTGACTTTTACTCTATGTTTACGCCAATCCAGTCCATACTGTCCAATATTGAAGGTAAAATTGATTCCCTGACATATCGAGTGGATCGAATGTCAGAATGCCTGTACAGGCATAGTGAGAGGATAGACATGGCAGAACGTTGCATCTCTGACTCTGAGGATGCACAACGCCAGATGGAAGCAAAGCAAGAGAAACTGGATAAAGCCATTATTGCCGTGCTAGCAAAGACAGAGGACCTCGAGGCGCGCACCCGCCGGAATAACCTATGCTTTATGGGAGTTGCGGAATCGACCAATACGGGCGATATGGAGTGCTACGTTGAGTCGTTGCTGATTGTGCTCCTCAGCAGAGGTGCTCATTGTAGGAAGCGCTCACAGATCACTTGCGCCTCAGCTGTACCCAGAGCGAGACTGCGATCAATAATTGCACGACTCCTAAACTATCGAGATCATGACGCAGCGCTCCAAAAGGCTCGGGAGCTGGGTCGACTCAACCATGAAGGGATGGACTTATTCATATATCCAGATTTCACCTCACAGGTACGAGAGACACGGAAGAAATTTGTGGAGGTAAAAAAGAAACTCAGTGAGAGTAACATCCCCTATGCAATGCTTTACCCGGCTAGGCTGCGGGTGACGGACGATCGCAAGAGCAGAATCTTCAGTGATCCGAAAGATGTGTCTAAATTTCTCCACTCAAAAATCACCCAGCCTCCTCGTCAGAGGTCTCCTAGGGGTGCACAGGATGACCAGGGCGGCACCTCGGACGTTGAGTAACACTGGTCTTCCTTCCATGGTGTAAGTTCTGTGTTGTGTAGCACTATATGGAGACCCTTGGGACACTGATGCTGAACTCAGATAAGTATTATGTTTAGTAAGAGGCGACCTATAGCGACTATACGTATGCAAGATAAATGTTGCTTGTTCACAATACATGAAATGTTACTTTCAAGTTGGAATGATATACTGATGCGGGGTCTCTTGCCCCTTTCTGCTCTCTATGGTCAAATGGACATTCAATTGTATATGTAATTTGGGAGGATGGGCTAGACGTCCATCCGTGGTCTTGGTTTGACCCAGGATACGGCTGGCAGCCATCGCCCCGTGTGTATATATCAACTTTGTTCTTGTTCTTGGGTAAGGGTTTGGATGTGGGAGGGGGTTATTGTTTGCTGTTTCAGGGGTATGTCTTCGCCATGTTTGGGATGGTGATGTGGGAGGGGGGGAATGGGCAAGTTTAGAAAAATGTTCTGTTCAGATAAAGCAACTGCTGTATACCACCTGACTCGTGCATGCAAGATTTGCTGCCCTGCAGATCCTGTTACTTACACCGGTAATGGTTATAGGCGATAACAACACTAGGAAACTGACACTCTTTACATGGAACATACGGGGGCTGAATAATCTCCAGAAGGTAAAAAAGTCTTTGCATATTTAGACAGACATGCTGTGGATGTGGCCTGCCTTCAAGAAACTCACCTTACCTGCGACACTGAGAGCAGGATTGGGGGTAGATGGGCCTCCTACAGATTAGCGTCTTCCTACTCCTCTTACACCAGAGGAGTGCTCCTTTTAGTCAAACATGGCACACCATTCACAATGCTCTACTCACACTCAGATGACCAAGGTAGATATGTCATTGTGCAAGGTGACTTTGGCGGCACAATTATAACTATTGTCACAGTATATGGCCCTAACATTGATCGTTCCGCCTTTTTCATAGACATATTGAAAAAACTACGCTTGCTCTCACCCTCTGCAATAATATGGGGGGGTGATTTTATCACGTGCTTAGATCCGCTGGTGGATAGGTCCCCTGGAAATGACAGATATGAGAAGAATTCAGCTCAATCACTTCAGAATGGTATGGAAGATTATTCCATGTTAGATACCCTCACCACTGGGAGGGTACATGCACATCCACTACCCCTAATACATGGTCCAGGATTGATTTTTGGGTTGCCACTGCAGACGTAAACGCTTGGACTACTGTTATTACACACGTACCTAAAACCCTCCCTGATCACGCACCAGTCCGACTAGAACTCACCATTCCTTCGCATATGCTGCGCCAATATGCATGGCGCCTTAAACCAAGTACACTGCGTGACCAGGTCTTTAATTCCGAGCTGCGCGCAAGCCATCACTGAATTCTTTGAACATAATGTGGGTACCGTGGAGAGCGCCCAGGTTCTATTGGAGGCATCTAAGGTGACCATCCGCGGATTCTGTATAGGTAAACATGCTGGTATTATTAGAGATATTCGCAGACAACTTTCCATGGTAGAAGCGGACATTAAACAGTTGGAGTCTACTTATGCTACCACTTTAGACCTCAAGGTCCTAGCTGATAATAGAAGCAAAATAGATGAATACCATGAGTTTGTGGACAGCGAACTTAAATACATCTCGAAGACATACACGTCACGAGCATATGGGGAGGGTGGCAGGCCCGGGCGTGTGCTATCTAACAAGATTCGCCCTACGGCCACGGAGTCATACATAACAAAGATCATGGACTCCCAGGCCACAGCCCGATACTACATCCCCTCGATCTTGCAATGTTTCCAGGATTATTATTCCAGGTTATATACAGCAGGCACTACACCTGACCCTGCTGAGCAGACTCGGTATTTTGACGATATTGCACTGGCATGGCTACCTGATACCCATGGCAAATATTTCTGCCATCATATCACTGAGGATGAGTTCCTGCCAATCTATTAATTCTCTTCCTAACAATAAGGCACCTGGCATAGATGGTCTCCCTGCCGAGTTTTATAAGGAATACAAAGATATATTACTTCCACACCTAGCGGCCATGGTTGAGGAGGCATATGAGGAAGAAATGCTGCCCCCGTCTGTACGCGAGGCGGTTCTGATCACCCTCCTTAAACCTGATAAGGACCCAACTTACTGTGAGTTCTATCGTCCCCTGGCCCTCATCACCACAGACGCAAAGATTCTAGCTAAAAGTATAGCCCTCCAACTACAACCCTTGCTACAGAAGTTGGTCCTGCCAGACCAGGCAGGATTTATCCCGTCCTGCTCCACCACGCAAAACTTACGAACCACATTCACTATGTTCCATCACTTAAATCCAGACCTACCAGCCATGCCGGCCTTATTGGACGCTGCAAAAGCTTATGATTCTGTATAATGCCCGTATATGTTCTTTGTTCTTCGACGAATGGGATTCCCAGAACCCTATCTAAAATGTATAGCACTATTATACACCGCACTCTGTGCACGGCTGAGAATCAATGGCATTACATTCTCTCCATTTAACATCTATAGAGGGACTAGACAGGGTTGCCCTTTATCGCCCTTACTTTTCACACTGGCACTTGAACCATTGGCCTGCAAGATACGCCAAAGGCATGCAGAGTCAGCTCTGCAGTTCCAGTTATGTCCAGTTAGTATATCACTCTATGCAGACGACATGGTACTGTGCACTAGATACTCGGACACCTATCTAAACGAACTAATTCGAAAATATATTAAATTTGCTTATTTCTTGGGGCTGCGTTTTAGCTGGGACAAGTCGGTGCTTATCCAGCTCACTCCTGCAACAACCAAACCATTCCTTTATTCCCCACTGCAATGGCGGACAGATCCGGTTAAATACCTAGGTGTTTGGATACACCGAGACATAGACACTGTGATACGTGAAAACTATGGCACAGCAGTCACTAAATTAGAAGACCAAGTGTTCAGATGGATACGACTACCCCTATCTCTTGCAGATAGAATCGCTTTACAAAAAATGGTGGTGCTACCCCGGTTTTTATATTTATTCATGAATATACCGATTTGGTTACCACAGGTTCTGTTTGCCAGACTCCGTACGGCGCAGCTGTGCTTGACATGGGTGGGGAAACATGCGCGGGTGGGTTGGAGAGAGCTGACACGACCCTACAGCCAAGGCGGCTTTGGCGCCCCCACCTGCAATTATATTATTATTACGCACAGGCGCAACACACACATTACTGGATACAGCCACACGGCCATATACCCCATATTGCGGTAGAGCACGAGAGCATGCACCCCAACCCACTTCTTTCACTTATATCTTCTCCCAGATAGCACACACCTCTCACAGAGATACATCCAGCAATATGTACTTCGAGAGCCTGGCACATACTAGCGACTAAAGATTCGTACCTTTCCTTCCCAGTCAAACCATCAACGCTCAATGCGCTGCAGGCGCTTCTGACATTTGCCACACGACAACACCTAGTCACTAAGCTTTACACTGCGTCACAGCATGAACAATTCCACGCAGTGAACAAACCTTTAGCCAGATGGGAAGCTACCCTGGGCATATCAATTCCTACAGAGGACTTGGATTTCGAGTGTATACAACTTCAACTGCTCACGTCTAACTGCAACCTGAAAATAATACAATTATAAATTCATACATCAGGTATACTATACACCTAAGCAATTGCATGCATATGGATTGCGGGCTGATGACTTTTGTCACAGATGTCAGGCCTTCAATGCAGACTTCGTACACATGACATGGGCATGTACAAAACTTCAGCCTTACTGGTGTGATGTCACAGACACTCTCACACATATGCTAGGTGAACATATCCCAAATGCACCTCTTGTATGTCTCCTAGGTATCTACAAGATAAAAATTGGCGCAGACATCAGCTGTTGGTGGTAGCACTACCATTGGCAAAGAGAAGAATAGCATTGAAATGGGGCAGTAAACTGACACCAAAACACACAGACTGGGTCAAGGATATGTCATACTGTAAAACGCAATTGGACACTTATGCAGAAGATCTACCTCAATCCTCTAGACCACGAGAATTCTGGGATCCTCTTATACAATACCTTCTCTCCACACATTCAGAGGACTGATTCCACACACTGCTCGGCTCTCAGGCATGTTTCGACAGTGTGGAGATGAGACTATTCTGGCCCCTTCGGTGGGCGGAGAATGACCTAGGCACATGTATATATACCAGCTACCAGACATCTGACCACAGAACCCCTCCTTCCGGTGAATATGATGTACTCTTCCTATGTTAAGTGTGTAAGGGATTAGAACTGTAAATTCAGTGTCATTCAAAGTCATTCAAGGTGGTACGTTATTGCATATTAATGTACAAACTTACTGTATATCTTGCCATCATTATTGTGGCCGTATCAAATGTGTACAGCTGCACTGTTTGACTGACCATGAAAATAAAGTTATAAAAAAAATAATGAAAAGATGCAACGGGTGAGTCCCATTATGCCCTTGAATTAATAGTGCTGCAACTTAGTATGGGGCTCTTCGAGATTTATAACATATTTAGGAGGGAATTAGAATATGAAAAGATTCTATTTTAAGTCAACCAAACTATGTCAAAAAGCAAATGTACACACTCAGAGGGTAATGAAAGTTATATTTTGTGCCATGTATGAGATTGCCTATGTCTGCAACATATCCAATACAAAGTAAAACTGGGATAAACATCTGAAGTAAAAAAGGACAAGGTCCCAGATAGCTCAAGAAAGACTTCAGGGAATAATAAAGATGAAAGAAAGGAGGGGGGCGTGGCCAACAGCTGAGGGAAATGGCCGCACACTAGCGGAGCTCCCTCACGCCACTCCTAATAATTAGCAAATTCCAGTGTTGCCCCAAACTAACCTACCCACAACTGCTGTTGATTGTTCTCGGAGGGGAGGAGAGTCACCCAGACGAATCTGGGCTGAGTCCATTGGGCACATTTACTTGTCCTGAGTCGGATTCGGACTGGGCGTACGGAGGACCGAGGTGCGGCCTGGTGGGCACGCGCCACCTGACTACGCTGATCTGAGTCCAAGATGCAACCCCCGTTTGCTGCTTCCTGGGGGGCCACTTCTGTGTATCCGGAGCTGGTTCCAACTCTGCCGGGTCAGCGGCGAAGGAGTCCCCGGTGATTTGCTGTTGGTCGTGTGGCGCGCCTCCAGGCCTATCTGCAATCAGCCCGTTCATTATGCCGATGGCCTGAAGGTGCTTGCGTGTTGCCTTCAATAACTCCTTGCCAGGGCTGGCCCCCACAACGACTGCTGCGCCGATGAGCTGGGTTTGCTGATGAGACTTCCCTGCGGCGACGGCGCTGGGGGCTGCGGCGGCCTCAATCACTAAGGGGCGCCTGTGGGGGCCAAACTGATTCCAGCTCCCGGCTGGTCCTCTGCTTGACAGGCGTGTCGGATGCCCACGGGGCAGTTGCCCCAACCTGCTGCCCCCACACTAGCCACCAGGTATGAAATGCAAAGCGGGGGAGAACTGCCCCTGTAATTAAGATACCTGGCATGCACAGAGCTTGTCAAGAAGCCCCATCTTTAGTGGGAGACGGACAACGAAGCTAGCTCGCCTCACAGCCTGAGAGATTAGCAGCTGGGGAATACGCTTAAGACTCATCAGCCGCAGGCAGCCACAGCGACGCAGCACCGGTGCACAGTGTGCACACAGGGCAGAACTGATCTGCACACTTGGGACACCGGGGTCATATTCGAGCCCTTCCCCTACTCATACGAGGGCGCTCTTCAGTAACCGTTGCCCGACAGGACGGTTCAGGGCTGGTCCTGTACGCAGGCGGTAGTGAGTAGCTAGCTAGACCCCTCCTTTTCACCCAGATGTGGTTGAAGTGTCGAATAAAACATGGCGAGTGGCCGTGGTGGCCACAACGCGCTCCAGACAAAGCTGGAAAAATATGCATGGCAAAAAGGGGAAGGGGGATGCAAAGACCTCTCCCAAAGAAGTAAGCAGCCCAACAGAGCCTATGTTGCAGGATATATTGGCAGCCATCACCACGGTGCGCACATCCCTAGAGGCTGCATTAACACTGTCGCGGCTGAGGTCTCCTTGATCAGGGTGGACATGCGCAAGATGAATGAGCGTCTCTCTGAGGTGGAATCTACGACCAAGTACCTTGCGACTGACTCTGACCTTCTCAAGCGTAAAGTTGCGGATCTGCAGGCCAACCAGGAACTGTTAGCACATCAGCTTGATGACTATGAGGGCTGTATGCGCCGTAATAACGTGCACATTTTGGGTGTGCCTGAACGGGCGGAGGGGAAGGCGGCCGATCTCTTTGTTGAGAATCTTGTGCTAAAGCACCTCCAACCCAAAGGACTCTCTAACTATTTCTCAATCGAAATGGCGCACAGGTTGTGAGGTGGCAGGCCAAAACCAAGAGCACCGCCCCATCTCCTCCTGGTGCGGGTGTTTAACTTTCGAGATCGACATGTCATACTACACTCGGCAAGAGTAAGCCTGCCAGTCACGATAGATAACAGCACGATCACTTTCTTTCCTGACTTTACACTATGGGTACAGAAACAACGCTGCAGCTTTTTAGAGGTAAAACGAGCTCTGCGTGGGCAAGATTTTAAGTATGCAATGCTGTTTCCCGCAAAGCTGCGTGTCGAAGCAGAAGGAAAAACCTGGTTCTTCTCCAGACCTGAGGATGCGTGGGACTGGCAGGAGGGATGGCGCATGGTCGAAAAGTGGAATAACAAGGATCGCCGAGAGACAGGTCGTCAGCCAAGGACGGACAGTCATCAAAGCCTCACAAAGACCAATGTCGTTGATGCTGATGCCTCACCGGGTCAGAGTCAAACGGAGGAGCGGTAAGACCCTGGAACTTTTTCAACTGCAATCCACACTAGAGAACTCATTGTGGACACTGTACTCTGTATGCTACACCTATTGTGGGTCGATTGCTTGGTTTTGCCTGCTGCGGCTGATGAAGACAACAGAGACGTAACTATGTATATTAGGTGGGCTGATGAGGATACTCACTGAATGGTACTGTTGCACGGCTTTGCCTCTTCTCTAGGGACATGTGCTGGGGACATACGTTCACCACAAAACCCTGCTATGGGGAGTGGGGTTGGTACATGCACCTACAACTTTTCTAGGGTGGGGGAAAGGCGCTCTGCAAGTTTGGGGAGGCGGGTGGTTTCTTGCCTGCCATGCAGGGAGGCAGGGAGAGGGTGGATGGGGGTTTCTTGGGGGTGGAGGGTTTTTGTTCATTTTTATCTATTTTTGTTGGATCATTTGTGTGTTTGGAGGGTGGGCATCATGTTCGCTGTACCTCTTCGTCATGCATCTCGCTCAGTGTATTGTTCGGGATTCTTTTTATTGCACTGGCTGGGGGGGGATGTTCTAGTTTGTATTGTTCTTTGTTTCTCAGTTCTGACATATATGATTGTCTCCAAGAAATGGCAATCACTGGTTACATGCTTTTGGTATTTCTGTCTATGATGGGAACGTGGTCTGCTGATGTGTCCCCCCCTTTGGGCTTTCACGGGAGGCCCCCCCTGGAACTGAATGAACAAGCAGTAGGGCACAATGGGCACGATGACTGGACAGGGGCTCAAGCTGTTGTTGTGGAACGTCAACGGGCTGGGAGACGCGATCAAGCGGAGTATAGTGCTCCAATTTTTTTAAAGACACTCTCCGGATGTAGTCCTCTTACAAGAGATGCACTTGCTTGGAAATGCTTGTAAGGCCATGTCGCGATGGGGTTTCCAATTAGTGGCACACTCAGCTTTTGGTTCTGGCTCCCGGGGAGTGGGCATAATGGTCCGGAAATCATTCCCCATGACAATTGACCTTGTCCGTACCGACATCCTAGGTAGGTTTATGGCCATCTCCTGGACCTGGGAAGGGCGCACACTCAATCTCTTTTCAGTTTATGTACCACCGGGATTGCACACCCAAGCCTTTGTTGACCTGGGGGATCTCCTCCTGGCCTTGCCGGAGGGCAGAGTGTTGATCGGGGCCAATTTCAACTACATTGTCTCTGACTCCCTTGACCGATGGCCCCAGAAGGCCTTGCCGCCCTCCCGCACACGGATCCACAGCTTCCTTGGGGTGATGGGCCTGGTGG
The DNA here is from genome assembly GCF_964261635.1 of Lissotriton helveticus. Lineage (NCBI taxonomy): Eukaryota > Metazoa > Chordata > Amphibia > Caudata > Salamandridae > Lissotriton > Lissotriton helveticus. The sequence continues at coordinate 949,644,744 of NC_136061.1, forward strand.
ATGTATGGAGGAGGTTGCACCCGACCGAGCATCAATACACTTTCTACTCAGGTGCACACTATAGTATGTCCAGTATAGACTATGTTTTAACGCTCGCACAACAACTTGACCACATAAAGGAAATACAACGCTTAGCCAGTGGGATCTCTGACCATTCGCCTATCCTATGTTCGCCAAAATGGGGTCGCACACTGCTAGTACACCAGCGGGATCACCCCTAAGGACCATGGTAACTGTAGTACTGTTCTCTGCGATGCATCTTCTTTCGAATTCTCGCGTATCTTCAAATCTTCGCCATCCCTGTACACGTGTTTCGGGGTATTTACCCCTCATCAGCAGGGATTAGGCCATCTTCTTATCTTCTGGGGTTGCTGCGTGCTGCCAAATATTACCAGGTATAGTACCACACAAAGGCGCGCAGGTGCGGGGTCCCGAGCTCGTCAGCTCAAAGCTCCAAGGAGCGTAAACATTCGCCAAATGGGGTCGCACACTGCTAGTACACCAGCGGGATCACCCCTAAGGACCATGGTAACTGTAGTACTGTTCTCTGCGATGCATCTTCTTTCGAATTCTCGCGTATCTTCAAATCTTCGCCATCCCTGTACACGTGTTTCGGGGTATTTACCCCTCATCAGCAGGGATTAGGCCATCTTCTTATCTTCTGGGGTTGCTGCGTGCTGCCAAATATTACCAGGTATAGTACCACACAAAGGCGCGCAGGTGCAGGGTCCCGGGCTCGTCAGCTCAAAGCTCCAAGGAGCGTAAACATTCGCCAAAATGGGGTCGCACACTGCTAGTACACCAGCGGGATCACCCCTAAGGACCATGGTAACTGTAGTACTGTTCTCTGCGATGCATCTTCTTTCGAATTCTCGCGTATCTTCAAATCTTCGCCATCCCTGTACACGTGTTTTGGGGTATTTACCCCTCATCAGCAGGGATTAGGCCATCTTCTTATCTTCTGGGGTTGCTGCGTGCTGCCAAATATTACCAGGTATAGTACCACACAAAGGCGCGCAGGTGCGGGGTCCCGAGCTCGTCAGCTCAAAGCTCCAAGGAGCGTAAACATTCGCCAAAATGGGGTCGCACACTGCTAGTACACCAGCGGGATCACCCCTAAGGACCATGGTAACTGTAGTACTGTTCTCTGCGATGCATCTTCTTTCGAATTCTCGCGTATCTTCAAATCTTCGCCATCCCTGTACACGTGTTTCGGGGTATTTACCCCTCATCAGCAGGGATTAGGCCATCTTCTTATCTTCTGGGGTTGCTGCGTGCTGCCAAATATTACCAGGTATAGTACCACACAAAGGCGCGCAGGTGCGGGGTCCCGAGCTCGTCAGCTCAAAGCTCCAAGGAGCGTAAACATTCGCCAAAATGGGGTCGCACACTGCTAGTACACCAGCGGGATCACCCCTAAGGACCATGGTAACTGTAGTACTGTTCTCTGCGATGCATCTTCTTTCGAATTCTCGCGTATCTTCAAATCTTCGCCATCCCTGTACACGTGTTTCGGGGTATTTACCCCTCATCAGCAGGGATTAGGCCATCTTCTTATCTTCTGGGGTTGCTGCGTGCTGCCAAATATTACCAGGTATAGTACCACATAAAGGCGCGCAGGTGCGGGGTCCCGAGCTCGTCAGCTCAAAGCTCCAAGGAGCGTAAACATTCGCCAAAATGGGGTCGCACACTGCTAGTACACCAGCGGGATCACCCCTAAGGACCATGGTAACTGTAGTACTGTTCTCTGCGATGCATCTTCTTACGAATTCTCGCGTATCTTCAAATCTTCGCCATCCCTGTACACGTGTTTCGGGGTATTTACCCCTCATCAGCAGGGATTAGGCCATCTTCTTATCTTCTGGGGTTGCTGCGTGCTGCCAAATATTACCAGGTATAGTACCACACAAAGGCGTGCAGGTGCGGGGTCCCGAGCTCATCAGCTCAAAGCTCCAAGGAGCGTAAACATTCCAGTACACGGCCTATCCCTGCTGATGAGGGGTAATACCCCGAAACACGTGTCCAGGGATGGCAAAGACAGCGAAGATAGCAGAAGATCGAAAGATTATGCATCGCGAACACTTTACTACATTGACCAGAGTCCTAAGGGGCGACACCGCCGGTGTGTGAGTAGTGTACGACCCCACCCCCATTTGTAACTTTAAAGCTCCCTTGAGCAGCGGGCTGACGAGCCTGGGATCCCGCACCTACGCGCCTGAGTGGTACTATACCTGGCAGATATTGGCAGCCATCGGCAATCCCAGTACACGGCCTATCCCTGCTGATGAGGGGTAATACCCCGAAACACGTGTCCAGGGATGGCGAAGACAGCGAAGATAGCAGAAGATCGAAAGATGATGCATCGCGAACACTTTACTACATTGAACAGAGTCCTAAGGGGCGACACCGCCGGTGTGTGAGTAGTGTGCGACCCCACCCCCATTTGTAACTTTAAAGCTCCCTTGAGCAGCGGGCTGACGAGCCTGGGATCCCGCACCTACGCGCCTGAGTGGTACTATACCTGGTAGATATTGGCAGCCATCGGCAACCCCAGTACACGGCCTATCCCTGCTGATGAGGGGTAATACCCCGAAACACGTGTCCAGGGATGGTGAAGACAGCGAAGATAGCAGAAGATCGAAAGATGATGCATCGCGAACACTTTACTACATTGACCAGAGTCCTAAGGGGCGACACCGCCGGTGTGTGAGTAGTGTGCGACCCCACCCCCATTTGTAGCCTATCCTATGTTGCCTGGAGGTGGGGGAGCCCATGGTGGGCTATACCGCCCCAATCAACCCCTGGTATCTTACAACTCCCCAAATCAGGGATAAGATCTTAAGTGAGTCGGACCTTTACTTCCAGAAGAATGATGGGTTGGTAGACTCGACAACAATGCTTTGGGAGGCCTACAAGGCCATTATACAGGGGTGGCTTTGGCCCAGATCTCGGGACAGCGGAAAGAGAAGTGTGCAGATATGACTCACTTGGAGGGAGAAATCCTACACTTAGAAGAAACGGCTTCGGCTAAACGACTCAGTGGAAGTGCGGCAGAGATTGCGTATGAAAGTCAAGGAATTTACTGACTTGGCAACTGAGGCTGCCAAGTCACACCATAGGCCCAGCTCAGCAGAATTTATGACGCTGGTGATAAGGCTGGCAAACTGTTAGCCTGGCTAGATTGTAGAGACCAGGCCCTTTGCGTTGTAGTGCAGATAGAGACAGACTCTCACTCCCACCTCACTGCCCCCCAGGATATAGGAGATGCATTCGGCCAGTATTATCAATCACTCTATACGTCCCAAACACCACACACAGAGGAGGAGGCTTCCTCACTTTTGCAGGACATGTCATTGCCCTCTCTCACCAACAAGGAGCATACCAATCTTGACCTCAACATCACAGTTACAGAGGTCAAAAAGGCCATTCACGACCTACGCGGTGGAAAAGCACCGGGCCCCAATGGCTTTCCCATTGAATTGTTTAAGCTTACTGTGGGCAAGACAGCACCCTATCTCACCTAAATGTTTTGTGAAAGTAAGAAGGGGGGTCTCCTGCCGAGGATCAGAGACTTGCTAATATCGTTGTCATTCACAAAGTAGGCAAACCGAGTAACAAGTGTTCCTCCTACAGACCCATCTTGTTGCTTTATTGCGAAGCGAAAATCCTGGCAAAGGTCCTTGCCTCTCGTCTGCTCAGGGTCATCACCCGTATGATCCACCCATACCAATCGGGGTTTATGCCCTCTAGAAACACTTCCCTCAACTTGCATAGGCTCCATTGGGTGTAGTTCCGTGCCAACACAATTAGAGAAGAGAATGTTGTGGTCTCCCTTAATGCTGCTTCCGCATTTGACACCATTGAGTGGCCCTATATGTTTGCAGTCCTTCACAAATTGGGTTTAGGCCCTAGTTAACTAATTGGGTTTAGCTTCTCTACCAACAGCCGCTCTCTCAAGTAGTGGTTAACAACATGAAATCTTCCATTTTGTCTCAGCAGGAGCACCAGGCAGGGATGCCCCTTGTCCCCACTTTTCTTTGCCCTGGCCCTTGAGCCTTTGGCAATGTGGGACCGCAAAGACCCCGCCATTAGGGGGCTTAAATGGACATCTGAATGGGAAGACCATATATCGCTATATGCTGACGATATTTGGCTTTATTTGGCATTCCCGGCTGCATCCCTCCATGTGGTTCTAGACATATTTCATGTGTTCGGTAGATAGGCTGGCTATTCTATAAACTGGACCAAATCAGTGCTATATGGCCTCTATGGAAGGAGACCTCTACTCCCTCGGGGATGTTAATTGGCAGAAGCCACTGATGGCTTCAAATATCTGGGGATCTGGGTCTCTAATGGTCCGTCCAGATTATATGATCGCAATTTTCTGCCACCTCTCATACATCTTAAAGCTGACGTCCTACATTGGAAATCGCTTCCGTTGTCTCTCTTGAGGTGCACAGCCCTGTTCAAAATGATGTCCCTTCCCTGGTTCTTATACACTTTGCATAATACTCCCCACTCTTTTGAACCCTCGTACTTTAAAGAAATCGATTGTATCATACAGGACCTGCTGTGGAAGGGAAAGCTGCCTCGTATCGCAACGCACAAGCTCACGCTAGTGTGGTTCGATGGGGGCATCGTACTTTCACACTTACAAAAGTACTATTGGGCGTCACACCTAGCAGCGATCAACCAATGTATGTATAGGCCGCAGGGCGACCCGACCTTTCAGATCGACAGGTGGCTCCTCGCGGGGGGTAACTTTGAGGGGGCCCTTCATGTGCAGTTGTTAAAACCTGCCCTCACTGTCCCAACTGGGCATGCAGTGCAGGTATGGAAGGCGGCTACCAAAAGTTTGGGATGGTAGAGGAAAGTCACATATGCCACACCACTCTGGCATAGCGAACAATTGGGCAGGCTGATTCGCTCGAGGGGCTTTGATCACTGGGACCCCATAGATATCCAAGGTGGGTGATCTGTTGAAATCAGATGAGGTGGTCCCTTTTCCTCGGCTGCAGTGGGAATATGAATTAGCAGATTCAGTACATTTCAGATATCTCCAAATTAGGCATGCCCTACTTGCAATTCTCCCTAAAGTCCACCCCACTCAAAGACAGAATTCTAGATGGTGACCTGCCGAAGAAGGCCATATCACTCATTTACAAAAAACTGATTAACAATATGGCAGATCCCCTGGCTCACCTGAGTGTTAAATGGAACCACATAGTGGCGGGATTGGATGATGACGAGTGGCTGGCAGCGGTGGTCTCCCCTCGTGAGGTGGCCATCTCCTCCAGGCTTCGCCTGGTGCAGCTGAAGCGTCTTCACAGGTCCTATATGTCTGGGTCATTGTTGGTTCGCATGGGATATAGCTTAGATGGTGGCTGTGTAAGGCAGTGTGGGCAGGAGGGATCCTTTATCCACACACTTTGGGAGTGCACAACTATCTAACGATACTTGGAGGCGGTTGCGAACCTTATGGAAGAAGTGTTGGGACAACAGATAGGTTGTAATAATAAACTGGCCCTCCTAAATGTATGGTGCACTAGCGACCTAAATTCCAAGGAGTGAATATGGGTTTCCTTGGGGCTGATGGTGGCAAAACGAAACATTGCGAGACTGTGAGGGGTTCAGAGCCCAACGAGTATCGAAGAATGGGTTACAGATATGGACTGGTGGATGGTCACGGACAATTTCCATATACGAAGCCAGGGGGTTCCCGAATAAATGGTTGCAAGTTTGGAGACAATGTAACACTCACAGGGGAGAGATATGTGAACCTCCAAGATCGAGAGAAGATATTGTGAATGACATCTGAATACCGTATGTCATTCACAATATTGGCAGTGTATGTGCAACATGGTTTTTTCATCTGTCATGCCTTGATTTCAATTAAAAAAAATGAAAAATTAATGGGGTTGTGGAGAGTTTGAATAAAACTATGAAAGAAAGCAAGCACTTAGATATGTGCACAGGAAAAAATAAGAATGGAGAATGACAAGGTTCCTTTCAAATCCTTCATGGTAAAGAAACCCAAAACTGGATACACCATGAACAAGAGTTTGAAGATCGTTATAATTGAGAGTGATAGGAGGAAGAGAGACGCGAACAAGCAGCATTGCAGGAATGAGGAATAAGAAAACAGAAATCTCTGTTCGACATCCCTGTTCGACACAAGACTGAAAGTAAGTGAGTAAGTGAAAGTGCCTGTAGGAAGGAATGCCTGGTCTAAATTCACCAACCTCTTAGTTATGGTAAAAGTACTTAAGAGGGTGGTGAAAACACAAGATTGGAGAATATAGATCTTGATTTAGTTTGCAAAATGTGTGACCTTGTTCGGAAGTTGGTGCTTATGTTATGGAAACTACTGCTTTGGAGCCTATTAATGACATGTCAGGGCTGTACAGTGAACCAGCCTGACAGAGAAGATTGATATATAAATGAAAATATGTAAAACATCCTTTGTGACTGTTTGCTGGTTGCTGGACTATCTGTGAAAGGACTATTCATCCCAGAGTACTACGGGTTCACAGGAGGCGGCCCCATGATTGCTCACACCTGCTGCTCATTCTAAGTGCTATAAAGCGCAGTCAACTGGCCACTGCGCTGGATCCCTTGTGCCTATTTGCTGGACTATTTGGGGAATAACTACTCATCCTAGAGTACCGTGGAGTCCCAGGAGGCAGCCCCTTGATTGCCCGCATCTGTTGCTCCTTCTAAGCGCTATAAAGGGCAGTTAACCAGCCTACTCTTCGGGGCGCGTGCAGGAAGTGCCTGGACAAAGCCCGGGTCAAAGGCTGCCCGTCCTTGCCCGTCATTGGCAGGTAGAGCCAGGACAGGGCCACCCCCCTTAGTTTACAGTGAGACAAATTTGAACTTTTTTGAAAATGTAACTAGTATAGTTATAGTTGATGTGTATAAGCCCCTGGGTAAACCAAACAGCTGACGCAGTGTGTGGGGAAATGTGACAACATTTGCACTTCCACACAAAAATTAAGATGTGTTATCCATGAGGTGGTAAATTAGAAACATCATGGAATGGAGGTGAAAGGACTAATTTTGGCCTACCATGTGCTCTTGTAAAACTGTGTCGTTATAAAAGATGACCTGATATCAGTAATAGCACCTACACCAGTAATTAATGCCCGAGGTTGGATATAGCAATGTCTACCTTGTTGAACATGAGGGTTACAACTGACAATGGTTAAAAACGTAATTGAAGGCCCCACATGGAAAAGACAGAAGAAAACTACTAATGAAATTACCAACTAGCTACCGGATGCTGTCAGCTTAATTGATAGTGAAATATGTAACGTGGAAGAAAATCTTGCTGCAACGAAACAAGCTGTAAATGAGGTTTTATGTAACGCTGCAGTGAACCCTGCAGGGGAGACCATCGCTATAGAGCCATCCAAAGTACTAATACCTTCGAAAAGTTCATTTACAGATAAATAGTCCCCATGTGTACTTAATCAAGCAATAGACCTAATCGAGAATTCGCCTACCCGGGATTCAAACTCACCCCCCAGCTAAGAATAGGAAGCAACAAGGGGGATAATTGACTGCAATTTATAATAAAACGACCAAGGCCCCTAGTATTGCAGGAAAGAATGATACCCCCATGGGGGCCTCCAAATCACAATATTTAATCATAACCATGAATTTGGAGCCACTCATAAAAAAGTTACAAGTGAAATTTAATAATGTACTGGGCAAGGTCCTTGGGGAACTCAAGGAAATTAAAGAGAGGGTGTCAGCACTTGAGAATATAGCTAGGAATTCAGTGAAAGTATTACAGAAGGATGCAGCCACTCATCCTGTTGAACAAAGTATGAACAGAGCAGAGGGCCCCACTAGGGTTGAACATCCTGCAGTGACTAAATTGGCTCAAGCGCCTTGCCCCTCAGCACCTCAAAGACTTTGTAATAGTGAAACTGGCATTATAAAGGTCCATTGCTTGCATCCTCACAGTGAAGGGAATACATATAATCATAGATCAAACAAGGTTGGATCCTGGTCGTCTACACCATCAACAGTGCATTTAAGTCCTGATGCTACTCCCTATGTTATTGCCCTGAAAGGAGTCTCTAAATTAGAACTGCACGTTAAAGCAACCTGGACAGACTTAAGAAACAAAGAGGCCCACTGGATGTCGAACTTTGTCCTAAACATTAATCTTCTTTTCTATGACATTATCATGGTCAGACGGGTGAACTGGGTGGGGCCCACCCACACATTAACATTAGGCCATGGGGATTGTGTTACCATAAACATTTGGCACCTGGATGTGGTAAAGTCCCTTTTAACCAATATTCAGGCCAGGCAACAACGTCTGATTGGCCCTGATGAAAAAATCATTGCTGTCTCTCTAGGTTTCTTCTATAAACCACTAAAAAAGAATGTAAGACCACAGGGTATTGTGCGGGACTACCAGCAAGATAACCCTAGTTGGGGCTTTCCAGTAAACTGTTCAAATTACTTTGCCCCCCCCCCTTCCATGTCTCAGTGACCAAGAATGATTTGAGAGGGGGGAACGGAAAGAGGATGTACCTAGAGTCATGATGAACATAAATATTGTGAGTAAAAACCATGGGCAGAATATGAAAGAAACGGTACTGGGCAGTTTATTACAAATTAGATCTTGGAACTTTTGGGGGATCAGACATAAAATTGATAATAATGATTGGCAGGGCTATATAGAATCTTTTCAACTGCTGTGACTACAGGAAACTTGGCACTCACAACCACTTTGTATTGATGGGTTTGTCACCATATACACACCAGCAGCACCATTAGGCCAAAGGAGGCCTGGCAATTCTGATATCCACAACAGCTCCAGTTTCACTAAAGAAGGATTATACTGATTCACTTTTTTCCAATTGGCCCTTTTGGAAATGGACAAAAAGCAATTTTTTGTACTGATGATCTTTTACAACAATATTTTTAACACTACGAGATATACAGTTGTGGAGGCGCTTGGCACTGAGCTTGCTGATTTTTGTAACGGGATGCAATTCTGATTGTGTTTATATTTGGATGGCGGATTTTAACATCTGCAAGTGTCATTACTCAGGGTCAGTGTGTGTGGCTTTACTAACACATTAGGGAACAATCAGGTCTACTTCCCACATGATAGATGTGGGGAATCAACCAATGAACTTTTGTGTAAATAGAATCTAGGAATACTGGAGCCAAATATAGATGAAGAAAATATACCAGTGTCCACTTTTCAAGGGAGTGGAAGTTCATCTTGTATTAACCATATGATAATGTGATTGAATGGAATGTAGCTTTTTAGGTCTCTTTCTGTAGAATTTACTAGTTTTAATGGCCACGCTTCTCTTACTTTAACTATCAGCAATAAAAGAAGGAAAAGTGAAGTCACCCCATTAGTATTCAATATTGCTGTAGTCCGAAATAATGGAATAAATATTAAATAGACAGGGATTGATGAAGAGTCCCTGCTAGAAAGGGTGGTAAAAGATAACAGGGCACGCTTCACTGTCTGTACCAATGTTGAATCCACCCACAACATGGCAGTGGCACAGTTTGGAACGATCATGTTGACCATAGCGTCTAACCTTAAAAGGGTAAATAAGGGGACTAAGAAGCAGAGCACAGGATGGTTTGACTATGAATGTACACGGGCTAATCAAAACTTAACAAAAGACTTACAGTTGGTCCCTAGGGACAAAACTGAGGCCAAATGGTTCCGACTTACATATAAACAGACCATAACCCAGAGAAAGAAAAACAAGAGTAAGCATGGGCTAACCTGAATCAGGCAGTGGGTACTAAGGACTCCACTCTAATCTGGAGTGTAATTAATTCACCTTTTCTGAAAGACGATTCAGAATCAAGAGTAGAGACATTAGTTGCTCCAAGGGATTGAATAACTCACTTTGAAAATATTTTTAATGCGAGAAGTAAAAACATAGGGGCATATTAGCAAGGAATTGCGATATTTATCACAAAATGCGGTTAGCACGTTTATTGTTATCGCTGCCTATCGCTGGATATGTTAGCGGGGAAAACATGCTATTAGCAACGCTTATCTCCATTGTGCTAATATATCAAGCTATAGCGGCAAAATGCCTGAATATCGCTGGAAATCCAGTGATATTCACGCATTAACGACAATGGGGACTTAACCTGACAATCCACCTCCCATTGCAGAAACAGGTAAGTCATGTTTTTAGCAGGCGTTAGATTCTAGCTATAATCGCAGTTAGCGTGACTTTTTTTATCGCTTCGCCTGCGTTGCTAATTGGCGATAGCTGTGTTAACGACTGCTTTCAGTCGCTAACAGTTTGGGTACGCCCACTTTGCATGTCATTAGCGATAAATATCGTTAACATGCAAAGCGGACCCCAAACCGGTCGCTATTGCCTGAAAGCTGTCGCTCACTGCTGTAAGCGACAGCTTTCTGATAGGGCGATAAAAATATCGCCGCTTTAGCGGCAAAAAGTGCCGCTAAAGCGGCAATATTGCCCTTGCTAATATGCCCCATAGATTTAATTGCAGGCAAATCATTCCAGTGGGTTAGTATGGAAGAGGTCACACTTGCAATTGACAGAACCACACTTGGCAAAGACCCAGGCCCTGACGGGGTTCCTGTGGACGCGTGCAAAGCATACATGGCACTATGGGTTAACATTTTTACACAGGTCTGTAATGCAGAGGCTCAAGGATGTGTTTCACCTACTTGGACAGATAGCATAATTGTCCGAATTTTTAAACAAGAATTGGCAAAGCCAATAGGTGTCGCCTTTTGGCTTTGCAAGTGCTAAATTACTGACTATGCCAGTGCTATCTGACAACACTGTTCAGCATTGCCAAAAATAAAAAAAGAAATTATGTATTTGTATGCCTATGTCATGAAGCTACATGGGTCCCAGCATGATGACATATACATGCACATTTGTTGCCATATGGCGACCATTTCTTTTTTGTGAATTATTCTAAGGTATCAAAGCCCTTGGTGCTAAAAATAAAAAGAATGATAAAAAGGTACTTGAAAGCGTGTTTTTAGAAAGGAGTGGCCTATTAGAAAGTTGTAGCTGTCGTCCTTCCTAAAAATATATTTTTTAAATGTGACAGACTGTGGAGCGACTAGAGAGGCGTGGAGGAGCTGGAAGTTAGAACTGAGCAGGTACATGCCATTGATGGGTGCAGTGTTGACTTGGGAACCAATAGCATTTTTTTTTATTAAAAAAAAAAACCAGGAAGGGGTGGGAGACTAACCTTGAAAGCACATGGGGATGGGAGCATTAAGTAGGAAGCTGCATACGGTAGAGAGAAGGCAAGAAAATAGCTTCACTCGCATAGAGTGATAAAAGCGAAAGAAAGTAGCATACCCTTTCAGAGGTGCTTATAGAATGAAGCAGGTCAGGGGAACATCAGCAAATCTTATTTTTGTTGTTGTTGCAATTTTGTATAGCTAGAACTTTACCTGAAGATATTTGAGCGCTATAAATGAGCACCAGTTATATTACACAAGGTCATATCTATGTTCTTTTTAAGGCACAGGAAGATTATGTGATGTGTCAAGAATCACAAGATGCCATAAGTCGAAGCACGTCCTGTAGTTCCAAAGTCTGCAGTCTAGCTGTAGTGCTACATCCCGTCCCAGTATAGCATGTGTAAGAGGGCGTGGGCAGAGGAGTTGGGATTTGGCATAGCTTTAGTTACTTAAGATCCATGTACAGTAGTGTGAGTATACTTTTAAACAAGATCAAATGTACACATGCTGAAACGAGTTAAATAAAAATGCTATTAAATACCGACAGCAAAGGCTGCCGTTTTTCTGAACTATATAAAAAAGATGCATTTTCCACACACGTCTGAGTTTAGCTGTAGCTGCTTGTCGGGTAATGTCACCCCCGGACTCATGGTCCAAGAAGAAACTGTTTTATTATATGTGCTGCATCCTGTGGGTAGGAAAGGAATCGTGGTAGGTTTTGTTCTGAAGTACAACGGAATTACTGAACATCTAAGTTACTCTTCAATAGTGTTTAAAGTCCAGTGGGTGGGGGTGGGTAAAGGGCAGAGGTGGGGTGGATAACAGGATTGTTGGACTTGGCCCTTTTTGCAGGGTCATCCCTGAACTTTTTGCCTTCCTCCTGTATTTTGTCTGACCTGTTGTTGGCTGTTTTATGACTCTGGGCAATGCTGTACAGTGCTTTAGTGCATATACTTTCCCTATTGTAAATTGATGTATGGATTAGTGATTCCATGATAGGCTGATTTGCTTTACTGGTCAGACCCTAGTACAGTGCACTGAGTGTGCCTAGGGCTTGTAAACCAAGTGAAGCTAGAGGGCTTGCAGTACTGATTGTGCCACCCACAGAAGCAGCCTGTAAAAGTGTCTCAGGTCTGACATTGCAGAGCCTGTGTGCAGTCTGGTACTGCCATGTTGACTGGGCATGTGCACCCGCCTGCCAGTCCCTAAACCTTCCCTTTTCTTCATGTCAGACACCCCTGTGTTAGGCCCAAGGACAGTGTGCATTGTAAGTATAAAGTAGGACAAGCCCTGATGTGTGTGGCATGTTCTAATAGTGAATTACAACCATTTTCATTTTTTCACTATTGCAAGTCTACCTATTCCCCATAGGCCAGAATGGGCAATTAGATTATTACATTTTATAATCCTAACTGACTCAGGGAACTAAGTAGAAGTTCGAGTTTAGTATGCTTGAACTCAGAATGATAAAATACATATTTTAGTGAAGTTGGGTTTAATATTCTGTGTTTGAAAATACACCTTTTAGAAAGTAGGTATTTTCTTGTCTAACTATCCAAGCCTGCCTCTGCTAGGTTGTGTATTCCTTGTATGGAGTTTGAGTGACAGGGGCTGGGTGATTCCAGGAGAGAGGGTGAGTCAGCCCATTGGTGAATAGAGAGAACTGCATCTAGATGGGTAGGAGGAGTTGCATCTGGTACCTGAATAGGGCTGTGCCTTCCCTCCACAATGCTGGCTCCACCTCCTGTGGTGAGTCTGATGTCTCTGCCCTGCACTGTGAAAGGAAAGAAGGAGTCATGTCAACAGAGCGCTCCAAGACTGACCAGAACTGGTTTGGACTAGGCAAAGGCCCCTCTGCCCTCAGACAACAAAGGATTTTGGGGTATAAGTATTGGGACCCTGATCCCAAGAAATTAGATCACTTTTGGACAACAAGAAGAAACCTTTGCTGAGGAGTGGAACCAGAGCGACTGAGGAGAGACTATCCCTAAGCTGAAGTGCTGTTGGGGGATTGACCTGCATTGGTTGCCTGACTGCCAAAGAAAAGAGAAAGGAACTTTGTGACCTTTATTCGACTTGTGAAGGATCTCCAAGGGCTTGAGAGAAGAGCTTGCCTCCTGCTGAAGTCTCAGGGACAACAGACTTCAACCACCAGCTCCCCAAGAGTTCTTTGGAAGTGCCTGCAGCTGTTTTGGGCCTTCTAAGGGACTGCGTGTCGCAAGGAGCTGGAAGCACGACTCACAAAGAAGAAGCATGTCACAGTCGCAGCCGCTGCCGTCACATCACAGAGATGTTGCCACTGTAGCTGTTGCATTGCACCGCATCACAAGAAACGTCTCGCAACATCAAAGAAGCGTGTCACCGTCGCAGCCGCTGCCGTCGCATCACTGGGCAAGGGTGTCGCCGCTTAGCTGTCACATTGCACCACAGAAGCGCCTCACATCCACGGAGAAGCGTGCAGCCGTCGCAGCCGCTGTCGTCGCATCACTGAACAAGGGTGTCGCCGCTGCAGCTGTCGCATCGAGCGGAAGCGTCTCGCATCGTCGGAGAAGAATTTTGCCGTCAAAGGTGTCGCCGCCAAAGCCGCTGTCGTCGCATTACTGAACAAGGGTGTCGCCGCTGCAGCTGTCGCATCAAGTTGAGACATCTCACAACATCTGAGGAGCGTGCCGCATCAAGAAGAAGACGCCATCTTTGTTTCTTTGCACTGGATCTTCAACGCATCACTGTCTTTGCGTTTAAGGAGCTACTGCATCACCATCCCTGCAACACTTTTGTTGTAGAAGTGTTACGCATCTTAAGGTACATTGACTCAAAGTGTCGCATTTTAAGATCTAAACAGAACTAAGCTATTTCTACCATTTTAAGTACAGTATTGTGGATTTTTGTCATTTGTGGTCTTGTGTTAAATCTATAAAAAGAATACTTATTTTTAATATACAACTTGTGTTGTGTCCATCTGTAGTGTTGTCACTTGATTACTGTATGTGTTCACAAATGCTTTACACTCTGCCTCTGAGATTAGCTTGTCTGCTCGTGCCAAGCTACCAAGGGGGTGAGCAGGGGTTATTTTAGGAGTGTACCCCCTTACCCTGACTTGAGGCAAGGGTCCATATTTGTCACAAGTACCTACCTGTGCCAACTGGAGACCCCCAAATCTAACATGGATGATAAAAAAGCACTATAAAACGCCCAGTGCTAGCTGTTTCATATGGCGTTACTTTCTCCTCAGGCGGATAAGAAGAATGGAGACTGGAAACTGGAAACTGGGAAGGTGGGAAGAAACGGGTACAGGAAGGTGTGAGGGAGGGGAGAATAAACCTGGAAGGGAGGTTGAAAAATTGTGGACGGGAGAGCTTATGGGAGACGAGAAAAAGCATAGAATGAGACAATAAAGTCAGTATGTCTCAGCAATCTACTGCAATGTTAATGTTGTTGGGACAGTGCGGCCCATTTATACAATTTATTTATTTTATAAAATTTAATGCTATTTCATATAGCGCGAACATTACCCGAAGGTGTCAGAGCGATTTACAAAAGAACCAGTTGCGTTACATAAGGACTTTGGATTACATGAGTTACATAAGAGATACAAACAGAAAACATTGCAAATGTACAGGTTGTACAGTCACTCAAGCAAGAGATAAAAACAGATAAACTCGAAGATCACATAGGAGTGGTAGTAAGTACAAAGGTCTACTACATATACTAGTGGTTAGAGTTATATATATACACATTGAAAATTCACTTAGGATTACATTTTAACAGCGATTAGGCTTGGACAATTATATATTACATATTTACAGAGCAGGAAATTCTTGCCATCATTCAGGCAGGTGTTCAGGTGATGATGCACTTAGGGTCGGTGGACTTGGGTCCGTGGGCGTCCCCGAAGAAAATGTTACCTAAAATTACAGCTACATTGGTTCCTGGTTCCGTTAAATGATGTGTAAAACAAGACCAATGGAGCAGGCCAAGGGGTAAATTACTGGCAGGGAACACCATAAAGGTCAGAAGTTGACAAAAACAGTGGTGATTCCTGAGGTCACCCAGTGTGAGGTCGGTCACCCTCACTGCGTTGGACTGCAAAATAAAGACGTGAAGGGTGCCTCATTGGGATAATGCCGTGAAGGGGCAAGATTCAAATACAGGGGCAAACTGAGGGCGATGGTCAAAAAGCAGAAGGAAGGGAGGCGCTGACCAACAGTGAGGATCAGTCCGATTTTCAGTTGCAGCCGCAAAATGGAGGGTCCAGGTCATGGAGGTAAATACCTCACAACAAAATGGCCGGCAAAGTGTGCAAAACCGTTCTGGCTGAAAAGTCAGAGAACACCTACCCCAGGAACTCAGACTAGAGTGTCCTGGCACATGACAGCAGCAGGAAAACATGCGTAAAAGACCCATCAGTTATTAAAAAGCCAGGTTTTTAAGTTCTTCCTGAAAGAGCGTAGGTCTGTGGTTAGGTTCAGAGACTCAGGAAGACTCTTCCACAATTTTGGGCCTAGAAAGCCAAGTGATCTGCCTCCAGTGCGGGCACGGCATATTTTAGGCATGATGGCCAGGTTGGCATTGGAAGATCTTAGGGGTCTAGATGTTGTGGAGCGATTAACTCTATTTAGGTGGCCGGCTCCTAAGCCGTGGAACGCTTTAAAGAAGAACCGTTCTTTTATGCAGAGCCAGTTTAGAGACTTAAGAATAGGGATCATGCTAGATCTGGGTTTAGGTCTCAGGATGGCTCAGGCCGCCGTGTTTTGTACCCCTTGTAGGCGCTGGATAAGGGGTTTGAGAAGACCGGGATACAAGCTGTTGACATACTCAAGCTTTGATGTCACCAGTGCCTGCACCACCATCTTTCTGCTCTCAAGCGGTAATAGTGGCAGGAATTGTTTTTTCATCCGGTGTATGCCAAAGCAAGCATCAGTTAGATTTTGGATTTAAAATTGCATGGAGAGTGTCTTGCCTATAACAATTCCTAAGTTTTTGACTTTTTCCTTTTCCGCGGGCAGATCTTTGGGCCACCAAGAGCTTCAGTCAGGCATTTCTGCATTACCAAAGAAAACAACTTTAGTTTTGTCAGGATTGCACTTAAGCTAATTGATCTTAAGCCAGTTAACAACCTTTGTGAGGCAAGACCTAATCATTGCCCCGTCAAAGTCGGTTCCTTTTTCACATGTAAAAATCAGCTGAGTGTCATCAGCATAGGAAACAATTTTAGCGCCCTCTTCCTCTTCCAGAAATGCAAAGGAGGATAGATATACATTAAAAAGGATAGGACTGAGAATGGAGCCCTGAGGGACACCTACTTTCATGGCTGGAACCGGAGATGAGAAAGGGGGGAGCCAGATATCCTGAGATCTATTTGCCAAGAAAGAGGACTTCCATGTTAAGGCGGTCCCCCCCAGGCCCATGTTAGCAAGTCTCTTCAGAGCCTCGCATGTGGGACCGCATCGAAGGCCACCAGCAGATCGAGCAGGATCAGAACAGCCTTGCCTTCCTGGTCCAGCTTACCCTTGAGAAATTCAGTCACTTCCAGCAGAGCGGACTCCGTACTGTTAGCCCTAAAACCGGATTGGGACTCATGAAAGAGCTTCCCATCTTCAATGTGTTTTTGGAGGGCATTGTTTACATGCTAATACTTTGAGTGGAAGAATCTTAGCGTTCTTCCATAATTTTGGCATGTTACCTGAGGAGAAGGAAGCATTAAAGAGCTGGTTTACCGTGGGGTTTATGGTGGGAGCTAATATGTTCAGATTATTCGCTGGACATGGGTCAGTAGGAGAACCAGACTTAATGCTTTGGAGAAGGGTCAGTGACTCTTCAAGCTGAAACTCAGGGAAAGCGAGTAAAGATGGAGGATCCACGAGGTGAAATTTGCTAATACAACTAAGGTAAAAGGTCAGTTCTACCTCTGAGATGTTAGTGAAGGCCTGTTGGATCACGGAGATCTTTTTGTGGAAGAATTGAGCTATTTACTTAGACCATTCTTCCGTGCATGGCCCTTCCTTTGTGTCGGCTTTCTAGGCAGTAAAGGATTTAACTATGCTAAAGATTTTCTTACTCCTATTTTGAGTATTTTCTATCTTGATTCGAAAGAAGTTTTTCTTGGCTGCCTTCACAAGAATGTAATGAGCTTTTAAGGTGTCTTTATTCACCTTCCTGTCCTCAGGTAGATAGGATTTACGCCATTTCAGTTCCATTTTTCTACAATTTCTTTTGCTAGATCTGAGGGAATTGTTAAACCATGGAGCTGGTGGGGCCGACCTCTGAGGAGCGGGAGACAACCGGTACCGCTACATCAATGTTGGTTCGGAGCCATGAATCTATTGAGAGGGCATCCGAGTCAGGGAAGCCAGACAGCTCTGGTGAGGAATGACGGAGGGCATCTGCTAACATCGGAATGGATATTTTATCAAACGTCTTGTAATTAGGGATGCTCTGCACTGCGTTAGCCCGAGGGGCTGTGGCAGAGTTGGGAATAACACATTTTAATAGGAGGTGGTCAGACCAGGTAATGGGAAGAGGTAGGCTTATTGATATGTCAAAGTTGTGAAAGATTTGGTCTAGGGATTGGCCCTTCTCAGGGGTGGCCAAAGAAATAGATGGAAACATGTTGCAGGCCTGCAGCGTCTCCAAGGAAATTGTTTGAAGGTCTATTCCATTGTCCATATGTATATTGAAATCTCTCAGAATAAGGCAGTTGTTGTATTTTAAGGCCAGGGAGGTGGTGGCTGTATTAAGCGTATTAATAAATTATCCAATTGCACCGGGAGGTCTGTAAATCAGAAAATCAGCTGTGTTATGATGAGAGATAAGGTACAGTGGAAGCCTAGGGACTCTGCACCCAACGGATGGGAGAGCAGTCCAGTGTTTGATTGTGAATTATGGCGACAGTGCCCCCCCTTCCCACTCGGTCGGTCCCTCCTAAGGATTTTATAACCTGTAGGGATGGCCGAAGTGATAGTAGGGTTGGAGGCTTCAGACAGCCACGTCTCTGTGAGAAATGAAAGATCAGGCTGTTCGTCTAAAAGTAGGCCATAAATGTGTGGTTCATGCTTTTGCATAGTGCAACAATTTAAAAGGGTGGCCTTTAACCGCATGCGCGCTAGCGGTTTTCCCGCTGCGTTTTTCAAATTACCATGTTACATGACGAGCTCAGCTCGTCATCAGCGCACGGCACATTACGCTCATGACAAGCTGAGCTCGTATTCAGCCCCGAAGGGGTTAAGTCCTCTGTTTTCTTATTGTTTGTACCCTTATTGTTGCGCGGGAGGAACTTGGGTGCGAGTTTCCTGGGCTGGAAGAGAGACCAGTTACCCTTATTGCATCGAAGGTCTACTTCCAAGCTCAGATCAGCCACTCTACACTGACATATTGGTAGCCGCCTAAGGCTAAGCAGTTTTTCCCTATTGTAATACAGTGGAAGAAACTCACCGAAGAGGAACTGGGCAGCATGGCCAGCGCTGGATGCTGACGGGACGCTGATGGACGCAGACGGGCTTGCCTTTGGCGTGCCCACGGCACGCCGGCTGTGCGCATCCATTTGCACGAATATATATCCTAATGCCTATGATGCAAACTGGATCGCTAACGCAGCTGAGGTAGCGGAAACTGGGTGGGCAGAAGTGAGGAGCCCAATAGTAGCCCCAGCCCTACGCACAATTGGTGTATCAGCCGCTGCGGACCAGGACTGGAGGAAAAGCGAAATGCGAATCAGAGCAGCTAAGGAGTTGTAGGCAAGCAGAATCAGGTAAAGTGCAAGTGCACGAAGGTAGGAGAAATTGTTAAAAAGCACAGAGTAATTCAGCAAAACACATACAATTTAAAAGTATTAAAAACCTATTAGAAAGGCAGAAAACACTAAATCCTACTGCTGTCAGCTGCGCGCGTCCTTTTGCATCGGGAATATATAGGCTAATGCCTATGATGCAAACAGGATCGCTAACTCAGCTGAGGAAGCGGAAACTGCGTGGGCGAAGTGAGGAGCCAGATAGTAGCCCCAGCCCTCCGCACAATCGGCATATCAGCGGCGGCGGACCAGGACTGGAGGAAAAGCGAGATGCGAATTGGAGCAGCTAAGGAGGCGTCGGCAAGCAGAATCAAGTAAAGTGCAAGGGCGCATAGGTAGGAGAAATTGTTAAAAAGCACAGAGTAATTCAGCCACACATATACAATTTAAAAAGTATTAAAAACCTAGTAGCAGGGCAGGAAACACTAAATCCTACTGCTGTCAGCTGCACGCATCTGTTTGCATCAGGAATATATAAGCTAATGCCTATGATGCAAACTCGATCGCTAACGCAGCTGAGGAAGCGGAAACGGCGTGGGAAACGGGCTCACATTGAGTCATGAATTCAAAGCTGTTCTGAAAAGGGGCCCCCAAAATATGTTTGGCCCAGGGCCCCCAAAATCCTTAAGATGTCCCTGTTGGAGTTACTAAAGGTCACGCTGGACCAGGATAACGCCAATGTTCAAACCGACCACGATGTAACAAACCATTTTTGAGCTAAAGACCCCTGAGTTGGGGTGGTAACTAATTTACAAAGTGGAAGAGGTCCCCTTAGGACACTTGTACCTGTGTAAATCATGTTGGCAGCCTCGGGGTCGGAGGGGGGGAGTTTTCCAAATCTGAAAAGAAATGTTTAAACAATTTCTTTAAGGAATTAGCTGCTTTGGAAAAATGAATGGTTTCCATGTTTAGGTTTCGCCTTTCCAATGCCCATGCTGTGCTTGAGAAATCTATTGTTTTTAATATAAACTTAAAAGGGATTCACATCGTGCCTCCTCTCTTTGCTGGCTTCTCATTGGTCCCTGTGAGTGCCACTTACCTTTTCTCCATTTCTATTGGCTATAGCATATTTTCTTGCATTTAACAATGCTTGCTC
This sequence comes from Lissotriton helveticus, assembly GCF_964261635.1. Lineage (NCBI taxonomy): Eukaryota > Metazoa > Chordata > Amphibia > Caudata > Salamandridae > Lissotriton > Lissotriton helveticus. Next base: position 949,664,868 of record NC_136061.1, read on the forward strand.
CTCGTCTGCTTCTCTTATCAGTTTCCCACAGCCAAAATACTGTTATCATCAATCAATCAATTGTTTGTTAAGCGTGACTACTCACCCGTAAGGGTTCTCAAGGCGTGGTGGGGTTTGCAGGTTCCAGTCTATCAAGGAGGGGGTCTGTCAAAGAGCCAGGGTTTGAGGTTTCTTGCGAAGATGGGGAGCTATGTTGTTTGAGGTGGAGCGGAGGGTCATTCCAAGCTTTGGAAGGAGAAGGAGCGGCCTCCCGATCTGGTCTTTCTGGTGCAGGGGACCATGGCGTAGGAGAGCTGGGCTGATCGTAGGCTCCTTTGGGGTACATGGAATTTGAGTTGGCCGTTCAGGTATGCTGGTCCGGTGTCATGGAGGGCCTTGTGAGCGTGGGTGAGCATCTTGAAGGTGACTCTAGCTTCGATGAGGAACCAGTGGAGTGTGTGCAGGTGCTGGGAGATGTGGCACTGTTTTGGCAGGTTGAGGACCAGTCTTGCGGCAGCGTTTTGGATGTTCTGTAGCTTGCAGGTGAGGTTATTGTTTATTCTGGCATAGAGTGCATTGCCGAAGTTGAGTCTGCTGGTGACCAGGGCGTGAGTGACTGTCTATCTGTGTTTGAGGGGGGTCCATTTGAAGGTCTTATGTAGGAGGGGGAGGGTGTGGAAGCAGGAGGACGAGACGTAGTTGATCTGGCGGTCCATTTTGAGCTCTGAGTCCAGGATGATTCCCAGGTTGCGTGCACGGTCCGTGTGGGTGGGTGGGCTTCCGAGGGTGGGAGGCCACCAGGCGTTGTTCCGGGCATCGGGTTTGGGCACATGATGAGTACTTCCGTTTCGTTGGTGTTTAGTTGTAGGCAGCTGTTTTTCATCCATTTGGCGACGGCTTCCGTACCTTCTCGAAAGTTGCGTCTGGCGGTGTTGGGTTTGTTGGATAGGGAGAGGATGTGTTGGGTGTCATCTGCATATGACACAATGTTGAGTCTGTAGGATCTGACAATGGGGGCGAGCGGAGCCATGTAGACGTTGACGAGCGTAGGGCTGAGGGAGGACCCCTGGGGGACTCCGCAGGTGGTTGGTGTAGGGTCCGAGAGGAAGGGGGGAGTCTGACCTGCTGCGTTCTGCCGGAGAGGAAGGAGCGGATCCGCTGTGGTGGAACTATATTTTCTTAACGCTTTGCCTTTTACTCTTGTAGCATATTTATATAACAATTTATCACCCGGAGAGATTAGGTGATTTGCATAGAATCACAGGATGTTGCGCGGCGGGCCCAATACTCAAACCAGAATTCCCAGCTCTCAAGTCAGCAGCTACGCCCACTGCGCCACATCCTCCCCACTCCCATGTTTTCTGTCAGGGAGCTCTTTCCTTCTTCCAGATAATGATTGATGAAAACAGCTCTTTATTCACTACATAGGTGAAACCGATGCATTACCAATGCTTGTTTAATGCAGTCATAGAGATGGTGGTGTGCTGTCCCTTGCAAGCCACCATCCAGGTGCTTACAGCCAATCATAAAGGGTTGCAAATTGACACTTGCCTAATGACTATTAATTAGCCAGATTGTTCTACACCCCCCTGTGATTCAGTATTTTGTGAACCAACCGAACAGTACATTGGTCGCTTTGCAAAATACTAATCCATTCGCAAAAAGTATGTGCAGAATTTGCAACCACTTTTTGTGCAGGAAATAATACATCGGGACACTCATATTCATAAAGAGATGGTTCAGTCCTTGTTTGCAGTTTTACTTGGTGTAAGGGCCTGTTGAAATCTGCAGAAGGCATAATAAAATGAAATATGCTGTTTAGATAGCAGCAGGGTAAATAGTGAAGTAGCTTTGCTGTTTGCCTGACTACTGGCCAAGTAGTGCCTACTGTCTACTATTTATTCAACCACCTGGTGAATAATTAAGTTTCTTTCAAGTTATTTGCAAGACCAATGGCAATACAGTACATCATTTTTGCTATTGTGCCAGCTGCCGGGTAAATATTGAAACTTCTTTGGTTCTTGCCAGGGTACTGGTCAAATAAGATATAATTTCTGCTATTTAGCAAGCCGCCACCTATATAATTAAGATTATTTACTATTTGCATGACTTCTGGCCTACTTGTTGTTTTGCCAGCAGCTAGGCAATGAGTGAAGATTGTTTGTTTGCTTGACTGCTGGCCAAATAGTAGAAAATCCCTGCTGTTTAGCCAGTGGCCAAGAAAATAGTGAAGTTTCCTAGTTGTTTGCACAGCTGCTGGACAAACAGTACATAGGGCCATATGTATCACCAAACTAGTTTGCATTTCCTAAATAGCTAATTTTAAGGAATCGCTATTTAGGAATTGCAAAATGGTATGTATGAAAAAAATCGCATTTTATTTGCGATTCCTTAAGCTTCCTTATTTGCGAATTCGCATTTTGCGAATCCGCAATTAAGGAATATTTTCCAGTGCATTCCTATGGGCCAGGAGGCCCATAGGAATGAATGCAAAATAATTCTCAAATTGCGAATCCACAATTTGCTAATCACAATTTGAGAATTATTGCAAGGGTGCAGTGGTGTCTCAAAGACACCCTGCTGCACCCCTGAAAAGAACATGTGCGTGCATATGGCGCACATACATGCCCTATGGGCATGTGTGTGCATCACATGCCACCTTTAAAAATGCCAAATTGTGCATTTTCGGAAGAATTCGCAAGTTACCATCAACTACAATTTGGTGATAATTTGCGAATTCTTAACCACAATTCGCAAGCCAAAAATGCTACATACATAGCATTTAAGGAATCGCAAAATTGCGATTCCCTAAATGCTATGGAAAAATAAGGAATCGCACAAGTTTGCAATTCCTTATTTTGGGAATGTTTCATACATCCCAAAACATGCAAAAAGGCCGTTTGCGATTCGCAAAGGCCGAAATTCTGCGAATTTCGGCCTTTGCGAATCACAAAAGGCTTGATACATATGGCCCTTAATCTCTATTATTTAGTCACTGGCTGGTTTAACAAAAGGGTAAATATTTAAATGTTTCTGCTATTTGCACAATTATCAGCCAAATTGTACACAATCTTTATTATTTCGAAAGAGGCTCGGTGAATAGTGAAGTTTATTTTCTATTTTCAAGTCTACTGACCAAATAGTAAATAATTTCTACTATTTAGTCACTGGCCATGTAAATACCAGAGAAAATTCACTATTTACCCTACAGTCAGGTAAAGAACCACTACCAGAGAAATACCTTCCCCAGGAACACTTCAGTAGCAAAATAGAGTCATAACAGGGAGTTAGAGGCCCCCCTCACACACCTAGGCCACACTCTGTATGTTTCGCGTGAAATCTGATGGCACAAATATGGTGACAATCACATAGAGATGCTGCAACATACACCTCCAGACAACAAATAGTTCCCCCAGGAACACTCCAGTAGCAAAATAGAGTCATAACAGGGAGTTAGAGGCCCCCCTCACACACCTAGGCCACACTCTGTATGTTTCGCGTGAAATCTGATGGCACAAATATGGTGACAATCACATAGAGATGCTGCAACATACACCTCCAGACAACAAATGGTTCCCCCAGGAACACTCCAGTAGCAAAATAGAGTCATAACAGGGAGTTAGAGGCCCCCCTCACACACCTAGCCCTAGTGCTACCGCATTTGCTGCACTGTTGACACACACGCCCCTGCTTAGAGGGCTCTTGTTTCATTTTTCCGCCACAGGTACAGTAAGAACAGACAAGAGGTTTTATCATACAATAAGTCCACAAGTATTTTATTAAATACACAACTGTACAAAAATATAAGACATTAAGTGACAAAGCAATATTCCGAGCCACAAGAGTGATTGGAAGTGGAATGAGCTATAAAATTGAACTCTTCAGTTGCTTTTCCGAGAGTCATTGTGCTGCAGGTGTTTCAAGAAACAAATGGGAGAAGGTGCTAAAATGTGAATAGCGTCCATATCAGCCTGCTGGCTACTAATCCCTCAGTGATTACTGTTTGCTTATCTAGGGCACAGACAGCTAAAGCAACTCACACAAGGATAGTGGTGTGCCATGAGGATGCAGGATTTGAACTCCAGAATGCCCACTTCCAGACCAGTTTTTCTCCACCATTGCAGCCCATTAAATCATAGGAAGTTCGCAACAGGCTAGCATGTAGATGCCTTCTGTAGATCATGATTTATCTTGACTCGGGGCCTTATGTACAGGTATATTTTAAGGGAAAAGCAACAGTTTAAGTTTCAGAGCTGGTAGTTTTATTTGGCTTCCTCAAGAGATTAGTGTTCTTGGCGCTACCAACCTAAACAAGAGCGAACAGAATTATGGACTCTGTGACATCGCATCTTCTGCTACAGTCTCTAACAAACATAAATACATTTAGTCCTGTTTACGCTTTTATTTACAGGCGTCTAGAGAGCAGCAGCTAATCGAGGCCTTAGTGGGGGCCCAGAGAGGATCCACTTCCGGGTTGCAGAGCAGAGATGGGTTGTCACAGTCCAGGCAAAGGGAGGTGATGCCGGTGCTCATGCAGGTTTCCGGGCCAGCACACAGTAGTATTCGGCCACAAAGTCCACCTTCGTGTCCATGGAAGTCACGCCCAAGGTCTCCAGAATCCTGTGATAAGAAAAGGACACAAATGAGCATCAAGATGTGTCTTTTGGGTCCATGGCATTGAGATCGGGCACCAGATCAGACAGACAAAGTTCTTCTGGAGGGAAAGTTCAAACAGAATAAGGGGCCCTGCACTGAGAGTTCTTCTTAAGAAAACTGAACACAAAACAATTAACCCTACTCCAAGAATTCATGTTAGTAGAGCTCATACCTAGACTGAGAAGCCCTGGAGAACTCTGGCATTGATAGTAGGACAAGTGAACATACATCATAATCAAGTCTCCCAGTTTTTACAGCTAAAGACAGACAGAAAACCACTGGCTCTTTGTATTTGTTAAATGTGGAAAAAAATAAGGGTCGTATGTAGAGTTTGGTGGATGGGATACTCTGTCACAAATGTGGTGGACATAATAAGTGCGTTCTAGCCTATAGCCTAAGTTGGACAGTCTTTTAGGCCAAAGCCTCTGCCAACTGAGAAAGGAGTATAATAGGTTTTCTAATGCAGCTTTAAACAGCCTCAGATGTGCAAGCATTTATACTGCTTTGTGAAAAAAATTATGAGAATATTGCATAGAAGTCATGCATTGTACATGTCCTCTTTTAACAGTAAAACGCTTCAAGCTTTGAAGTGCTTCTGTGCCCTCATCAGTTAAATAAAATTAGAAATGTACCAGGTGCAGCCTAATTTTTTTCATAAACACAAAATAAATATAAATAAAAACAGTTACAAGTAACAAAATATAAATTTGGATAAATATAGGTGGAAAAGTAAAAAAATAAATCCATAGAACCGGGAGCCCTAATACAAATATTGGAGCGAAAAAATAATTGAGAGTTTCACAAAAGTAGTGATACGTGGCTGTATCATGCTGGATTGTTCGACTTGAAGTCACTGCTAGAATACAACAGCCAGCATATGTCCCTTTATGTATATTTGTGAACCTATTTGTTATCCTTTTATTTGGGCTGGTTTGTATAGTGTCATCATGTCTACCACTTAAGTGCACTAATAGACAATGGGAAGAGTCAGTGGGCTTTGGAGGCTTGATGAGGAGTGGTGCATTTGCATCCAAGCGGGCCATTATGACTACTACGTCTTCGAGCAGATGTCTGAAATCAACTTTATATTTAACCTTCAACCTTAATTGTCCAAAATGAGTGTCATATGAGGCAGCTAATCTCAGTCCTCAGAACAGCATTCGGAAGGCTTTATAAAAGGAAACCATAATTTCAATGTAGTATGAGAGGTACTTTTAAAGAAAACCACATTACCAATTACCAACTACATATAATCAATATGGTCTTTTATTTTGAGATAACAATATTAAGTCTAGTTTTCTATTCATCCTTGTAGGGGAGTTTTGTAGCAATGCCATAATTAAAAAAGGTGTCATACAGTTAGTGTGTAAATTGAGCAGGTGGTTTTCCGTGCTCGGTCCTGCACTAAATTGTCAACACCGGCACTTATGACAGTCTGCCACATCGTGCTGCTGCTGTATGTCTAAATATAAGCAAAACAATAGCTGTTTATTTATATAATATACTCTTAAAATGACTAATACATGCCACCAGAGCAATTCGTATAGCTTTGAGGGCCTGGAATAATGTGAATTGTCACTGACAGCACTGGCTGGGGCAATGGGTGGTACAAGGTGCCAAGCTGCAGTGAACTCCTGACAGGGGCCCCAGCATGTATGTTTTCACAAATTCAGCACTGCGTACAGTATAGCTGAAATCTAGATTCTTAATTCTTTTTAAATGTGGAGTGTTTCAAAATATCGCTTTTTAACCAGCCTCAACAGACTTATGGGCAATTAAGTTTATAGTTTGCCTTTACTAGGCTAACTACGCCACCAATTAATTCATATATTAAAAGCCATGCATCCACCAGAAAATTGACTACAAACAAAAACAGAAAACATGTGTTGCTGCAAGTTAAGTGGCACCAAAAGCTGTTTTATTTCTATTCCTTCTAACTTTTTAAAGGATAACTTCTGATTTATTCGGGTAGAAAATATATGGTGAAATCAAAAGTAATTTACTTTATTATTGTTATTTTAAAATTCTTGAATTATTGTTACTGTGTGACTAAAAACAGTTTTTGAATTCTCAATTTCTTACTTTTTTTGTGTTTTTGGCAAGAATTCTTTTGCTCCCTCTGGGTTGAGAGCCTTGTAGGTCTGGTACATGTAGAGAGACTCAAGGAAACCCATCAATTCTGTCACTGTCATAGGAAAAGTCTCAGAAATGTCATCAACTCTGCAAAAAAAATAAGTTGTATAAGGTTATTAGTTGAGTCAAGGAAAGCAGTGTAACAACAATCATTTGGTGTGACACTGAAGAGAAAGGGGATGCACAACATTTCAGTGATATAAAGCAGGGGTTGGAAAGGGCAATTCATATTATATGATTAAACAATTAAAGAAATAATATACATACATGTGTTATGTGAATTAAACAAAGGGGCACTCTTTATTCTTAGTTAAAACAAAGAAACAGGACAGGTGCAGAGTTATAAAATGACTACTTTGATTGAGTACCATTTCAAAATAGCCTCCATACTATGGAAGATGGTACCTATTTTTGAGCGCCATTCAAAGATAGCTTATATAGCTACGTTTTTACACTGTTCAGCTATTTTATGGATGTTACTGTTCCGAGAATTTGTGACATGCATGCTCACAAGTAGCTTTGCCTAGAATGAACTGGAAGGGACAGGGGCTGCCCCTGGAGAAACAAATAAACAGACGTGCATAGACCTAGGAACACTCAGACACACAAACATGGACAAGCAAAGTACATTCTCTAACCTCTTTTTGTCTGTATATGGTACGGCTTCAAATATCAGCTGGTATTTGTTTCGGATATGGATAAAGCATTCATGGGCATACTGAAAGAGGAACTCCATGGCCTGTAGAGAAAAAAACAAGGCAGTCATTGTGCTGCAGCATATTCTTGACTTCTAGGTCTACATGTCTAAGGCTACATGCTGTCACATTTACTATTATAAGACAGTTCAGTGCACAACCTGTGGGAGCAGATAGCATGCATTCAATACATTTAAATTTGAAACTACATTTCATAAATAAAAATAAAGGTACCAGGACAGGTGTAAGCCTCTTAAACAGTTTTGTAAAGCCGGTCACCTGACATTGGCACGGTGGTCCAATTTGAAGTTTCTATTGACATGCATTTTGGAGTAGATGAATATTTTGGTGGGTAACAATAGTTCCTTTTTTGACATAAAAAAGAGTTTAACTGTTAAAAGTAGGATTATCTATGAGCTATCCATCTGAAGCTTGGGTCATACTTTGAGTCATGATAGAGTATGAGTACTACATTATCTGATCTGTTGTAGTGCCTGGTTTAGTCTATCAGTTAGATTCATTTGTAGGAACAGATATTTATAAATTCGAATCCAAGAAAACTGGACTGAGACTTCCTTCCAACGCAGATTCACATGGAAAACAGTTTAAAAAACTGTCACTTAATTTTCAAGTCTGCATTATTTCAGGTCTTCATATATCTTGAGTTGCTGTCAGCATGAGGGGCATGATGTTATGCTATATCATCATTTGCTATTACCCTTTCATTGTACACTTGTATTGTTTACCTACTAGGTGTCATTTGCATAAGGCGCTGAGATTTTCATTGGACTGGTGACTTTGTTTGGATGTAGTTGTATTTGAGTAGGGTCCTTGACTCGCACGTTAAGATAATGGAGAGAATTGAGTTAGAGAAGCTGGAGGCATGAGCAGTGGATCGTGTTTAACAGACTCCAAATATGGATTTAGGAGGGATATAGGGGCAGTGGAACAGTGTATTAACCTAAACCTTCTTATTGGTAAATATACACTAGCCAAGAGGGAACACATCCATCTCTGCTTCGCAGATTTAAGTTGTGCCTTCCATTGGGTCAGACATCCTAAACTATGGGGAACAATGATTGAAATGGGTGCCCCTGCTGATATAGTATCTCATTTGTCGCAATTGTATTCATCTCTGACTGCACAAGAAAGATATGGGATTGAAGGAGAGTGAATCACAAGTTTTGAGATTTCTAGGGGCATCAGGCAAGACTGTGTCCTTGCACCCTTTCTTTCTTCATTGTACATCAATAGGATGGACAAAATATTACAACAGGTGAACGCTGCTGTTTCAAGAATTGGTTCCCGCCCAACCAGTATGCTTGTATATGTGGATGATGCAGTATTAATATCTAGAACGGCAAACGGTCTACAACAGCTCATCAATGCTTTTGTTGCATACATGGAGCAGAGGGATTCAAAACTAAACCTGACTAAACCGTTTGTGATGGTCTGGGAGGGACTTTAAGTTGGTTGAGGTCCAAAGATTTACATATTTGGGTGTACTTATTACTTATAATGGCAATTGGGGCCTCCATATAGAAATGGCAAAACTTAAGTTTAATAGATCAGTGGAGGCTATATATTCAGATTTCTAAGAAGATAGGAAATAAACCCATACATGATATGATAAAACTGTACAATAGTACGTGTATCTCGGCTGTGTCTTATGGGGCAACAGTGTGGGGCATGGCAAATGTCTTTTCATTACAATCTTGTGAAAACTCATTTCTTTGCAGACTGTTCACAGTCCCTAGGTCCATGTCTGTTTACAGTACACACAGAGAAACTAATGTAGCCTCCCTTGTATACATAATACATATTAGGACAGTAATCTCTTTGTATAACACGTGGGGTGAGAAGGGAACAAAGTTCACAAGGGACATTATTGAGGACTGTTTAGCCCTTAAGTATTCTGATAACATTCCCTGGTTAGAATACAAGGGCAAGTTGCTCAGAGACTTTGATGAAAATGTATTAGTTAAGAACCCTGTTAGCATATTACAGTAAATAAAGAAGGAATTGAAAATGTTATTTTTAGAGACATAAGGCTATGCCAGAGAAAGCAGGGAAGGGAGAAAATGAGTGTGTTGAGATATATGACCGGACCAATCCAACCAGGTTTACCTAATAAAGGTAACAAAAGTACAGAAAGACTGAATCTGATTAGATTGCGGATGGGTACCCTACACCAACTAGTGACATGTCAAAAAGAGGAAATATGAAGAAAAACATATCCCTAGGTGCCCATGTGATGGGAAAGCAGCTCAGTCTACAGTCCTTTTTATGGTCTTTTGTAGGTTTTATGATGATATCAGATGGATATTTTTATGACCCCTCTTTTTAATAGAGAAATGTATTTTCTATAAGGATGCAATGAATTTTATATGTAGACTTGAAAATGAAGTTGTCTGCAGAACAGTTGCAGGTTATAGCTTGCAGGCAGCTAAAAGAAGGAAATCATTTGCTTTCTTGAAAATGTTGGTTTATGAGGAAGAATGTATTCGAAAATTAGGAAGTGGATGCTAAGGACGGTACGCTTTTATTATTATTTGATCTTTATGGATATGGTTTTAACTATTGTCTTCATACTAAAATCTTTGAGCTGCAATGTACAACTCTATCTTTAAAGTTTTTCAAGAAAAAACGTTTTTCAACCATGTACCTTTATGGATTTAAAATAAATGTGTTCAAGCCTGCCAGAGACCTTTGTAGTGTACTATGTGTAAGGATGGATATGCCAAGGTAAATTGCAGTTTATTTTGTGCCTTCCGGGGTGAACAGTTGTCCATTCCTCAGCTTGAGAAGATGGTCCTCCAGATTAGCATTTCAACCCAATAACACAGCATTAATGCATTGTTGTGAACTTTAGGGTGTGGTATGGTTACGGTAACTTGTTCTGAATCATTATAAGATGGAAATAGTTGCTCAGAATCTTTCACCTCAGATCCTGACCAGCATGTTTGTAAACTATAGATCCAGAATTAGTTTTGTTCCAGTCCTCACCTCCTTAAAGACGGCGGATATACGCTCTGATCGGTCCTTATAGTGCAGCGGAATGTACCCTGACAGGGTGTGCAAAGCTAGGCAGCCATTGGGTTTGAGTACGCGATCCGCCTCCTTCATGAACTTTTCGAAGTTGAACCAGTGGACTGCTGTAGTGGAGGTGACCAGATCCACAGACTCATCTTCAAATGGCAGCTGGTCTGCTGTGGAGATGCTATAAGAAGAGGTGAGAAGCTCTGAATGTGAACACAAAAGCATTCCAAACAATCATTATTTGTAATGTAACAAGACAAAAAGATTTGCACTTTGCATGATCTCCAGGGATGGTGAGTTAGACGTTACAACTTCCTAGTCTTAATCTGTACATATAAATTGCACATGTAGTACGGTGAGAGAACTTGTAGTTTTATTTAGTGTTTTGCAGAGCAGGGTATACTCCAAAAAGTGGTGAATGTCCTGTCTGTGGTACTTAGAATGCCATGGACAACAATGCACTTGAAACATAATAAAAGGCAGGAGATCTGCAGCTTCCTGGGTGACGGTCTGCACCTGCCCAACTCTAAATAAGCCCCTTACTGTCTCATTTATAGCGCTTTTAGGATTGCATTATAAGATTGGACTTACCAGTAAGAAATGTTGGAGTCCAGGGTGTTTTGTTTTGCTTCCGAGATCTGAGCTTTGCTTAAATCAACTCCAACCACTTCCTGAAAGTATGGTGCCAGGCCTCTTGTGCTCTGTCCTGATCCACAGCCAACATCAGCTACGAGAGCAAAGGGGGGCTGTCTCTATATATGGGAAAAAAGAACACTCCATCAGGTTTCTTTCCCCTTTTCTTGGCCTTTAACCTTCATTAGGCTACTGTGACAGTTATACACACACAAAATACTACCTAAAATAGGGCACATTCACAAACTATATTTTGTAGTTTGTCAAGTAGATATACATTAGTACTGCTCTGGCCTGAGACCTGTGCTTCCGCCTATGATCTCTTTTCTTTGTGAAGATTTATACCACACTACTTGAGATCGCTTACGCATAGGTATGTGAATTGGTAATAAAGGATAGGGGACACTAGTGGTAAGGGTGCGAAAATGTGGAAGAAGTAATACTAAATGGAAGGGGTTAGGGAAGTTTAAGGAGGAGTTTGGGGTTGGGGAAGTTTAAGGATGGGATTTGGACATGCTAATGCGGAACCCTCATTCGCAAAAGAGTAATATAACTGCCGTTCTCAAAAAATAAACTTTTACAGTTACTAATGCCCTGCCTTGAAATAGAACCACTTATGGTCAATCACTGGTACTGCAACAACACTCCCATAGAAATCAAGGGAGGCAAGAAATTAAAATAACACCCCCTATAAACGAATGTTATATTTTAAAAATACATAATTAACAGAAAATTTGATCAATATTTTAAAAATACATAATTAACATATTATTTTTTAATGTAATAATAAACCTAATTTTGAATTGAAATGATTAAATTAAACTTATAAGGTTAAAAAGTTAAATGCAAAACAGTTTTAAATTGAATACATAACTTTTAACCAAGTTTACTAAATATTTTAAAAAAATGTTAGTGAGGGCAAGTACATTTTTAAATTATTGTTGAAAATTAATGTTTATGGATAATATGAATTAAATTATTACATTAACATTATTTTATTATTTTGTAAATAATACAATGTAATTATACATTCAGCACTCCAATGGAGTTTATTCATGAGTAACATTTATTGAGGGACACAAGAGCAAAAAAATTCAGAGACAATGCCTTTGTCAAATTAGTAATGCAGTGATTCAGTACATGATCGGTAAGTCTGTAAATGTGTTGAGCGAATGGCATGGAGTAATCAGGAAACTCTAAATGTATTTAGGCATACTGTTGGGTAACTTAAAACAATGCACGCCTTTTCTTGAGTTGTGTAATGTATATGTGAAAATGATCAGCAGAGGCAGAACATTTGGTATTTCATGGCATTTTCTACAGTGAATTGCAAACATTCTCAATAGTTATGATCTCTCTCACATATTGCTGTTGGCGACTCACTGGCACCAAATGCCAACTTAATTTAACTACTTTCATTAACAGGCAGAAAAAAAATATTTTATAAAAGGTATGCACAGGCCTGGAGTGAGATTTCCCTGGTGTCAACGCCCTATGCATGCAAAGTAACACTTTTTCGACAAGGAGAAAATATCTGGGGCAACTTTATACATACAGTGCACCCAGTGCAATGAAAGAAAATGCGCTATATTATGATGAATGCACTGCCCTCAGGGCAGACGCAAACTTGCGCTACCCTGGGGACAGTGCATTCCTGTGAAAAACAGAGCAGCTGCTTTGAAGCTGCTTCGTGTTTTCACAGTTCAGGCGGTAGCCCGCCTGAGTGTGCGCATCCTTGTAGATGGCGTACTGTCAGTGCACCTCCTGAGAGCTTCTTTGCCTCTGCACGCACATATGTAATATGGCGCGGGCACAGAGGCAAAGGGATTCCCTCATTTACATGGGGCACACCCCCATGCAAATGAGGGAACGGCCTCTGAAGATCGGTATTACAGAAGGGGCCGCACAAGCATCTGCTGCCCCTTATGTAATACCAAAGTGCCCCTGGGGTGCGCAAAGCAGGCATAAGCGGGCATTACTTCAATTGCAATCAACCTACACCTATCAGAATCCATTTTGCTGTTAAATGAAAACCTATAACTGAAGCATTGCATCCCTGGCGACAAGGAGTAATCGACAAACACTAACTTCTCTCTTCTCCTATCTCCCTTTGCTGCAAGTACATTAAAGCTTTGGTCATGTGTTGCAGATCATAGGTCAATGACCTGTGCCATTTTGACAGTCTGGATCCCCACAGGGGCCCAACAATTACATTGCACTGTGAAGCAGAGGCACCAAGAGGGCTCATTGGATGAGATTGCAAGCTTCCATTTGTTGTCACAGTATACAGCTGTAGCACCTGTAGAGTCTTTTGGGAGGGAAAGGTGCTATGGTTTGCAGTTTGAGAGTCCAGTGCTGCACTCCAATCATGTTAATGGCTGAAAAACGAAATTGCATTGGTTTGCTCCCCAGGCAAATATGAAGATTTCCCTCTATTTTGCCTCGGTCCCCTCTTGATTTCCCCCATCTGCCCTTTAGAACTCGTCCTTAGCTCACCTTTTCCTTGAGGTAATTGTAGACCATTTCAGGGATCTCTGGCGAGGAAGCAAACCTGTACTTGCGGTACAGTTGTGCATGCTCTTCACTCTTGTGGGAGTGGATGCTTGAGTTGGAGATGGCCCGCTCCTGGAAAAGTTCAAATAAATAGTCTTAGTTGTGTTTTCTTGCTTTACCAGTTAAAACACATACTTCATTTGTTTTCTCCATTTCACATTTTTGCAACACATTTTTCAACAAATTTACAAATATTGTTCCCGACAAAGGAGTACTTAATACCATTGGTTCCTGTATTGTACGGGATGCAGCACAAACGTAATTACACTAGAACCTGCGATTCATCCATAGTTATAATAGCTTTTTAAACAATACAGACCATTGCACTGTGGAAGAGGCTCCCTATGAAGATGGTGATAGAGGGCTTACAGCACTGTATGTGTATGGGTGCATCATACCCATGGTTTAAACGCCCCTGCATATGTTTCACTATTACAATGTATTATGTTTATTAAATGCATTTTTTCTACACGTTAATTAAGAAATGTAATGTGCACTTTTAAATAGAATTTTCATGTATTAGAAGAGACCATCATTTCCATATGCACAAGTGTGCAGGATGATATTATATTCATATAATTGTAATTGTGTGTGTTAAAGTTGCCTGCAGTCTAGGCCCAGAACTGCAGGTTGTTGACAGTTTCATTTCCTCTGTTGCTAAAGAAATAATTGAATGTATCTTTATGTGTGCCAGAACAGTAGGGTCTCACCCACTGCAGCAATCGGAATTCCACCTCGTTATTTAAGTTTAAGGTGATACCCGGAATGTCTTTGAAAATTCTGAGAACGGTAAGGGTGGATATATCTGTGCTTGGCCTATCTGAACCTCAAGGCCACTGGAAAACAAGAAGATTTAATTAAAGAACACATGGAAAGTTACTGAAACACTTTGCAAGTGAAATAATTCTTCATGTGATACCTTTGGAGGGGGCTGAAGTGTGTTTTTAATATGATTGGCAGGGACAGAGAATCAGACTTCTAGATTTTCGGAGGAGAAGCAGCATCTTAAGAACGATCTCCATAGCCTTAAGCTATCTTGACCCATTTTAACGTGAGTACTTCTAAGGAAGTCTACACGTGCTAACACCTTTTGGGAAGAAGCTAGGGTACTCAGCTCAGATCCCTGATAAGAGTAGTGTAGAGAAAGAGAATTGATGCTTTTCTTCCTAATGAATAAGGAACTTGACTCAGCCTCCATCCTGTGTTGTATATTGATTCTCAAATGTATCACCTTATGTCTTCTGTGCCGAATGAATTATATGCACAGATCCGGATCTGTATTGATTTTTATATACCTATATTCATTGATTCTCAGATGCGTATATATACAATTGTTTTTGGCATTATAATAAAATCCATAAACTGGAATTCGGAGTCTGTGGTCCTTTCACCTGAGTAAATTGTAAGTATAATTCTGTGGTGTTTATTCCCCTCGCCAATTTTAGTAGGCAAATAAAAGATCATCAGCGCTAATTTCTGAAGAAAAGGCAAGGGCAAAATTTAGTGTCACCAATGGTTTCTCCAGCCTCGGGCAGGATGCATGAGTTCTCACAGAGGCTTGACATTGATCCTTACCTTATGTTAGAACTATCACTACTCAGTGATGCAAAATTCGTATTATCGGGCTATTTGGTCAATAATTAATGTATTTATCTGCTTTTTTTGGAACAAGATGTTTAGAGTTTACATTTATATACTCCCGCCTCGGTTCCTACACGTTCTTGTAAAAATTCCAAAAATGGGAAAACAGTTGAATTTAGTAGACCTGGTTTTGTGTCTTCTTTTGGCTATTGTAGCTTCGTAACTTATATTTATATGAAGTACACCTAGTTGACAATGGATCTCTCTACCGGAAGTAAAATAATAAACAGAGCCATTATTGATGCTTGAAAATCCCCTCACCTACCTGTGCCCGGCACCCCTGCACCTGCTGCACTGCTGGTAGCTATGCTCCTGTTACAATCCATATAACTAGATTTACTATGCAAATGAGGTGACTCTGTAACTATGAACCTGGATAAATACACTTATTATATCCATTTTTTTTACCTATATTCTGTATTTATAATAACTGCTTAACTTCACTAGGCAACAATAGTAACAATTATATTGTAGTGTATGTCCAACTATGTAACTATACATATTTTGTAACCATAGTCACTGAGTATTTATACTAAACACATCATCTGATTACTGTTCTGTGTAACCATATGATGTGGTTATACTCAATGTGTCTCTGGGCAGAATGTAACTATGCTGCTGATGCAACAATGTGTTGGCTATGCATCTTACTGTGTAGCTGTAACTATATTAACCTTGTAACTATTCAACTATAGTAATTGTGTTAGTAATTAAAATGTTGTTTTCCATGTAAGAGGTCCTTAGGTAAGACAGTGCGTTTCATAATAATTTAAAGAGAGTGGCAATGTTCTGCTCACTCTGCACCTGAGCACAACATGAAACTGAGTATCACATGAGGCTGCCCAGCTGATGTTGGGGCACAGACAGTATCTATTAGTCAGTGGCGTAGCTAGACCTGAGACAGCCCAGGGCGGTAGCTGCGTTTGCCGCCCCGCGGCGGGTCTCCTTGAAGGGGGGGTACTGGCAAATCCACGGATTGCCGCTCCGTGACGGTGCCACACTGAAGACGGCAGGTGAGAGCTGGGGAAATGTAATTTTGCCATGTTGTCACCCCCCTCTCATTACTTGTTCTCATCTCTTCTAACTCACCCCCTTTGTTACCTCTTCCTCACCACCTTGTGACTCTACCTGTCTACTCTACCTCTCTCTTTCTTTAACAGTCTTTAACTAATTTATTTTTCTACCTAACTCACTCTGTTCCTAAACCCATTGGTGTACCCACTCCACCCACTTTCTCTTCATTTCCTCCTCCTTAATTATAGCTCTCTCTAAACACTGTGAAACTTTACATATGTTTTTACTTTTCTATCTCTGCATAAATCTTTATTGTTCCTCTTTTCTCTAGCTTCCCCTCCCCCTTTTTCTTTTCTATAATATCCCTATGCATCTATCTTTCTACCGCATCTCTAATTCTACTTCCTTTCTCTCTACTTCGCCTCTTTTGTTAAATTGTTCTCTTCCCTATCTCTCGTGCCCTCCCTTTTCTATGATTGAGACGAGTTGGAGGTAAATGACAGACAATGAAGGGCACAGATTGAAAGAGCAGAAGAGGGACAAGATAGGGATGAAAAATAAGGGGGAAATATTGCATTTCATTCGATGGAATGATGAAAATCTTCCCAGCAGTACTCTGATTTGCTTTGCTGCATTAAGGACACCAGTAGTGAAGGCGGATGCACTCCTCGTGACATTTAGCCGATAATTAAGCTATCATTTTAAGTGCTATTTGCATAGGATTTACTTGATTATTAGTTCACTAAATAGCCACCGAGTTAGCCTACCTGCATAATTAAATACTAATATTTTCCACGTAAAATGTTATTGGTGCACGTTAAAAACTGGAGATCCGAGTGCAAACAGAAATGGATTTATCAATGCTTGTTCAAGATTTATTTTACTACTATTTGTCAGGCAGAAAACAGGCAGTTTCAACTTTCCGTTGTTTGTGTGCCCCATATTGTTTTAAGTTTCATATATAATGCCATATTATTTGGCATCACCTGGTTTGAATTTTAGCAAAATGGGTACTAAAATAAAAGTTGCACCAGCTAGGGTGGTGCTCAAAATATTTGTTACCCAGAGCCCCATAAATCATTTTGATGTCCCTGAGAAAAAACCTTTGAAATGAGTGCTCGTTAAAAGCCATAGAATGCTCAGAAAAAGCCATAGAATGAGGACTAATCTATGGAAATCAGTGCACAAACACCAATTCAAGTGTAATGAGGGATCGAGAGGCAACAGAAAAGGATAGCTAAGAGCAGTAGCAAGAAAACCATTTAATGATTGGGGCAGTGACCGAAATTCATTAAAGAGGAAATGGGATGGACTGATGCCAATCTGTGACTTTTTCCAGCCAATGTTCTATAAACACCTTTTTTTGTAGTCGTGATTGCAGCTTGTGACCCGCATTTTACTAGGAACATAGCCCATCAAAGATTGCCACTCTTATGCAGCTGACTCCTCTGTTATTTGCCATTTTACAGACAATCTCTTGAAATAAATACCCCCCATTTTGAATGTCACCTGGGACCTGCCGGTAGCAGACTGAGCCCTATTGTACTCAAGTAAACAGCTCTTGATGTTTGAATTATATTCAAATGTTGTTGTGAGATGGCCCTACGGCCTGGGTATAACTTAACTTATTTGTTTGCAATCTACAAG
Organism: Lissotriton helveticus; assembly: GCF_964261635.1. Lineage (NCBI taxonomy): Eukaryota > Metazoa > Chordata > Amphibia > Caudata > Salamandridae > Lissotriton > Lissotriton helveticus. Next base: position 949,682,858 of record NC_136061.1, read on the forward strand.
TCACAGATTTCTGCATGATTCCAGTATGGGTTGCAAACTCCTAAAATTGTGCAATGACAAAATGCAGATCATGGGCTTAGAATAAAGAGAAGGACTTTGGGGTAATAGGTTCTACCCCACTGATCTTGACACCAACCTTCAGCCGAGGAAGCAGTGAAAAGCATGGCATAGAAAGCGAGTCTTCACTTAAAACTTTAACCTCTTACTTCCACCTCCACATGTTCTTCTAGACAATGGCTTGTCTCACCCCAACAGGTCTTATATGGCCCATTGTAAAAGTCAGTCAAACTATCACAAACTCTTCATGTCGGGTTCACAAAATTACTTCTGAATACGACGCAGACCATTCAAAACTCGAGTGCAGCTCAGTGTTGCTAATTTAAATCATATTACACCTTTGCAGCCAACCACAATAAGCATCTCATGGAAGGGGAAATATGACAGACTTTCATCCTTCCAAGGTCAAAAATGGACAAAATTGCAATGAGTAACAATATTACCTACCGTTGAAGCACCTGCTATGGATAGTTTTGGGCAGTGTGCTGTACACAACAAAGAGCTATGGCACAGCAATAGTTTTGCTCTGTGTGTGATATAAATTATTAGCATTACCTTATTATTTCTTCCAGCATGCAAAGCACAGCTTACCTTTGGTACATAGCTTTCAGGTTGCGGGAAGAAGCGATCTGGGTGTGCTCGGATCTCAGCGCCCAAATTCTGCATTCTGAGGAGAGATAGTGCCTCAAGTGGTGTCTGCCAGGCGCTAGAAGGTGAGACTGTACCATCCTGCGGCTCCTGCAGGTATTTATGGGTAAGGGAAGGTAGGGCGGGCCGCAGAATGAGTGGCAATGCTTGGGTGTGGGTGCCCAGTGGTTCTGGGAAGATCAGCATTAGGCACCCGGCCAGGAAAACAAACCCTCAAGCCAGGGGCTTTCCCAACACGCTGCCAGGGCTCCTGACAAGGAAAGACAGCTCACATTGTGCTTGTATTCACTTCCGCTGACATGCTCTGCATAGATTTGTCCTAAGGCATTCCATGTCTTTTTTAAAGACACTCTTCATATGTATTTAATATTGTTAATGCAAATTTATTGAGATGTCAGAGTGCAAAAGAAGATAAAGATCATTTTATTTCATGACAATAAATTAATGATATTATAAAAGTTAATGTGCATTTTAATGATGGTAGGGGAAACAATCAGTCCTGGTCCTAATACCCTGTGATTATGCGTGTTCTAGGAGAAGATATAACTTCATTAGTGCATCCTATTTCAGCTCTTTGGGAGCTCAGTGCGCTAGAAACATGCTGGAGACATTAGCTAGCAGTTACAGGGCTCTAGATAATCTCCTGTTAGCTACTGGAGGTGATGGCAGCCTGGGGGTGAGATACTATTCCTGAGTGACTGAAGGTATTGCATCTAGTGTGGGTTTGCCCCAGATGTTTATAGTATAGTAGCATCTCTTTTCAAATCAATTTTTCATCACACCACTGAGGAGTGTCTGCCACACAGCAGCACGACTACCAAGAAACTGAGATTACCACATAGTCCCAGAGACGTAGCTTCAGGGGGGTGTTTAGGGTGTTACACCCTGCCCCCCCAAAAAAATTTCCCTGATAAATGATGGGGCCAGGTGCATTCAGTCAGGTATTGTGAGATCTCAGTCGAATTTTTACATACAACACAGACAAATCCCAAACACAATCTCTTACTCACTGTTTTGAAACTCTTCAAAAATATTGGTTATTTAACAAAATATTGTTTTTCTCCCTTAGCACTCCTACCAATTCGCATTCCTCTACCTTTCCACTGCCCCTTAGGCTCCTCTCCTGCGCCCTGATTGTCATATTATGTCTTTAAACATTTATATGCCAGCCGGATTGTCGGAAAATCTGAAGTTTATATCCCCAATTTTACTGACCAAGCTACACTCCTGCATGCTCCAAAATGACACTGGCTCCCCCCTGCAAGACTGAACACCGTCAAGAACTGCTGCAACATCCAAATGCCATGCTTCTAGCAGATAGATCTCTGATGGTGAACAACACACAGCAAGCCTGGACATTGTCAGGCTTGAAGCAAATAAAGCAAAGACCAGAAGTCAGCTCCCCCATGCTGCACACCATCACAGCATAGACCTAGCATACAGCTTCACTCCACTTCTGGAAGAGGATGAAGACTCTCCTATTCACAGACGCCTTATCCATAAGCAGATCCACTGCGTACCCATCACAGGAAGAACTGATAACCAGTCCTACCCGACCTCTCCTATTGTACAGTGCTCTGTTGCTGTATATATACTTTCTGACTATTTAAACACCCTTAAGCTCATACAAACTTATATATTGAAAACAGTCATGTAGAAAAATGGGTTTCAAAGTCTCAGATGCCAATTATGTCTGATCACTAGTAAAGGATTCAGAGAAAAGGTTCACTAACACAACATCGTTGTAAAAAATATCGATGTAAAAAATATCCAGTAAAAAATATAGACAACAAAAATATTGACTCCGATATTTAAACAAGTACAAACGTATTAACAAAAAAAATTTGATGTAAAAAATATAGATGCATAAAATTTCGACTTTTATATAAATATAAAATAAACTAATAGATATTCAATATATTAAATATAATATTAACAAAATAAAATAAAAGTAATATACATTTTATTAAAATATAACAAATACACTTAATAAAAAAATAAACACACAAGCATAATAATTTAGACACATATTTACTTTAAAACATTAATTTATGTTAAAAGTTTAAAATACTATAACAAATAAAAATATATATTATTGATTTAAAATATAAAAAATAAAATATATAATAAATTAAAATATTAAACTATTAGAAAAATATTTAAACTTACATTTCACAATACAATCAGTGCAACAGTAGGGAAAGTGTTGGATAGTGTTGGATAGCAAAGGGGTAAAAATAACTATTTCCACTCCAGTGAGAGCAACAGTAGGGAAAGTGTTGGATAGCGGAGGGGAAAAATCCCTATTCCCACTCCAAAGAGTGCAACAGTAGGGAAAGTGTTGGATAGCGGAGGGGAGAATAACTATTCCCACTCCAAAGAGTGCAACAGTAGGGAAAATGTTGGATAGCGGATAGGTAAAAAGTAATATTGCCACCCCAAAGAGTGCAACAGTAGGATAAGTGTTGGATAGCGGAGAGGTAAAAATGACTATTGCCACTCCAGTGAGTGCAGCAGTAGGGAAAGTGTTGGAATAGCAGAGGGTTAAAAATTACTATTCCCACTCCACTGAGTGGAGTGGGAATAGTAAAACAGAACTCTACTTAATCTGAGGTAGAACTATAGAGCCAAAGACTAACATTTACAGAGTTGATCTTAATTCTCTTCTTTAAAGGTGTGCTGAGATCATGATCTTTCTTTTCTATTTTCTCCAGTATGGAGGTTCATCTGAAAAATACCCTTCCTTAGTCAATTCATATTGTGCATTTCTCCACACTTATTCCCAATGTGTCTGCTGCTGTTTCGAGAGCAGGACACCTAATCTCAAAATCATTCCCAACTGACATCCATCCCTCCCCAAACAGCTGCCATGTTGTCACTCATCATTACCATCTGTGCTTCTGTAAATCAGTCAATCCGGACTGCAGCATCTCTATTACAGACTACACAGTGTGGCTATCTGCCTGGTGGCAGTGTGATGCGGGAAGGCTCAGATAGCTGCAGGCTGATGGAAGTTGGAGCCATGTTTGATCCATGTCAGGCCACCATTGGGAATTTGGGCACACTGGCCACTTCACTGCAGTTTCAGCATTGTCAGCTCTTTACCTCAGTTGCATCCTGCTACTCTCATGGCAACATCTCCTGGTGGGCCCGTCATGTGTGCCTGACAGTCCGCAAGTAAACAGATTATCTTGCTCCACAGTATAAACATACCCTGTGATCCCAAACTCTTTAATATTAAGTATACCATAAGATCATACATCCCACAGTAGCTCTAAAGAAGACAAAAATGAACAAGGAACTCATTTAGTTTCCTTTTTCCAGATGATGCAGAATTGCTACACACCACCTTCTTAATATGATGCTATTACCTCAGATACATTTGAGAACTGCCTAGTTTTCTTACACCATTGCACCCAAAAAATTTGAATTGTAAAACACACATAAGTGGAAGACTAGATGATGCACGTCCTTGAGATTGCTACACATGCAGGCGTCGCCTCATGACTACATGATTTATTTAGAGCGATGATAAATGGTTGTGCGGAAGCAGCTTCTGGATTTCCCTGTTACTCAACTTTTAAATGTTACCGGAACATTGAAGAGAGAACATCTGTCTAATATCCAACTATTTCCACAAACATGCCCTTCAAATCATGTATTCATGAAACTCTGCTTCTAAACCATTGACAGAAGTAAATATGGAATAGGAAACCTCTCTAAGAAAAGCTCTGCATAGGTCGCGACCAAAATGTGTAGTTGATCTGTGATTGAAAGAAGTACCGTCGCACCCTAATTCTCACTCCTTTCCATGTTTCTCACCTGTCTTACATCAGGACGTGATTGAAATCATTTCTACTATTAAATCAGGCTCTCCCTTGGACCCCTGTCCTCCGTCTGTGATGTTAAAGCTCACAGAAGTGATTTCCCTCCCTTTGACGGAAATCTGCAATAATGCATTCCTTACAGGCCAATTTCCTAGTATATGGAAGAAGGCTGTGATTAAACCCCTTTTAAAAAAACCTTCCTTAGATCCTACTGCCGTCGCAAGTTATAGACCGATTGCGTGCCTGCCCTTTCCTGCCAAAGTATGCGAATATCTGATGAATAGGCAGCTCTCAGAGTTCGTCGAGATTCACCAACTTCTCGACGAAACACAGTTTGGGTTCAGGAAAGGGCATGGAACAGAGACTGCCTTGATAAAGGCCTCTGATGAGATCAGGGTGATCATGGAACAGGGAGGGGCGGCTGTCCTTATCCTTTTGGATCTGTCAGCAGCCTTTGACACGGTCGACCATGTCACTCTTGTCGACCGTGTCACAGCTTTGGGGATTAATGGTCGGGCCAAGGATCTTATTTCATCTTTCCTGGCAAACCGTACCCAGACAGTAAGGCTCGGAGACTTTTACTCTCCCATCTCTGCACTCCCTTGTGAAGTCCCACAAGGCTCCTCGCTAAGTCCTATGCTCTTCAACATCTATGTAGCGGACTTAGCGAGGATAATAAAGGCCTATGGGATACAGTTAACATCGTATGCAGATGATACCCAGCTGGTGCTGGGCATCCATAAGGATGGCCTTACTGTAGCAGCCAACTTCCAGAAAGCTATGCTTGAGGTCAGTACTTGGATGGCCTTGAACTGCCTTAGGCTTAACTCGGACAAGACCGAGATTATGACCTTTGGAACACTCTCCCCTGAATGGTCTCTCGGTTGGTGGCCAGAAAAGCTTGGCCATCCACCTGTCCCAGTGGATAAAGCCAGAAATCTGGGAGTGATCTTTGACAACAAGCTGGTTTTTGACCTCCACATTAATAAGGTTGTGTCATCTTCATTTTTCATTTTGAAAAAGATTAAGAAGTTGCTACCTTACCTCCCTCCGTCAGCTGGGAAGACTCTGGTTTCTACCTTAGTCTTCTCAAAAATAGACTATGGGAACGCTCTCTTCCTCCACACTCAGAAGCGTGTCATAACGAAGCTGCAATCCATTCAGAACGCGGCTGCTAGGATTCTTCTCAACATCCCTCGCCGCAAATCTACCACTCTTGGTATTCGTCAGCTTCATTGGCTGAGAGTTGAGAGCCGCGTTAAATTCAAGGCCCTCTGTATTGCTTATAAGGCCATACATGGCATAGGACCCAGGTTCCTGATCGAAGCCTTTCAGCTGTATACTCCCAGAAGGCAATTAAGATCGGCCAATACCAGTCTCCTGCCGGTGCCACGTACAAGATCGGTCACCTGGGGAGACAGGCGTTTTCTTGTGGCCACTCCAAAACTTTGGAACCTTCTGCCAATGGCCATTAAAATCGCTCCGAATCTGATGAGTTTTCGCAGGCTTTTGAAAACATGGTTGTTTAACCAGTAAGAAGATGGTAGGATGATGAACTTCAGTTGCTCCACAGCGCCGAGACACCTCCGGGTATTTGTCGCGCTATAAAAGTTGCGTAAATAAATAAATAAATAAATAAATTGCACTGGAAAGATATTTGCCCAGGACTCCAGCACTCATCGACATGTTCACTGGTTCATTCATCACATCCATGAGTACCTGCTGCAGTCACATACGTTGCTGCTACCATTGGATTACCCAATAGTTTATCACCAGATCAGGAAGATGATGGGCTTCACAAGTTGCTTCTATCGTTGACTTGTTATTGAAAATGGACATGTATTCGTATAGTGAATAATCAAAATGAATTGTGTAGTCGTTTTCTGTGATTACCATAAGTGTTCAACAAATGAAATATGAGGATTGGTATATTGTATTAAAAAATAAACAACAATTTTCGCTCACTCAAGACTAACATTCAGATTGCATGCAGCTCTAGGAACCAAGCATAGCATGTCATATTTCTGTCCACCAAACCACTGTACTGTAACAGATGCATGTAGTATTCATCAAAGCAGAAGGTGCATTGACACTGGTGCTGTTAGCATTGGGAATTGCTTAATACCCTTTAAAGCTGTAATTCCCGGTAAGAGAGGAGTAGCTGTTTCATGTATCATATTTTTGGAATGGTAATGATAAATCCTCTTTATTGGTAAAGTTGGGTTTAACATAACTATTTTAGAAATGCCACTTTTAGAAAGTGGACATTTATCTGCTCTGTGTGCCTGCAGCCTGTCTCCGATACTTGTCAGGATTGGGTGACAGCTAAACTTTGTGCATTTCCTCTAGACAGCCATAAACACAGAATGTCTGATGTGTCTGAGTATTCGTCTGCATTCTCATGGCTCTTCCTTGGCAGGAAGGGAGGGAGGGGCTGACACTTAAACCTGACTAGGCAGTGCCCTGTCCCCTCACAAAGGGTTGATTACCCCTACTGATAGTCTGGAACCAGGGCTGGGAAGAAAGTGCCTTTGTGCACTTCCTTCAAAGATCCTACTTTGAAGTCACAGACACTTCAGAGGCACAACTGGGTATAAGTACTGGGTCCCCGACCCCACCAAATCAGGCACTACTGGGCGTGTGAAGAATTCTACAGGAAGAAGGACTACTGTGCTGCTATAAAGACTGCCACTCTGCTGGACTGCTTCTCTGGAAGAACATTTTTTCTGCTCTGCTGTGCTGCCTTGCTGCCTGCTACCTTCTGCCCTGCTGAGGAGAAGGATTGGATCCATCTGAATTGAACCCAGAGTGACTCCAAGGGCTGCTGGCTTGTCCCCTATTCCAAAGTCTCAGGGACATCAAAAACGTCCCTACAACCCTGCAACAGCACCTGGACCTTACCATCTGTGGGTCCTGCCCTGCCAAGTGGTGGTTATCCAGAAGTGGATCCCTAGAAGTGTGATTTTCTGTGTTGCAACTCTCGACGCTAATGCATTGTCACCGTTGCGCAGATCAGAACCAGTGAATTTCACCCGGCAAGGCATTGCTCATCCTCAGTGCTGCTCAATGCCGAAGCTTCCCTGAGTGCACGGCTCATTGGAAATGCTTTGCCCATCTTCATTGCTGCTCGATGCAGAAGCTTTCCCAGAGTGCGTGACTCAACGACGATGCATGACCCATCTTCACTGCGGTTCGACGCCCAAGCTATCTCGACATCAACGCAGTCCCATCCAAAGGTACTGTTCTCACTGGGCCAAGCCTGGTGCCTATATCGGGCCCCACTCGATCGTGATCGCCCTGAACGTGTGCATTTACGCTGGTTAAGCATTACGAGATATCCCCAGTTGGCACTTTAAGACTCTAAGCACTGTGTTTTCAAATATTCTTCAAAAATGCTCAACTCCGGGCAAGATGGCCGCCGTGAGGCTGTGGTAAGAAGTCGCTCCAGACCTCTCCTCCCTGAGCCACCCAGATGGTAGACAAATAAAGATAACTATACTCCTCTATGGATCTGAGCGACTGGCTGCAGAGAGGACCGCACGGATACCGTCCCTCACACCCAGTGGCGAAATAACAATTCAGCCGATTTTTGCAAAGAGTGCTGAGACTGAGGACTGCGCTTCGTGATCAGTGGACGAAGCTGGCAAAGATGAGTACACGCCTGCTTAAAGATAAGGAGAAAGCAAAAATGCAGCAAGACGGTACACCAAACACGCAAGCAGTAAGCGGTAAAGGCGCTCATGGCAGCGCGAAGGGGGCCAGCGCCGACCCAGCCTCTGGATTACAACAGCAGCTTCGAGGGTCTGGCGCCATAAGAAAGACAATCCCCCCGACACAAAAAATGAGGAAAATGGAGAAAGAGAAAGTAGAAAAAGCCGCGATGGCAGAGATGCGGCTAAATCGCGATGCAACAAAAGCGCCCGTTGCTAGGAAAGATCAGCCGGTGGACTTGCCAAGCGAAGATTCTATAACTGCGGCAAAACAGGGCGTAAATAAAGTAAAAGACGCTGCACTGAGGCAGCCTACCTTGATGGAAGTGCTCACTCCGAGGAGAGGCTCGCTGCCTGACATGGAGGTCGCTGCTCGCAGAGGCGTCCTCGAGGACGCAGTGACCGAGGAGCCAACAGACACGGACGCTCATTGCGTGGAGACAGCGGTTGCTCAGCAACCTACAGAACCGGCGGCAGCACGCAGCGGTAGCAGAGGCGGAGAAGCAGCAGCCGGAGCCGGGATCGAAGTACTGAAGGTAGTACAACTTGCGGGCCAAAATGCAAAAGTACAAAAAGAGGGAAAAGGGGCTTGTAAAGACAGAGCTCCCACTGTTCTGATACCCCAGCATAATTCTGATCTATCAGGAAGCGCGGATATGCTGGCAGCGCTAAATCAAATGGAAGCTGAAATGTGCATTAAAAATTTAAAGGGGAGAAACAATGAGGGCAATTCTTTGCTGGAAACAGGAAAATCTGTAAAAACAGGCGCAGAAAGCAACGTTGTGGTACTGGAGAAAAGAGAGGGAACCTCGCTGGAGGGAGAGTGCTTCTTCTCCGTAAATGAGGACACTGGCACCACTCAGTCAAGTAACGAGGCTACAGAGGAGTCAGAGGAAGACGCAAGCTCGGGCTCAAGCTCATCTGTGAGAGATAACACACAGAGAAGGAGGAAGCCAAAGGGTAAAAGGTATGGTGGAGGGCTGGATTCACCTGGAGCAGGGGGAAAGAGACTGGTTTGGGATTACTCTGCAACATCCCTTTCATATCCAGAAGAAGGCACCCCTCAGGCCTCCGGTAATACCCACACACCAACCCAGTATATGGCCCCGTTTGACATGATCTGCTCCACTCTCAAACAGATGCAGGGGGAAGCAAGGTCGGAAAGCCGGAGGGCTAGACAGGCCACAAGGAAAATTCAAAATACGCTCAGAAAAGTCAACAAAATATACGAAGGCCTAAGCGAGAGAGTGACAGAGGTGGAGGTTCGGACTGGGAAACTTGAGGATGAAGTTGGTGGTTGGCAGGACTTTAAAATGGAGCAGGAAAAGCTGTCAGTTGACCTACAGTGGAAGCTGGAGGCTTTTGAGAACCGTCAGAGGCGGAATAACATACGCATTTTGGGAGTAGAGGAAGGTGCAGAGGGAGACGACATTATGCGATTTGTGGTCAATCTGTTGAGAGGAGCGTTTCCTGAATCACAATGGGAATGGGAGCGAGAGATACAACGAGCGCATAGATTTCCATTTACTATCAGGAAAAACCACGGAGACAAGAGACAGACAGCTCAATATACCCTGCCTAGAGCCATATTGATCTATGTCGGGAACTATCTGCTCAGGGAAGAGATAATGGACAAGGCTAGACCGGATAAGAAAAGATCCTTTGAAGGAGTCACCTTCTTTGCCAGACCAGACTTCTGTCACGTAACGGTAGAGAGAAGATGGAGGCTGAGGCAGCTCATTAAACCCTTTCAGGCTATGGGCTCTGAGGCCTTTCTCTTATTTCCAGCTAGACTCAAAGTGGTTACAAGGGGCAGAATTAAAATTTTTCAATCTGAGGTAAAAGCCCAGCAGTACCTGGAGGAGATTAAGGCACAGAAAGGGGGCTGAGAAGTTCAAAGGACAGTGAAAGAAATGGGGGATTTTGTTATGAAGTGGGATGGAGGGTCGGTTAAACTGCTTGGGTAGCTCTCTGTAAATGAATAGGGAATTGGCACAGAGGAGTACAAAGTACTCGGGGTGTTGGGTTCAGGGGGGGGGGAGCGATCTCCACAGACTGCCGCGGCTACACATAGGTCTTCTGGACCTATTTGCCTGTAAAAGGGGGGAGGGGGAGGGGTCCAGAGCCAGGGCGGGGTGGGAGTAGGGGGTGAGGGGGGGGCAGGGAGGGTTAAAAAAACAAACAAAAGGGTGAAACTATGGAAGAAACAGCACAAAAAAGCACAATTCAGAACACATGGAAAGAATTCTTATTGCGAGTCAACAAATGAAAAGATGAGACCTCATGATACATATCAGGCTTTCTATGAGAACAAAATGCTTGACACGGAATGGTTTATGGAGTTGGGTAAATTATATGAATTAGGTAAATGACCTGTAGGATAGCTACTATTAATGTGTGCGGATTGAATGATCTGGGGAAAAGATTAAAGGTGGCGGCATTGCTTAGAACACTTAAGCTGGATCTGGTTTGCCTTCAGGAAACGCACGTTGAATATTCCAAGAGTTACTTACTGAGTCACCTAGGGTTTTCGGTACTGGCAAATACTATGCAAGAGACAAAACACAGAGGAGTGGCGATACTAGGAAGATCCACTGACGTAGAAGTAATAAGGAAGTCAGAGGATAAATGGGGAAGGTGGGTCATAATAGAAATAAAATTCAAGGGAGAAAAATGCACCATAGTCTCGGTATATGGGTCTACGGAAGACGATCCGGACCTTTTCCAATTCTTGGACATCGAGCTGGCACTGTGGCCTGAGCCAATTGTTTGCTGTGGCGATTTTAACATTCATGATCCCACTAGCTCATTTGGTCAAATTGGGGGCATATATACAGGGAGGAAAAAGAGAACCCACAGGGCACTATCAGATATGGTAATAAATAATTCTTTAGTTGATCCGTGGATAATAATAAAACCAAGTACGGATGGCAGCACGTTTTACTCAGCCCCGCATAAAGTACTTGTGAGGCTGGATTATTTTTTGATTTCACACTCCCTGCTATCAGAGGTACAAATAGAGAAACAGCCTCGGATTGTCTCAGACCACAGTCCCTTGGTTTTAACGATTAAATTGGGTCAGGCACAAACAAAAGATAGGCAGTGGACTTTTGATAGAGCCCTTTTGAAAGATGAAGGCTATAGGAGTCACATGACAGGATGGATTAGATCATACTGGGAAATTAATAAAGACTCAGCCCCAGTTGGAGTTGTGTGGGACGCCTTTAAAGCAGGAGTACGGGGAGAAACGATGAGTTATGTGTTTTCAGCACAAAAAAGAACGAGACTTAAAATTAGCGAAGTGGTACAAAAATTGATGAGGGTGGAGGAGGAGTTGGCGCAGGCTGTAAGAAATAGGGTACCAATAGAAGATCATCTGCTAAAAATAGTGGCACTTAGGGTCGAGGTGACGGAAAGCATCTCTAAAAAAGCAGTTGAAAATTATCTGACTAAAAGAGAGGATGCTTATGAGTTGAGCGAGAAGATAGGCCATCTTTTAGCAGTACGCACCAGACAGAGACTAGCTGCATCAGATATTGCTGCGATCACGAACGAGAGTGGAGTTTTGGTAACGGAAGTAGACAGAGTGAGAGATGCATTTAGGCAGTTTTACGAAAAGTTATATACCAGGGAAAGTACGGGGACGGTGGGGGAGATGGAAAGTTATCTAAGGGAGGCTGCCCTACCAGGTTTGACGGAAGAGGAGAAAGACAGCCTGGACTCCCCCTTTGTCCTAGAGGAATTCATCATGGCTTTAAGCACGCTTCCTGCTGGCAAAGCTGCTGGGCCGGATCAGATTCCGGTGGAATTTTACAAGGTCTTTCTTCAAACAGTGGGTTTGGAAATGTTCAATGTCATGATGGAGGCACAGAAAGGGGATAAAGTACCTGAGACATGGGGGGAAGCAGATATCATAGTTATTTTAAAGAAAGGGAAAAATCCAACACTACCAGGGTCATATAGACCTATCACACTGTTGAATGCAGATGCGAAGGTATATTCCAAGATTGTAGCAACAAGACTGGCGGGAGTAATAGAGGGACTGGTAAGTCACACTCAGCATGGCTTTATTCCTGGCAAAGGCACAACGCAACACATTAGACAAGTCATCACAACATTTGATGCAGCAAACGGGGTGGAGGACTCTCTCGCAGCACTATTTTTAGACGCCGAAAAGGCATTCGACAGAGTTTCTTGGGATTACTTATGGCAGACACTAAAATGGAACGGATTTGGAATTAAGTTTGTAACAGCAATGAAGACACTGTACAAAAACCCAACTGCAAGGATTAGAGTAAATAGAGGCAAATCATTAGCGGTTAGGATTGGGAGAGGGACTAGACAGGGCTGTCCAGCATCACCATTATTATTTGCTCTTTACCTAGATCCCTTGATAAGGAAAATTGAAAACAATATAAGAATTCCCCCAATAAGGCTGAATGGATGCGTAATAAAGACACTAGCCTACGCGGATGACATTGCTATCCTGACCCCTAATCCTAGTATGGCCTTAGTGGAAATTGAGACCGAAGCCCAAAGATTCGGGCAAATATCTGGTTACAGCCTGAACAGTTCCAAAACCCAAATTGTATGCAACCAACATATGCTGTTCAATGACCAAAGAGTTGTGGACTCAGCTATGTATTTGGGGGTCGCAATTACATCTAACTTAGACGAGTTGGTACAGAACAATCTTGAGCCATTCATGTTAAAAGTCAAGTCTGATCTAGTAAGAATGAATAATCTGCACCTGTCATTAGTAGGTTGCACTAATGTTATAAAAATGCTAATACTGCCGAAATTTTTGTATTTTTTTAGGACGATACCATTATTTTTCGAGCTAAAATGGTTTAACGATCTGGAAAAAATCCTGAATAGATTTATATGGGCACAGGGCAAGACCCGAAGGGCGTATCGCTTTATGTCCCTTCCCAGAGAAAAGGGGGGGTGGGGGGTGCCCGATTTTAGATTATATTATTGGGCATCTGCGCTCCAATACATGCGTGGATTGATAGGGGGGGGAGGCGTTGACGTTAGAACAACGAACAACTCATCCAGGATATATGCCATGGTGCTGGGACCGGAGGCAGACAATTCATTCCTTAAATGTATTGATTTGGCTTATTATAAAATAACTAGGTTCAAGACAGTACAAGCTGCAATCAAGGTTTGGATTGCAGTGATGAAAAAACTAGGGTTGGGCCGATACAACTGGTATACAAGACTATATAAAAATATCTCCCTCCCAAGACAGATCTTCGGTGACACTACAATGGCAGTTTGGGTAGAAAAGGGGATAGTACAACTGGGGGATGTGAGGAATATGGAGGGGATGATCCAATTCACAGATTTAATGACCAAATTTGGGTTAGATAGGAGGGATCTTTTCAAATTCTTTCAGCTAAGAAGTTTCCTTGGGGACAAGCAAGGCGGAAGTATAGGCTTTGCAAAAGTAGAAATTCTCGAGAAAATAAGACTGGGGGGAGATTGCTCAATACGGTGCTTTTATGCAAAGTTGTTAGCAGGTAAACCAGATGATATGGATAAACATGGGGAAAAGTGGGCAGAGAGGCTGGAAGGGGAATCCTGCTGGTTTAAGGAGTCGCTGGATCTGGGGCGCACTCTCCTATGCTCAGCTCCGCTGCAATCCCAGCAGTATAAAACACTCTATTCGCTCTACTTTACCCCTGCAAAAATAGCAAAATGGGGGGGTACCACAGGCATCACCTGCCCAAGATGTTGCTCCCCTGGTGCAGATCTAATACATATGTTTGCAACATGCCCACAGATAAAGACAGTGATAAAGGATATAGAGCAGTTTCTGGATGCTACCCTTAATATCCAGGTCACTTTAAAACCCCCAGAAATACTCCTTGGGATAGTTACGGATATTAATATTATCCAGAGGGAATTCATCTTTGTCGCAATGGCAGTCTTCAGGCTATGCCTGGCTAGGGCTTGGTTAGACAAAAACCCCCCAGGAATGCAAGTCTGGTTGTCAAACCAGCTATCAACTTATAATCTGGAAAAAAACATATACGCTCGGAAAGGCAGGAAAGGGAGGAGATTGGGATCAAGGATATGGGATCCCATATTACGATGGAAAGAAGGATTGGACTTGTGAGATTTGAACAGGCAAATGAAACAAGCTAATAATTTTGAGTAGATGTTGTTATGTTGTTCAACGAAATATTAATTGCTTTTTTTTTTTTTTTTTTTTTTTTTTCTTTTTTGTATGTATGATGCAATACAATAACGTATGGTTGAAGAATTTGTAATGAATTGTGTAAACTGTGCAAATTGTGCAATGGCTTAAATAAAAAAAAATAATAAAAAAAAAATAAAAATAAAAAAATGCTCAACTCCAGTTCTACTTATTGGATGTTTGTTGTTCCGATCTTTTTTTTATTCATAAAACTATTGTCTATTTTTTATAACCTGGTGTGGAGTCCTTTTTGTGGTCTTTTAAGTGTGTTACTATAAATAATAATACTAATCCACATTTGTAAAGCGCGAACACACACCCGTAAGGGTCTCTAGGCGCTGAGTGCCGTCGGGAAGATTAAGTAAGCTATTGCCCAGAGTCACATGGTGCTGGGCTAACCTGCCGCCGGAGCCGGGGATCGAACCGTGATCCCCAGATTCCAGCGTCAGTCACCCTGGTTGCGGCGCCACACCTCTCCCCATGTTACTATGTGTATTGCACAAATATTTTAAACATTGCCTCTATAGATAAGTGTGAGTGCTCTGTGCCAAGCTACCAGAGGGTGACCACAGGTCATCGTTAAGTGTGTATCTAGCTTACACTGATTAGAGTGGTAGTCCTTATTTGGACAGGGTGCATGACTCTGCCATCTAGAGATCCCATTTTTAACAGGTGCCTACAGGCCTGGGGGGGGCTACTGAACCCTGATTATTGCTGTATTTTATAATTGAAACAGGAGCCATTGGGCCTATTTCGTTCCTTGCACTAGGGTACACAACATCCTATTGATGCAATTGCTGTAACAATGAAGTTGTCAGGAATACCTGAGTAATTGGCATTGTTAACCCCTTTGGTGCTCATGACGGAGTGGGTCAGTCATGAGCACCAGTGCTCATGCCGGAACTATTCTGTCATGAGGACAGAAGCACAATATCCCTCTGCTGCAAACAGCAGAGGGATTTCTATTTTTTGGGGGGCCTCGGAAGGTGGGGAAGAGCTTCCCCAACCTCCTGGCGCCCTTCCCTCAATTTCAATCTAACGTTGATCGCGCACCTAGCATGCTGTCGTCATGTGATTGAAAACAAAATTGACACTTAGTTTCAGTTTTAGTGTTTCAGTGCTCATGGGCTATCTCAGCCCCCTGAGCACCTAAACACTTGGGAGGGGTATCGTTGGAAAGGGGAGAATCTCCCTAGTGGATCCCTGCTTGGGGATCATCCCAGGAGGGCCATCCCCAAGCAGGGATCCACCCACTAGAACCAGGGAGGGGGGAGCGGCCCCCTGGGCAAGGGCCTTTGCTCGCTCATATGTTTTTGGGCACAACAGCCTTTGGGCAGTAGCCCCCAATCGGGCCAGAAAGCCTACTAGAAACCAGTATTTCTTTTTATTGCCGTTGGGGTGGGGGCTGCCTAAAACGGGCATGGCAATGCCCCCACCCCCCCAGAAAATGTCAGCCTTTCTGCCCTCCCAGGAGGCAGACACAGACAGAAGCCCCCCAATCTGCTTCCCGGGGGGGGGGGGGGGCAGAAAGCCCATTAGAAACCAGGGATTTTTTTAATTGCTGTTGGGGTGGGGGCTGCCAAAATGGGCATGAAAATGCCCCAACCCACAGTGAAATTCCAGTCTTAGCCCCCCTGCAGGGGCAGATGGGGGCAGTAGCCCCCAATCTGCTTCCCGTGAGGCAGAAAGCCAAAACAGGCATGGCAATGCCCCCACCGCACCCCCAGGGAAAGTTCAGTCTTTCTGCCCCGCCAAGGAGCCGATGGGGGCAGTAGCCCCCAATGTGCCCCCCTGGGGGGCAGAAAGCCCATTAAAAAACAGGGATTTTTCTTATTGATGTAGGGGTGGGGCTGCCCAAGATGGGAAGGCCAATGCCCCCACCCCCTCAAATAAAATGCAACAGTCTTTCTGCTTCCCCCAGGGGCAGATGGGACAATAGCCCCTGATCTGTCCCGGGGGAGCAGAAAGCCCACAAGGCACCAGGGATTGTTTTTTTTAATAATGTAGGGGTAGGGGCTTCTCAGAATGGGCATGATAATAACCCCACCACAAAAATAATTACTACAATCTTTCTGCCCCTCCCCAGAGGAATATTAAGGCAATAGCCCCTTATTTGCCCCCACAGGTGCAGAAATCCCACTAGGCCTCAGGATTTTTTTTTTATTCTGGGTTGAGGTCTGCCTAGAATGGGCATGCCTTTGCCCACACCTCCCAAAAAAGGCCACAGTCTTTCTGCCCCCCCCCGGGGGGCAGGTGTTGGCAGTGGCCCCTGATCTACCCTCGGGGGGGGAGGGGACAGAAAGCCAACTAGGCGCAAGCGATTATGCTGAATTTTTTTATTCGTGGGGTGTGGGCTGCCCAGAATGGGCATACCAATGCCCCACCCAAAAAATAGCCACAGTATTTTCTGCCTCCCTTGGGGGCATATCGGTCCACCCCCCCCCCTCGGATTCCCACCTAGGGCGGCAGAAATCCCACTAGGCATAGACATGTGTTTAGAAATGTGCCTACCTGTGGATTTTGGGCCCTAGCGCAGTCGGCGCAAAGGGAAACCTAGCAAGCCTCTAATTGTTACCAAGAATCCCTTGCAAACCTCACACTTAGTTAAAAAAACACATTTTCCTCACATTTCTGTGATGGAAAGTTCTGGGATCTGCGTGGATCCACCAAATTCCACCCACCCCGCATTCCCCAAAGTCTTACGAGAAAAATGGTACCTCACTTGTGTGCGTAGGCCCTGTGCCCGTGACAGGAAACGGCCCAAAACACAACATGGACACACCACATTTTCATAGTGAAAACTGACCCTTATTTTTCAAAGTGCCGAGCTGTAGATTTTGAACCCTAGCTCTGCCGGCACCTAGGGAAACTGAGCAAACCTATACATTTTTGAAAACTATACACCCAGGGGTATCCAGGTTATGGTGGTTTAAAATGGGGCTGAGGGTACCAGGATCAGGTTTATTCTGGTGGTCCCTTGCTCCAATTAAAAGAGATCTAGATTAGACTCGAAGGGAAATTATGTACCCTTGTGCGAGACTAGGCTAGCTTGTTTATGACTGGGTCCCAGTGTGTATGACTGGGAGCAAGAAACCACTAGAATAAACCTGATCCTGGTACCCTCAGCCCCATTTTAAACCACCATAACGTCTACACAATCCTGGCCCCACACCCACACTTCACCAATACGGCAGTTGGATAAAAGATCTCTGCCAAAGAGCCCCTCTTAGAGGTGTTGCCCGTTGGGTATTGCACCGCCGACCCAACGAGGAGCATTGCCGATGATGAAGCATGACATCTGAAAGGGTGTGTGAGGCCACTACATCCAACATACTGGATGCCCATCCATAGGTTTCCCTCGGTCTCCTATGCTACCTACCCAGCCGTTCGAACCTAACACACCCCACTTTGATTAGGAACAGCGTGGTACCTCATTTTGTTACTGTTACTATTGACGAGGACCTCGGCTGGACCTACCACTCCACTTTGTGAGTGGTGAATTCGCCTCCCGCCTGCAACACAGGACTCCTTCCCCCTTTTTTGTACACACAGGTGATTAATGGTGCCCAGAAGCATCAGTGACACATTTCAATAACTAAACTAATCCAAGAATAATACCAACATATGCATGGACCGGTTTTCATGCAATTAAAGCACTCCAGGCGTGATTAGTCAGAAGCTTTTTAGTTATTTGCTCACCGGTTAACGTCCTACTAAAAGGAATGTAGCTAGCATATTTTCTTTTGGATACAACTAGGCTTCCATCCTCTTACTGTGGGAGTTTGCTCGGTGCTTAATGAGTTGGCTTTGCAATAAGATGAACATACTCCAAATTCTCTAAAGGAACCCGCATCTGATCTTGTTCAGCACCCTTGATCCTCCTAGGGATTCTTGACTGGACAACTATAAATGCCTAGAATAAGAGACAACCTCACATCACTCCGCCTCTGCATTTTACCTTTTGCATTCATACTTTACATGACTGGGCACTGTCCCTGAGAGCCCATTTTTTCATTTGATAGCTAATCCCAGGAATTTTCATGTGCACATTTGTTCCAGCGGTGGAATCTTGGCTGATGAAAAGCATATTTAGGAAGGTCGTCTGTGAAACAATAAGCATGAAATGGCTGCTTCTACATTAGACCGTCACTTAGTTCAACCAGGTTAAGAATAGGACAAATGTAAAGCTTGTGAGCATGAAAGTGGCACAATGCCTGAGAAAGCATTGATGGAGTATCTGTATGCATCCGCTCATTACTATTTTGTAAATATGGGGCAAGCAATATGTATATAGCTGCAATGTATCTATATATAATATTTTCTCTTTCTCTGCTGAGGTCCCAACTCACACTTTGACCTATCACGGCAATCTAATACTTCTAGACACACAGCTCATTGCATAACCACACATTTCGGCATACACAGCTACAACCCCCATGATTCTTCAGTGCCCCCGATGCCTGTATGACATCATCTATGCTATGCAGCCTCCACTATAAATACCACACGAGAAAGAGAGAAACTATTTCTCCTTCACCCATCGGGGACCGCATATCTCTACAGCAGACTGCGCAGGTAGGCTCCCTTCACAGGGAGGAGATTATTATTTCAACCCTTTGCTGGCCTTCCGTTAAGCCCTGACCACAGACTTGACCGACTTCACACACTCTATAGAGGGGCTTATGTTTACATGCCATCTGATAACAATGGAATTGTTCCTGCTTAATTTACATTTTACTCTTTTCTCCTAAACTAAAGGTTGAATAATTCAGAATCTGTTTAATACTGTTTTTTCTTGCAGGTCTGTTTGCCTTGATGGTGTTATTTTGAGTGTTGTTATGATGTGTCTTTTATTATGTCTCGTTACCTTTGTCTATGCCCTAATTTGAAGGTTATGAGTTGAGGCACATAACGCATCATCTGTGGACAAGCGCCTGAATCTGGCGCCCACCTGTCATGATTCTTTGCAGTGATCACATTTTGCCACTTCCACAGAGTGATTTCACCAAAACGTGAGGCCAGTATAGATTGAGTCACCATTTTAACATTTTCTCAATGTTAGACATGATGTAATGACAACAAATACGTTTTTCCTCATGCTTATGCTTATGCTTGTGTTTTCTCTTTGGATTCTTGTCCTGGATTTTTTCAGACCCGATATCAATGGATGCTTGCCATTGTCATCACCATTGGTTGAATATTTTTTCTTATTTTTTTCATTTTTTTCATTTTTTATTGACAAAATGACACTCATCGTCCTAATGAATGATTCTCACTTACTTCACTTACTTTAGGAGTATAAGATAGGCAGGCAGAAACATTTGGACCTTTTTCCAACCTTTGAAACACATTATATCCCTTTCTCTTTAACCTCTAACCCCTGTGCACATACATAAGATACTTTGATTAGTTCCACCAAGAAGTAGTTTGAACCATGCACTGCACTTTGTGTCCCACACACATGCAGGTAACTCCATAGGACTACCCCAAGGTGTACCACCCTAAGTGTCCTCTTTCTCCATGCAGAGTTTTAGCCCACACCACCAGCATCAACCCGTGGTGGGAGGTGAGCCCCTAAGAGGAAGAATGACAAATATGTTTTACACATCTTATGTGTTTTTTATCTAACCATCTAAATGCAGGAGGAAAAAAAAGCAATTATGCCTTCCAAAAGCAAGAGATAAATTAGGCCTCTTTGTTACTCATCAATGCAGATATTTTTCCCTGTACTTCTTTTAAAAATATGTGCAGCAGTGCCAATGCTGGCGGTACAGCCGTCAAAATATCGTATTGTATAAAATGTTCATTTTGGATGCAAGGATCCATAAAACACAGTACAAGTAAATGGATAAAAACAAATAAATAGACATCCATATGTTCAACATCTCATAAAACGCCAATCTCATAAAACCTCATCCCACAATAAGAGTAGGAAAAAGAAGGAAAGAAATTAAAAGAAAAGACAAGCATTGGCATAGTTAATAGGTCTCGCTTTTGGGACCTTCTAAGAATTTAGTTATGCAGCACAATATCCTTGGTACAACCACATCAACTGTTGTGTGGCTAAACACTTATAAGGTCCCAATGTCGAGACCTATTGGCTATGCCAGTGCTTGGTGTGGTTGTGTGTGTGGTTGTCTGTGTGTGGTTGTGTGTGTGTGTGTGGTTGTATGTGTGTGGCTGTGTGTGTGGTTGTGTGTGTGTGTGTGTTGTTGTGTGTGTGTGTGGTTGTGTGTGTGGTTGTGTGTGGGTGTGGGTGCAGTTGTGGGTGCGGGTGTGGTTGTGGGGTTGGGTGTGGTTGGGTGTGGATGTGTGTGTGGTTGTGTGTGTGGTTGTGTGTGTGGTTGTGTGTGTGGTTGTATGTGTGGTTGTGTATGTGTGGTTGTGGTTGTGTATGTGTGTGATTGTGTGTGGTTGTGTGTGTTATTGTGTGTGTGGTTGTGTGTGTGTGGGTGGTTGTGTGTGCAGGTGTGGTTGGGTGTGGGTGTGGTTGTGTGTGAGTGTGGTTGTGTGTGTGGTTGTGTGTGTTGTGTTTGTGGTTGTGTGTAGTTGTGTGTGTGCTTGTGGTTGTGTGTGTGCTTGTGGTTGTGTGTGTGTGGTTGTGGGTGTGTGTGGTTGTGTGAGTGGTTGTGGTTGTGTGTGTTGTGTTGTGGTTGTGTGTGGCTGTATGTGTGTGTGGTTGTGGTCGTGTGTGTTGTGTTTGTGGTTGTGTGTGTGGTTGTGTGTAGTTGTGGTTGTGTGTGGTTGTCTGTGTGGTTGTCTCTGTGGCTGTGTGTGTGTGGTTATGTGTGTGCTTGTGGTTCTGTGGTTAGATGTGGTTGTGTGTGGTTGTGGTTGTGTCTGGCTGTGGTTGTGTGTGATTGGGTGGCTGTGTGTGTGGTTGTGTGTGTGGCCGTGTGTGTGTGGTTGTGTGTGTGGGTGTGTGTGTGTGGTTGTGTGTGTGGTTTCATGTGTGGTTGTGTCTGTGGTTGTGGTTGTTTGTGGTTGTGTGTGTGTTTGGTTGTGTGTGTGTGGTTGTGTGTGTGATTGTGTGTGTGTGTGTGTGTTTGTTTGTGTGTGTGTGGTTGTGTGTGTGTGTGGCTGTGTGTGTGGTTGTGTGTGTGGTTGTGTGTAGTTGTGGTTGTGTGTGTGGCTGTGTGTGTGGTTGTGTGTGTGGTTGTGGATGTGTGTGTTGTGTTGTGGTTGTGTGTGGTTGTGTGTGGCTGTGTGTGTGTGGTTGTGTGTAGTTGTGGTTGTGTGTAGTTGTGTGTGTAGTTGTGTGTGTGGTTGTGTGTGGTTGTGGTTGTGTGTGTTGTGTTGTGGTTGTGTGTGTGGTTGTGTGTGTGTGGTTGTGTGTAGTTGTGGTTGTGTGTGGTTTTGTGTGTGGTTGTGTGTGTGTGGTTGTGTGTGTTGTGGTTGTGTGTGGTTGTGTGTGGCTGTGTGTGTGTGTGTGTGTGTGGTTGTGTGTGTACTTGTGTGTGTGTGGTTGTGTGTGTTGTGTTTGTGGTTGTGTGTGTGGTTGTGTGTGGTTGTGTGTGTGGTTGTATGTGTGGTTGTGTGTGTGGTTGTGTGTGTGGTTATGTGTGTGTTTGTGTGTGTGGTTGTGTGTAGTTGTGGTTGTGTGTGGTTGTGTGTGTGGCTGTGTTTGTTGTTGTGGTTGTGTGTGTTGTGTTTGTGGTTGTGTGTGGTTGCGAGTGGCTGTGTGTGTGTGTGGTTTTATGTGTGCTTGTGTGTGTGTGGTTGTGGTTGTGTATGTTGTTTTTGTGGTTGTGTGTGTGGTTGGATGTGGTTGGGTGTGTGACTGTGTGTGTGGTTGTTCGGTTGAGTGTGTGGTTGTGTGTGTGGTTTTGGGTGTGTGTAGTTGTGTGTGTGGTTGTGTGCGGTTGTGTGTGTGTGGTTGTGAGTGCGTGCTTGTGGTTGTGTGTGTGTGGTTTGGTGTGGTTGTGTGTGTGTGGTTGTGGTTGTGTGTGTGGTTGTGTGTGAGTGCTTGTGTGTGGTTGTGTTTGTGGTTGTATGTGTGGTTGTATGTGTTGTTGTGGTTGTGTGTGGTTTTGGTTGCGTGTGTGTGTGGTTGTGTGTGGTTGTGTGTGTAGTTGTGTGTGTGTGATTGTGTGTGTGGTTGTGTCTGGTTTTGTCTGGTTGTGTGTGTCTGGTTGTATGTGTGTGGTTGTGTGTGGTTGTATCTGTGTGTCGGTGTGGTTGTGTGTGTGGTTTTGCGGGTGGTTGTGTTTGGTTGTGAGTGTGGTTGTGTGAGTGGTTGTGGTTGTGTGTGTGGGCGTGAGTGTGGTTGTGAGTGTGGTTGTGTGTGTGGTTGAGGTTGTGTATGTGGTGGTTGTGTATGATTGTGTGTGGTTGTGTGTGTGTGGTTGTGTGTGTGCATGTGTGTGCTTGTGTGTGTGCTTGTGATTGTGTGTGTGTGTGTGGTTGTGTGTGCTTGTGTGCTTGTGGTTGTGTGTGGTTGTGGTTGTGTGTGGTTGTGGTTGTGTGTGTGGTTGTGTGTGGTTGTGTGTAGGCTGTGTGTGTGTGGTTGTGTGTGGTTGCGTGTGTGTGGTTGTGTGTGTGTGGTTGTGTGTTTGCTTTCTTGCCCAGACTTGTTTTTATTCCCCTGTGCCTGTACTTGCTTTCTTGCCCAGACTTGTTTTTATTCCCCTGTGCCTAACTTGCCTTCTTGCCCAGACTTGTTTTTATTCCTCTGTGCCTGTACTTGTTTTCTTGCCTAAACTTGTTTTTCCTTCGTGTGCCCAGTTCTCCCGCGGCCCCTGCCCGTTTTTCCCGCTGCTGCGTCCCTGCGGCCCCGCCCACCTGCAATCCCATTTGCCGCCCGCTTCCGCCTCCCAGCTGCTCCTCCCTCCCACATCCCCTCATATGGGTGCCGCTGGCGCGCCGCTGGCGCACCTAAGGCAAGCCCCTCTGTGCCCGTCCATGCCTGGACCGCGGCCAGCGGCAAGACCCCTGGACACCACAAACGCCACGACGCCCGACACCGCTACGATGCCAGAACCCTACACGCACTCAACAAGCTTCCTGGCCGCCCGAAGCACACCCACGGAGCTTTCACCTGCCAGAACTGCAGCTTCACAAGCATCCGCCCCACCATGCTGCCGACCAGGAAAGAACCCAACCACCTCAGAAGCATCCTTCTCAACATCCGCTCCGCCCGAAAACATGGCGTTGAACTCTGGGACCTACTCGACTCAACCTCCCCAGACATCACCTTCCTGACGGAGACCTGGCTGAACTCCGCCTCGGCACCCGACATAGCCATAGCCGTCCCGGAAGGATACAAGATCACCCGCAAGGACCGCACCAACAGAGCGGGAGGAGGAATTGCCATCGTCCACAGGAACACTCTCAGAGTCTCCACCAACACCGACGACAGTCTCAGCACCGCCGAACACCTGCACTTCCAGATCCACACCGACTCCAACACCACCCTCAGAGGAACCCTCATCTACAGACCGCCCGGACCCCGACCTCAGTTCAGCGACTCTATCGCCGACTTCGTCAGCACACACGCCCTCGCCTCCATGGACTACATCCTCCTCGGGGACCTGAACTTCCACAACACCCACGCACTCCACCGGGCACACGCTTGACACCATCTTCTCCGCAAGCCCCCATGTCTCCTTCAACCATACCGCCGAACTCCACTGGACCGACCACCGCTGGATCCACTTCACCTTCAAGAAACCCACCACGCACCACCACACCCAACAGATGCCTCACCGCTGCTGGAGCATAGTCACCGAAGACCAGCTCACCACCACCCTTGCCCAGAGCCCACCCGCCGACCATGCCGAGCCCAACACCGCCGCCCACAACCTCAGACAGTGGATCAACGACTGCGCCAACACCCTCGCCCTGATCAAGAAACCCTCCAACAATCATACCAACAAGAAAGCCAGCTGGTTCACTGAAGACCTCCGGGCCTCCAAGCAAACCTGCCGAAAGCTGGAGATGATCTGGCTCCGTGAACGAACACTGGACAGCCACGCCGCCCACAAGAATGCCACCCGCAGACACCATCACCTCATCAGAGCCGCCAAAAGGGCCTCCTTCAAAGTCCACCTAGACAACAAAGCGCACAACAGCAAAGAGCTCTTCAACATCGTGAAGACCTGTGCGACTCGCTGGCCACCTTCTTCCACCACAAGATCACAGACATCCACGACAGTTTCAATGCCGCGACCGCCCCGACAACCACTGAGACCTCTGCCCCCACGACTACCATCCGCACCAACCACCTGCTCTACTGGACCAACATCAACGACGATGACACCATCAAGATCATGAACACCATCTACTCCGGATCTCTGTCAGATACATGCCCACACCACATCTTCAACAAAGCCAGCAGTAAACATCGCACCCCATCTCCGGAAAGTCATCAACACCTCCTTCGAGACAGCAACCTTCCCGGAGAGCTGGAAGCATGCCGAGATCAACGCCTTACTCAAGAAACCCAAGGCAGACCCCCAAGGACCTCAAGAACTTCCGGCCCATCTCCCTGCTCCAATTCCTTGCAAAGGTCATCGAGAAGACCGTCAACGAACATCTGACCCGCTACCTCAAGGAGAACAACATCCTGAACCCCTCCCAGTCTGGGTTCCGCAGCAACCACAGCACCGAGACTGCCCTCATCGCCGCCACTGATGACATCAAGTCCCTGCTGGACAACGGAGAAATGGCGGCCCTCATCCTCCTGGACTTGTCAGCCGCCTTCGACACGGTCTGTCACCATACACTACGAACACGCCTCCACAACGCTGGGATCCAAGAGAAGGCCCTGAACTGGACCGACTTCTTCCTCTCCGGTAGAACACAGAGCCTCCGCCTTCCCCCCTTCCGCTCCGAAGCCACCGAGATCATCTGCGGCGTACCCCAGGGCTCATCCCTCAGCCCAACCCTGTTTAACAACTACATGGCACCGCTCGCCCACGTTGCCCGTCGGCACGACCTCAACATCCTCTCCTATGCCGATGACACCCAGCTGATACTCTCCCTCACCAAGGACCCCCACACCACCAAAACCAACCTTCACGAAGGAATGAAGGCCGTTGCTTAATGGATGAGGAACAGCCGACTGAAGCTGAACTCGGACGGGACGGAGGTCCTCATCCTCGGATCCAACCCTTCAGCCTGGGATGACTCCTGGTGGCCGACTGCACTGGGAACCTCTCCAACACCCACCGACCACGCACAAAACCTAGGGGTCATCCTCGACTCCACCCTCTCCATGACTAAACGCCGTCTCCTCCTCCTGCTTCAACACCCTCCGCATGCTCCGTAGGATCTACAAGTGGATCCCCACTGAAACGAGAAGAACAGTCACCCAGGCCCTTGTCAGCAGCAGGTTGGACTATGGAAACGCCCTCTACGCAGGAGCCTCAGCCAAACTCCTTAGACGGCTCCAACGCATCCAGAACGCCTCTGCACGCCTGATCCTCAACATCCCTCGCCGCAGCCACATCACACCCCACCTGAGAGACCTGCACTGGCTCCCGGTCAACAAGAGGATAACTTTCAAGCTCCTCACCCACACACACAAGGCACTCCACAACACCGGACCAACGTACCTCAACAGACGACTCAGCTTCTACACCCCCACCCACCAGCTCCGCTCCGCCGACCTCGCCCTCGCTACAGTCCCCCGCTTCCGAAGAGCGACCTCAAGCAACAGATCGTTCTCCCACCTCGCCGCCAAGACCTCGAACACCCTCCCCATCCACCTACGGCAGACCCAAGACCTGCTGACTGTCATAAAACTACTCAAGACCTGGCTTTTTGAGCAGTAGCAGCATCCCCCACCCCAGCGCCTTGAGACCCTCACGGGTGAGTAGTGCGCTTTACAAATGATATGATTGATTGATTGTGTGTGTGGTTTTATGTGTGCTTGTGTGTGTTGTTTTTGTGGTTGTGTGTGTGGTTGGGTGTGTGACTGTGTGTGGTTGTCTGGTTGTGTGTGTGGTTGTGTGTGTGTGGTTGTGTGTGTGGTTGTGTGTGTTTGTATGTGTGGTTGCATGTGTGGTTGTGTGTGGTTTTGTTTGTGTGTGGTTGTGTGCGGTTGTGTGTGTGTGTCATTGTGTGTGTGCTTGTGGTTGTGTGTGTGGTTGGGTGTGGTTGTGTGTGTGTGGTTGTGGTTGTGTGTGACTGTGTGTGTGGTTGTGTGTGTGTGGTTGTGTGTGGGTGCTTGAGTGAGTGGTTGTGTGTGTGGTTGTATGTGTGGTTGTATGTGTTGTTGTGGTTGTGTGTGGTTGTGTGTGTGGTTGTGTGTGTCTGGTTGTGTCTGGTTGTGTGTGTCTGGTTGTGTGTGTCTGGTTGTGTGTGTGTGGCTGTGTGTGGTTGTGTCTGTGTGTGTGTGTGGTTGTGTGGGTGGTTGTGTGTTTGATTGTTTGTATGGTTGTGGTTGTGAGTGTGGTTGTGGTTGTGTGTGTATGTGTGTGGTTGTGGTTGTGTGTGGTTGTGTGTGTGGTTGTGTGTGTGGTGGTGTGTGTGGTTGTGTGTGGTTGTACGTGTGGCTGTGTGTGGTTGTGTGTGTGTGTTTGTGTGTGGTTGTGTGGGTGGTTGTGTGAGTGGTTGTGGTTGTGTGTGGGTGTAAGTGTGGTTGTGTATGGTTGTGTGTGGTTGTGTGTGGTTGTGTGTGTGCATGTGTGTGCTTGTGTGTGTGTTTGTTATTGTGTGTGTGTGTGGTTGTGTGTGGTTGTGTGCTTGTGTGCTTATGTGTGCTTGTGGTTGTGTGTGGTTGTGGTTGTGTGTGGTTGGGCGTGTGGCTGTGTGTGTGGTTGTGTGTGTGGCTGTGTGTGTGTGTGTGGTTGTGTGTGGTTGCGTGTGTGTGGTTGTGTGTGCGTGGTTGTGTGTGTGGTTGCATGTGTGGTTGCATGTGTGGTTGTGTCTGTGGTTGTGGTTGTGTGTGCAGTTGTTTGTGTGTGGTGTGTCTGTGTGGTTGTGTGTGTGTGGTTGTGTGTGTGGGTGTGGTTGTGTGTGGTTGTGTGTGGTTGTGTGTGTGTGGTTGTGGTTGTATGTGTGTGGTTGTGTGTGTGTGGTTATGTGTTTGGTTGTGTGTGTTGTGTTTGTGGTTGTGCGTGTGGTTGTGTGTGGTTGTGTGTGTGTGGTTGTGTGTGTGCTTGTGGTTGTGTGGTTAGGTGTGGTTGTGTGCAGTTGTGGTTGTGTGTGGTTGTGTGTCTGGCTGTGTGTGTGGTTGTGTGTGGTTGTGTGTGGCTGTGTGTGTGGTTGTGTGTGATTGTGTGTGTGTGTGGTTGTGTGTGTGTGGTTGTGTGTGTGTGTGGTTGCATGTGTGATTGTGTCTGTGGTTGTGTGTGTGGTTGTGTGTATGGTTGTGTGTGATTGTGCGTGTGTGGTTGTGTGTGTGTGGTTGTGTGTAGGGTTGTGTGTGTTGGTGGTTGAGTGTGTGGGTGTGGTTGTGCATGGGTGTGGGTGTGGTTGTGGGTGTGGCTGTGTGTGTTTGTATGTGTGGTTGTATGTGTGGTTGTGTGTGGTTTTGTTTGTGTGTGGTTGTGTGCGGTTGTGTGTGTGTGTGTCATTGTGTGTGTGCTTGTGGTTGTGTGTGTGGTTGGGTGTGGTTGTGTGTGTGTGCTTGTGGTTGTGTGTGACTGTGTGTGTGGTTGTGTGTGTGTGTGGTTGTGTGTGGGTGCTTGAGTGAGTAGTTGTGTGTGTGGTTGCATGTGTGGTTGTATGTGTTGTTGTGGTTGTGTGTGGTTGTGTGTGTCTGGTTGTGTCTGGTTGTGTGTGTCTGGTTGTGTGTGTCTGGTTGTGTGTGTGTGGTTGTGTTTGGTTGTGTCTGTGCGTGTGTGTGTGTGTGTGTGGTTGTGTGGGTGGTTGTGTGTGTGATTGTTTGTATGGTTGTGGTTGTGAGTGTGGTTGTGTGTGTCTGGTTGTGTCTGGTTGTGTGTGTCTGGTTGTGTGTGTCTGGTTGTGTGTGTGTGGTTGTGTGTGGTTGTGTCTCTGTCTGTGTGTGTGTGTGTGTGTGGTTGTGTGGGTGGTTGTGTGTTTGATTGTTTGTATGGTTGTGGTTGTGAGTGTGGTTGTGGTTGTGTGTGTATGTGTGTGGTTGTGGTTGTGTGTGGTTGTGTGTGTGGTTGTGTGTGTGGTTGTGTGTGTGGTTGTGTGTGGTTGTACGTGTGGCTGTGTGTGGTTGTGTGTGTGGTTGTGTGTGTGTGTTTGTGTGTGGTTGTGTGGGTGGTTGTGTGAGTGGTTGTGGTTGTGTGTGGGTGTAAGTGTGGTTGTGTATGGTTGTGTGTGGTTGTGTGTGGTTGTGTGTGTGCATGTGTGTGCTTGTGTGTGTGTTTGTTATTGTGTGTGTGTGTGGTTGTGTGTGGTTGTGTGCTTGTGTGCTTATGTGTGCTTGTGGTTGTGTGTGGTTGTGGTTGTGTGTGGTTGGGTGTGTGGCTGTGTGTGTGGTTGTGTGTGTGGCTGTGTGTGTGTGTGTGGTTGTGTGTGGTTGCGTGTGTGTGGTTGTGTGTGCATGGTTGTGTGTGTGGTTGCATGTGTGGTTGCATGTGTGGTTGTGTCTGTGGTTGTGGTTGTGTGTGCAGTTGTTTGTGTGTGGTGTGTCTGTGTGGTTGTGTGTGTGTGGTTGTGTGTGTGGGTGTGGTTGTGTGTGGTTGTGTGTGTGGTTGTGGTTGTATGTGTGTGGTTGTGTGTGTGTGGTTATGTGTTTGGTTGTGTGTGTTGTGTTTGTGGTTGTGCGTGTGGTTGTGTGTGGTTGTGTGTGTGTGCTTGTGGTTGTGTGGTTAGGTGTGGTTGTGTGCAGTTGTGGTTGTGTGTGGTTGTGTGTGGTTGTGTGTCTGGCTGTGTGTGTGGTTGTGTGTGGCTGTGTGTGTGGTTGTGTGTGATTGTGTGTGTGTGTGGTTGTGTGTGTGTGGTTGTGTGTGTGTGTGGTTGCATGTGTGATTGTGTCTGTGGTTGTGTGTGTGGTTGTGTGTGTGTGGTTGTGTGTAGGGTTGTGTGTGTTGGTGGTTGAGTGTGTGGGTGTGGTTGTGCATGGGTGTGGGTGTGGTTGTGGGTGTAGCTGTGTGTGTTTGTATGTGTGGTTGTATGTGTGGTTGTGTGTGGTTTTGTTTGTGTGTGGTTGTGTGCGGTTGTGTGTGTGTGTCATTGTGTGTGTGCTTGTGGTTGTGTGTGTGGTTGGGTGTGGTTGTGTGTGTGTGGTTGTGGTTGTGTGTGACTGTGTGTGTGGTTGTGTGTGTGTGTGGTTGTGTGTGGGTACTTGAGTGAGTGGTTGTGTGTGTGGTTGTATGTGTGGTTGTATGTGTTGTTGTGGTTGTGTGTGGTTGTGTGTGTGGTTGTGTGTGTCTGGTTGTGTCTGGTTGTGTGTGTCTGGTTGTGTGTGTCTGGTTGTGTGTGTGTGGTTGTGTGTGGTTGTGTCTGTGTGTGTGTGTGTGTGTGTGTGTGTGTGTGGTTGTGTGGGTGGTTGTGTGTGTGATTGTTTGTATGGTTGTGGTTGTGAGTGTGGTTGTGGTTGTGTGTGTATGTGTGTGGTTGTGGTTGTGTGTGGTTGTGTGTGTGGTTGTGTGTGTGGTGGTGTGTGTGGTTGTGTGTGGTTGTACGTGTGGCTGTGTGTGGTTGTGTGTGTGGTTGTGTGTGTGTGTTTGTGTGTGGTTGTGTGGGTGGTTGTGTGAGTGGTTGTGGTTGTGTGTGGGTGTAAGTGTGGTTGTGTATGGTTGTGTGTGGTTGTGTGTGGTTGTGTGTGTGCATGTGTGTGCTTGTGTGTGTGTTTGTTATTGTGTGTGTGTGTGGTTGTGTGTGGTTGTGTGCTTGTGTGCTTATGTGTGCTTGTGGTTGTGTGTGGTTGTGGTTGTGTGTGGTTGGGTGTGTGGCTGTGTGTGTGGTTGTGTGTGGTTGCGTGTGTGTGGTTGTGTGTGCGTGGTTGTGTGTGTGGTTGCATGTGTGGTTGCATGTGTGGTTGTGTCTGTGGTTGTGGTTGTGTGTGCAGTTGTTTGTGTGTGGTGTGTCTGTGTGGTTGTGTGTGTGTGGTTGTGTGTGTGGGTGTGGTTGTGTGTGGTTGTGTGTGTGGTTGTGTGTGTGTGGTTATGTGTTTGGTTGTGTGTGTTGTGTTTGTGGTTGTGCGTGTGGTTGTGTGTGGTTGTGTGTGTGTGGTTGTGTGTGTGCTTGTGGTTGTGTGGTTAGGTGTGGTTGTGTGCAGTTGTGGTTGTGTGTGGTTGTGTGTGGTTGTGTGTCTGGCTGTGTGTGTGGTTGTGTGTGGTTGTGTGTGGCTTTGTGTGTGGTTGTGTGTGATTGTGTGTGTGTGTGGTTGTGTGTGTGTGGTTGTGTGTGTGTGTGGTTGCATGTGTGATTGTGTCTGTGGTTGTGTGTGTGGTTGTGTGTATGGTTGTGTGTGATTGTGCGTGTGTGGTTGTGTGTGTGTGGTTGTGTGTAGGGTTGTGTGTGTTGGTGGTTGAGTGTGTGGGTGTGGTTGTGCATGGGTGTGGGTGTGGTTGTGGGTGTGGCTGTGTGTGTGGTTATGTGTGTGGTTGTATGTGTGGTTGTGGTTGTGTGTGTGGTTGTGTTTATGTGTGTGGTTGTGTGTGTTGTGTTTGTGGTTGTGTGTGTGTGTGGTTATGTGTGTGTGTGTGTGGTTGTGTGTGCTTGTGTGTGCTTGTGGTTGTATGTGTGTGGTTGTGTGTGGTTGTGTGTGTGGTTGCACTTATAAGGTCCCAAAGGCGAGATCTATTGGCTATGCCAATGATTGGTGTGGTTAAGTGTGTGGTTTCATGTGTGGTTGTGTGTGTGGTTGTGTGTGTGGCTGTGTGTGTATGTGGTTGTATAAGTGTGTGGTTGTGTGTGGGTGTGGTTGTGGGTGTGGTTGCAGTTGTGGGTGCGGGTGTGGTTGTGGGTGTTTGTGGATGTGTGGTTAGGTGTGGTTGTGTGTGTGGTTGTGTGTGTGGTTGTTTGTGTGTGGTTGTGTGTGTGGTTGTATATGTGGTTGTGGTTGTGTGTGTGGTGTTGGTTGTGGTTGTGTGTGTGTGGTTGCGTGTGTGGTTGTGTGTGTGGTTGTGTGTGTGTGTTGTTGTGTGTGTGGTTGTGGTTGTGTGTCTGGTTGTGTGTGATTGTGTGTGGTTGCTTGTGTAGTTGTGTGTGTAGTTGTGTGTGTGGTTGTGTGTGTGGTTGCGTGAGTGGTTGCATGTGTGGTTGTGTCTGTGGTTGTGTCTGTGGTTGTGTGTGTGGTTGTGTGTGTGGTTGTGTGTGTATGGGTGGTTGTGTGTGGGGGGGTGGTTGTGTGTGGGGGTGGTTGTGTGTGTGGGTGTGGCTGTGTGTGGGTGTGGCTGTGGTTGTGGGAATGTGTGGTTGTGTGTGGATGTGTGTGTGGTTGTGTGTTTGGTTGTGTGAGTGGTTGTGTGTGTGGTTAGGTGTGTGGTTGTATGTGTGGTTGTGGTTGTGTTTGTGTGTGTGTGGTTGCATGTGTGGGTGTGTCTGTGGTTGTGTGTGTGGTTGTGTGTGTGGTTGTGTGTGTGTTTGGTTGTGTGTGTGGGTGTGGTTGTGTGTTTGTGTGGTTGTGTGTGTGGTTGTGGGTGTGGTTAGGTGTGTCGTTAGGTGTGTGGTTGTATGTGTGGTTGTAGTTGTGTGTGTGGTTGTGTTTGTGTGTGGTTGTGTGTGTGTGGTTGTGATTGTGATTGTGTTTGTTGTGTTTGTGGTTGTGTGTGTGTGTGTGTGGTTGTGTGTGTGTGTGGTTGTGTGTGTGTGGTTGTGTGTGGTTGTGTGTGTGGTTGCACTTGTAAGGTCCCAAAGGCAAGATCTATTGGCTATGCCAATGCTTGGTGTGGTTAAGTGTGTGGTTTTGTGTGTGGTTGTCTGTGTGTGAGTGTGGTTGTGTGTGTGGTTGTGTGTGTGTCGTTGTGTGTGTGTGTGTGGTTGTATGTGTGTGTGGTTGTGTGTGGGTGTGGTTGTGGGTGTGGGTGCAGTTGTGGGTGCGGGTGTGGTTGTAGGTGTTTGTGGATGTGTGGTTGGGTGTGGTTGTGTGTGGTTGTGTGTGTGGTTGTGTGTGGTTGTGTGTGTGTGGATGTGTGTGTGGTTG
Organism: Lissotriton helveticus; assembly: GCF_964261635.1. Classification (NCBI taxonomy): domain Eukaryota; kingdom Metazoa; phylum Chordata; class Amphibia; order Caudata; family Salamandridae; genus Lissotriton; species Lissotriton helveticus. Next base: position 949,715,315 of record NC_136061.1, read on the forward strand.
TGTGTGTGGTTGTATGTGTGGTTGTGTGTGTGGTGTTAGTTGTGGTTGTGTGTGTGTGGTTGTGTGTGTGTGGTTGTGTGTGTGTGGTTGTGTGTGTGGTTGTGTGTGGTGTGTGAGTGTGTTGTGTGTATGGTTGTTATGACATGGACTGGTGTATGTTCAGGGAAAAAATATCTATTGTGGAAGTATCTGTATTCCCCCTCTTTATTCCTGTCTCAGATGAACCACTGGCACCATAATAATTGTTATCAGTTGAAATACCTATATACTTGTACCCATAAATGCTCTAGACTCCAAGTATGTATACATTTTCAGTGCTCTGTAATGTCAAATTTGTATGGTTTAATAAAAAGAATAAAAAATAAAAAAGTGGAGGCACACTTGATGTTGGTTGGCAAGCCATTATAGATCTTTAGTGCATTTCCAGAGAAGGAATATTTTCATGTAGACATTTTATAAAAAAAAATAGGTAACTCAAAACATAAAAGAGATTAACTTCTCATATTTGGACTATGCCTATAGATTGTGCCTTTAAGTGTGGTAATCAGGGTCAAAGTATTAAGAAATATAAAGGTAATTATTTTTGACAAGTTAATGCATAAACACACCTTAAGGGTGTACCAGCCATTATTTCATTGTGCAATCATATGTGCTCTGGCATACTAACTTGTTTAGAGCTAAAAGAAACAGTGGCAGCTACAACTGAACAGGAGTGGTGAGGAGGGATGGGGGTGGTGGGGTTGGGGAAATGAATAAAAAAATCACTTACCCAGGTATGGTCAGCATGACACCAGGAAGCACACAGGCTTCCCCTAAGTCAATTACAACGCTGCTGTCACCATGACTGCAGCGTTGTGAATGGTCTGAGCAACGTGGTTTGACACTCAGACATGGACAATGAGCCTGTGCATGTTCTCCACCCAGGCTGTGCATTACAGCCCGGTGGAGAACATGCTAGGTGAGCATGACCAACTTAATATTGGTAAGAGGAGAGAGGTGGGGATGTCTCAACAAACTGTGGCCACGGGAGGTAACAACAGTCTCCTCAAATGTGGGTTGGTAAACTGCAGGTCTTTGATAAAACATTTCCTGGAGATTGCCAATATGGCAGAGGATATGGACCTAGATGTTCTATTCCTAACAGAGACATGGACACACATGGACTCTTTGGTGGAATTAGGCCTGGCATGCCCGAAAGGCTATACAATTTTCCATAAACCTTGTTAGAAATGGGATCTCTGGTTGGCTAAGGCTTGCGCCAAAGCCAGGCAGAGACCACCACTCTAGTTAGGGCAAGGGCGTTACACTCCAAAGATAACCCCTGCTCACCCCCTTGGCAACGTGACATGAGCAGTAAGGCTGATCCCGGAGGCGTTGTAAGTTAGGCATTTGCGCCCGCACCCCCAGCAACATCATCCCGGGCCCCCCACAAAAGCAACTCCACACAAGGTTATATCTAAACTAGCCTTTATATTTTCAAACCACCTTATAATAGTACGCACATTATGTACACTGTGCCAACGGGTACATGGCGATATTTACAAGGGATATGTACACAGGACAGGGCCACATGGACCACTGTCATAAGCACTTGGTAAATAAATAGTACATTAGATACATTTGTACCTAAGCAGAACCTTACACTAGGGGCGTACCTCACACAGGGAAGTATAATATTCCTAACCCCAACCTAAACAGGTAAAACAACCTCCTATGCATAAACCATATCTAGAGTTATCAGAACAGGGTGCCCAACACATACGACACACAGTACATTTCCTAACACCCCCTAAGCATTAGCACATAAATCACATCAGGGTCCATAAATCACATTAGGCACTCCCTCCCTCCCTCCCCGCTTCCCGCCACCGCCGCTAACCCCGCCCCTTTTGCCTTCTGTGCCCTCCCCGCTCCCGCCTCCCAGCTGCTCCGCCCCCCCGCGCACTTGGCCATATATGGCGCCCGTGCGACGCAGGTGAGTGTGACCTAGTTCTAGGACACCCCCGCGCCGCACGGCCACCAGCTGCTGCGTGTGCCCACCCTGCCTGAGTGCCTCGCTACCGCCGCGTGACCACGCCCCCTGCCTTCGAGCGGCGTGGTCCGTGCTCGCCTGACTGGCCCCTGTTGTCTTTGCTGTTTTGGTATTTATTTTGTCGTTCTGTATTGCCTGTATTATTTTCTCCAGTATTGTATTTTCCCTTCGTGTACTGCCTGTTGCTTAGCTACCCTCGTCCTCCCTCCCCGCTTCCCGCCACCGCCGCTAACCCCGCCCCTTTTGCCTTCTGTGCCCTCCCCGCTCCCGCCTCCCAGCTGCTCCGCCCCCCCGCGCACTTGGCCATATATGGCGACCGTGCGAACGCGCAGCGGTCACGCGCAGCGGGCGCGCCGATTGTGCGCCGAAGGCGCGCCAAAGGTAAGCCCGTCTGCGCCCGTCCGCGCCTGGACCGCGCCCAGTGCCAGGACCCCTGGCCCCCACCGACGGAATCCGACCCGACGAACCTACAACGCCGCGGAACTCCTCGCACTCAACACCGGCGGCATCCCGGGATGTCACCGAGCCACCCCGAAGCACACCCACGGACCCTTCAGCTGCCACGCCTGCAAGTTCACCTGCATCCGGACCTACCCTGCACCAGCACCCGCCAAGCCAAACACCAACAGCAACCACCTCAAGTGCATCCTGCTCAACACCCGCTCCGTCCACAGACACGCCGTCGAACTCTGGAACCTCCTCGACACCACAGCCCCTGACATCGCCTTCCTCACGGAGACCTGGATGAACGCCTCCTCAGCACCCGACATCGCCATTGCCGTCCCAGAGGGCTACAAGATCACCCGGAGGGACCGCACCGCCAACCAGATGGGAGGAGGCATCGCCATCATCCACAGAAACACCATCCGCATCACGACCAACACCGACGAAACCCTGACAACCGCCGAACACCTGCACTTCCAGATCCACACCGACCCGAAGACCACCCTCAGAGGCACCCTGATCTACCGACCCCCGGGACCACGCACACGATTCAGCGAGGACATCGCCGACTTCATCAGCCCGCATGCCCTCCCCTCCGCCGACTACATCCTCCTGGGGGACCTCAACTTCCACCTGGAGAACAACAACGACCGCAACACCATCACCTTGCTCGACAACCTCGCCAACCTCGGACTCAAGCAGCTGGTGTGTCCACCCCCACCCACCTCGCCGGACACACACTCGACGCCGTCTTCTCATCCAGCAAAGACATCGCCTTCAGCCATGCAACAGGACTCCACTGGACGGACCACAGCTGCGTCCACTTCACCTTCAAAAGAACGACGATCCACCACCACCAGCAACAGGTTGCCCGAAGAAGCTGGAACAAGATCACGGCCGACCAGCTCACCGCCTCCCTGAGCCAGCACCCCCCTGCCGGCTCAGCGAACCCCAGCCAGGCCGCCGACAACCTCACGAAGTGGATCAGCAACTGCGCGGACGAACTCGCCCCTCTGAGGACCCCGCCCAGCCGACCCGGCAGCAGAAAAACCTCATGGTTCACCGACGAACTCAAGAGCTCCAAGAAGAACTGCCGAGCTCTCGAGAAAGTATGGAGAAGGGAACCAACAGTGGACAACATGACCACCCTCAAGCTCGCCACCCGGAAACACCACCAACTGATCCGCGCCACCAAGAAAAATGCATACAAGGACCGGCTGGACAACAACGCACACAACTGCAAGGAACTCTTCAACATCGTGTAAGAGCTCTCCAACCCCAACGCCGGAAACAACGACATCACCCCGTCGCAAGACCTCTGCAACTCCCTCGCCTCCTACTTCCACAACAAGATCGCGGACATACACAACAGCTTCAGCACTCAACCAACGCACGCCATGACCGAACCACCGCCCCCCACCACCACCATCCGCGCCTGGACCCCGATCAGCACCGAAGACACCGTCCGCACGATGAACTCCATCCACTCCGGATCTCCGACAGACCCCTGCCCTCACCACGTCTTCAACAAGGCCGACGTTGTCATCGCTCCCCACCTGCGGGACATTATCAACACCTCCTTCGACACCGCCACCTTCCCGGAGAGCTGGAAGCACGCAGAACTCAGCGCTCTACTCAAGAAACCTACAGCGGACCCCACCGAACTCAAGAATTACCGTCCCATCTCGCTCCTCCCGTTCCCGGCCAAAGTCATCGAGAAGACCGTCAACAAACAGCTGGCAGCCTTCCTCGAGACGAATGGATCCCTCGACCCCTCACAGTCTGGCTTCCGAGCCAACCACAGCACCGAGACCGCCCTCATCGCTGCCACCGACGACATCCGAACCCTGATGGACAACGGAGAAACAGCGGCCCTCATCCTCCTGGACCTCTCCACGGCATTCAACACTGTCTGCCACCGCACCCTAGTGCAGCGCCTCGGCAACATCGGAATCCAGGAGAAGGCGCTGGAATGGATCACCTCCTTCCTCGACGGAAGAACACAGAGAGTCCGCCTACCACCGTACAAGTCAGAGGCCACCGAAGTCACTTGCAGCGTCCCTCAAGGATCCTCGTTGAGTCCCACCCTCTTCAACGTCTACATGAGCCCCCTCGCGGCCATCGCACGCCAACACAACCTCAACATACTCTCCTACGCCGACGACACCCAGCTGATCCTCTCCCTGACCAACGACCCCGCCGCCGCCAGAGCCAACCTGCACGAAGGGATGAGAGATGTAGCCGAGTGGATGACGACCAGCCGCCTGAAACTGAACTCAGACAAGACCGAGGTCCTCATCCTGGGCTCCTCGCCCTCCGCCTGGGACGACTCCTGGTGGCCCCCCGCCCTGGGCACCGCACCCAAACCGACGGACCACGCACGCAACCTGGGCTTCATCCTGGGCTCCTCCCTCTCCATGACCAGACAAGTCAACGCCGTCTCCTCGTCATGCTTCAACATCCTACGCATGCTACGGAAGATCTTCTGGTGGATCCCCACCGAGACCAGGAAGACTGTCACCCAGGCCCTCGTCACCAGCCGACTGGACTACGGCAACGCCCTCTACGCCGGAACTACCGCCAAGCTCCAGAAGAGACTCCAGCGGATCCAGAACGCCTCAGCCAGACTCATCCTCGACATCCCACGAAACAGCCACATCTTCGGACATCTGAGAGACCTACACTGGCTCCCCGTCAACAAAAGAATCACCTTCCGTCTCCTCACCCACGCACACAAAGCCCTACACGACCAAGGCCCGAGCTACCTCAACAACCGTATCAACTTCTACGCTCCCAAGCGCCACCTCAGATCAACCAGCCACGCCCTCGCCGCCGTCCCACGCATCCGAAGAGCGACAAAAGGAGGAAGGTCCTTCTCCTACCTGGCCGCCAAGACCTGGAACTCCCTCCCGACCGACCTGCGCCTGACCCAAGACCACCTCTCCTTCAGGAAGAAGCTCAAGACCTGGCTGTTCGAGCAGTAACGGCACTCCCCCCTCCTAGCGCCTTGAGACCCTACGGGTGAGTAGTGCGCTCTATAAATGTCTTGATTGATTGATTGATTGATTGATTGATAAATCACAATAGGGTCCATAAATCACATTAGGCACATAAATCACCTTAGTGTCCATGTTGTGCCACTGCGCCAGAACCCAAACGTAGCAGCTGCCCACTACTTGCTGGGCAGCTGAGGGTGAGAGCAGGGCCTAAACGCTGCAGCTGGCACTAAGTGCTGCGCAGCTGTGGAAGGCCAAGGTAGGGATGAAGGAGTGTGTCTCGCTCCTAGATGCGAAGTACATGTCCCTAGAAAGGAAACAACCTAAACGGTGCAGCGGCCCACTACTTGAGGGCAGCTGTGAAGTCCAAACAGCGACATGGGCTCTCACTAGCCCTCTGGAACAAAACAGCGCCAAATGCTGGAGCCGCAAGAGGCTCTGAAAGTAAATGAGGCACTCAATACACTGTGGAGCGCGCTGGCGCTGTACTTAGAGAGAATGCTAGGGCTGGAGCCATCTAGGCTCTGAAAACAACTCTGCCCCACTAATAAAGCTTGGACCCCTCTGGGCCTGGGCAAGGACTGGTTGCCAAAGGTTGGGAGCCATCTGGCTCTTTAAATAAACATACCATCACTGTTGCAGCGGCCCGCAACTGCGGCGCCGCTGTAGAGATCAGCCTCACTCTGGGAAGAACTAGTGGAATGCCCCTGGGCCCCTCTGGCCCTTTAAACTCCTGTGCCCAATGTTGGAGTGACCCCCGGCAGGGACACGGGGACCAAGACGGGCCCCTCTGGGCCCCTTCAGGGCACGGATCACCAATGTAGAAGCGGCCCCCTATCAGGCGGGGGCCGCTCACGGAATAGGCACTCGCAAGGTGCCGGTGTGTAGTTCACTCACCGGAGGTCTGTAGGATCCTTCTCCGGTCCCTGGCTCTATGCATGTGAGAGCCCTGCTCCTCTGGGACTCTCCCTCTCTGGCGAGACTCCGGCGATCACTTCACCCGGGCCCCCTTCTGGAACCCGGGGCTCTCTCTCTTTGTCGAGCGTGGCGGGGGCAGGCACCTGCAATGTGCCTCGCGCCCCCTCCGCTTCCATTCACCTACAGCTGTGGGGCTCTCCCTCCGCTAGGGGAGCCTCGCCGATCGGTCGCACTTCCTCTCTTCCCCGGACTCCTCATGGCCACTCGGGGAGGCAGGGTAGGCTCCCGTCCTCCTCCCCGTATACCGCACGGCTTCCTCGGGACTCGGCCGCACTTGCTGGTGCCGGCAGGGTTCTCCCTCAGCATGGGAGCCCCGCACAGGCAGGGGCCATTCCTCTCCATGCTGCTTCCTCCCTCTCTGGCTCGAGGAGGCGGGGTAGGCTCCCGACCTCCTCTCTGGTCTTCACACGTCCGCCCGCACTCGGGACTTCCGTCCTGCGGCCCCGCCCACAGTCAGGCGGGCCGCGAGCAGCGGCGGCTATTTTCGGGGGCAGAATTTGAGGGGTAGGCTCCCTCGCAATGACAAGTAAATAGCGGGGTGGCACTCGCGCTGCCATGATCATGGAGGGGGGATCTGGCAGAAGGGCCCAGTCCAACAAACCTAGGGCGGTGGGGAGTGGAGGAGGGGTTGGGGTGCTATATAAGGAGAAGTGGAACTTTGCCCCCCTAGAGATAGAGATGATTACAGGAATAGAGATAATGTGTTTCTGTCTACAGGAGGCTAGAGGGAGATTAATTACAGGGATGGTCTGTTACAGGCTCCCAGGATTGGATACCCAGTATCAAACACTACTTGATGCTATTTCTGATCTGGCCCTTACCCACTCTCGAATCATTATACTTGCTGACTTCAACATGTGGGAGATTGGGATTCTTGACAATCACTTAAGAGACCTAAAGCAAACTTGTGAGAACTGTAATCTACTTCAATTGGTCCAGAATCCGACGCACCAAGGAGGACATGTTTTGGACCTCCTATTTGCTGGTCAGTCGGACACTAATGTACTACCTCTGTGCTGGTCAGACAATTTTTTAGTTCATTTCCATATATCGATACTGCAGCAGGAGGTTAATAATAACTGTCGGACGATCTACCGACATGGAAGAGAATGGGCCAAGCTAGAAAAAAATAAGATACACCTGACAATCCCGAATCACAATTCATTTGTCCCCACGAATTCCGTCGATGAAAACTATCAAGTATTCTGTAACTCTATAACCAGCTCTCTGGACAACATAATCCCTATAAAGAGACTAAAAAACTGAAAAAAAGCCTCAGCTTCATGGTTCAGTGAGGAACTGAAATCACTAAGACTGAGTTGTAAGCAAGCGGAAAGAAAATGGAGAAGGGCATACTTAGAGATGGATAGAAAGGAGCTGAAATTAATACAGACCAGATATAAAGAGTCCATAGCTAGGGCCAAAGCAGATTTTTATGCCAACTCCATCTTGACAGCTTCAAATAGTACCAAAGCCCTATTTAATGTTGTTAGGGAGCTATCCCATCCAGCTTGCACCGGCAGCAAAGTGACTGCTTCACAGAAGCTCTGTGATGTAATTGCCGAACACTTTGAAGAAAAGATCGCCAGAATAGTGGGTGAACTCCGTCCCAATAATACTGACAACCAGATGGACCTATGGGGGAGACCAGGAGAAGAGATTAGAGCAATGCCTTGCTTGGAAAACTTTCAAGTCCACACTGAGGTTCTTTTTGACGAACTTGCCTGTTGGACAGGCCGCATGGTCGGGCTGCCCCCTCCCCGCAATGGGACCTGGACCCTGGCTCCCCCTGCATCCCCAGCCAGAGTCCCCGACGACCACCCGAAGTACACTGCAATTCCTCACCCACAAGACACCAGCTCCGAACCCAGCTGGCCCGGGTCACCATCCACACCACGGCCTCGGCCCAGCCGCCATCTTGGGCCACTACAGCACGAGGCCGCGTGGCCTCAACTCGACCCTCACCCTGGGCCCGGCCGGGCCCGACATCGAGGCACCAACCTCCCCCCGGGAGGCAGAGTGACCACTTGGCGAGTCAATGGGAGAAAGGAATCGTCAACGGCTCTCCTCCGCCAGGTGTCGATCACCCCCGGCCGCCTGGGCGCTGGCTCCACCCCCCTGCTGGGTGTCTGGACTCCCTCATCCCGGACCTCCCGGCCCCCCCAGGCGCGAGGGTCCGGACATCAAAGGGGACCAGACCTATAACTGGGGCAGGACCAGACCAGGAAACCAGTTGTATCCTGGAGTCGAGAGACCCGAGAAGAACTCCTCTGTGACTGGCCTGCTGGCGCTGCCGCGGCCCTCTGCCTCGTGAAACCATCGTCTTGGCCTGCTGGCGCTGCCGCGGCCCTCTGCCTCGTGAAACCATCGTCTTGGCCTGCTGGCGCTGCCGCGGCCCTCTGCCTCGTGAAACCATCGTCTTGGCCTGCTGGCGCTGCCGCGGCCCTCTGCCTCGTGAAACCATCGTCTTGGCCTGCTGGCGCTGCCGCGGCCCTCTGCCTCGTGAAACCATCGTCTTGGCCTGCTGGCGCTGCCGCGGCCCTCTGCCTCGTGAAACCATCGACTTGGCCTGCTGGCGCTGCCGCGGCCCTCTGCCTCGTGAAACCATCGACTTGGCCTGCTGGCGCTGCCGCGGCCCGATCCACAGACACTCCAGCTCGAGGATTGTGAGCTCGCCTCTTACCACTACCTGTACCGATCCGGTACCAAGACTGTCCCGCTACCCCCTTTTTCCCTACAGAGACTAGAAGTGAGAGGACCCCCGGGTCCGAGATATCCTGTATCGCTGATATCCTTGCCTTAAGAACCTTATATAAAGCATTGAACTCGACTTGGTGTGGTGCCTGTTTGTGGGGAGGGAGGTAACTTGTCTGTACGATCGCAGGAGACGGTCCCCCTCGGGGATCTCTCCCTCAGTATCCGGCCGACCCTCAGGGTCCCCGTCTAACATTGGTGGCCAGCGACGGGATCCGAACCTACGCATAATCGTACAGAAAGTCACCCGACCCACGACACACGACCACCATGACAACAGAGAGCGGAACAACGGAGAAATTCCAGATGGAAAAATTGGAAGATTACAACCACCGAGAACTGAAGCAATATTGCATGGAACTTGGTCTCCCAACCACGGGTCTGAGTACGAAGGAAGACTTCAAACGAGCCCTAGAAGCCTGGGCGGAAACGGGTACGGCCGTACCCCGAACACAAACAACCGAGACGAGCCCCGCACCAACTAAAGAAAGAGCGGGTCTCTCCCTGGAAGAGATCCGAGAAAGAGAAAAAACCAGACTCCACGAATTAGAACTAGCCCGACTTCGCTTGGATGGAGAACTCAAGCTGGCAGAACAAAAAATAACCCTGGAACACTTACGGCTCAGGGAAGAGCGAGAAGACAAGCAAAGACAGAGAGAGCTAGAGGAAAAGAAACTAGAGTACGAACATGAGCGCAATCTCAAAACACTGGAGGTCCAGAAACAGAATAAAGACCTCGGGCTCCCCGAACGACCGACCCCGTCTGCCTCGACCGAACCCAAGGTTCACATCCCCAAAGATGTCATCCGGGAATACCACAAGAACGATGATATACAGCAGTGGTTTAAAGCCTATGAGGTGGCAATGACCTCCCACCGGATTCCCCGAAGCGATTGGGGAGCCGGATTATGGGGGAGGTTTGTCAACGAAGGGCGGGACGCCCTGCTACAACTCCCGGACCAGCTGATGACCTCCTACGACCACATGAAGGCCGCCCTCCTCACTCGATACGGGCTCACACCGGAGATGTACCGCCAACGGTTCCGCGACTGCAAACGGATTCCGGGTACAACTTGGGTGGAGTACGTGAACTTTTTTAGCCGAGCCTTCGAGGGGTGGATCAAGGGCAACAAAGTAACCACCTACGAACAACTCTTTGACCTTATCGTATGGGAGCACCTGTCGAACAACTGCTTCGTGGAGCTCCGGCAACACCTCCTGGACAGTAAGCTAACCGACCCTCGACAACTCGCCGTTGAAGCCGACCGGTGGGAAAGCACCCGAGTTGGCCGGAACGCACCCAGCGAATTATCCAGACCGTATCGCCCCCGAGGGGGAGGAGGAAGTCAGGGTCGGGGGAGAGACCCCGGCCCCTCGTCACCCCCCAGAAACCCCTCGACCCCGGTTGGCCGAGGAAGCCCTGCCGTCCGGGCCGGTTTCCGGGCCAACATTACGTGCCACAGGTGCCAGCGACCCGGCCACTACGCCAGTGATCCCAATTGCCCAAAGAATCCGAACACTACCCCCCGCCAAGTTGCAGCGGCGGCCCTAGGGGAAGAACTAATCCCGGAAGACCAGGAAGAGTACGAGACCGATCCCTCTGAATGGGCACCCGCCGCCATGGCACTGGTCTGCTTAGGGGAGAGAGACATGATTCCGCGGGCCCCCCTTCCCGCCAACACCCAGAAGTACGGTCAATGGGTCAACATTAATGGCCGCCGGGCGGAAGCCCTCCGCAACACCGGGGCCAGTGTAACGGCGGTCCGACGCCACCTCGTCACTCCAGACCAAATCTTGCCGAACATTCTTTGCCCTGTCCGATCAGCCGACAATTCCGAAAGCCTATGCCACATGGCCTGCGTCCCCTTCGAGTGGGGAGGAGTAACAGGGATGTTAAAAGTAACTGTCCGCGATGATGCCCCCGTGGACTGCCTCCTAGGAAACGACCTTGAAAGCTCTCCCTGGGCAGCTGTCGAACGGAAGAAGCACCTGGGGATGCTCGGCCTCCCCGAATGGGTCTGCGTCACGACCAGGTCCATGACCGCCCGCGCGGTCCCCAGCCCAGAAGAGCCCGAGTGGCCAGAACCTCCTCCCGCGCTCATCCCCGAGGAGGCCGCCCCAGAAGCCAGTCCATTGACCCAAACCGAAGAAGGATCCGACCAGCTTCGGGACGTCCCTGACCTGGCACAATGGCGGCAGGAGGGAGGCCCCACGCAGGAACAATTCCGGGCCGAACAGAAAACCTGTCCCTCTCTCGTAGGACTCCGGCAGCAAGCCCTGGCCCAGAGCACCGGGGATACCTCGGGGGCCCACTGGATCTACTGGGACCAAGACCTGCTCTACAGCGAGCAGAAAGTTGCAGAACTAGGGGCCAGTCGGGTGCTGGTGGTGCCCCTTCGCTTCCGAGACTTCCTCCTGAACTTAGCCCACGATGTCCCCCTTGCCGGACACCTGGGGCAGGATAAAACCTACGACCGCCTGGTGACCCATTTTTTCTGGCCCCACATGCGGAAGGATGTCACCAACCACTGCAAGGCCTGCCCCACCTGCCAGGCCAGCGGAAAAAGTGGCCGAAAAATCAAAGCACCGTTACAACCCTTTCCTGTCGTCACCACCCCGTTTGAACGAGTGGGAATAGACATTGTGGGGCCCCTCGACCCTCGAACAGCCCAAGGACACCGGTTCATCCTGGTCCTTGTAGACCACGCCACCCGCTATCCCGAGGCCATCCCTCTTCGGACCGTGACGGCCCCCGTGGTGGGCCGGGCCCTGATGGGGATCTTCTCCCGGGTGGGGTTCCCCCGGGAGGTCGTCAGTGACAGGGGCACGAACTTTATCTCCAGATATATGAAGTCCCTCTGGCAACAATGCGGGGTCACCTACAAATTCACGACCCCCTATCACCCGCAAGGAAACGGACTGGTCGAGAGATTCAACCGCACCCTCAAGGGGATGATTATGGGTCTAGAAGAACCCCTTCGACGCCAGTGGGACGTGCTACTTCCCTGCCTCCTGTTTGCCTATCGGGAGGTCCCGCAGAAGTCCCTCGGCTTCAGCCCCTTTGAACTCCTGTACGGGCACCCCGTCCGGGGCCCCCTCAGCCTAGTCAAGGAAGGTTGGGAGCAGCCTCCCCAGAAAACTCCCCCGGACATCTACAGGTATCTCCTGGCTCTCCGCAACCAGACCCGGCGGTTCCGAGACGCCGCCAAAGCCAACCTCGAGGCCAGTCAGGAGGACATGAAGAGGTGGTACGATCAGCACACGTCCTCCATTGAGTTCGAACCTGGACAACAGGTCTGGGTGATGTCCCCGGTTGAGCCCTGTGCACTCCAAGACAGATGGTCCGGGCCCTTCAAGGTAATCGAACGCAAGGGGCCCGTCACCTATTTAATCGACATGGAGACTGCCCGGAACCCCCTACGGGTCCTCCATGCCAACAGGCTCAAACCCCATTTTGTGCGATCCGAACTCAGCCTCCTGATGGCTACCGATAATGGGACAGAAGAAGACTCTGAACCCCTTCCGGACTTACTGAGGGCCCTCGAGCAGGATGGCTCAGTGGAAGGGGTCCAGCTCTCCGAGGCCCTGTCCCCGGAGCAACACCAAGACTGCCAAACGCTCCTGAGGCAGTTCGCCTCCCTGTTCTCCCTCACCCCCGGAGTCACCCCCTGGTGCCTCCACGATGTGGACACCGGGGACAGCCCTCCTATTCGACACCGAGCGTACCGCGTACCAGACCGGGTACGAGCCTGCATCCAGACCGAGGTGTCCAAAATGCTGACCCTAGGAGTGATCGAACCCTCAGACAGTCCCTGGGCGAGCCCAGTCGTCCTAGTTCCCAAGGCAGCTGCCCCGGGCGTTGCCCCTGAGCTCCGGTTCTGCGTGGACTATCGGGGGCTGAATGCAGTTACCCGGACCGACGCTCATCCCATCCCCCGGGCAGACGAGCTAATTGACCGGATGGGGGCCGCCCGCTACCTGAGCATCTTCGACCTAACAGCGGGCTACTGGCAGATCGGCCTCACCCCTAGGGCCCAAGAACGATCCGCCTTCTCTACCCCAGACGGGCACTACCACTTTAAAGTCATGCCCTTCGGCATGAAAAACGCCCCGGCAACGTTCCAACGGCTGGTAAACCAGGTACTGGTGTACAGCCACCAGTGGACCGACCACCTCCGCCACCTGCGGGAGGTTCTACACGCCCTCCAGCAAGCCGGGCTCACCATCAAAGCCAGCAAGTGCCAGGTGGGCCAAGGGTCCGTGACTTACCTAGGACACCAAGTGGGAAGCGGGCTGGTGGCCCCTCTCCAACTCAAGATTGCTGCCATCCAGGCCTGGCGACCCCCTACGACCCAAACAGAGGTCCGGGCCTTCCTGGGGCTCACCGGATACTACCGGCGGTTCATGAAGGACTATGGCAGCATCGTGGGGCCCCTCACGGAGCTCACCTCCAAAAAGAGCCCCAAAACCGTCAACTGGACCCCGGACTGCCAATCGGCCTTCGAAAAGCTAAAGACCGCCATGTGCACGGCCCCCGTGCTCCAGGCTCCCGACTACAGCCGGGAATTCATTGTGCAGACGGACGCCTCTGATCATGGTGTGGGGGCCGTCCTCTCCCAACTCAACGCCGAAGGGATCGACCAGCCAGTGGTCTACATCAGCAGACGCCTATTGCCCCGAGAACAGCGCTGGAGCACCATTGAGAGGGAGGCCTTCGCCGTAGTCTGGGCACTCAAGAAGCTCCGGCCATACCTCTTCGGCACCCACTTCCGGGTGCAAACAGACCACCGACCCCTGCAATGGCTGATGCAAATGCGGGGGGAGAACCCGAAGCTGCTGCGCTGGTCCATCTCCCTGCAGGGGATGGACTTCACGGTGGAACATCGTCCAGGCCAGGACCACGCCAACGCCGACGGCCTGTCACGCTTTTTCCGCCTCAGCGAGGAGAGTCCCCAGGAAGATGGCTGACTCTCCCCGCCTTCAGCTGGGGGGGACGCATGTTGGACAGGCCGCATGGTCGGGCTGCCCCCTCCCCGCAATGGGACCTGGACCCTGGCTCCCCCTGCATCCCCAGCCAGAGTCCCCGACGACCACCCGAAGTACACTGCAATTCCTCACCCACAAGACACCAGCTCCGAACCCAGCTGGCCCGGGTCACCATCCACACCACGGCCTCGGCCCAGCCGCCATCTTGGGCCACTACAGCACGAGGCCGCGTGGCCTCAACTCGACCCTCACCCTGGGCCCGGCCGGGCCCGACATCGAGGCACCAACCTCCCCCCGGGAGGCAGAGTGACCACTTGGCGAGTCAATGGGAGAAAGGAATCGTCAACGGCTCTCCTCCGCCAGGTGTCGATCACCCCCGGCCGCCTGGGCGCTGGCTCCACCCCCCTGCTGGGTGTCTGGACTCCCTCATCCCGGACCTCCCGGCCCCCCCAGGCGCGAGGGTCCGGACATCAAAGGGGACCAGACCTATAACTGGGGCAGGACCAGACCAGGAAACCAGTTGTATCCTGGAGTCGAGAGACCCGAGAAGAACTCCTCTGTGACTGGCCTGCTGGCGCTGCCGCGGCCCTCTGCCTCGTGAAACCATCGTCTTGGCCTGCTGGCGCTGCCGCGGCCCTCTGCCTCGTGAAACCATCGTCTTGGCCTGCTGGCGCTGCCGCGGCCCTCTGCCTCGTGAAACCATCGTCTTGGCCTGCTGGCGCTGCCGCGGCCCTCTGCCTCGTGAAACCATCGTCTTGGCCTGCTGGCGCTGCCGCGGCCCTCTGCCTCGTGAAACCATCGTCTTGGCCTGCTGGCGCTGCCGCGGCCCTCTGCCTCGTGAAACCATCGACTTGGCCTGCTGGCGCTGCCGCGGCCCTCTGCCTCGTGAAACCATCGACTTGGCCTGCTGGCGCTGCCGCGGCCCGATCCACAGACACTCCAGCTCGAGGATTGTGAGCTCGCCTCTTACCACTACCTGTACCGATCCGGTACCAAGACTGTCCCGCTACCCCCTTTTTCCCTACAGAGACTAGAAGTGAGAGGACCCCCGGGTCCGAGATATCCTGTATCGCTGATATCCTTGCCTTAAGAACCTTATATAAAGCATTGAACTCGACTTGGTGTGGTGCCTGTTTGTGGGGAGGGAGGTAACTTGTCTGTACGATCGCAGGAGACGGTCCCCCTCGGGGATCTCTCCCTCAGTATCCGGCCGACCCTCAGGGTCCCCGTCTAACATTGCCCAAAGCATTACCTCTGGAACTCCCCAGGATCCGCTTCCACATAGAATCTGGAAAGCCTCTGGAAAAGAAACTCTTCCCTGGCTGCAATTAATTTGCAACAATTCTCTGGAAGAAGGAGTGGTTCCGAAGGCCTGGAAACAGGCAGTAGTCACCCTTTTGCTTAAGAAGCCTTCCTTAGATCCCCTGATCCCGGCCAACTTTCAACCTATATCCCTGCTGCCTTACCCGGTTAAAATCCTTGAGAAACTGGTCATTAAACCACTGTCGGGTTATCTAGAGGATAACAAGCTGCTAGATTGTGATCAATTTGGCTTTCGCCCGGGCTACAGTACTGAGACCGCGCTGGTCACCGTAATGGATAATCTACGGATGCGTGACGACAGAGGGGATTTTTCTGTTCTGGTGTTACTAGACATGTCGGCCGCATTTGATACGGTGAGCCATACAGTACTGTTGGATAGACTAACTCATCTGGGAATAAAATGTTGTGCTCTGCAATGGGTACAACCCTACCTCTGAGGGAGGCAACAGACGGTTACTATGCCACCATATGAGGCCAGTCGGACTGCTGTACTTCATGGAGTTCCACAAGGGTCTGCAATTAGTCCCATCCTCTTCAATATTTACTTGTGCCCTCTACTCTTGTTAATTAAGTCCTTTGGAATCGACTTGATTAACTACGCGGATGACACCCAACTGGTGTTCTCCCTTGAGGGAAAACGGGCAGTATGCATGGACAAAGTTCAAGAGTGTATGCTCCAGACAGTGGGCTGGCTGAGGCAAAACTCTCTACAATTTAACAGCAGAAAAACAGAGGTTATCTTTTGCCCACCTACTAGCCTGTAGCAGTATCATAGGCTGGAGTTTAAGCTCATCTCAGGGGAAGATCCTCTAGCTCCTGCCAAAACGGTGCGCAATTTGCGGGTATTAGTGGATGGTGGTCTTCAAATGGAGACCCAAGCAAACAAAACTGCTAAGGTTTGCTTCTCTCTGTTACGGATGCTACGCCAGATCCTCCCGCTTCTGCCTAAAGATACCCGCTCGCTTGTGGTAAGGAACGTAATTCTTAGTAGATTGGACTACTGCAATGCCCTGTACCTGGGTGCACCATAGTACATTCTGCAGAGATTGCATAGAGTCCAGTCTTTGGCAGCAAAGCTGGCACTGACTAGGCACCGCAGGGCCTCCACGACTGGTGCCCTGAGAGACTTACACTGGCTGCCTGTTAAAGAGAGAGTGTGTTTTTAATCCCTCTGTATTGTGTATAGAGCAGCGCATGGCATGGGTCCCATCCCACTACAGGAAAGATTCACTTGGCATAACCCGAAAAGACAGCTCCGCTCCTCCAATGCGAGCCCAATAAGAACGACAAGATTCAAGAAAACCAGGATGGGGGGGCAGAGTCTTCGGTGTGTCTCTGGAACGACCTCCCCCAGACCATCAGACAGGCCGACTCATTTTCATATTTCAGAAAGAGTCTGAAAACCTGGTTATTTCCAAGGGCGGAAAAGTAGATCTTCCCTACCAGCTCAGGTTGTTCTTTGTGCTGACTAGTCTGAAGTCTAAGCGCCAGGATACCCATAGGGTGGCAGTTTTGCGCTGTATAAATGATTTTTACAATACAGTACAATACAAGACGGTCGGCCAAACTGTCATGCGCACTTAAGTGCCCACCACTCCTCCCCCTGCTCTGCACAGCCCAGATGCGCCCGCCCCAAGAAATGAGCAAGTATGGGAAAAAAACAAGATAATAACAATGCGTTATTATAATTTTATTTTTCCTTTTTTAACTGCTTAGAGGGCAGTGAGGCGACGCGAGTGGGGTGACTCTCCTCCGCCTTAGCGAAGGAGCTGAGACCCCCGTTGTTCTAACATTTGCTCCTCTTCCAGTGGTAGTTCTTCAGGTGCAGAAGACATTTAAGAAGACATCTAATACATTGAAGCTCAGTGTGGCTTCTTCGCACCAGTGAGCTAATATAATTAAGAGCCACACACTATTATTAATGTTAATATTGCCATATTATATCATGAGCAGGGCAGTTATATTTTATTAAAAGTAACTTTGGTGGCTGTATGTGTTTTGATATAAATGTGATTTTTGTAATTTATTGGAGAAACTGTTTTTGCGAAACCTGTACTAATAAACATTAGATTGAAATAATAAGCAGGAACACAAATAACATTAATTTGAATTTTCTTATAGACTTTTAAGGTATGGGCTAACGAGCTGCATGTTACTCTACACTGATTCCCCATTTGTGGAACTCTTTTCTTCCATTGGAATATGTTGCCCAGTTACCATGCAAATATCAAACAAGTTGCCTGCATCACTGGAATCTACTTGTAACAAAACATTTTTAACTTGATGGACAGTCCATTTATTTTCATTAATCAATATTTACTTAGAATGCAAGAACAATAAACATAGCATATATAATACACAATTGCACTCTTAAGAAGAAATGAAAGATAACTGAACTATTGCCATTACTTTTAGACCTGTCAACCTTAGGGTCGTTTTACCCATATATAATGCCTTCACTCCTCCTGTTTTACTGGAATTCGTTTTTGTTGGCCTTAAGACTCTGTGCACTTTACCCCTGCTAACCAGCACTAACGTGCTTGTGCACACTCCTCTAAACATGTTAAAATTGGCTTACTCGTAATTGTCACATTTAATTTACATGTAAGTCCCTAGTAAAGTGGTACCACATGTACCCAGGGCCTGTAAATTAAATGATACTGGTGGACCTTCAACACTTATTGTGCCACCCACTCAAATAGCCCTTTAAAACATGCCTCAAGCCTTCTGTTGCAAACTGCGTGAAGTTTTAAACTGCCAATTCGACCTGGCAAAATAGACCCTTTCCCAGGCCTAAACCTTCCTTTTTAATATATATATATATATATATATATATATATATATATATATATATATATATATATATATATATATATATATATATTACCTACTGGCGATAGCCAGTAGGTATATATAGTTAGGATTGTTTTCCATAGGGAAATCGCAACATTCTATTGGGAATAACTTTGGCGCTGATTGAGGAATCTTCCTGAAATTTTCCTTAACTTTGCCTCGCAGCGCTCCGCTTCTTCCCTGGAAGTTTGGGGGGGATTCGTCAAGCGGGGGCCGAGATAAAAGGGGGGTCCCAAAACGTGTTTTCCCCATGTTAATTTCCATAGGGCGATTGGACTCACTTTTAGCCCGAACGGCTGAATGGTTTTCCACCAAACTTGGCAAAATTGTCGGGACTGGTAGCCCGATGTGCCTTTGCTATGTCTCAAGATATGTGCTCCAGTGGTTTTTACGAAAATTAACTTTGAAAAAATACATATTGGGCTACATTGGGCTATATATATGTTAGAGCCCAAATGTAGCCCAATGTAGCCCAATGTAGCCCAAAGATGGCCACCAGAGACAAAAGAAAACAAATGTAGCCCAAATATCAGCCAGATGTAGCCCAACTATAGCCCAATGACAGAATGTCCGAGAGTGTTCTAAAGAACAACTAGAGCGCTAACAGTCTTACTTATGACAAAAGTATGGCACACCTGAAGTCATCTTGATTGGAATAAAGTGTTAACACTTAAAACATTTAATTTGCAAAGGAACAAAATGAGGAGGTTCATTTTGCCATAGAAATTATGATTAGTGCTGAAGAAAGAAAAATTAGGGCACATTTTGAGTGACTTCTCAAATCCTCTTATATTTCATGAAAAAAATTCTGATATGCAGTCTCCCAAGATGGCCACCAGAGACAAAAGAGCACAAATGTAGCCCAAATATCAGCCAGATGTAGCCCAACTATAGCCCAATGACAGAATGTCCTAGAGTGTTCTAAAGAACAACTAGAACGCTAACAGTCTTACTTATGACAAACGTATGGCACACCTGAAGTCATCTTGATTGGAATAAAGTGGTACCACTTAATACATTTAATTTGAAAAGGAACAAAATGAGGGGTTTCATTTTGCCATAGAAATTTTATATATATATATATATTCACTGAAAAAACCATAGGTTACACACCAGTTATAGTTAGGAATTAGCATTTAAAAAACCTTTGAAATTCACTGAAAAAACCATAGGTTTCACACCAGTTATAGTTAGCTGGAAATTTTACTCGCATAAAACCATTGAAATTCCCACGTTATAGTTAGTTGGACTCACTATAACTTGCACGTCTGCAATGCACTGCTGATGACGTCACATATTACATCACTCATGCATATATTTAAATATTTAAACATTACTCGCTAATATATGTATTCACTAAGATACACTTAATAGGCCAGTTAACCAATCAATTTTTTGTTTAAAACACTGAAAAAACCATAGGTTTCAGGCCTTATATAGTTAGGAATTAGCATTTAAAAAACCTTTGAAATTCACTGAAAAAACCATAGGTTTCAGGCCTTATATAGTTAGGAATTAGCATTTAAAAAACCTTTCAAATTCACTGAGAAAACCATAGGTTCCAGGCCTTATATAGTTAGGAATCAGCATTTAAAAAACCTTTGAAATTCACTGAAAAAAACCATAGGTTTCAGGCCTTATATAGTTAGGAATTAGCATTTAAAAAAACCTTTGAAATTCACTGAAAAAAACATAGGTTTCAGGAGTTATATAGTTAGGAATTAGTTTTTAAAAAACCTTTGAAATTCACTTAAAAAACTATAAGTTTTAGTGGTGTTATAGTTAGCTGGACATTTTACTCATACAAAACCAATGAAATTGCTCCTATATAGTTAGTTGTACTAACTAATTTCACGCACCCGCAATCCACTGCTGATGATGTCACATATTAGATTATTCATGACATGGTCAGTGACATCACTGATGACATCTCAAATGACATCACTGATGACATCACTGATGACATCATCCACGTGACAATCACATACACCTTTTCATACACTATTACAATTTTTCATCACTGTTTGTAAAATACAGAGTATCTTATTTAAATCTATTGTCACAGCAATACAAGTATCTAAAAATCCACTCAGTGATTCATAGATGTATACACACATCTAATCACTTACCTATGGATTCACTCATACATGCTGTCAATGAACAATAGAACACTATCAAAAATACTTATACATCTATATCGACATTAAACAACAGCACGCATCCTATTCACATATGAAGTCATCCTACTCACTTATGCAAACAATGGATCATACTTACATATTTACTTAGCAAAACACTTATACAAACACCACTTCTTCTATTCATTTAGATAGTAAGTCATACTTAGTGAATTATAAAATCATTATTACAAGTATACAGTTATCCATACAGTCACTCACACAATCATTGTGTCTTATGTATACTTATTTATATACAACAACTGACACATACACTGCCTTTATTTTTTCTAGTTTGTTGGACCTGTACCTTTGAGAAATATATTTGCTCATCACCACACACATAAAGAGATTCCCTCACCCAAACTGTTAGAACATGTAGTTTTAACTTCATATATCTACTGAGTCAACTATTCACACATCTTTGGACAGTCACACACCCCCCACCGAACCACACACACTTTCACACTCCCATACAAATACTCAGTTAACTAATCAATAACTAATATAGACTTTCACATAGCTAGTAACCAACTGTAGAATCAGTTTACACAACAACTGACAAAGTGATACAGATATTCACACAGTTTAGTCACTATCCACTATATTTAGTGAGACATTATAAATTGGTCAAGTAAACAGTCAATTACACTGCTACTAAATCCTCCATCCAAATATTTATTTATATATATCCACTCATTCTTCAATGTAAATTGATATATATATAATGCATATTTAAATAACGAAGCAAACCACATTCACTGGATGATGTCATCAGTGATGTCATTTGAGATGTCATCAGTGATGTCACTGACCATGTCATGAATGATCTAATATGTGACATCATCAGCAGTGGATTGCGGGTGCGCGAAATATAGTTAGTACAACTAACTATATAGGAGCAATTTCATTGGTTTTGTATGAGTAAAATGTCCAGCTAACTATAACACCACTAAAACTTATAGTTTTTTGAGTGAATTTCAAAGGTTTTTTAAAAACTAATTCCTAACTATATAACTCCTGAAACCTATGGTTTTTTCAGTGTATATATATATATATATATATATATATATTGTCCCGGGTTCGATAGGGTCAGAGAGGGAGGATGAGATTGTGTGGTAGAGATAGAGTCCGAGACTTTGAAGAAGGTTTTAAGTGAAGGCTTTATTTTTATATAGGACTTTCTCCTTCTGCTTGTAATTCTCTCTCTGGCAAAGGCGGCAGGGTCGAGGGCCGGTTTTCTTAAGGACTCCAGCTTGCTCTCCGTCAGGGGTCCGCTTGTCCCGTAGACTCCGGATGCAGTCACCGTAATAAAAGGAGAAAGAGGATGGATTTAGTGGAAGATTTGTGGACTCGAGAAGGTAAGGACCGGGAGTGAGGGTAACCTAGTGCACACTGTGAGTATATACAGCCGTAGTGTGGAGTGCTCGTGCAAGGAACAGGGGAATGCATAGGAGGACTATACACGGGGCCATACTCTATACACTATACAGGTTACTAGGTAGGCTGGAGCCGACGTCCCACCCAGCCCGCCACTCTGCCCCGTACCTGTTGGAGCCACACTCCTCCCGTGGGAGCGTGGCGGGGTGACTCGTGGGAACGGTGGCCTCCTGGCTTCTCTGACTTCCCTCTGGTCTGCAGGGCTCCTTCTACGCACTCCTCGTCGTTCGTCCTCTCTTCTCCGATGTGGTAGACTCCTTTCTCCTCTGGGAAAACGCCGTCCGCCACTTCCTGGGTTCTCTCTCCTTTTGACGTCGGGACGCTTGTTGAGGGTGTGTCTTCGTTCGTTGTATACTCCCACTTAACGGGATCAGGCACCTCCTGCTCCTCGTCTTGCCACCAGCGGTCGGGGTCTCGTACCGCCCACGCATCCCGCGGGCTAGGTTCGGGCTGCTGAAACAAGGGAAGGGAAGTAGGTAAAAGCGGGGTGGCTGACCACCAGTCCATGTCGGGGGATTGTACCCCCATTGGGGAACCCACCCCGTCACACATATATATGTATATACTTGTAATATCTGCTGCTTATGCGCATTAGCGTGATATTGCACTTAGCACCGATAGACACATACACTCCCACTCATATATGGCAAATATTGCGGTGGCAAGGGCACTCAGCCCAGGAACCTTCAGCGCTTCCAGCATTGCTCTAGCGTAACATCTGCTATCATAATGTTGAACACTCAGTTCATAAACATACAGACTATCAATACATAGTCGTACAGGGAGCGCGTAGCACCGCATTGCCATCTAGAATGAGGGAGGCGACCAAGGAGCTCATTAGCACGCAAACTAAAAAACTAGACATTAATTGCAAGGGAGACAAGGGCACTCATCAAAGCAGCAACAAAGATATAAAAAATCGAGCTGCTACTGAAATAAAGCGGGCAACAAATCTTAAAACATTTAACATGCTGCTATAAATGCAATATGATTAGAACACATAGTGCGACATTAAACGCATAAGCCAGATCATGTTATCCAAAGAATATATGGATAAAGTTAGTTGAATGACTTTAATTTAACTACCAATCCTAGAGTGCAATGCATGTCACATGTGTATAAAATGAGAAATGGAAAAGGGACCAATTGTCTGAATACTTGCCGTGGTCAAGAACACTCAGTTCGAAACGCGTAGGCGATCACAGTTGATGAAATAAAATCTTGAAAATTCCCCGAACGGAGTGCCATCATTCTTTTGAAACAATTGGATTGTGATTACTGACAGGATACTGTCTTGATCCCGAAGATGGCACCAGCACTCTAGTGCTCCCCCTGCGACAAGACAAGTTGCGAGGAAGTATTGGAAATACAGGGGAGAGCCCAACGCACCATCCGCCATCCTCTAACCGGCCGGAGTACAAAGCATCCGGCAAAACGGTGAAATAGTGCAACCTGACATTGGAATTGCCAGGAGTAAAAAGCACGAGCGAAAGGAAAGCGAGCAAACAGTAGTAAACAGACCGCCCCATCACCCGACTGGTTGAGCGCCGACGTGCTTGGTCGGAGGACACTGACACGGCCGGGAGTTTCCCAGGTAAAAGAAACTCTGGTGGTGGGTGAATGTTTAAGGGCGTTGTAGCGAGGTGGCGGAAAAGTACTGAGGCTACAGCAAGCCGCACTGCAGAAATCTCAGAAGAACCGGTCTGAGACTATCCACCTCACTCGGGGAACCGCGTCAACTGTGACTTAGGAGTAGAGTAACTCCGTTTGAAACACTCTGAAAGTCAGGTCATTTACGTTGACTGAGACGCATAGTCCCTTCGAAATAAGAGCATCTGATAAATCGCGTAACAGTGCTGATTGACATCACACGCTAGCGCAAGCACCAAATCACGCTAACAGCGGAAATGGAAGAACGAAGTGCCAAACGGGCTTCAAAAGCTGGAAACATATTTAAAAAGAACCCCTCAGGCACGAAACGGGGAGATGAAATAAACAAGAATGCACAGACAACACCCTCAAACATCAAACAACTATTTGCCAAACTTGAAAAATTACAACGCAAGGAAATATCACGTTCATGGGAAATAATCACCCTTGAAAAGTATGTTGAATGTGCAATGGTCCCAAGAGGGTTAAGAATCTTCACACTGCTGAATCATCCAGACACCAAGCCGGAAATGCTGGAAGAGTGGGGAAAAAACAATATGGCTTGTTCCAAAAACATGTTGCCTATAATAATTAAATATGCCCGAATAGAAGTGAGTGAACTACACTTGGCCATTGCTGACATTGAAAAGCAAATAACTGATCTGAAAGAAGACATTGAAGTGGTGAAAAAAATTAGAGTGGACATGGAAAAAATCTAGACAAGCATGAAGAAGAAGTTCAAAACAGAAAACAGCGCAAATTTAGAAGAGACGAGGACGATTATGAATTTGAACGATCCTGACATTCGCAAAAAAATATGACACCTACAAAAAACAATGGAATCAAGCCTCAGGAAAAACCAATGAAAAATCAGCTAGTGAGGAAGAATCGGACTGGAGCGAGGAAGAACAACGACAAAGAGGAGCCCAGAAATTCAGTTTTTTAGACGAGCACCAGCTGCTCCACAAAAAGCAGCAAACGCCAAAAGCAACATCCACAAGAGGAGGATACAGCCGGATCCGGGCAAGAGAAAAGGCTTCTTTCAGCCAAAAAGTCAATCCGCAAAACAAGGAGAAGCAGGAAACCAAAGCGGCGGCTACAATCTGAGGAACCGAACGATATTAAGAAAATGAGATCATCCAAATGTGACAAAAACAACAAGAAACCTCCTAGTCTAGTGATAAATTTATCCAGATATACACTCACAAAAAGTGAAAACAACCTCCTCAACAAAGGACTTTCTTTTTGTCCAGAAATCCACCAAGACATCATTGACACCAAAATAGATCTGTATAAATACATACGGAAATTGAAACAAAAAAAACACTTCAAAAAACATCCCAAACCTAAAGGAACAGCAATCACAGAGGAAGAGAGAACGGAAGATCAAATCCAGTTCCAAATGACAGAAATACCACAACTACGAACTGCTTATGAACTCGCAAATGAAACCTCCAGCACTCAACTAGGCAACACACAAGTCTTACAAGAAATGGACATAGAAACAAACAAAAGACCCAAGACACTGTTCAAGGCTAAATCCAAATTTTGCCCCATGTTATATCCGGGCAATAAAATTGATATCTTCCAAGACTTGGTACTAGGCGAACTAGATAAAATGAAAAATGTCAATCAAGAAAGACCAGAAAATCTAAACAAAAAAGAACGACTGGCAATACAATCACTCAAGTCTAATAACTCTATCGAGATTAAGCCTGCCGATAAGGGTGGAAACATTGTCATTCTAGAGAAACAGGACTACATAGATGAGGTGATGAGACAACTAGGAGATACAACAAATTACACTGTCCTCAAAAAGAATCCTACCAAAGAGTTGACACTGGACTTGAGAAACAAACTGGAAGCTTGAAAAAAAGCACGCTTAATAACAGAACAGGAAAGAAGATTCCTAATGGTGGACAATCCCATAACACCCACCATATACTTTCTTCCGAAAGTGCATAAGACTCTAAACAAACCGCCGAGGAGACCAATAATCTCGAGTTGCGGAAGCCTGTCTGAAAATGTATCAACTTATATCGAACACTGAATGGCAACCAACTTACTTATTAATAACGATTGATGTCATATCGCTATACACTTCGATCAACCATGAAACTGGCCTAAAAGCAATTCAATACTTTCTCCAACAGCGGCCCATCAACCAATATGAACACACAAAAATGCTGATACAAATGATAACATCATGTTTTTACAATAATGTTTTTCTATTCAACGGTAAAGTGTATGCAGAGTTCTGCGGTACGGCCATGGGGGTTTCTTTCTCCCCAAGCTACGCTAATCTCATGATGGGGTGGTGGGAGAGGTGCGTGGCTTGGGGAGAGGGAAATGACCACCATATGGCGAATGTGGTACTGTGGCTGCGCTTCATCGATGATCTGTTCCTCCTGTGGAAGGGCACGGAACAAGAATTCTGTGCGTTTTTTGAAGTCTTAAACAACAACACTGTGGGGCTAAAGTTTACATATAACTTGAGCCCCCAAAAAAAGAGTTTTTAGACACGAAAGTGTACGTGAAGAATAACAGACTAGAAAACTAGAAACTACGGTACATCGCAAAAAAACAGCTACGAATAGTCTGCTTCACGGTCTGAGCTTCCATCCAGAGTCACTCAAAAAAAGCATACCCTATGGAGAACTACTTCGAATGAAGAGAAATTGCTCCGAGGCGAGTGAAATGGAACGGAAATTTGAAGAAACCAAAACTCGCTTCAAACAGAGAGGATACAAACATACGGACATCATCAGAGGAGAGACAGCAGCAAGAGAAAAAAGCAACCCTAAGGTAGACTCTAAACCGCACTTAGGGCAGGGTGCTTTATGTTTTGCATGTCTTAGTAGTGGAAAAGTCTGAAATTAGTTCTTCACTACTGCATGATTTACCTCTTCCATTGGATAACATTGGGTTACCTTATTACATTTAATTAGTGGTAACATTTGTTTGGGAATAGTTAGAAAGGTCACATTTGGCCTGTAAAGAATTGCAATTTAAAATCCTCTTTCACTGTAATGTTGGATTTTAGGTCACAGTACCGTAAATGACACGTTTAGAAAGTTGGCATTTGGCATTTTCTTGTCCTAACTATTTGGTGCCTGTGACCTGTGTGCTGGGTCACATAATTGTGTGTAGTTGGCAATTGTCCTTTGTGTACTCCTCCCAAGCAGTTTCACAGAGTGAACTGGGAGTTAGCAGGATAGGCTAGCATGGGAGGGTCTGTGCATAGCACCCATTAACTCTTCAAAGAAGCTGTCTCACCACACACACACAAAGAACCTCACACAAGCCTTTTGTAACTCCAGACATCCTGGGACCAGGGTAGGGAGACAGGGAATTCCAGAACCATCTATGGAGGGATCCTTCAGAAGTTTCTTCCACTTCAAAGCTGTCGCTAGGTATAAAACTAGAACTCTCAGACCCACTCTTTAGTTCACTTTCGACCTGCGGAGGACTCTCAGAGGGCTTCCCTGAAGACTGAGGCCTCCTGTGTACTTCAGAGGATTACCCTGCTGCTCCAAGAGGTCTGCCCAGCTGCCTGAAGTCTGCCCTGTGCCCTTAGAGGACTGGCCTGCTGCTTGAGGCCTGCGTTTGTGCTTCAACCCAGGACTACAGGCGTGACTCTAAGGGCTAATTTGCTGTCCCCCTATTCAGAGCCACAGGGACAGAAAAGGCTCCAACTATAATGAACCAGCACCTGAACACAGCCAGAGTGAGTCCTAACCCTCCACGTGGTGCCCATTCAGCCCTGAACCCTTGGAAGTGGTACTAAAGGTATTTAGATTTTCCATTTGAACATTGTGCTCCCTCTCCTATGGCTTCATCTACTGGGGCTCTGTAAGGATGTGGCCCATAATGTCTTGGGACTGATTGAGAGATCCCAAGACTTAGTTGGTGGTGGCCTGGGTGACAGTGCACTAAAGGTGCTCAAATAGCCAAAACGTAAACTTGAGACTTAGAAAATAGTCCAAAAGTACTCTGAGAACCAAGAGGACACCACCAGCTTGCGTATCCAGCCAGATTGCATAGCTGCCTTTCTAGTGGCAATAACATCTGCCCAGAGGGTGGGTGATTTGCAGGCTTTATAATGCATGCCTCCCTACATGATGACTTTTATGGATAAGGTGATGCTTCCCGCCCGTTCTTAATTTTTACCAAAAGTGGTGACCCCATTCCATCTGGGTAATCTTTGCTCCCCCACATCCCTCTAAGGAAGAGTAGGGGCTCCATCGTCCAGACCCAAAAAAGAGCATTGTTGTGCTACCTTGACCACACAAAGGAGTTTAGAGTGGACAACAAACTCTTTGCGGGCTACGTGGAAGCTAATTAAGGTCAGACAGTGCAGAAATGGACCATTTCTCACTGGGTTGTTCTCTCCATTAGGATCTGCAATGCCCTCGCTAGGAAGCAGCTACCTGAAAGCTTGCAAGCTCATTCCACCTCAGGGAAGGCTGGCTCAGGGTGTCCCAGTCCTGGACATCTGTCAGGCAGCAACTTGGGCGTCTCCGCACATGTTTGCCAAGCACTACTGCCTGGACAGTCAGGTTTGCAGGGACAGGCATTTCACCCGTTCGGTCTGGCATGACTTTTTTGTGTGAAACTTTGTCCACAGACAACCGTCAGGACAGTATGGCTTGGGTATCTATTCAAAGGTAAGGAATCTACAGCTAGAAGTCTCTAGCAGATGAACAAGTTCCTTACCTTGGGTAACGCATTATCTGGTAGAGACAATATCTAGCTGCAGATTCTTTACAGACTCAACCCTGCCTCCCCACTCAGGGGACTCATTTGATAGGGCTGGGGCTGCTTCCTTTTCAGGGTCCTAGTTGTGACACACACACACAAGTCAATTTGCTTCATGGCTCTGCACTTCTAGCGCAGAAAAGTGAAAAGTAACTGACGTCCATGCTCCTGGCTAGTACCTATATAGGACAAATTGGGTCACTTAATAAAAATACCCCATGTGGTTCATGTGAATATTTGTCTCAGAATCAGTGCATAGGTAAATCTAGAGCTAAGCATGTTCTTATCTTACTAATTGTTGTATGTATTATTTAACTTCTCAATAAGAAGTTTGGAAATAAACCAATATGCATGACTTGGTTAAGTAAGTAAATAGTAAATACGTTTTTTGTGCAGTTAATTAAAACCATTACAATAATTGACAGTGAAACCTCAGTTTTAAAAAAGGCTAATGGCCATAGTTAAAAACACACGTTAAGATTGCGAACAAAATCCACACCCCCGGCCTTGGTGATCCATAATCTTGTTTCTTCATTTTGGTCAGAAATATTAGTAGCAGTCCGTGAGATAGAATTACCCCCCTTATCAGAGTCTTGGCTGCAGAATAATGACAGGCCAAGAGGCGCCGATTTAAAGTGCATAGTGCCGCCTCAACTTCCGTTAGTTTGTGCAAAGAATGTCATACAGTTAGCCTTTCGATGGTTTCCTTTGAGGCTTAGGTGTGCAAAAAAGCTTGACATTATTTGCTTAAAACACTATTACGGTTGTGTGCACTTTTTTTAAAACTGCAGTTAAAAACTTTACCAGACAACAGCTTAGTTGAGTGTCTTGGCCAGAGAAGCTTGCAAGCACCGCTTGTCTGCACGACCGTATTTGTTTTTTGTTGAAAATGGGTCTGAGTAGTAGCCGGCGCTCCTGCATCAGCTCACGGCAATTAGTTATAATGTGGACTATGTCCTCCTCTCCTTCCCCACAAAGACGGCACATTGTTGGCTTTGGAGGGCGCAGCCAAGGGGGCAGATGGTATACTGTCGGTAACAGACCTTACCGAAATTTCAGAAACTTCTCTTTGGTGGTTGTGGAGAAGTTAGAGAGGAGGTAGGCTTGAGGAGTCGCTTTACTGTAGGATTGTATAGTGAGCCAGCCATGCGAACATTCAGTCAAGGCCGCTTTGTCTTGTAAGATAGACTCTTTTTTAACAATATTATTTACGATTTTCTTGAAGCTTGCTGTGATCCCAGACGTTGCCCAGAGTTGCCGTAACCCCAACTAGTCCAGTGCAGTGTACAAGAAATATCTGGCTGGGCAAGTTTCTTTCATTTCTACTTCTCTCCACAAGTAGAAATTTAACGTTTCTGGCTGCCCTTTTTTGATCTTGAACCAGGTTTTAATAAAGGCTCCTTTTCTTGCTAGCTCCTGTTTTTGTATCCCGGATTCCAGCCTCATTTGCGCCGGAGATGTGTATCCAGGCAACCCGTATATAATTCTTAGCGCTCTCGCAATGGTGCCATCTAATGTTTCCGTATCCCCCCCACTCATGGCTTCACTTCCATAGGTGACCGATGGTATAAGTTTGGCCTGTATCACCTTGGTCAGAGGGAGAAAGCTAGGGCCCGCGGTTATGTTCTTCAGGTTTCTTAGTGCTACTGCTGTCATTCATCCCCTCTTTTTTATTGCCTCAAATTGTGCTTTGTAATTGCCTTTGCTATCGATCATAACCCCCAGATATTTGTAGTCTTGTACGACTTCAAGCTTGCATTTTGCCAAGTGCCAGTTGTATTTTGTTTTTATTTTCCGGTAATTTATACACATGACTTTTGTTTTGTCTTGGTTGAAGCCTAGTTTGTTAGTATCTGAGTATTGAGATGTAATGTCCAGCAGGCGTTGTAATCCTATGGGTGTCCGACTGATGAGTACTAAATCGTCTGCGTATAGGAGGTTAGATAACTGGTGACCTCCCAACTTCGGGGCATGCGCGTTGCTTCCATTAAGTTGAACTGAAAGCTCGCCAATAAATAGATTGAATAGTGTTGGGGCTAATACACACCCTTGTGTGACTTGGTTAAAGTGCCTCAGTAAGTTAAATTGCAAAAGATTTTGCTATTGTTAAATGCACTTGTGTTCGTCAAATGTCCTCAGTAAGTCAAGCTAAAAAAAAATCTTTTGGATTATTTATGTTAATTGAGTACATAAAATCCACCTACCATGCAAATGGACCATACACGCAAGCAAGCATCAAAGCATTGTGTAACCATATTAAAATACAAAATAATAATTAAATCCTGCACTTATCTAGCTACTCATAGAAGTGGGATAGCAAAGAGGCAAACAAAATTACGGAATAACAACACTTTCACTCCCTCTTCACAGGTACAACCACCAGGCCCACACTGGCTCGGATTTCAAACACACCTCATCCTTTGCCAATGATGGCCCAGAAACATCAAAAAGAACTGCACTAATCAAGACTCAGACTTCTCAAAAAGCCCCTCATGAATGGGACCTATAAAAAACAAACTTTTCCCCATCATGTTCGAACTTCCACTTCAGAGGAAATCCTACAGAATTCCTAATTCCCTTCACCATTATGACATGCTTGAACTCCAGAAAAACTGGCTTACTTGTCAAGGTTGGAAGTTTCACATCACGAAACCACAACAGCTGCAAGTCCCCCGTATCATCGTTGTTTTCCAGATGACTTTTTGCAGAATCTACTCTCTCCATACCACCATGGCCAGAACCAATCACTGTGATCTCTGTGCTTCCTCTCCGCTAAACCAGGGTATAGGCTCAGTTGCTCCCCATTAGGGAGAGGGTCATTTTCAAAGCACTCTGCATTGCCTATAAAGCACTATACAACCCACGTCCCAATTTCCTCAAGAAAAGTACCAGTTGGTACACTCCAGGCAGGTCCTTACGATCTACCTCTGCCATATCGGTGGTAAAGCCCATATTCAAACGCCAAGCTTGGTGAGGCAGAAGCTGTGTGCTGGGAGCAACAAAAGCATGGAACGCTCTTTCTCTACACAGCAACGCCATGCCCAGGATTCTGGCTTTCAGGAAAGCATAGAAGAAATGGTCGTTTACTTCTGAATAGACTCCTTCCTTCAGGTCTTCTCTATCTGTCAATTCAGCCAGCGCCAAGATGCCTTTTTGGTAATCGAGCCCTTTAGAAAAACAATGAACATAATATAATACAATGTTTTATCATAGCTCTACGACACTATACTCTAACAAACCTAAGGATGATCAAAATCCATTCCAGCATCCATTGGAACAAGACAATCGAACCATAAGAAGGAAGAGGTGTGGCGCAGTGGCCAGAGTGGCCGACTCTAGAGCACAGAGCTCACGGTTCGATCGCTGGCAGCAGCTGATCTCAGCATCAAGTGACTCTGGGCAATAGCTCACTTAATCTCCCATATGGCTCCCAGCACCTTGAAACCCTTAATGGGGTGATATGTTTGCACTTTAGAAATAGCAATAAATAATATTAAGAAGAAGCATGGAACAAGGCTGAGACGAAGTAGCTAACTTTAAGTGGCAGGAAGAGAAGAAGCCTGGAAACCTAAGTAAAATCTTGAGGGAAAGAAAACCAAAGCAAGGGAACAAAAAAAGGCAGGGAACAAATGGAAGCACACAAACAGTTGCAAGGCATGGAGCTGTAGGTACAGATTTCCGTTTTGAGCCATGGCTGTCTAAAGTGCCCTGAAAATCCAGCTCACAACCTGAATGTTGCACACTGATTAGTTAGCACGCTAATCTATGCCATGTCCCTTCACATTCACCAACTCCCGATTCTCGATATCCTCCAAGCCACACCTATTCTGTTATACACATAGTGGTTCCTATTTATTTATTTTTATTTGAAAAGTTTTGTATAGCGCCGGCTAGACCCAGAGGTATTAGAGCGCTTTACATGTGGAAGGACAATTGTTTCAAAGCATAGTTACAAAGTTACATCAGTTTCAGGAGCGTAGTTACATGAGATACATGAGTTACAGAAACATGGCTCAGGCATAGGGGAAAAAGCAGGCAAGGGGAGAGAAATTCAGGGGAGAGAGGAAAGGAATAGGGGAGGTAAATAAAGAGTGAGGGAGGGAAGAGGTAGGGGGGTAGGGAACACAATGGGGCAACGATGAAAAAAACTAAAACAGTGTCAGACGTCCAGCTGGGGCACGGTGTAGTGCTCCCAGCGGTAATGGGAACATTCCCAATACTGCGCTATGTGTGACTCCCTTATCGCTGTGGACTCTCTCAGAGGGGTCTCTGAGACTCCAGCCCGGCGGCCATCTTGACTCATCTTGGGGTCAGGCCACTTTAATTGATGATTGCGGCAAAGATTAGGAAACACTGATCATGGCAAAGCAAATAATTAAGCCTTGTCAGAAAAAAAGGTTGGTAAAACCTTACAAAGGGGCGCTCAGGATGGCAATCCGGTTGTTATTCTGTACCTTCAGTGCTGGTTTTATTGATGTCTCTCGTAATCTGCCATTATGAATCGCCACGTTACTTCATCTGATGAGGATGCAGTGGTGATTCTGGCAGTACTGCAAAGTGTCCTCCGGCTTGGTGTAGCAGGAAGCGTAGAAATGTGCTCAACGTCGCAGTAAATTGATTTTGCTGATATGGGACCATGGGCACCATCTTAGGGCTAGGCCCCGCTGTGAGGAAGTTCGCCGTGCTGGTGGAAATGATTGTGTGCAGAAACGTTCTTTATAGGCAGGCAACACAGCCTTACTATTAAAACTTGCAAGAGTTGCCAATCTTTTGGGGTGCATCTCCATAGGGAAAGGTAGAGCACTTTCCGAACATTTCAGCCGCCATCTTAGGGTCAGGCCGCTTTAGTTATCGATCGTCGTAAGGTAAAAGTCATTGAACATGATAACAAGGGTTATTGCACCTTGTCAGAAAATAAGTCTGTTCAAATCCGGAGGCGGGTGCTCAGGAGGGTCAACACGCTGTCTCTTCTCTTGCCACCACCTGTGAGGCCGTCACGGGGATCCGCAGTGCCGGGATCGCGCAAGAGGGGCGGCTACGATGCCATCTTGCTTCTGAGGCAGTGCGATACCTCGAGCCGCCGCGCCACACCACTGGCAAAAACAGGAGAGCACTGTCACAAAATATTTGACAACCATACCATCAAGAATGTTTAATATCTATCTATGCCAGTTGTAATGGTGAATTATTATAATCAATATATTGACTATCAAGTGTCACATTATGCAGTTAGGTGTATATGTATATAGATGTGGTTCTATTGAGATCATTGGGAATGAATATGCATAAACTGTCTAAATGTGATTTATACATGTGATGTATTTTCTACCAGATATAACAAAAATATGTTTTGATATAAAAAAGAATAAATATATAAGTAAAGAATAAAGCATTTTTCTTTGTGGATATTTACATATAGTTATAGTATTTGGAGAACATATGCCTGTTTAATATAACCAGCACTGTGCCTGGTGCTTCTCTTTTTCCAAATAAGATACCCTCTGCCTCACGCCACCTTCACAAAGAGGCACATAAAGTTTTGTAGGCTCCTCCGCTCGGAGGAAACACCATCTGGCAGATCTGAGCTCCGGAGCTGTGGCACATCATGTCCCATCCGCCATCTTGTACCTGTATTATGAATTGACTACATAATTTATAATAGGTATTGAAGATTTCCTTCATTTGACTAGATGAATTGACTGCATAATTTATAATAGGTATTGAAGATTTCCTTCATTTGACTAGATGCCTCATCAATACATTTTCTGAGCCCTGACAACTTAATGCGAACAAAGCAAAACCAAAGGGGATGATGGACGGAGTGTTGAAGATTGCAAGCACTCACCCCCAGTCAACTGATGTGGGTTTAATCCATCATCATTGTTTAGCTCACTCCGCCACCCCAGTTCAGACAGGGCCATATCCCCTTTGGTATCGCTTTGTTCGCCCTAAGTTGGCAGGGTATGCCCAGATGTTGGTCCCTTGCTCACTTTGCACTGGATTCAAGCTAGCCTGGCTGATAATGGCTGATTAGCCAGAAACCGGTCCCAGGATGCTTGTTTCCGGTCCAGGGAAGATATGGCTTGGCAGTTCGGGCTAGACTGTTCCCATGACGTACAGGGTCAAACTGATTTGCATATGGCCATGTCTGAACTGGGGTGGTGGAGTGAGCTAAAGAATGATGGTGGATTAAACCCAGATCTGTTGGCTAGGGGTGAGTGTTTGATTTACTCAAATGCTCCGTCCATCATCCCCGTTGGTATCGCTTATATATGTTGAGCAGCACATCCATTGGGGAGGATCCTAAATTTGTTACAAACATATGGATAGCGCCAGTGTTTTGTTCAAATGGGA
Source organism: Lissotriton helveticus (assembly GCF_964261635.1). Classification (NCBI taxonomy): domain Eukaryota; kingdom Metazoa; phylum Chordata; class Amphibia; order Caudata; family Salamandridae; genus Lissotriton; species Lissotriton helveticus. The sequence goes on from NC_136061.1 coordinate 949,750,060, forward strand.
GCATTTAACCCAGCCCAAATGTTTCCAGTTGCAATCCTCATCAAAAGGTATCCCTAGGTAAGTAAATGTGCTCACTGTCTCAAGTCTTGTACCTTGAATATGGAATGGTTTTATCAGATCATGGTAAAGGACTTTGTTTTGTTAGTTTGCAACCCTAGGAATCTCATGTATGCCACAAAACTCTTCAGCGACCTCTGGAGGCCCACACCTGTTTTTAACGTAAGTACACTGTCATCTGCATGCATTAATATGGGAATGGATACTGTCCCAGCCCTTGATGAATCCGCCACAATCTCTCTTAAACATTTCCCCAAATCATTAATGTAAATACTGAAGAGAAATGGGGCAAGGACACAGCCTTGAGGTACACCATTCCTGATGTTAAATGAAGGGGTACACTCTCCATTAGAACCAAACCTGACACATAACACAAAATCCTCATGTAATTTACTTAAGCTGTGCACCAACCCCGCCTCCACTCCCAAGTACAGCAGCTTAGTCCAGAGATTACTTCTGTCAACATTGTCAAAGGCTGAGCTTAGATCCAAGAAGGCGTGGTATAGTAGTCCTTTCTTGGCCAGTACGTACTTGCCATGAATAAGAGAAAGATTTCAACATTGGTCAATTGTTCCTAATCCCCTTCTAAACAGAAATTGAGCAGATATCAGAATCTCATTGTTGATTGTCCAATTCTTTAAGCACTCCAATATTGTCCTACCCAGCACTTTCGCTGAGCTGTCTATGAGCGAAATTGAGCGATAGCATTTGGGGTCCTATTATGGCACTTGACCAGGAATTTAGGGGCCCACACATGATAGCACTATTCAAGATCATAGCTAGTATGGGTGCCCACAGCTCAGGGTTATTCTTGTAGAGATCAATCGGCACCCCATCAGGCCCCGGTGCTCTGGTATTTGGACATCTGGTCAATGCTAGGTATGAAATCATCTAATGTGATGTTCAGCTGATGAAGGCATAACCCCCTTTCCAAGATCAAGTTACCGGTCATTTGTCCATTGTTTAGATGATGGGTATCATTTAATACGTGGGTGAAATGAGTCACCCAAGTTAAAGATTAAATGGGTATATCTGTTCTGCTATTATGGCCACAAACAAAATAAAGGAAATAAGAACTTTCCAAAAGTTTTCAAATCTTTCTCCACACAAGCCCTCTCCAGCTACTCCCATGCCTCCATTCTTAACCCGCTCAGCTTGTCATCAGTTGCGCCACTCGCACGCTGATGACGAGCTGAGCTCGTCATGTAACGCGGCTTTTAGAAAAAAGCCGCATAGCGCGAAAATCGCCGCAGCACGCATGAGGTTAAGCTCTCTTTTCTAGTTGCGAGCATGGCTTTGTAAATGTGTCTGCAAGAACGTATGGTCTTCGTATCCCTTGGTGAGACTTTCAGAACTTCCTTTAATTGTTTATGTGCTCTAGAACGGTGGCCATCAAACCACTTCATAACCTTATTTATCGATGTGTTGAGACTATTCTTCACATATCTAGGTGTTGGAGATGGGCAGTGGCATAGAAGGGCTGGAAAATACCAAGAATTAGAGGGTACAGAGTTTTAAACAGTTTGTGAAGGTTCCCCTAGCTCACCATCACATTATCTTAGGCCTCAAGATTGTAAAGACCAATTGGGGTGTTGAGCACCAGAAAGCGATTACAGAAACATGGATGAAGGGCCAAGCAAGGGTCCAGAGTTGAGCTATCATGTGTTAGGAGAAGTGAAGTGGCCCACAGGTGTATAGGGTACAATATCAATAATGAGGGTCCAAAGAGTTTTATGTGTTTGGTGTGAGATCCACTAAGTTGTTGTCATATTGCCATAACTCAAATGAACATTTTGGCAATTGGTGTCTCTGGTGCAGAGAGAGGTTCAAAGGACGAATTGGAAGCCAGAAAAGGAATCTCTTGTTTGCACCTAGAAATATAGGCTGTAACTGGTAAGAGGCATTTAAGTGCTTATCACAGCCATTAAATTGTTGTTATGTGGACCTTGAAGTCCAATAGGGTTATTTTTGTACCAGCTGAATGTAAATTGTTAACATGGGAAGTAGAAGTAATGGGCCAATAAGTAAGAGAGTAATTTAGCAGCACACACGAGCAAAGGTCACAAGGTCCAAACAGAGGGTGCAAGCAGCACTTTAGGTGGACCTCACCACCAGAGGAGTAGAGGAAGGAGCAGAGTGTAAGAACACTTTAACTTATAAAAGTACCTAATTGTGGTTCCAGGAGGGTGATGAAGTGCCTGAATGTAAAGCTTGAAAGGAGTGGTGACACTAATTTTGCTCCTTGCCTTCCCTACTAAATTCAAGGCAGATGGTCTGTTATTACCTACCAAAAAGTATAGAAGGAAGTAAAACAATTTAAGATTATATTTTCAATTTAGACATGCTTTAAAGGACCACAGACTCCAAATTCCAGTTTTGTGGATTGATTACGAGGCCAAAAATAATTGAATATAAACACACCCCAATATCAAAGAATATAGATACATAAAAATCAATACAGAGCTGAGTCTACGGATATAATTAATTCGGCATAAAAGGCATAATATGATGAACTCCAAAATCAAAATGCAACAAAGAATAGAAGCTGAGTCCAATTCTCTTTTCATTTGAGAGAAAACTAAAACTATCTTTCCCTACTCTGCTCTAAATGAAAGTCCTACCTGTTTCCCCAATATTCTATCCCAAAGGTGCCAGCACGTGTTGACTTCCTAAGAAGTACTCGCGTCAAATGGGTCTGATAGCTTAAAGCTATGGAGCTTGCTCTAAAGTGCTCCTTCTCCTCCGAAAAAAAGCAGAAATCTCTTGAATCTGTCCCTGCGTATTATACAAAAAGACAATGTTCAACCCACAATACGTCACATGGTAAACTTTTCCAATTGCACCATCTTTCAGTACGTTTCCACAGAAGCTTTAATTCATTCGACTCGTCTTCCAGTGGCCTTGGCTCCCAGATAGGCCAGACACAAAAGGCATCCTCCCTTTTCGCCTTCCAGTCTTCTTAAAGGACATTCTGGGTACCTCCTTAAATCTAAGACTAACAAGGTCGAATTCCTGCACCTGCAGTAGGATGAGAACACACTGTCTTCGAGCACAAAAAGGATTCATTTAATTATAATTCTGGAGCAACCAAGGAGAAACGAAACTCAAAACAACCTACAGTTTGGGCCTACGATTCAGGCAACTTAACTATACACCATTTACTTTGCACGAGTATAATTTCATCCTGCACATTACACATACAGGAATTATAGGTTTCTTTAATACATATAAAGACCTACTTAAATGTGTACACTGCATTTTAGTGCTAATATAACTTGAATAAATGCATCTTAATATTCATGAAACACTGCAAACAACAAAAATACATTTGAGTACGTTTAAACCGTGAGTATAATGCACCCATACAATTTAGAGTGCTGTAAGCGCTCTATCAGGAGCCATGATAGCAACAGGAGTGTGTTCAAGGAAGGATGGGGGAAACTAAGGGCAGATGATAATATGAAGGAGAGTGATTTACATATAATGATCGTTAAAGGATAACGTTCCATGCGTGTGCATAATTAATATTTGAATTGCGTGTCTATTAGACAATGATGATAAGACAATGAACAATTAAGCATTGTAGGGGATGCAAAGACTACGTGAAAGGCTAGATTGGTACTACAGTACTGAATGTGGCACCAGGTGACACTAAAAATATAATTGTTAAGACCTGTTCTGTTCAATTCACCAGATCGGTATAAATGATGCTCTTTGAAATAGATATGTGTGCAAGTGGCTTTGTCTTTGATGTTACAGTTTTATCGCACATGGGAGGAATCCTTTACATGACAAAGTTATGAAACGGTTTAATATACTAAACTCTTAAATGGAGGCAGTTGAAGAGTGGCTCCTTTGATCTTTGGTGCTTAATTTGTAGAAAAAGAAGTGGAGGGCTCAACGATTTACAAAGGGGCTCGCAGCCAGCACTGCTGAATATGATGGCTGACGAATACCCATTCTGCCTAGTTTTGATTACACTCATGCCTTTTCTTTCACCACCCTACTAGTCCCCTTAATCTCACTCTTGAAAGTTCTCCCTTTGGGATTGTTTTCCTATCTTCCTCCACCTCTACCTTTCTCTCTTTCCTGTTTTTCTCTCATCCTCTCATCCAAAACCGATGATACAAAAGTAGTTGTGTTCCTCAAAATAAGTGCTATTGCCAAGGAACTGCATACATCTGCACATTTAAGCAGATATTATGCACAGCCCAGAGGGTGGAATTAATTGAATTCTACAATAACAAAGTGTGTGCCACTTGGCCTCATGTGGCACCTTATTCGAGGCCAGAACGCTGAAATATCTTTTCCAGTCAGTCATAGTGCAATTAAAGACTGCATCAATGAATTTATTATAATCGAATATACTTATCCCCAGAATTAGCTATACACTCAAGATTGTACAGTTCTTCACATTAACCCTGTATAAAATGTAATTAAATAATTGAATTTTGCAATATTCAGATGAAAATAGAGGAACTGGGAAGTTTAAGGGGAAGGACAGACAAGGGGGAGAAAGCACAATTAATTTGGCACCTTATTCAAGGCCAGGACGCTGGTTTATCTTTTCCAGTCTTTTTTTATTGTGCAATTAAAGATTGCATCATGCAATTAATAATAAAATGATACACATATCTCCAGATTTAGATATACACTCATTCAGGTACAGTTCTTCACAACCACCTTGAATAAAACTGTGTTCAATAATCTAATTTTTTAATTTTCAGTAAAAAAGTGTGAGAACCTGAGAAGGTTACGGTAAAGGACAGAGGAAGGAAAGAAAACACAACTAATTTGCTTTTACAAATGGAAATTCTGCAAAACGAATCACCACATTATCGGCAATCTACAGGGCACAAGTCCTAAAAAAGAAGTGGGGGTACTAACCTAGTTAGGCAGTATGCAAGTGACATCACGGTGCGCGACATGACCGCGCATGACATCACATATGGCATCACAGGAATTGACATCATAGAAAGTGGCATCACAAGCCACAACTTTACAGGAAGTGGCATCACAAGAAGTGATATCAGATCTAAAGCCCTCACATATATGTTTAGCAGGTCTATCATGTGTATGTTTGAGCGCATTGCGAGGATAATAGCACAGTGAGCTATGGAAGATGATATGTGACTTCTACACCTTGCAATCCCCCAGTTTTATGTAACACATCATGTACATTCATTTACAAATTTATATAATTTATAGTACATCGAATATGCACGTGTTGCTGTAAAGCGCTTTGACTCCCTGCATTAGAATGAGTAGGGCAATACAAGAAAAAATTGTGGTACTTAAATTATTTCAACCCCTCCTCAGGGGTAGTAAGCTCTATATAAATGCAATTCACTTTGTGTAAATACTGGGAAAGACCAACACATCTGATATTCTTTTAGTGCATGCATATCTCCTAAACAGGAACTGAACAACGTGACAAGGTGCCTCTCTTAAGTATATGCTAACGGAGTGGTTATGCGTATAGGTATGAGGCGCCTTAAGGTTAGAATTGCACTAAAATACGTATTAGTTTCTGAGAGTAATTTTAACGGTGCTCTATGGTATGGAGAACCACTTAACTCCACAAGATAAGAGACAAGCTCTTTAAACACAATTTTTACTCCTAAGTACATGTTTTAGAGTGAGAAAAGGTTTCCCTTTGAGTAATACACATAAACATCAATAAAAAGACATATTTGAACAGTTTTCCTTCTTTGTGATTCTTTTTGCCACGTTTTATTCAGATTCAGCCAGCGACAGCCAACGCGTTTCGTCGCAACAGGGTGTGATCCTGCGACTTTCTCAAGGCTATAATGTCCAGAATTGTGATTTTTACGTGCGGTGATACTTCCGACCCACACAGTCATATCCACTTGAGAATCGTTTCCCCTTTCGGCTTATCCCGTGTGGACCGCACACGGGATAAGCCGAAAGGGCAAACGAATCTCAATACTCTACTTGGCAACTCAAGAATACCAAAACTATTGGTGGACAACCTGGATTAAATAAACAAGATTGACGCACGTATAGTGACTATTGCTTTCATCAGAGCCCCTGTGTGGGTCAGAAGTATCACCGCACGTAAAAATCACAATTCTGGACAAAGTCGCAGGATCACACCCTGTTGCGACGAAACGCGTTGGCTGTTGGCTGTCGCTGGCTGTTGCTGGAAAAATCCGAATAAAACGTGGCAAAAAGAAGCACAAAGAAGGAAAACTGTTCTAATGTGTCTTTTTATTGATGTTCATGTGTATTACTCAAAGGGAAACCTTTTCTCACTCTAAAACGTGTGCTTAGGAGTAAAAATTGCCTCTCTTAAGTATGTGTGAAATACTAACAAGGTGTGAGCCTTTCTTTCCCCTATGCTTCATTTGCATCAGGTGTGAGGCGCCTGACTGTTTCCTGCCAAGAGACTCAAACAAAAAGAAGCTTGATGACCCCTCAAATTCGGCCTTTGTTATGGGCCCAGCAGGAGTCTTAAATAAGAAAGATCCGTTCCCGCCTGCACGTTGTTGCTTGTTGCAGATGGAAAGCAGACAATGTGCAGGCGCTGCTGAAAGTGTCCCGGTGTGTGGAAAATACACCGGGAGGAGTTCAACACATTATTCAGTGGGGCCCAAATTCTTGGCAAGGTGGATCGCGTTCACCCTGTGGAAAAAGTGGGTGGCCGCCGTACACCCGCATGTACGCCCGACTCATGTCCTGGCAATCTACTACAAAAATCACTTGAAAGACAGCCTATCGACTAAGCATTCTCATTAACAAAAAAAGAGTAGTCAGGGTCCCCATTCTTCGGAAAAAAGTTTATTTGGCAGTTGCTAGATTATTTATTAACCTCTTTAACATGGATCTCTTTTTGCAAGCGCTGTCCAGAACGGCAAATTTTATAAAACTATTGTGTTATCGATAGGTCTTAGCATTCCCAGCTCCTTTTCATCTGCCATTGTGAAAAGCCCCTTTAGCACGTTTTCCTGAGAAGCTCTGTTACCTTTGGGTACACTCTTTTTGTTCCTAGGACCCAAGTTGTAACCTCAATTTGAAAATACCATATTTGCCTGGAACTGCCTTGAACCCTGGTTCTCTGTGCTCCACGTGAGACACAGACCTCCGACTTCGAGGTGTAAGGTGCTGAAAAAACACATCTTACATAAAGGTCTCTATATTATGGGGTCCTACAATTCCCCAGAATCAGGTATGTCTTAGAGTACCCCAGCTTGCTGAGGACAATCCTCCCCCTGTATACCTTGGACTGCCATTCAAGACAGCAGCAGGTCCGGTTCCCCACTGTTTTGCAACAGAGACGTCGCTCCCTGTTCCTAGAATCAAATCCATGAGCCAATAGCAGACTCACCAGTCCACAATTTTAAATGCCAGATGTCTACTGCTCAGAGTCTCTGGGGTTATCATCTTGGGCCCTGCGGTTGACTCCAGAGAGATGGCACTCTCCTCTCAGATTCTCTGCTACCCACCATACTCCAACTTCAAATGTGGAAACTGCAGTGCAAAATCAATTCTTATCTCAAGACCAGTGCTGGCACAGTAGGGTGCATCACTTTGCACCCTACTGTTTTTAAAGACTGCTAGTTGAGTCATGCACTACATCTGGTGAGAGGCACATTGAATTTCCAGGCTGGATCACAACAAGATGCTGGACTTTTTTTTGTTGAAACGATCTGCTTATGTGTGTTACTGTACCAAAAGTCAGGAGTTCCTGAAGACAGTCTACAAGGGATCTGAAGATGTGTCTAAACCTATGTGGTTCCAATGGAAAGATGTTTGAGAATATGAAGTGGTTTAGGCCACACAACCAAGAAGGTCCACCACATGTTCACTGTAAATCTTTCTTAGCACGGTCCTTAGTCAGTTTACATCTCTTATTTAAGTAAATTGATTTAACAAAGAACATCCCCAAAGCTGGTCTGGTGCCCTATTTGCTTCACTTTAACACGTTTAACAATTGACCTCTTAGTAGGAAAATGCTACATTGCTCTAGTTAGTTAATCACAGTCAAGTGATGAGAATTTAAATTATAAGCTGGGGCCTAGGCAGAGACCATCTGAACAAGTGACAAGTCATTCAATAGTAACAATAATATGAAAACCTTTTAGCTGAACAAGCTGTTCTTTCATTAGAAAGCTAAGGTTATGGTGATGCATTAATTTCTATTCCAATGCATTGAGAAAAATCCCTTTCATGGTAGGAAATAAATCTGGTTCCCAAAGATTAGGAAACACTTGTCATGGCAAAGCAAATAATTAAGCCTTGTCAGAAGAAAAGGTTGGTAAAACCTTACAAAGCGGGAAGGAAGGCAATCCGGTTGAAATTCGGTACCTTCAGTGCTGGTTTTATTGATGTCTCTCGTAATCTGCCATTATGAATCGCCGCGTTACTTCATCTGATGAGGATGCAGTGGTGATTCTGGCAGTACTGCAAAGTGTCCTCCAGCTTGGTGTAGCAGGAAGGGTAGAAATGTGCTCAACGTCGCAGCAAATTGATTTTGCTGATATGGGACCATGGGCACCATCTTAGGGCTAGGCTCCGCTGTGAGGAAGATCGCCGTGCTGGTGGAAATGATTGTGTGCAGAAACGTTCTTTATAGGTAGGCGACACAGCCTTACTATTAAAACTTGCAAGAGTTGCCAATCTTTTGGGGTGCATCTCCATAGGGAAAGGTAGAGCACTTTCCGAACATTTCAGCCGCCATCTTAGGGTCAGGCCACTTTAGTTATCGATCGTCGTAAAGCAAAAGTCATTGAACATGATAACATGATAACAAGGGTTATTGTACCTTGTCAGAAAATAAGTCTGTTTAAATCCGGAGGCGGGTGCTCAGGAGGGTCAACACGCTGTCTATTCTCTTGGCACCACCTGTGAGGCCGTCACGGGGCTCCGCAGTGCCGGGATTGTGCAATAGGGGTGGCTACGATGCCATCTTGCTTCTGAGGCAGTGCGATACCTCGAGCCGCCGCGCCACACTACCGGCAAAAACAGGAGAGCGCTGCCACGAAATATTTGACAACCATACCATCAAGAATGTTTAATATCTATCTATGCCAGTTGTAATGGTGAATTATTATATTCAATATATTGACTATCAAGTGTCACATTATGCAGTTAGGTGTGTATGTATATAGATGTGGTTCTAATGAGATCATTGGGAATGAATATGCATAAACTGTCTAAATGTGATTTATACATGTGATGTATTTTCTACCAGATATAACAAAAATATGTTTTGATATAAAAAAGAATTAAAGATATAAGTAAAGAATAAAGCACTTTTCTTTGTGGATATTTACATATAGTTATAGCATTTGGAGAACATATGCCTGTTTAATATAACCAGCACTGTGCCCGGTGCTTCTCTTTTTCCAAATAAGATACTCTCTGCCTCACGCCACCTTCACAAAGAGGCACATAAAGTTGTGTAGGCTCCTCCGCTCGGAGGAAACACCATCCGGCAGATCTGAGCTCCGGAGCTGTGGCACATCATGTCCCATCCGCCATCTTGTACCTGTATTATGAATTGACTGCATAATTTATAATAGGTATTGAAGATTTCTTTCATTTGACTAGATGAATTGACTGCATAATTTATAATAGGTATTGAAGATTTCCTTCATTTGACTAGATGCCTCATCAATACATTTTCTGAGCCCTGACAACTTAATGCGAACAAAGCAAAACCAAGGGGGATGATGGACGGAGTGTTGAAGATTGCAAGCACTCACCCCCAGTCAACTGATCTGGGTTTAATCCATCATCATTCTTTAGCTCACTCCGCCACCCCAGTTCAGACAGGGCCATATCCCCTTTGGTATTGCTAAGTTGGCAGGGTATGCCCAGACGTGGGTCCCTTGCTCACTTTGCACTGGATTCAAGCTAGCCTGGCTGATGACGGCTGATTAGACAGAAACCGGTCCCAGGATGCTTGTTTCCGGTCCAGGGAAGATATGGCTTGGCAGTTCGGGCTGGACTGTTCCCATGACGTACAGGGTCAAACTGATTTGCATATGGCCATGTCTGAACTGGGGTGGTGGAGTGAGCTAAAGAATGATGGTGGATTAAACCCAGATCTGTTGGCTAGGGGTGAGTGTTTGATTCACTCAAACGCTCCGTCCATCATCCCCTTTGGTATCGCTTTGTTCACCCTAAGTTGGCAGGGTATGCCCAGACATGGGTCCCTTGCTCACTTTGCTACTGGAATCAAGCTAGCCTGGCTGATGACGACTGATTAGCCAGAAACCGGTCCCAGGATGCTTGTTTCCGGTCCAGGAAAGACATGGCTTGGCAGTTCGAGCTGGAATGTTCCCATGAGGCACAGGGTCAGACTGATTTGCATATGGCCATGTCTGAACTGAGGTGGTGGAGTGAACTAAAGAATGATGATGGATTAAACCCGGATCTGTTGACTGGGGGTGAGTGTTTGATTTACTCAAACGCTCCGTCCATCATCCCCGTTGGTATCGCTTATATAGGTTGAGCAGCACATCCATTGGGGAGGATCCTAAATTTGTTGCAAACGTATGGATAGCGCCAGTGTTTTGTTCAAATGGGAGCATTTAACCCAGCCCAAATGTTTCCAGTTGCAATCCTCATCAAAAGGTATCCCTAGGTAAGTAAATGTGCTCACTGTCTCAAGTCTTGTACCTTGAATATGGAATGGTTTTATCTTCCTGTTGGGGTGGCTACAGATCATGGTAAAGGACTTTGTTTTGTTAGTTTGCAACCCTAGGGATCTCATGTATGCCACAAAACTCTTCAGCAACCTCTGGAGGCCCACACCTGTTCTTAACGTAAGTACACTGTCATCTGCATGCATTAATATGGGAATGGGAATTGTCCCAGCCCTTGATGAATCTGCCACAATCTCTCTTAAACATTTCCCCAAATCATTAATGTAAATACTGAAGAGAAATGGGGCAAGGACACAGCCTTGAGGTACACCATTCCTGATGTTAAATGAAGGGGTACACTCTCCATTAGAACCAAACCTGACACATAACACAAAGTCCTCATGTAATTTACTTAAGATGTGCACCAACCCCGCTTCCACTCCCAAGTACAGCAGCTTAATCCAGAGATTACTTCTGTCAACATTGTCAAAGGCTGAGCTTAGATCCAAGAAGGCGTGGTATAGTAGTCCTTTCTTGGCCAGTACGTACTTGCCATGAATAAGAGAAAGATTTCAACATTGGTCAATTGTTCCTAATCCCCTCCTAAACAGAAATTGAGCAGATGTCAGAATCTCATTGTTGATTGTTCAATTCTTTAAGCGCTCCAAAATTATCCTACCCAGTGATCCAGCGGCCTATAGAAAATATATCATAAACAACGCTACCCAACTTCATAATCTATAAACAAATTTTTATACTAACTTATGGACCCATTTATAAACATGACATATTTGGGCCTACTGAATCAGGTGGTCAGATCTAATATATATTCACCCTATTTACAAACTATATACAATTTTATACATTTGCGGAAAGAATGTTATCATTATAACAAATCCTAATTATTTAAACGACCACCATTGGAGATGTGATCTAGCTAATAGTAACCTGCACTTCTGAATAATCAAGACCAGCTTGTTTGTCAAAAGTAAGATTTTATTTACTAAATTATGGTATTTCAATTTGTAGTTTTATAAACGTAATTTTATTAGCATTAAAGTATGCAAGTTTGTAAAGAATCATGAGAAAATTACAATTTAAGCAAGTGAATCAAAGTTTAAGTAAGTATTTAAAAGTTTAACATTTCTAAAACCTAAGTCCCTAGCTAAGCTAAATGAATGGAAAATAAAGTAAAGTTTTTAGAGGATTCTTACGTGCTCCACGCAAAGTCCGACAGCACTTCACCCTCATCGGAAAGTCAGAAAGCAGCAGCCAGCCCATCCCTAAGGGCATGACTTTTTATACCTTTCTATGCTAGCTAATCTAAGCGAAGGAAAGTTTTCATAAATCCACGATGTCCCATTGGTTGAGAGTGACAAGTGACATGTCACCCACATTTCAAAACTTCCATTAGGTCACATTTCTTAAGGACCATTGTCTTTTCCGAATGCAACCAGGAGCTTCCTTGGTTTGCAACATTTGTAAATTAATGTTCTCGCAGCGTCCATTTCACTTCCGCGGGTGCCAAGTTAGAGCTGACAAAATTGTCCTTTATCACTTGTTTCCGACCTTGGCCACGTCCGACAGAATGATGACAGCACATCAGATTTGCTTAGTGAATGCAGCTTTGACGAACACTTTTTCATAATGGGCATCTCGTGACTTTTGCAGAAGTAAATTTCAGCTTTTAGCAAACTCGAGCAAACTAGGCCCAAAAGCAGGCAACTTATGCTTTCTAGTAATAAACAAACACAAGAAAAGTATTAATGTAAGAAATAATGTTGATTCTGTATCCACCCTAGGTTTACTAATTAATTAACCCACCCGATTAGTCAAATGTTACCTAGCAAATGCAAACAAATAAAGCAGCGTTTATATCTACCAGTCTTCACGAATCCATGAAACTTATGTGCACCTAGAATAGTAGAAATGACGTCACATAGACAAGGAAAAGCAAAATAAGCACATGCTTCTTTTAGGTTTGCTGCAGTTAATAATGACAAAAACGAAAACAACAAATTATTTTATTATTTTTCACAAACAAAAAGATGCAACACTTATGCACGTTTATGAGCACACATGTTAGTCCCCCCATGTGTAAAGTTTAATCTAGATTGTATTATTACAACACATCACAAATCATTAATTTTATTATTCATGTTATGGAAATGTGACTTCACGAGTTTAAACAGAATTCTGTTTTCTATCTCGCTCCATCAACTCCCTCATCTGGTGATTAACAAATCACCACACCACCACCCAAAATTTGGTAATTTAAACTTCCGAGAAAGTGATTCAAATTCATTTGTGTCAGTTATCCTAAAAACCTGTGTCTACATAATCCTCGGAATTTGCATAACGTTCTCTATGCAACTCCTGTAACTCAATCTCCCTTTCTTCTTCTTTTCTAAGTTTATAGATCCTTCTCTTTTCTTTCAACTGCTTCTTTCTCTTATGCAACAAACAACCTATTTTGGTCAAAATAAAAATGAATACTATTATAATCAAAGGTGCCAAAATCTTGCCAAGAATTGAACTTCCAATGTCATGAAACCAATTTCTAATTGCTTGGAATCTTTTTGAAAGTTTTTCTGTAAAATCATCTTCTTCTAAAGGAATTATCTCTGAATGCATTTGTGTAATGTTCTTAATATACATCTCAATATTCTTACTTTCATCAGGTATATATGTGCAACAATGTTGTACATGTAAAATGCCACAGACTCCTCCCTCTTTTGCTAGGAGTATGTCTAAAGCAAGGCGATCTTGAATTACCATGGATCTAATTGCAACTACTTCAACATTCACTAATTGAAATCCATCAGCTGTGTCTGTTGACAATCTATCAACAATTGTGGACAATTTTCTGATTCTCCCTGCATTTAGGGTTATACTAACAAAAGGTATCACTGCTTGAAAAATATCTCCCAAAACCTCTGTGAAAGTTTCTCTTTTGACTCTATTTACATAATTATGAATTTTAAACAATCCTTCTGAATCTCTGTCAACATGAAACACTTTAGGAAAAACAAATCCCACATAACAAGTTCCATACCAGTGGTCTGGAAGGTTGTAGTAGGCCTTGTCACCACAAACAAAATAAATCCCAGGAAAGATTGGATCCTTTCCACCTTTGAATCCCCAACCTCCCAAAATCTGATAAGTATCTTCACAGTTACTTGCACCTACGAAATAATTATCAAAAAGTGTATTATCTCTTCTAATGCAAAGCTTTCCACTAACTGGTTTATCTATGTGAATTGCAACATTTTCAAGCATTTTGCCATTTAACTTCTCATCTTCTTTCTGCCAGAATTTTGACTTAGTCTGCTTGACTAATTCATTCCTTTTGTAAATTGCTCTCCTCTCCTCAACCATATTCAAAAATGTCTTTCCTTCAGCACTTAATTTGCAAGTTAGATTATTCTTGTAAGCATACTCATAAGTGAGTTCATTAGTAACAAGGAAAAATTCCCTCATTTGTTTAGCTTTCTTATGCTTATTTAAAGCATTCTCAATCTTTACATTTGCAAAAATCTCGTCAAAATCTGAATAGTAATATTCTAAGCGTCCAGTTTGATAAAATAAGCTAGTTAACACACTACATGTTACACCATAAGTAAGAGGAAGCATATTGTATGTTACTCCCTCAGAAACAGAAGCAGGTAACTTGACGCAGACGTAGCAGTCTTTTGCATCCATTACCTTAACATATTCGCTCAAAAGCTTTGTGAATGTATTGCTTGAAAAATCACTAATAGATTTATCTTGATGAATGTTAGGCTGATGATTAATAACTTTTGCAGATGTACTATGTTTAGTTTGACTAACCAAAGCTTTGCTTGTCATGTTAACTTTGTGTAATTCCAGGGGCGGTGGGTGACATTTGAAAGTGGGGGGGCGCAAGTGATTTGCATACAGCACCGTAGCGAGCGAGCGCAGCGAGCGAGCCCGAACCCCAAAAGGGGGGTTTGGGGGGATAACCCCCCCACGAAAAGTTTGAAAAAAAAGAAGAAAAATCGTGCATTTTCATGCAAATTGGAGAAAGCAGGAAGGTTAATAAAGCAATTGTGAAAGTGCAGTTATTACATTAATAGATGGCATAACATAGGTAGCTGCTTATTCAGTATAACCACAGAGCTTCATACATTCCGTCCTATTACGCTCAGGTGCTGAATTCAGACTATAAGACTTTCATGGAAATCTCAGCTCTAAGAGTAGAAGAAGTTGCACAGCAGTTGGGAAACAGCCTTCACAAAGCATTGGGAACCACAGCCCACACAGCTCTCATAGCCCACACAGCTCTCTCAGCCCACACAGCTCTCTCAGCCCACACAGCTCTCTCAGCCCACACAGCTCTCTCAGCCCACACAGCTCTCTCAGCCCACAGAGCTCTCTCAGCCCACACAGCTCTCAGCCCACACAGCCCACACAGCTCTCACAGCCCACACCTCTCACAGCCCACTGCTCTCACAGCCCACACAGCTCTCACAGCCCGCACAGCTCTCACAGCCCGCACAGCTCTCACAGCCCGCACAGCTCTCACAGCCCACAGCTCTCACAGACCACACAGCCAACATAGCCCACAGCCGACACAGCCCTCACAGCCCACACAGCCCTCACAGCCCACACAGCCCTCACAGCCCACACAGCCCTCACAGCTTTCACAGCCCACACTGCTCTCACAGCCCACACAGCTCTCACAGCCCACACAGCCCTCACAGCCCACACTGCCCTCACAGCTCTCACAGCCCTCACAGCCCACACAGCCCACACAGCTCTCTCAGCCCACACAGCTCTCTCAGCCCACACAGCTCTCTCAGCCCACACAGCTCTCACAGCTCTCACAGCCCACACAGCTCTCACAGCCCACACAGCTCTCAGCCCACACAGCTCTCAGCCCACACAGCTCTCACAGCCTACTGCTCTCACAGCCCACAGCTCACAGCCCACACAGCTCTCACAGCCCACACAGCCCACACAGCCCTCACAGCCCTCACAGCCCACACTGCCCACACTACCCTCACAGCTCTCACAGCTCTCTCAGCCCACACAGCCCACACAGCCCTCACAGCCCTCACAGCTCTCACAGCCCACACTGCTCTCACAGCCCACACTGCTCTCACAGCCCACACTGCTCTCACAGCCCACACTGCTCTCACAGCCCACACTGCTCTCACAGCCCACACAGCCCTCTCAGCCTACACAGCTCACACTGCCCACACTGCCCTCACAGCTCTCTCAGCCCACACAGCCCACACAGCCCTCACAGCCCTCACAGCTCTCACAGCCCACACTGCTCTCACAGCCCACACTGCTCTCACAACCCACACTGCTCTCACAGCCCACACTGCTCTCACAGCCCACACTGCTCACAGCCCACACTGCTCTCACAGCCCACACAGCTCTCTCAGCCCACACAGCTCTCTCAGCCCACACAGCTCTCTCAGCCCACACAGCTCTCTCAGCCCACACAGCTCTCTCAGCCCACACAGCTCTCTCAGCCCACACAGCTCTCTCAGCCCACACAGCTCTCTCAGCCCACACTGCTCTCACAGCCCACACTGCTCTCACAGCCCACACAGCTCTCACAGCCCACACAGCTCTCACAGCCCACACAGCTCTCACAGCCCACACAGCTCTCTCAGCCCACACAGCTCTCTCAGCCCACACAGCTCTCAGCCCACACAGCTCTCACAGCCCACACAGCTCTCACAGCCCACTGCTCTCACAGCCCACACTGCTCTCACAGCCCACAGCTCTCACAGCCCACACAGCTCTCACAGCCCACACAGCCCACACAGCCCACACAGCCCACACAGCTCACACAGCTCACACAGCCCACACAGCTCTCACAGCCCACACAGCTCTCACAGCCTACTGCTCTCACAGCTCACACTGCTCTCACAACCCACACTGCTCTCACAGCCCACACAGCTCTCACAGCCCACACAGCTCTCTCAGCCCACACAGCTCTCTCAGCCCACAGAGCTCTCTCAGCCCACACAGCTCTCAGCCCACACAGCCCACACAGCTCTCACAGCCCACACCTCTCACAGCCCACTGCTCTCACAGCCCACACTGCTCTCACAGCCCACACTGCTCTCACAGCCCACACTGCTCTCACAGCCCACACTGCTCTCACAGCCCACACAGCTCTCACAGCCCACACAGCTCACAGCCCACACAGCTCTCACAGCCCACACAGCTCTCACAGCCCACACAGCCCTCGCAGCTCTCACAGCTCTCTCAGCCCACACTGCTCTCACAGCCCACACTGCTCTCTCAGCCCACACTGCTCTCTCAGCCCACACAGCTCTCTCAGCCCACACAGCTCTCCCAGCCCACACAGCTCTCTCAGCCCACACAGCTCTCTCAGCCCGCACTGCTCTCTCAGCCCGCACAGCTCTCACAGCCCGCACAGCTCTCACAGCCCGCACAGCTCTCACAGCCCGCACAGCTCTCACAGCCCGCACAGCTCTCACAGCCCACAGCTCTCACAGCCCACACAGCCCACATAGCCCACAGCCCACACAGCCCTCACAGCCCACACAGCCCTCACTGCCCACACAGCCCTCACAGCCCACACAGCCCTCACAGCTTTCACAGCCCACACTGCTCTCACAGCCCACACATCTCTCACAGCCCACACAGCCCTCACAGCCCTCACAGCCCACACAGCCCTCACAGCCCACACTGCCCTCACAGCTCTCACAGCCCTCACAGCCCCCACAGCTCTCTCAGCCCACACAGCTCTCTCAGCCCACACAGCTCTCTCAGCCCACACAGCTCTCTCAGCCCACACAGCTCTCTCAGCCCACACAGCTCTCTCAGCCCACACAGCTCTCCCAGCCCACACAGCTCTCTCAGCCCACACAGCTCTCTCAGCCCGCACTGCTCTCTCAGCCCGCACAGCTCTCACAGCCCGCACAGCTCTCACAGCCCGCACAGCTCTCACAGCCCGCACAGCTCTCACAGCCCGCACAGCTCTCACAGCCCACAGCTCTCACAGCCCACACAGCCCACATAGCCCACAGCCCACACAGCCCTCACAGCCCACACAGCCCTCACTGCCCACACAGCCCTCACAGCCCACACAGCCCTCACAGCTTTCACAGCCCACACTGCTCTCACAGCCCACACATCTCTCACAGCCCACACAGCCCTCACAGCCCTCACAGCCCACACAGCCCTCACAGCCCACACTGCCCTCACAGCTCTCACAGCCCTCACAGCCCCCACAGCTCTCTCAGCCCACACAGCTCTCTCAGCCCACACAGCTCTCTCAGCCCACACAGCTCTCTCAGCCCACACAGCTCTCACAGCTCTCACAGCCCACACAGCCCACACAGCTCTCAGCCCACACAGCTCTCAGCCCACACAGCTCTCACAGCCTACTGCTCTCACAGCCCACAGCTCACAGCCCACACAGCCCACACAGCCCTCACAGCCCACACAGCCCACACAGCCCACACTGCCCACACTACCCTCACAGCTCTCACAGCTCTCTCAGCCCACACAGCCCACACAGCCCTCACAGCTCTCACAGCCCACACTGCTCTCACAGCCCACACTGCTCTCACAGCCCACACTGCTCTCACAGCCCACACTGCTCTCACAGCCCACACAGCCCTCTCAGCCTACACAGCTCACACTGCCCACACTGCCCTCACAGCTCTCACAGCTCTCTCAGCCCACACAGCCCACACAGCCCTCACAGCCCTCACAGCTCTCACAGCCCACACTGCTCTCACAGCCCACACTGCTCTCACAGCCCACACTGCTCTCACAGCCCACACTGCTCTCACAGCCCACACAGCCTTCTCAGCCCACACAGCTCTCTCAGCCCACACAGCTCTCTCAGCCCACACAGCTATCTCAGCCCACACAGCTCTCTCAGCCCACACAGCTCTCTCAGCCCACACAGCTCTCTCAGCCCACACAGCTCTCTCAGCCCACACAGCTCTCACAGCCCACACTGCTCTCACAGCCCACACAGCTCTCTCAGCCCACACAGCTCTCACAGCCCACACAGCTCTCTCAGCCCACACAGCTCTCTCAGCCCACACAGCTCTCTCAGCCCACACAGCTCTCAGCCCACACAGCTCTCACAGCCCACACAGCTCTCACAGCCCACTGCTCTCACAGCCCACACTGCTCTCACAGCCCACAGCTCTCACAGCCCACACAGCTCTCACAGCCCACACAGCCCACACAGCCCACACAGCCCACACAGCTCACACAGCCCACACAGCTCTCACAGCCCACACAGCTCTCACAGCCTACTGCTCTCACAGCTCACACTGCTCTCACAGCCCACACTGCTCTCACAGCCCTCACAGCCCACACAGCTCTCACAGCCCACACAGCTCTCTCAGCCCACACAGCTCTCTAAGCCCACAGAGCTCTCTCAGCCCACACAGCTCTCAGCCCACACAGCCCACACAGCTCTCACAGCCCACACCTCTCACAGCCCACTGCTCTCACAGCCCACACTGCTCTCACAGCCCACACTGCTCTCACAGCCCACACTGCTCTCACAGCCCACACTGCTCTCACAGCCCACACTGCTCTCACAGCCCACACAGCTCTCACAGCCCACACAGCTCACAGCCCACACAGCTCTCACAGCCCACACAGCTCTCACAGCCCACACAGCCCTCACAGCTCTCACAGCTCTCACAGCCCACACTGCTCTCACAGCCCACACTGCTCTCTCAGCCCACACAGCTCTCTCAGCCCACACAGCTCTCTCAGCCCACACAGCTCTCTCAGCCCACACAGCCCTCACAGCTGTCTCGATTTTGAATAGAAGTGATTACAGATTACACAGAAAATCACGATGGGGTGCGTTTAAGAGGCGTCTTTTCTCTCATGCCTTTTATGACACCTAACTAAATTAAGGTATTTTAACTGCATTATATCTGATTTGTGATTTACAATCTGGAGGATAATAAAAATAAGTTAACTATAAAGCCTGAGCCCCTTGTAAAGTAAAGGGATGTTTTGTCACACTCAAATGTGTGTATTTTAATACAGAAAGGTATTCATGTATCTATAGTTTTAAATAGCGCGCAACCAGCATATCGACGTGGTTATAAAACAGTTGCAAAATAGAAATTATGCATAGATAAAATACTATATAAATATATCAAAATGACATTGACTCCACATTATCAGGCTAGAACACGTTGAATCATTAATTGCCCATGATATACTCTTATGTTTCGTGGCGGAATTTGGCAAAAGCAATGACAATTTTTTCAAAAAACGAGAAACATGACAAAAGTATCGCTAACGCCCCACAAGCTCAATCAACTACACACCTGAAAAACACAGAAACTAAATAATGGGTTCATCTACATAGCGCATTCCAAAAATTCTAAATACTTCTGCGTGCAACAATTACATTGGCCTAAAACATTAATTAAAATGCACGGACCTAGCGAAATTCCCACGTAGTACCTAGCCGTACTATTAATGTAACATTCACTGCTTGAACTTCACAAACCTTACAATTAATTACATAAAAGTGACATCGTATCCGTTTGACAGATTCTGCCGGGATTTACCGAGTGAATCTGACCCGGAAGGAAACACGTCCCCGCCGCCGTTGAAACTCACCGAGCAGAGCGGCTTTTTTTTTTACAAAACACACAAACAACACGATAAAATAAAGTTAAGTAGGCAGAAAGTGAGTACTTCCCGGAGTGTCTGCACTTACCCTGGGATGTAGTGCGGGTCTGGGGTCATCAGCGTGGGGCTGATCTTGGGGGCAAACTCGGTGGCCATGCTGCTGGATGTGGAACACACATCCACCCCCCCACCCAAACACACATCAACCCCCCCACCCAAACACACATCCACCCCTCCACCCCCATCCAAACATACATCCACCCCCCCAAACACACATCCACCCCCCACATACATCCACCCCCCCTCCCAAACACACATCCACCCCCACTCCCCACATTGCATTTTATTTTCCTTAGGCATGGCAGAGTCAATATATTTCGACACTGGAGTACCTCCTTCACACACTTTCCAGTTATAGTTGACACATATCTGTAAATCAGCAGCGACTAAGAGAAGCAGCCCTTGGTGTCAGCTGGAGATTTCAAAACTGACTTGTCCAAAACTATTCTGAACTAACCCTTACTAACTTGCACCCCAAGGGGAGTGTCAGTGGGCTGAAAATACTGCTTTCATTTGATCTTAAAATGATTTAGGAGTTTGACTTCTAAGGAGTGAAAGCCAGAATTGTGTAGAATATTAGAGCATGCCTGCGCCTTACACAAAAGTGTCTTTAAGACCGGGTTCTCGCCTTGCACGCCTGTTAAACCACAGTTCCTCGAGGATGCGGCCACAGCTTCAGTGTACCCCCTGATGTCGAGGCATGCCCTGGACCAACAGATGGCCATATCAAACACGGCAGATGAGGACATCCGTCTGCCTGAGCGAACCTGTGAGGCTAGTACAGGCTGTGAAGACAGCTCAGACTTTTTAACAGCGTTTCAAAAACCCATCGGCTCCAGACATTAATCACACCTCCGGGCTGTGAAGCGCCAGCGTTGAGGCTGCGCTGAAACCCACCAACCCTAAACAGCAGCCACCACTTAAAGGCGCCTATTTGCAGCGTTTAACACACTAATGCTCTCCATGGCCCTCCTTGGCCCTGGCTCCTGCTCTGCGGCAGCTGCTGCAAGCTTCTCGCCCAACCCTCTCAGATTCCGCTTCCTGTGTCAGAGTTCAGCATGTCATCCACATGGATTTTCCATTTTTTTTATTATTCTTTGATGCCAGGGTTTTTCTCTTGTTTTTTAATTGCTCAATTCTACATCAGCCTTGACTTCTACTCGATATACAGGAAGAGTAGAAGGATGAAGATCACAAGATAAGTATTTTGTTCAATAATGAAAACTGATGTGGCACCTGAGTTGTGTGCAAGTCGTGAATTAACGTTTACTTAAAATACATCGATAAGTTTGACTAGAAATAGTAAACTGGGCCTACTAAAACTTTGGCTGGTTGTTATAGCACTGAAAGGTATGACTGATGGGTGCACACAACATGTCACGAAACAAGATAAATGGAGTTTCTCGGTTTCCACATCCTGGTTTGAACACATAGCTGAAGCTCTCTGTGTTCTCATTTTTGCTTAGGCAGCAAACCCATCGCTGGCAGAATGGCTCTGTGAGTTAAATGCTTGTCACTGAGATATGCTGTGGTCCGCATGTAACTGGTTTTAAATCCTGGCAAGCTGACTCTCTTCCATCATTCTGAGATAAACAAACTACATACTGTTAAACTGGGTAATGGTAGCACGGAGTCATATTCCCTTTTATTTATAGCAGAGGCCGCCTAATGTCCATCTCTGTGGTGTGCTGTCATGCCACCCTGTCGCTGCCTTGTTTACGCTGCTGCACTCATTCAAGCTAATTTATGCCGGTAGGACAGCGCCATGATTTGCACGATCGCCGCCGAGACGTGCCGTGGTCTGCATGTCACTAGTTCCAGTACCGTCATAGACGGCCCAGTCTTTCTACACTCAGAGGTGGCTAAATCGTGTACCTTTACATTGACTAATAGTAGCGCCTGTCTTTTACAATGCTTAGAAATGGCAGGAATGCGATATAAAGTGCTACATAAAAACCAAGATATTAATGCGCGAATCATATCTAAAAATCATTGCACTGACTCCGTCTACCATGGTATGCATTATTATTCTCTGCTACACACAGAACGCAAAGGGCTACTTGCAAAGGAAGCTGTGAGTGTAAATATCGCTTTATACCGCATTCTTCCAGACGGTGTCACCCTGGGGATACTTCAAGAGTACCTGTAATAAAGGCAGGAACGGGAAGCGTAATAGGAAAAAAAACAGTCACGCTTGTTGCCTCAGCCTTTATATATGACATTTAAATACAAGCACCGCGCGCCAGCCACTGCTTATTAATTATTATTAACTTACCACCAGCTCGAGTGACGGTCTGTCTGACAACGCCGAACTCAGTGTCAGACTCTAGTGCGCAACTACTGGAAACGTCACGGCGCGCACGTCCCCGACGGAGAGGGGCACAAAGACTACTCGCCCTGGCGCCATTTCAAAGGACGGGGCCCAGCAGACACACCCCCTGGTCCCTCTCAGTCAACTTGACTAAATTGACGCTAAGGCGCATGCGCGGGCAAGTTTCCGCCCGTAATTAAATTGCACAGCAGAGTCAGTCGACTTGTAACCTAACCCAGCCCCACCCCCTGCGCACTCCCTATTCCATCGGGGCTGTCCCGGTCGGAACCCCCGAAGCGCTGCATTTTATTTAGGTGCTCCGTGCTCTCTCTGTTGCAGCCGCAGGTGCGTCCACCAGGCTTAGTGGGGCTACGCCCCTACGCCCCAATGGACGCACCGCGGCTGTGTAATTCTCTGTTCATCTCTAAGGGGATAATCACAGCTAAAACTAACCAGAGCAGAATTAAAATGAGCAGACACACCAGAGTCATCTTACAGCATCTCTTAAAAACAGAACACTTTGAAGTGCTCTCCTTAACATAAGGCATTTTTGGTTAGTTTTGCCTCAAAAAATTAAACAAAAAATTTTTTTAAATCTAAATTTATATTTACACCCCCCTTTTAAAATATATATTTTTTTTTAAACCCTAAACAAGATTTCTTCGACCTTATGTCATACATAAGTTTTCTTCAACTAAACAGTTTTTCTTCGACCTTGTGTTAACTAACAAAGTTTCTTCAGCCTTTTGCCAAATTAAATTTTCTGTACTTCAATCATTGTCACTAATTTCTTCGATTTCGTCTTCTTCTTCACTACTACCGTAAATGTCTATAACAGGTGGAATTACTAAATAAGTCCATTCAGGAGACTTGTATTTCTGGTTTGGTCTTACTATTCTTTTTCCTTTTCTCGACACCACTTCAATTTTCCTTCCAACTCCAACTTCTTTTCCAGGACTCTTTTGACTACTGATTTCTTCAACTTGCTCTTTAGGTTTCTTGATCAACCTTACTCTTAATCTTCCACCAGGCCAGTAGTCTGCTTTTCTTACGTATTTCTTCTTTGGTTCAGAATTATTTAATTCTGACTTCCAAGTCCTTTTCTTTCTGTTTTCACTTTCACCATCCACGTCACTTTCTTCAGTTTCGTAGTCTGAAATTTCAATCGACTCAGGAACTTCTCTATTCGGCAGTTTTACTCCTTCAGGAACACCGCTTTGTTTTCCAACACTGGTACTTGGTAATTCGTCTTCTTCCTCTTCTTCAATTACCCCCAACTTCCCAGATTTTGGATTTCTGTTCCTTACTCCAGAGCTTGTTTTCTGCTTTTCGATACTCTCCTGGTCTGAAACTTCTTTTTGTTCTGCTTCTTTGTCTTCGACGGTGACAACCGAATCCTCAGTTATCTTTCCTTTTAACAGATTCTCTTCACCTTCAGAATCTATTTCAATAATTTCCAAGTCTTTTCTTGTCAAATTTCCATTCACGGGCACAGGTTCCAGATGTCGACTTTCCTGTCGATCTTCAGAATCTGGAATTATTTCACCTTCTGCTTCAGAATCAGAATCATCTGTTGTATCACTTTCAACATCAGAACTCTCAGGGGAAAACAAGAAGGGCCCTTAGATACATGACACTGCCGCGAGAAAGGGGAGGCTGGGGAGTTCCAGACTTAAAATCTTATTACTGGGCGGCGGCCTTACAAAACATGATTGGTATGTTGGGCGGGGAAGAATCAGAAGAATGGAGTAAATTTGGTTCACTAGCAATTTATGGATTAACTATGGGAATGGATGTGAAGGATGTTTTGTTGAAATTCACAGAGGCTAGCTATTATAAGAGGACACAATTTAAGACGCTTATAGCAGCATTTGACATTTGGAAAAGTTTTTCTAAAAAAATAGGTCTGGGGAAATACAATGTGTACACTAGACTCATATATAACCAAAATCTTCCACAAGAGATTTTTTCGGGACCGACATTTGCGGAGTGGGAAAATAAGGGAATTAAAACTGTAGGGGATGTAATGGGGGACCAGGTGATTCTTCAATTTTCAGACTTACAAACTAGAATTAATTTAGAAACAAGGCAATTTTTCAAATATTTACAAGTTAGGAGTTTTTTGTTGAACAAAAAAGGAGGAGCTTTGGGATTCAGGCGCAATCAAATTATGGAGATAATCCAAGGCGGGGAAGACTGTACAATTAAAAGGCTTTATGCAGAATTGATAAAACTAAAACGGGATGATTGTCAAAATTGGAGTGAAAAGTGAAAGGAGAAGCTTAATATTAGCTGTGAAAGTTTTGGTATCTCTCTGGAAAAGGGTTACTCTTTGTTATGTTCAGCACCATTGCAGGCGCAACATTATAAAACGTTATTCCATTTATATTACACACCTGCCAGAATAGCACAATGGGGAAATACAGTGGGTATTAAGTGCTATAGGTGTGGAAGCCTGGATGCCAACTTACAACATGTATTCGCTACGTGTCCTCATCTAGATCTATTAAAAAAAGAAATCGAATGTTTTATAAACATTGTTTTAGGAATTGATATTGTGTTAACTCCCGGAACTATATTATTAGGAGTCAATCTTGAGGATGCAAGACCATACTGTGGGAGGGAATTTCTTTTTGTTGCAATATCTGTCTTGAGAATATGCATAGCTTCTGCATGGATTGACCCTATACCGCCTACTTTCCATAAATGGCTGGCTAAGTTATTATTAACATATAACATGGAGAAAGAAATATATGCAAGGAAGGGAAAAAAGGGGAGGAAGTTGGGTAACATAATATGGGATCAAATAACGCGCTGGAAAGACAATTTAACAGCATAATACTGACTTTTGCTTATAACAGGGTTAAAAGAAGGCGCAGATAAAATATATAAGTTGGTATGCTGGTTATAATGGCAGGGAATTATTTTATTGCAGGAAAACTCTAGGAAAAGGTAATTTTGATTGATTACACTTATGTTATACAACTCGGAAATATATTTAGAATATGCCTCCTTTATTTGTTCATTTATTTATGCCTGCTGATGCTAAATATGTTGTTTTTCTCAGTGTCAGGTTATGCACTATTATTTTGTTCTTTTTCTCTTGTTATGAATATTGCCGTGCCCTGTATATAAGTGCAAAATACTTCAATAAAAAAATGTAAAAAAAAAAAAAACAGAATCTATTTCAATAATTTCCAAGTCTTTTCTTGTCAAATTTCCATTCACGGGCACAGGTTCCAGATGTCGACTTTCCTGTCGATCTTCAGAATCTGGAATTATTTCACCTTCTGCTTCAGAATCAGAATCATCTGTTGTATCACTTTCAACATCAGAACTCTCAGGAGTTGGTACTGGAATAGTATGACTAGGATGAATCCAACGTTTCAATCCTTTGCATTTTACAGCATTTGTAGTGATCAAAATTATTTGTCTAGGCTTCTGCCATCTAGGAGCCAGACAATTTCTTCTCCGATGTACTTTTGTTCTGACCCAATCACCAGGTCTCAGATCATGTGTCAAAACTTTTTCATCTGATTGTGCTTCAGTTCCCACCTGATTAGATACAGAAGTCACTATATCAGATAACCTTTTACAGTAATCCAAAATAGCACTGTCATTTATGCTCAACAATTTACCTACAGGTACAAAAGCTTGCCTCATAACTCTTCCCATTAAAATTTCATGAGGACTCAAACCTGTCTTTTTATCTGGTGTACTTCTTAATGACATCAAAACAAGTGGAAGAGCATCTGTCCACTTTACACCTGTTTCAAGACATATTTTTCCAATTCTGTTTTTAATTGTTCCATTAATCTGTTCAACTACCCCAGATGCCTCTGGTCTGTATGCACAGTGTATCTTCTGCTCAATGCTCAAAGCTTCACAAATTAACTTCATTAATTTGTTATCAAAATGGCTTCCTCCATCACTCTCAATAGTGACTGGAAAACCGTACCTTGGGATAATTTCTCTGAGCAGCAATTTTGCTACTGTAATTGAATCACAATGTCGAGTAGGAAATGCTTCTACCCATCTTGAAAATAAACAAACAATCACAAGAACATATTTTAAGCAATTATGTAAGGGCATTTCAATGAAATCCATCTGTAACCTGGTAAAGGGACCACCCTCTCGACCAATTATTCCTGTCCCCACCACTGATTTTCTGTTTGGATTCATTTGTTGGCATGATAAACACCTTTGACAAAAAGATTCTGCAATTGTTCTGAATTTAGTATTGAACCATGTTTCTCGGAAAAGTCTAATCATAGAATCTCTTCCAAGATGCGCTGGACCATGATATAATCTGGCCATATCAGCAATCAAGCAATTTGGTAAGACCACTCTGCCATCTTTGTAAACCCACACTCCATCTTCATCTCGTGGTCTACAATCTGATCTTAACCACTGATCTTTCTCTTCATCATCTGCTTCATTTTGTAATTCTCTAATCTCATGCCATGTTTCTACAACTGTTGTTAGCATTAATGAATTTGAATCAGTTTCTTTACTCCTTTCCCGATTGTATGCATAACCTTTTCTTGCACAGAATTTTGCCGTTTCATCTGCAAAGGCATTGCCTTTAGAGATATAATCCACTCCTTTTGTGTGCGCTGCACATTTAACAATTGCGATTTCTTTCGGCAATTGTATTGCTTCTATTAATCTCCTAATGAAAACTGCATTTTTAATCGGTGACCCTGCTGATGTCATATATCCTCTCTGAGACCAGAGTTGTCCATAATCATGTACAACTCCATACCCATACTGACTATCAGTAATGATGGTAACTCTTATATCCTTTGATATTTCACATGCACGAATCAAAGCAATCAATTCAGCCACTTGTGCTGAACGAACTCCTTCTAGACATGATGCTTCTTCAACATCTGCAACTGTACAGACTGAATATGAGGCTTTCAAGACACCTCCTTCAGATCTTAAACATGAGCCATCTACAAAGTAGACAAAATCTGATTCAGACAAAGGTCTATCTTTGATGTCTTTTCTTGGTTTAGTGCAAAATTCCATAACATCTAAACATTCATGTTCTATTTCAATGTCATCAATGATCTCAGAATCAGGCAGTAATGTAGAAGGATTCAGATTCAAACATCTTGAAATCGAAACATTATCTGCTCCTAGTATGATTTTCTCATACTTTGTCAATCTGCTGCTTGTCAAATGCTGAGTTTTACCTCTTGTCAGCAATATTTCAACTGAATGAGGCACAAAAACTTTCACAGGAAATCCCATAATGATTCCCTCACTTTGTTCGAGACTGACACTTGTAGCTGCAACTGCTTTCAAGCAACCTGGTAATGCTTTTGCAATAGGATCAAGAACTGCCGAGAAGTATGCAATAGGTTTCTTTAGATTTCCATGTCTCTGAATCAACACAGATAATGCACATCCTTCTCTCTCACTGCAATACAGCTCAAAATCTTTCTCATAATTCGGCATACCCAAAGCAGGAGCTTGACATAAGCTCTTTTTCAGGTTCTCAAAAGATTCCATCTCAGCATCATTGAGAATAATTGGATCTTTTATATCAGACTTTGTCAGTCTCTGTAGTGGTTTCGCAATTACTGAGAATCCACTTATCCATTGTCGACAGTAACCAACCATTCCCAAGAACATTCTGACTTGTCGCTGTGTCCTTGGAGGTAGCATTGCTTGAATCATTTTTATTCTCTCAATTGTCACCTGCCTTTTTCCCTTTGCAATTCTGTGACCAAGATATTTTACTTCTTGCTTGCAAAACTGTAATTTTGCTGGGGACACTTTATGTCCCTCTTCTGCAAGGCGATTCAACAGTATTATTGTATCTGTTACACAATTTTCTCTTGTCTTAGCAGCTATCAACAGATCATCGATATACTGCACCAACGTAGACCTACCAGGTAAGTCTAGGTTTTCTAAAGATCTTTTTAACAATTCATTGAAGATTGAAGGACTCTCTGTATAGCCCTGAGGGATTCTACACCATCCGAGGGTCCTACCTTGAAATCTGAAAGCAAAGATTTCATAACTGTCTGGATGCAAAGGAACCGTAAAGAATGCATTGCAAAGATCAATGACAGTGTACCATTCAGCATCATGTGGAATCTGGTACAGAATTACTGCTGGATTTGGAACCACAGGACAACATGGAACGACAATTTGATTAACCTTTCTCAAATCTTGTACGATTCTAAATGTTCCATTTGACTTTTTAACTCCCATAATTGGTGAATTACAAGGACTACTCTCCATTTCTTTTAATACACCTTGTTTGATGAATTTTTCAATTATAGGCATAACACCTTCGATTGTTTCTGCTTTCATTTTATACTGTGGAATGTTAGGGAATTCTATTCCCTGTTTCAATGTAATTTTTACTGGATCTACGTTTTTCATCAGACCCATCTCATTCCCAGTAAAATCCCATATTTCAGATTTCACTGTTTCTTTGAGCTCTTCAGGCAAATCTTTCTTTTCCAATGCAGGAAACAATTCTGTTTCTTCTGCTTCCATCATCATCATTGTCATCCTGTACAAACCATCTTCCTCCATTGTTTGTAATTCAACTCCATCAGGAGAACAATATATTCTGCAATTCATTTTACACAGAATGTCTCTGCCTAATAAATTTACTGGACTACTATTACAAACCACAAATCTGTGTTTGTCTCTGTAATTTCCAATTTCAACTGGAACTGGATTAGTTAAGTCAGTTTTAATTTGCTGATTACTTACTCCAACAACTTGGATTGTATCCCCAGAGAGAGGTAGGTTTTCAATTTCCACTGATCTAACAGTAGAACGGGTAGCACCAGTGTCCACTAGAAAAGTGATGTCTACATCATTTACTTTCCCGTTTACAAATGGACCAGACTGGTCAACCTCAAGAGTGGCTCCAACAACACACTCTTCCTCCTCTCCCGGGCACCGTCAACAATAATCATCAGAATCACTGTCCTGACTTTCTGTTAACAAAAATTGTTGTGAAGCATTTTGCATTTGCACTCTTTGCTGCTTTTGCTGTTTTTGCGATTTTATTACCTGTTCATTTCCCTGAAATCCCACGTTTGGATTATATTTTTGAACTCCCCCACAATTCGGATATGGTGGTTGTGGCAATTGATCCTGACGATTATTCACCTGTTGCTGTTGCTGTCGCTGAATGTTTAACTCGTTTAACCCCTGTTGCATCTGTAGCTGTTGCTGCAGGTCAACACCATTCTGCATCTGTGGATTCAATAAGGGATTCTTTAAATTTTTAGGAGGTTTAGGACACTCGTCTCTCCAATGTCCAAATTCTCCACAATTAAAACAAGGTAATCTTTGTTTCATCTCCTCAATCTTTGGGCTAAATTTCCTTGGAAAAATATTACCTTTAAGCTTTCCTTGAATCTGGTTAGTATTTCCAGTTTGAACAAAATTTGTGTTCTTATTTCCCATGCTGGCAATCTGTTGCTCAGCCACTTTTACCTGAGCCCACATGGCTTTCTCTTTGAGCTTCTTTTGTCTCACTTCCAATTCATCACTGCAATATTTAGCTTTTCTCAGAATATCATCTACAGAAAGTGATTGCCATCCCACAATACTATTCCTGATCATGTCTGCAATTTCAGGTTTCAGTCCATAAACAAATCTATAGACAAAATGACTCATATCCTTTTCATCCAGCTTTTCATAGCCACTGTATTGTTTAAAAATTAACAATAGCCTCTCATAAAAAGAATGAACTGATTCTTTTGTTTCCTGATTTGTCCTTTCTATTTTAACCCAATCAACTTCCTTTGGTGGAATTTTGTTTTTCATCCAAACAATCACCTTTTCGTAAAAATCCATTACAAGAGGATTTGGAGCACCTGTTTCTTTAATTCGCTCAGGTTCTGTTTTTGGCCAACTTATTGATATTTTGCATTCTGTCCAAAGATCTGATGGAACGACAATGTCGAAAAATCCATCTAAATCAATCCACAGAACTTTTGAGACTTTGATAAATCTATCCACTTGTCTATACCACTCTACTGGTTTCTCCCTCAATTTCGGAAAGTCATTTGTAAACAACAGTATGTCCTGTCTCGACCAAGGGACATGAACATATCCTCCACCTGCAATCTCTCTCATTGGAAATTGTTTTGACAATTTTTCCAATCTTTCATCTTCCTTCTTTTTCGTCCATTTTACTCTCCACTTATTGAGTTCTCCCAGCTTTTTGATGTAAACAATCAAATCTTTTATATGTAGTATTCTTCCCATTGAGTTCAAACTCTCAATGTCACTTTCTGAAAAGTCTAGTCTGTAATGCTTCGCAAAATTCTTCTGTTTACTCACATCAATTTCTAGTTCTGCTGCTAGATCCTCTAATTGATCATACTTATTCTTTGTTTTCCACTGAATGCTTTTGCAAATGAACAGTAGTTCATCATCTCGATAGTAATTTAAACTATCTGGACCAATTGTTCCAATTATTAATTCTTCAATATTTGCTTTTAATTTGGCCACATCAAGTTTTGGTGTGGTCACCCTGACTTCAGGACTCCCTACATCTGATATAGCACCCATTGGTGTTTTTGGAGATAAATCCTCATTAAAGGTTAAATCTGGCATTCTCGATCTTGAAGAGTTTATTTCAGATATGTCTGAATAAAATTTTTCAGTAACCTTTTGAATTTCTGCATTTAAAGGAATAGTTAACCCTGTCTTGCTTGATTCTCTTTGGTCAAATATAGGCTGAACAGGACCAATTGTTACTGGAACTGTCACAGCTTCCATGCCTTTTGTCATTCTTCTAATTAATTCTTCTTTAGATCTTAAATATTCAGCAGAATCAACAGCTTCAACATTTCTTGTTTCTCTTGTATAATCTTTTGGAGCTTCCCTTGCTCTTGGAGTCATTGCGAAATGTCTACCTTCATTTCGAGCATTATCAAATTCTGGCCTTCTAGGAGTTTCAATAATTTCACAATTATTTGGATAAAGTTTAGGAGATTCATTAATTGGAGGTGCACTCGGTGAAGTTTCTGTAGAAACCACCGGGGTAGACCATGATCTAGGAGGTCTCAAAGGCTGATTCTTTCTAGCTGTAGTGTATATTTCTTCCATAACTGCATCTTCAGATTCACTTTCTATAGATTTCCCAGCAGGAGTACCCATAACCATTTCCTGAATTAAATATAATCCTTCACTCATGTTTCCCTGCCTCCACATTCGCAACCTGTCTTCATGAGTATCTCTTCTCCAAGCTGGAGATTTAGAAGGTCTTTTAATTCCACTAGCTTCTCTTTGTAACTGATACATCTCATCTTCCCACTCAACTAAAGCTTCAAATTGAGTTGGTCTCGGTTTTGGAATAAGAGCATTCATTTTCTCTCGTAAATTTCTCAAAACTTTTACATTAAATGAACCATCATCAGGCCAAGTTAAAACACCGTCGTTCTTTGTATAGCGTTTCCAACTATCAAACCATAAAACAGTATGATATCCATATTCACCTTCCATGAACGCTGCAGGTGTTTTATACTTATGAAGTAATTTACCACCTCGCGTTTCGATTTTCTTGTCAGGCGAAAATACATTTTTAAATTTCTGTAATAATGTTGGCTTTTTCTCAACATGTTTAAAATGATAACTCATTTTTAAGAGTTAAATCTAATTCACAAAATCGTTCGTAAAATATTTCCGGGATGTTCCGCAAAACAACCAATCCGTGCGCGAAACACACCAACAAGCCAATGATAGTTGAGCTACGTCACTTTTATGCTCAACCAATAAAAATGTAGTTTTTCTGAAGAACCAATTAGCTTACAGGTCGTCAGAGACTCAAGAGCCAATCAGAGTACAGTCTGTGACGTAGGTCACCCAATCCCAGCGCGGCTCTGTGACGTACACAGTAGCTGCGGTTTCTCGTTTCTCACTCCTGGCGCTTACCCCTCCTTCACAAAATCTTTTCACGGCGCCATTTTAAGAACACTTTTTAGTGTAAATTAATTCTTAACAATGACAATAAGGACTCATCTGTTTGTTTCACTATTTAGGATAGTTTACATACATTCAAGTATCCACACTTCGGAATAGTCGGCGCTATTCACACTAAGGATAATTTTCAATTGTCAGTAGAGTAACTCTTACCCCACCCTTCTAGCACGTAAAATTATGAACTCGCTTTCCTCTGAACGCACCGCGAAGTGACAGTTCTAAGAGTTCCACTTGAACATAAATTACAAATCAAACTCGCACTTTCACACGGAAAATTCCCTAAATTCAAACACACATGAAATCCGTACAGGACTCTCACCTGTTTATAGAAATCATGCACCGTTAGCAAAATAACGATGTTATCCATACAGGGCTCTCACCTGTTTTTAGATATAAAACATGTACCCCTACAGGACTCTAACCTGTTTATAGATAATCATGTACCGACGCTACTCTACCCTTCACTCAAGCTCGGATATAACTAATACTCTTATCACAGTGAGTTTTATGGAAGGCGCTTTGTCCCTATTCTCATGCTGCTCTAATTTCTTAGAAAACCCTCACTATACAAGATTCACACATAGCCCTAACTCTGTGCTGCACGGCGACAACACTATGGTACACGGCGATACCACTTGTGATATTCGGCGATATCACTGCAAACAGAACAGATGACTTGCGTGACTAATTTCTCGCCACACAATCTATACCGGTATAGCTTACAGATAGCACGAAAAACAAACTCAACATGTGTTAAACATTGATCCTATTTCCATACCATAACACTTTAGTAACCCTTAGCAACCAACATATTACCTTGGTTACCCTTAGCAACCATCAATTTCTGCTACCAGAGAATTGATCCAGCGGCCTATAGAAAATATATCATAAACAACGCTACCCAACTTCATAATCTATAAACAAATTTTTATACTAACTTATGGACCCATTTATAAACATGACATATTTGGGCCTACTGAATCAGGTGGTCAGATCTAATATATATTCACCCTATTTACAAACTATATACAATTTTATACATTTGCGGAAAGAATGTTATCATTATAACAAATCCTAATTATTTAAACGACCACCATTGGAGATGTGATCTAGCTAATAGTAACCTGCACTTCTGAATAATCAAGACCAGCTTGTTTGTCAAAAGTAAGATTTTATTTACTAAATTATGGTATTTCAATTTGTAGTTTTATAAACGTAATTTTATTAGCATTAAAGTATGCAAGTTTGTAAAGAATCATGAGAAAATTACAATTTAAGCAAGTGAATCAAAGTTTAAGTAAGTATTTAAAAGTTTAACATTTCTAAAACCTAAGTCCCTAGCTAAGCTAAATGAATGGAAAATAAAGTAAAGTTTTTAGAGGATTCTTACGTGCTCCACGCAAAGTCCGACAGCACTTCACCCTCATCGGAAAGTCAGAAAGCAGCAGCCAGCCCATCCCTAAGGGCATGACTTTTTATACCTTTCTATGCTAGCTAATCTAAGCGAAGGAAAGTTTTCATAAATCCACGATGTCCCATTGGTTGAGAGTGACAAGTGACATGTCACCCACATTTCAAAACTTCCATTAGGTCACCTTTCTTAAGGACCATTGTCTTTTCCGAATGCAACCAGGAGCTTCCTTGGTTTGCAACATTTGTAAATTAATGTTCTCGCAGCGTCCATTTCACTTCCGCGGGTGCCAAGTTAGAGCTGACAAAATTGTCCTTTATCACTTGTTTCCGACCTTGGCCACGTCCGACAGAATGATGACAGCACATCAGATTTGCTTAGTGAATGCAGCTTTGACGAACACTTTTTCATAATGGGCATCTCGTGACTTTTGCAGAAGTAAATTTCAGCTTTTAGCAAACTCGAGCAAACTAGGCCCAAAAGCAGGCAACTTATGCTTTCTAGTAATAAACAAACACAAGAAAAGTATTAATGTAAGAAATAATGTTGATTCTGTATCCACCCTAGGTTTACTAATTAATTAACCCACCCGATTAGTCAAATGTTACCTAGCAAATGCAAACAAATAAAGCAGCGTTTATATCTACCAGTCTTCACGAATCCATGAAACTTATGTGCACCTAGAATAGTAGAAATGACGTCACATAGACAAGGAAAAGCAAAATAAGCACATGCTTCTTTTAGGTTTGCTGCAGTTAATAATGACAAAAACGAAAACAACAAATTATTGTATTATTTTTCACGAACAAAAAGATGCAACACTTATGCACGTTTATGAGCATACATGTTAGTCCCCCCATGTGTAAAGTTTAATCTAGATTGTATTATTACAACACATCACAAATCATTAATTTTATTATTCATGTTATGGAAATGTGACTTCACGAGTTTAAACAGAATTCTGTTTTCTATCTCGCTCCATCACCAGCACTTTCGCTGAGCTGACTATGAGCGAAATTGCGCAATAGCATTTGGGGTCCTATTATGGCACTTGAACAGGAATTTAGGGGCCCACACATGGTAGCACTATTCAAGATGATAGCTAGTATGGGTGCCCACAGCTCAGGGTTATTCTTGTAGAGATCAATTGGCACCCCATCAGGCCCCGGTGCTCTGTTATTTGGACATCTGGTCAATGCTAGGGTGAAATCATCTAATGTGATGTTCAGTTGATGAAGGCATAACCCCCTTTCCAAGATCAAGTTACCAGTCATTTGTCCATTGTTTAGATGATGGGTATAATTTAATACGTGGGTGAAATGTGTCACCCAAGTTAAAGATTAAATGGGTATATCTGTTCTGCTATTATGGCCACAAACAAAATAAGGGGAAATAACAACTTTCCAAAATATTTTCAAATCTTTTTCCACACAAGCCCTCTCCAGCTGCTCCCATGCCTCCATTCTTAAGCTCTCTTTCCTAGTTGCGAGCATGGCTTTGTAAATGTGTCTGCAAGAACGTATGGTCTTCGTATCCCTTGGTGAGACTTTCAGAACTTCCTTTAATTGTTTATGTGCTCTAGAACAGTGGCCATCAAACCACTTCATAACCTTATTTATCGATGTGTTGAGACTATTCTTCACATATCTAGGTGTTGGAGATGGGCAGTGGCATAGAAGGGATGGAAAATACCAAGAATTAGAGGGTACAGGGTTTTAAACAGTTTGTGAAGGTTCCCCTAGCTCACCATCACATTATCTTAGGCCTCAAGATTGTAAAGACCAATTGGGGTGTTGAGCACCAGAAAGTGATTGCAGAAGCATGGATGAAGGGCCAAGCAAGGGTCCAGAGTTGATCTATCATATGTTAGGAGAAGTGAAGTGGCCCACAGGTGTATAGGGTACAATATCAATAATGAGGGTCCAAAGAGTTTTATGTGTTTGGTGTGAGATCCACTAAGTTGGTATCATGTTGCCATAACTCAAACGAACATTTTGGCAATTGGTGTCTCTGGTGCAGAGAGAAGTTCAAAGGATGAATTGGAAGCCAGAAAAGGAATCTCTTATTTGCACCTAGAAATACAGGGTTGTAACTGGTAAGAGGCATTTAAGTGCTTATCACAGCCATTAAATTGTTGTCATGTGGATCTTGAAGTCCAATAGGGTTATTTTTGTACCAGCTGAATGTAAATTGTTAACACGGGAAGTAGAAGTAATGGGCCAATAAGTAAGAGAGCAATTTAGCAGCACACAGGAGCAAAGGTGACAAGGTCCAAACAGAGGGTGCAAGCAGCACTTTAGGTGGTCCTCACCGTCAGAGGAGTAGAGGAAGGAGCAGAGTGTAAGAACACTTTAACTTATAAAAGTACCGAATTGTGGTTCCAGGAGGGTGATGCAGTGCCTGAATGTAAAGCCTGAAAGGAGTGGTGACACTAATTTTGCTCCTTGCCTTCCCTACTAAATTCAATGCAGATGGTCTTTTATTACCTGCCAAAAAGTATAGAAGGAGTAAAACAATTTAAGATTATACTTTCAATTTAGACATGCTTTAAAGGACCACAGACTCCAAATTCCAGTTTTGTGGATTGATTACGAGGCCAAAAATACTTGAATATAAACACACCCCAATATCAGAGAATATAGATACATAAAAATCAATACAAAGCTGAGTCTACGGATATAATTCATTCGGCATAAAAGGCATAATATGATGAACTCCAAAATCAAAATGCTACAAAGAATAGAAGCTTAGTCCAATTCTCTTTTCATTTGAGAGAAAACCAAAACTATCTTTCCCTACTCTGCTCTAAATGAAAGTCCTACCTGTTTCCCCAATATTCTATCCCAAAGGTGCCAGCACGTGTTGACTTCCTAAGAAGTACTCGCGTCAAATGGGTCTGATAGCTTAAAGCTATGGAGCTTGCTCTAAAGTGCTCCTTCTCCTCCGAAAAAAGCAGAAATCTCTTGAATCTGTCCCTGCGTATTATACAAAAAGACAATGTTCAACCCACACTACGTCACATGGTAAACTTTTCCAATTGCACATCTTTCAGTAAGTTTCCACAGAAGCTTTAATTAATTCGACTCTTCTTCCAGTGGCCTTGGTTCTCAGATAGGCCAGACACAAAAGGCATCCTCCCTTTTCGCCTTCCAGTCTTCTTAAAAGACATTCTGGGTACCTCCTTAAATCTAAGACTAACAGGGTCGAATTCCTGCACCTGCAGTAGGATGAGAACTCACTGTCTTCGAGCACAAAAAGGATTCATTTAATTATAATTCTGGAGCAACCAAGGAGAAACGAAACTCAAAACAACCTACAGTTTGGGCCTACGATTCAGGCAACTTAACTAAACACCATTTACTTTGCACGAGTATAATTTCATCCTGCACATTACACATACAGGAATTATAGGTTTCTTTAATACATATAAAGACCTACTTAATTGTGCACCCTGCATTTTAGTGCTAATATAACTTGAATAAATGCATCTTAATAATCATGAAACACTGCAAACAACAAAAATACATTTGAGTACGTTTAAACCGTGAGTATAATGCACCCATACAATTTAGAGTGCTGTAAGCGCTCTATCAGGAGCCATGATAGCAACAGGAGTGTGTTCAAGGAAGGATGGGGGACACTAAGGGCAGATATAATATGAAGGAGAGTGATTTACATATAATGATCGTTAAAGGATAACGTTCCATGCGCTGTGCATAATTAATATTTGAATTGCGTGTCTAGTAGACAATGATGATAAGACAATGAATAATTGAGCATTGTAGGGGATGCAAAGACTACGTGAAAGGCTAGATTGGTACTACAGTACTGAATGTGGCACCAGGTGACACTAAAAATATAATTGTTAAGAACTGTTCTGTTCAATTCACCAGATCGGTATAAATGATGCTCTTTGAAATAGATATGTGTGCAGGTGGCTTTGTGTTTGATGTTACAGTTTTATCGCACATGAGAGGAATCCTTTACATGACAAAGTTATTAAAAGGTTTAATATACTAAACTCTTAAATGGAGGCAGTTGAAGAGTGGCTCCTTTGATCTTTGGTGCTTAATTTGTAGAAAAAGAAGTGGAGGGCTCAACGATTTACAAAGGGGCTCGCAGCCAGCACTGCTGAATATGATGGCTGACGAATAACCATTCTGCCTAGTTTTGATTACACTCATGCCTTTTCTTTCACCACCCTACTAATCCCCTTAATCTCACTCTTGAAAGTTCTCCCTTTGGGATTGTTTTCCTATCTTCCTCCACCTCTACCTTTCTCTCTTTCCTGTTTTTCTCTCATACTCTCAGCCAAAATCTGATGATACAAAAGGAGTTGTGTTCCTCAAAAACAAGTGCTATTGCCAAGGAACTGCATACATCTGCACATTTAAGCAGATATTATGCACAGCCCAGAGGGTGGAATTAATTAAATTCTACAATAACAAAGTGTGTGCCACATGAGGCCAGAACGTTGAAATATCTTTTCCAGTCAGTCATAGTGCAATTAAAGACTGCATTAATGAATTTATTATAAACGAATATACTTATCCCCAGAATTAGCTATACACTCAAGACTGTACAGTTCTTCACTTCAACCCTGTATAAAATGTAATTAAATAATTGAATTTTGCAACATTCAGATGAAAATAGAGGAACTGGGAAGTTTAAGGGGAAGGACAGACAAGGGGGAGAAAGCACAATTAATTTGGCACCTTATTCAAGGCCAGGACACTGGTTTATCTTTTCCAGTCTTTTTTTATTGTGCAATTAAAGAATGCATCATGCAATTAATAATAAAAGAATACACATATCTCCAGATTTAGATATACACTCATTCAGGTACAGATCTTCACAACCACCTTGAATAAAACTGTGTTCAATAATCTAATTTTTAAATTTTCAGTAAAAAAGTGTGAGAACCTGAGATGGTTACGGTAAAGGACAGAGGAAGGAAAGAAAACACAACTAATTTGCTTTTACAAATGGAAATTCTGCAAAACGAATCACCACATTATCGGCAATCTACAGGGCACAAGTCCTAAAAAAGAAGTGGGGGTACTAACCTAGTTAGGCAGTATGCAAGTGACATCACGGTGCGCGACATGACCGCGCATGACATCACATATGGCATCACAGGAATTGACATCATAGAAAGTGGCATCACAAGCCACAACTTTACAGGAAGTGGCATCACAAGAAGTGATATCAGATCTAAAGCCCTCACATATATGTTTAGCAGGTCTATCATGTGTATGTTTGAGCGCATTGCGAGGATAATAGCACAGTGAGCTATGGAAGATGATATGTGACTTCTACACCTTGCAATCCCCCAGTTTTATGTAACACATCATGTACATTCATTTACAAATTTATATAATTTATTGTACATCGAATATGCACGTGTTGCTGTAAAGCGCTTTGACTCCCTGCATTAGAATGAGTAGGGCAATACAAGAAAAAATTGTGGTACTTAAATTATTTCAACCCCTCCTCAGGGGAAGTAAGCTCTATATAAATGCAATTCACTTTGTGTAAATACTGGGAAAGACCAACACATCTGATATTCTTTTAGTGCATGCATATCTCCTAAACAGGGACTGAACAACGTGACAAGGTGCCTCTCTTAAGTATATGCTAACGGAGTGGTTATGCGTATAGGTATAAGGCGCCTTAAGGTTAGAATTGCACTAAAATACGTATTAGTTTCTGAGAGTAATTTTAACGGGGCTCTATGGTATGGAGAACCACTTAACTCCACAAGATAAGAGACAAGCTCTTTAAACACAATTTTTACTCCTAAGTACATGTTTTAGAGTGAGAAAAGGTTTCCCTTTGAGTAATACACATAAACATCAATAAAAATACATATTTGAACAGTTTTCCTTCTTTGTGATTCTTTTTGCCACGTTTTATTCAGATTCAGCCAGCGACAGCCAACAGCCAACGCGTTTCATCGCAACAGGGTGTGATCCTGCGACTTTCTCAAGGCTATAATGTCCAGAATTGTGATTTTTACGTGCGGTGATACTTCCGACCCACACAGTCATATCCACTTGAGAATTGTTTCCCCTTTCGGCTTATCCCGTGTGGACCGCACACGGGATAAGCCGAAAGGGCAAACGAATCTCAATACTCTACTTGGCAACTCAAGAATAACAAAACTATTGGTGGACAACCTGGATTAATTAAACAAGATTGACGCACGTATAGTGACTATTGCTTTCATCAGAGCCCCTGTGTGGGTCGGAAGTATGACCGCACGTAAAAATCACAATTCTGGACAAAGTCGCAGGATCACACCCTGTTGCGACGAAACGCGTTGGCTGTTGGCTGTCGCTGGCTGTTGCTGGAAAAATCCGAATAAAACGTGGCAAAAAGAAGCACAAAGAAGGAAAACTGTTCTAATGTGTCTTTTTATTGATGTTCATGTGTATTACTCAAAGGGAAACGTTTTCTCACTCTAAAACGTGTGCTTAGGAGTAAAAATTGCCTCTCTTAAGTATGTGTGAAGTACTAACAAGGTGTGAGCCTTTGTTTCCCCTACGCTTCATTTGCATCAGGTGTGAGGCTCCTGACTGTTTCCTGCCAAGAGACTCAAACAAAAAGAGGCTTGATGACCCCTCAAATTCGGCCTTTGAAATGGGCCCAGCAGGAGTCTTAAATAAGAAAGCCCCGTTCCCGCCTGCACGTTGTTGCTTGTTGCAGATGGAAAGCAGACAATGTGCAGGCGCTGCTGAAAGTGTCCCGGTGTTTGGAAATTACACCGGGAGGAGTTCAACACATTATTCAGTGGGGCCCAAATTCTTGGCAAGGTGGATCGCGTTCACCCTGTGGAAAAAGTGGGTGGCCGCCGTACACCCGCATGTACGCCCGACTCATGTCCTGGCAATCTACTACAAAAATCACTTGAAAGACAGCCTATCGACTAAGCATTCTCATTAACAAAAAAAGAGTAGTCAGGGTCACCATTCTTCGGAAAAAAGTTTATTTGGCAGTTGCTAGATTATTTATTAACCTCTTTAACATGGATCTCTTTTTGCAAGCGCTGTCCAGAACGGCAAATGTTATAAAACTATTGTGTTATCGATAGGTCTTAGCATTCCCAGCTCCTTTTCATCTGCCATTGTGAAAAGCCCCTTTAGCACGTTTTCCTGAGAAGCTCTGTTACCTTTGGGTACACTCTTTTTGTTCCTAGGACCCAAGTTGTAACCTCAATTTGAAAATACCATATTTGCCTGGAACTGCCTTGAACCCTGGTTCTCTGTGCTCCACGTGAGACACAGACCTCCGACTTCGAGGTGTAAGGTGCTGAAAAAACACATCTTACATAAAGGTCTCCATATTATGGGGTCCTACAATTCCCCAGAATCAGGTATGTCTTAGAGTACCCCAGCTTGCTGAGGACAATCCTCCCCCTGTATACCTTGGACTGCCATTCAAGACAGCAGCAGGTCCGGTTCCCCACTGTTTCGCAACAGAGACGTCGCTCCCTGTTCCTAGAATCAAATCCATGAGCTAATAGCAGGCTCACCAGTCCACAATTTTAAATGCCAGATGTCTACTGCTCAGAGTCTCTGGGGTTATCATCTTGGGCCCTGCGGTTGACTCCAGAGAGATGGCACTCTCCTCTCAGATTCTCTGCTACCCACCATACTCCAACTTCAAATCTGGAAACTGCAGTGCAAAATCAATTCTTATCTCAAGACCAGTGCTGGAACAGTAGGGTGCATCACTTTGCACCCTACTGTTTTTAAAGACTGCTAGTTGAGTCATGCACTAGATCTGGTGAGAGGCACATTGAATTTCCAGGCTGGATCACAACAAGATGCTGGACTTTTTTTTGTTGAAACGATCTGCTTATGTGTGTTACTGTACCAAAAGTCAGGAGTTCCTGAAGACAGTCTACAAGGGATCTGAAGATGTGTCTAAACCTATGTGGTTCCAATGGAAAGATGTTTGAGAATATGAAGTGGTTTAGGCCACACAACCAAGAAGGTCCACCACATGTTCACTGTAAATCTTTCTTAGCACGGTCCTTAGTCAGTTTACATCTCTTATTTAAGTAAATTGATTTAACAAAGAACATCCCTAAAGCTGGTCTGGTGCCCTATCTGCTTCACTTTAACACGTTTAACAATTGACCTCTTAGTAGGAAAATGCTACATTGCTCTAGTTAGTTAATCACAGTCAAGTGATGAGAATTTAAATTATAAGCTGGGGCCTAGGCAGAGACCATCTGAACAAGTGACAAGTCATTCAATAGTAACAATAATATGAAAACATTTTAGCTGAACAAGCTGTTCTTTCATTAGAAAGCTAAGGTTATGGTGATGCATTAATTTCTATTCCAATGCATTGAGAAAAATCCCTTTCATGGTAGGAAATAAATCTGGTTCCCAGTTGGACAGGAACATGCTAACAAGTCTTGTATCCTGACATAGGTGGTATGTAGATTTCTATGAGAAGGTGGGAAATTTTTGTTTTGTTTTGAGGATTTCCATGCTCCTTTTCACTCATGTGGAATAAAGTGGATATTATAGTCGACCATGGGCTATTAAAGTTATTCATAAAATTGAACAGACACAAATGGGTTGGTACACAAGTGACTAGAAGTGTTAATTGATCTTAGAAAATACCAATAGAAAGTGGACTCCCTGATTAAGATCAGACTCACCATGGAGAATATGCGGAGATAAAGGAGAAATCACAGGGGTACTCAGCAGAGAGGAGGGCATGTTGGCATGGGGTGGACGCGGTGTATTGTACCAGAGCGTCTGTGTTTGAATTGGCTGGCACCATGCAGGGATGGGGAATGCCACTGCTGCCAACCAAAAGCATCAACAAAAATGTATGGCGCCCAATCTTGCTCACAAGGTTGCAGTGAGAGAGAGACCTTCAGAGTCACAGGAGCAGGGAAAGAAGGGAAGTCTTAGGAGGCTTAAATTGGAAAAAGAGGAGTACAAGGGGGGTCAGACCACTCAACTGAAACCAGGTCATATAAATGATAGACCCAGCCTTGCCACTCACAAACTGAAAACATATCACCTACCATATCCTCCCAGGGGATTAGACAAGAAGAAAGAAGTCACTCAGAAAAAAGGAAACTCAATGTGTGTTTAAGGAGGTACATAGTTGGCGGCACAAGGAAGACAGTGTGAGAGTCAAAAGGAGAAACTGTCACCTGCTTATCTATGTTTACCCACATGCAAGTTCTATCACCTGGAGGTATTTATAGGATTTAAGCTACCATTGGCGGAAATGAGTGGAGAGAAAAACAGTGGCGTAACGAAACTTGAGGGGGCCCCCCTGCAAACTACATGGAGGGCCCCCCCCCAATCTCTGTGCCATTCTAGAGCTCTCAGGCCAGCGACCCGCCATACTGCAGGGGATGCGGGGCTATTGTTACACCACTGTCACCAATACAGCCGTTATAAGTAACACTGGATGGTGGAGTTAAAGGATGGGCTTAGTCTGCCAGCAGGCTATCATAGGTGGTGGTCCATTCATTACAGGGTCCCTGCCATCAGTAGGCCGAGGAAGTTTGCCCAATTTTAGGTGGGTTTCCTGATGCAGACTCCTGTCATGATATACAACATCGGGTCCACTCATCGTTCAGTTTTGAAAAAAAAGTGCATCCACTGCTCCTTCTCATTTCCGTTTTAAAACATTAGACAATGCGACAACGCAGTATTTCTAAAGCAGATGTAACTAAAAAGAGCACATTTTTATTAGTAGACAATAGCAATCTTAAGAGGCATTGCATAGCTTCACACACACTTTGACCCCAATTCCATCACAGTCTCTCTCTCTCTCTCTCTCTCTCTCTCTCTCTCTATCTCTCTCTGTGTCAGTCAGTCTCTCTATTTTTCAGCCAGTCTCTCTCTTTCAGTCAGTCTCTCTCTCTCAGTCAGCCAGTCTCTCTCTTTCAGTCAGCCAGTCTCTCTCTCTCAGTCAGCCAGTCTCTCTCTCCCTCTCTCAGTCAGCTAGTCTCTCTCTCAGTCAGCCAGTCTCTCTCCCTCAGTCAGCCAGTCTCTCTCTCTCAGTCTCTCTCTCTCTGCAAGTCTCTCTCTCTCTTATCCTCTCTGTGTCAGTCAGTCAGTCTATCCCTCTGTCAGAGTCCCAGTCTCTCTCTGAATCAGTCTCTCTCTGAATCAGTCTCTCTCTGAATCAGTCTCTCTCTGAATCAGTCTCTCACAGTCAGCCAGTCTCTCTCTCAATCAGTCTCTCTTAGTCAGTCAGTCTCCCTCTCAGTCATTCAGTCTCTCT
This sequence comes from Lissotriton helveticus, assembly GCF_964261635.1. Lineage (NCBI taxonomy): Eukaryota > Metazoa > Chordata > Amphibia > Caudata > Salamandridae > Lissotriton > Lissotriton helveticus. Next base: position 949,794,389 of record NC_136061.1, read on the forward strand.
CTCAATCAGTCAGTCTCTCTCTTAGTCAGTCTCTCTCTTAGTCTCTCTCTAAGTCTCTCTCTTAGGCAGTCTCTCTCTTAGTCAGTCTCTCTGTGTCAGTCTCTCTCTCTGTCAGTCTCTCTGTCAGTCTCTCTGTCAGTCTCTCTCTCTCAGTCTCTCTATCTCAGTCAGTCAGTCTTCCAGACAGTCTCTCTCTCCCTCTGTCAGTCTCTCTCAGTCAGTGATTCTCTCTCTCTCTCGCAGTCAGCCAATCTCTCTCAGTCAGTCTCTCTCTCTCTCTCAGTCAGTGACTCTCTCTGTCAGTCTCTCTCTCTGTCAGTCAGTCTCTCCCTCTCTGTCAGTCAGTCTCTCTCTGTGAGTCTCTCTCTGTCAGTCAGTCTCTCTCTCTGTCGGTCAGTCTCTCTTTCTCTGTCAGTCCCTCAGTCTCTCTCTCTCTCTGTCAGTCTCTGTCAGTCAGACTCTCTCTCAGCCAGTCTCTCTCTCAGCCAATCTCTCTCTCAGCCAGTCTCTCTCTCAGCCAGTCTCTCTCTCAGCCAGTCAGTCTCTCAGCCAGTCAGTCTCTCAGTCTCTCTCTCTCCCAGTCAGTCTCTCTCTCCCAGTCAGTCAGTCTCTCTCCCAGTCAGTCAGTCTCTCTCTACCTTAGTCAGTCTCTCTCTCTCTGTCAGTCTCTATCTCTGTCAGTCTCTCTCTCAGCCAGTCTCTCTCTCAGCCAGTCAGTCTCTCAGCCAGTCAGTCTCTCAGTCTCTCTCTCTCCCAGTCAGTCTCTCTCTCCCAGTCAGTCAGTCTCTCTCCCAGTCAGTCAGTCTCTCTCTACCTTAGTCAGTCTCTCTCTCTCTCTCTCTCTCTGTCAGTCTCTCAGTCAGTCTCTCTCTGTCAGTCTCTCTCTCAGCCAGTCAGTCTCTCAGCCAGTCAGTCTCTCAGCCAGTCAGTCTCTCTCTGTCAGTCAGCCTCTCTCTCAGCCAGTCAGTCTATCAGTCTCTCTCTCTCTTAGTCTCTCTCTCTGTCAGTCAGTCTTTCTCTTTCTCCCAGTCAGTCAGTCTCTCTCCCAGTCAGTCAGGCTCTCTCTACCTTAGTCAGTCTCTCTCCCAGTCAGTCAGTCTCTCTCTACCTTAGTCAGTCTCTCTCTCAGTCAGTCTCTCTCTCAGTCCGTCTCTCTCTCAGTCAGTCTCTCTCAGCCAATCTCTCTCTCAGCCAGTCTCTCTCTCAGCCAGTCTCTCTCTCAGCCAGTCAGTCTCTCAGCCAGTCAGTCTCTCAGTCTCTCTCTCTCTTAGTCTCTCTCTCTATCTCTCCCAGTCAGTCCCTCTCTCTCTCCCAGTCAGACTCTCTCTCTCCCAGTCAGTCAGTCTCTCTCCCAGTCAGTCAGTCTCTCTCTACCTTAGTGAGTCTCTCTCTCTCTCTCTCTCTCTGTCAGTCTCTCAGTCAGTCTTTCTCTCTGTCCGTCTCTCTCTCAGCCATTCAGTCTCTCAGCCAGTCAGTCTCTCAGGCAGTCAGTCAGTCTCTCTCTACCTTAGTCAGTATCTCTCTCTCTGTCAGTCTCTCAGTCAGTCTCTCTCTGTCAGTCTCTCTCTCAGCCAGTCAGTCTCCCAGCCAGTCAGTCTCTCTCTGTCAGTCAGTCTCTCTGTCAGCCAGTCAATCTCTCAGTCTCTCTCTCTCTTAGTCTCTCTCTCTCTCTCCCAGTCAGTCAGTCTCTCGCTACCTTAGTCAGTCTCTCTCCCAGTCAGTCAGTCTCTCTCTACCTTAGTCAGTCTCTCTCTACCTTAGTCAGTCTCTCTCTCAGTCAGTCTCTCTCTCAGTCAGTCTCTCTCTTAGTCAGTCTCTCTCAGTCAGTCTCTCTCTGTCAGTCTCTCCTAGTCAATCAGTCTATCTCGAAGTCAATTAGTCTATCTCTCAGTCAGTCAGTCTCTGCCTCTCTCAGTCTCTCTCTGTCAGTCAGTCTCTCTCTCACCCAGTTAGTCTCTCAGTCTCTCTCTCTCTTAGTCTCTCTCTCTGCCAGTCAGTCTCTCTCTTTCTCCCAGTCAGTCAGTCTCTCTCCCAGTCAGTCAGACTCTCTCTACCTTAGTCAGTCTCTCTCCCAGTCAGTCAGTCTCTCTCTACCTTAGTCAGTCTCACTCTCAGTCAGTCTCTCTCTCAGTCAGTCTCTCTCTCAGTCCGTCTCTCTCTCAGTCAATCTCTCTCAGCCAGTCTCTCTCTCAGCCAGTCTCTCTCTCAGCCAGTCTCTCTCTCAGCCAGTCAGTCTCTCAGCCAGTCAGTCTCTCAGCCAGTCGGTCTCTCAGTCTCTCTCTCTCTTAGTCTCTCTCTCTATCTCTCCCAGTCAGTCTCTCTCTCTCTCTCCCAGTCAGACTCTCTCTCTCCCAGTCAGTCAGTCTCTCTCCCAGTCAGTCAGTCTCTCTCTACCTTAGTCAGTCTCTCTCTCTCTCTCTGTCAGTCTCTCAGTCAGTCTTTCTCTCTGTCAGTCTCTCTCAGCCAGTCAGTCTCTCAGCCAGTCAGTCTCTCAGGCAGTCAGTCAGTCTCTCTCTACCTTAGTCAGTATCTCTCTCTCTCTGTCAGTCTCTCAGTCAGTCTCTCTCTGTCAGTCTCTCTCTCAGCCAGTCAGTCTCCCAGCCAGTCAGTCTCTCTCTGTCAGTCAGTCTCTCTGTCAGCCAGTCAGTCTCTCAGTCTCTCTCTCTCTCTTAGTCTCTCTCTCTCTCCCAGTCAGTCAGTCACTCTCCCAGTCAGTCAGTCTCTCTCTACCTTAGTCAGTCTCTCTCCCAGTCAGTCAGTCTCTCTCTACCTTAGTCAGTCTCTCTCTACCTTAGTCAGTCTCTCTCTCAGTCAGTCTATCTCTCAGTCAGTCTCTCTCTTAGTCAGTCTCTCTCAGTCAGTCTCTCTCTGTCAGTCTCTCCTAGTCAATCAGTCTATCTCGGAGTCAATTAGTCTATCTCTCAATCAGTCAGTCTCTGCCTCTCTCAGTCTCTCTCTGTCAGTCAGTCTCTCTCTCAGCCAGTCAGTCTCTCAGTCTCTCTCTCTCTTAGTCTCTCTCTCTGCCAGTCAGTCTTTCTCTTTCTCCCAGTCAGTCAGTCTCTCTCCCAGTCAGTCAGGCTCTCTCTACCTTAGACAGTCTCTCTCCCAGTCAGTCAGTCTCTCTCTACCTTAGTCAGTCTCACTCTCAGTCAGTCTCTCTCTCAGTCCGTCTCTCTCTCAGTCAATCTCGCTCAGCCAATCTCTCTCTCAGCCAGTCTCTCTCTCAGCCAGTCTCTCTCTCAGCCAGTCTCTCTCTCAGCCAGTCAGTCTCAGCCAGTCAGTCTCTCAGCCAGTCAGTCTCTCAGTCTCTCTCTCTATTAGTCTCTCTCTCTATCTCTCCCAGTCAGTCTCTCTCTCTCTCTCCCAGTCAGACTCTCTCTCTCCCAGTCAGTCAGTCTCTCTCCCAGTCAGTCAGTCTCTCTCTACCTTAGTCAGTCTCTCTCTCTCTCTCTGTCAGTCTCTCAGTCAGTCTTTCTCTCTGTCAGTCTCTCTCTCAGCCAGTCAGTCTCTCAGCCAGTCAGTCTCTCAGGCAGTCAGTCAGTCTCTCTCTACCTTAGTCAGTATCTCTCTCTCTGTCAGTCTCTCAGTCAGTCTCTCTCTGTCAGTCTCTCTCTCAGCCAGTCAGTCTCCCAGGCAGTCAGTCTCTCTCTGTCAGTCAGTCTCTCTGTCAGCCAGTCAGTCTCTCAGTCTCTCTCTCTCTCTTAGTCTCTCTCTCTCTCCCAGTCAGTCAGTCACTCTCCCAGTCAGTCAGTCTCTCTCTACCATAGTCAGTCTCTCTCCCAGTCAGTCAGTCTCTCTCTACCTTAGTCAGTCTCTCTCTACCTTAGTCAGTCTCTCTCTACCTTAGTCAGTCTCTCTCTCAGTCAGTCTCTCTCTCAGTCAGTCTCTCTCTTAGTCAGTCTCTCTCAGTCAGTCTCTCTCTGTCAGTCTCCCCTAGTCAATCAGTCTATCGCGAAGTCAATTAGTCTATCTCTCAGTCAGTCAGTCTCTGCCTCTCTCAGTCTCTCTCTGTCAGTCAGTCTCTCTCTGTCAGTCAGTATCTCTCTACCTCAGTCAGTCAGTCTCTGAGCCAGTCAGTCTCTCAGTCTTTCTCTCTCCCAGTCAGTCTCTCTCTCCCAGTCAGTCAGTCTCTCTCCCAGTCAGTCAGTCTCTCTCTACCTTAGTCAGTCTCTCTCTCTCTGTCAGTCTCTATCTCTGTCAGTCTCTCTCTCAGCCAGTCTCTCTCTCAGCCAGTCAGTCTCTCAGCCAGTCAGTCTCTCAGTCTCTCTCTCTCCCAGTCAGTCTCTCTCTCCCAGTCAGTCAGTCTCTCTCCCAGTCAGTCAGTCTCTCTCTACCTTAGTCAGTCTCTCTCTCTCTCTCTCTCTCTCTCTGTCAGTCTCTCAGTCAGTCTCTCTCTGTCAGTCTCTCTCTCAGCCAGTCAGTCTCTCAGCCAGTCAGTCTCTCAGCCAGTCAGTCTCTCAGCCAGTCAGTCTCTCTCTGTCAGTCAGCCTCTCTCTCAGCCAGTCAGTCTATCAGTCTCTCTCTCTCTTAGTCTCTCTCTCTGTCAGTCAGTCTTTCTCTTTCTCCCAGTCAGTCAGTCTCTCTCCCAGTCAGTCAGGCTCTCTCTACCTTAGTCAGTCTCTCTCCCAGTCAGTCAGTCTCTCTCTACCTTAGTCAGTCTCTCTCTCAGTCAGTCTCTCTCTCAGTCCGTCTCTCTCTCAGTCAGTCTCTCTCAGCCAATCTCTCTCTCAGCCAGTCTCTCTCTCAGCCAGTCTCTCTCTCAGCCAGTCAGTCTCTCAGCCAGTCAGTCTCTCAGTCTCTCTCTCTCTTAGTCTCTCTCTCTATCTCTCCCAGTCAGTCCCTCTCTCTCTCCCAGTCAGACTCTCTCTCTCCCAGTCAGTCAGTCTCTCTCCCAGTCAGTCAGTCTCTCTCTACCTTAGTGAGTCTCTCTCTCTCTCTCTCTCTGTCAGTCTCTCAGTCAGTCTTTCTCTCTGTCCGTCTCTCTCTCAGCCATTCAGTCTCTCAGCCAGTCAGTCTCTCAGGCAGTCAGTCAGTCTCTCTCTACCTTAGTCAGTATCTCTCTCTCTGTCAGTCTCTCAGTCAGTCTCTCTCTGTCAGTCTCTCTCTCAGCCAGTCAGTCTCCCAGCCAGTCAGTCTCTCTCTGTCAGTCAGTCTCTCTGTCAGCCAGTCAATCTCTCAGTCTCTCTCTCTCTTAGTCTCTCTCTCTCTCTCCCAGTCAGTCAGTCTCTCGCTACCTTAGTCAGTCTCTCTCCCAGTCAGTCAGTCTCTCTCTACCTTAGTCAGTCTCTCTCTACCTTAGTCAGTCTCTCTCTCAGTCAGTCTCTCTCTCAGTCAGTCTCTCTCTTAGTCAGTCTCTCTCAGTCAGTCTCTCTCTGTCAGTCTCTCCTAGTCAATCAGTCTATCTCGAAGTCAATTAGTCTATCTCTCAGTCAGTCAGTCTCTGCCTCTCTCAGTCTCTCTCTGTCAGTCAGTCTCTCTCTCACCCAGTTAGTCTCTCAGTCTCTCTCTCTCTTAGTCTCTCTCTCTGCCAGTCAGTCTCTCTCTTTCTCCCAGTCAGTCAGTCTCTCTCCCAGTCAGTCAGACTCTCTCTACCTTAGTCAGTCTCTCTCCCAGTCAGTCAGTCTCTCTCTACCTTAGTCAGTCTCACTCTCAGTCAGTCTCTCTCTCAGTCAGTCTCTCTCTCAGTCCGTCTCTCTCTCAGTCAATCTCTCTCAGCCAGTCTCTCTCTCAGCCAGTCTCTCTCTCAGCCAGTCTCTCTCTCAGCCAGTCAGTCTCTCAGCCAGTCAGTCTCTCAGCCAGTCAGTCTCTCAGTCTCTCTCTCTCTTAGTCTCTCTCTCTAGCTCTCCCAGTCAGTCTCTCTCTCTCTCTCCCAGTCAGACTCTCTCTCTCCCAGTCAGTCAGTCTCTCTCCCAGTCAGTCAGTCTCTCTCTACCTTAGTCAGTCTCTCTCTCTCTCTCTGTCAGTCTCTCAGTCAGTCTTTCTCTCTGTCAGTCTCTCTCAGCCAGTCAGTCTCTCAGCCAGTCAGTCTCTCAGGCAGTCAGTCAGTCTCTCTCTACCTTAGTCAGTATCTCTCTCTCTCTGTCAGTCTCTCAGTCAGTCTCTCTCTGTCAGTCTCTCTCTCAGCCAGTCAGTCTCCCAGCCAGTCAGTCTCTCTCTGTCAGTCAGTCTCTCTGTCAGCCAGTCAGTCTCTCAGTCTCTCTCTCTCTCTTAGTCTCTCTCTCTCTCCCAGTCGGTCAGTCACTCTCCCAGTCAGTCAGTCTCTCTCTACCTTAGTCAGTCTCTCTCTACCTTAGTCAGTCTCTCTCTCAGTCAGTCTATCTCTCAGTCAGTCTCTCTCTTAGTCAGTCTCTCTCAGTCAGTCTCTCTCTGTCAGTCTCTCCTAGTCAATCAGTCTATCTCGGAGTCAATTAGTCTATCTCTCAATCAGTCAGTCTCTGCCTCTCTCAGTCTCTCTCTGTCAGTCAGTCTCTCTCTCAGCCAGTCAGTCTCTCAGTCTCTCTCTCTCTTAGTCTCTCTCTCTGCCAGTCAGTCTTTCTCTTTCTCCCAGTCAGTCAGTCTCTCTCCCAGTCAGTTAGGCTCTCTCTACCTTAGACAGTCTCTCTCCCAGTCAGTCAGTCTCTCTCTACCTTAGTCAGTCTCACTCTCAGTCAGTCTCTCTCTCAGTCCGTCTCTCTCTCAGTCAATCTCGCTCAGCCAATCTCTCTCTCAGCCAGTCTCTCTCTCAGCCAGTCTCTCTCTCAGCCAGTCTCTCTCTCAGCCAGTCAGTCTCAGCCAGTCAGTCTCTCAGCCAGTCAGTCTCTCAGTCTCTCTCTCTATTAGTCTCTCTCTCTATCTCTCCCAGTCAGTCTCTCTCTCTCTCTCCCAGTCAGACTCTCTCTCTCCCAGTCAGTCAGTCTCTCTCCCAGTCAGTCAGTCTCTCTCTACCTTAGTCAGTCTCTCTCTCTCTCTCTCTGTCAGTCTCTCAGTCAGTCTTTCTCTCTGTCAGTCTCTCTCTCAGCCAGTCAGTCTCTCAGCCAGTCAGTCTCTCAGGCAGTCAGTCAGTCTCTCTCTACCTTAGTCAGTATCTCTCTCTCTGTCAGTCTCTCAGTCAGTCTCTCTCTGTCAGTCTCTCTCTCAGCCAGTCAGTCTCCCAGCCAGTCAGTCTCTCTCTGTCAGTCAGTCTCTCTGTCAGCCAGTCAGTCTCTCAGTCTCTCTCTCTCTCTCTTAGTCTCTCTCTCTCTCCCAGTCAGTCAGTCACTCTCCCAGTCAGTCAGTCTCTCTCTACCTTAGTCAGTCTCTCTCCCAGTCAGTCAGTCTCTCTCTACCTTAGTCAGTCTCTCTCTACCTTAGTCAGTCTCTCTCTCAGTCAGTCTCTCTCTCAGTCAGTCTCTCTCTTAGTCAGTCTCTCTCAGTCAGTCTCTCTCTGTCAGTCTCTCCTAGTCAATCAGTCTATCGCGAAGTCAATTAGTCTATCTCTCAGTCAGTCAGTCTCTGCCTCTCTCAGTCTCTCTCTGTCAGTCAGTCTCTCTCTGTCAGTCAGTATCTCTCTACCTCAGTCAGTCAGTCTCTGTCAGTCTCTCTCCCTGTCAGTCAGTCTCACTCTCAATCAGTCTCTCTATCTCTGTCAGTCAGTCAGTCACTCTCTCAGTCAGCCAGTCTCCCTCTCTCTCTCTCAGTTTCTCAGGCAGTCAGTCTCCCGGTCAGTCATTATTTAGTCTCTGAGGCAGTCAGTCATTCTCTACTCTCCACTCTCTCTCTCTCTCAACTCTGTCCACATTGTCTCCACTGTCTCTCTCCACTGTCTCTCCACTATCTCTCTCCACTTTCTCTCTCTCTACTGTCTCTCCACTCTCTCTCTCTCTCCACTCTCCCGCCACTGTCTCCCTCCACTCTCTCTCTCCTCTCTCTCCTCTCTCTCTACACCCTCTCTACCTTCTCTCTCTTTCTCTACTCTCTCCACTGTCTCTCTCCACTCTCTCTCCACTCTATCTCTCACTGTCTCCCTCCACTCTCTCTCTCCACTGTCTCTCTCCACTGTCTCTCTCCACTGTCTCTTCACTGTCTCTTCACTGTCTCTCCACTCTCTCTCCCTCCACTCTCTCTCTCTCCACTCTCTCTCTCTCCACTCTCTCTCTCTCTCCACTCTCTCTCTTTCCAATCTCTCTCTCTCTCTCTCTCTCCACTCTCTCTCTCTCTCTCTCTCCACTCTCTCTCTCCACTCTCTCTCTCTCTCCACTCTCCACTCTCTCCACTCTCCCGTTCTCGCTCACTCCCCTCTCTCTACATTTCCACTTTTGCTGCGTCATCACCTGCTCTTGGGTCTGTTAGGAGCTCTTCTGGAGCAGGGAGGGAGGTGGAGGGGGCTTCATAAGTACAGCTCTGCCCCGAGCGTGGCTCCATTTATCAACGGTGTGGTAAAGATAGATATTAGCCGCTCTCGGGCTATTATCAGTATTCTCCCGCGCTAACCACATTGCCTTTATTTAAGAGAGAGGGGAGATGATTTCTGCTCTAATATTTTCAGTGTTGGAGCCGAAGGACTCACTAGCGCGGGGCAGAGAGGGGGCGCTATCTATAAACCGCTGTTCTGCTGGGGCTGGTAATGAGTAGAACATTATCAGACGCAATGAGCAAGATGAGAGCTCATCTTTCTAAGGTACCAGTGCATTCCAAGCATGTCGGGCCCCACCGTGATGCCCTCCCTCCCTGATACCAGACAGTCCAAATTACCAATATCAACCCACCACCCAGACTCCAACGGTCCTCGCCCCGCCACCCACGAACCACTCCTCCTGCCTACTAGGCTCGGACCGTCGGATGCAGACTTAGTCACCTGACCTGGCTGAGGGCTGGCCTGGCCTGCAGCTCAGAGTTAGGTGCCAGCGCCGCGGGACAGTCAGAAGGCAGGGGCTGAGGGCAGCGCAAGGCTAGCCAGGTAGGGGATGGGGCAATTTAAATTATGGATGAAATGACACAAGGCCCGGTCGGAGACGGACTTCAGACAGTCCTGATCTGCTGCGTAGGAGCGTGGCTGGTCTTCTCTTCTTGGATGTCACACCTAGTACGGCATCCTAGTCTAACTGGCGTACGTGCATTTTTAATTACGTGTGCGCTCAATGCGCATGTCCTGACAAATGTAATCAGGGCATTCCCCCCGCCCCCCACCCTGTACAATGCGCATACGCGCAGCAACTCCGGCAAGTAAACAACCCACCCTGTCCCGCAGCCATTTAATATAAAGAGTGCCTCAGGGCCCCCTGCCGGGGCCCGCACACCATTTCTGAAGGGGGCCCGACCGGGGCCCGTGCAGCATTTGTAAGAACCTCAGGGGCCCCGGCCGGGGCCTGCACCATTTATAAGAGCCTCAGGGGCCCCGGACGGGGGCCACCGCATCATTTCTGAAGACGAGCCTCTGGGGCCCCGGCCGGGACCCGCACACCATTTCTGAAGAGCCTCAGGGGCCTGTGCAACAATTTATTAAGATGATCAGTGCTTAGCTAAGCTGCTGAAGCTCGGCAGGGGCCCAGGCATGCATGCCTTGCTTGTGCACCACCATTTAATTTATAAAGAGGCCGGGCGTGCGGAGTGCCGTTCGCACGGCGCACCATTAAAATCATAATCGATGCATGTGTAAGTCAAATGTGGGGGCCCCTGGAGAAAAAGTGAGGAGGAAAGGATATCACCTGATTACATTTCTGTGGCCACCGGGAGCCACCGGACTGCAAATACTATGATAATTAAAGGGGCTAAACAGGGCTTCCTGGTCTGCACTAACACTCTGATTACAATGATTAACAACTGCCTAGTTGAAGTCCCATGAGTCAAATGTAAAGTAATGCTTGAGGGTGGGAAGAAAGATACAAAGCACATCTTTACACCTTGGAAGATGGAATGTTAAAAAAAATAAGAAAATTAAGACGAAACAGACAACACCTGGCTGCTACCTAGCTGATCTCCAGTGTTCAGTAACGATGGGAAAGAATAAGTGTTCTCCTGGGACATTTTCATGGCCACTCAATGCTCTGTGAAGTGTTGATCTTACAAAATAGGAATGACTGTGTAGAAAAAAATAAAGAAAGGGATATTTTAGTCAGAGGCTAACACTCCACCTTTGTTACACAATCATACTGTTTAATTTATATCTGGATAATTTTAAATATATCTGGTGACATTTCCTTCTAGGATTATGACACAACCCGCAATCTACTTTGTACACTTTTGCAATTTTGATCATGGATCTAATGCAGACCTGTGTACAGAGGTATGTTGACTAAAGTCTAAAGGATGCTTGATTCCGGTCCAGGGAAGACATTGCTTGGCAGTTCGGGCTGGACTGTTCCCATGAGGCACAGGGTCAAGGCTGATTTGCATATGGCCATGTCTGAACTGGGGTGGTGTGGAGTGCAAAAAAATGATGGATTTAGCCCCAGATCTCTGTACTGGGGTGAATGTATGACATTGTTCTGCATTCTGTCCATCAACTGTTGTTTCTGCATTTGTCACTCCGAGTGAGACGGGTATGCTCAGACGTGAGTCCCCTGCTCTCCACACCACTGGAGTTAAGCTGTCCTGGCTGATGACGGCTGATAGCCAGAAAACAGTCCTAGGATGCTTGATTCCGGTCCAGGCAAGACATGGCTTGGCAGTTCGGCTGGACTGTTCCCATGAGGCACAGGGTCAAGGCTGATTTGCATATGGCCATGTCTGAACTGGGGTGGTGTGAAGTGCACAAAAACGATGGATTTAGGCCCAGATCTCTGTGCTGGGGTGAATGTATGACATTGTTCTGCATTCTGTCAATCAACTGTTGTTTTTTAATTTGTCACCCCGAGTGGGACGGGTATGCTCAGACGTGAGTCCCGTGTTGCCCACACCACTGGAGTTAATCTATCCTGGCTGATGACGGCTGATAGCCAGAAACCGGTCCTAGGATTATTGATTCCGGTCCAGGGAAGACATGGCTAGGCAGTTCGGCTGGACTGTTCCCATGAGGCACAGGGTCAAGGCTGATTTGCAGATGGTCATGTCTGAACTGGGGTGGTGTGAAGTGCAAAAAACGATGGATTTAGGCCCAGATCTCTGTACTGGGGTGAATGTATGACATTGTTCTGCATTTTGTCCATCAACTGTTGTTTTTGAATTTGTCACCACAAATGGGACGGGTATGCTCAGACGTGAGTCCCGTGCTCTCCACACCACTGGAGTTAAGCTATCCTGGCTGATGACGGCTGATAGCCAGAAACCGGTCCTAGGATGCTTGATTCCGGTCCAGGGAATACATGGCTTGGCAGTTCGGGCTGGACTGTTCCCATGAGGCACAGGGTCAAGGCTGATTTGCATATGGTCATGTCTGGACTGGGGTGGTGTGAAGTGCAAAAAAACGATGGATTTAGTCCCAGATCTCTGTACTGGGGTGAATGTATGACATTGTTCTGCATTCTGTCCATCAACTGTTGTTTTTTCATTTGTCACCCCGAGTGGGATGGGTATGCTCAGACGTGAGTCCCGTGCTCTCCACACCACTGGAGTTAAGCTATCCTGGCTGATGACGGCTGATAGCCAGAAACCGGTCCTAGGATGCTTGATTCCGGTCCAGGGAAGACATGGCTTGGCAGTTCGGGCTGGACTGTTCCCATGAGGCACAGGGTCATGGCTGATTTGCATATGGCCATGTCTGAACTGGGGTGGTGTGGAGTGCAAAAAAACGATGGATTTAGGCCCAGATCTCTGTACTGGGGTGAATGTATGACATTGTTCTGCATTCTGTCCATCAACTGTTGTTTTTGCATTTGTCACCCCGAGTGGGATGGGTATGCTCAGGCGTGAGTCCCGTGCTCTCCACACCACTGGAGTTAAGCTGTCCTGGCTGATGACGGCTGATAGCCAGAAACCGGTCCTAGGATGCTTGATTCCGGTCCAGGGAAGACATGGCTTGGCAGTTCGGCTGGACTGTTCCCATGAGGCACAGAGTCAAGGCTGATTATATGGCCATGTCTGAACTGGGGTGGTGTGGAGTGCAACAAAACAATGGATTTAGGCCCAGATCTCTGTATCGGGGTGAATGTATGACATTGTTCTGCATTCTGTCCATCAACTGTTGTTTTTGCATTCAACTAGTGGTCAGGAATGATAGATGTCTCAATGTGAGATCCATTGCTGGCTCCAATGTTGCTAAACACTTTTCAAACTGCATCTGGCACTGGAAATGAGTTTATTACCCATTTGGAAGAACCCTTCTGACACCGTGTTGTGGCATTTTACCCTGCCTAGGTCCACCATGTACAATATGGTTTTCCCAGCCAAGAAAAAACTCAAATGTAACCAACACAATGGGAGAAAGCCTCCCAGCAGAACAGTCTTTGGAAACAGTGTGGAATGTTTGTGGGGATGTCCTTGGCTTGACATGCATGCACGATGCAGGCAAAGAATACAAGTTGCAGATTTTCCATTGTATGGCATCCAAGCATCGTTCCTTCTCCATCCATGGTCATGTGTGAGCATGCTTAGGTCTCAGAGTCTCCATTGCAGATGGTTACTTCGATGACCCCTGCCAGCAATAAAGGCTGAAATGCTGCTATCCTCCATATGCATAGATTCCAGCGCGTGCATGTGTTAATGGGGGGGAGGCTGGTGCAAATGAACATGTTTTCTGGCCTACCTGTGATATTCACTAAACAGATGGAATTGATGGTCGCCTGGTGTTGTGCCCCGGCATGGTGTATCATACCAGGGGCACCTCTTTGTTTTCATCATCATATTTAATCAGTTTTATCTGGTTTTCTGAATGAAGCGTTTGTTACAAATCCTGGGTAAGGCCTTCAATGGTATAAGTATAGCTGTGTGTACAACTTGCGTCAAACCTGAAAGCGGAGCTCCCACCTGGTGTCCTCTCAGCCGAGTCACCATTGAGGGCCTTCCAGGATTTGTAACAAACACCCTGTTCAGGGAAATACACCATATGACCTGACCAGATTGTTCTCGGTTTCCCTACCTCTGCTGTTTGCCGTTCTCATTGAAGATCCAGCTCCAGATCCAGATCCAGATGCAGATTTTGCCCCATTGGTGTGAGAACCTATGACATTTTCACACTTGGTGAGGAACACTCCCTCACGTTAATTCTTTTTTTTTATACATCTTTTTTATTGATTTAGTAACAAGGAAATCAACACTCGGCAACTCACATATAACAGAAAATAAATGATATTTGTATATGGCAATTCATTTAGGATACAGTGCAGTTGAAGGAAACAACCTGTGGACAAGATAGACAAATCAGGGAGACAAGGTTTCATCATCATGGGGTGCTGTAGGAACAACACAGATATCGCCCCTAAATGTGTTCCACTTAGCCTAAACTCTGGACCATTTCTGGGGGCACCCTCTCACCACATAAACAGTTTTCTCTCTAAACATGCACCAGTCAATATTTCGCTTCCTCGATGCCACAGTAGGGGGTGATAGCCCATCGCTTCCTCGATGCCACAGTAGGGGGTGATAGCCCACCGCACAATTGAGAAATGTCCCTTTTGGTAACGGGGGCACCCAGGTGACCCACAACCTCTCCGCCTCCATCAAATCGGTGGGCTCCCATACATTGAGGAGGCATCTCTTAGCCTCGGGGTGGACTGATTTGTGTAGGACCTCACTCATAACCACCGTTCCAACTCACGCGCGCACGATGGTCACCCGTAGCTCGCAGTGTCCTAGATTTAGCGCGCATACTGTCTGAGACATCCCTACAAGACCGTTTGCGTCGCCCCTTTTTAAACGTGAGTGGCGCGAAATCCTGGCGGGAGACAGAGGAAGAGACATGGTGCTTGCAGGCACTTAAAGCCCATTGTGCTTAAAGGGCTTCAGCTTCAGCCCCCCACACCACCGTCGTGTGTCAGCCCGGCTGAGACAGCTTCCCGGGTACACAACAGCCACCGAGTACTTCACGGGTCTTTAAAAGACAATTTGCATGTTAATGAGCTTTGTTGTTTTATCACCAAATGGCATAGGGAACCTGCAAACACACTCCAGAAAAACACAACACTTTAATCGTCGTATCGCATTGTCTGACTAGCTCATGTGAGCAGAAATATGGTTCATTTCATGCATTTGCTCAAAAGGGAACTAAGAATGAACAATGGCACAATGGGCCTCCTTTCACCAATACAGTTCCCACCATGTATAATGATAACATGTTTGTTTAACTTAACCCTCACATAATGTTAGTTTATGTAAGTACTTATAGAAGACTACACTTTGTTTAATATTTGAGTGAATTTCTATGTTTAAAAAAAACCTCAGTTACTAAGTAAAAGTGGCTGCATTGCATTGTTTCTCACATGGGTCCTCATCAACTGTAAAGTATGTCACAAATGAGGGTCAGCCGCCGTTGTGCGCTATGAAGCACTGTGCTGTGGAGCATTTTATTATGCATTGACTTCACGTCTGTGGCAGCTAAGCAGGGAAGGAATTTACTTAATCTCTCTTCTGATTCAGCGCTCCTAATGAAAAACTGTCTCACAAACGCGATCTATCACCTCTGTACTTACCATTAAACATAAAACTCATATAAAGGCCCATAAACCAACGAGACAATTTCTGAGCAACTGAATCATGTGACCTAATTAATCAGTCTATTCACAAACTATTTACATAATTATATACAACTGCAGTTTATTTAATCTCACCATGGTTTTGAACATATGGCATTTTAATTAAGTCACTAAGGCAAATGGATCAACTGATGGTAACTAGACCATGAATAAACAAGACCAGCTTGTCGTTTCAAAATCTAATTTTTATTATCTTTATTAATCAAGAATGAGCATTTTATTAAGAATCTTTATTTTATTAGCAATAAGAAAGCAGCATTTAATAAGGAAATGACTTATTAGACTGACATTTTCAAAGCAAACCAGTAGCATGAATAAAAAGCAAAATAACAGGTTCCATTCCCTAATTCTATTTCCCTGTCTAAAACTCGCTCCACCTAGAAAAGAATAATCATTAAAGTCTGCTGCCCTTACGTGCGCCAAAGAGTCCAACAGCACATCACGCCATTCAGGAATCAGAAAGCGAGAAGAGTTTTTCTCTACTCACGATGTCAGGTTTTATACCTTTCCTTCTAACTAAACTTTCTACAAATTACATATTTTCTTAGAAATCCACGCCACTCATTGGCTGCGCTGTGTCAGTCCATGATTAAGGCGTTAGGTCATCTCCGTTTCTAGACCAAGTTCAGGCTTTTCTTAAGCCCTATTGTCTCTCAATTTCCATGTCATTCGGCTTCCTCAAGAAAGATACATTCTGCGAGTTTCAATCTCAAACATCCTACTCTTGGCAATCATGTCGAGTTCCTGTCCTTGGGCCTTTCCTCCAAGTGCACGTTCTGCACAAGCAAAAGAACTGCTTTTCAAGCATTTAATGGCAGCATGGAAAAAGTCTTCACAACTGCGCATGTGTGAGGCTCCACTCCGGACAAGCTTTTCGCATCTGAAGCCATTTTTCTGAATGATTTTTAGGCCTCTCTCTCGGAAACTATTATTAAACAAACACAAGACATCAATTAATAAAAGAATTGAAACCCATTCTGTTTCCCGCCCCCAATACTCATTAAACCCGTTAATTATGTTACCTAGCAAAGCATACAAAAGCAGCATTATATTTACCATTCTTCTTTCTTCTTTTGAACTGAGCGAATCTCTGCAAGCATTTTATCACGGAAAATACATAACATAAGCACATATAATAAGCACATGCCATTAGTTAAACAGCCGCATTTAATACTGACAAAGACAATAGAAATGGTTAGTTTATTATTTCTCTCTGCGTTTGCAACATAAAGCACATTAGTTAACCTCGTGTGTTCTGATGTAAAAGTCCTTATACTAACTTGATTAGTAATTTCACCACATGCTTATTAATTCGATTAATATTATTATGGGAGATTAACTTTGCAAGTTTGAACAAAATCTTGTTCACTTCCTTGCTCCATCAACTCCCTCATCTGGTGATTTCAAAATCACCAAACTATACCCAAAAATTTATAAATTTGTAACCCTTGAACATGTTTTGGTCACTCTTAATATTAGTATTTCTAAAGTTTAGATTCATCTATTTTTCTGCAACTCTCATACTGAGCTCTCCAATTCTATTTCTTTTTCTTTTTCTTTTCTCAGATTGTAAATTATTTTCTTCTCTAAAACATGTTTTCTTCTCTTGTGTATCATGCAACAAATTTTTAACACAAGTATTACTATAGCTATGACTATTAAAGGAAAGACTATTTTACCTATGATTGAACTACCAATCTCTAGAAATCAGTGTTTAATTGCTGTAAAGGTTCTTCTAAAGTAGAACCTTTAGAAGAAAACTATAATCTTCTAATCTTCTAATCTTCTAAAGGTTCTACTTTAGCATGTAATTCAGTTATGTTTTTGATATACATCTCTATATCCTGACTCTTGTCAGGTATGTATGTGCAGCAATGTTGGACATGTAAAATTCCACAAACTCCTCCCTCTTCAGCTAGCAGAATGTCTAATGCAGGACGGTTCTGCATTACCATGGTTCGTATAGCAATAAGTTCTGTGTTTACTAATTGAAATCCACTAGCAGTATTCGTAGATAATCTATCAACAATTGTAGACATTTTTCTTATTTTATTTGCATTCAAAGTTATTCCTACGATGGGTATCACTGCACCAAATATATCTCCCAAAATTTCTGAAAAACTTTCCCTCCTGAACCAATTCAGGTGTTTGCCAATTTCAAATGATCCCTTTGCATTTCTATCTACATGAAAAAATCTTAGGAAAAACGAATCCCACAAAACAAGTCCCATACCAGTGATCAGGAAGATTGTAATAAGCTTTATTCCCACAAACAAAATAAATTCCAGGAAATATTGGATCTTTGCCTCCTTTAAATCCCCATCCCCCTATAATTCAATAAGTATCTTCACATTGACTAGCACCTACAAAGTAATTATCAAACAAAGTAGTATCTCTTCTAATACAAAATTTACTACTAACAGGTTCATCTATATGAATTGCAACATTTTCATTTCTACCATTAAGCTTTTCTTCTTCTTTCTGCCAAAACTTAGATTTAGCTTGTTTCAGCATCTCATTTCGCTTGTAAATTGCCCTTCTCTCTTCCACCATGTCTAAGAAAGTTTTTTCTTCAGTTCTCAATTTACATGTTAAATTATTTCTAAAAGCATACTCATAAGTTAGTTCAGTAGTCACTAGGAAAAATTCCCTCATCTGTTTAGCATATTTCACTTTATTCAAGCTATTTTCAACTTTTAAATTTGCAAAAATTTCGTCAAAATCTGAATAATAATACTCTAAACGACCTATTTGATAAAACAAACTAGCTATTACACTACAGGTTATGCCATAAGTAAGAGGAAGCATGTTATAGGTAACACCTTCTGAAACAGAGGTAGACAATTTCACACAAATGTAGCAATCTTTTGCATTCATCACCTTTACATATTCAGATAAAAGCCTTGAGAAAGTATTACTAGAAAAATCTCCTACAGATCTATCTTGGTGAATTTCTGGATTATGTACAATAATTGTATTTGTCCTGACAACTTCATCATGTTTGTCATGATTAACCACAACTTTACTAGTCATGTTAGCTTTATACATTTCTTTATCTATACCAAAAGGTAAAAATGACAGCTAAAATTAACCAAACTAAGATTATCAGGATTACACATATTGAAGACATTTTGCAACATCTTCTAAAAATTGAGCATCTCGAGTTATTATTAGTAGAAGGCATCTTCAAAAAGTAATCAAAAATAAAAATTAATAAAAAATTACTAAATACACACACCCCTCTTATTTTTTTTATTTTTTTTAGTCTAACAGTTTTTCTTCGACCTTATGTCATACATCAATGTGTTTTCCAGCTAACACACTTTCTTCGACCTTGTGTCACCTAACACAATTTCTTCAACCTTGTGTCAGAATAAAATCAATCATTATCACTTGCTTCATCAAAATTTTCTTGACTATTATTTACCTCTACTTCTACAACTGGGGGAATGATTATGTAAGTCCACTCAGGAGACTTATACTTTTGATTTGGCTTTATTACTCTTTTTACTCTCCTGTCTAACACTTCAATTTTCTCTCCTGCTTGTTTTATCTTGTTTGAGTTTTCTCCCTTTTGACTAGAGATCTCATTAACCCGATCCTTTGTTTTATTCTCTAATTTAAATTTTAGACCTTCATTTCCACTTGGCCAATTATCTCCTTTTCTTGATAATTTCTTTTTCGGTTCAGCTAGATTATACTCCACTCTCCAAGCTCTTTTTCTTGAACTTTTCACTTTTAACTCATCTCCACTTAAATCTGTTTCACTTTTTGTGTCATCATCTGATTCATTGATAATCAGTTTTTCAGTATCAGATTCTTCTTTAGATCCGATCCAGGCACTTCTTTACTCGGCAGTTTCACACTGTTAGGAACAGCATCCTTATAGCTGGTACTTGGAATTTCGTCTTCTTCTTCTTCAATTACTTCCAATTTTCCAGTTTCAGAATTTTCGTTCCTTCTTCCAGAGCTTCCAATCTGCTTTTCAATACTCTCCTGATCTTGATCTTGAATCACCACTTGTTCAGTTTCTTTTTCTGCTGCTTGATCTAGCAGTTCTTCTTCATTTTCAGAATCTTGTATCACAATCTCTTCATCTCCTTCATTCAATGCCTCAGTCGCATTTCAATTTTCCAGATGTCGACCTTCTTGTCAATCTTCAGGATCTGGATTTCTTTCAGATTCTTCTTCAGAATCTGAATCAGCTGTTGTATCACCTTCGTCTGGATTTTCAGGTGGTGGCACTCGTATGGTATGACTAGCATGAACCCATCTATTCAAACCTCTACACTTTACTGCATTTGTTGTGACTAATATCACCTGTCTTGCTTTCTGCCACCTTGGTACTAGGCAGTTTCTTCTTCGGTGTACTTTTGTTCTCACCCAGTCTCCTGGTAACAGATCATGAGCTTGCTCTTTCTCTTTAGTAATCACTTCAGTTCCCACCTGATGGAACACAGAAGTTACCACATCAGATAGATGTTTGCAATAATCCATAATGACACTATCAGTAATGCTCAATAGTTTTTCGGCTGGAACAAATGCTTGCCTCATTACTCTGCCCATAAGGATCTCATGGGGACTCAAACCTGTTTTTCTATCTGGTATGCTTCTCAAAGACATCAGAACAAGTGGAAGTGCATCTGTCCACTTCATACCTGTCGCTAAACACATCTTTGCTATTCTGTTTTTTATTGTACCATTCACTTGCTCAACAACACCTGATGCTTCTGGTCTGTAAGCACAGTGTAGCTTTTGTTTTATATCCAGTGCTTCACAAATCAATTTTAGCAATCTGTTTTCAAAATATGTGCCACGATCTGTCTCGACCGTCACTGGAAATCCATACCTTGGTATGATTTCTCTCAAAAGCAATTTTGTCACAGTAATTGAATCATTGTGACGTGTTGGGAACGCTTCCACCCATCTCGAAAACAGACAGATTATCACCAAGACATATCTTAACTTGTTATGAGGAGGCATATCAATGAAATCAAGCTGTAATCTGGTAAATGGACCACCCTCCCGTCCTATGGATCCCATGCTCACAACTGTTTTTCTGTTCGGATTGATCTGCTGGCAGACTAAACATCTCTGACAGTGATTCTGCAATAATTCTGAATTTTGGATTGTGCCATGTTTGTCTAAACAATCTAATCATTGAATCTCTACCTATGTATCCTGGACCATGGTACATGCGAGCCGTGTCAGAAATCATGCTGTCTGGCATTACTGGTCTGTCATCTTTGTAAAGCCAAATCTCATCTTCTTCTCTCTGTCTGCATCCTGCTCTTAACCAAGTGTCTTTTTCCTCATCATCTGCCTCATCTTGCAAATCTTTTACTCCTTGCCAAGTTTCAACTACAGATGTTAGCATAAGTGAGTTCAAAACATGTTCATTGTCTTTTTCCCGATTAATGGACATATTATTCTTTGCACAAAATGTTGCTATTGTGTCTGCATATGAATTTCCTTTTGTGATGTAATCATCACCTTTCTGATGAGCTGTGCATTTTACAACTGCAATTTTCTCTGGCAATTAAATTCCATTGATCAGTCTTTTGATCAGTTTTGCATTTCTGATAGGTGATCCCGCAGAAGTTAAATAACCTCTTTGAGACCAGAGCTGACCATAGTCATGGACTACACCGTAACCATACTATCAGTCACTATAGTAACTTTCAGCTCTTTTGCCATTTCACATGCACGACTCAAAGCAACCAATTCTGCTACTTGAGCTGAACGAATTCCTTTGAGACAAGAGGATTCGACTACATCTGCAACCGTGCAAACAGAATATGCTGCGCTCAGAACACCTTCATCTGTTCTTAAGCATGAACCATCTACAAATAAAACATAATCTGATTCTTCCAATGGGACATCTTTTATATCCTGCCTGGGTTTTGTGCAATATTCTAATACATCCAGGCATTCATGATCAACCTCATTTCTGACTTCTGTTTCAGTACCATCAGGTAATAACGTAGAAGGGTTTAAATTTACACATCTCGCAATAGAAACATCATCTGATCCAAGGATAATCTTTTCATATTTAGCTAGCCTGTTATTTGTCAAATGCTGTGTTTTACTTCTTGTGAGAACAATTTCAACTGAGTGTGGCACATATACTTTTACAGGAAATCCCATTATTATTCCTTCATTATGTGCCAAACTTACACTTGTTGCAGCTACAGCTTTTAAGCAGCCTGGTAATGCTTTTGCAACAGGATCAAGAACAGCTGAGAAATATGCTATTGGCTTTCTCAGTCTTCCATGTCTTTGAATCAGGACTGATAATGCACATCCTTCTCTTTCACTGCAGTACAACTCAAATTCCTTTTTGTAGTCCGGCATTCCCAATGCTGGAGCTTCACACAAACTTTTCTTTAACCTCATGCGCGCTGCGGTTTTTCCCGCTGCGCGCTGAAGTTTTAAAAACCCCGCGGTTCATGACGAGCTCAGCTCGTCATGAGCGCACGGCAGGTAAAACGCATGACGAGCTGAGCTCGTCATCAGCCTCGAAGGGGTTAACTGTTCAAAAGCTTCTAATTCAGTATCTGTTAAAGTAATCGGATCTTTTATGTCTGCTTTTGTCAGTCTCTGCAGTGGCTTTGCAATTACTGAAAATCCACTAATCCATTGGCGACAATAACGTACCATTCCTAGAAACATTCTAACCAGTCTCTGTGTTTTTGGAGGTTGCATTGCTTGAATAATTTTTATTCTTTCTGTTGTCACTTGTCTGACTCCCTTCGCAATTCTGTGACCAAGATATTTCACTTCTTGTTTGCAAAACTGTAATTTTGCAGGAGACACTTTATGTCCCTCATCTGCCAGATGATTCAAAAGAGTAATGGTACCTGTTACACATGTTTCTCTTGTTTTTGCAGCCACAAGGAGATCATCAATATACTGCACTAATGTAGATTTTCCAGGTAAATTTAGATTTTCCAAGGATTTCTTTAACAACTGATTAAAGATAGATGGACTTTCGGTGTACCCTTGAGGGATTCGACACCATGCTAGGATACGCTTGTCGCAGGGTTTCTGTACTCACACAGAACTGTGCACAGAGGAGTGGAACCTCGGCAAATTAGGGTGTCCCAAAACTTACCTTAGCAACCAACTCACCCCTTACCGAGCTAGCTACAGTGTCTCATTGGACATATCAAACTTCCAATGTTTAGACAAACCAGAACATGAACTTACAGTACCTCAGGGTACGTGGGACTCATGAACACTCTTTCGTTATATTATCATTACAAACCAGAACATGGAGTAAAGAAGACACATGTGCATTTGAAATGTTTATTTACTAATGCCGTCTTCTCAGGCGCAGTATCTTAGATAATACAAGTATACTTATTATCAGTAGCAAAATTATCAGCATAGTTACTAAGACATAAAAAGCGAATGGTGACAGCATGTTAACATGCTGTAATGAATAAGAGTTAACAACACTTATATCTCACCCTCCCTAACACATATATTATATTATTAGCTAAGAAGGTCTCTTTGGGTTGTTTTAGGGCGGGCCCATACCTTAGTGTCCTAGCATGAAGGAATCACATCAGCATACACCAGCTCTCTCTGCATGTGCACCGCATCAAGTGTGTTAACAAATTCTCGTGCAAAGCAATATCAATCCCGCCTCAAGCCCAAGTTGGCAAAGGCTGCACTTGTGTTATGACTATGAAGGCGTGGAGATCAGACCTCATAACAATTACTTATCGTGTTGCTCCTGAAACTTCAGCACTCTCCGTGCAGACATGGTTTATTAAACAAAACTGATATCAGAGCAATAACATATTATTCTCACATACACCACGGCAAACCACTAGGTTGAAAGCTAAGTCAACAATTAAGGGTCGTGTGCAGAAGTTGCAAGAAAGGAAAAATGGCGTTTAAATCTCAAATGTACCTATGCTAACTTAACACGATATAAGGATATATAGGAGCTATACAACACCCCCCCATGATCCGAGAACGGACTAAATAAGATAACAGAAGTGCCATCACATGAGAGCAGAATCCAACAATAAACGAGCATGAATAAAAATTCAATTATAAAAACTAATGCTAAAAAATAGCCCACAAGTATAATGTGGCTCAAGCCAATAGGCAAGCAAAAATAAAATGTCTTGACCAAAAGTCAATAAAATCAAGGAAATGCTATCAATCAGCATGTCAATTTGAGGCAGTGTTTATGATAAGACTGTATATGAAAAGTAAGCTGCAACAGCCTCCAGGAGGAAGTCACTGTCCTCATCCAAAAACAGTTCAGCCATCCAATTTAAAAGATGAAAGGAACATACGTGATCTCCCAGCACCGGATCCTCTATAACCATCAGAGGACAGCTCGGTGGGTTTTCAAGAAAACCTCGTTCCAAGAAATTTTGCGCTGCCGACAACACATCCCAGGGACCCATTAGTCCATGTGCCACCGCCAAGGCCATAATCCTTTCGTCAGAACAAACCAACTCGTGAGCAATGATAGGACTCATCAGTTGATCAAAATCGACGTCAGAAGAAATCGGTCCGCAGAGACACAAATCAATGGCCCAAAGGAAATCACAGGTCAGGCAGCGAAATACAGGCTGGACACAGGTAAAATAGGAGAACCGAAAAGATAATCCAAACGCCGTGCTTAGAGTCGCCAACGGCAGTGTGCCATAATAATCAAGCATGCGGTTGCGAAACCGCGTCAGTAGCACTTGCGCGTGGTCTTGCACAGGAAGGGCATCCATATTTAAAAAGGCAGAAAACCACCAAAGCGCCAGCCGCTAATGCAAGAAAAAACGGGAATCCTCCAAACAAGGATGAAAAAATAGAATGGAAGAAGGCAGGGATGACTCCAAAAATCTTCTCAAAGGAAGTCACGAGACCACTGCTAACAACTTTAAAAAAATGTGCTAGGCCCGTTGTGGAGGATGCGTTAAAGATAGAACGAACCATGGCTCCGAAATGCAAAGGCAAATCAGTATTTAAAAGAGCCTGAACCTCCGTACGGGTGTTAGCAATGTGAAGCACGAAAGTTTCACGGGCCGAGCTCAAGGCCACCTCTTTCTGGGACAATAGAGCTCTTATTCTAGCCATGCCGCTGAATTCTGCTCCCAAGGTCGGTATCTGTGGCCAAATGGAAGACTCCCTATGTTCACGTGTGGGAGGATAAAGAACATTTCTGCAGCAAATAACTCGCTCACTTACTGTTACTATGAAAGCTAAACCTTTAATTAACCCACAACAGTTTTCATTATTGAGCATTAAATAACTACCATTCTCTAACAATTTAAACGTGGGGATGATAGCAGGAACTGGCGTGCCCTGTAAAACGCAAGCCATATTCGGTCGGTCCTTGTTACATGAACCGTGTAACTGTATGTGTCTGCACATTAAAGAATGATCTGGCGTCTCAGTACACTCATCCCCTGTTAGATAAACTTCCTGTTCATCCTTGAAACATCTGTATGTGTATGGGAGTGACCAGACCTCATGAAGAAAACCGCTACCTAAGGGTTCAAAACGACCTATTGGCACATATTTCATACAATTTGAAAACTTATATAAAGCAAAAGGCAGTGTTATTAAACCGTGGATAAGCCACGTAGCAGCAGTGGCTTCTGCCACAGAAAAAGGTAAAGATTCCAACCTTTCAATATGTAGCATAGAAAAGGAAGCATCACGCATTGAAAGCAAGCGTTGTTTGTCTGTCAAATTAAACGGTGCAAATAAAGAGGAAACGTTCATGTATCCCCAGGGAACTTTACCCATTTTCAGAGTCTGAAGTGTCCATGCAAACTGCATGATTGACCGTAATTGATTTTGACCATGGTATAACACTGACACTTCATCATGCACAATATCAACAACAGACGACACAATATTATCTAATGTGTAAATTCTAGAGGAAAGCACGTTAATGCTATTGTCAACAACTGCAAGCACTTTCTCAAGATTCGCCTGATCAATAGCCCTAAGGCGTGAAGCAGCCTCAATCTGTGACAGTTTCCAAATTTCATTGTAAACCCCATATAACCACCTTTTCGACCTGCCACTAGTTGGGCCTTTAATGAAATCATTCAAATCCACGTCTGCATTCAGTTTGGAAAGGTGATACTTAACCGCAGGTAAAGTTGAATGTTTCAGCCAAGCTTGACACAACTTGCCCACAGAGTAAGAGGTGACAGTATGACTCAAATCAAACCGGGGATCAGATCTAACAGTCTTAAAACCGTCAGTTATATTTAAAAATCTTTTTTGGCAAGAATCAGCACTACGGTGCCAAAGCAGCCAACCCTTAGGATTCATACTGGAAATGTTAAAGGAGGAATTAAGAAGCAGAGCCTGTATATCTTTAATGGACAATTGAGTAAAATTACTCCAATCCTCATATTCCTCCAACTCCGGGAAAAACGGGGTGTTTAACCTTTTAGATGTAGCCAATCCAAAGCATGTGGTCTGGGAAATGGTTTCATTTAAAAACAACATATGATTCGGGATGAGACATGCACGGTGCAAAGCCTCAGTGCCTCGTACCTGCCAGGACCTTGAACCCCAAACCGATTTAAGGTCTATTGTTTCCTTCCATAACTCATAGCCCCCAGTAACTAATTGATCTAGGAAGGCCTTCGAATACAACAATTTTGTATCGGTAAGTCTAACCTTGGACAGTGGCTGTTTGTGAAATTTAAAATAAAAGGATTCGGGATTGGACTGATTAAAGTCAGTGAAATAAGTATACTTTTTAAGAAACGTTTCTGAACTCCCTTGTGTAGGTGCCGGGCAATGTTCCCACTGAGTAAAATTAACAGCATCCCTTCGGGAAGATGTTTTGTGTAAGAAGTGATTGCCATAATGTTGGTAACAGAACAATTCACCATAATTAGCAGATTCTAAATATAAATCCTCAGCATCAAAAGCAGCATAGTATTTCAAATCAGAAAACAAAGTTTCCACAGCATTAACATCCCAATCATCAGACCGAATGTTTTGTTTCACCACATCCCCCATATTCACTCTTAGTACATTAGGAACATTAACGACTTCCGTTGGGCCATGAATCTGAAAACGAACTGCATCCCACGCGATTCCATCCAGAACAGGCCATGCTGTGATGTTAACCAAAGTCAAGTCTCTTTTTAATCTGTGTGTAGAATGTGAAGAGGAAAGTGGGGCCAAAGTTCCATTTAAATGAGTAATGCAAGTTCTCTCCTCGACATAGTGTCCATTCATAATTCGAAAAAAATAAAACACAAAACCAATTGACATAAAAAGGTAAACCGAAAAAAGGACCAGCCAAATGTATGTCCAAGGAGGTATCAAAAAATGTTTTTTAAACAGGCTAGCATATACTGCAATTTGAGAGGGTTTTTTCGAGGCAAGGGAAGCAGAGTCAAATGAAAATATGGATTCCGTGGCTAAACGAGCTTGCAGGGCAGGCATGGACAAATCAGTGGGGTATGTATAGTCCAACTCATCAACGTTAGTTCCGGGTAAATTATTTAATAATGGACTGGAAACAGCAGGTAATTCGATGGCCACTTCAGGTTCAATATTAGAAGCAGTGGGCATAACTGAATTTCTCACAATGGAAGGACAGGAAACAGCCGGTGTCATGCTAAGAAGAATCGGCCACTCTGTACATCTTGACATTGTCAATTGAAATAAACCTGTTTTCCTTACGACCAGGAAGTGGTGGTAAAATGACTGTTCTTGTGCCCTTCACTCCAAGGACGGGAACCGGAGCTCGATAGGAAGGACCAAATTCTTTCTTGTTATCGATCTTCTCTCGAACCAGTTCGCCAACTTGAGGTAACCAGCCAGCTACCGGGATCTGCAACGCATCATCCGACGTGGAGGGCAAATGTTCCTTTGCAAGACTGTCTCTGGTCTTTTGTAGATTCTGTAAAACATTGCAATGTTCATCTGCGTCAAAGCAAGTGGCGCGAACCACCAAGTCTAGACCGTCAAGGTCAGGGACGTACATCTTGATGCCAAAGAGCATCTCGTATGGGGTCCGCCCACCCAGAGACCTTCTAGGGAGATTATCAAGAGCACGCTGCACGCCATAGAGGTGAGCCAGCCAGTTTCTGCCAGTGCCAATAACTCGGGCTGTCAAAGATTGCTTTAAATCACGGTTCATTCGTTCAACTACACTATTACCCTCAGGTCTGTAGGGTGACGAAAACTTGACTTGGACCCCCATCGAAGTCATGGCATCCTTATACGCCTTAGAGGCGAAAGCCGGACCCTGATCCGAATGGAAGGTACCACAGGCAAAAATCCCTATAAAGATACGCAAATCTCTAATGACAGTCCGTGAATCAGCGCTGCGATGTGGCCATACCCACACAAAGCGTGTGCATGAGTCAACTGCTACTAAGATGTACTTATATGCAGTATCAGATGAAAAAGGACCGCAGTGATCTAAATAAACACAGCTTAGCGGTTTATTAGAAATGTACAACTGAGTCTGTGGCGGACGCGTAGCAGTGGAAGGTTTAATCTGCTGGCATATGTCACACAGAAGGACATAATCACGCGTCTGTTTGTACAGTCCCCGCCACCAGAAACGTAGTTGTAATTGAGTTACAGTGGCCGAGACGCCCGCATGCGCAGACGCCACACCTTCATGAGCCGCTGTAATCAAGTCTGCTCTGCGATCCGAGTTGGGAATCAGCCGTTCCCCAACATCAGGAATTGTCACAAATGGAACCTTTTCGGGACTTAAGTGGTATTTATACTTCGAAGGGAATCCCGCAGGATGTTTACTTCCCTTCTCAGAGGCAGCAATCGCTGCCAAGATGTCGCTATCAATCTTGGTTTTAGACCTAGTAACTGCTGCAACTAAGTATGTAGATACTGCTGATTTCGCTGCTTCATCAGCAAGCGAGTTGCCAACAGCGTGTACTCCTACGCGCTGATGACCGAGAGTATGAATAACAAAAACGAGTGGCAACTTAGCCTTAAGCTCTGCCACTCGAACCCAGATCATTTTATGTTTTATTGTGCTACCCTTGGAATCATGAAAATAATTTTGAATCCAAAAGAACAAGTTTTCATTGTAAGACTGAACACAGTAGTAAGAATCACTTACAATCAGAGTTGTAACACTTGGATCCGCGTACTCTAACGCTAGTAATAGAGCACGAAGCTCTGCCAATTGTGCGGTGCAATCGCCCAGGGGCATCGTGTGCACCTCCCTGGAAATGAACTCATCATTCAACATAGCACCGACCACAATGGCGCATGCGGAAACGTAGGCATGTTTAGAGCCATGCGCAACCTGCGCCGACCCATCAGTGTAAATGATGCAATGGAAGTCCTCCAAAGGTCGCATAGCCAGAGGAGCAGGATGAACGAATTCATACTGCAAGTACTCTTGCGACCGTAAGGAGGCGTCAAAAATAAACATGACATCCGTGGATGACAATGACGCAGCCCACTGAATCCACCGAGGGTGCAAAGCTTTTGAATTTGGTACACTGGCTTTCGTGACTGCCTCCAAATGAGGACAGGGTGTTACCACTAGCATGCGTTTCCCCTGAGACAGTGCTCGTTCCTTAAGAATTGCCATCTGTACAGCAGTTAAAACCTTTTCCACTGTGGGAAACCGCAACTCAGCCGAAGTGTACAAGTGCGACTTGTAAGCAATAGGTACTGTGTCACCTTCATTAAAAGTGAGGTATGTGAAACCCACCGTCCCAGGAATTATTCTTATTACTAGGTTGGTGTGGTTATCACGAGTCAGTAAATATTTAGAAGCGAGCAGATCAGCCTGCAAGGATTGCAAAATGGCTGAATGCTCAGGCAGCCAGCATGATTTTGAGAAAGTTGGTTGTATCAAAGCATACAACGGCTTGATACGCTGGGCATATTCCGGAATGTAAGTTCTGCCGAAATTCAAAAAACCCAGCAAAGACTGTAATTTTTTCAGTGTTGTAGGAGCGCGCAATTGTGCGCATTTCTCCAAGAAGTGAGGAGCCAAACCTCTACCTTCATTGTTCAGCTCATAGCCGAGGAACAACACCGTGTGTTCTGCAATGTGCGATTTTGCAAAATTAAATTTGTAACCCATATCAGCAAAGGTACAAATTATGGAATTCACTCGACACAGATTCATCCAAATCTCGTCGTCTGTGAGATAAATATCATCTACATAAGAACATGCATCTGGATCGATTCCCTCCAACAGAGTGACTATTCTGGAGGTGAAGACTCCAGGACTATTTTTGTAGCCCATTGGGAGTCGCCGGAAGCGTTTTTGCACCCCAGCGGACGTAAAACTTGTCCACTGGGAGCTAAAGTCATCCAGTCTGTGGGCATAAAAACCATTGGAAATGTCAAGCGTTGTCTTGAAGCGCTTACGCACTAGACTATCCACTAGGGCAGAGCCGTGAGTATTCTGTACTGCACAGTTACGGCAATGCGAGTTCAAATGCCGGTAATCCAATACCAAACGATATGATCCGTCAGGTTTGGTCACAGTAAAAAGGGGATTATTCATTGGTGACACACACGTTTCAATAACTTCCTGATATTCCAATTGTTCAAGGATTTCTGCGACGGCTGCTTTAGCTTCACGCCGTATGGGATATTGAGGCTGAGGCTGCGGCTCAGACCGCAAAGGAATTTCGTGGCAAGGGGACAATCTGTCCCAACCACATTGGTTGCGGTAGAGAGCCGGTGCAAGAGCCCGAGCCCACTCTTCTGCAAAATGCTGCGCATGCTCAGTCGAGACAGTGTGCGCGAAACTGGGAAGGATTACCTCCTCCCCTCGCGGCGCTGCGAGCACAAAAGGTGGGGGCCAGTCAGCCTCGGAAAGCAAAATGTCGTACGTAGACGAAAGGTTCTCCCAAAACACCCCTCTGACAGTACGCTGTATGTCACCTTCAATTAACAGGACAATTTCAAAAAGTCTTTCAGGGGGAGCTAATCTCGTATCGGCTGTTTCTATTACAACAAACACTTCAGTCACTGTCACCCTCAGTAGTGGACGGAGCGCCTCTCTGACTATGGTAATCTCCGCCGCGCTGTCCAGCAAGGTCAGAGCCCATGTCAGATTCCGAAGCCGCGTTCTCACTATCTGTGGCATATCTATGCGCTGTTAAGGCTGCGACTTTCTTTTTCGCAAACTGCGGACGCTTAGGCGTAGAATCCTCCTGCTTCACTGCGCCGTCCGTCTGGCGGGACTGACCACGTCCTTGTTGGCCACCACGTCCACGTCCACCCCCTCCTCCTCCACCTGTCTTCGGGGCCGATGTTTCCTGAAAGGAACGAGGAGAGCATTGATCAGAACCCTGAAATCGATCAGGTGATTTAATCATCGCGCGATCGCGCAAATCATAAACTTTTTCTGTCGGCGCAGGTGCTTGTACTGCAGGAAAAGAATCCTGAGTCTGTGTATTCTTCTTCCCCTGTGTCTGTTTCTTAGGCCAATTTTGTCTTTTGGACTTGGGCTGGACATCTGTCACTGCAGATTGTCCCTGAGGTTGTTTTTTCTCCTTTACTGGAAAATATTTCAGACCTCTACTTGTGCGGCCAATTGTCTTATAAGCGGCCACCACAATCTTTGCTAACTGGCGGGGTTTGTCGGCATCGGGCAGAGCAGCCAAAGCATTCGACACCTGAAAGTTAACTGCATCTCCTTTAACATTGGAGAGAATGAGATCACTTACAATCTCAAAAGAACCACACAGGCGCATACCCAATTCAACCGCTGCCTCTGGACCGTGATCATTCTGAACACGTCTAATGATTTCAGGCAGTGCAGTCATAGACGGGGTGCCGAAGCACCTTGTATAAACTGCCGCAAATGTTTTTCCCCAGCTTTCACAGTCAACAAGTTCAGGAGTTATATCCTTCGGTAGAGTAATCGTTAACATTCTATGTTTATCAGCAGGAGTAGAATTCGGAAAAACCGCCTCAAGTTGATCAAACTTCTCTGCTAGCCAGAATGGGAAGTCATCGTTGTCAACTGGACGCGCACCAAAAACCGAATTAACCATCACTGGATTGAGACGCATTCCGCCTCGATCCACGGGAGCGGCCGCACCCCCCTGGGGACCACCAGGAAGATGTCGACCGATGTATTGCACTAAAGCACGAATCACGGAAATGGAAACAACATGTAGCCTGCGAATTTCTGCTAGGGTACAAGCCCCGTGATTCGGGTGCGGGGTAAAGCCACCCAACGCAGGCCAATTCGTACCTGGAATTGAGAGCGGACCTAACCTCGCTGCGGACAAAGAGTGGGGGAGGGCGCCATCAAACCAAACTCGATGCTGCCAATGATCAATAGGTATTTCCAATGCCCTGTACGGCGTATACTCAGCCGGGACATCCGAGGCGGTGTAGGAGTGGAACAAACCAGAATTAGCGTCCACAGCCGGAAACGTAACCCAAGAGTAAAACAACTTGTAAGGAAACGCCAGATCTGCACATACCACGAAAATCACAGCCATCCCATCTACTGGGACCTGGTAAGTCTGAAGATGGTTGCGAACCGCTACGCGACTATGCTGCGCAATAGCCACCGCCGCCATGACAACACTGGAAACAAGAAAACACAAAGAATACTTAGTAGCACAACTGGGTAGTAATTCAAAGAAACCGTTTAAGAAAGAATCAAGCTTGAATAAAGACCTATTTCAAAAAATAGGTAGGTTTCACCGACACCCCGTTTTCCGGAAACGGATGTGAAGGGGTTAAGGCATGAACGATAAACTACTCGAGTGTCATGATATAAGACCACCGAAACCGTTGGGCGCCATGTCGCAGGGTTTCTGTACTCACACAGAACTGTGCACAGAGGAGTGGAACCTCGGCAAATTAGGGTGTCCCAAAACTTACCTTAGCAACCAACTCACCCCTTACCGAGCTAGCTACAGTGTCTCATTGGACATATCAAACTTCCAATGTTTAGACAAACCAGAACATGAACTTACAGTACCTCAGGGTACGTGGGACTCATGAACACTCTTTCGTTATATTATCATTACAAACCAGAACATGGAGTAAAGAAGACACATGTGCATTTGAAATGTTTATTTACTAATGCCGTCTTCTCAGGCGCAGTATCTTAGATAATACAAGTATACTTATTATCAGTAGCAAAATTATCAGCATAGTTACTAAGACATAAAAAGCGAATGGTGACAGCATGTTAACATGCTGTAATGAATAAGAGTTAACAACACTTATATCTCACCCTCCCTAACACATATATTATATTATTAGCTAAGTAGGTCTCTTTGGGTTGTTTTAGGGCGGGCCCATACCTTAGTGTCCTAGCATGAAGGAATCACATCAGCATACACCAGCTCTCTCTGCATGTGCACCGCATCAAGTGTGTTAACAAATTCTCGTGCAAAGCAATATCAATCCCGCCTCAAGCCCAAGTTGGCAAAGGCTGCACTTGTGTTATGACTATGAAGGCGTGGAGATCAGACCTCATAACAATTACTTATCGTGTTGCTCCTGAAACTTCAGCACTCTCCGTGCAGACATGGTTTATTAAACAAAACTGATATCAGAGCAATAACATATTATTCTCACATACACCACGGCAAACCACTAGGTTGAAAGCTAAGTCAACAATTAAGGGTCGTGTGCAGAAGTTGCAAGAAAGGAAAAATGGCGTTTAAATCTCAAATGTACCTATGCTAACTTAACACGATATAAGGATATATAGGAGCTACACAACACGCTCTTTGAACCTGAACGCAAAAATTTGCTGGCTTTCTGGATGCAATGGAACAGTAAAGAAAGCGTTACATAAATCAATAACTGTATACCATTCTGTATCATGCGGAATCTGATATAAAATTACCGCTGGGTTTGGTACAACTGGACAACATGGAACAACAATTTGATTAATCTTTCTCAGGTCTTGAACAATCCTGAAAGTTCCATTTGGCTTTTTAATTCCCATTATCTGTGAATTACATGGACTGCTTTCAATGTCTTTTAAAACACGATGTTTTATGAATTTGTCTATTACAGGGGTAACACCCTCAATCACTTCCGCTTTCATTTTATACTGAGGAATGTTTGGATAATCTGCTCCTTGTTTTACTGGAATTTTAACTGGGTCTACATTTTTCATCAAACCCATTTCATCTCCAGTGAAATCCCAGATTTTAACATTCACTGTCTCTTTTAATTCTTCAGGCAAATTATTTTTATCGAACACAGGATATAATTTATTTTCTTCAGCCTCAACCATTAACATTGTTAATTTATAAAGTCCATCTTCTTCTGGAGTTTGGAGCTCAATACCATCCGGTGAGCAATATATTTTACAGTTCATCTTGCAGAGGATATCCCTACCTAACAGATTTACAGGACTGCTGTCGCAAACTACAAATCTATGGATGTCCTTAATTTTGCCAATTTCAACTTCAACTGGTTCGGTTAAATCTGTTCTAATTTGTTGATTAGCTACGCCAACTACTTGGATTTTGTCCCCAGAGAGAGGTAGGTTTTCTATTTCCACTGATCTAACAGTAGAACGGGTAGCACCTGTATCCACTAGGAAAGTAATTTCTACATCATTCACTTTACCATTAACAAATGGACCAGACTGATCTACCTCAAGAGTGGCTCCAAGCACACACTCTTCCTCCTCTCTCAGGCACCGTCAGAAGTAATCCTCAGAATCACTCCCTCCATCTTCTTTCAACCAAAATTGTTGAGAAACATTTGGCACATTCACTTTTTGCCGTCTGTTTACCTGTTCACCTCCGCTGAATCCTGTTTCTGCACTGTATCTCTGTACATTTACACAGTTTGGAAGTGGTGGCTGTGGAATCTGACTTTGTTGAATCACTACCTGTTGCTGTAGCTGTTGCTGCTGATTTATCTCATTCTGCATCTGTGGATTTAATGATGCATTTTTTAACAAATTTCTGGGCGGATGGTTACATTCGCGCTTCCAGTGTCCAATTTCGCCACAATTAAAACATGGGAGTTTCTGTTTAAGCTCTTCAATATTACCCATCAATTTTGGTTTATTATAATTACCTTTAAATTTCCCTTGATTCTGAACAACATTTTTATTTCCTAAAGTTGCTATTTGTTGTTCGGCCACTTTTGCCTGTGCCCACATAGCCTTTTCTTTTAGCTTCTTTTGTTTAGCATCAAATTCATCACTACAGTATTTTGCTTTTCTCAAAATATCATCCACTGAGAGTGATTGCCAACCAACTATTCCAGATCTAATCATTTCACCAATTTCAGGTCTCAAGCCATATACGAATCTGTATATAAAATGGCTCATATCCTTTTCACTCAAATGTTCATAACCACTGAATTGTTTAAATACCAGCAGTAATCTTTCATAAAATGAATGTACTGATTCTTTTGGCTCTTGATTTGTTCTATCTATTTTAACCCAATCTACTTCTTTTGGAGGAATCTTGTTTTTCAACCAGACAATTACTTTTTCGTACATATCCATTACTTTTGAAGAAGGAGCACCTGTTACTTTATCTCGAGCAGGTTCTTCTCTAGGCCAATCTATAGAAATTTTACATTCTGTCCATAAATCTGATGGGACAACTATGTCAAAGAATCCATCAAGATCAACCCATAGAACTTTTGAAACTTTCACAAATCTGTCTACTTGTCGATACCATTCTGCAGGTTTTTCTCTCAATCGAGGAAAATCATTTGTAAACAGTAAAATATCCTGTCTAGTCCAAGGAACATGCACATACCCTCCTCCTGGTATTTCTCACATTGGAAACTCATTTGCAACTGGTTCTTTTTCCTTATCTCTGGCAGTAAAAGCTAAACTTATTCTATCTTCCTCTCTTTTCTTTGCCCATTTTATTCTCCATTTGCTTATTTCACCCCATTTTCTTAAAATTACAATTAACTCTTTTATATGAATTATTCTTCCTGTGGTATTCACATTTTCAATGTCTTTTTCAGAGAAATCCACTCTGTAAGTTTTCTGCAAATTCTTCTGCTTAGTCAAATCCACTTCTAATTCAGCAGCTATTTCTTCTAATTGGTCATATTTGTTTTTCGTTTTCAATGTTCTGCTTTTACAAATAAATAACAATTCATCATCCCGATATGCTTTTAAACTGTCAGTTCCAATTGTTCCAATTATTAGTTCTTCTATATCTGCTTTCAATTTTGCAACATCAAGTATTTTAGATTCAGGACTTTGTGTTAAATCTATTTTATTCAAGCTCTTTTCTGGAGTTCCAGAATCAGATTCTTCACCACATGGAGTTTTACATGACGAACTTTGATTAAAAGTTAAATCAGGCATCATTGATTTTTCTCGATGAATTTCAGATGAATCCGAATAAAATTTTTCAGCCACTTTCTGTATTTCTGCATTTAATGGAACAGTTAAAGCTGAATGTCTAACTTCTCTTTGATCAAATACTAGAAGAACAGGTCCAATCGTTACAGGTACCGTTACTGCTTCCATGCTTTTAGTTAACTGCTGTATTAATTCACCTTTTGAACGAAAATATTCTGAAGTATTTGGTAACTCCTCACACCTTTCTGTTCTCATTCCAATTCTTGGGGTTTCATTTCTCTGAACTGGAGTTTCAGCATAATTTCTATTTTCACCTGTTATACTAGAATTACATCTTGTTTCTACTCTTTCTGGAGTAACTCTATTATTTGAATTTGATTTAGGAGATGTCTCATCAATAATTTCTCTTGGAGGGGCACTTGGGGAAGAACTTGGTAAAGTTCTTGGGGAAGACCATGAACAAACTGGTTGATAAGGTGGCGGTTTCGGTTTTGTAATATAAATCTCTTCTAAAACCGCATCTTCTAATTCGTTATCTTCACTATTTTTATTTTTATTTTGGATATTCTTTTGATCAGTCACCTCATTAATCATTCTCGCTGGGTATAAACCTTCACATGTGTTTTCTCGTCTCCATCGACGCATTCTATCCTCATGTGTTTCTCGAAAACCTCTTGCTATTCCTCTATTCTCTCGTTCTATTTCAAACATTTCATCCTCCCATTCAGCTAAAGCCTCAAATTGAGAAGGTCTAGGCTTTGGTACAAGGCTTGTCTTCTTATCTCTCAGATTTTTCAAAACCCCTATGTTAAAAGATCGATCTTCTGGCCATGCTAATGCACCATCATTCTCGGTATACTTCATCCAATTCTCAATCCAAAGACAAGTATGATAACCATATTCACCTAACATATAAGCTGCAGGTGTCTTGTACTTTTGAAGTAATCTTCCACCTCGCGTTTCAATGTTCTTGTCAGGTTTAATTTTATTTTTCAATTTCTGAAACCATGAAAGTTTCTTTTTCTCCTTTATGTAATAATAATCCATGTTTAAAAACAATTTCCCTTACTTCGGAAAAAGATCGTAACTATTTCCTTGTTGTTCTGCGATTTCAACCAATCCGTGCGCGAAACTCACCAACAAGCCAATCAGGTTAAATCACTTCACTATTCTGCTCAGCCAATAGAATTACTGTATTTCAGTTGAGCCAATCAGCTGTAAACTCGTGTTTGTCACAAGAACCAATCAGTGCGCCGCTACTGTGACGTATGTTAGCCAATCACAGCACGACACTTGTGACGTATACTGCCGCTGCAGCTTCTCTGTCTCTCGCTCTGCTCCTCGAACTAACACCTCCTTTACAAAATATTTTCAAGCGCTAAATTTACAAAACTTTCAATTGAATTCAGTTAGTAACTCCAAATAAAAACAAACCATTTGTCTGTTTCGCTAAAATAAGGAGATAGCTTTCTCAAACATTCAAGAATTCTTTTGCGTGAAATAGACAACGCTATTTTCACAGAATTTTTAAATTCGTCGATAAAGTAAGGCTACTTTACCCTTCTAGCAGGTAATAACGAACTCGTTTCTCTCTGAATGCACATATAGAAACAATTCAGAGTTTCACTTGATCAAATATTACAAATTCATTTACGCACATCCAAACGGAAAAAAATTCCTAACCATGCATACATGAATCTTTAGTAGGACTCCAACCCACCAATAGAAATCCTCACTCGCCAGTAAGATAGACGACGCTTCCTTACCCTTCACTCAAGTTTAGATAGATTCTACTACTCTTTTCACAGTGAGTTTTAGAACAGGACATAGAACAGTCCCTATACTCGAAAGCTACGATTTCATAGACAATCCTCACTATACATTCTACCTTACACACCTAAAATAAAAACCCTAAACTTGTGCTGTACATCCACAACACTAGTGATATACGGCGATACCACTATTGGAAACAGAACAAATGCACTGTGTAACTTCACCTGTCACACTACTCTTTTTCTTGCCGGCAAACCAGGAATTTTCACACTGCTGGAAAAAACCTTTCGACTACATATAACAACTGAACAGACTTTTAACATGTTTTAGTCATGGATCCTATGTAATTACCATGTAACATGTCAGTTACCATAGTAACCGGACTCTGCTACCAAGTTATTGATCCAGCGCTCCTAATGAAAAACTGTCTCACAAACGCCATCTATCACCTCTGTACTTACCATTAAACGTAAAACTCATTTAAAGGCCCATAAACCAACGAGACAATTTCTGAGCAACTGAATCATGTGACCTAATTAATCAATCTATTCACAAACTATTTACATAATTATATACAACTGCAGTTTATTTAATCTCACCATGGTTTTAAACATATGACATTTTAATTAAGTCACTAAGGCAAATGGATCAACTGATGGTAACTAGACCATGAATAGACAAGACCAGCTTGTCGTTTCAAAATCTAATTTTCATTATCTTTATTAATCAAGAATGAGCATTTTATTAAGAATCTTTATTTTATTAGCAATAAGAAAGCAGCATTTAATAAGGAAATGACTTATTAGACTGACATTTTCAAAGCAAATCAGTAGCATGAATAAAAAGCAAAATAACAGTTTCCATTCCCTAATTCTATTTCCCTGTCTAAAACTCGCTCCACCTAGAAAAGAATAATCATTAAAGTCTGCTGTCCTTACGTGCGCCAAAGAGTCCAACAGCACGTCACGCCATTCAGGAATCAGAAAGCGAGAAGAGTTTTTCTCTACTCACGATGTCAGGTTTTATACCTTTCCTTCTAACTAAACTTTCTACAAATTACATATTTTCTTAGAAATCCACGTCACTCATTGGCTGCGCTGTGTCAGTCCACGATTAAGGCGTTAGGTCATCTTCGTTTCTAGACCAAGTTCAGGCTTTTCTTAAGCCCTATTGTCTCTCAATTTCCATGTCATTCGGCTTCTTCAAGAAAGATAGATTCTGCGAGTTTCAATCTCAAACATCCTACTCTTGGCAATCATGTCGAGTTCCTGTCCTTGGGCCTTTCCTCCAAGTGCACGTTCTGCACAAGCAAAAGAACTGCTTTTCAAGCATTTAATGGCAGCATGGAAAAAGTCTCCACAACTGCGCATGTGTGAGGCTCCACTCTGGACAAGCTTTTCGCATCTGAAGCCAATTTTCTGAATGATTTTTAGGCCTCTCTCTCGGAAACTATTATTAAACAAAAGCAGCATTATATTTACCATTCTTCTTTCTTCTTTTGAACTGAGCGAATCTCTGGGAGCATTTTATCACGGAAAAGACATAACATAAGCACATATATTAAGCACATGCCATTAGTTAAACAGCCGCATTTAATACTGACAAAGACAATAGATGTGGTTAGTTTATTATTGCTCTCTGCGTTTACAACATAAAGCACATTAGTTAACCCCGTGTGTTCTGATGTAAAAGTCCTTATACTAAATTGATTAGTAATTTCACCACATGCTTATTAATTCGATTAATATTATTATGGGAGATTAACTTTGCAAGTTTGAACAAAATCTTGTTCACTTCCTTGCTCCATCACTTCTGACACAGACTGTGAAGAACTGCGAAACGAGAGGCAGTGGGGGGAATCCTACGTATGTCTCATATGCCGCTGACACTATCGTCAGAGGCTGACACATCGAGGGAAATGGCGGGGATTAGAAGGTAGGGTTCTTTACTATCTGCAGCACATTAGCAGATGGCCCCTTTTAGCAGCGCGGGAATCAATAGGCACAGAGGTGTTGGCGTCGAGAAAAATACCAATGCTAAACACTAAACAATGGTGCACATATATATCTAATGTACACAAACATTATAAATAGCAGCGGTTATCGTTCGTCAATTACCGCCATAGGAAAGGAAGATTCTTTTGGGTTTGCCCTTCACCAATTGACCGGGGCAAGCTTTCCACATATGTTGGAATATAACACCCTGGTAAATATTTTACTGGGTGCAATAAATTCCTCCTATCCTAAGTTTTGACCCTGAAAATGTAGTATAACATGCGGATTCGGTATTTATAGCACAAAAATCAGCATGTTATCACTTTTTTACAAGGCCTTTTCCCCCTGATCAATTTTTCCAGGCTTTAGCTAGTAAAATCTGCCAGGGAGCATTAATTGGGGTGCAATCATTATCTTATCCCCCACAATTTCAGTCCCTGCCAAGCTCGTGTTTGTGCAGGAATTTAAACCCCTAGTTTTAATCAGAGCCTTGGCTATGACTGTGCATCTGTTGTGAAGGATAAAATCATCACAAAATGAAAACTGATGCCCATATTTGGTTCTTTGTTGAGCAGTCCTCTTACCCCTCTATCTTTCTTCCTTAAACAGCAGAAATCATGTTTTCTGAGTGTTTGCAGTTTTCATTTTTTGAAGCTAGCTTGGTGGCATATCTACAATGGGGTTTTTTCCCCACTCGTCCGCAAGGGCAACCACATTTTCTTCTCGTTTTCTACTTTAGCCCCCTGCCACTACCACATCACAGGAAAGGCAACCAATTGCCTCTCCGCCAAATACAACTCAATGGTCATGTGCTGCCCCATTGTCTTTCCTATCCTTACCGGCATAATTCTACATTTCATGCTCATACATCACTCTCATACATCTGCTATCTTCTTCTTTCAAGATTTCACAGTGTTGGCATCCTCATTCATGATCCCCCTGCTCCACAATGACACCCAGAAAAAGAACAAAATCAACGTGATTTTTTATATTGCAATATTTTTTCACTGTGCATCTAGTGTTCTGTGAAATGCTCATTTGGATACCTGTGGGGGAGTTTGGGCATTGTAACCGACCACTGTATGGATGGCTGGGTATCACAGATTTCATGTAGGTGCATTGAACTTGAATAGACACAGGTCACCCTGCCACAGCTTACACTAGGCCAGTGGTAAGGAGCACAAAAGAAGTGTCTGTATGCGTAACCGGTGTCTTCTGTGCTTGAGGAAATACAGAAGCAGGGATAAAGGTCATTTCTTGTGTTGGTTTGCAATCAAGGATTTGTGACCACAGTGGTTTTCACAAATCAATGATACCTGTCATTGCAGATCGCAAGGAAGGGGTGATGATGTGAACATTGCCAATCAGAAATCAGTTTGTGACTTGTACTGCCTTGTCAGTGTTGTGAATTTTGTTTTGCACATGCCTTTTCAGTGTTGTGAATGTTGTTTTGTTAAAAAAAATAAGGGACCCCCTGAAAACTCTAGGAGTTCCTAGGACAGGGAAACAATTACAACTAAAGTAACATTCTTAGGCAACTCAGGACCATATGAAAATCAAGTCCTATACATGAAAAAATAATGACTGCATAGGCTCAGTGTACCACACAGAACAGTTTAAAATGTATCCTTTTATTCATATAAAGGTTAAAAATCTGACATAAACATGCATAATAAAACATAAATAGCATGACATACAATGCAATATTATATGCAAAGTCAGACATTTGGACATCGTAGGCTTTGAAAGAATGTAAACACTCTGTAAGATTCCATGAATCAATGAAAATTATTTCCTTTTCTGAAAAATCTTTTGACTGTGGGTGTGGTTCGGCAACAGAGCAGAGCTACACGGCGGTTCTCAGCAGTCCTCAGAGGTCTTCCAGCAGGCTAAGCTCTCCCTCTGATCTTCTGGGTCTCCTTCTTATGCCCAGTCCCCGATCGTGTCAACCCCAGAGAGCTTCATCAAGCGGAGAGAACAGAGGCAGACAGTGACATTATTACAGGGGCTGTGAAGCCATGAAGTTCTCCTCCTAAACCTCTATCCCTCGCCTGCTTTTGCTGGGTTTATCTTGGGAGATCGGCATGTAGTGGGTGAAGGCACAGAGGTATGGAGGTCTACATCTGTGGGAAGCCGGGGAGTGCTCAGGGTTGGAGCACGGTGCTCAACCCTGAATCGCTTGAGACTGAATTACTGAAGCGTTCTGCCATGAAATGTCCTGAGATGCTTGTTGCTTGTGCCCCAGTGCCCAGTCTTGAACCAAATTGAAGTTCGTAACTCAAGAAACCTGAAAAGGGGCTACGGTAGGGTGGATGCTAGTGTAGCCATACTGAGTTGAGCGCTACCTCGTTGAGATGGCCCCACAAGGTTAGTGAGCTCCTGCTTGCTCCCCCATGACACACCAAACATACTCAGACAGACATTGTGCCAGATAACACGACTAAAGCAAGTGAAGGTCATGGCAATCCATTGATATCGCCAATACAGACATTTGGGAAAATGAACCATCGCTGTAAATTTATGTTTTTAAAAGACTCAGCAGCAGTCATTTATTCAACAACAGAAAATATTGCAGAACTGCCAATCCACTCATTCCTCAAAAGTCAGATTCACTATTGAATCCAGATCAACGGTCCCGCATAAGTCCATCTATGAATTTAAAAATAACAGCACCTGGACATAGTGAAATGTCAGTGGATAAAGTTATCATTATACAGGCCCAGGTTCAGGCAATAAGCTATTCTTATTCAACACCAAGACCTTGCCCAAACAAGTTCTATCCACATACAAACTCCATCATTGACTCCGTAGAGGAAGCGGAGAACTCCTGGCTGCGCTCAATTTTACTAGCAAACCATATAGATCTAGTACAGGCAATGGAAAGTTAAGACCATCAATCTGGTTGATTATCTTGTAGGGTATGAGCAATCTGCTACTTAAATCTCAGATTCATCTGAGCAATTAACCCAAGAAGAGCTAATTAATGAACATAAGTCTGCATTTAGCGACCAAGTAACATTAACTCTGCCACAGCCATAAGACATCAACGGAAATACATTTGATGACCCTTCGTTGAACGCAATTAGGAAAATAAAGACCCCACACACTGTTGTCTTTACTAATAAGAATGTATTTCTACCCAAACCAACCCTTTTTACCATCATTCGTATAGTGAAAGATAAGGAAAAAAACATAACCCTATAACCTATACCATGCAGTTTTCAAGCAGCTCTTTGACACTTCATAGGTTACTGTCCTATATCATAATTGTAACTTATGAACTGCAAGTAACAAAAGATTCTCTAAAACAAAAGCAGTAACCTACTGAGCTATCCACATAAAATACAGTTCTGTTATGTGTATGGTACACATTTTTGTAACTGGCATATTAACCCTCTGTACTACTTTATGATGAGTCAAAGCTGCAACCAGACAAACATCTCTCTCCAGCAGAAATATTAATCACAGGAAACCTCCTTTACCTCGCAGTCTCAACAATGACCAGCCTTTGCAAAGCATTCACTACCCCGACTGCGACTTTACCACAAGTTACTTTAACCCAAAAGTTGTTACGACGACTTGCTGTAGGGGACTCGTTTTTGGACTGGTGACAAACTATCTCTGACGGGATACATTACTCCGTAGCTTGCACGTCTAATTGTAAATATGTTATGTAATTGTGTATATATGTGAACTTGTATAGGCTCCCAACATTCCCCACCCTATGAACAGTCCTTGAGGTGAGGATCTTCAGTAAAATCTTATTATGATACCACCATTGGAGACGTGTGCTTTTCTAAACCCAAAGTGTACTTGCCTGTGTAACCAAGTCCTGTCATTGCGTGTATATCTAAATTGAAAACCTGCCTTAAGACACTTCATGTGGTGCTACATGTGTGGAAATGCACTCTCTCTTCACTTTTTTAAGCAAAGGTTTGGAGTGATATTTGGTGCTGCACCACATACGCGGGCAGTCTGGTTCCCGGCGCACATAGCCTTAGTTGCAGCGCACAGAGACCTTATACTGCTGCACACAGAGGAAAAAAATTAAAGGGAACATTGCTCATAACCATATGTATCCCCCTCCAGTATATCCGAATTTGCTCACATTCCCAAATGATGTGCATCAAGGTGGCAACCTGCCCACACCCCCTCCTACAATCCGAGTTGTCCCCACGCCCCATACGGACCAGCTGCAGTCCAGTGATATAAACCCTGTGTAGGATTTTCAGAAGCATCAGTCGGAGCTCATGCTGTTGTTGCAACTGGCCAAAACTAAGCATGAGACACCTCACCCAAAGGTCGCCCACCCAAGAGATACCAATAAGGTCCCACTTGTCGAAGCCCTTGCAGGAGTGCAGACTACCCAGTTGATCCGAATCGCACAAGGGGGTCACAAGCTTCAACTTACGGTCCACCCTAAACTCTTGTTGACTGCGTGCCATACATGGACTGAGTGGGAGGTGGGCCCAGTCAACTGGAGTTTCTTGGGTTTGGCATAAAGGGCTCTGTTGTACGTCCCGCCAGGCAGCAGCCACTTGTCCATGGCATAGCCCTGGTCTCCCGGAGCCCGGTACGTACCCTGCTTAATGGCAGCTAGATGGTCCACCCAGTAATATTTTATTTATTTATTTATTTATTTATTTTGTTTCAAGTTTAAAATATTTATTTTAACTAACGTGTTCTGAAGTGCAGTATACGTGCCACAATAAGCAAGACAATGCAAAAACACAAATATGGTAAGCATAGAAATTAGTCTGTAAATCATGAAAGGAGCTGCCATTATGAAAAGACAATATAGCCTAACCTCCCTCCCCTTGTATAGGAGCAGAATGATTATATGTTAGAAGATCTCTGGGCGTTATATGCAGACCCCATACCTCAGTCTATAGATTGTAGATCTACATCATAGGTGCTGTCTTTTTTTTTTTTTTTACTTTTTATTATATAAAACAAAAGAAAACAACACATCAAACATACAATCAAGGCGATACAGCAATAATACAGCCATTAGGTCTGCGCTCAAGGAGGACGGGAAATATATGACAACAGGAGAAAAGATTATTTGAATACAGATGAGGGGAGGGTGTCAAAGGTAGAATTGCCAGTAATATTTTTTAATATCAGGGAGGCTGATGCCGCCGTCATATCATTTGAGGGTGAGTTTGTGGAGCGCTATTCTTGGCCTCCCATCCCATAGAAACTGCCTCTGTAGGTCTTCGATCTCTTTAAAATATCGTGAAGGGACAGGGACGGGATAGTTCTGCAGAGCACAGAGGAAGCGGGGCAAGGACATCATTTTAAATAGAACGGCTCGACCGAGCAACAAGATAGAGAGCGCCCTCCAGCTGGTAACATCACGTCGCAGGCTTTGCAGAGGCGGGAGCAGGTTTCTCTCATATCGGAGCCCGGGGTCGACGGTGACAAAAATTCCCAAGTAGCGGAAACCATCGGATACCACCTGTATCGGACCATCCCCGGGGAGAGATGTAGTCCCCCCCATTCTTCCAATTAATAGAGTAGCCCGAAAATCTACCGAAGGATGTGAAGATGTCTAAAACACATCTGAGGGACTTCTTGGGGGAGGCCAAGTAAAGGAGGATGTTGTCTGCATAGCGCGAGAAGCGGTCTTCCCACTCTGCCGACCACCGCAGACCCCGTATGGCCAAGGCTCTAAGGACAGAGCTAAGAGCGGGGGAGACAATGGGCACACTTGTCTAGTCGCTCGACTGACAGCAAAGGAGTCAGAGCGTTTGTTGTTAACTACTACCTGGGCGAGAGGAGCGGAATAGAGGAGCCTAACCCATGGTATGAACGGCGGCCCAAACCCAAATTTGTGAAGTACTGCAAAGAGGTAAGGCCATTCTATCATGTCAAATGCCATGGAGGCATCTAAAGACCGGATTATGGTGTCTTCTTGTCTGTGTTGGTCCACTCTATCACCCCATGGACTTGTCTCAGGTTTAGCGCAGTGTTGCTATGGGGCATAAAGCCTGACTGATCTGGGTGGACTATGTCACCAATCACTCATGAGAGACGGGTGGCCAGAAGTTTGGTTAGGATTTTCAGCTCCACATTGATCAGGGAGATGGGCTGATAAGACGCGCATCTGTCCCTTGGTTTGCCTT
This sequence comes from Lissotriton helveticus, assembly GCF_964261635.1. Lineage (NCBI taxonomy): Eukaryota > Metazoa > Chordata > Amphibia > Caudata > Salamandridae > Lissotriton > Lissotriton helveticus. The sequence goes on from NC_136061.1 coordinate 949,839,147, forward strand.
CCTTGGGGATGACCACTATCGACGCAAGCCGCTGGTCAGGTGGCAGCTTCCCCACTTTTCTACTTTCCTCAAACATGGCCCGCAGGTGTGGGGCCAGCTTGTCTGAAGGCAATTTGTAGAGCTCAATGGGCAATCCATTGGGCCCCATAGCTTTACCCGGTTAGAGAGCCATGATGGCCTGTGCAATCTCGTGGTTAGTTATATCACTATCTAGGTAACCCTGATCGTCCTCGGAGCGAATAGGGAGTTTGATGTCTCTAAGGAGGTCAGCAGAGTCCACCTCGGTTAGGGACGATTGCGTCTGATATACAGTGCTGTAGTGTGAGGCGAACTCATTGGCTATGTGTACTGGGTCTATTGTCGTCGCACCCGAGTCATTCGTGAAGTGAGGCACAAGGAGGTTGGCCCTTTCCTTCTTGTCCAGCCAAGCAATGAGTTTCCCAGCTTTGTCCCCCACTCATATATTCTACCGTCTCTCTCCCTCCCCCAAGACTTGGCACGATCAGTAGCAATGGCATTAAACTCATCCGTCTTCAGACGCAACAGGTGCGCTGCCTCTGAACTGTACCTCCTCCTGTCTGCCTCTAGCTGTAGAACGTCTTGCTCCACTGCCTCAAGCTCCTTCGAGTTCTCCTTCCTAACTCCGGCTATGCGAGAGAGGGCTGCCCCTCGAGCAACGGACTTGAAAGCTTCCCAGAGCGTCTGAGGGGAGTCTACTGAGCCAAGGTTCTCCTGGAAGTAGCAGTCAATCGTCTTTTGCAGGTCAGTGCGAACGAGGGGGTTTCGTAAGTACCAGGGGTTAATGGGTGCAACCATGTCAGTCCGTTGGTGCCCAAGCACCAGACTTGCCCACACAGGGGAGTGGTCAGAAATACAGCGTGCAAGGTGACAGACCTCGTGCAAGTGGGACAGCTGAGAGGCCGGCAGAAGCAAATAATCAATGCTTGAAGAGCTATGGTGAGCGCCCGAGAAAAAGGTGTATTGCAAGTCCCCGGGGTGAAATGCCCTCCAATTGTCTGAGAGGCCAAACGCCTCAATGAAGTCGGAGACCCAACTACAGGAGGGCCCATCACCCGAGGGGGCTGACGACACCAGGGTGAGCGCCCTGCCCTCCCACTGCCCAGCAATCGCGATATGCCTCCCATGGTCATCTGCGTGTATAGACTGCACTGAAAAAGGAAAGGCGTTTTTAGCCATGATGCCCACTCCTCGGGACCCACTGGTGAAGCCTGAGTGTGCAAGGAGCCTGTATCCCCATCTATTTAGGGCTTTAAACGTATTACCAACTAGTTACGATTCCTGAAGGAGGACCACATCTGGGGAATGCCGTTTGATATATTGTAGGACAATGGTGCGTTTTACCCTGTCGCCCAATTCATTAACTTTCCAACTGATTAGTTTGAAGCTCCTATCCCAGTGTGTTCCCATGATGAGGTGCTAAAAATGGATCCATATCCCAAAGCCATATCAATAGGTGATGCGAAGAACAACCTTTAACACCCCAAACACCCCCCCAACCCTTGATCCAACGCCCCCTCCCAGCCCCATTGCACTCCGGGCATAAGTCCCAAATTAGGAGGTAATAATACACCAGGGTCAATGGAAAGCAATGAAGCCGACATTACAACAATGAACAATCCCACCCCTCCAACCCCCCTACCAACTCCCCCCTCCCTGCCTCCCTGCACCTCGAGCCAGAACCAGCCCATTAAACTAACTGCGCAGAGGGCCTGTCACCCCAAATTACAAACACAAATTAAAGGTGGGGGTGATAGACCACAACACAAATATACTGTGGCATTCTGGTTTCTTACTAGCTTGATCCAGTACAGCACTGGTTTTATTACTCCTTGATCACAGATAGGCATTAGGCCCAGTTCCATTTAAAGTGCTAACAAGGGTGTATCAGGTCCCAACCTTAACAGTGACCGCAAAAAAATATTTTCTGCCACTAGAAATGGGTCGAGGTTACCATACCCCCAGAGCTCAGCCCCATAAAGTGCAGCTGCTACAGCTTCGTGCTTACATATTTGGCATATTATACTAATACTTCGGGTGTCTGATTGTGCCTGGATTTTAATACCGCCCCAGAAGACTGGAGTAAGGCTGTTCCAGCCTTCAATATGTGGTCCACACAATTAGCTTTCTCTTTAAATCGTATCCCCAGATAATCATAGGACTTTACAGACGCAATATGATTGCCATTTATCAGTGACTTTCTCTTCAGTCCCGGGGACGATCCTGATGCCATTACCTTGGCCTTACAACAATTAATGGTGAGGGCCTTCTTATTATAATAGTCGGCAAAACTATTCACCAATCTATGCATTGCATTCTCCTTTTGAGCCAGTAAAACCCATCATCTGCGAAAAGGAGAATCGGAACCTTCCAACCAGCTATTATGGAGACATCATTAGGAATCTCCAAAAGATGATCGGCTACATCAATTAAGAAAAGGCTAAAGAGTAGAGACGCTAGCACACATCTCTGCGGATGTATGTCAGTACAACGCGATCTTTTAGATCGCGGTACTTGACATCGCAGATTTTACAACGCAAGTCGTTACAACGACTTGCGTTGGAGGGCGCGGATTTAGGAATTTTATAATTTTATATTCCAACACCAGTCCCCGTAATAGCAGGGAAGGTTTTGGAATATAAAAGTACAACATTCCTTATCCCACAGCGCCATCCAGTGCAAGTCGTAGTAACGACTTGCGTTGTAATAGCTGCGTGGAAAAGGTCGTGTGGTGTAAACACCGCGTTGTAAATGACGTTTCCCATTTCTGCCTTTTCTATTGGGAATGTTTCACTACATTCACCTGCTGGTCCATAACTAGCCTTGGACGTGTTGCTGGGGTGAAGAGCCATTTTTACTCATAAAACAGAGCCCTCTACCCCCTGCATAGCCAGCGACTGCCCTAACCTTGTACAATCAACAGGGTCAATCACTGACTTCAGATCAATGAGTGTTAGGTACTGTAATGCTTTTTTATCACAACATGTTGATAGCACATAATGTACAACCGAATAGACTGACTATTCCTACCTTGACCTGAAGTCAGCCTATACCTCAAATAAGAATATTTTTCTTGCGCTCCCAGTCTTAGAGTTAATGCAATACAATGTTACCAATAATTTTACTTGCTCCTCCTAGGAGCGAAATAGGCCGGCAGTTTGAAGGACACCTACTGTACACTTTCCTATAAATGGGAACAATGAACATTGATCGCCAGGAATTTGGAATATTAGTGGTAGCTGTGGATGCATTAAATACCTTCGTAAGCACTCTGACCCACAGCTGCAGATCTTCCTGGAAGAGGACACAGGGCACTATGTTCGGGCTGGTGCTTTACGTTTTATACTGACCAGTTCCCAAGCCTCTTCTGGTGTTAGAATGCCTATTGACGGATAGATTGTACACTGTTTCTCGTTCAATGAGTGTAAGTTACTTACACTAGGGCAGTTACACCTAAATAAGTCACTAAAATGGTTAACCCACTCCCTTGGGTTTTGTTGACATTCTAACTTATTAGCCATTCAACCGTCTACATGGGTAACAACCTCTTAATACTTCTTAGTGCTCTTTGTATATGTCACTTTGAGTTCTACCCACAGAGCATTTTGTGCTGCTTGCTTCTTTGCATAAAAGCAATACTTTCAATATGCTTTTTTAAGCACTTTTTTCTTGTGCATTTTTGTCTGTCCCACCCTTGTGCCTGTAGTCATTTCACCTTCTTGTTCAACAGTTCTTTATTCCCTGCTGTCCGACTCCCTTTGGAATTACAGTTAAGTAAGTGGAAACAGTTTCTGCTTGTCTTCATCCGAGCCAATGTTTGTATTTCTCTCACTGGTGATGTGATTCCAGACTCAATCAAGCTCGCTTGGGCGAAAAACTGCCTTAATGAGTATATCTGGGGGTTCTTAAGTGATTGTTCCTTCCTTTTTATTTTGCAAAATGTTCCTTTTCCTCTTTTCCTGTTAGCAGCTACATCCCCACCAACATTACCCTCTCCTTACATTCAATTTGAGCCATTTTTCATCTCAGTACTCATCTCCTTAGCACAGTTAGAAACCTGTGGAATCTTCACTTTAAATAGTAAACATGCAGCTTGAGACTTGAGTGAAGATTACATTCAGGTTTATTGATAAGATGAAATGAAGACCCATCCAATGCCACACGAAGTACATGTAACGATCTCCAACCTTTAAATTACAACATTCTCTCAAAGGCAACTTGGAATATTGAACAGTCACAGTGGTAACGACGATACAGCAATTCTATGATATCAGAGTAAATGCAGATACCACCCACCTTCCCCCATAACCATAAAACAACAAACAAGAGATAAAAAACATAAAGAAAATAGAAATAACAATTCATTTTGTTAGCAAACATAGTCATTCAAATAACGAGGTTTCACAACAACTATTAAAGATAAGCGTGGGCTAATAGAAGATCTGGGGCTAGGATCAGAGAAACCATCTTTATCCAAACCATCATCAGGACACACACACACCCTATTCAAATTCCAAATTCTATGATCCTGAGTCCTTACAGCATTTTTGAAGACCTTCACCCCACATATGGGTTTCGAAAATTTTATTTTGTGAACTGGAAGTTTGACAACTACAAAGTCACTTACATTCACTACAATTTCTTTAACAGATTTTCTGTCATCAAAATTTGTTTTCCTCATTGTTAGATTTGGAGGTCTCTGGTTGGCAGGGGTAGATACCTCTGGCCACACTGGGACCCAAATCCTCCTAGTAACGATGCCGAGCACTTTAGTCTGATCCTCCGATGAGAGGGTCACGCATTTATGGTCATGCACAGTAAGGTCTCACCACACTACAAATGGACACCACACCAATTGTATAGATGAATAGGGTTCTTTATATAACAGTTATCACCGGTACATTAAGGGGAAGGGGTACACACGACCATAAGGCTGGGGACAGAGACGACCCCTCTGCGCGATGTCGCGAGGAACAGTTCGGTCTGGGTTCGAGTCGTGGCGTATGGCAGTTCGGGTCAGTTCTGGGGAACCGTGATGAGGAGCTGTGGGTTTGCGGCTGGAGGTACGAGGCGTACCTGGATTCCGGCTCGCTGATCACGAGCCGCGGAGAAGGACTGCTGCGCTCTGGGTACAGGGCGTACCTGGCGTCCGGCACGCTGATCATGAGCCGCGGTTAAAGGCTGCTGCGCGGGGGGTACAGAGCGTACCTGGCGTTCGGCTCGCTGATCACGAGCCGCAGTGGAAGGCTGCTGCACTCAGAGGCAGAGGTCGATGCGTACTCGTGTACGAATCGAGCCGCGACACAGTCAGCTGGGCTCGAGCTGTTGCCAACAAGCGTCCATGAATACAAGTCGAGCCGCGACCAGGTCAGCAGGGCTCGGGATGTTGCAAACAAAGCGTCCTTAGATGCAAGTCAAGCCGCGACCAGGTCAGCAGGGCTCGGGATGTTGCAGATGATGCGTCCTTGATGCGATTCGAGCCGCGACCAGGTCAGCAAGGCTCAGATGTTACAGATGATGCGTCCTTGATGCGAATCGAGCCGCGACCAGGTCAGCAGGGCTTGGGATGTTACAGCTGATGCGTCCTTGATGCGAATCGAGCCGCGACCAGGTCAGCAGGGCTCAGGATGTTGCAAAAGAAGCGTCCTTGATGCGAATCGAGCCGCGACCAGGTCAGCAGGGTTTGGGATGTTGCAAAAGAAGCGTCCTTAGATGCGAGTCGAGCCACGACCAGGTCAGCAGGGCTTGGGTTCCAAAAGTCAACTAACTGGAGCAGAAAAGGGACCTCCAGTTATAGTGCCTCATGTCTTTGAAGTTCTTGGATCCGGCAGGGGGTTCCCTCATGCCCCTGCCCTGATTGTCGGGGCTTCCTGCCAGATGGCACCTTGTTCCTTTCAAAGTCGGCGGCAGGGTCGTCAGACGACCAGCGGGGAGTGGGGCCGGCCCCTGGGGGATGCAGGACGCTCGACAGAAACTACTCCACCCCCCTCACTTAGAGGTTGCCAGCTAACACCACGCTGAGGAGACAAGTTGGCCTGGTGTTTTCGGCCTCCACGTTTCTCATGGGCCGAAGTCCGGTTTGCGGATAAGGAGTCAGGGATCTTAAGAAACGGGGCTATTTCTACACTGTGGAATAATACAGTTATTTTCTACAAGGGTGTCGCATGAACCCCGAAGATCGGGGGTGCTACTCTGGAGTTTCTGTTACCTCCCCGGGGTCATAGTGAATCTGTGAAGTCATAGGTTAGCTTATCATTAGAAGGCCTCGCGTGGGGCTATTGTGTGGAGCCTGAACGAGTTCAGCCTGAAGAATGGGTCATACACGTGGGGGACCTAGGGGAGATAACGCAAGGAGACCCACGCCAAGGATGCCAGGTCTAACACTCATTAAACATTTGTCCTCCTCGTTCTTACGCCATTGCATATTTAATTTTTGAGGTGAGGAAGAAGATACAGATTCCTTTAGATCTCTAACCCATGAGGGTTCACAAAGGATACGAGGAGTTCTTCCCCTAAAAAGAACAAAAGGAGTCTCACCAGTGGAAGTATGAGGAATAAGCCTATAGTTCTCTATTTTCTTATGAACATATTCTTTCCAGTTCATACCACTATTCTTAGCCCATGATATAGTCTCCTTAATCACCCTATTAAACCTCTCAACCATGCCATTGGTTTCCGGATGATAAAGAGAGCACTTCTTATGCTTACTGCCTCTGTTATTTAAAAAGATTTCCATTTCCTTCTAGAACAATTGGACTCCATTGTCTGTGAGGATAGAGTCAGGATAACCCTCTTTGGCAAAAACAGCTTCCAAAAACCTTATCACTTGAATCGTCTCTATACAGGATGTAAAATGTATTTCAGGCCACCTAGAATATAGATCAAGCAGCACACAAATATAGGTCTGTTGACTATTAGAGTGAACAGTACCCACAATGTCAAAAGCTACCTCCTTCCAAGGACCAGAAGGAACTTTCCTAATCACCATGGGCTGAACCCTCACCAGTTTAGATTTGTCACTAGCAGAACATACAATGCAGTCCCTAACAATCCTCTCAACACACAAATCCACGACAGGCCACCAACAAGAGGATCTGAGCCTCTCCTTGGTCTTGGACATTCCAGAATGAGACTCATGGGCCAATGTTAATAAATTCTCACGCACCCCTAAAGGAGGTATGATACGTGTCCCTCGTACAAGAACACCATAAAAAATACCCAACTCATCTTTGACGCCCCAAAATTTACAAGCCTCTACAGAAGCTTGTTTTTTAGAATGCCAACCATTCCGAATAAGCGTCATAACTTCAGATAAAATAGGATCTTGAGACAATATCAAACACCACTTCTCTTTATCAATAATGGTGTCACCAATTGGACAAACATGAAGATCATCCATGCTCCACTCATCATCATGGTCATCCTTAGAGGAACCATCAACCAATCTAGAAAGAGCATCAGCCACACAATTGTCTACACCAGGAAAATATTTAATGTCAAAATCATATTCCTGAAGAGCTATAACCCATTTAGAGATTCTCCCAGAGATCAAATCCAAACCCTTATTTTTGAAAGTCTCACACAGAGACTTATGGTCTGTTTTGACTATGAATTTGGTACCCCAAAGAAACTTTTTAAGCTTTCTGACAGCACAAAACACAGCTAGAGCCTCACGCCCAATCACAGAATAGCATAGCTCAGTATCCTTGAGGCCACGTGAAATGAAGATAATGGTTTGCATACCATTATGATCCTCCTGCTGAAGCACCGCACCCAGACCTTTGAGACTAGCATCAGTGGTAACCACAGAGGTCTTGGAGGGATCAAAGCTTTTAAGATTAGGAGCATTACAAAGCTTATCCTTGAGAGAGACAAATTCAACATCACATTCTTTGTTCCATTTAAATTCCGTACCTTTCTTTAAAAGGCCCCTCATGCATGAGCAATGTTCAGCAAAACCTTCCACAAATTTATTGTAGTACTCAACCATCCCGAAGAACTTCATTAGTTCTTCTCTACACGAAGGGGCTGGCATGCGAGAAATTGAGTCTACAAGATCAGACTTCGGGGCAATCCCACTACTAGAGATAGTGTGACCTAAGTACTGTATTGAAGAAGTGGCAAAACGACATTTCTCAAATTTTACACTCAGATTGGCTTCTTCAATTTTTTTTAACACAACATCAAGACGGTACCCATGTTCCTCATTGTCTTTACCAAAAACAAGAATATCGTCCTGATAGACACACACACCTTCACAAACACGCAGTACTGTTTCCATTGCACGTTGAAATATGGATGCCGCTGACACGAACCCAAAAGGCATGCGAACATATCTGAACGTTCCAAAAGGGGTAATGAATGAGGTGAGATTTCTAGAGGTCTCTGCCAACTCAATCTGGTGGTATGCTGAAGCTAAATCAATAGAACTAAAAACTTTGGCACCACCCAACAACACTAACAACTCCGATATATTGGGAAGGGGATAGCGATCCACAACCACACATTTGTTAAGTTGCCTCAGATCCACACACAAACGAAGTGACCCATTAGGCTTGCGTGCTGCCACAAAGGAGCAAGCCAATCTGTACAGGTAACTTCTTCCATTATGCCTCAATTTTTTAGCTTTTCCAATTCCCTTTTCATCTCTTCCCTCAATGCTATCGGATACATTTCTGACTTTACACGAAGAAGGTTGAGAATTGGGATGTAATGGTATGTCTAATTTGATTGTCTGTGAGACAGCCAAGACTTTCCCTAAAGACTTTTGGAAATTTCTCTCCAACATGTGCCTCAACAGAATCATCAGAAGGGGAAACTGAATTACAAGAGATAGAATGAGTGTCTGGCTTTACCACAATGGGACAAGGTCCACTGGAATCCAGCATGACTGCCAAATCTCCCTGGTGGAACCAGCTGATAATGCTGTCACCTTTTTGTGAGACATAAATCTTTCCAGAAAGATAACCTCCTCCATATTCAATAAGACCCCAAAAATACCCACTAAAGGTATGGGCTCTCCCCCATAAGCCAAAGGGAGTATGTCAGGCTTGGAGAGAGTAATTTTATTAGCAAGTTTAGTTTGTGAAAAAGATTTTGACACTAAAGTAATCTTTGCGCCCGTATCAAACAAAACTTTTGTAGTTTCACCCTCTACTTGAATGACATCCAAAGGACAAGATTTCAACTCCACCGCAGAAAGCATTTGCACAATAACTTGCCCACACACAAAGTCTTCATCTGTTGAGGTGTCAGCTTCAACACTTTTAACATTTGAATTTGAAGGCTTACTTTTAAAAACAACAGGAAGATGACCTCTCCTTTTACATTTAGAACAGATTACAACAAGAGCGGGACACTTCTTGTCATCGGCAAAATGCTCAATTTTGTTGCATCTAAAACATTTAGGAACAAACTAATTCTTCTTAGATTTAACTGAAGTTTCTGCATTGGATACAAGTTTGGGCACCTCTTTGATACTTTGCACAGAGAGTTGTTTATCCTTTTTTAACGTATCAACACATTTTAAGGAGTGTTCAATTCTCTTAGCTACTTGCAGTACTACGTCCAAAGTAGGTTCATCTCTTAACCAAAGTTCTTCACACACTTTTTCAATGTTGCATCCCAGCATGAACTGGTCTCTGATCCTTTCATCCAGTAGTTCTGCAAACTTGCAAGAAGAAGCAAGCTTTCTTAGATGAGTAACATATGTTTCTACAGACTCCCCATCGTTTTGATGTCTCTTAACAAATTGATACCTTTCAAGTATCGTGCTCACCCTTGGCAAATAGTGTTTGTCGAGTTTTGCCAAGCAAACTTCATATTCATTAAGATCTTTACTCTCTGTATCACTTAGTTCTGGTAAGTGATCAAAAACACCTTGCCCTTCAGAGCCAAGGCAATGTAATAAGAGTGAGGATCTTCGCTCTGCATTTAAACTTACCCCACGGACCCTTGCATAGCGTTCAAACACTTTTTTCCACTTTTTCCAGTGGATTCACCAGGAGACATGAGGAAAAAGGGTGGAGCTGGAACATTCTGCATGACAGCCCCCCCAAAAAAAAAACTAGACCTCACAAAAATATTATTTGTGACTTTGAAAAATGCAGAAAACCAAGACAGAGTGTGCATGTATCACACTATGACACACACCATCCACACATGCGTTGATATTTGTTTTGTACTACACATGCAGTATGAAATATGTAAATTTAGATTGCCTGTTAATTTAAACAATTTGGCATGCCAATCACTGACATATTGGCTGAGTATACACACAAAATTGCCTTACAGTCTAAAATATAGGGAGTAAACAAATGTAGCGGAGATGAGAAGAAAAAAAATCTCAGTGATCCCAGAGATTGGACTTGAAATAGTGTTTCACCTCTTATTTATATCTGAATAAACTCACTTTCTTGCTGGAACTTAGAACACAGCTGTGTGGCATGGAAGTGATGACATACAGTAATAAAGTGATAATAAATAAAAATATAAATAAACAAATGGCCAACATCACCTCATTGCCAAACTCGAAAACACAGCTGTGTGTGCATCACAGTGATGACAAGCAAAACAGATAAACAAAGATGGCGGCACGTAACGTGAAAAACGTGCCGCTAGTGATCATGGGAGAAAGTATTGCGTGGAGCACAGACGTAATGGAGTTCCCTTGCGGGATCTAAAGAACATAAGATTGAAGAATCTCTACCAACATTCCAAGCTGCGCAGCCAAGGCAAGGTGAGTCGTTGGTTACAAGTTTGAAAAACAACAATGTCACCGAAAGGCTTCAAAATGTCACATACACAAAAATAAAATGTGATATTGCACAACATCACCGGAAGGCTTCAAACTGGAGTCCACAAGTAAAACAGAAGAGAGAAGAAATCTTCACGCGGGATAAAGGCTTAACAGTGGTTTTTGCACATCCCGCCTTTATAATTGTAAAGATGAGCGGGCATTAAATGATGGGCACCAGGCAGGGGAAGGTATTTATGTGTATCTTTATTACATATCAAGAGAGCGCCGGGAATAGCTCCATGGCGCTCGAAAATCGGCCCATTCTGCCCCCGAAAATGGCCGCCGCGTCCTACGTCATCACGGAGGGACGTGACGACTTGATCACGACTCTACATATCTCCCTTCTTTATATACCAATGACAACTATAAAGTCTTCCTCTCGGGGTTTGCTATTTTGCTTCACCCAGGTCATAGTCTCTGTATTTGGCAGGTCTCACTAATGTTCTCCCAGCCCGTGTATGTCTTACCGGAGTAGAGGAGAAACTTCCCAAGTTGTTCTCGGCCAGGTTCGCCAATCCCCTTCCAGTTCCCCGGGGACTCTCTCTGTGGTCTCCCCAGCTTCCTCCTGATGTTCCTCTGCAATGGGATTGTCTCCATTTTCGAACTCCGCTCCTCTTCCTTCTGCTCTTGAGTCTTCCTCTTCTCCGTGCGGTACTTCTCTGTCTGCCAGTCCGCCTTGGTCTTGTAGTGTCTTTGATCTTTCTTCTTTGGCCCACTGCAATATCTTGTTGCATTTGGACATGCGGTCCTGTGACCAGACATTTCCGTTGCTAAGCAAGGTTGCTCTGTCGTACACCTCTTTTACTTGCATGGGCTGGCTGTATTTGCTGTTCCCTTTCCTTTTCAGTTGGGCCAGTTTAACTCTGACCCATTCTCCTCTTTCTAGCGCGGTCTCCTTTACATTATGTCTCTTATTGTAGTGCTCGGTGTAAGTTCTTTGTGCTCTCTCCAAGTTGTGCTGGACCACAGCCGGTGACCATTTACTTGTGATAGTCTTTTCCTTCCATGCTAGATTGTCCTTGGTGAAAGGATCGCGTCCTCTTAGGATCTGGAATGGTCCATACCCAGTGCCAGTGGGTGTTATTCGGTAGGCCAACAACATGCTTCGTACTTCCTTTTCCCAATCCTTGCCCATTGCAATGGCAGCTTGTATGGAACCCATTATGGCACGGTTAAACCTTTCGGCTAGACCATTGCCGGCCGGGTGGTATATGGAGGTGTGTTTTGTCTTGATCCAGTTCTGGTCCATGTATTTGTACCACTTTTCTGAAGTGAATTGGGGCCCATCGTCGCTCAGGATGGAGCGGGGTATGCCTTCTCTGAGGAATGTGGCTGTTAGAAATCTGAGGACTCTCTCCGTGTCCATCTCCTCCTATATGTCAATTTCAGGCCACTTTGAGTACCGGTCGATGAGAACACACACATACTTTGGAGTCCCCTGTGCATCCAGTACTGGCCCTAGGATGTCTATAGACACTTCCTCCCAAGGATTTGCCGGGTTGTCGAATTTCCCAAGCGATGGTCTTAGTAGGGTTTGAGATGTATCTGCCCTCTGGCACTGGTCACACTCCCTTACATGCCTTTCAATCTGGATGTCCATTCCTGGCCACCAGTATATCTGTTTGGTTCTTGTCTTTGTCTTCACAATACCTAGGTGACCTTCATGTAGTACAGCTAGCAGGTGAGGTATCACCGTCATTTGGGGAACCACTTTGTTCCCTCTAAACAGGAAGGTCCCCTGTTCTCCGATGGACGACTCTTCCCTTACCTCATAGAATTTCCTGAGTGCTGCCCTGAGATATTTTCTGGCCAATCATGTAGCAGGAAGTCCTAAACGTCCTTGATGTCAGGATCCTGGTCGTAGGCCTGTTCCCATTCTTGGCCGCTTATCACTTTCTCCTGGTCTTCTGCAAAAGCCACCTGGACTTCGCCCTCGTCTGCGCTGGTCGGTGCCTCCTCCATCGCCGAGGCTCATCTGAGATAATCAGCTACTTTATTCCTTGTCCCCGGGATGTACTCCACATCATATCTGTAGTCTAACAGTTTCAGGGTCATCTTGGCGATGCGGGGTGTAGCGCTAGCGTGTCCACAGGACGTGAGTACTACTTTGACCAGTGGCTTATGGTCTGTCTTGAGCAGGAACCTTGTACCCCATAGGAACTGGTGAAATTTCCCCATGGCCCACACTGCTGCCAGCATTTCCTTTTCTATTACACTGTACTTCTGTTCTGTTGGTGATAGGGACCTGGACGCAAAGCTGAGTGTCGCCAATTCTCCGTTCTTCCTTTCCTGCATAAGGACTGCCCCCAGTCCTTTCTCACTTGCATCCGTGGTTAATATGGACTGCCCCTGTGGATCGTACCCTTGAAGCGGTACTGCTTTGCTGATATCTTCCTTGATCTTCTGGAAGTCTCCTTGCACCTCTTCTGTCCACGTAAACATTGCTTTGTCACATATGAGCTGCCTCAGGTGGTGCGTCTTGGTGGCAAAGTGCTGCACGAACTTACTGTAGTATTCAGCCTTACCCAAGAATGACCTCACATCCTCTTTGTTCTTGGGTGCTGGTGCTTCGCATATCGCCTTTACATTGGCTTGTTTGGGTGTAATGCCCTGTTCGCCTATCTCGTGACCTAGGTAGGTGACTGACGTCATTCCGAACCCGCACTTTTCCCATTCAGCGGTCAAGCCATTTCCTTCTTAGACCTACAGCACCTTCGCCAGCTTTTTGTCATGGTCTGATTGGTCTGTGCCCATCACCAAGATATCATCTTGGAAGTACTGTACTCCCTCTATGCCTCTGAACAGTCTGTGCAAACGGTTTTGGAACACAGCTGCTGCTGATGCTAGACCGAAGGGCATCCGGCGGAATTGATAGCATCCGAAGGGTGTTATAAAGGATGTCAGCTTCCGGCTCGTGGGGTGTAAGGCTATCTGGTGATAGGCCGAAGTGAGATCAATGGTGGAAAACCACTCTATCCCCTTTGTCTTTGTCAGCATTTCTTCTATTCGTGGGAACGGGAATTTTTCTATGATGATGCACTTGTTCAGTTCGCGTAAGTCCACACACAGACGGACCTTACCATTGGATTTCATTGCTACCACCAGCGGAGCTAGCCATTCTGAGCAGTTAATCGGTTCGATAATCCCATTGTTTTCCAGTCTTTGCAACTCTTGTTGTACTGCATCTCTGACCGCTATGGGCATATTCCTCACTTTGTGAGAAACCGGCGTGGCATTCTCCTTGAGGTCTATTCTGTATGTGAATTTCGTTAATTTGCCCACATTTCCTCCAAACACTGTGAGGAACTCTCTTTTCATCCTTTGAAAGTTCGGTTGCTGCTCCGTGCTGGTCATCAGTACTTGTGTGTCTCCTCTGGGGTTCAATTGTATGCCTAAGTCACCTTGATCCATCCACCCGAGGACAGAGGGACCCTTTTCTGCCACATACAGCTTGCACTCTGCACTACGATCTTTAAACTCGAACTTCAGGACTCGGTATCCGACCATAGGAATGGGTTCTCCTGTGAATGTGACCGGCCTTATGTCTGGGGGCATCAGGTGTGATCCTAAACTGGGTTTGAAGCTGCCACGCCATACTGTGCATTGTACGATGGTGTATGGGGAGCCTGAGTCCGCTACCATTTTGATCGGTACCCCTCCTATGACCATATCACAGTGTGGTTTCTTGGAGCACCTGCAATCAATGCCTAGCACGTGTTCTTCGACACACAGTACATTGTCTTCTTCATCTGGTCCTCCGTCTTCTTCGTCATCCTGGTCTTGCGTCACAAATTTCACTGTTGGTCTCTTCATCTTGCGGCGACACACCTTTTCAAAGTGTCCTACAATCCCACAATGCATGCATTTCGCTCGGAACGCAGGACAGTGTTTGTCATACGCTGCGTGGGATGGGCTTCTGCATCTATAGCATGTGTTTGTGCCTTCTTTATTCGGTCTTTTTTGCTGTCCGGGTCTTGTGGTCCATTTGTTTTGTGTCTTCCTTTCCACCGCCGTGGCTTTGCCTCTCTCCGGTGGTTCTGCCTCATCAACCTTGTTGACCATGGCCCTCAAGGTTGACTCTCTCTTCGCAGCGTCTGCGCATCTTTTGGAAAGTTCTGCTTTTTTCACCATAGCAATGACCTCCTTGAGAGTAGCGTCACCACTCACCCATGTCTTGGATTGCTGTATTTGTTGTGTGCATGACTATTTGGTCCTTTATAAACTCATCGTGCAGGGCGCCATATTTGCACGTGATAGCTAGTTTCCTCAATGCTGCTACATAGTCGTCTATATCGATTCTCCAGGCCCTTGTTTCCTTTGTTGGAAATTGTATCTGTCTATGGACATGCACACTGCTGGTCTATAGTGGTTGTTTAAGTCCTCTATCGCGTGCCGGAAAACGTCGTCATCCACGGCTTGTCTGGGAATTGGGGACTAGATTTTGGAAGACCCTGATTCCCTCTGGGCCTAGATTGTGCAGCAATATCCTCTTCCTCCTCTTGCTGGGAAAGGCTTCCCTGCCTTCATCTTCCAGAGCTTCTAAGTAGTTCATAAAGTATTCCCTCCAATCCTCCCACTTCATCAAGGGTTCTCCTGGTTTGGGTAGAAAAGGAATTGGAGTCGTGAGTGAGGACGCTTGCACACTCATTTCGGCACATCTTTCCGGTGCCACCGCTTCTCCCCTGGGACTGCCTGGCGTGCTTGCACTTCTGCTGTGCGTTCGGTCTGGTTGGGGCCCCAAGGCTCCCTCCTCTTTGTGCTGCGCTTGTTCAGCCAGGGCCCTGGATCGCTGATAGGCACTATGTAGGTTCTCTGCGCGCCTGGTGGGACGTTAATTTTCTCGGCTTCACTACTTTCCCACTTTATATTTGTTATCTCACAGTGTGAGTGCTTCCCTGAAGGGTGCGCTTTTGGGGTGCCTGGTCGTGCAAGGTTCGTCTATTGTACCCCAGAGGGGTCTGTGTCAGCTCGGACAGGGTCGGGGCTGTCCTCCTACCTCTTAGTCCTTGGAGGTATTCCTGCCCCCTTTCACCTTTGTTGCTGGTGATCTGGCCCTTGCTCTGGGTGTATGCCTGTGGACTTCCTCTGCCACGCTCTCTTGATGGATGTCCTGCCCCTCGAGTCACTGCTCCTCGTGGTGTCTCCCCCTATTTTTTATTTTTTTTTTCCTTTTGGTGGGTTCCAGTGTCCTGTGTTTTTTCAGAGCCCAGCCTCGTCGCCACTGTAAAGATGCGAGGGCATTAAATGAAGGGCACCAGGCATATCTTTATTACATATCAAGAGAGCACTAGGAATAGCTCCGTGGTGCTCGACAATCGGCCGATTCTGCCCCTGAAAATGGCCGCCGTGTCCTACGTCATCGCGTAGGTACGCGACGACTAGAGCGCGACTCTACAATAATGTTAGCAAATTAGATAATAACCGCTACTTTTAAAATCAGTAGGCACTAAAGATGAAATTCAACTGAAAGAGTTGACAACTCCAGGTAGAAATAATCTAGTGTCGAATTCCAAACAGCATAAGATTATCTCCAGGGAGACGCAAGCAAACAAGAGCTAAGCTGTGCTTTTGTAAATGTCATGAACAGCAACTCTTAATTCACAAGCGCTTCAATATCCGTGATGAAAATAATACTGTGCGCGTTGACAAGTTCAAGTTAGGGACAAGCCCGCGTCGAATGTAACCCAAGAAGTGGTTATGGTAAATAAGCGGCGAAAGCTCCCAGTCCCCAATAAATAAAGAAAATGCACAGTACCGGTATGATAATGTTGAGGCTGTTAGGTCTTCTTACATCCTTCTAGCTGCCGACTACGCCAATGTGGAATCTTCACTTTAAATAGTAAACATGCAGCTTGAGACTTCAGTGAAGATTAAATTCAGGTTTATTGATAAGATTAAATGAAGACCCATCCAATGCCACATCCAGTACATGTAACGATCTCCAACCTTTGAATTACACCATTCTCTCAAAGGCAACTTGGAATATAGAACAGTCACAGTGGTAACCACAATACAGCAATTATATGATATCAGAGTAAATACAGATACCACAAAAACCTTCTTCTACCTTCTACACTCATACCTATTGAGTCTTTGTTGCCTATTTTATTAGTGGTTGCCTTAATTTCTTCGCAGTCTAATGGACATGCTTTGGCTACTTCGCTACTTTGCAGTTCTTCACCCTCATCATTTAATCCTGTTTTTTGCTGTTTTACACATTCAAATGGCTTCTTTGCCTCTCTCACTACTGGGACTCCTTCTGCCTGCTTAGCTACATCACTTCTTGGCATTGCATTACCCAAGGTTTATGGAACAGTGGTTAAAATAGACGCTACATGATCAGTCCCTCCCAGTGATTTCGCCATTAGTGCAAGTATGGGAGTCAGAACTCTATGTAGTGCTCTTAGGCTTCTTGTATAATACCTTGTTATAGATTGTAAGTTATTGGTTTATTTTAGCCATATGGTTATAAGCTGGTAAACAGAATCATCTAATTGCAACCGCTGGCTGCTGGTTTTGCTGTGTCCTAAGGGGCACTTCACCCATTCATCAGGGTGAGTGTGCTCTAGTAGTTCAACAGTGATTCCTGCCTCTGTTCTTGACCTCTCTTTGCTTTGATCAGAACTAACAGGTAAATCTAGGAGAGTATTGTCATAACCAATTGGACAGCTAGCTTGAGGGAGCATGTATTTGAGTAAATCTTGCAGTAAAGCATCCTCCTTATCTCCCACCAGTCCATTCCCCATGTCACTAACCCTCAAGCGATCTGTTTACATCGCTGGCTTCGCATACGATCTCCCAGGCCTGCATAGATAGGTCATCAGCACACCTTGCCTTGCTCCACATCCGATCCTTGACCCATCATTTGTTTCCTGCTCTTGTGGTTTATTTGAAATGTTCTGCCTTGATTTAGTTGGTAGTTTGTACTCCAATGATTTACTATGCCCAGCAACCTCTTCAACTCCTATACTGTGGATTAGCTCACTGTTAGTTTCAGTTAACATGATTTGTGCAGATTGATTCCCACCCACATTAGCCCTTTGGAAGAAAAAAGTGTTGGTGTTGGGTGAGCTTTGTATCAGACATCTCAGCATGTTTCGACAACTGGTTTGCTGGTGCCATTGTAAGTCTTTGAGTAACTCCTAACTTCTTTGGGTGGGATTTAGTTAAGCAATTATACGGCGAGGGCCTACGCACTATCTGCCTTGCACCCTGCTGTCCCTTTCTAGCTGGCATTGTGCTCATCCTATGTCTGACAATTGGCAATGAATTAATTGAGAAGAGATTAATAAGCAATTGAGCAGTAAGGAATAAGCAGCAGCAATGAATGATGAGCAATGGTCAGTCCAAGATTTAATTGGCTAGATGTCTCTGCCCTGTGTCTTTGTCTGCTTCCTTATCTATAGCCTTCCATTCACAGCATTGTCTCCTACTTCAGGGCTTCGGAAATGGCTGGCTGTCGTAAGGTAGACTGGTGCCACCCACCAGCCATAATACTGTTCTTTCACCGTTGCCACTATCGCCTCACACCGCTGCCATAGGATCCCTCTGCTCTGACCTATTACAAGTCCCAAATTACCAAATAGGCAAAGAAGCCACCAGCCTATGGGCCCCACTCATTTTAGGGGCCCTGCCACAACTGTTGGTGTTGGTAAAACTAAAAACTTATTTGAAGATAATTTACAGAGGGAGAGGGGCGGGCAAATTTCTACTTCCTAGGGGCCTCCAGAGGGTTGAATCCGGCACTGCCTAATCCCCTAGCGGTCTCCTCCTTACCACTCGACTGTGCGAATGGCTGATGGGTCCTTGGAGGTGGGCTCAGCATGGTACTCACTCCAGTGACGAGCAGTGATAGGCAGTGGTGGGTCAGGTACAAGCATAAGCCTCAAACTCCCTGGCTCCATCCCTTTAAATCTGTAGATGTGGAACCCTTCGGGCCTCCTGATCCAGCAAACCAGCCTCCAACAGATGCCAGAACCACCAAAAGGTGAAGAAGAACAAACAAAAAGGCCAATGCGACCAGCTATCATGGGCTGGGCAACCAGGAACAACCAATAACGCTAATATTACCCAGTCTGGCCAAGGCTGCAGTGCAGGGATGGAGCAAGGACGTAAGGAAGCAGAATTTCAGCAGCAGAGTATCAACCTTCTGGCCACCTTGTGGAAGTCTTCACTGGATGCCCTAAACGCTGATATACTCGACTATTGCAAGGTGTCGAAAACGGCTGCTGCCGTAGGTTTGCAGGGAAATCAATACAAATCAGAGGCCCCGACCAGACTAATCGCTGCACAAGTTGTGCACATCGAAGGGCCTCCCAGAATATAAACAAGCCCTCAGGAAGGCGCTTAAGACAAAAAAGAAATGGGGCACACTGTCAGATGCAAGTTGCCTAGCCGTTCTGAGGACAGCCCATAGGAAGAAAGTATAGGAGTGCAAGAGAAAGCTGATTGAAGTGAAATGGCAAATGGCTAGCAGCTAATGAAGAAGTCATGACCAGACTTCAGGTGGTCCAGAACACGGCTGCCCGTCTGGTCTTGAATGTTCCCCCTCGCACACCGTCAAGGCCCCTCCTGACTAAGCTTCATTGGCTGCCCATTAGACAACGGACAAAATTCAAGGTATGTTGTGTCATTCATAAATCCTTGAATGGCATGGGACCTGCATATCTGGCAAACAAATTTGTTCCCTATAAACCCTCCCGCTCTCTTAGATCCAGCGAACAAGGTCTTCTACAGGTTCCTAGAGCCAGGAAGGCAAGACAGGGCAGCAAAGCACTCTCAATTGCTGGCCCGTCCCTATGGAACAGTCTCCCTAACACTCTTAGGCTATGCAAGGACTACTTCCCTTTCAGAAAAATGTTAAAAACATTCCTATTCAGCACCTAGGCAGCTAACGTAACTCTGACTGTACTGGGGCAGAAGTCAAAGCGCGGAGATACTCCTCCGGGAGTCGATGCCAGCGCGATACAAGCCCGAAATAAATAAAATAAAATAAATAGTGTTATCCCTGATTAAAGACAAAAATCACTCAAAATTATGGAGATACATCACCAGCTGGACACACAAAGTCCAACAAAAGTGAATGGTGAATCAGGAAATGTGTGGGAACATATGTGAAATGATTGGACACAAAAGATCCCACAGACAATTATAGAAGGAGAGATAATGATGAATATCATGGCAATGAAAAACGATGGAGCTCCGGAGCCCAACGGCAAACCTGCTACGATTTTTAAACTAGCTCCGACTTTCTTAACCCCGATCCTGACCCTCTTATTCAACTATGCGTTTGTGACAGCAACAATGCCGCAATCATGGAAAGGATCAATCTTGTTCTCCATCCACCAGAAAGGCTACTACTCAAATCCAGCAAAGTACAGGCTCATCGCCCTGTAAGACTTAGAAGCCAAGGACTTGGCCGAATGCTACTGAAGGAGCTGGAGGCATGGGCCAACAAAGAAAGAATAATCTCACTCCACCAGTCAGGATTGAGGTCAAACAGCTCAACTATGGATAACATCATTGCAGTGGCCCACCAATCCAAACAAACTGTCAAACACAAGCACCTGCCCTTATTTTGTTGTTTTATAGACTACAGCACGGCCTTTGACAGGGTAGATCGAGGCAGGCATTGGGGAAAACTAACAGCCTGGGGGTTCCCCACCCAGCTCTTTAAAGCAATTATATCTCTTTACAAGGGGACTTGGGTTTGGGACATAACAAGCCCTACAGTATTTACATCAAGAGTCGAAGCCAACAATGGGCTTAAGCAGGACTATGTTTTGGCTCCCCTGTTGTTCAATCTTTACACCACGGATTTGGGGAACACCTTAAAGGAAAGCCAGCTTAGTGGCCCCCAGATTGGGCTTGGTGAGGCTTTCAACCCTCCAGTATGAAGACAACACGGTAGTAATAGATTATACCAAGGTGGGGCTCCCTAGAACCTAAATGAACTGCACAAGTACAACAAGGAAAACTGTGTGCTAGTCAATCAGAGCAAAACTAAAATAGTTCTAATTAGAAAATACCCTCATTAAAAACAAGCAACCTGGCTATTGGAAATCCATCAAATAGAGACAAGACCTGCCTATGACTACCTTGGGGTCTGGATCTCGGAGAAGGTGCCCGTGGCTACATACATAAAACATCTGAGCGCACACTTCAACCGAGTCATTTTCGCATTGAGGCGTTTAAGCCAAAGCTTGACTAGTCCAACAGTGGAGCGCATGATGACAGTTCTCAAGGCTAAACTAATCCCGGCCACTAACTATGGCCATCTGGCATTTCCGGGGGCATTGGATGTAATAATAGGGATGGCCTAGACAAATGCCTACAAAGTAGTGATGCAAGTGCCAAGACACGACAGAAAAGCCAGGCAACTATTGGAATTTTGCCTTAATATACCCAATCTGGCATTACAGGCGGATCTAATCAAGTATTACATCAGGGTCCACAAGACCTCGGAAAACACCCTTAAACACCAACTGGGTTCAATCATCCTGGAAGTGGATTCTCCTTGGCATACGAAGTTGAGCCGAACACTTGGGAACCTGAAGATAGAAGTAGAAAGCCTGTCTTTGCTTGGGATTCCAATAACTGCATGGACAAACACAGTGAAGAGGCAGGTTTGGGGCATTTCTCCAGTACAACCATGATAAAGTGGTACTGGACTTCTCTTACATCTCGGGGAAAGCTCAACTCTACATACAAGAGGCGCTCCCAGTTCAGGCACGTAGAAACATTCTGCTCATGCCCTTAGGGCATGTATGTCTGTAAAATGTGCACCCATAAACAATTGAGGGGTGCAACAAGGTGTCAAAGTGACACCCTGCCACCCTTCAATGTTTTCCCCATATTACCGAATCGGTATTTACAGATTCAGTAATTGACATTCATTCCAATGAATGGCAATTACCGAATCGGTAAATACCGATTCGGTAAATACTGAATCTTAACGATTCGGTAATTTTTACAGATTTTTTAGCTACATAGCATTTACCGATTCGTAAATACAGAATCGGTAAAATTCGGAATTTACGAATCGGTAAATACTATTTACCTACATGAGGCCCCTAGGGCCAGATGTAGGTAGGTCGTTACCGACCGGTAAAAGCCTTTTCCTATGTAGGAGGCTTTTTTACCGATTCGGTAAATAACGAATCGGTATTTACCGAATCATCATTTACCGATTTGGTATTTACCAAATCGGTAAATGAGATGTAGGAAGCACTGGGCTTTAAGAATTCGTTATTTACTATTAGTTGGTGGTAAATAAGGAATTCCTATGTAAATGCATAAATGTGCGTTTACACCTGTGCCATGTGACAGACATACAAGCCCTCAGGGCATGTATGTATGCCACAAGTGCACACCAGCACAAATCAGGGGTGCAGCAGGGTGTCAAAGTGACACCCTGTCACCCTTGACTTTTTCCCCATTTTAACGAATCGGTATTTACCGATTCGGTAATTGACATTCATTCCTATGGGCCTCCAGGCCCATAGGAATGAATGGCAAATACCGAATCGGTAATTACCGATTTGGTAAATACCGAATCTTACCGATTCGGTATTTTTTACCGAATTATTATCTACAATGCAATTACCGATTCAAAAATACCGATCGGTAAAATTCGGTATTTTCGAATCGGTAATTTACAATTACCTACATCTAGCCCTAAGTGAATAAAATCCTGCGTTGGTGCTCCACAGAGACAACAAGATTTTGGGCCCTGCTCACTTCTTCAGATTCGAATTACCAAATTTAAATTAGGTTAATTTTTGAATAGTTCGACTTATAATCATGGCTTGGTTTTTGCAGCGTTTATTTCCAACAAATTCTTCCTGGCGAAGTTGCCTAGCTCATCTATTGCTCTTTGGAGGCCGATTCTTGTATGGCTTGCCAAGACTGTCATTCACATACGCTAAATGAGTAATCTGCAAAGTTCCCAAACTATGAGGATGCAAGTTGATTTTATCAAGTCTTGGTGACAAATCTGCCATGAATAGATTAAATAAATGAGGTGCTAGGACGCACCCTCGCTTGAGTCCTTCCTTCGTACAGATTTTTCTTGAGAGCCTTGTCCCATCAGCTATTTTTACCTGCATCCATGTATCCGAGTATAATTCCATGCTCGGTTTTAATATTCTATCTGGCAGACACCACTGCTTTAGCTTGTGCCATAAAATGCCTCTACTGACTCAATCGAAGGCAGCTTTTAAATCAACGAAGCATATGCCGTCGTAAACTTTTTTCTGCCATCAGACCTAGCGATAATATGTTCGTAATGGTACCAGAGCCACGTCGGAATCTAGACTGGTTAATGGGGATGATTTGATCGCTATTAGATCAGCTAATTAGATCTGCCAAGGTTAGTGAGGCATAGTACTTCGCTTCGGCATCGATTAGCACAATTAAACGATAATTTTCTGGGTCAGTTCGCTCCCCTCCCTTGAATACTGGATTTATTATTGAGCCTCTCCAACTGTCTGGCAGGCAATTTAAAGTGCTCACTTCGTGAAACAGGTGAGACCGCGGTACAGCCCAGAAATTGGGATCTTGTTTATATATTGCTTGCGGTATACCATTCGGGCCAGGGGCACAGTTAAGTCTGCCCTTGGCTATAACTTTTGCAATTTCATCTTGGTGAGTAAATGATTTGTACTTCCAGAATCTTTAGGGCTATTAATTAAGATATTTGATGTATCCTCTTTTTTGATTATGCCTTCGACCTCATTTGTATGTACTTGTACTGCATGGATAGTTGAACTTGACTGTACAGAAGCAGTTCTTTCTTTTGCATATTCAGTAAATGGAAATACCTGCAAGGTGCTCACTCTATCAGATGTTATTGAGAAAGTGGCAGTTAAATGATCTACCCAGTCTTGTTCCATTACGCATGTCAAATTGATTGATTTTGATGTTCTTGGTAGGGAATTTACTTGTTCCCAAGAGGCTTTGGGGTTGGTCCTTCTAGCGGTATATAAAAGTGTCGCCCAAAAATTGTCCTGCTGTGATTTATTGTCCTCCCAGACTTGTGTTTTGTATTGTTTTCTGAGATGATGTATTTGCTCCTGTTTCAATTTTGATACTTTGCTACCCCTTGTTGATCTTATGACAGCGCGTAGACGTTTTCTTAGGTTTTTTGCAGTCAGACTCAGAAATCTTCGTGGATTGTGCATCTTATTTCGATATGATTTTATTGTTTTAGCCTCCTTGGAGAGTTTTGTTAGAAAGGCAACCCAGGTTTCCATCATCCTACTGTTTGATGAGTCTTGGGACGTCCACTGCTCCTTTGCTCTTTCAGCAATTTGGGGAAGTGTATTACTAGACCATCTAAGTCTTTTCAGGTTTATCGTTGATATAATTACAAGCTCTGGTACAACTTCCAAATGCCTTGGACATGAATTTAGCAATTCAAGATGTTGACTGGAGTGATCGCTATCCGTGGAATATGTTATTAAAAACGTTTTTACTTGTTCGAGGAGTGGTAGTGTGACAATTGTGTAATCCAGAATGGAGCTATCTTTATGGCCATGATAAGTGCTGATTGGCGGGTGGTCCTGAGCCACTCTGCTGTTTAATACTCGCAGCCCCAAATACTCTAAGTCAATTACTAATTGTTGCCCCATTCGATCTATCCGTGGGGACATAGTGTGCACTTGATTTTGTGCTGCCCATATTGCATTAGCTGCACTTAAAAGGTCATCTTTCTCAGGAGTATAAATCAGATTTGAATTAAAATCCCCTGTTAGTATTATTTCCCATGCAGGATGTTCAAACCGGAACTCTGATATGGTGGTGATTAAGGTTTTAAATAGTTCTTTTTTAATTTTTTGCTTTGGATGCGCGTAGAGATTGATGAGAATGATTGTTACAGCTTTTTTGTTTTAAATTTTTATAATTTGAATATCTGGTGTAGTTATTGGCAGTTGGGTGGATGTAATATTTAAAGTTGTTGAAATATAAAACGCTAAGCCGCCTTTTGGTCTCCCAAATCGTGGGGTCCTTTTGGCCTTTACGTGATGGAGAATAAGCCCTGGGATCTGAACTGGGTCTATCAGCCATGTTTCCTGGAGTGCTACTATTTCGTAGTTTTTCCAGTACTCAGGTGGTACATTATCCTGTAAATCACGCTTTGCTCCTACTATATTCTATGAGAGAAAATGTATTGACCTATGATCATCTCTGCTGCTCATCCCCCTATGTCATTCTCTTCGTTGCACAGGAGGGGGCCCTCAGTTTCGTCTTTACCTCTTGCGCCCTGATTACCCTCACAGTTGATGGTGTCAGACAGTTACTATTTTTTCAAGCTTTCCGTGTTTAACTAAAAGAGCCATGAACTCATATATTTTAACAAAGAGACATCAGAGTTCGAGGGAGGGCGGGGGCAGGGGTAGCGGCGCAGATTTTTTTACTGTAAAGATTTTAAATAATTCAATGGTTAATAAATTACTTACTGTCTTACACTCTGATACCATTTCACCATGACAAAAACAGTGGTAGTACCAGTAGGGCGCTGCAGGGAGTTGCAAGGGCTTCAATGGCCCTCAGCGATCCCAGTGCAGTCTCAGAGCAAATCTGCGCTCTGCGGCAGAAGCTAATACTGGCCCCGCAACGTTGTTGCCTACCGGATTCTCATCCCGTGATCCTCCCACCTTCTTTTCTCAGCCGGAGAGGTAACTCCAGAGACAGAGGGTCGGGGGAGAGCTTCGTAGCCAGGTCAGTGTGTCTCGAGTAGGCAGGCTCCTCCATGTGCTCAAGCAGCACTGGCCAAACGCAAGCCGCCTCCGATTACCACGGGGAGCTGCCAGTGGCACAGCCATTCCATCCTATAGCCTTCATGTTTTCCAGCCTCTCAAGCCTCGGTGCCCAGCTGCTTCAACTTTTTCAGTCTCTCAAGCCTCGGTGCCCCACTGCTTCAAGTTTTTCGACCCCTCAAGCCTCAGTGCCCCGCTGCTTCAAGTTATTTGGCCTCACAAGCCTCAGTACCCTGCTGCTTCAAGTTTTTCGGCCTCTCAAGCTTCGGTGCCCCGCTGCTTCAAGTTGTTCAGCCTCGGTGCCCCACTGCTTCTAGTTTTTGGGCCTCTCAAGCCTCGGTTTTCCACTGCTCAAACTTTTCAGCCTCGCAAGCCGTGGCGCCCCTCTGCTTAAGTTTTTCAGCCTCGGTGCCCCACTGCTTCAAGTTTTTGGGCCTCTCAAGCCTCGGTGGCCCGCTGCTTCAAGTTCTTCGGCCTCTCATGCCTCGGTTTTTCGCTGCTTCAAACTTTTCAGCCTCCCAAGCCTTGGCGCCCCACTGCTTCAAGTTTTTTAGCCTCTCAAGCCTTTGTGTCTCGCTGCTTCAAGTTCTTCGGCCTCTCAAGCCTTGGCGCCCCACTGCTTCAAGTTTTTCAGCCTCTCAAGCCTTTGTGTCTCGCTGCTTCAAGTTGTTCGGCCTCTCAAGCCTCGGTGCCCCGCTGCTTCAAGTTTTTCTGCCTCTCAAGTGTCGGTGCCCCGCTGCTTCAAGTTTTTCGGCCTCTCAAGTCTTGGTGCCCTGCTGCTTCAAGTTGTTTGGCCTCTCAAGCTTCGGTGCCCTGCTGCTTCAAGCTTTTCGACCTCTCAAGCTTTGGCGCCCCGCTGCTTCAAGTTTTTCGGCCTCTCAAGTTTTGGTGCCTCGCTACCTGGTGCCCCTTAAGTTTTTGCCCTGCTTCGTGCTAGGATGGCACGTAGTCTAGTAGACGATGATGATATGACAACAATTAGCAATTGAGAATTGTTTGGCTCAAAAGGGCTGTCATCATGATAGGCCGGATTGGTACTATAGTAATCAATGGCACACAGAGTGAAACTATAAATATGATTGTTCAGAACTGGTCAAATGAATCTCTTTGAAATTGATAGATGTGCACCTGATTAGTGTTTGATGTTAAAGTTTTATCGCACACAAAAGGAATCCTTTGCATGCCAAATTAATGAAAAAGGGTTAATAAATGAAACTTTTATGCGGATGCGGTTGAAGAGGGGCTTCTACAATGTTTGAATCTTTAGTTGTAGAAAAATAGGTGCAGGGCCCAATGATTTTCCAGCACTGTTTAATGAAAGGGTTGACGAATACCAAAAACCAGTTTTGATACCACTCATGCCTTTCTCCTCCCTTAACTACTCTTTCTCTTACTACTTAAAGTTATGTTCCATCAATTTTTTCTCCCTTTATAACTATCTTTCTTTTCCTCCACCTTTCTCTCTTTTCCGTTTTTTCTCTGTTGCTCACAATCAAAACCTGATGATGCACAAAGAGTTGTGTTCGCCAAAAATGAGAAAAATAAGTGCAGATACCTTGGACCTACTGCCACCTGCACAAGGTAAGCAGTGACTATGCATAGACCAGAGGGTGGAATTAATTGAATTCTACCATGACAGTCATGTGCAACTTGGCCTCATGTGGCACCTTATTCAAATTCAGCACGTTGGATTATCTTTTCCAATCTTGCTATTGTATAGTTAGAAAATGCAGCATAAAATTAATTAAAAAAAGAATGCACTTACCTAGAGATTAGCTGTGCACTCATCCCGAGGCAACACTTCACATCCACCCAGCCTATTAAATAATCCAATTTTACCATTTTCAGATACACAAATGCAGAATCTGAGAAGGTTGTGAGAAAGGACATAAAAGGTGAAGGAAATACCACTAATTTGAGTTTATTAAAGGAAAATGAACCACGGTTACTACTAGTATATTCCTAATATACTCCAACAAAGAAATTGAAACCCAGCTTCACGACAGAACACTCTCATTAATGAAGACAGACTCTTCAGGGTTCCTGACAGATAGCCCATTCTTGAAAAAAAAGACTCTTTGGCAGCTTCTAGAGTATTCGGTAACCTCTTTTATCAGGATCTCATTTTCTAAGAACTCTCTAAAACTATTTCGCAATCAGTACATTTTGGCACCCCCAAGGTCCTTTCTCAGAAGCTATCTCACCTTTATGGCACAGCCATCTTCATCATGGGACTCACTCGCACACCCCCATTTTGAAATATCATTACATTTTTGCATTGGAGTGGCTTGATCCCTGGTCCACTGTACTCGCTTAAACACGTGTGTGACACAGACCTCCTACTTCCTGGTGTAAGAACTGCAGCACCATATCTTAATTATAGGAATTTATACCACTGGGTCCTAGAGTCTCACTGAATGAATTCAGTATATCTTAGAGAGTCCTCATCTTGGTTAGGACCATCCTCTCACTCTGCACGTTGCCCCGCCATTCAAGAACAGCAACAAAGGCACTTAACACAGAGGTAAGTTTCCCCACAGTCCTGCACCCGATTCTTTGCTCCCTGTTCCTGGAATCAAAAAATCCCTGCTCCGGCAATGTGCTGACCAGTCCCCATCTATGGGTCCTGGGTGCCTACTGCTCAGAGACCTGAGTGTTGTCATTTTGGGTCCTATGGTTGCATCCAGGGAAATTACACTCTCCTCCCAGCTTTTCCTCTCCCTTCAGCCTTGAGCATCATCTTCAAATGTGCAGTTGCAGTGCAAAATCAATTCTTATCTCAAGATCAGTGCTGTAAGAGAAAACTCTTTGTCTTCTGCTGTTTTTAGGTCTCGGCTAAGCGCGCGGAAGCGCGTTCTCGCCGAGAACCTATTGTTGCCGTGTCTCCTTTCCAGGAGACAATCCTGGCCGCGCGCATCGCCTTGGAGGCGATTTGAAACGCGCACGCGAACGCGCTCGCTGTGGGCAGCTGCTGTCGCGCATTCTCTCAGACACACACACAAGCGCCCATGCACGCACGCACATACAGCCCCCCCACACATACACACGCGCACACACACTCACACACGAGTGCTCACCCCCCCTCCCACCCCGTCGCACACAGACACACATACAAGGTCACCAAGACCCCCCCAGCCCTTTTTAACTTACCGGGCCAATCTCGGGGGAGTCCGCCGCTGCAGCTCTTGCCAGCTCCTTTCACGGGGCTCCCTCTTGGTCAAGGGAGCCCCTCAACACTCGCGTAACCTCCTGCTGGCGGCCCCGGGGCTCTCCACCGCTCACAGGAGCCCCAGGCCGCGATACGCATTTACTCGCCTGCCTCCTCTTCCGGTCCGGACGCGGCCCCGCCCCCGTCACAGGCGACATTGCCTGACTTCCGGTGCGTGCGTAGATTACCATCTTAGAATCGGACTGCTACAAAATAGCTTCTTTATTTTGGGGAAGTTTTATACAGCGCGAACTTGGCCCGAAGGCATCAGGGCGCTTTACACGAGCATCAGTTGCATTACCGAGGGACTCATTAATTGCAAGTTTAGTACGGGGAGGATTAAGCGATTTGCTCAGAATCAGAGTATGATGAACGTCGCCGCCGAGACTCGAACCACTTCCCCAGCGTCCAAGTCAACAGGTCTAGCAGTTAAGCCATATCCTCAGTTTGTGACCTCCTCCTTGAAATCAGCTTCATATGGGGACAGGTAGCCGAGTGTGGGCTGCAGACAACCGACCGAGAAGGTGGGTTAGCCATGGGTAAAGCACTCCAGCCTGGCCTCCCAAACACCACATCATGGGCCCAAAGTTTAAAGGTCTCACATAGAAAAAACAATGCCATTTATTTAGGGAAAAAAATACAAAAATTATGAGCAATGCCAATAGCTCTACCTATAATATTGCTGAGACCATTGCATTGTAAATGCTTGTTGAAGACTTCTGTTTGAGTCATGCCCTGGAGAGGATGAGAGGCACATCCAACTTGTTGGCTGTATCACATCAGGAGACTGGGTTTTTCTTTGGAGAAATTTTCTGCTTCTGTGGATTGCTGTAGAAAATGGCTGGAGTTCCTGAAGATAACCTTGACTTTGAGTAGACTTCTGAGGATGTGCCAACATTATTGTGGGGTCTATTCAGAATATGTTCTCCTTTAGGGCACACATCCATTTTGGTTTGCCACATCTTCACTGTAAATCTTTCCTACCATGTTTGTCAGTCAGTTTACATCCTTTATTTTAGGGCATTGGTTTATCAGAGAACACCGCCTAAACTAGCGGGGAGCCATGGTTGCTTCACTTTACATTTTGTGGGGTTTTTGTGACGCCCAGAACTAAAGATAGACGTCCGTGTTCCAAAGCAAGACTAGAATTTGCCCAGATAGAGTTTCCAGAAAGAATTGCCCCGTCGGAGATTAGTTGCGTGTTCCATGGCCCGACGATCTTGCCCCCTTATCTATTAAGGGGCTCCTTCCATTGCCCACATTTCGGGCAATCAGCCTGTAATCCGAGGATGCAACATGAAAGCCAAGATAGCGTCTACGGCAAAGGCTGAAACGCGTCGACCATACATAAAAAGTAGCCCTCATCCATCTGAATACACTGTGTTAAAAATTGTTGGACAGCACCAGTGTATAGTGACATAGGGCGTAAAGGTATATTCCCGAAAGGTGTTGACATTAGGGTTATCTTATACGGGAACTGCAAACTTTTTATGGTTTTGTTCTCTAAAATTTATTTTTGCAGTACCATTAGTATTCAGACCCGAGGATTCTGTGTTGTCTTTTGACATATGATTGTTGATTTGTGTGTATATGTGTATATATATTTGTGTATGTTATTGTAAATATATATGTATTGTTTATACGTTGAAAAAACAATAGAGATAAAAAATTGGATGTATAAAGATTTCCATCGAATCCACAACCTGGTGTGAGTGTGGTTTTAAAATTAAATAGTTGGTTGCTTTGAGACGGATTTCTCATCAGTGGACTAATTTAAGTTTCCATTGAGGTTATTGTGAAAGATTGGTGTATCCATTTCACTGCATTACCTTTACTTTGCTTATGTCAAGTCTTTTTTGCCCAGATGCAGTTGGAGTATTAGGGCTTCCCCCTCGTTTTGATAAATCACTTTACATTTGTGACACTTGATTTCTTACTAGTAAAATGCTGCATGGTTCCAGGATAAACCTTATAAGGTAGAGTCAAAGACGAACAGCTGACCTGCCAATTGAAGTCTGTAAGAGTTTATCAACAAAAGAACGAGTATTCGTTTTGGGTCACAGAGTCAAGTGGGGAGAATTTACATTTCAATGTGGAGCCTAGGCTGAGACCATGCGCACAAGTTAAATGTCATGCAATAGTAACAATATTATAAAAATATTTGGGCTGAACACGCTAGTCTTTGTTTTCTTATTACGGGAAACATCCATTACAGCGCAGTCATTACAATGACCTACCTTTACAACGCAAATGTTACAACGCAACTGCCTTTTCATCACATGTCATCACAACGCATGCCAATACAATGCAAGTCACTACAACGCATGCCATTACAACGCATACCATTATAACACATGCCATTCCAACGCATTATAGGGTGAGTAATGGAGATTTTTTAAGTTTTAGGGTGGGTATGGGTTTGGGGTACTTGGAAATAGTATTTTTTACCCCTACACTATCCAACACTTTCCCTACTGTTGCACTCACTGGAGTGGGAATAGGAATTTTTACCCCTATACTATCCAACACTTACCCTACTGTTGCACCCACTGGAGTGGGAATAATAATTTTTACCCCTACACTATCCAACACTTACCGTACTGTTTCCCTAAAAGTATGATTGTAATGGTATGCTTTGTAAAGGAATGCGTTGTAATAGTATATTTTAAAATGCGTTGTAATGGCATTTGTTGTAAAATCATGTGATATAATGGTAGTTGCGATGTAAAGACTGCATTGTAAAAGCATGCATTGTAATTGCTTGCATTGTAAAGTCATATATTCCTTGCTACCGGAGCCAATAGGTGGAAAGAACTCACCATCAGAGAAGGGCACTTCTTGGTGCTAACATTAGCGTGAGCAGGAGAACATTGCTGAAGCAAGCTATGGTTACGCTAATGCAATAATTTCTATTCCACTGGGCTGAAAAAAACAATTTCATGCTAGTAAATCATTGTAGTTTCCAGGTTGGACAGGAAAATGGTACCAAGTGTTGTATGCTAGTATATGTGTATGTAGATTGCTGAAAATAGGTGGGCAGTTTTTTGTTTTGTGAATTTCCATGCCAAGTTTGATTCATGTAGAATAAAGTGGCTATGGTAGCCTATAGAACTCATTAACTCCATTGGTGCTTCGTCATGAGGCACGGTGGTCCTGTGCTCATGATGAGCTGAGTTCGTCATGAGCCGCGCACCGCTCGCACAGGGGGCTAATTCCCCCGCTGTGCTGAACGTTCTTAAAAACGGGCGTGGTCATGATGAGCTGAGCTCGTCATGAGCACAGCACCACCGTGCTGAGGGACGAGCTGAGCTCGTCACGAGCACCTGAGCATTGTGCGCGCCCCACTCCCTAACCCCCAGCACAGCTGGGGAATTACCCCCACTGCAAAGGGGTTAATTACATTCAATGCACACATATGGGTTGGTAAGCAACTGAGTAGAGGTGTTCATTGATGTTAGAGAATGCCAAAAGAAAATGGTTCATAAAAATGATGTTAATTTGGCCATCACTGATCAGGATCAGTCTCATTATGGAAGAGCATGTCAGTTTTTGGGGTGGAAATGGTAAATTGCACTATGAGCATCTGTGTTAGAATCCATTGGAACCACTGCTGCTAACCAAACCAACCAAAAGATACCATGGACAATGCATAGAACCCAATCATGCCCACAAAGTCGGAGAAAAAGACATTGTGGTAGTTCCGGGAGCAGGGAAAGAAGGAAGGTCCTAGGAACATTAACATTAAAAAAAGGGTTTAAGAAATGCAGTCAGATTGCTCAACCGAAACTAGGTCTTTGAAATGGTATAACTAGCTCTACCCCTCACAGAGAGAAAACCTATAACATACCATATCCTCCCATAATGGGGATAGACAAAGTAGCGATAAGGCACTCAGACGAAAAGGAAATTAAGGGTGGATTTAAGGTGGTACATAAGAAGCAGCAGAAAGAGGATAGGGAGTAGGAGTCAGAAGGAGAAACTGTCACCTGCTTATCTTTGGCCATGGGCAAGCAACATTCGCTGGAGGTCTTTACGGGATTAAATCTACCAGAGGCAGAAGGAAGTGGAGAGAAAAAGAGAAGAGGAAAGGATGTAACCTGTTTACCTTTTGACGGTCCCAGGAGGTCACTTGAGTGAATCTACTGCGAAAACCAAAGAGGATAAGCAGGGCATTCTTGTTGTGCATGATTAACCACTGCCTATTTAAAGTCCCATGAGTTAAATCTAAAGTAACACTAGAGGAGAAGTGAAAGAAAAGCCCAAAGCCAATCTTAACACCTTAGAAGATGGACTGTTAAAACATGAGAGCATGAAGAAGAAACACCTGCTACATTACCGATCTCCAGTGTTCAGTAACAATGGAAAAGAAATAGTCTTCTCTTAAGACATTTTCCAGCCAGTCAATGCGAAGTGTTGATCTTACAAAATAGGAATGACTGTGTCTACAATAATAAAGAAAGACATATTTTAGTCAGGGGATAATGTTTCATCTTTGTTGCACTCTCCTACGTTTAAATTTATACATGGAAGATTTTCAATATATCTGGTAATCTTGGTGCACCTCAGTCATTTCTTCCTGAGATTATATCACAATTCGTCATCTACTTAATGTACATTCTTGGTATTATGACAATGGATCCAATGTAGACCAGTGTACAGTGATTTCTTTACTACAGTCTACTGTATCACTTCCACATCATGGATGATCCATTTATGAATAAGAAACAAAGGTTTAACAATGAAATGGCTGAAGGTCAACCCAGTAGCCTTTAACCATCTCATCGTTGGGGAAGCCAGAGCCTCTAATATGGCCTGTTTATCTGATGGTTTGAGCATGTGCGGGATCCACCCTGTATTCATAAAAATATGCAATATTATTTTCAAGAATCGTATTTCCGCCGCCCCGCTCGAGAGAAGTTACTTTCTCTTTGGTTTAACTCTGCTTGCTCATTGGCACACAGGAATCTGATGGCCGCATTTAAAAAACATCCCAGGGTAGTCTCTGAAATCAAGCATGCCAGAGGGCTTGATAAACAAGTGGTTCAAGATAGAAACTTCGAGATAAAGAGTAAACCTTGGGATGATCTTCTAGTGGCTGGCAAACTGAGAGACAGCTCAAAGTTCTGGGAGGTGGTTTACAGACCTTTTTTAAGGAGCAAGATGGCCCCAGCATAGACGCTGTCTTTTTTTTTTTGGTCCTCATTTGCCATATCCTCCATCCAAAACTAGGTGCCAACCACCATGCGTGTCATACCCTGTGAGGTAAACCATTCTCTTAAGACCTCACTTACCCAGACACGATTATCTTAGCAGCGGGAGACAACCTATAAAGCTGGAAAAGGGAGGAGAAGGAGCAAACCCATTATTATTCCAACAAGGTATTTCCACCTGAGGGACCACAAAATGTGTTACTGAAGAAGCCACCGACCCAAGGTCTATGGAGTGTAGTAGGCATAATCATAGGACCCGGGGGAAAAAAAAAACCCGGAACTCCTATGTCCATTTGACCAATAGGTCCCAAAAAGAAAGATTTCTTTTACTACACGTTCTAGCCAAGTCAACCTTGGAAGTTTCATATAATGATGTTAGCCAACCTGCGTGTGTAGGGGCAGTAGCCTCTACCCAAAATTTGCATATCTGACATCTTGCCAGCAAGACTGCAGAAAAGAGGAAAGTTTTGGCTTGGCCAATTACCCTTTCCTCTAGCCCAAAAATTATTAGTTGGAGGGAAATGGTCAATGTTATATTCAGCATAGATTCCAACGAGGCTTTTACTTCCTCCCAAAAGAGTGTAATAGCGGGACAATCCTTAAATATATGTATGTCCGATGCTTCCAAAAGTTTGCATTTGTTGCACTTCTTTCCTGGCTGGAATTTTGAGAGCCTAAG
The DNA here is from genome assembly GCF_964261635.1 of Lissotriton helveticus. Taxonomy (NCBI): domain Eukaryota; kingdom Metazoa; phylum Chordata; class Amphibia; order Caudata; family Salamandridae; genus Lissotriton; species Lissotriton helveticus. Next base: position 949,873,819 of record NC_136061.1, read on the forward strand.
AGGGGAGAGGTAGGCACGATGGACTGTGAACAAATGGTTGCGTCTCAGCCAAGCTGGTTTGACTGATTTATACAGTAGAGTAAAGGATCTTATCCATAAGTCCTCACATTGCGTATCTATTTCCTCTCCCCAAAGCTCATCTGGCAGAGTAAATTCGCCTTCTACCTCCTCAACTATATTCCAGTACCAAGTGGCCACCTCTTTACCACCTTCTAACCTTTCTACCAACTGTTGTTCTAGATTATTGGGCATCGCCCACTGGACTCCTCTCCTAGCCATGGCTCGGCCCCAGCTACCTAGCTGAATATATTTAAATCTAGATAAGGTTGGGCCCACCCTGTCCCGTAACCCTTCCCACTCTAGTAACTTCCCTTCAACCAATATCTCCCCCCATCTAGTGATCCCAGCCTCTTTTAAGGGAGTTGCGAGACTATCCTGCAAACATAGTGGCTGCCCCGGGGAATCCCACAATGGGGCAAAGTTAGAAAAATAGGAGAGCCCTATCTTCTTCCTTATCTGCAACCAAGAAATTGCAGCCGACTGTAAAGTCTTTAATCTAACTTTTTTAAAGAATTTATGGTCCCCACATTTAAATAGAAATCCATCAGGGGGGAGTTCTGCCCCTGCTAACATGGCCTTGTACATTACTCCCATAGATGATCCCGAAGATGTTTTCAATAGCATCCTGGAGTATGTCAGCTGAAATGCCCATGCATAATACAACAAATCTGGCAGCGCAAGCCCTCCCTTCTCCCTCCTTCTCCTCAACGTCTTCCAGGCCAGCCTAGATCCCTTGTAGTTCCAGACAAAAGAATTAATCTCCCGCTGGAATTTATCCAGCTTTTTAGGGTCAAATGTCAAGGGGATGGTACTAAAAAATAAACGTAAACTTTGGCAAAATAGACTTCTTGACCAGATTAGTTCTTCCAAGTAAAAACAGTGGAAGAAAGGCCCAAGGTTTTAAAAGCTTCTGACACTCCTTGGAGACTCGATCTAAATTAGTCTGAACAATATTCCCGATGTCTTGAGTAATACGTATTCCCAAGTATCTCATAGAAGAGGACGTGGTTAGGTGAGAATTAGAGATGTACCACGTCATGATTTTCGTTTTACTGGCATTGATTTTGTAGCCCGAAATCAACCCGAATTCCTCTGCCCTCTTAATTACTATAGGGAATGATCTATCCGGGTCAGACGTATAAATAAGGATGTCATCTGCAAAAAGGGCCACCCGTTTCTCCCACCCCCTAAAAACAAATGAAGGAATATCTTGATCTTCTCTAAGAATTTGTGCAAACACTTCTATCTACAAATTAAACAAGAGGGGGGAGAGCAGGCAGCCCGGCCTGGTACCTCTAGTAATTGTAAAGGGGTCAGTTAAGGTCGCATTTACCAACAATCTGGCCCGTGGGTTCCTATAAAGAAGATCAACAACCCGACAAAAGAGCTCTCCCAACCCAAGTGTCTTCATTACCGCGGCCAGATAGGGCCAATTGACCCTATCAAAGGCCTTGGTGGCGTCCAGGGTGAGGGTAGCCAGTGGGAGCTCGAAGGTGGTGGCAATATCTATTGCTCCCACCAAGTCATGGGTGTGATCTGCCAACTGGCGTCCTTTTATGAACCCTTTCTGATCCCGATGAATTATCGAACCGATATCGCCACCCAATCTAGATGCTATGATAGACGTAAAGATCTTATAGTCGTTATTTAGGAGAGAAATTGGGCGATAACAGCCACATTCCGTCGGATATTTACCAGGCTTGGGGATCAGAACGATCATTGCATCACTCCATGATTCGGGAGGAGACTCACCTCTCAATACGATGCTATTAAAGAGGGCCGTCATTGGTGGGACTATGACTAAACTTAACACCCGATACAATTCTCCGGGTAGGCCATCAGGGCCTGCCGCTTTACCTTGCTTTATATGACCAATGGGCTCCCCCACCTCCTCTTCTGATATTTCTTTCTCCAAATGTCCCCTCTGAGCTGTTGATAAAGTTGGTAAGGGAACCCTATCTAACCACTCCTCCCTGGCCTCTGGATCGTTCCTGATTTCCTCCTTATAGATAGTTTGAAAAAATTTGTGGAAAGCCTCCCCTATCTCCTTGTTCGAGATTCTAGAAGCCATATCTCTTTCTAATTTGATTTCTCTGATATGCTTCTTAGCCTGGTCTGATTTTATTTTCCAGGCCAGCATCTTCCCTGCAGCTTCCCCAAATTCGAAATTCGAGATCTTACTTGCTTTCCATCTTTTAGCCACCCTTTCCTGTAATATGTTCTCCAGCTGGTTTCTCAGCTCGACCTGCTTTCCTAGAACTTCTGCTGAGGCCATGGCAGGACCAGACTTTTGCTCTAAGAGGAGAAGTTCTTGCTCAAGATTCTTGATTGACTCCCTGTAGACCCTCCGTCTGTGTGTGGCTCTATGTGTTATACACCCCCTCAAATACGCTTTCAGGGTGTCCCATACTATTGCTATGGATGCGGATCCTAAATTTACCTCCAAAAAGGACTTCACCTGCTCTAACAGGAACCCTTTCTCTTCCTCCTCTAGTAAGACCGTACGGTCAAAAGACCAAGAGGGAGCTACCATCTGTTTATCTTTTTTTAAACTAAACATGATAGCTGAATGATCGGACAGGTCTGGGGGAAGATAGTCCAGCTCCCTCAACGAGTCCTCCAAGGAGTAACTAAAGAAAGCATAGTCAATCCTTGATTTATGCTTATATTTCAAATTTTGATAAGAGACCCCCAGCCTATTTCCGGACCTTTCCCTCCAAACATCAGCAAGCCCCAGCAAATCCATTATAGCCACCAGGGCTTGCCTTGATTTAGATAGTGTATGGGCTCTTGATTTAGGCGACTTATCCAATTTAGGATTAAGGACTATATTAAAGTCCCGTACCCATATAATAGGTTTAGGATTAAGGACTATATTAAAGTCCCCATCCCATATAATAGGGTCCTGGCAATCAATCAGATGGTTATAAATTGCTTTTAGATAGGATGGATCATCTTGGTTGGGACCATAGTAACCTCTTATATTTGCATTTTGGTCAGTACAGATAACCTTATCGACCCATCTCTGATTCTTCAGCATATCGTGAACCTCTACTTTAAGTAGATGAGACTCCTGAATGACAATGACCTGCACGGGAGAGTCTCTCAGGTACTGTAATATCCTATTCCTTCTGCTCCTTACACGCAGGCCATTAACATTCCAGGATAAAAACATTAAGGAGGTCATCCTGATTTCCTCATCTCAACCCCCCCCAGTCTCCTGCCTTGAAAGCCCCACGTTTCAAAAGACACCCGCTGCCTAAGATCTTTCTGGTAGTACGGACTAAAGCAATCCATCACTAGATTCCCAATTACAAGGACTGACTCCTGAGGAATTTTATTCCCCTCCCCCCTGTACCCCCCTCAAAAACCCTCCCTTACTCTCAATGCCCCGATGAACGGCCATCTTTGCGTCTTCCCTCTACCCCTTCCATCTCACCCCACTTTATATGATACTTCCCTAAGTGCCAACTAACCACTTGAATCAGTAGTAGAAAAATTACCATATAAAGCCCCCAAAAGTGAACGCTTCTTGTGCCTTTACCTAAAAACTCCGTGCTATTAGTTATTTATATATATATATATAAAAAAAATCCCCTTTTTATTTTCCCTTTTCCTTTTCCCCTTATTCCCATTTTCTTTTTCCCCTTCTATACTTTATTTAACTATGTTCTCCTACGCACTCTTTGATTCCCGTTTATTCACCAAAAAAAAAAGATTTTTCTTTTTTTCTTTTTTCTTTTATGTTTGTTAGATTATTGTTCACAGAAACAGGAGAGGAATTTCTAGTTTACTATCATGAGCGGGGATCGATACCATAGTTTGACTTTGCGTATCTAACCATCTTCCAACTTCCCAAGTAACTCGTCTGCCTCGAGGGGTGAGCGGATATTGTACATTTTATTTTTGTACATAACCCTCAAAAAAGCAGGGAACCTCATCTGGGCCGTGGCCCCAGCCGCCCTAACCCTATCCATTCTCTGCCCCAGCTCCCACTGATGGTCTAAGGTGGTTTTGGAGAGATCAGATCTAACTTCAAAGGAAAAGTCTATAGCCTTAAGTGATTTAAACTTCAACGGCAAGTTCAAATTTTTTCCTTCAAAGTGTACGTAAGAAAGTTCACAAGTATCTTCCTGGGTTTGGTTCTACCTGGATTGAGGCGGAAGGGGTCTCTATGTACCCTCTGAATGTCGTTGACCAATAGCTCGGTTGCCTCATCTAAGTTTAGGGAATCTATCAATAACGTGGCCACAAAGATTCTAATATCTCCCCCCTCTTTCCCCTCCGGGACTTTCAGAAGCCGAAGATTGTTCCTCCTTGATTAATTCTCCAAAGATTCGACCCTCTCTTTCAAGACATCGCCTTTCTTACGTCGAGTTTGAATCTTGGTTGCCGCTACTTCCAAATTTGCTTTTAACGCCTCCACTGATCTCTCCAACTCCTCCATTCTCTTGAACAATCCATCTACCTTCTTCTCGAGGGTTTCGCACGCAGATCTGATATCATTCTGATTCGCCTTTGAAACCGCAAAATCACTTCTTATTTCTTCCCTCATAGCTGTCAAAAGAGCTTCAAGAGAACCAGTGGCCCCTTGCTCGCCCCCGGGCTCTTCTGACACCCCCTTGCTAATCGTAGGCTCCTCTGTATCCTCGGGTGGCCCACCGTTGTCTGCTGTATCCGTAAGGCTGGTAGGCTCCATATCCTGGGCAGAGTTAGGCAGACTTGTAAGAAGGGGGGGAAGTACAGGGGGGAAAAGTACAGGAGAGGACATGGAGAGAGGCAAGAGAGGGTCTAAATGCAATGTATGGGCTGTAGGTACTGAATTTACCTTGTTTGCGTCCATCAGACCACCAGGGGGAGCCGGGCTTATTTCCAATACTTGCGGAAGCACTTTAAAGTAAGAGCGAAATGACGGGGTGATACGAGCTGCCCTGCCTTGTAAAAGTTTGCTTTTGCCCCTTTTCTTTTTATTAGACACTTTGCACCAGGGTTCATCCCCTACGCTATCCGCATCTGAACCAGGGTCGGTCTCAACCTCGATGCCCCCCTCTAGGTTTAACTCCTGGGCTGACTCGCTTTTACCCCGCTCTCCACTAGGGTTCCTGGGGAGGAAAACATGGCGGCCGCAGGCTAGTGCGGTCCACGCGTCTCTCTCACCCGCATCCACCCCGTACGCTCTGTGCCGGTAATCGGATTTGGAAGGACGGATGGAAGAGGTCTGATTATCCCAGGAGACTCGGAGTCTTAGTGTGCGGCGATTTTACAGTCCCAGAGCTGGCGTCTTCATAACCCCGACTTCAGCGGCTGAGAGGACGCAGAGAAGCCAATGTGTGTGGAGCCGGTCACGGCCCCGAGGCTCCGCCCCCCGCTCTTCTTCTTCCTAGGTGGAAGTTAGCAGCCGTGGAGCTGCGGCGAGGCCGCAGGGCGGTTGCTCGCGGGATCCTTGGAGGGCGGACGACCACAGAAGGAGCGGAGGAAAAAAAGGCCCTGGAACCCCGTTCAACATCCAAAGGTGGGCAATCTGTAACTGTGTGGTGTGAAGGGGAAGGAGCCCCAGTGGACAATCCTGCGGTAGTCGTGGAAGGTGGAGGTAAGGGAAAGGAAAAGGGGAAGGTGGTGCAGGGGAGGAGCGCGACCCCAAGTTGACTCAAGGCACTCTGAGAGGGTTGGCATCAAAGGGCAAAGGCAAAGGCAAAGGGCGGGGAAAGGACACGAAAGGTAGTGCCCAGCATAGATGCTGTCTTATGGCGGCATGATTCTTGCATTTCACTAGGATTTTTAACCCAGACGTTGCCCTCCATCAGTCTCGGACAGTAAGTCACTCTCCATTTTGCCCTAGGTTTCCCAACACCCATTTAAAGTAAGTGAGGTTATCATAGCTATTAATAAGTGCACCTCAGGTAAAGTCCCAGGCCCCAATGGGGTCCCTGTGGATATTTTTAAATCTAATCCCCGTTTATGGTTCCCACTACTTTCAAATGTATACAGATCTGTGTTACTGTGTCCCATTCCAGAGTCTTGGAAAACTGCCATGATGGTCCCTATGTTTAAAAAAGGGGATCGGTCTCCTACAACCTGTTATCGGCCGATCTCATTGATCGACTCCAGTACCAAGATTCTAGGACGTATATTATTGGCACTTCTTAAAGATTTGTCCCTTGCAAACAGCATCTAGTCGGATGGCCAATTTGGAATCCAAGTGGGTATCGGGACCATTGAGCAATGCTTAAATCTTTACCTAATCTGGGGGAAGTACGTTAAGGCTAAAAACATCTCTTTGCGCCTGACTTTTTAGACTTATCATGCACCTTTAACCTCGTGAACCGCTCTAAGCTGTGGGAATTAATGGGCAAAAAGGGTGTGGACCCTGATCTCCTGACTCCAATTATGTGCTTGCACCAGGATCTTACAGTCAGGGTTTGTTATGGTCCCTCAGGAGAAACCTCCCCTTTTATTAGATCAACTAGGGGTGTTAGGCAGGGGTGCATCTAGCTCCTTTTCTTTTTTTCTCTATATAAATGGTATTAATAATTACTTGGTTGAGAATAATAAGGATGTACCTCATATGGGACTAAAATCTATTCCCATTATATTATAGGCAAACGACACAGATCTGATCGCGCATACTGTTGATAGCCTTCAGGCTCTATAAATTTTCTTTTAGTGTATATGGAGGACTTGGATCTTAAAGTAAACTTTTCAAAGTGGCATATTATGACATGTGGGCACCCCAGCACTAAGACAAAGTATTTCAATATGGGGATCCCACTTTGACAAACGTAAAAGATTTTAACTATCTTAGGATTCTTTGTAACCAGTGTCTAAATTGCCCCCCCCTTATTATCACTTAGATGTCAGTTGTTTAACTGAAATATTGAGGCCATTTTTAGATTCGCCTCCAAGCTACAAATAAAACCAATCCGAGATATATTGTACCTTTTTAAGAGCAAGTTCATCTCAGTGGCTGTTTATGGTGCTTGCCTCTGGGAGATCAATAAGTGGAAAGACAACAACGCTCTGAAAATCAATTTTTGCTCAGACTATAATCAGTCTCAAGGGGGACAGCTACTGTTATTTGTCACGAGGAGCTTAAGATGCCTTATTTGGAACACCTGATTGGCCTAGCACCACTTCTATTGTGGGTAAAACTATGGTCATTCCCAGAGGCCGGTCTGACAAGAACTTGTATGCCTGACTGCCTTTCATTAGACGGGGTGGACAAAATTCAATAGCTTAAGTATCTGAGGGATTTTTTTGACAGTCTAGGCCTGTTATATTTGTATAGATTTCAACCTACAATTGGCCCAAAACCACAAGCTGCGCATCAATGAACTGTAAATTGAGCAGTGATGCCCCGAAACTGGCCCCAGGATGCTTGTTTCCGGTCCAGGGAGCACCTGGCTTGGCAGTTCGGGCTGGACTGTTCCTATGAGGCACAGTGTCAAAACTGATTTGCATATGGCTGTGTCTAAACTGGGTTGGCATGGTGAGCAAAAGAACAACGGATTTAACCCAGATCTAATGACTGGGGGTGAATGTTTGATTTTCTCTGCATTCCATCCATCATCTGTTTTGCTTTCAAGCCTTAAGCTAGCCAGGTATGCCCAGATGTGGGTCCCGGGCTCACTGTGTCACTGGATTCAAGCTAGCCTGGATGATATGGGGTAATGCCCTGAAACCAGTCCCAGGATGCCTGTTTCTGGTCCAGGGAGAACTTGGCTTGGCAGTTCAGGCTCGACTGTTCCCATGAGGTACAGGGTCAAGACTGATTTGCATATGGCTGGGTCCAAACTGGGGTGATGTGGTGAGCAAAAGAACGATGGATTTAATTAACCCAGATCTATAGATTGGGGGGGAATGTTTCATTTTCTCTGCATTCTCTCCATCATCTGTTTGTCTTTTTCTTACTCGCCCTAAGTGTATCAGGCATGCCCAGACATGGGTGCCGGGCCTACTGTGTCACTGGATTCCCGCTAGTCTGGTTGATGAAGGGCAATGCTCCGACACTGGTCCCAGGATGCTTTTTTCCGGTCCAGGGAGGACCTGGCTTGGCAGTTCGGGCTGGACTGTTCCTATGAGGCACAGGGTCAAGACTGATTTGCAGATGGCTGGGTGTAAACTGGTGTGCTATGGTGAGCAAAAGAATGATGGATTTACCCCAGATCTTTGGTTTGGGGTAAATGTTTGATTTTCTCTGCATTCTGTTTATTATCTGTTTGTCTTTTGCTGTCTTGCCCTAAGTGCTCCGGGTATGCCCAGACATGGGTCCCGGGCCTACTGTGTCATTGTATTCAAGCTAGCCTGGCTGATAAAGGGTGATTGCCCAAAACTGGTCCCAGGATGCTTGTTTCCGGTCCAGAGTAGACCTGGCTTGGCAGTTTGGGCTGGACTGTGGAGTGAGATAAAGAATGATGATGGATTAAACCCAGATCAGTTGACTGGGGGTGAGTCTTTGATTTGCTCAAACGCTCCGTCCATCACCCCCTTTGGTATCGCTTTGTTCGCCCTAAGTTGGCAGGGTATGCCCAGACGTGGATCCCTTGCTCACTTTGCCACTGGATTCAAGATAGCTTGGCTGATGAGGGTTATGAACCTGAAACCGGTCCCAGGATTCTTGTGTCCGGTCCAGGGAAGACATGGTTTGGCAGTTCGGGCTGGACTGTTCCCATGAGGCACAGGGTCAGACTGATTTGCATATGGCCATGTCTGAACTGGGGTGGTGGATTGAGCTAAAGCATGATGATGGATTAAACCCAGGTCAGTTGACTGGAAGTGAGTGTTTGATTTGCTCAAAAGCTCCGTCCATCATCCCCTTTGGTATCGCTTCAATATTGTAATAGAGCAGCAGCTCACTAATATTGAAAATAATTTCTGTGACCTGCTGCCATTTCTCATATGTGAGGTCCAGTTTTGATCTAAAAGGAACTTTTTTCATGGATATTGCATGATGTTGAAAAAAAACCAACATTTCTTTGTAAAATGTCTGTAATAGACTTCCACACACCACCGTATTAAAATGAATTAAAGTGAAAGGGTTTTCAAAACAATCTATGTTTAAGAATCATTCAAGGTCATCAGGGAAGCACTGTGTGGAGAACAGAGCTTTAACTATTAGGGGGCCCCCTGGAAGACTGGAGCCCTAGCCCAAAGCCCACTTTGCCTGTGCCTCAAAAAGTCTCTGAGTGAATCTTGCTTTAATGATCTATCTTAAGATTTCTTTTTTTAAAGTGCACATAGATCTATCATGCTGACATTGCATTCAGTACTGTTAAAACTGTTTTTTTTACCAAAGATGAGTCCTAACTAGGAGGGAGAAGCCGCAAACAAAAAGGCGTCAAACTTTACATTTTTCAGTCTTTCACCATACTGAAACAAGGAAATAAGAATGGCCCAAGCGGCTGCTGAGACCTTAATTACAATATCTATGGAAGACCTCATGACACTGAGTTGCTTTTTGAAATGCTGCACTGGCCTGCCTGAAGCATCCCATGGTGACTGCTTAGACAGAAGCTGCTTTTCCTAGGAAAAGCCGTCTTTGTCAATGCTCCCATATTCAAAAGAATGAGCCTCCAGCCTGTCATAGGGACCTGCTTCATCATGATACTCATGCAAGAAACTGGGGAGACTAAACTGGGAGGAGAATAATCTGATACTTTCAAGGTCCTCTGTCAGCGTTGGTCTTCACTGAGTATCAAAGATTAAAGGACCTGAGCATGCCTATTACCAACTGGATTCCAAGTACAAGCCTCCTGCCCCTTTACCCTCCAGCCCACTAAATGAAACAATCAATTATTCCCTCTAGGCAGAATCTAACAGTTGTACTTATAATTCATCATTACTTTGAACTTTATATGGTAAAGATACAACCACACAACAATTCTATTTTCGGGACAAATTGTTTTTCAACAGCAGCTAGGAATGGAATACAAGGTAATGATATGCTAGAAAACTGATTATTGGGTGAATTGGATATCAACTGGGATAACATGGTCTGAACAAAATTGAGTGTATACGGAGAATATACAGGCTATAGTTTTTCAGAACCTTCACATACCCATTTGGGCATTAAGCAGACAGGAATGCAGTTGAGTGAAGCAGGATCAGTGACATAATATTGATGCACACAGTATCAATTCACAAAAATATATGGGAAAAAATATTGTTCACAAACAAATCACCTTTCTATACTGAACTAATAAAAGCAGAAACATCGAGACCCAAATATCACTGTTCAAAATATTGATTTTCACTAATATCGATAACAAAAATATTGGGAACAAAATATAGTAACCTTTAAATAAACATATAAATAGTCAAAATTATCTCCTAACACAATATTGACTTCATTATTTTTACCAAAATAAAGAAATAATATTTATAAAATCAATATTTTACATTAAAGAATATATGAAAACAAACATTAAAAACATTAGAAGCATGCATAAATATTTTAACAACACTATTATCATTTCATGTCTAAAATAAATATAAACCACTCACAAAATAAACAACCTTTAAATATAACAAAATTAATAAACAATCCATTCCCAATAACTACACAAATTCAAATTCAAAACAAGCTCTATTCGATTTAAACACTTAAATCATAAAAGCACAGTAAATAAAAAGATAACATTCATATGTTGCATGTCCATTGGTTTACAGGATTGAAAATATTAAACACGTTGACAAATTAATAAATTCATCACATCAAAATAATATAAAAAACATATATACACAGGAATTAAAACAAAATCATGTGGCAATTAAAACTAGGGAGATACCATTGATTATCTAGTTTTAATCACACCCTTCAAGTATTTTGCTAGGCAATCAATAAAAATGTCTTCATCTAAAAGTTGCAGTTTAAAAAAGGCAGGACGACATTGTCTAAAACCCATCCTCTTCAATATTGGCAAAATCCATCTTTTACGCAAAAAATCACAAAATTTGCAGAAAAACAAAACATGTATCGTGGACTAGGAGAGAAAATGTTGTCACAAGAACACAGATCTAGAAGTCGGGACCAGGCGTTCATATTAGGAAACACAATCATTCTATAGAAACTGCCTAAGCGGAAGCGAGTTAGCAACATCCTATCGTAACTCCCCTTCACACTTGCAAGATACGGTTGAGTCCCTGGTTGTAATAATAACAGTTGATTCTCTCTAACAGACGATTTGATTATTTCTTGAGATATTCTCTTATTCACCAGGAAATCCATGCAGGTAGTTTTCAAGACTTTCCTTGGAACTATAGCACTGCTAGTCGGGTTAAAAAAGTATTCTGGGCATACCAAGACAGACACAACATAATTAAGCTGCGCCATTACCTAGACGCTGTACGTGGGGTAGGTGACACCGTTTGGACTGCTGACGCCGGAGGTACTACACCTCCCTAGCCAGTCCCACGGGAGCAGACTGAGGGGTCCACCAGGGATCCGGGTAAGGGCTTTGCAAACTGCAGCAGGACTGACTAGCCTGCATCTTGGTATTTCTGACTATAATACGGTCATAGACATACCTGCAAGTTTCAACCCTTCACTTTTATGTATATATATTTGTCACTAGCATTTTCACAGTGTGGTACGATCATATTTAGGTCCTGAAGAATTGCCATCAGGCAAGAAACATGTCGACCAATAATTGAGGGTAGCAGTCCAATAGACCCTAATAGTACTGGGGTCATTGTTTCTCCCCTCCCACACCACTTTCATTTGTTTTTAACCAAGGGAGTCTACTACGAGAATAAATTCTTTATGTAGACTGACTCACCTTTTTTAACCTAACACTCACGTCACGACCACACTCCCCAGGCCCTCTCACACACATGCACCATATGGCGGGAACAAAAGATCTCCGATAAAGAGCCCCGGTTTCGGGAGCCCGTCAGACATTGCAGCGCCAGTCTGACGAGGAGCAGAGCCCATATGATGAAGCATGACACCTAGCTTGCTGGGTGTGTGAGGGTTCTAGTTCCAACTAGGGGATTCCCCCCACTCACTAGCACACACACATCCCTCTATCACTCTTCCCGGGGAACTTTTGTACATCCCTTTGTGTCACAACATAATTAAGCCAATGTATACGTGACTCCCCTTGCAGTTTAAGACAGTCGTTTATCACGTCATGATTAAGGTCAGTGGAGGGACTAGACCAAATCTTGTGCTATAATAAGACCGGCTGCATTTGCATTATATCTGATAAATAAGGCATTCCAAGTTCTGCATGGTAGATGTATGTAGCTGTACTTTTAGGGACCGCTAAAATATACCTTAAGAATACATTCTCCACTGACTGTAAAGATTGTACATCTGCAATGCCCTAAATCCCGGCTCTGTATATCGCTGTTGAAATAAATTTAGCGTGATAAATGTTTATAAATTCACCAATAGGTCGTTTTCCTAGCTTCCTAGCAAAATTCACCAAGGCTGATGTAGATTTTGCGAATAATAGTTTCCTTGCTGTTATAGCGTTTACCCATGAACCACTTTTTTCAAAAACAATTCCCAGGTATGAAAAATATTAAGTAAATTCCAGCTTTTTGTTATTAATGAAAACATCTCAACACTTTACGCTGTTCTTGCCTCATTTCATTACATTTGCGTTAGTAATATTAACTTGGAGGTCCAGATTTAACATTAAAGCAGCAAAGCTAGTGACAACTCTTTGGAATCCTATTTGTGTGCGGGATAGCATGCGGCATCACCCGCATATAATAATGCTGAGATTGGACGGTTACCGATTCGAGGGGTATCCTGACATTTCTTGGTTCATTTTGTACCCAAGCCGTTTATGTACAGAGTAAACAGAAAGAGGGCTAGCATACACCCCTGCCCTACCCCCTTTCTAACAGGGAATTTGTGACTACACTCCCCATATTAAGTCAAGTAATCTTTATTTCAGTCAGGGACCTTAAAAGATGCAAAGTACAAAATACACTCAATAAAAAGCATCATGACAACTATGTGTAGCTCCATTGATTAAAAAAAATATAAAAAATGCACAAGTTACCTTTCATAGAAACTAAAAAAATAAGAAGAGGTTAAAAAGATAAAAAAGATATATACATGTTAAAAATACTGTACAATCAGGGCACGAGTATCACACAACAGGCAAGACTAGACAGAACATTGGCCACGGGAATAGTTGTTAATAAATTAAGAGGGCCTCAGCCACATGGCATGTAAATAACAAGAAACAGAGAATACAACTGTCTGGAGAGTATCACATTTTAAGATCCTGAGGTCCTGATGATACTGCTTGAGCCCCAAGTTTCTGCATAATTGAATGAGCCATCGCTGCCTAAGATTCTTATGGGCAAAAAAAGAGGGCGTGGGGCACAGACTCCTCCTTTGCACCACATGCTGGGCATTCTAGCGATTTATTGTTAGACCATTTGTGCGAAAAAACCCTAAGTGGTAGTGTGCCATGTCTAAATTGAACATAGAGTTTTCTTGCTTCGCTAGGGACAATCTCATCCAAAAATGGGTCAAGTTTGTACTCATCTTTGTCTCTTAAAAAGTCTAGAGTTAGTGATCCCAGCACAGAGTTGGTGACAACATCCTCCAGTTGTTGATTACGATGGAATTTCACCAAATCTGCATGGGACACCTTCATACAAGCTATTTCAGGCTTGCTCCAAAGATCCGGGATGCCCAACCTCTTGCTCTCTTTTCTTATGTAAGCAAACCATTGGATTTCATCTATCCCAGGGAGTCCCATAAGTTCTTTAACTTCCTCTCTAAAGAACCTCAATTCTGGGGTTAGCCATAGCCTACGCCAATATAATAAGGGGCGAAGACCAATTTCCTTGTCTATGGGTCTGATATCTAGGTCCAGTCTTAGAGGGATGAGGGGAGTGCTAACTGGAAGAGACAACAGAGATCTCAGAAAGCAGTTTTCCGCCTTGAGGATATATTCAGCTGAGCAGTGCCCCCACAATTCTGCCCCATACAGAATGGCTCCCCGGGCTTGTGCTTTATAAATTTCCAAAATGGGGGCAACTGGTTTGGAGGTGGATTCCCGGTGTAGTTTTAAAACACCTCCTGTCATCTGCACTATTCTGAATTTGGCCTTGGCTACCTGAGGGCCCCATTCCATAGTGTCATTGAGGGTAATGCCCAAATAATCAAATACAGAAACCCTGTCCAGGATTGTGGCATTTAGAGAAGGATTGGAGCGAGTGATCTTTGGTGGATTACCAATCATGTACTTTTTTTTCGAGATGTTAATCTCCAACCCCCTTTTCTCACAGAAACTGGCAAAACTATCTAGGGCACGCTGTATTCCCATCGGGGATTTGGACAAAAGTAGGGTGTCATCGGCAAACATAAGTGCCACTACCTGCTCTCCATGTATCTTGGGTGCATCAATATCTTTGACCCCTTTGAGATGGGCAATTAGGGCATTAACAAAGAGACAGAAGAGGGTGGGCGCCAGAACGCATCCCTGTCTCACTCCTCTATTGACCACAAACCTAGGAGTCAAGGCACCCCTTTTGCCACTTCTGACCTGCGCAAAGTTGTTAGAATGGAGTCTCCTAAGAGTATTAAGAAGAAAAGTTGGAATCCCCACATCCGCCAAAACTTCCCACAAGATGTCCTGGGGTACCAGATCGAATGCCGTCTTAAGGTCAACAAAAATTAAGTAGAGGCTGCCACCCTCTACTTTGATTGTTTTCCAATATAAGAGTTGCAATCTTAAAAGTTGGTCAATGGTAGATGTTTTTTTCCCTAAATCCAGCTTGATAAGGGATCAGAATCTCAGATTCCTCCATCCAGGTCTGGAGGCGATCAAGAATAATCTGTGCAAAGAGTTTTTGACTTACGTCGATCAAACTGATCGGCGGTAGTTTGCAGGGATTAGTGGGGAGCCCTTTTTAAGTCCCCGGGAATTTTATCAATACATTGGGCTTTTCCTGTCGGGAGTCTCCTTATCGCACCCTCCACCTCCAACAGTGTGATTTTTATGTCTACAGCTGGTTTAAAAGTAGTCAATGTGGGAGCATCTTCCGGGCCATATTGAGAATCATTGTGGATATTCTGGGGGGTTACCAGGCTCACTGAAGAGCCTGCTTTCATCGAATACATCGCCCCAAAGTGCTCCATCCATCTTTCGGGTGCTATACTCGGGTCATCTGCTACATATTCGTAACTGCTGCCAGTTCTCACAATTGCCCAAAACTCCCCCATATTCCTATTGCCCAGGGTGCTTTTTATACTGTCCCATCTATTGTTTTCCCATTGTTGCTTGGCCTCTGCAATAGCCTGCTTGTATTCCTGTCTCCTCAGTTTTACTAGGCTCCTGGCTGGGGCTTTAATTGACTCAATTAAAAGTGACTTTGCCATTTTACAGTTATCATCAAACCATGACTGAGTCTTCTGGTTTGGCCTGTGTCTAGTCACTACCAGATTAAGTAAATCAGCCAATGCCGCCACCAACCCCAGATGTAGCTTAGCGATTTTATTTGCCACCTCTTCTTGTCCGAGCTCGATACAACCACTAATCTCCATAAAGATCTTATAGACAACTGAATACAAGGCAAAATTGTATCTAGAGATTGTTTAACCGGAGGCCATTTAAGCCTTCTTCTATTGTTGGAAAGATTCAGCTCACTATTCTGGCTTGGTTTACTCCCGTCGGAAATGCCAGTGTCAGGTACTCTCAGATTTAGGACCAAAGCGTTATGGTCGCTATCATATCGGGATAAGATCTCGAAATCAGTGACCACAGACCATGACCTAGTCTCGATCAGGATATAATCTATCCGAGATGTTTGGCCAATGCGGTTAAACGTGGCCTTTCCTTCACTATCGGACTGGGTATGACCGTTACAGGCTCTCATAGAATGGGCCATGGTTATCGAGTTCAATTGGAGAGCCAGTGGTGACCAAGCCTTAATTGGAGTAATTTGGAGCTTGGGTATAGACCCTTGCTCATCTTCTTCTATAGTAATAGAGTTTCCAATTGCAGGTAAGGGCTCATACTGAAAATTAAAATCACCAGCAATGATCAGTAGGCTATTACCAGAAACAGTAGGAATAAAAGTATCAAGCAGGGCCAATGTTGTAGATTCTTTCCCAACGCTGACAGGACGAGAATAGACATTGATAAGAGTCACCCTGAGATTAGATGGGAACTTAAGTGTGACACATTGAAGATCTATTGTTGGAGTGGCTAATTGTGTCACTATGCAGCCCAAATGTGATGCTATCAATATGGATAATCCCCCATAGGGTCTTCTCCTTTCCCCCATTGATGCCAGATGGTTAAATGAAGCAAAGCCCAATCTTACTGTCTCCTCACTTGCCCACGTCTCCTGAAGTAAACATATATCATATTGATCTATAAAAGATCCCCAATCGGGGCAAGCAGTTTTGTTGGTTAGGCCTGCCACATTCCAGGACAGAATTTTAATTTTATTCTCCTGCAGAATCCCCCCCCCCCCCCGGAGAATCCAAATGGGCAGGGGCCAAGGCAACATAGGTACACATGTGAGAACCACCAGATTCGTGCAGCCTCTCACATAGGAGAGTGTCCTGTTGTTGTAACTCCATACCCTTCCCCGTATATACTAAAGCCTGTCTATGGACCTGGGTTAGACCAGACAAAGGTTCAGATGCCCACAATCCAGATTTACAATTATTAAAAGCTTCCGGGCCTCTCAGTCAGTCTACATCCTCCAGAGGGGCGAACTGATTGGACACCGGGATATTAAATATGGACGGAACGTATGGGGGAGTCATGTAAGAGTCCTTACGCCAACTGCCACAGTCCCGGGGGAAATAAACTTCACCAGCGTTTTGAAAAGAGGGGTAAAAAGAGTCCAAAGGGAGTGCTCTAATGGCAGTTTGTTGCGGGGGGGATAGGTTATCAGTCTAAGGACAGCTTCGGGGTACTTAAAATTAATAATCACACAGTCTCCAGGGATGTGTTTTTTGTGGGACCCACCCAAGCCATCCTACGCACCATCAAGATCTCATCAGCCCTATTATAGGGGAATTGTTTATATGTAGCCAACCAGAACAGTATCTTATTTCTGAGATCTAGTTGAGACTCATTTTGGCCATATTTAAGTTCAGGAATTCCAGCCAAGATAAGTGCATATGGCGCTGCCGCTGGAGGTAGATTGATAGTTAGAAGGGACAGTTTTTGTGTTTCCCTATGTGGGAAATCCATGATATCAAATTCAGCTATGCGAAAAGTAGAACCAAATTGACTTTCCTAGATGTGGACGTAGTCCAGAGAGAAGGAACACTTTCAGTAGCATTACATCGCAAAGACACAGACAAAAACACAATATTACATTTCAAGAGTGCACATCCTAAGTGCTTAAAGGAAAATCTCCCTTATGGCCAGCTATTACGCATTCGCAGAAATTGTTCTTCAAAAGATGATTTCGAGCTCTATGCAGGCGAATTCTGTGATCAGATGCAAAAAAGAGGTTATCCGAAAAAAATGCTTAAGCACGCCAAGAAGCATGCATGGTACACGCCACGAGAAGTTCTGCTCCAAAAAAAAGAAAAAACAGTGTTGGATAGACTTGTATGCGTTTCCACGTTTGACCCTGCCACAAACAAGTTCAAACAGATTATAATGCGCAATTGGCATTTATTGGAAAATCAGGAGGTGCAATTCCCACGACCACTCTTTGCAATGAAAAAGAATAAGAGCATCGGGCAAGAGTTGGTGAGAGCTGACATCTTCCCTAAAGAAGTAAAAAAGGATTTAAGATCACAATGGGGGATGAAACCCGTGGAAGGCCACCATAAATGTGGAAATTGCATTGCATGCAAATCTACAATTGAAGGGACAGAGTTCATACACCAGGGTGTGAAATAGAAACATACAACTTTCACAAACTGTAGGACAAAAAATGTTGTCTATGCAGTGATTTGCCCCTGTAGTAAGATCTGTATAGGGAAGACAAATCAGCAGATTAATCAACGGATAGCGCAGCACCGGTCCAGAATTAAAAAGAAAGTAGGCACGGCCCCAATGGTTGACCATTATGTAAAAGAAGGTCATTCTGAAAGAGATTTCAAATGGACCATTTTGTTAGCATTGAAGGGTTCTGGTAATACGACAGATATTGATTCTATTCTGTTAGCCAAAGAAGCATATCTAATAATGAAGTTTAATAGTGTGCTCACAGGTCTTAATGAAATGTCACAACTATCAAAAGTGTGATGTTATAATGATCTGTGTCTTGTGGCTAGCAGCTGTCAATCAAGAAATCTGGCTTATATGTTTATAATGAACAGAGGACGAAGCTGTATTTAAAAAGCTTGCATATAATAATGTCCGACCGATTTTGAGAAAATGAGCCTCACATATCAATTTCCAGTTATTTGACAGCTAAATCGTGTCCACGGCCCATTTTGAACAGCAAGATGTGAAGTGGTGTTAATGGTTTGAATTTATTAATCCATTTTTGACCCCCAGTAAGAGAAGGGTCGTTTTTTTCGCTGGTTTCAACTCTAAGATTCATCCTCGTTAGCCGCAAGGGAAGTATACACAAGCCGAGAATTCGAACAATTTTTATCGAGTACACGTCTTGTTTGGGAACTACATCTCCCGTGAGGCCGTGTGTACTGGTTACAATGAACAGGAAGTGATGTATAATCGCTTCTGATATGTTGCTGAGAGCCGCTGTAAATACAAGCGCAAAGCTGGCGTCCCCGCCCGTATTTCTGTGAATAATTTCCTGCGGAAGAGAGAGTTTACTACTCAGGAGGTAAGATCCGTTGGTCCAACGGTATGTGCAATGCCGCGGTGATTAATAATCCGAGATTGGTTAAACAATGGGTCTCCGGTTTGTTTTGATTTTCAGAATTGCCTGTGAGGAAAGACAGATCGGGAGTGACATTTCTGATAACTGCCCGCAAACAATCAAGGTACCCCTGGGGGAGGACTAGAATGGTACATTAATTTTCTGACTATGCACTTAGTAAGAACGGGTCGCTAAATGTATGGTTTCTTACAGATTGGGGCAAAATAGAATTACACAGACCTGGGACGAAAGAAACCAACCAGAGTGGTTAATGTAGATGCACAAGGTACGTGATATAAGCTTTATGCGCCACATACGAGGTATGATTTAAAGTCAGACATGAGTGTAGTGAGAACAACCCATTGGTTTCCTTTTGTAGGGATCATCTTGCTGCTTACATTTGGATTTGTGGACACCAAAGGATTTGTTCTTCAAAATACTGATAGAAGGTATGTTCTACTAATGAGGTGAAGTTCAATGATGAAGTAGAAAAAAGAGGAGGAATTAGTATTGATATTTCATGTTTTGCTCGTAGATATGTCCAACATGCTTGAACTAAGAAGCCCTGATGAGAGCCCGTAAAGAAAATAACGAGGCTTGAAACGCGTCGGCACAATCAATTTATGATGCACAATCAATTCATGATGTTCAATAATTGAATCATAAATCAGGCAAAATGGATTATTAGTTGAAAGTTAAAAAAGTGGTTTTGCACATATATGCCTAAATAGGAGGTGGCGTATTTGAGAATTTATATACACTGGATGTATATGGTGCAATCAATGTGGAATTGCTTCTTGACATATCATGTGTTTTATGTTGTAAATATGTGATTGATTTATGTTGCTTAAATTTGTCTTTGTGATTTTTGTAAATAGAAGTCCAAATCAGTGTGTGATCCTCTCTAAAACGAGAGGAAAATCCTTGGAAAAAAAGTAAGAATAAGTAAAAAAATAGGGGCAAATAAATAACCCAAATCACAAAAAGTATATAGTGTGATTTTTTCATCTTCTAAGAAATAGGACTTTAGGTAAATCTCTTTGTATACATATTGTCTTATGGCCCTACCTAAGTCCTGTCCAAGTGGCCTGACTCCTTTCTTGGCTTCACTCTCATCAATGACAGCACCGCGGGCAGGGCTGGCTGTCAGGATCGTCTCCGCAGGCCCCAGGCACAGCTCTTCGTGGCGACACAGCATGATGCAGCCAGGTGAGTCCCCGGACCGTCCAAGCCCTCTAGTGGAAGCTCCACTTTCACTTGCCCTATGCTCCCGAGGCGAGCCACCCCAGCTTGTCAGCCTCGCCAGCATTCGGTCTGCCTGCCCGGCGTGGCGCCATTTTGCGCCAGGACAGTCGGGCTCCGATGTTTCAAAATTCGGTAATGTGCTCGGGCCCAGCTGGGCAGATTGTGGATCAGCCGGGCAGAGCCTCATTTTAGCTCACCTCCCTGGGCCGTACCGACCCCGCAAATGTCGGGGCCTCCATTGTTTAAGGTGTCATTCTCGGTCCTGAGCTGCCACGGGCGGCCGCTATTTTCGAGGCAGGTGGCACTCGCCACGCGGCTCGCCCGAAATGCGTGAATTCTCCGGTTCTTCCCTGGATCTCCACTTCCGCCGGCCCTTCAGTTGGGCGGGAGTGCGGCGCACGCCCTTTGGTGTAATTCAGGGCCCCCACTGCCGTCGACAGATGCCGCTTGTCGGGCCGCTGGCGCAGAGCTCTAATAGATCGCATACGCCATCGTGGCTAGCGAAGCCACGCCCCTCTTAGGTCCAATACTTATACCCCATTTTATCAATAAAGTCTTTGTTTTAGAGTGCCTGAGCTCAATACAAACCAGTTCTGTCCTGCCTGGTCCAGCTTGACCATGGGGGGGGGGGGGGAGACAGCATTGTGCAAAAGAGAGACAGCCTATTCAGATGCTAGAAAAAAACCCTCCCACCACTCTAAAGGCAGCCCAGGTTTATTCAACCCCCTTGTGACAGTCTAGAGTGAATGCATATCCCCAGCTCCTATCACTCTGACATCAGACGGTGAATACATGAACATCCAGAGGCACACAGAAAGGTAAAGCAAGACAATTCTCACTTTCTAAAAGTGTCATTTTCAAGCACACGATTTAAAAAACACCTTTGCTAAAAGGTGTTTTATTAAATTTTGAGTTGAGAGAGCCTAAACTCCATTCCTCTATCTTGTCCCAAAGGAAAGGTAGACTTGCAAGATGTTACAAGGCAGCTTCCATGTAGTCCTGTGGGACAGACATCATTTCAACAGCGAAAAATGACAGGTTATGTAGCCCACACTAGTACATGTCCTACCTTTCACTTACACTGCACCCAGCCCACAGAGCTATCTTGGGCCTACCTAAGGGGTGCCTTACATTTATGAGAAGGGAATGTTAGGGCCTGGTAAATGGGTGCACATGCCAGGTCGACATGGCAGTTTACAAAAGTGCGTGCAGACACTGCAGTGCAAAGTCTGAAAAACATTTACAGGGCTTCTCATGTGGGTGGCACAACCGGTGCTGCAAGCCCACTAATAGTATTTGATTTACAGGCCCTGGCACACTCCGTGCACTTTACTAGGGGCTTACCAGTAAATCAAATATGCCAATCATTAATTACCAATCATAATCGCACTTTACACAGAGAGCATATGCACTTTAGCACTGATCAGCTAAAGTTCCCAGAGTCCTATAGCCAACAAAAACAAGGTCAAACAAATAGGAGTCACATGGCAAAAAGTTTGGGGATAAACCTGAAAAAAAGACCAGGTCTAACACAGACATACAGCAAACCAGGGTAGAATGAAGGGGAAGTGCAAATGGCAAATTCTTATAGCACAAAGCAATGCAAGCGAGGCACAGTAGAACTCGAAACTTGGGGGTCAGCAGAGAAGATGTAGGAATGCAGGAATGTAATGGTCACATTCACCTTATAATTAAAAGGGCCCTGGGTCAAAACCAGGCAGAAAGTTAACCATGGCATTTAAAATGAAGCTCATTTTGCACACGTATAAAATCACCAGAGATGCCCTCACTCACAGTCACATCAAGCAAGTAGGTTCTCTCACAGGAAAAAACTAAAGAAACTGAAATTCATTAAATGTATATTTTGGCATTTCTATGGTTTCAAAATCTTGTTTTTTCTCAGAAAGCAGGCTCTGGAATGAAGCATCACACGTGGAATTGAGATTTTCAAAATGCACATTCAAAAAAAGTTTATTTATGTACGCCCCATACACCTCTGAGTCAGCAACTGAGTACAGAGGGAATAGCAAAAACTATTTGCCGGTGCATTAGAACCTTACTGCATGAAGGTCCTACACCTGAATGTTCCATGTCAAAGAACAATATTGCATATCTTCCTTCTTTCAAAACACAAACAAAACCTTAAAACCAAGGGCGTAGCCTGAAAATGAAAACCTGCCCCATTTCGAATTAAACCTCCGATGATAGAGACAGAGTGATACAGGTAAATCCTGCCCTTCCTATAATTGATTCATTTACCCTTACAGCCACCCATCTATACATTCGTCATCCCATCCACCTCAGTTTTTATGTGCTCACTTACTTTTTTTATCCGTGCACATTTCTTCCATCCTTTCACCATTCCATCCAACCGTTCATTCATAATTATCCTGCATACTTACTGGTTTCAACTTCCAATCTTCCTTTCTTTTGTCATTTTATTTTTTCGCTTACCTTTCTGTCTCGTTTCACTCTGTTTGCTATAATATCTTTCTCAGTTTCCTTAAATGAACTTGGGTCACTCAGAAATTCTTCACCCTTTCGTCTTAGTCCTGGTCTGGTATGAACACGTTATTAGGAGCTTTTGTCTGCTGAACCCAAAAACTAACATAAAGGTTCTAGAGGGACATTTTCCCAGGCAGTGGGGCCCAGAGACAACTCCCACTTTAGGTGATAAAGCAGGGAAGGGGGCGGGGGGGGGTCACAATGCCACTGTATTAAACATGAAGATAACGAGAATGCAATAATAGAGATAGAAGAGTCACAGAAAAACTGAAAATAACCAACACCACTCTCACCAAGAACAATGCAACACAAATCCCTGTTTTGACTCACCCATTTTGCAAAATGGGTCAAGTTCCATATTCTCCCATCTTGTATTTTCACCACATTCTTAAATATTTTGACCATCACTAATAGATTTGTGAATTTAGACCAATCACTCCTTCCTGCAGGCACTTTCACCAGCTGACTTACTCTCAGTCTTGTTAGGGGCACAGCATTCTGTTTGTCTTATTCGTCCTTCCGTCAACGCCGTTTGTTTACTTCAGTCTTCCCCCATTTGATCTCAGTTATTACCCTCTCTAAACTCTTCCTCCACTTTAACCAGTTTTGGATTTTTATTGTATCCTGAAAATTGAGAAAGGAACCCTGTCAGTGGCCAATCAA
The DNA here is from genome assembly GCF_964261635.1 of Lissotriton helveticus. NCBI lineage: Eukaryota > Metazoa > Chordata > Amphibia > Caudata > Salamandridae > Lissotriton > Lissotriton helveticus. Next base: position 949,897,066 of record NC_136061.1, read on the forward strand.
TCGTCTCTGAATTTCCCCCTTCCTGTTTATTTCTTTTGCATATAGCTAATTGTGTGCTTTCTTAAAGTCTTTTTGAGCTTCTCTACTACCCCATTCGTCTTTTGTTTATCTTTATTATTCTTTGATGTCCCTCATTAACTAATCTGATTAGCGGGGTATAAATCTTGTATAACTAACAGTATTCCCTCACAGGAAAAGCCTGGTTGATTCAAACAGAACAGAATACACCTACATCCTGGAAAGAAAAATTCCAGAATACCACGGTCATTCACCATTTGTTTTACAAAAACAAACTTCTGTTTTGGGAGTGTATTTTTCAAAAACAAAAAAGTTTGCTGAGAAGTCACATGAGCCATGGGGCTTTTCAGCTAACTTTCAGTGCCTTCAAAGAAATCGTCAAGGCATAGATAGGGATCTCCTTCAGGCAGGCGGAAATCTCTAAATTGGGTGAGCTACTTGTCCTCATACCATAAAGAGTACCTAGAGGTCAGAACGTTTCTGTCATTCAACTGTGGATATAGACCCCAACACCATACATATAATACAGTGGGAACAAACAAATTAACTAGGTGTGAAGATTACTGAGTTAAGACTCAAGAGCAAAGGGAAAGTTCCCATCAGAAGCCACGCTGTACCGCCCTCTTTTGCATCATTTGGGTATTCCTTGTTCACGAGGCAAAGTTAGAACGGTCCACCAGTGTTACCATGACCGTCTATAAATGTGCATAGAGTGTAACAGTAGAGGGAGGTTATCAGAAAAATTCTCAGTGTTAATGTGGCTACTGAAAAAGCAGTGTCAGAATAAGTGAAATGTGATAAATGAAAGGAAAAGATAAAATTGGATAGGCTGAGTAGATGTCGATAGTTTATTTTTATCTCTCAGTCTCCCAAATTTTAAAAACCAGGTGCAAACACAGATTTGACATAATATCTGTGATTAGTAGTGGTCAACATGTTTCAGCATATCAATGAAATAGTTTCAATGCCTTCATCAGGACCCGTTGTAAGTTAACTACTACTTTTGTGAGTGTAAAAAAATAAAAGATAATAGATATCACCTGCAACGTTCAGGTTGTATGTTCAACCACATACTATTACGGCATCATGTTGGTGATACGACAACCACAGGAACAACATGTAAAACAAAACAAGTGACAGCATTATGTCGCATTCAAAGACAGGTGTCCCTAATAGCTTAACATCCTTCCATTTTTCAACATGTCTAAGTCATATTTTTCACAGGTTTACATTAATTATAACAACTCACCCATTAGTTGTGGTTGTTGCGCTTCACCGCACCTGGCTGCAGCTCAGGTTAAGAGGAGCACCGCTCTAAATCAAAGAAGTGAGAATAGAGATAACAATCATGGCTGCTTGTTTATATCAGTAAGTTCGCGCCGGCAAACTGTGTTCGTTATTAAATCCAGTCTCCATGCACGCTTAATGAGCTGGCTCCTTTTTATATATACCGACTCTTTTTTATGTATATTATATTTTCAAATCACTGGAGTTTATACCAAAGTATACTAACTGCAAATTACATCTAGTACCTTCTGACCACCCACCCCACGATTCCATATTTCTATTGCCTTCCGAAAGTCCATAAACCCCAAAGACCACCACCGGGGCGGCCTATTATTTCTGAAATCGGTTCCGTCCTCGAGCCACTATCTACCTTCGTGGATCATTTTTTTAACCCGATGGTAAAAGCCATGCCAACGTTCCTCCACGATACTAAGGACGTTTTGAGACTCCTTCCTGAAATACAATATGACATGAATACTGACATTCTTGTATCCTTCAAAGTAGAGTCGTTGTATATTTCGATTCCGCAAACCGAAACACTTGAAGTTGTGGGCCAACTTTTGGAACAAAGAGATCTTCAATCCATTACGCCCGTATCATTCATCATGGGTTTGGCGGAAATAGCGATGAAGGACAACTACTTCCGGTTCGAGGACACTACCTACCTACAAACATCTGGGACCAGCATGGGTAGTATCTTCGCTCCGAGTCTCGCTAATTTATCTGTACACAACTTTGAGCAACAGGAGGTACTAACACCTACGAATCCATATCTATTATCGCTACACGTTTGGAAGCGATATATAGATGACATATTAGTCATCTGGCGTGGGACTGAAATAGATCTGCTGTCATTCCACCATTGGCTGAATACCCGGAATGCATACTTAAAATTTACTGTAGAATACAGTAGAACTGATTTATCATTCCTGGATTTGAAAATCTCTGCAACTGCGAATGGCCTTGAATCCGAACTCTATCGGAAGCCCATGGCGAAGAATGCTCTACTCAGCTATGAAAGCTGCCACACGCGGGCCCTGAGGAACAACCTGCCGTTCGGCCAGTTCCTCAGGGTCCAGAGGAATTGTTCCAACAAGGAAGCATTCAAAGCCCACTCAAAGGAACTGGAGGAATGACTACGTGAGAAGAACTATCCGAAGAAAATAATCCGACAGTCCAAGAAGAGGGCATCAAATAATAACAGAGAGTCCCTTCTGGAAATACATCCACCGAAGGAAAAAACCAATTGCATCACTTTTGTGAATACTTTTAACACGAGATCGAATCAAGTCCAAAAAATCGTCAGAAAACACTGGTCGATACTGAACACAGGGGGTGATGAGATTCCTTTAGCCCTTTTTGCGTTCAAGAGAGGACAGAGTTTAAAGGATAAATTGGTCCATACACGCCCAAAGAACAAAGGACCCAGACAGGTAGGCACCCTATGGGACCTACCACCAGTACAAGGTCACCATCCCTGTGGGACGTGTTCGGTGTGCCCTCAAACCTGTAAATCAACAACTGTGGATATAGGTACAAGTAGGCTGTGGGAACAACGCAGATTCACGAACCTTAACAGTGACTACCTCATCTAATTAATAACCTACCCTTGCCAGAAACAGTACGTGGGTATGACAACGAGGAAGGTCCGAATAAGAATACAAGAACATAAGAGTACAGTACGTTGTCGCAAACAGGCCACCTGCCTGACCGCTCATTTTCTGGAGGTCGGACACGGTCCAAATGATTTTCACTGGACTGTGCTCAAGCAGCCTTTGATACCCGAATCATGTCCAGATGTGGGCCGGTTTTTATTCAAAATCGAACAGAAGTGGGTCTACAGGCTCAACAGCGACAAGGATGGGCTCAATGAGCCGATACCATGGATGTCCCTCTGTTGCTCTTTCTGAATCACTATGCGTAATTTGATTGCCACGTGACCACTCTTTTTGAATGTACTATCTAAGAAATATAGCACACGAAGCATATAACCACTACGCTTATCTAGAAATACGATCTAAGTGCAATTGAAGCATCTTTTTTAGTCCTTTGCCTGCTCTAATATCCACCCCTTTGGTTTTTGCCTCAATGCCAGAAATTTATCTGACACACTATGATCTGGGATAGATTGGTGTTTAGAACATATCGATCGTTTTGTTGACCTTAAACGAGATGGTCTACGTATCCACGTTTAAAACTAAAAACAAATGCTCAAATCCAAGATACTGATCATGTTCTTGACCCTAAACGCGATGGTTTACATACCCGTGTTAAAACTGAAAACAAATGCATTAATTTAAGGTACTGATATTGTCCAGCCGCTCCTCCTAGAAAAATAGAATTGTATAATATTAGAATTTATTTAAAACTATAGTTATGAAATTTATAGATCACGAATACTGAGGAGTCGAGTGATTCGAACTGCTGCTACGCACATTATTGTAGACTACACGTACGGGATTAATGAACTACAATTCCCGTCATGCCGGTGAGTCACGTGATTGATGTCACGAGTTTCGTGACACAGTTGATAATGGCACCTTCCCGCCGCTCGGTGCCTGCCCAGACAGTTTAGATGACTGCCAGGAGACACCGACGGTTAGGTAAGTTATGCCGCGCGAGAGATATACACAATGCCTCAAATAATTTGAAGTTGACGAGTCGGGTCGGCTTGGGTTTTATGACGGCATTTGCTATCTTCAGCTAAACAACTAATGGATAATACAGATGGACTAAGCACTTATGAGATGTAATTTGCAGTTAGTATACTTTGGTATAAATTCCAGTGATTTGAAAATATAATATACATGATAAAGAGTCGGTATATATAAAAAGGAGCCAGCTCATTAAGCGTGCATGGAGACTGAATTTAATAACGAACACAGTTTGCTGGCGCAAACTTATTGATATAAACAAGCAGCCATGATTGTTATCTCTATTCTCACTTCTTTGATTTAGAGCGGTGCTCCTCTTAACCTGAGCTGCAGCCAGGTGGGGTGAAGCGCCACAACCACAACTAATGGGTGAGTTGTTATAATTAATGTAAACCTGTGAAAAATATGACTTAGACATATTGAAAAATGGAAGGATGTTAAACTATTAGGGACACCTGTCTTTGAATGCGACATAATGCTGTCACTTGTTTTGTTTTACATGTTGTTCCTGTGGTTGTCGTATCACCAACATGATGTGGTAATAGTATGTGGTTGACCATACAACCTGAACGTTGCAGGTATTTCATTGATATGCTGAAACATGTTGACCACTACTAATCACAGATATTATGTCAAATCTGTGTTTGCACCTGGTTTTTATAATTTGGGAGACTGAGAGATAAAAATAAACTATCGACATCTACTCAGCCTATCCAATTTTATCTTTTCCTTTCATTTATCACATTTCACTTATTCTGACACTGCTTTTTCAGTAGCCACATTAACACTGAGAATTTTTCTGATAACCTCCCTCTACTGTTACACTCTATGCACATTTATAGACGGTCATGGTAACACTGGTGGACCGTTCTAACTTTGCCTCGTGAGCAAGGAATACCCAAATGATGCAAAAGAGGGCGGTACAGTGTGGCTTCTGATGGGAACTTTTCCCTTTGCTCTTGAGTCTTAACTCAGTAATTTTCACACCTAGTTACTTTGTTTGTTCCCACTGTATTATATGTATGGTGTTGGGGTCTATATCCACAGTTGAATGACAGAAACGTTCTGACCTCTAGGTACTCTTTATGGTATGAGTTATATAGATTGGGGCATGTACCTAGCGTGGGTCATTAAACTTGCCCTTGGACCCTTTGTTTAATTGGTTTGGTTTATGAGCTACTTGTCCACCAGAGTATGAATGTCCCGTTAAATATGGGACCCCATTCTTATTGCTCCAGATGTTACTCCCAGTTATAGACAGTATGTGATATTGTAGACTTTTGTGATCTCATGCATGGCATAAAATATGATTTTCCATTCCAACCTGAACTACCTAAAAGTGTTTGTATGCCTTTTGGTTACTCTAATGGGCTCACCAACATAGTATAAATTTGGAACAGCCTCATTCTACTTTGCCGTACCATTAATTAAAGACCGTAAGGAGCCTGGGCAGCTGACCCTTCTTAAAGTTTTTTTGTGATAGCATACCTCCATTAAGTTATGCTGTGTTTATGCATTAAACATGTCAAATATTCAATAAAATATTTTTTAAAAACCAAATACACCCAACAACAAATAACACACGCACTGATATCCAATATAATAACCAAAAGCCACCAACCCGTCCCTCTTCAATGTCTGATTAGAATCCTGAAGGCTTCTGTTTATATTATTGTAACTGTTTCTCACTACTTTGCAGTACGAACAAGAATGTTAAAACAATGGACCAATTCTCAAATTAATTATTGCCATAATTTGCATTCCACCAAACTGCTCCCAGTGTAAACCACATAGGTAAGTAATCCGTTTTTTTCTCAAAAGTCTTTTATTTTTTTAATGTCTTCCCTTCAAGTACTTTGAAACACAGTCCTGCTAACATTCTGTCACGATTTCTGGATCAATGAAGGTATATCACTTCTAACAGAATTAATCAATTGATTCTTGCTTCGAAATGTTTTATTTCTATGGTTTTCTTTTTACTCCTAACCGAATCTCACAGAGGGATGATGGATATCAGTTAGTTAAAGGTAGCACTTGTTCAACACTTTAAAATGGCCTCCTCGTCGGGCGTTCTCACCTATGCGTTTTACGTCACCACCAGTTCTCTCTATGCTCTCCTTCAAGTATAATGTTCCACTGGAAGCAGCTCTGCCACTGCTCTTGGAGGACATTGCCAATAGAAGATTCTGCATGCTGGAACGCAACATTGCCTCTGCTCTTGAAACGCAATGTCAACTGAAGAGTTTGCATGCAAGACTTTGCCAAGTACCCCTTTCTATGTGCAGAATATCTCACTAGAACACATCTTTTGGAAGTAGGAGCACTGACTGCCTAGGTTAACAGCACGACTAACGATGGAGACACACAATACAAGTAAGTCTTACACAATATGGTCAGGATGACGTCAACACTTGAGCCCGTTGATCGACTGTACGTTTGATGTTTGCTGTGGTGTAGCTGTGCTGGCATATCCCTCTTATGATTTATTCCACAACGATCATGTTCACACATACTTTTCTGCTGCTGTCATTTTGGTGCACTTGTATCCCACACTCGTTGCCAGTGCGGAATATGTTTATGTTTTTTGGAGTGCATGGCAGCCCAAGCAGGGCGCTCCTGTGCTGAATACATGGCTACAACAAAACTCAGGTAGCAATGAGGGGAGCTGAATTAGAACAAGCATGGATTCAGCTGTTTTCTGAAGTTCGCCTCAATGGGCCACTGGTGCAGATAGAGCGGTAGAGAGTTCCCGAGTTTAGGAGTCAGATACCTGAAGGAACAGCCGCCCTGTCTGTCTGTCTGTCTGTCTGTCTGTCTGTCTGTCTGTCTGTCTGTCTGTCTGTCTGTCTGTCTGTCTGTCTGTCTGTCTATCTATCTATCTATCTATCTATCTATCTATCTATCTATCTATCTATCTATGTATCTATCTATCTGTTCAACGATTCAACCCTCTATCTGCTCAGTCCTATCTATATATCCAACCCTCTCCATCAATCCAAACCTCTCCAGATATCCAACCCTCTTCGTCTACCTGTTTAAACTTCTCTATTCAACCTTCCCAATCTATCTATTCAACCCTCTATCTGCTCTGTCCTTTCTCAGATCCCTACGCTCAAACAATGAGCGTCTGGCCAACGTCCCCAGATACAGGAAGGCACGCACCGGCGGTCGACGCTTTTCTGTAAAAGCATCCTCAGGATGGAACTCACTTCCTCGCCCCCTGAGGCAGGAACCCAGCCATCTCCTTTTCCGGAAAAAATTGAAAACGCTGCTGTTCCCAAAATAAAGTCCCCTCTCCCCTCTGATCTCCACAAATGCTACAGCGCGGGGATGCCTCCGGGTCACCAGGCGCTCTATAAATCGCTAAATAAATAAATAAATAAATATATATCCAGCTCTGTCCTTTCATCCAACCCTCTCCATCTATCCAACCCTCTACATCTATTCGGCATTCCCAATCTATCTATTAAACCATCTCTTTCTACCTTTTTAACCTTCTATTTCTAATTACCTTTTCAACCCTCTCCATATTATCTGTCTATCTATTGAACTCTATCTATCTTTCCAACCCGCTCTATCTGCCCATCTTTTAAACCCTTTTAATCTATCTGTCTTTTCAATCTTCTCTATTTATCTCTTTTCAACCCTATCTTTTTAACCTACTATCTGTATCTTTCACCCTCTACATCTATCGTTTCAACCCTCTATATCTATCAACTCTTTATATCTATCTTTTAACCCTCTATACCTAGCAACCCTTTATATCTATCTTCTCAACCCTCTATATCTATCTCTTCACATCTATCTATCAATTGTTTCAACCATCTCTATATTATCAACCTTCTTTATCTCTTTTCAATCCTCTCTATTTATGATAAAGATTTCCAAAAACAATGGAAAAAAAGCATTAGCAAAGGCACCTACTGCCAAATTGATTGGCTTATCTTTATCAAGTCTAGTGGTAGCCAAGATCTTTCGATTTTCATAAAGTTATGTATATAACCTAGGGCCCAATTTTGAATGTCAGTGGAAAGGGTACTCTGTTGCAATTTCAAAGAAGATTCATGTCAACATAATGGCTCGCCAGCCTGATTTAAATTTGGGCAGTCTTTTTGTACAACGACGGCAGAGACTACTCTGTCTGGCCCATATTACACCCCTCTGGCAGTTGGATGGAGTAAGGGAAGTCAGAGGTTGACCTGTATGTCCGCCCACCTAAGTTAAATGCGCAGGTATAGAGGTCCTTTTTCACTGCCCATCACCATCAGGAAAACCCTGCCAGTAAGGCGCAGTGAATATATGGCCAAATTCCCCCCATCGCTGTGGGAGATAACTCCATGGTGAGAGGGGCATTGTGTTTTTTTATTTTCAAAAACAAAATCCCACTTTGGGGTTTTGTATTTGAAAATGTGAAATAACTTGAAAGTTTGACGTTTGGCTCCATTATGTTGACTGAGCCGTCCATCAAATTTTCAATGCATTTCCAAGTGCCGCCATCACAGAAGTTCCTGGAAATACTAGATATGTCTGCTGGCAAGACAAACATCTAACTACAGAGAGCGAAGTACCCTCATTATGGCTGTCATAAAGTACTCCACCATGTCAACACATAATACTCCGTCCACCAATATATAAAACAGGCCCATGGTTTCTTGTTGAGGTTTTTAGTCAGACTTCATCCATTAGTCTGTGGTTCTGTCATTCGTGTTTTTCTTCCACCCACTACAGTATGTACTATGGGGAAGTGGGTCAGCCCACTACAGCCAGTGGCCCATTTCCCTATGAGTTACGGCATGCTGCATTTTGAAAAGGAGCACATTCAAACTCAAAGTAGTTGCCTTCAGTACCAGGGACTACTATGCTCATTTGTGCTTTTTGACACCAAAAATGATTTTTGCTTTAAGCCAATGTTTTTTTAGAGTTTCCCAGCAACAAAGTTTTGCATAAACCATGACAGAACAAAACAAGAACTGCTTAAGGCTAGCCAACAATGGCATCAGCAGTGGCCCGTGCAGGTAAGAGCGGCGGGGCAGAATTAAAGAAATAATTCATTTTCTCTCGTTGTCTGTAGAAATCCCCCCACCTGGCCCCAACGTTCTTATCTGCATGTGCCACTGCTGAATGGCAAACCTATTGGCTTTGCCAGTGCTTGTTACACAAATGGTACACTTCTTCGTCATATTCATACTTAATTATCTGGTTGGTTATTTTCTAAATATCTGAAAGAATACACAGATTTCCTAATAAGATATATATGCAAATAAACATGCATAATGAAGCAAAATTTGTAATTCAGAAAAAAACGTTTACTCAATGTTCTTTCTAAATAAATGCAATTCTTAAGAGGACAGACTCCCCAATCAAAACACGTAGCTGATCGAGAGTCAACACAACTAGCAGAAAGGATGTACTGGGTACATATAACCACATCACAGGGAGTGGCAGGTTGACGTCAGGTTTGAAGGGTAACCAGGAAGAGATTAGTATAAATGAGCATATTGGAAGGGCTACATGGAAGCATAAGAATGTATGTCAGGCAAAGAGAAGCACGGAGGGGTGGGAGCAAACGTTAGCATTTGGTTGGGGAGATCCACGGCGTAGTAGGTCCAAGCCCTAGGACTTAGGAGAAAGAAGCAAGGGTACATACACAGCCGTGCATGGCTCAAACAAAAAACTCCTCTTCCATTCAAATGAAGGATTTCTGGCTGTCATGTGGGCCTTTCTCATCCTTTCCTGACAAAGCCTCCCGTAGAGCTGTTTATCCAGATTTCCTGGTCACTCAGGGTAAACCCACACCCTGAAGTTAATTTAATTTAATGTAAACACCAGGCGTGGGATCAGAGCATCTCTGAAATGGACACTTGCATCAATTTACCTTATCAAAATCATCAGCTTACCCAGCAGCCGGATGGATAACTGTATGAGCTGGAGGACGAGGGTAAAGTCGGTCACATGCAAGGGATTCGACCTACTTCTCAGAGGCTTGGCCGGCTGGGAAATGTCATGATTTTATAATGGAGCAATAACTCTTTTATAAGAGAGGCACGTGCATTGCTTGCGGCTTTCTTCTCAGTCAAACTAATGTTCTCGCTTCAGAATAACATACTGTAGGTGTCAAATCATTTGCTTGGCTAAATTAGATACAGTTCCATTCCAGGAATTGGCTAACACCCATGAAATCCTGTAATTAACATATTACGTACAGATCAGCAGTAGGTAAAGGTGACCCCGAGTTAAGGCCACGCCCAAGATTACAAACAAGAGCGTACAGCGATTTTAAATAACATGGTAGCAGGTAGAAGCTGACTTTGAAACGGGTACCTATGAGGACTAACAGCCTGATTCATGAAGGTAAATGCGCTAGCAAAAGGGCCAGATTCTCAGAATCTGGCCCTTTGCGAGTGCAATTTTTGCATTTGGGATTCATCATCCCAAATGCAAAAATCGCTAATAAAGAATTAGCAAATATGCGAGGATTAGCATTTAAGGAATCTCTATTAGAGATTCCTTAAATGCTATTCATGACACATTTAAAAATTGCGAATTAGCAATTTTGGGCCGCTATTTACCGAGAGGTCAGACCTCTCGGTAAATAGCAAAAACTTAGAAAAATGCTTTTAAAAGCATTTTTCTAAGTTGCATGTTGCACACACACATGTCCCTTGGACATGTGTGTGCGCAACACCTGTTTCAATTAGCATTTCAGGGGTGCTACAGGGTGTCCTTTGGACACCCCTGGCACCCTTAAAATCGCTATCTTATTTGCGAGTAGCAAATTGCTACTCGCAAATAAGGAATACTCCCCATTCATTTCTATGGGCCTTTTGGCCCATAGGAATGAATGGGGAGTTATTCCTTATTTGCGAGTAGCAATTTGCTACTCGCAAATAGAGAATATGTAGGAATCGCTATTTCTTTAGCAATTCCTACACGAATACCGTTTTGCGAGTCCTCAATAGCGATTCGCTATGAATCGCTATTAGAGACTCGCAAAACGGTACCTTGATGAATCAGGCTGTATGTTCTGTCCCTAATTCTAGAGGGGAAATAGCATTGATTGATTTCTGAAGTTTGGCTGTACAAACCGTTAACACAACACATCAGCGAGGAAGCTCCTGTCTATAGTTTCACAAGCATAACTTAATTTACTTTCCTAAGAGTCTTTAATTTTTCCAGGATGTTTTTCTGTAGTTTTCTTTCGCAGAGCATTTTACACGTTTTTAGCACGCAAGCGAATTAGCTTGCCTGCTGGTGTCAGTGAAAGTCAGGTTGTGGGTGGGTGTTTACATGTTTGCAGCTCTGGAGTTGAGGTAAAGGTAGTGCATATTTTTCGCAGGGCTTGTCAGTGGGGTATAAAGGTGTTCAGAGCATGCTCATACAGTCCTTGCCCTCCCTAGTGATGTCACAGAGCAATGATCACAACTGGCAATTTTAATCGTGATTGTTGGCAAATGTGTGCATGAACATCATTTAGTATTCACCAAGCGTTGCAGGTGTGACCTCTGGCTTACCCTTTGCTACACCTAGGACTGCATTTGCGGCCCAAGCCTCAGAGGAGGCAAATTCAGTGCCAGGATCACAGGAGCAGATGGGGATACACTCTCTTTATTTTATGTCAATTTTTTATTACACTAATATTAAATATATAGAATATATTATTCACTAATAGTGTAATAAAAATGGAATATACTAAGCTGGAATATGCCCTTCCATGACAGCTGAGATAAGCAAAAAATGCTTATAAATGTATGTTGTGTGCATAGGCTGAGAGTGTGTTCATGTGTGAGAGAGTGTATATGTGTGAATTTGTGTGTATGTGTAAGTATGTGCGTGTGAGAGAAAGTGGAGGTTCAAGGGCGTATGATGTTACTTCTCCTACCCCTGACATTTGGGTGAATTGACGTCCATGAATGTGTGTGTAGGCAGAACTGTCAAATTATTTACAATACAAAAATGAATTGTTTACGAGTGACTGGATACGTAGTGTGTGTATGGGGGGATGATAAAGTGTACAAGGGCACACACAAGACAGTGAAAACGGGGTGCAGACCAATATCCATCAAATTCCTGTGTATGTGGAATATTCTGGATATTTAATTAAGAAGGGAAGGTGGACAAAAGTTGTCAAGAAAGTTCGAGATAAAGAGGCCCCTGTTTCAGATCATGAGAAAAGAGGCAGGTTGCTTCATAAGTGAAAAGAAACAACTCTATTGGAATTTACTATTATCTGTGTGATTTCAGCTGTCATCAGAAGCACATGCATGAAGATAATTTGTTTGCTGGTCTTGTAAATCCACATTTGTTGTACCAGCAATATATTTAATTCTAAAGCTGAAAATTTGATTTCAGAACGTGTGGCCTATTTTGCAAATTGCTATATTTTTCTCATGGCTCCAGTTGAGATTATTGGATTCCAGGCAACTAAAAGAATCAAGCATAGTATATTGTTCTCCATCTTCACAAAATGTGGCACCAGTCTTTATTTTAGATTGGAGAAAGTGGCAAAATCTGATGTTTTTGGGCACACTTCCAAATGTAGGTGCACCTTGGTTGTGCAATCTTCAGATCCTGTCCAACTGTGCTGATGAATGAGGGGGTTGAACAGATCCAATATGAATTTGAAAAGCTACTGATAGATATACTCACAATACAGGTGCGCCAATAGTGCACATAAGTACACTGTATTAGACTATAAAAATGCACCAAACAAAGCCTTGAGCTTAAGGGTGAACAGTATGTATGTTGCATAGTATATGACAGTGTGCTTTCTGTGCCTCAGCCCCACAGATGCACCAACAGTGCAGAACTTACAGTAGTGCACTATGTGTATGTTGGGTTGCAACAATAACTTAATGTTGCAGGATCCTTCCGAGGACTCACTATGAAGGAACTTCTTTAATAGTTATGAAACGGTGACAGACTTTAGACAATTAGGATCAACACAGTATACTTATATTTATCTGCAAAACATGAAAGAATAAATGGTGCACACTCTGACAGTGGGACATGATTTGCTCTTTAGCCAATGTACTTTAGAGGATGTATGCCACAATAGTGCCCAAGGAAGATGGCGGCGATTTCGTGACTCTCCGCGGCGCCAGGTCCGGCTGCAATAACAGTGTTTACGGAGCTTGCCAGCCATTGAATTTCGGTTTCACAGGCTCCAATAACAGCAGAGATGGCGGGGAAGTGAGTGTTTTGCAATGTAGCACTCTGCAAGCCTCTCATTGTACCTTCTACACCGTGATTGGCTTTGCCAATATGCCGCCGGCCATCTTGTGAAGCTATGTCCGGAATGAAGAGATAAAAGCGTGTCATCACTTTCTTTAGGAAATTGAGAAGTTGCAAATGTTCCTGTGAAATTTCACCGGCGAACACCCTTTTGCATGTCTTCTCCCAGCACCTGAGAGTACTCATTCCCAGCATGTCACTTCAAATGCTGAACTTTCTGAGGTAACATTTGACAGTTATATAAATGGCTGGCACAAAAATGACTCTGAATTCCTGCTCTTTTATGAAGCAAGCCACACAAATATATTTTACAGCACCTCGCATCAATTTATGAGCAGACATGATGTTGAACCTCATATATATATATCTCTTCCTAGTACCTGAGTGGAAGGCAACTTTTTTCTAAAGCGTCTTTTTAAACTCCACATTTTTGGACGAAACATTTGGTGGTTAAACAAGTAACTTGTACATGAACTGCACTGACATCTATTTCTTTCATGGAAATAGCTGCACAACTATATCTTGCAACTATATCTTGCAGCACTACTCCTCAATTAAACGCTGACTTGGCGCTGTTCCTCATCTATGCCTTTTAGGCAATCTTGTTACTAATTTTTCTTAATTTTCTTCTTTCTGCATGAGAGGCTTTGTTGACTTTTCTCATGCTATTTAAATATACATAGTACCACTTCTTCAACAAGTTACTACATAAAATTACTACAAGAAGATATTTACATTCAAAGTATTTCAACCTGCTTCCTACTGCCTCCTCATATGAGCAGACTGAAAAAAACAAAAACTTTGCTAGTGCCTTCAACTAACAAGTTTATAAATTGATACATCTTTCTCATATACCTTTTCTCAATGAAAGGCTCTATGACCTCCTTACCTAGAGGTGCCTCACCATCCAATATTAATGCTCCTTCTGCAGCCAGCAAAGCACCAACTAAACGTTTGAAAAAAGACCCTCCTTCCCCTCCAAAACAACTCTTAACCGTCTCTATGGACTGTCTTTTAGAAGATATTTGTGCTCTACGCCCATTCGTATAACAGACAAATTCTAAATTTCAAAATTACGCATAGAGGGTCACAAATGGAAGAAAGAATCACTACAGATGAACAAAACATTGAATCTCTAGAGTCAATCAGTCTCAAGGTAAAGACTCCCAAGTTTTGACTCTTCAGAACCAGGTCGACGACCTTGAAAACCGGAACAGGAGGAACAGTCTTCGAATACAAGGCCTACCAGAAGGAGCTGAAGATCTGACCCCATCGCTTTTTACAAATCACTTCTCGGAACAGTTCTTAACCTGCCGGAAGTCATTCTTTTTACTATTCAAGGCACTCACAGATTGGGTCCTTCACACATAGCTACTTCTAACATGAGAAAGCAGATAGGGGTCATAATGAATTTTTTAGAATATACTGATCTGCTTAAGGTTTTGTCAGCAGGAAGATCCATAAAATGAATCTCATGGACGGGCAATCCTTTATTTTCTCACAAGATTATGCAAAGGATACCACTGATAGACGCAGGGAGTTCCTAGCCATGAGACCAGATCTTCACTCTATTTGGCCTCTTCCACTTGTTTACTTCCACCCTTGTTATCTTAAAGTAGCCTACCACAACAAGACAACTACTTACCATAATCCGGTCAAACTGAAAAGCTCCCTCAATTTTTGGAGGACAGACATTAAGGACACCACTATAGTGCATACTAAGTAGCTTTCTCAGTCTTATTTTCTATATTAGAGTCATATTTCAAATTTCTGATGTTTTCTTGTAGAGGAATATGAAAATGTTTTTTGTTTAACACAAGTTATTAGGTGATAATAATCATTTTTTTCTCTTTACAGGTTTCATCTCCTTGTCGTATGACCCACCCTTTTGCGTGTCGGTTGTGCTGCGGTCCCGGCCGACTTCCCTCATGGAGTTTGGACATGCCATCTATTCCATGTAGCCTCATCCCACCCACCCCTTGTGTGTTTCGGAATTTATTTAGGTATGATCTTACTTCTTCTAGAAATTCTAACGTCAATCTTCCTTTTCTCTACGTCTACCTTGTTTTCTCTCTTCAAATTTTCTTTCTATAACATCTTTTACTATTATTTCTATATTTCTTATCCTCTTTCCTTTCCCTTTCTCAACCCATTGTTTTCCAATGTCTTTTTATTCGTACGTGTATTATGGTCCAAGTTTCATACACTATATATCAACGATGGTTCCTTTATTTATTTACTTTGTATCAACATTTGATATCTTTAAAAATTGTTATCTGGAATGTCAAAGGCTTAAATTCCCCAATTTAAAAGACAAGTATTATCATATTTATCTAAACTAGGTGTTAACATAGCCTTATTACAGGAGTTCCGCCTTTTAGAATTTGAATGAATAAAACTTTAAAGGAATTGGGTAGGAGAAGTCTTCTTCTCTCCTGGTGATGGTAAAAGAAACGGTGCTATAACCTTATGTCACAAGGCACTTAATGCTAAACCTACATCTCAAGAATCAGCTAATGAGGGCAGAGGGTTGTTCACCAACTTACTGATTGAGAGGACACCAGGCTCTTTGTTCTATATATATGCCTCAACTAATGAAGATGCTTCCTTTTGGTCCCAAATTTCCCGGTTACATACAAAGTACACTGCAGATAATGTTATTTTTGCAGGTGACTTCTACCAGGTGGTTGATCCCTTTCTAGACCAAAAATCCAAGGTTTCTTTCACTCCAAATAACGTTTTTCTGCAAACCATAAAACAACGAAACCTAACAGACGCTTGGTGACTTTGTGATCCCTCTTCACAAGAGTACACCTATTTCTCCCCACCCCACCAGGCCTAGTCCAGAACTGACTATATTTCCATTTCACATAATACCTCTTAATATTTACGTTCATCCTCATACTCATATCTGATTATGCTCCTGTTTGGGTTCAGCTAGACATTTCACATCAATTTGCACTACCCAAAAGATGGTGATTCAATAACTCCCTACTTTTGGACCCAAATTTGAACTCTTCTTCTGTCTCCTTTTATCATGAATATTTCCAAATCAATCAAACTGGAAATATTCCCTTCCATACTATTTGGGATGCTTTTAAAGCTGAAGCACATGATTTTATTAGATATGTTTCCAGCAAACAAAAAATATCGTGTATACTCAATACCGAACTTGTAACTAAGATAAAGAGACTGGAGCACTTCTTTCACATCTCTAAGTCGAAGAAATGTCTATCAGAACTTATAAATGCTAAGATTGAATTTAATAAGGATTCCACGGAGAACGCTTCTTATTATCTACTAAAAACAAGAGCATAATTATATGGGGGCCTAAAGAAAGCTGATAAATTGTTAGCTAATAACCTCATGTCTAAGCAGAACAAACTCCAAATCAAATCCATTTTTGATGCAAATCAAACATCAAAACATAAGAACTCCGAGATTCTACAAGAGTTTGTACTATTTTATAAATCACTGTACATGCCAGAGAGCACACCTGCAGACACAAACATATCTCATTACCTTTCTACTATACAAAATCTTGCAGATCCCCAAACAAACTTAGACCTCTCGGAATCCAATATAACCCAGACGGACATGCTCCATACATTGAAGGTTCTCCGAAAAGATAAAGCCCCAGGTCCAGAAACTCATTCCACACTTACACACCCTTATATGCGCTTTTAATAATTCATCCACTTCATCGGGCTCCTTTTTAGAAGCCCAAATTTGTCTCATCCCAAAAGAAGATAATGATTTGTGCTACTGCAAACCTTACAGACCCATTTCCCTAGTCAATGTTGATTACACATTTTTCTCTAAGGCTTTAGCCCTCCAACTCGAATCATATCTCCCTCAACTACTTGGCAAGGA
Source organism: Lissotriton helveticus (assembly GCF_964261635.1). Lineage (NCBI taxonomy): Eukaryota > Metazoa > Chordata > Amphibia > Caudata > Salamandridae > Lissotriton > Lissotriton helveticus. Next base: position 949,914,129 of record NC_136061.1, read on the forward strand.
ACCATCCAGCTTTGTTAAAGGGCATTATATTACTGACAACACACATTTGTTTCTTGATATTTTATCCAAAACATCACAATATTCAGAACCCCTTGCAGCAATTGCTTTAGATGCAAAAAAGCCATTTAATAGAGTGTATTGGCCGTTTATTTTCCACACACTTAATTGGTATGGATTTGGCTTAAACCCATTTCCCTAATCTATTTACTTTACTCTGAACCCAAAGCTGCTATTTTCGCAAATTGTTTTACTTCCCCCTATTTTACTTTACATAGAGGAGTGCGTCAATCCCCTTTCCTTTTTAAATTGGCACTAGAACCATTTTTATCTAAGATACAACAAAACCAATCCATAACTGGATTCGCTTCTAACACTCAATAGATCAAGCTAGCAGCTTATTCAGACGACTTATTAAAGTTCCTTTCTCAAACACAATGTACACTCCCAACATTCTTGAAAGAGGTTGACTCCTACAAGATGGTATCTGGTTACAAACAAAACAATGAGAAATGTGAAATATTGCCTTTGGCCAGATACATCTTTAAGGAGGAATTCTCAATCTCTATCTTTACATGGAGTCCCAAGCATATCAAGCCCATGGGTCAATCCGTCTATTAAAACATCAATCTCCCTACATTTTAATAAATGCTTAGATAAATTAACTACACTCACTACAAAATGGTATCCTCTCTACCTGTCCTGGTGTGGTCGCTTAGACACCATGAAAATGATGTTAACCCTTATCATACTCTACATCATATCCAATATCCATACCAGATAAGTCTTTTCATAAAATCAATTCCATCCTTTCATCTTCTTTATGGAACAAAAAAAAACTAGAATGTCGTTGCAAAAACTGTCACGTCCAAAATCGAGGAGGTGTAAACTTCCCTTATTTTCCGAAATATTATCAAGTATTCCTATGAAGGCTACTATCCAAATGGGTGTCTGATTCATCAACTGACTATTAATTGATCTTGAGAAATCATCCAGATTCTCATGCAGATCTGTGGGTCAGTAAAGTCAGGCTCCCCTCGGGATCCGACAACGCCAAAACGGCTAGTCGGCAGCCTGCCGGCTCTGGAGCCTTACATTAGACATCTTTTGGACGTCTCCTTCAGGACCAAGACTGTGCCCAGAGACTGGAAACAGGCGGTGGTGCTTCCTCTCCAAAAAAAGCCTAACATCAGCTTCTAAAAACTGGAGAACCTCCGGCCAATTTCCCTCTTACCCTACATGGCTAAGGTGGCGGAGAAAACGGTTAATACCCAACTGATGGATTTCGTGGAAGAGGCTACCCTTCTGCACGAGACCCAGTTTGGTTTCCGTCCCCGCCACTCTACTGAATCGGCGCTATTGATGGCGGTGGAGACCATATGCCAGGGGGTGGATGAGGGCCAGACTATGGCTCTCATCCTTTTGGACCTAAGTGCAGCATTCGACACTGTAGCTCATACCACCTTGCTACAGTGTCTGAACGATGGAGGGATATCAGGGGCTGCGCTCGAATGGATCCAGTCTTTTAAGACAGGGAGAGGCTTTCAGGTTCGACAGGGAGACTGGTACTCAAGGGTGATTGGTTTGGGCCAGGGCGTGCCTCAGTGCTCGTCCCTGAGCCCAACCTTATTCAATCTGTATGTCTCCCCGGTGGCGTCCATTGTCGAAAGCCACGGCCTGCACATAGTGTCCTATGCTAATGACACGCAGCTGGTCATCTCTCTTTCGCGCACGCCCAGTCTTGCGGCAGCCAGATTCAGAGCCTGCATGCAGGAGCTGGCTACCTGGATGTCCGCCAATTGCCTGAAGTTAAACGGCAGCAAGACTGAGGTGCTCGTGGTGGGGGGGGCCCGTCTGTTTGGTCATCGGCATGGTGGCCACCCTGTCTGGGGGATGCTCCCACACCCTGTCAGGAAGCGAAAAATCTTGGGGTGTGATTTGACGCCGATCTGTCTTTTGGACCTCAGATAGGCCGTGTGGTGGGGGTATGCTTTGGCGTACTGAAAAGCCTGTGGAAAGTTCTCGATCTTCTTCCAACGGCAACCCGAAGGACGCTGGTGCATGCACTCGTCACATCGTGCCTGGATTATGGCAATTTGCTTTATCTGGGGACCACTGAAAGGGTCATCAACCGCCTCCAGGTGCTGCAAAATGCAGCAGCCCGCTTGGTCTTGAAGCTTCCTAAAAGATCGGCGTCAAAGGCAGCCCTCCAGGCCCTTCACTGGCTCCCAGTAAGGAGCAGGGTTGAGTTTAAGGCTCTCTGTACGTGCCACCGCATTTTGTGCGGTAGGGCACCGGCTCCGCTCAAGGGCCTGGTCACCCGGTACGTGCCTGTGCGCGCTCTGCGTTCCTCCTGTATAGGGCTATTGAAGGTCCCCAGGATTAAAAAGGCACGCATGGGGGGTAGGTCCTTTAGATATCTGGCCGCGAAAAGCTGGAATGCCCTACCACTGGAACTTCGCCTAGAGCCCTCTGAACTGGGCTTCAGGAAGAAGTTAAAAACTCACCTCTACACGCAGTAAGCCGGGCCGACTTCGGCGGTTGTGATTCTGTTGATTCCACTCACTACAGCGCGGGGACACGGCGTTGCGCGTAACCAGGCGCTCTACAAATTTCCCTTATTATTATTGCTATCCCTTTCACCCTTCTCATTTCATGAATACCTCGTAAACCACAAAAGATATCCACGTAAATTATTAAACACTCCTGCAAGGTATTAAACATTGTCCTTCCTTTTACCCCAAATGATCTTGACACCTTTCACACCTCCACCATTTGGCACAACAAACATATACTTGTAGAAAATAAACCCATCTACTGGAAAACATGGAGAAATAAGGGACTACACTAGGTACATTCATTATTTGATCAAGACACATTTCTAAACATTCTCGAGGGTGCGCTCTCTTTTTCAACTACCCCTTTCCTTTAAACACAAGTTTTCTGTTTTACTAACTGCAATACTTGAAGCATACACTAGCTTTCAATCTCTAAGTCCTTCCTCCTCTCTGACTGGCTCTACATGGTGTAACCTCCGCATAAATCCCAAAGCCTCTTCTATTTACTCTCGCCTGACACACTCTTCCACTGATAGGGATACAACTAAAATAGAACTTTCCTGGGAAGTTGATTTTGATATAGAATGGCCATCTCCCTCTGGAATAAGACATGGACAAAAATTAGGAAATATTTAGAGCAGCAAACACAACACAAACTCTTTTCTTCATTTATAATAGGCTCTTATTAACACAAATGTCCTTACACAAAATGCACGCCGAACTTCCTGACATTTGCTGGACTTGATCTCTTGAGCCGTTGATTTAAAACATTTGCTGTTTACATGTCCATATGTACTCAAATTTTGGGAACAAATCTGAACTCAGATCAACGCTATTTTTCAGTACATCGCTCCTTTCTTACCCAGTAACATTTTACAAGGAAGTCTATCTACCGATTGAAATATGGGTCAATCACAAGTGGAAGAGAGAACCAGGAAGAGATTAGCATAAATTAGCATATTGGAAAGGGTACATGGAAGCATAAGAATGTATGTCAGACAAAGAGAAGCACGGAGGGGTGGGAGCAAACGTTAGCATTTGGTTGGGGAGATCCACGGCGTAGTAGGTCCGTGCCCTAGGACTTAGGAGTAAGAAGCAGGGGTACATACACAGCCGTGCATGGCTCAAATACAAAACTCCTCTTCCATTCAAATGAAGGATTTCAGGCTGTCATGTGGGACTTTCTCATCCTTTCCTGACAAAGCCTCTCGTAGAGCTGGTCATCCAGAATTCCTGGTTACTCAGGGTAAACCCACACCCTGAAGTTAATTTAATTTAATGTAAACACCAGGCGTGGGATCAGAGCATCTTTGAAATGGACACTTGCGTCAATTTACCTTATCAAAATCATCAGCTTACCCAGCAGCCGGATGGATGACTGTATGAGCTGGAGGACGAGGGTAAAGTCGGTCACATGCAAGGGATTCGACCTACTTCTCAGAGGCTTGGCCGGCTGGGAAATGTCATGATTTTATAATGGAGCAATAAATCTTTTATAAGAGAGGCACGTGCATTGCTTGCGGCTTTCTTCTCAGTCAAACTAATGTTCTCGCTTCAGAATAACATACTGTAGGTGTCAAATCATTTGCTTGGCTAAATTAGATACAGTTCCATTCCAGGAATCGGCTAACACCCATGAAATCCTGTAATTAGCATATTAAGTACAGATCAGCAGTAGGTAAAGGTGACCCCGAGTTAAGGCCACGCCCAAGATTACAAACAAGAGCGTACAGCGATTTTAAATAACATGGTAGCAGGTAGAAGCTGACTTTGAAACGGGTACCTATCAGGGACTATGTTCTGTACCTAATTCTAGAGGGGAATAGCATTGATTGATTTCTGAAGTTTGGCTGTACAAACCGTTAACACAACACATCAGCGAGGAAGCTCCTGTCTATAGTTTCACAAGCATAACTTAATTATGTCTTCCCTGGACCGGAATCAAGCATCCTAGGACCGTTTTTTGGCTATCAGCCGTCTTCAGCCAGGATAGCTTGACTCCAGTGGCGTAGTGAGCACGGGACTCACGTCTGGGCATACCCTTCCCACATAGGGTGAACAGCAAAACACACAAGATGATGGACGGAATGTTGCACAATGGCAAAGCATTCACCCCCAGTCACAGATCTGGGTTTAATCCATCGTTATTTTGCTCACCAAGTGTCCGGGTTCCCCCAACAAGTACCTGTTTCTTCTAGTGGGTCCTCGCAGAGATGACACGAACTGCCAACCCCACACACACACCACCTTCTCTGATTGGGTAACTAGACCAGGAATGGGGTTCGAGTGAGGATGGCAGCCAAAAGATCTGGGCAGGAATGCAGGGTATGCAGGTGGGGGCGGAGGTCCCTCTCGTAGGTAGTCCCAGGGCACCAGCTGAACGGGGAGACAAGGGGACAGTGATTAACTACCGTTCTCTAGCATGCAACACCAACACAACACTCATATGGGACACAGCTTACCTCCTCATAGCTACTGCCGCCCTGCTGCCATCAAGGATAAAGACAGGAAGGTTTCCACTAGCTCTCCAGGGAGCGGATACAACGAAAATCAAGCGCTCCTGCGCTGCAATTAAGGTAGGTGACAAGCGCTCCTTGCGCTACCACAAAGGAAATACCAAGCGCACCTGCGCTATAAACAAGGAAAAAACCAAGCGCTCCTGCGCTGTACTGGTCAATAGTCTAGCGCTCCTGGCGCTGCACAGGTCAAGTGTCTAGCGCTCCTGGCGCTGCAAGGGTAAATACGAGATGCGCTCCTAGCGCGGTCAGAGTAAAGAAAGCCAAGCGCTCCTGCGCCACCACAAGGTGGGTCCCATGCTCACTAAGCCACTGGAGTCAAGCTATCCTGGCTGAAGACGGCTGATAGCCAGAAACCGGTCCTAGGATACTTGATTCCGGTCCAGGGAAGACATGGATTGGCAGTTCAGGTTGGACTGTTCACATGAGGCACAGGGTCAAGACTGATTTGCATATGGCCATCTATGAACTGGGTTGGCTTGGTGAGCAAAATAACAATGGATTAAACCCAGATCTGTGACTGGGGGTAAATGTTTTGCCACTGTGCAACATTCCGTACATCATCTTGTGTGTTTTGCTGTTCATCCTATGTGGGAAGGGTATGCCCAGACGTGGGTCCTGTGCTCACTAAGCCACTGGAGTCAAGCTATCCTGGCTGAAGACGGCTGATAGCCAAAAAAACGGTCCTAGGATGCTTGATTCCGGTCCAGGGAAGACATGGCTTGGCAGTTCGGGCTGGACTGTTCCCATGAGGCACCGTGTCAAGACTGATTTGCATATGGCCATGTCTGAACTGGGGTGGCTAGGTGAGTAAAATAACAATGGATTAAACCCAGATCTGTGACTGGGGGTGGATGTTTTGCCATTGTGCAACATTCCGTCCATCATCTTGTGTGTTTTGCATTTGACATATGAAACAATATTTGTGGAAGGTACCTCCTCATTTGAAAGGTTTTAAAGCTGAACTGTTCCGACTCTAATTACTTCCTGCTATGACAACCATTCAGAAAAGCAAAGACCAGTTGTCATGTATTCAAAATGCACTCCCTTGTTCTTAATTCCTGTCACCATTCGTTTGTCATTATGTAAATGGATCCCTGCTTCTTAAGCAAACCACAAACACTTCTACTTTAGTGCCCACCCACAATGCAGCACTCATGTGCAACCAACCTTGATATTAATCCCGAGCTTCTAATAAGACACCCCACCACATGGCTGCAAATCCCACTACACTAGTCATCGCAGCGTCTCTTATCCAGAAAACTCACCTGCGCTTACCACAGGCCCTGCAACACCTTTGAATACTTGCGGTACCAGCCTCCTTACATTTTCAAAACTAGTTTCTGCACATGCACATCAATGTAATCTAGGAATTGCCAAGGGTTGCAGCTGTGATTTCTTGTTGCCACTTGCAACCCCTGGCACTGCCTTGGTGACCCAAGTTGTTAGAGGTAGCAAAATTAGTGGCAAGAAGACAGAAGCGAGGTGACCCAGCCTGCTGCGCATGGAGTGAGTCATGTTACTTCGGAGCTCCCTGTGGGGCTCCCATATCCGGCCATATCCTGCCGCTAATTTGCACCACGGGGTAACACCCCAGACATGACTACAAGGGACACTTGAGGCATCCCGCCCGGCATAAGAGGGTGTCAAGGGGCGCAGAGAAAAACTGGGCCGTGCCACGGCCGCGCCACGGCCGGCCCTGAGGAAAAAAAGCCCAGGTCCAAGCATGATGAGCTGCTCCAGACCAGGTTTTTTCTTTGAATCTGTGCCTTCCAGTCTTGTTTGTTTCATTATAAAACAGGACTGTAGGTTCCACATTCCCAAGGAAAAACTTGGACTGGACCAGCACATTACACATGGACCTGAGAAATCTGGCAGCTTGGAATAAAGATGGCTGCTCCCAGCCAGGGTCTCTCGACCGAAGGCCCCTAGAAGAGGGACAGGATGACGCAGTCCCCCGTGCTGCCTTTTGGGAGCCAAACAAGTCACTTGGGAGCTGCATCCCCAAAGGGAGCCCTGAGTGACTCCTGGTGCTCCTCAAGACACTGCGATGACCACAACAGGACCTTGGTGGCCTTGGTGGAGTGTTTGGGAGAGCTCTGCATCCACTGTACTGGAGCTGATGGATGGGGCCGGGTGGAGTGTGGCGGTGGCGCTCCTGTGTTGTTTAGTCCCTTCCCAAATGGAGAGAAGGCTGGGGGCCTCTTCCCCTCCCTTCTTGATTCAGGGATAACAGCCGTGGGGAGTGCTGCATGGAGGTGAGGCCCCCTTCGCTACTGACAACCAAACAGGATAGACCTTGGACCAACGCCATAGACCTAGAGGTGGCGCCCCAGCAATCCCTTGATGCTGCATGGTGGAGGTCCACACTGCCCCTTGGACCCCCGAAAAAAGATTTGTAAGTAGGCCTGAGCTTTGATGGAGTGAATCTGCTCATGCTTACTCCCACTTGTTGGGTGTTGCACGACAACATACGCTGAGGGTGGGATCGGGCACCTTCCTTGGCCCTCCTCCTCAGCTGAGCTCCTGGGAGTCCTACTATCATTGGGGCCTGCCTGAGACCTCTGAACGGCCCAGGCAGGGGCCCGACTCTTATGTGGTTCCAGTACCGGCTGAGCTGTTGCTATGGTGGCCTGGGGGGGTCGGTCCGCTGCTGTAGCACAGAGGGAAGGTCTTCTCCCAATGCTGTGCTCACTTGTTGTAGTGACCGGATAATTTGTTCTATTTTTCTGAGTGGTGGTGACTGTGGTCTACTACCATCTTAGTATAGTGGATAGATCCCTATTCTTAGCCTATTCTTAGAGTTTGTCTATTGACTTTAACATAATTCTGTGCCCTTTACATCGTTTTCGGGCCTGAAGGCATATATTAGGAGGTAGATTACCTATTGGTAGGGCTTGCCTATGTACTTTGACAGAGCTGTGCGTCTCTTTTATCTTTTTCGGGCCTACAAGGCCCCAAACGAGAGAGACTCCATTTTCCTTTCTGCCTCGGCTGCCCGAGGCGCTTGTAGGTCAAGAGTGATATTTTAGTTATGAGCTGTTGTTCGCTGGAGAAGAACCGGTCTGAGCTGGCCCTTATCGGAGGAATGTAAACGGAGCTCGGGTTTAAGACGCAACAACAGGTGGCCACTGTGGGAGCGTTGAGAGCACGGGGCCTGGTACAGAAGTCTGGTGGGCGGCAGGTTACTGTCTGGAAATTTCCACGAACTAAGGGCTCTCTATATTATCGAAATGCATAGAGGTAGAACAGGCAGACGATTCTTGGACAGAGAGACGATTCTTGGATACGCAGAGAATCCTTTGAAGAGACCAAAGTTACATCGCAAATTGGTCTGTTAGAGCAGTTGGAGTTAGTTTGTAGCCAGAATTGGAATAATCAGAGTGAAGAAGTTAGTTGAACGGATGGTTCTCAGAGTAGTGGAAACTAAACTATTAGATTGAAGCTTGGAAGTGAAGACAGTTCGTGGGAGAGGAGAAGTCAGTGCAGATTAACCGGTGCAGAGCTGAGAGACAGAGACGAAGACCAGAGAAGGGTTCCAGTGCTTTGGAGGGGTGACGGAGGTGAAGGAGCATAGCAATGCAGACGTGTATCCGTGGGTGCAGAGCAGAGTGTGAGATGAGCCGAGGCACAGATGAGAGAGGGACCCAGACGACAGCCAGAACCGGACTACGTAATTATAAGGTGAAGTCTGTCCTGCTATTATAGTGCGCAAATATATTAACTCTTTCCTTTACTTTTCAGGCTATGCTTAGATTGCTAGGTGTTACTATGGCTTTATAATGCAATGTTTATTTTTATTGTTTAATAAAGGGACCCCAGTTCCTAATAAATGCATCTGAGTATTGTTTCCATGATAGAGTTAACCTTTCTTTTTAGCCAGGTGCTGACGAACAGAAGGATGGGACATTCCCTTCTGAGAAGGTAAATGATGACAGGGGAGAGTGTAAATCATATCAGGGAATAATTCTTGAATGTAATAATTTGGCAGTTCTTGTGTGTGAGGATCGGATCTCCTATCCATTACACGAGGGATAATAATAATTCATATGATAGAAGATACTTCCAGTAGATATTAGGTACTTAAGAAATTCCCAATAGAGAGCAGGAGGTATTAATAGGACAGTGGGAACACTATAAAGAGAGATCGCTCAGGATAGGGCGTTATATGCTGGAGCTGCTCCCCGAGGAGCGAGGGGGTAGAGTAGTCCGTGTCAGATTGCCGTGGGACTACAAGTGGGGACACTATCAAGAGAGATCGCTCAGGATAGGGCGTTATATGCTGGAGCTGCTCTCCGACACAAGTGAGAGTAGATTAGCCCGAGCCAGATTGTTGTGGGGCTATAAGGTGAGATCATAGGATATAGGATGGAATTCCATAGTTCCTATAGGATTTAGTGGTATATTAGCTGTGTAAGCTTGTATATATTGTGGGTTCCCCATTCCCAGGTAAGTACCCCAGGTAATTTTGTAAATAGGGTCTGGGAAGGGATGAAGTTACGTGATGACTGGGTTTGTGATGTTTGGGTGAGCTGATAACTTGGTCAGGAAATCCGGACATTACACTTGTGAATTGCTACGTCGTGCAGTGTAAGCACACTCCTTGAACTAGTGGCACCTTCTCCCTGTGACTATCACCTGGCTGGGGCCATGGGGTAGTTGTGCATGGTGCTACGGTGCCACATGATATTGACTAACTTTCCCTCCTTCATATCTAGTAAGTGGTGGATCGCCAGAGTACCCTGCTGCCGTATTTGAGTAACTGTCATGTCTGATTCCTTCCGGGCTCTGTTCTCCTTGGCCTACCTGTCACCATCCCACGACATGCATGAGGGGGAGAGACCCAGAAACAGGGGTCCGGGAGCTCTCCCCCACCGATAGTGAGACAGATTTGACTGAGGAGCAGGGACCCGTACCCCGTGATCACCTTGACTCTATCCTGTTGGCCATTAAGGACTCAAAAGAATCACTGGAGCAGAAAATTAATACAGTGGTCATGCACCTAGGTCTTTTGCAGGCTACTCACTGCATGCTGATCGAACTTCCTACTGCTACCGAACCTACCTTACAGGAGGTGATCCCTACAACTGACGATCTAAAGGCCCAGATGACTGATGTCTTGAGGTGGGTCCAGACTATGGAGGCTATAGTGGAGGACTCTGAAGGCAGATCTACAGGAACAACATTAGAGTTGTGGGCCGGCCAGGGAAAGAGGAGGGTGTGGACATGGTTACCTAGGTAGAGAACTGGCGTTCCAACAGCAGTGACACCAGAAGGTTTATCCTCCTTTGCACTGGGAAGGGCACATAGGGTTCCTGCCTGCCCACACTCCCGGGTGGCACTCGCAGGCCTGTAGTGGCATGCCTGCTCCACTTTAGAGACAGAGACCACATTCTCCACTACTCAAGGGAGTTGGGAGAACTGAAGGTCGACAATAACAAAGTGATGCTTTTCCCCAACTTGCAATGGCAGTCCAGAGACACCGAACCTCTTTCCTGGTGGCTAAACTGAAACTGCGAGACATGAATATCAAATATGCCATGATTTTCCCTGCACGCTGGCATGTTGTCACTGACCAAGGGACCAAATTCTTTTCAGAACCTGGTGAAGTGTGGGACTGGCGGGATATGGCACTGGAGAAGCGGGGGGCACTGGCCAGCCCAGCACATGCCCTCAGTCAAACGGAGGAGCAGAGGTGCGCCATTGTTAGAACTGGGGGTCTCTTGCTTCTAAGTCAGGGAAAGGGGATTACACAACTGGATAACCCCTGTTCACCCCCTTGGAAGCTTGGCACGAGCAGACAGGCTTATCTCAGAGGCTGTGTGTAAAGAATTTGTGAACACATAAAGTAATACAGTGAAAACACTACAGATGGACACCAACCCGGTTTTATAAAAATAGGTATTCTTTATATAGACTTATCACAAGATCATAAACGACTAAAATCCACAATACTGTACTTAATAATAATTCTTTAAGATGGTAGAAATGGTTCAAAAATAGGTTATTCACTTAAAAATAGTCTTTAGCAACAGATAACCCCAACTGGAGTTATCACGACATCAAGGTCAAAGAAATCCCAAAGTACGGCGCGGACCACGAGGTGCGCTGCGTCGGGCCCGGAGTCAAAACAGGCCCACAAAGAACAGTACCTTGGAAAAATGAAAACAAAGACAGCTCATGGCGTCGGGGAGATGCGGCGTCATTGGCACGTTGCGGCGTTGGTTCCTTGCTTCGGGGGAGATGATGCATCGGGACCTGGATGCTTTCGCAGGCAGGGAAGGCGTCGGTTCCTGACCGGAGAGGAGGTGATGTCACGATGGCGCCGAAACCACGGTTCTGTACGATGTCACAATGTCAATGGATTCTTGATCACCCACGTCGACAATCGGCTCTGCGATGATGTCGCGTCGAGTCGATGCTGCACAGCAGCAGGCGTCGGACCTACGTCGCAAGTCCGAGCAGCACTCACGGCTATGGCCAGCTTACGATGTCGTTTGCTGGCGTCGATGTGGCACGGCGGCCGGCATCGGGTCTACGTTGCAAGTCGGAGCAGCGCTCACGGCTTCGATGCAGATAACGGTGTCGCTCGCCGACATCGGTGTTGCAGAATTCCTTCTGTAGCAGCTAGAACAGCAAGTTCCAGATGCAGGCAAACAGAAGGGGAGGAAGCCTGGTATCCCTTAGACTTCCGTCAGGAGGCAAGCTCAAATCAAGCCCTTGGAGTAATATTCTGCAAGATTATGAAAGTTCTTTGAAAGTTCCTTCTCATTTCCTTGGCAATAAAGAAACACCCGCCGGCCAACCAAACAACACAGCACACTGGCAGGGGGCAGTCAAAGCTCCTGCAGCTTCCTTGGTTCTTCTCCTTGGCAAAGGTTTGTCTTGTTGTTCCAGAAGTGATCTAAAGTTTTGGTGTCAGGGCCCCAATATTTATATTAGCAAATCTTTTTGTCCTCTGAAGGCAGAGGGTCCTGTTCATAGTCCAAACTAGTTCTGTGCAGTCCTGGAGCACTTTGTTGACAAGACTCCTTCTTTCCTTTGACAGTGTGGGCCAGGGACATCAGACGCACCACAGGAGGTGGAGCCAGCACTGTGAAAGACAGGCACAGCCTTATTCAGGTCCCAGGTTCAACTCCTCCCACCCATCTACATGCAGATAGCTCTATTCAGCCTTGTGCTGACTCACCCTGTATCCTGGAATCCCCCAGCCCCTGTCACTCACAAAACCAGACACACAATACACAAGCTAGCAGAGGCAGGCTGGATGGTTAGGCAAGAAAATACCTACTTTTGAAAAGTGGTATTTTCAAACACAGAATGTTAAAACCAACTTCACTAAAAGATGTATTTTAACATTCTGAAATCAGGCATACTAAATTCGAATTTCTACCATGTTCTCTGGGTCAGTTAGGATTATAAGATGTTATAATCAAACTGCCCATTCTGCCCTATGGGGAACAGGTAGCCTTGCAATAGTGAAAAACAAAAATGGCTGTAATTCACTATTAGAACATGCCACACACACCAGGGCATGTCCTACCTTATACCTACAATACACCCTGCCCCCGGGCCTCCCTTAGGGGTGTCTGATATGAAGAAAAGGGAAGGTTTAGGGACTGGCAAGTGGGTGCACTTACCAAGTCGACATGGCAGTACTAGACTGCACACAGGCTCTGCAATGGCAGGCCTGAGACACACTTTATAAGCTGTTTCTGTGGGTGGCACAACCAGTGCTGCAAGCCCATCAGCAGCATTTGATTTACAAAATGGGCACACATGGTGCACTGTACTAGGGTCTGACAAGTAAATCCAATAAACCAATCATGGAGTCACCAATCAATACACCAATTTACAATAGAGAGCATATGCACTTTAGCACTGATCAGCAGTGGTAAAGTGCCCAGAGTCATAAAATAGCCAACAACAGGTCAGAAAAAATACAGAAGGAAGGCAAAAAGTTTTAGGGATGACCCTGCAAAAAGGGCCAAATCCAACAGCCATCCTCAGAACAGGTGCAACAGGATAGCAGGCATGCAGTGTGGGCGGTTGACAAGCTCAGAAATTCTAGCCCAGAACGCCGGAAGTGGGAAAATGCAGCAACCTTAAGTGAACGGGACACAGGCTCCGAGTCAGATTCCACCTTGAACACTGATTGGAGTGGCGATCTCCCACTGGTCACTCCGCAAACAGCTGATATAGTCCATTTTGGGAACAGAGAACTCTCTATATGCTTTCTTCTCCGGTGCTGAGTAAATGGAGTCGGGGGAGATCCTGCTGCTTGATGGACGAATGGGAGTGGCTGATTTCCCCTTATTCCTTTGCAGGGTGCAGAGGTACTTTGCTGGGACTCAGGTTCCTTTCTTTTTGGGAGTCTTTGTTTTGCCCACACCAACCACCAGGAATGTGTTGTAGGTGTGTTTCGGACATAGTTAAGTGTTAAAGTTTGGATGGGGGAATATTGCCTGCTGTCCTGGGGAGGGGGTGTTGGGTCTTTTTTCAGGTTATTGTTTTGTATGCATGGGAATCTGCGGTTGTTTGTTTGTGCCTCCCTCCTGCTTGTCTCTGGGAACGGAGCCTCCCCTCCTACTGTGGTGTTTGTGTGGCTGTGAGCAGTATGTACGGCTATTAAATGCGGGATAATATAAACTGTATACAGAATTGTGTTCTGGAATGCGAGAAGATTGAATAGCATGTGTAAGCACTACAAAGTTTTGGCTTTTCTGAAACGCAGGGGTGTTCAGGTGACACTGTTTCAGGAAACCCACTTCAATGCCAAAGAGGGCGCACCCTGTGCAAAAGATGGAGAGGTCAAGGGATATATACCACAAACTCAGTTTTTGCCAAGGAAACACTGATATAGGTTAAACCAGGCGGCCCTTTTCATGCCACAAGTACCATGACGGACGCGGAGGGGCGTTATTAAGTGTTATCAGGCATATTAGACAGACAAGACATCTCCTTTATCAATTTCTTCCCCGCTAATGTTGATCAACCTGCATTTATTTATGCAGTTTTGTGAGTTTTTGCTTCTTTGTTGCTGTGGATGCTTCTTATGGGTGCTGACTTTAATTGTGTGACGGATATTGACCTGAACTGTTCCCCCTCCACTTTGTGACTCCCCGGCAATATGCCTGGCTTGGAAGTTCTCTACCTGGCACCACCAATGGGGGTTAATAGGTGGCTGGCAACACCGCTACCTGCAATCACAAGATTATTCCTTTTGTTCGGTCATGCATGCACTGCATGTGCATCTAAATGCCTTTTTATACTCACCGGATATGTTGGGTGCTATAGCTGACATTGAATTTTAGCTAGAACCATATCCGACCATAATCACTTATTGTTATTCCTGAGATGGGGTCGAGCTCACACATGTATACCCAGTTGGCGGCTTAAGTCCACCAACTTGGAGGACCCGACCTTCCACAATATAAATGGTTAGAAGATTCCAACATACTTTACTGAAAATGCAGGCTCTGCCTCATCCCTACTTGAGGAGTGGGAGGCATTTAAGGTGGTTATCCCCCTTTTCCACGATATTACCACCGACGAGCACATCCCTAGGGAGCTTGAACATGAGCAGCAGAAGAGGCCGGAGCTGAATCCAGATCTACTGGAGGAGAAAGAGGAAGTTGTAGAGCAAGTAAAATACCTCTTGTGCTTTGACTATAAAGTCTATATGATTCAGACGCATTCTGAGGGTGACAAGTCGGGCCCATTGCTGGCTTGGTTGGCTATCCTCACCAGGCGAGGCTCCCTGACCCTGGAGGTGGTGATATCTGTAGGACTTAGCCTGTACACACAGAATAAGATTAACCAGGCCTTTACCGATTACTATTCTAGCCTTTATTAGACAAAAGTGGTGCCTAGGGCACCGGACATCCAGAGGTGGCTTACCGGCCTCCAGCCTAGTCCTCTTACGCAGGAGATTGTGAAGAGTCTAGGGGAGGACATTTCGGAAGAAGAAATCCAACCTGAAGTCCAGTGGATGGCCCCCTGGAAAGTGCCGTGAACTGATGGCCTGCCGGTTTAATTTTATGTAGCGTACCTAGATATCTTGCCCCCTCACTTGGCTGCCATGTACCAACAGGCGCTCACGGCAAAAGTTCTACCCCCATTCTGAGAGAGGCATTGATTGTCCACCTGCTTAAACCAGAGAGCCCAGTCATGGCATATAGGCCACTGTCAATTCTAAATGTTGACTACAAAATTCTTAGTGGGTTGTGGTGCAGGGCCTGTTACCCCACATGACAGGGTTGAGTCATACCGACCAGGCGGGGTTCATTCCTGGCCACTGCACTGCCCTTAATATCTGACGTTTGTTGACTATCTTATGGGATGGCCCAGTGCTGCCAGAATAGGCGGCATTCAGGTTTGTGGATATTGAAAATGCATTCAATAGTTTAGATTGGGGCTTTCTACCAGCAGTTATGCTCCAACTGGAGCTAGGTCTGCGCTTTGTGGATTGGACCTTTCTGCTTTATGCGAGTCTGGTAGCACAGATCCGCAAGGGCAATACGATCGCAATGCTGTGCAATGTGGAGCAGAGTGCTAGAGAGGTGTGCCCATTATCCCCCCTACTGTTCGCCCTTGCAGTGGAACCCTTCGCTTGTAGAGCCAGCAGGTTGCTATATACCGGTATCCAACACCTTAGGATTTCCCACCATATCGCACTTTTACTAGATGACCTGATGCTCTATGTTCACGGTCTAGGGACTCGCCCTCTGAGGGCAGTTCCATTCTTTGAAGACTTTGGTGAGGCCTTGGGCTTGCGTGCAAACGGGCTCAAAACCAGCCTGTTTTTAATCCCTGAGGACAGGGAAGAACCTCCTGGACTGGGGGAAATTCGATGGGAGCCATTGATGGTGAGATACCTGGGAATCCGAGTTTACCTCACATTACCAAAACTCTTGAATGGTAATATAGGGGTGGCTGTGATGGCCTTATGGTCAAGCGTTGGCTTCTGGTAGACTAGACCCTACCCCTCTCTGTGGCAGATCGCATAGCAGCGGGAATCAACATGGTGGGCGTACTATATATGAATGGTGTATTTCTACCATTTGAAGATCTACGCGCCACCTTTGACCTTTGACCCTCCAAACGTGCCGCAGCCACTACGCGGATGTCAATTTCTCTAGGCTACCACAGACACACGTAGGCTAGTTTCAGGACTCTATGGTGCTCTGCGTGGAGACCTGTGTTAACCCCTCTAAATGCTACGCGAATGCTAGGAAACCGACTTGAGCTCCCCCCTGTCAGACGGAGACTGGTCTAAGATGTGGGAGGGGAGGATGAGTCCAAGATTTCTCGAAATGCCAATCTTAGGCTCATAGAACTTTTATGTTTTGCATCGGGCGTACTTAACACCCCTGAGCTTAGCATTTATTCCCTGCCGACCCCGCCAGGCTGCCTGCGATGCCATGACGATGGTGGTGATAGTCTCCACATGCTTTGGAGTTGCCGCCGCTTGGCTAGGTATTTTGATTCAATGAGCAATTGTTTGATGTCCCCATGCAAGACCATGATTGGCGACCCTTCATTATGCAAAATATATCGATCCCTTATTATGTTTACTAAACAGCATGCTATCTTGTATGCAAATGCTCACTGGGTTTATGTGGCCCTGTATTTGAACATGGTATGTCTAGGATGTTGTCCTACTATGACATTTGCTTTGTAATTGTTTTAATGGATGATGGAGAAAATGACAATACAATTCTGTTTAAAAAAAAAAGAAGACAGAGGCAGATCACCCGTATGGATGTCGCTGCTGTACCCTCATTTTGTGCCCATTTTTTATTATACTTATACTGAATACTAGTATGTTACTCGAATTTCAGTGTAACAAAAAATAGAGCACCAGGAGCTGAAATGAGACCTCCAGTGGCAGATTTAGCAAGTAAAAAAAAACATATTTTTAAATGTATGTTGTGGGTCAGTGTGTGTTTCTGTGCAAGACATGAGCATGTCTGTTTGTGCGCTTGTGTCTCTATGTGTGAAAATATGTGTGTGAGTGAAAGTGAGTGAGAGTCAGCGATAGGTAGTGAGTGAGTGAGAATGAGTGAGTGTCAGTGAGCATGAGTGAGCCAAAGTGAGTGAGAATGAGTGAAAGTAAGAATGAGTGTGTGCGAGTGCAAGAGTGAGAATTAATAAATACAAGTGCGTTAGTGAGGGACAGTGTGAGTGAATAAGACTAAGAGTGAGTGAGAATAAGAGTGAGTGCGTATGAGTGAGAAAGTACAATGACTGTGAGTTAGATTGAATGTGAATGAAGTGAGTATGAATGAAGGAGAGAGAATTAATGCATGAAAGTTTGTGAGAATAAGAGTGAGTCAGAATGAGGGAGGAAGAGTGAGGGCAAGTGAGTATGAGTAAGTATGATTGAGTTAGAGTAGGAATCAGTAAGAGTTGGTGTTAGTGAGTTAGAACGAGTGCAATAGTGTGAGTGGGAATGAATGAACTCAAGTAAGTGTGAATGAATGAGGGAATGTGAGTGAGTGAGAATGAGTGTGACTTAGTGAATGGAAGTGAGCATGAGTGAGAATGTTGTTTTATGCTTTCAAGTCTGCCTTTGGCCCCGGCATACAGAAAATAATCCTTGGCTAACAGAGACACCCATGGAAATATACTGGCACAGGCATACGGGAGGCAATTGTTAGCATGACAGGCACCTGTGAAAAAATACTGGCCCTGACATGCTGGAGTTAATTCTTGTCATAATGGGCTCCTGTGATAAAATACTTGGCATATGCACACACATGGAAAAATGCTAGCACTGGCATACCCGAGGAATTTCCTGGCATAGGGGGTACCTGGGGCAAAATGGTGTTGCTAACTCATTCAAAATACTTAATTCATAGGAGAAGAAACCATAGTATATGGGAGGAGGACAACTGTGACAAAATACCGCCCCTTGAGTATTAAAGGTAATTTGCCATAAAGGTAACCTGAGGTATATGGTTGATATGAATTAAAAAACTCTGACAATGGCATATTTTTTTATTTTTTTAACGGAGTTTTATATAGCGCAAACTTGACCCGGTATCGGGTATCAGAGCGCTTTACATGGCACTAGTTACGTTACATGAGTACTCCTTAATTTTTGTTAGGCATGGGGAGATTAAGTGATATGCCCAGAATCACAGGATGTTAAGCGTCCCCAGATTCGAGATCTATTGTTGTTGGTTTCTTGGCCGAAGGGGGACAGGTGGTGTGCACGCGTATAGAAGACAGGGGATGTGCCCGCGGAAGGCTCGCGGCGTTATCACAAAGCCTGCTCGCACTAAACGCGTGCACATGTCCTGTCTGGACACGGATGAGAGTGTTGAATGGTAAGAACAGCTCTGAGAGCGCGTGCACAAGCGGCGCATGGCTCCGCAAGTGTCGAGTTGGCCACACACATGAGAGTGCTGTGTAAGAGTCTTGCTTGTGGGCACTGGTGTGCCCAAGTAGTGTTTGGAAGCCACTGTGCGAACGCCGTGTTTGTGCATGCAAGGTGAAGATAACAACTGCCCAGGGTCACACAGTTTGGTGAAGCTGGGATTGAAACCAGATTCTTTGGGGCAGGGGCTCACAACTCGTTTTTGTCCAGCCCCCACAAAAGCTTCTCGCTGGCCCGCTGACACTGGCCACCCCACCGGATGGATAATTGACTGCAGCCCATTCCCCCTTAACTAGCAGGGCTCGACAGATGCTTGTTCCGTTTGGGGTCGGTGGGGCACTGAAGACTGCTGGCGGGGAGTGAGTCATCTCTGTCCCTCTCCTGCGCAGGGCCAGGCCTGACCCCCGCCGCGGTGACCACCCAGGCAGGCTAGGGATGCGCTGACCCCCAGTAGCGGGGGTCTCCCGCGCACAGGCCCTGTGCCTGGTCTTGACATTATTCTTTTGTTGCCCACATAAAGCCTTCTAAAAAGAGCGGTAATTCTTAGGCCGAGGCCTTTGATGGACACAATACATGTCAGTCCCTCCTCCTCCTTTCTCAGTCAAGGGATTTGTGCCGGTGCTTTCCGGTGCTTAGCACCGGCACTTACCTATCAGGGCCGGTTCTACACATGGCGGCGTCTGCACATCACATATAGCTTTGATGATAAGTCTCGGCATGACTGCTTTATTGTGCAGAGTGTTGGTATTGCATCCTGACTGAGTCCAGTGAGTGAAGTGTTGCCGGTGTTGGGCGGGAGTAGGGACACTGATTGGGCTGGAATCTGGATGTATTTGGTTCTGCGGGGCAGTGTGCAACAGGCAGCGTGCGCAGATTTTTTTTTTACAGATTGCCACTTGACGCCCTGGCACACTCGCCCAGCCGCATCCCACCCACGAGTCAGTCAGCCTGATGGCGTTGAGGAGCAGAGGCACTAACCACCAGGCCT
The DNA here is from genome assembly GCF_964261635.1 of Lissotriton helveticus. NCBI lineage: Eukaryota > Metazoa > Chordata > Amphibia > Caudata > Salamandridae > Lissotriton > Lissotriton helveticus. The sequence goes on from NC_136061.1 coordinate 949,933,572, forward strand.
GCGTAGCTATGCATATCCAGTTATTATTGCAGTGCCCCGACTCATCGCCAAGAGTAAACCGTAAGCATTCCCTTGTCATACCAAAGCTGTTTTTTTCTTTTTTTGAGCGCGGTGTCGTAAAGGTGAAGCCGGTCACCGTGTTGATAGCTCCAGCTCCACAAGATTTCATGATGCACTACTGTAGTGCTTGCCCTGGCCTAGTAGCGGCCCGTGGCCGTCAGCCGTACACCTTATAATAGCCAAATATGCAGATTCTACACCCTGCTGCTTATTCTACGTAAAAGTGCCAAATAGGCTAGACCTTGGTTTGATTGAGAGGTCAGGGAGTCCATGGGTAAGTCCCAGGGGCGCAACTAGGTCTTAATTTCGGGGGGGGCTAACATGGCAAATGAAGGGGCGTGGCTAATGTTAATCAATGGGGCGGGGCTAAAATGGCAGATAATCGGATCGACTAATGCTCAGGTCAAGCGGAGAAAACATGATGAATTCTGCATTTGAAACTGGACAATTAGAGCACACATTTTTGTTAATTTGATGCATTTATGTCCTATTGTCTTATGAAAAAGGAACAGAATGTACTGAATTAAAAGGCCAATTTAATATATTTGACTACAAAGCACTTTAGGAACACAATATAACCAATTTTCACAATGCCATTTCAAGGCGACGACCCTTTTTCGCCAGTTCATCAACAATTGCTTCTATAGGAGGACAATGTGCTCGTGAAATGTTTATCATTACAAGTCCAAAACCCATACCCACCCTGAACCCTAAAATTACCCCTGGTACCCCAAAACCCATACCCACCCTGAACCCCAAAGTTACCCCCTGGCACACCAAAACCCATACCCGCCCTGAACCCTAAAATGACCCCAGGTACCCCAAAACCCATACCCACCCTGAACGCTAAAAATACCCCTGGCACCCCAAAACCCATACTCACGCTAAACCCGCATATTACCCCTTGCCCCCCAAAATCCATTACCACCCGAACCTCCAAATTACACCCCTGGCACCCCAAAACCCATAACCACCGAACCCTAAAACTACCGCCTCGCACCCCAAAACCCATTACCACCCTGAACCCTGAAATCATCCCCCTAGAACTCCAACCCCCATACCCGCGCTGATCCCTAAAATTACACCCTTGCCCCCCAAAACCATACCCACCCTGGACCCTAAAATTACCTCTGGCACCCCAAAACCCATACCCGTACTGATCCCTAAAATTACACCCTTGCCCCCTCAAATCCATTACCACCCTAAACCACAAAATTACCCCCCTTGCACCCCAAAACCCACGCCCACCCTGAACCCTAAAATCACCCCCCTGGAGCCCCAAAACTCATACCTGCGCTGATCCCTAAAATTAGACCCTTGCCCCCCAAAACCCATACCCACCCTGAACCTTAATATTACCCCTGGCACCCCAAAACCCATACCCATACTGAACATTAAATTCCCCCCTGGCACCCCAAAACCCATACACACCCTGAACCCTAAAATTACCCCCTTGCACCCAAAACCCATTACCACCCTAAACCCTAAAATTACCCCCCGGCACCCCAAAACCCATACCCACCCTGAACCCTACAATTGCCCCCCTGACACCCGAAAACCCACACCCACCCTGAAACCTAAAATGCTCCCCCTCACACCCTAAACCCCATACCCGCACTGAATCCTAAAATGAACCCCATGGCACCCCAAAACCCATTACCACCCTAAACCTTAAAATTACCTCCCGGCACCCCAAAACCCATACCCACCTTGAACCCTAAAATTGCCCCCCTGACACCCGAAAACCCACACCCACCCTGAAACCCTAAAATTCCCATCTCACATCCTAAAAACCATACCCACCCTGAACCCTAAATTTAACCCCATAGCACCCCAAAACCCTTAACCACCCTAAAATTACCCCTGGCACACCAAAACCCATACCCACGCTGAACCCTAAAATTACCCCCTGGGACCCCAAAACCCATACCCACCCTGAACCCTAAAATTGCCCCCCTGACACCCGAAAATCACACCCACTCTAAACCCATACCCGCCCTGAACCCTAATATTAACCCCATGGCACCCCAAAACCCATTACCACTCTGACCCCCAAAATTACCCCCTGAACCCTAAAATGACACCCTTGCCCCCAAAACCCATACCCACCCTGAACCCTAAAATTACCCCTAGCACCCCAAAACCCATACCCACGCTGAACCCTAATAGTACCCCTAGCACCCCAAAACCCATACCCACCCTGAAGCCTAAAATTACCCCTGGCACCCCAAAACCCACACCCACCCTGAACCCCTAAATTACCCTTCTGGCCCCCAAAGCCCATACCCGTCCTGAACCCTAAAATTACCCCCTGGCACACCAAATCCCATTACTACCCTGAACCCTAAAATTACCCCTGGCACCCTAAAACCCATACCCACTCAGAACCCTAAAATTACCCCCTGGCACCCCAATCCGTAACCCACCCTGAACCCTAAAATTACTCGCTGGCACCCTAAAACCCACACCCACCCTGAACCCTAAGGTTACCCACATAGCACCCCAAAAAATGAACATTACAAACTTACACTACATGTGCATATTCGGAGGGGACTCTCCTCTGACGTTTCCATGTATGTAAGTCAAAAACAACATTCCCTTAGAGTAACCTAGATATGCAGGCAGTAGGTAATGCTGTGCTGAAGAATTCATTAAAGTTACTGAAACTTACATAAAAAACGGCTGCCTGCTCTTCTGATACTATTCAGTTGAGTTGGGCTGATCAGCAGCACTGCGTCCTGGCATCCAGCCCCTCCCGAAGATCTCACAGTGTAGATAGGTGTGTGTCAAATGTTTCCTGCTTTCTCCTTGCCAGGGCCTCCTCTGCTTCTGTGTCGTTGGTGCCCATGGATGCAAAAAGAGAAAGATCCATGGCCCTGTTCACCATTTAACTGGTGAGCAGGGCCTTGGATGTGAATTCCATACAAGTGCACAGACAGCAGGGGCAAAGGGATGGCAGTGCAGGTGATGCTTTTACTTTGTAAATTAATTCCTGCTGGCGTCATAGCCCAGGGTTTGCTGTCTGTGCACTTGTATGGAATACACATCCATGCAAGTGCACAGACAGCCAACCCTGGGGTTTGACGCCAGCAGGAATTCCTATACAAAGGAAAAGCGTCACCTGCACTGGCCAACCCTTTCCCCCTGCTGTGTGCATCTTCCCACTCCCACCCCCACCCCATGCTGAACACATCAAGTGCTTAGGTGAAATCCCTGCCTTCAGGCAATGATATCACCTCGGGGCCAGTAAAGGAAAATAAGAGGTTAACTGAAACTGTTCAGAGGCTGGCTGGCTCGGGCTGCTGGGCCTCAGAAAGCATCATAAAAATCACATTCTCGGCTCCGATGCACAGCCTTCTTTTATCCTTTCAGTGCGCGTCAAATTAGCCCGGGCTGGAGAATACGAGGGGGGGGGGGCTGAAGCCCGGTGAGCCCAATGGGTGTTGCGCGCCTGGTAAGTCCTGTTGTCGGGTCCCAAACAGGCACAGTAGAAGTGTGATTTTATTTTGCAAAGGCTACCATAGTCTGTGTGAATTTAATTTAGGACCGGGGAGCGGTTAAGTTAAGGAAGGCCCTGCCCCGGGCTGGAATCTGGAGGATTTAGTTCTGCGGGCTGTGTGCAGCAGGCAGGTGCGCATATTTTTTTTCAGATTGCCAAGTCTTTCAATGATTTTAATTGCCTACATAGCCACTGACCAGTACTTACAGCTAAATATAATCAATTCGCAGTGGGACGGTGAAGACAACGTTCTCTTTACAAGACGAGCACGAAGCAGTTTTATGACTGAACTTTGTAAGGCATATGCAGCTACATGACAACACATCCAGTCCTAGTTGTAAGATCTCTTTTCAAACTTGGCTCCACTCCTAAAGCTGCAGGAAGGTCGTACAACCTGTGAAGATAACTTAGAGAACTACAAGTGTGCAGTAGAGACATGTCAGCACCCGGAGGGGCACACGTTTGAGGCCTGGCTGGTGTCACAGCCTTTTGCGATCCTGCAGTTGAACAAGTTAATATTTTGATGTTAAAGTAATACCTGTTATTATTAATGTAATTAGAAGCCAAAGGGTAAATACTAATAACATGTCATAAAGTACTGGTATTTCCAGCTCTGCATCAGGCACTCCCTCTAGGAATACACTGCACGAAAATACCTTTAATGCAAATACAGTTAGTTAGTCGTCTCTCTTTGTCTTTCTCTCTCTTACACTTTTTTCACTATCTTTTTCTGTCCCCCTCTCTTTCCCTGCCCCTCTCACTCTGTTTTCACTCTCGCTCTCTCTTTATTTCTTCTTGTTTTTCCTCCCTCTCTTTCTTAATATCCTTCTGTCTCTTACATGCCCCCTATCGATGCTTCCTTTTATTTTTCGTTTTCCGTCGAACCCTTTCCCTCTCTCTTTTGACATGCTTGTCATTCTCAGAACACCACTGCGTGACAGTATTTTCAGTAATCAAGCGCTGACTCATATTTATTTTTTATGTGAAAGACGATGTTTAAGGAAATGGTATGGTCCACCCACGAGCCTGGTAGTTTTTTCTGCACGTATTATATTGGAAACATGGCAACGTGTTTTTGTTCAAACTGGCTCGCATTATGTCACTTTAAAAAAAATGTAATCTGAAGTTTGTATACATCATCCCAGAGGAAGGATATCCATAAAAATTTTCAGTAGCATTCTCTTCCACGATAGATAGATTGTTGTTTCTCAACCTACAGCTTTGACTTTATTCTCTTGTTCATGTTAGAATGTTCGCCAGCTCTCGGTTTTCTTACAATATCAAAATCCTTGCAAATTGTTTTGAAAAAAAAGGGTACTTTTGGGTTATCGTAGGGAGTGTAAAAACGGGTGCTAACAGTATATTTTGTATTACCGTTTCATAAGAACCTAAAAGCTGAGCACAGCATGGGCTTACTCTGGTTTTGCACTTGCCTTTACCATCAACTATTGCTTTTTTAAAAGACTGCATTAGAGACAAATTGTTGCCCATGGCTTTTGTAAATGCACTCCTGCTTTTAAAGGCAGTGTTATCAGCCGCGGTGCGTCCATTTGGGCGTAGGGGCGTAGCCCCACTAAGCCTGGTGGACGCACCTGCGGCTGCGACAAGAGACTCATGGCACCAAATAAAATGAAGCGCAGCACAGCGCTTCAATCGGGACAGACACGATGTAATCGGGAGTGTGCAGGGGGTGGGGCTGGGGCTAACCTGGGTAACAACAATAACAAACACCTTGGACTCTGCTGCGCAAGAGGCATTCAGGGCCGAAACTTGCCCGCGCATGCGCGTTACCGTCAATTTGACCAGCATGGACCGAAGGGGCCAGGGGGTGCGTCTTTAGCCTGGCCCCGTTGATTCAGAAGGCGCCAGGGCGAGGAGTCTGTGTGCCCCCCTAGCCAATCCTGGCGCTTAAGCAGCGCCAGGATTGGCTGGTTCACCGCGCTGAAGGACAGGCAATCCACTATTGGATGCTGCGCGTCGTGGGTGGTGGCACACTGGCTCAGGCCGCTCAGCACTATCGTGGCCAATCACTGTGACTTCAGCATGTGAAGCCATTCAGTGATTGGCCATGGGCATTCCGATTCACGTGCGCGGTGCGCGCCGTGACGTTTGCTGCTGTACTGCACTGCTCTTGCTGTACTTAAGTTGCAAGTGGGGGCGGGGGCTCTCTCTGTCTCATCGCGACTCGCCACGTGAGATTCGCCGACTGACTGCAGTGACTTCGAAAAAAGTAGGTGACGCCGTGACGGTGCAGCCAGGTCGCGCTGTCTTCTTCCCTGCTGGTGATGTTTGAGATGTGAATTGGGTGGAAGGCTGAGTGTTTGTAGGTTTCTTTTCACCGGCTGCGTTGGCCTGCCCCTCATGAGACATTCCTCTGTGCTTGATAGCTCTGTCTGTTCTGCCAGCAGAAAAACATGAGCCCTGTGTGCTCGGGGTCCCCTCCGAGAAAGCTGTAGTTATTTTATCCATGATGACGTTAAATGGTGTCCCGTTGCCTCGCCTCACGTTGGCTGCCTCCTCCCCCTGCGGTTCAGATAGGAATGTTGCAAAGTTAGCCTCCGCCAGCTTCATGAAGTCTGAACTGATACTTTGCGAATTGCCCTGTTCGGTTATTTGTGCCAGATCTTTAAAAACGTTCCAAAATTAATAACATATGTCTCCGAGTCAAAACACATTGTTAACTAAGGTCTCACTGATCTTCTATCTAATCAATAAAAGTAAGAACTTGCATTTTACATTATAGCGTCTGGTAACCTCACGTCTATATGTGCATTTGATGCCCGATAGCAAACGGCAGTTATTGGGTGGGCGTGCAACCCTGAACAGACATGATGTGGAACAACTGTTCTTTGTTACACGTGTATGTTATTTGCATACCGTTCCTCTGACAATAATCAAGAAATGTAATTTACGGAAAACATCGCTTCCTCCTGCGAGATCCTGTTCAGTTGGTGGCGGCGATGTGAGGCGATAAGGAGGGGAGGCTGGGAGGCTTTCATGTCTGCAGGGCGGCAGTGTGTGACCTTGCAAAGGCACTTTTCAAAAGATGGAGGGGCGGACTGATGTAGACTCCCCCCATCAGCTTCCATGAACCAAAATATTTATCAACTGGGCTATGCATGGCTGCCAGGCGGCCCCATATCGCATGTCCCATCTACAGCTAGGGCCTAGGCTCACCCTTAAAATTTGCCAACGCCATTTTGTCTGCCGGGATTTTGACGACCATGCAAATAACAGCAAATGAAGAAACGTTAAGGTCCAGAATGCAAAGTTCTGTTGGTTAAGGAACAAGGAGTGACTGAGTGTGTACCACATGACATGCGTTCGCTTGGCAGTTCGAACAATGTCACTGAATAGTTCTTATGAGATCAAGATGGATAAGGATTGTGATACTTTTCACTTTTGCATCCCAGTTATTGTGCACCCGCAGTGCATAAACATTTTGTATTAAATTATAAGAACACCACAGCTATGTGTTTCTGCCATGTGCATCTCTGCTTCCTCCGACATGTTGTAGAACTTTAATTAGAGACTAATTGGTTTGAACTCCTTTCTACAAAATCATTTTATATGTTTCTTGTGTAAAACCACAATCTTATAAAAAGACACTGGGCTATGTTCTCTAGGGCTTCCTAGGAGTTTGCTTGCTTTTATATCTTCTTGGCTGATTAGCAGCTGCGACAAGAGACTCGGAGCACCAAATAAAATGAAGTGCAGCGTTCTTTCTTTTTTTTTTCCTTCTTCCTTTCATCCTACATCCCTTCGATTCTCATCCACTGTTTCCTTGTCTTCTTATCCCTCCACCCCCCTATTTTCCCTTTCCTTTGACCTTATGTCCTTACATTCTTCCTTACTTGTTTCAATCATTCCTTCCAATCATCCCTCCTCCCTTCCTTTCCCCCCCCTATGCTCCCTCCGTCCCTCCGATTCCTTTTGTCTCTTGAAATTACCCTGTTTCTCTTCCCTCCATCCTTCCTGCTTTTCTCTGTTCCTCTTTTCCTTGCTTGATTTGTTTCTAATTCTTTTCTCATTGACGGCTCTATACCATTCAATCTCTGACGTTGCTCCTCTCTGGCTGTGTAAGCTCGAGGAACCATGGAAAAGTTCAACATTAATTCAGTCATCAGTCACTGGAAAAACGTTTCTGGTATCAATTACTGTTTTAATCGTATGTACACATTTTTAATCACCAGGCATGCTTTACTTTTAATTACTAAATTGGTAATTTAATTGGTATCACTTCTCAGGAATGCAAAGAGATGGGGCTGCGCCAGCTCCTCTGTAAACGTGCAGCTAACACAGTCAGAAACATGGCTGCATTTCATAGTCAGGCAGATGTTGTGCTTCTTAGCATCTTACATGCCTATCAAAGTTCAGAACCGAAGACTCAAGGTTCGAGGGGGCCACACTTGATATGGTGGCAGTACTGAATTGCAGAGATGGGTGCATGAACGTTAGAGATTCCACTTGAGGTGTGGTTCACTTACAGTGGGGCCTGCTAACTGACAAACCACTGGAATTATGTGACTGTGCGGCCGCAGCAATGTTAGCATATTTATAGATTTGCTCCATTTGCCTCATAATCCATCATCTGTTACATAATCGGCAGAGTTTGACCAATAAATATTTGTTTCCAGGTAAAACAGTTCCAAAGTTACTAAAAACGCATCTGCACGTGATTCCTCGCAGTGGTAGGACTTTTGCGCGGTCACCTTTCTGTTGTTTATTGTTATATTCGGGTATTGAACAGTATTACTGAGGTGCACCCAATGCCCAGACAGTGATAAGAAGTGTAAAAAGTACAAAATAACGAAGTAAATCTATTAAAAATTGTGCAGCAAACCCGCAAAACTATCCTTTTCTTCTGCATAATTTACTCAACCCTGCCGCACCCACAGTCTTTGTTTGATTACCCTACTGTTTCAAAAATAAATTGTTATCTTTTCATTTTCAGCACCTGACAACCTGAAACATTACCGCATTTCGGAGCCATTTCTCAGCAAACAACAAGAGGACCCGAACCTCCTTTGCTGCTCTTTCACCCCGGGTACAACCCAGCAAACACCAGTGTTAAAGCGGTAAGGAAACTGATGCTATATATTTTTTTACATGGGCGTTAGGGCTATGTATCTGGTCACTCTCCAGGCCCTCAAGCAGTGACTCTTTCAGTGCCTCCAGCAACCACTATGGCACAGAGAGGCAGGAGGCAGTACATCTGTATTTTAGCAGTCATTTTGTGGGAAGGGGAGCTGTTGGAGATGTATTACGATAATGCACAAGATATATGTATTTGTACTGAAATTTCATATTATTGCACTGCACCTTATACATTGTACTTTGATTATTGACAGGTTTTTCAGCAAACAACAAGAGGACCCCAACCTCCTTTGCTGCTCTTTCACCCCGGCTACAACCCAGCTAACACCAGTGTTAAAGGTAAGGAAACTGATGCTATATATTTTTTTACATGGGAGTTAGGGCTATGTATCTGGTCACTCTCCAGGCCCTCAAGCAGTGTCTCTTTCAGTGCCTCCAGCAACCACTATGGCACAGAGAGGCAGGAGGCAGTACGGCTGTATTTTAGCAGTCATTTTGTGGGAAGGGGAGCTGTTGGAGATGTATTACGATAATGCACAAGATATATGTATTTGTACTGAAATTTCATATTATTGCACTGCACCTTATACGTTGTACTTTGATTATTGACAGGTTTATTTAATATATATATTGGTAAGGCCAGCAACACACCATCATGAATACAGTACAAGAGCTGAGAGCAAGGTCATTCCAGGCACGGCCACTTGAACAAAAACTACAGATAAAGCAATTAGGACCTCATCAGCCTGAAATAAACCTACATCAAACTACCCAGGACAGAGGAAAAATGTCAAAACATACATTCTCAAATGCCTGGTACACAAAATCTGATTGGCTTACAGGGTGCCCTATAAAAAATACTCTGTTCTGCTTCCCCTGCTTGCTGTTTGGCGGTGACTTTTTTTGGACACGGCAAGGCTTGGTTGACCTGAAGCACATCTCTGAAAAAATAAAGAAGCATGCGCTCGCAAGAAATCATTTGGAAAACCGGACAAGACTGGGAATGTTGGGGGAAGACGCACCAATTGAGCAGCAGATAAATGATGCGTATCGCAAATCCATTCAAAAACACAATGAAGCTGTTGATAAGAACAGACAAAATCTATCCAAGATCATTGATTGCATTCGTTTCTGTGGTGCTTTCGAACTGGCATTGCGAGGCCATGACGAATCAGAAAGTTCCTCAAAACCTGGGATCTTCCGAGGCCTAGTGGATTTAATGTCAACCATAGACAAGGATTTGGAAACACATTTAGCACGTGCTACAGTCTTTAAGGGCACCTCTAATACAATACAAAATGAACTCCTTGACTGTATGCTCGAAATTATAAGAAGCCATATTGTGCAAGAGTTGCGAAACACAGACTTTGTGGCTATTCAGGCTGATGACACCACTGATGTGTCCACTAAAACACAGTCCGTGTTAGTGTTTCGGTACCTTGACAGTGACCGAAACGTTGTGGAGAGGTTCTATGGATTCACACATTTAAGAGACTCTAGTACAGCAACCATCACTGAAGCTATACTGTGTCAACTGGACTTAATTTTCCCGGACCTGCCTCAAAAACAAAAACTTATTGCACAAAGCTATGATGGTGCATCCGTAATGAGTGGAAGCCTTAGTGGAGTACAGAAACGAATTAGAGATGTGTACCCTAATGCTCATTTTGTACACTGTTACGCCCACCAACTCAATCTTATTATGCAACAGGCGGTATCAAAGATCAGAGAGACACGAGTTTTCTTTCAGGATATCGGAGGCATAGCAGAATTCTTCACACGTTCCCCCAAAAGAACAGAAGCCCTTCATGAGATTGTGGACAAAAGCGTACCAAGGGGTTCCTCAACTCGTTGGAACTTTCACATTCGTACAGTCAACTTAATCTTTGAACAGAGGGGGGGCCTTGAGAAATGTTTTGTCGCCATAGCATCCAGAGAAGACTTTGATCACACAAGTCAGAATGAAGCCCATGGCTTTATTAGAACACTACAAGACAAAGAGTTTCAGTTCTTACTGTTTTTATTTCATGACATAATGCGTCATGTTGATGCGTTATACGATCAGTTGCAAAGAAAAGACATAGATACTGTCTCTGTGAAAGCCAATACATCTACATTTGAACAAAAGATTATGAAAGTGAGAGATGGGGTTGACGATTTAGAGAGCAAACTGCCAGAGCATTCTATTTTTGAAAACCGCAGACAAAACATCACCTCTCTGGTTCGAATTGGAAAGGAGATATGTGACATTGTAATTGTGCAGGCACAAGAACGTTTTTCATTCACAAAACATTTGGTGAGTGCCACTTTATTGCAAATTAAAGAGTTTGCACAATATGATGAATCCTTCCCTGAGCGTGCTCTGAATCAGGCTGTGGAAGCATATCCTATGCTCAAAAAAGAGCAGCTGAGAACTGAGTTAACTGTACTCTACGGAATGCCTGTGTACCGGAAGGCCACAAGCGCCTTGACTTTGCTGAGTTTAATTCATAAACTGCATATGGAAAACTCACTTACAGAGACAGTGACTTTACTAAAAATTGTGATTACGACTCCAATGACAACAGTAGAAGCTGAACGATGGTTTTCAGCCTTTTAGCGCATAAAGACATTCCTCAGGAACACCATGCTAGAGGAAAGACTAATTGCTTTGGCGATGCGATCTGTAGAGAGCAAGCTAGTCCAAAGACCGGACTTCAACATGAAAGTAATTGACAAGTTTGCTACACTGAAAGACAGACGTGCTGATTTCATTTACAAAACGTGAATGATGCTACTTATTTGTTGAATACAAAAAATTCTGATTGAGGTAAGAAATGCATTGTTATCTCTGTTTTTAAAAGTTTTGTAGTGTTTGTTCTATTTGGAGACTACACAGATTTGCTCACCTTTGTTCACTGGCCGGACCTGTCTCCCGCAGGGTGAACGATTCGTTGCTTGTGTTGCCTATCAAACCTTTCCCCTTGGCAAATTGCGAAAACCTTTATACCATTTATGTTTGGGGTACTTGCGTGGACCTATGTGAAGTGTGTGTACAAAGCTCAGCTCAACTCAACCAGAATCACGGTAACAGCGCGTTGCGCTGCCTCTTTTATATTCAGTATATTGTAAGACTTTCATGTGACCTTTATGACCACTCTCTCCTGGCAGATTATTCTTTGAACGTATAACCTACAGAGTAATACGCACTCCTCTTACTCCTCTCTGGGAATAGAGTGGTAAGCCATACATACCTTATCATTGTATATACTGACATTGTGTTGGACCATAGTGCTCATAATCTTATCCTTCTGTTGCACAGGGGTACAACCTATGTTAACCATGTGTCTACTAGAACCAAGACTGAAAGCTGTGTAGGTTGTATGTACAAGTGTGTGCTGGTTCATACTCTCTCTGGTATAGATAAGAATAGAGTGTAACATCTTCCTTTACAGCCTGCCAGTGCCTATTCTTCAAGAATTCACGAAGAGGTTCCCACGCTCAAGACCTGTTTTTCTTCCCCCGCCTTTCCTTGTTTTGTTTCCCTGTTTTCCTGTTGCGTGCCATTCGTTACTCTAGAGTCTAATACAGTCGGAAGGCCGTAGGGGAAGACTGTGGACTTTTCTTCAAGCTCCTGACGCTCCTGCGGAACGAGCCTGGCAACCATTACACTGCTGTGCAACTTCTTCTACTCATAGAGCTGAGATTTCCATGAAAGTCTTATAGTCTGAATTCAGCACCTGAGCATAATAGGACGTTAAACAGTGGTGACTGTGATTTATTGATGCACAAAACAGATCGAGTTGCTCAATTGATAATTATGCCTGTCTTCAGCGGTGAGATTCAAAAAGGCACTGCCCCAACTCTGTTAACTGTTCATGGAAAAAAGGGTTTTGGCTCCACTGATAATCTCGGAACGAGAGTGTGGGTTCAGTCGCCAACTAATCCCCCTGAACAGGCCGAAATTATTGCAACAGGTCAGGACAATACTGTCCTAGTGATGAGGCCAGGGCAAGATAGTTGGGATGTAGTTCCAGCTGACAAATGTTATTTGCGAAAATGAATAATACCTGTATTTGATTCCGTTCTCCTAGACCATCACATGGATTGCTGTTGCCAGAGGTGTCGTCGCTGGACTATTTTTGGTTTGCTGCGTCAGGAGACGGGAGGGCCCCCAGGACTGGAATAATTCCTTGGACCGAAGACGTCGTTCTTCTGCATCATTGGATTCCTCATCGAACTTTTGGATTACACTTGCAAACAAACTCACCGCTTCAAACCACTTCTGTTTAATCCCCATGCATTCAGTGACTGATATTCTAGCCACCTGCTTGGTTGCTGTCCCAGCTTCTATGGAAACACTTGCCCATATTTTTAACTGATGCTCATCCTAATGTAATTTTCAGTGACTTTGCGGCCTATGATTACTGTGCTTTATGTACAGTTCTGACTGATTCACAACCCCCTTTCAATTCCCTAATCACAACTTACAATATCACTCAAGGTGATCTTTGCTTTTTTATGACCTGTGATCCCAGAATCATTAGCAAGTGCGTTCAATTAAGATTCAATAATGCTACTTTGTTTTCAGCTCATGAAAGGACTTTATGCTTTACTAGAACACGTACATCATGTATTTCTGTTAAAAATAATATGACTTGTAGGCGTCTTGTAGTTACTAGCTAGTCACTATCGCACTGTATTATTACCAACTGGGTGGTTATTTTCATGTGGCAATACATCTTGGCCCTATATTCCTGCAAATATTACTGGAGGTCCTTGTGCTATTACCAGATTGAGTTTATTAATGTTTTCCTCACATCCTAATGTGATTTCTCGTATCACTCGTGATGCCTTATCTTTAACTGAAAATTGTGATTCCTCATTACATTTATTCTCTGCATATGAATATCTTAGCTTAGCCATCTCTATTATAGGTGTTCCTGCATTGTCAGTATATAATGCTAAATCAATCGGAAAAATTGCTTGCTGGATGGTTAAGTCTATTAACCATACTTCTGCTGTCTTATCTGACCTTTTATTAGATGCTCAAGGTGAGCGCAGAGCCATTTTACAAAGTAGAGCTGCAATAGATTATCTTTTACTCAAACATGGTCATGGCTGTTCAGATTTTGAAGGCCTTTGTTGTTTTAATTTGTCGGATCAATCTAGATCCATTCAATCCCATATTGACAAACTTCATGAATTAACTGAAGAAGTTAGGCAGCATATAGATCAAGGGTGGTTTGATTGGCTTTTCAGTTGGTTGCCTGATTTACACTTCCTACGACAAGTGTTGGGGGGTGTCTTGATTGCTATCTGCATTTTAGTTACTATGTGTTGTTGTATTCAATGTGTCCCTTCCTTTGTCCAGATTTTTAGGCCCCACGCTATGACTAGGTCTGTTAGTTTTGTTTCTTATTATTCTTCATCAGATATTCGTTCTGTTTAAGTTGTATTTTTGCTTTTAGTATAAGCTGTTAGTAGACGACAGTCAAGGGTGGAATGTAGTGACGGGATAATTTGTTCTATTTTCTGAGTGGTGGTGCCTGTGGTCTACTACCATCTTAGTATAGTGGAGAGATCCCTATTCTTAGCCTATTCTTAGAGTTTGCCTATTGACTTTAACATAATTCTGTGCCCTTTACATCGTTTTCGGGCCTGAAGGCTTATATTAGGAGGTAGATTACCTATTGGTAGGGCTTGCCTATGTACTTTGACAGAGCTGTGCGTCGCCTTTATCTTTTTTGGGCCTACAAGGCCCCAAACGAGAGAGACTCCATTTTCCTTTCTGCCTCGGCTGCCCGAGGCGCTTGTAGGTCAAGAGTGATATTTTAGTTATGAGCTGTTGTTCGCTGGAGAAGAACCGGTCAGAGCTGGCCCTTATCGGAGGAATGTAAACGGAGCTCGGGTTTAAGATGCAACTACAGGTGGCCACTGTGGCAGTGTCGAGAGCCCGGGGCCTGGTACAGAAGTCTGATGGGCGGCAGGTTACTGTCTGGAAATTTCCACGAACGAAGGGCTCTCTATATTATCGAAATGCAAAGAGGTAGAACAGGCAGACGATTCTTGGACAGAGAGACGATTCTTGGATACACAGATAATCCTTTAAAGAGACCAAAGTTACATCGCAAATTGGTCTGTTAGAGCAGTTGGAGTTAGTTTGTAGCCAGAATTGGAATAATCAGAGTGAAGAAGTTAGTTGAACGGATGGTTCTCAGAGTAGTGGGAACTAAACTATTAGATTGAAGCTTGGAAGTGAAGACAGTTCATGGGAGAGGAGATGTCAGTGCAGATTAACCGGTGCAGAGCTGGGAGACAGAGACGAAGACCAGAGAAGGGTTCCAGTGCTTTGGAGGGGTGACGGAGGTGAAGGAGCATAGCGGTGCAGACGTGTATCCCTGGGTGCAGACGTGTATCCCTGGGTGCAGAGCAGAGTCTGAGATGAGCCGAGGCACAGATGAGAGAGGGACCCAGAAGACAGCCAAAAACGGACTACGTAATTATAAGGTGCAGTCTGTGCTGCTATTATAGTGCGCAAATATATATTAACTCTTTCCTTTACTTTTCAGGCTATGCTTAGATTGCTAGGTGTTACTATGGCTTTATAATGCAATGTTTATTTTTATTGTTTAATAAAGGGACCCCAGTTCTTAATAAATACATCCGAGTATTGTTTCCATGATAGAGTTAACCTTTCTTTTTAGCCAGGTGCTGACGAACAGAAGGATGGGACATTCCCTTCTGAGAAGGTAACTGATGACAGGGGAGAGTGTAAATCATATCAGGGAATAATTCTCGAATGTAATAATTTGGCCGTTCTTGTGTGTGAGGATCGTATCTCCTATCCATTACACGAGGGATAATAATAATTCATATGATAGAACATACTTCCAGTAGATATTAGGTACTTAGGAAATTCCCAATAGAGAGCAGGAGGTATTAATAGGACAGTGGGAACACTATAAAGAGAGATCGCTCAGGATAGGGCTTTATATGCTGGAGCTGCTCTCCGACACGAGTGAGAGTAGATTAGCCCGAGACAGATTGTTGTGGGGCTATAAGGTGAGATCATAGGATATAGGATGGAATTCCGTAGTTCCTATAGGATTTAGTGGTATATTAGCTGTGTAAGCTTGTATATATTGTGGGTTCCCCATTCCCAAGTAAGTACCCCAGGTAATGTTGTAAATAGGGTCTGGGAAGGGATGAAGTTACATGATGACTAGGTTTGTGGTGTTTGGGTGAGCTGATAACTTGGTCAGGAAATCCGGTCATTACACTTGTGAACTGCTACCTCGTGCAGTGTAAGCACACTCCTTGAACTAGTGGCACCTTCTCCCTTTGACTATTACCTGGCTGGGGCCATGGGGGAGTTGTGCATGGTGCTACGGTGCCACATGACATTGACTAACTTTCCCTCCTTCAGATCTAGTAAGTGGTGGATCGCCAGAGTACCCTGCTGTCTTATTTGAGTAACTGTCATGTCTGGTTCCTTCCGGGCTCTGTTCTCCTTGGCCTACCTGTCACCATGCCACGACATGCATGAGGGGGAGAGACCCAGAAGCAGGGGTCCGGGAGCTCTCCCCCGCCTGATAGTGAGACAGATTTGACTGAGGAGCAGGGACCCATACCCCGTGATCACCTGGACTCTATCCTGTTGGCCAATAAGGACTCAAAAGAATCACTGGAGCAGAAAATTAATACAGTGGTCATGCACCTAGGTCTTTTGCAGGCTGCTCACTGCAAACTGATCGAACTTCCTACTGCTACTGAACCTACCTTACAGGAGATGATCCCTACAACTGACGATCTAAAGGCCCAGATGAATGATGTCTTGAGGTGGGTCCAGACTATGGAGGCTATAGTGGAGGACTCTGAAGGCAGAACCTACAGGAACAACATTAGAGTTGTGGGCCGGCCAGGGAAAGAGGAGAGTGTGGACATGGTTACCTACGTAGAGAACTGGTGTTCCAACAGCAGTGACACCAGAAGGTTCCTTCTCCTTTGCACTGGGAAGGGCACATAGGGTTCCTGCCTGTCCACCACTCCCGGGTGGCACTCGCAGGCCTGTAGTGGCATGCCTGCTCCAATTTAGAGACAGAGACCACATTCTCCACTACTCAAGGGAGTTGGGAGAACTGAAGGTCGACAATAACAAAGTGATGCTTTTCCCCAACTTGCAATGGCAGTCCAGAGACACAGAACCTCTTTCCTGGTGGCTAAACTGAAACTGCGAGACATGAATATCAAATATGCCATGATTTTCCCTGCACGCTGGCATGTTGTCACTGACCAAGGGACCAAATTCTTTTCAGAACCTGGTGAAGTGTGGGAATGGCGGGATATGGCACTGGAGAAGCGGGGGGCACTGGCCAGCCCAGCACATGCCCCCAGTCAAACGGAGGAGCAGAGGTGCGCCATTGTTAGAACTGGGGGTCTCTAGTTGGCAATAGTATACACCTTTGACCATATGGGGACCCTTGCTTCTAAGTCAGGGAAAGAGGATTACACAACTGGATAACCCCTGTTCACCCCCTTGGAAGCTTGGCACGAGCAGACAGGCTTATCTCAGAGGCAGTGTGTAAAGCATTTGTGAACACATAAAGTAATACAGTGAAAACACTACAGATGGACACCACACCGGTTTTATAAAAATAAGTATTCTTTATATAGACTTATCACAAGATCATAAACGACAAAAATGCACAATACTGTACTTAATAATAATTCTTTAAGATGGTAGAAATGGTTCAAAAATAGGTTATTCACTTAAAAATAGTCTTTAGCAACAGATAACCCCAACTAGAGTTATCACGACATCAAGGTCAAAGAAATCCCAAAGTACGGCGTGGACCGCGAGGTGCGCGGCGTCGGGCCCGGAGTCAAAACAGGCCCACAAAGAACAGTACCTTGGAAAAATGAAAACAAAGACAGCTCATGGCGTCAGGGAGATGCGGCGTCATTGTCACGTTGCGGCGTTGGTTCCTTGCTTCGGGGGAGATGATGCATCGGGACCTGGATGCTTGCGCAGGCAGGGAAGGCGTTGGTTCCTGACCGGATAGGAGGTGATGTCACGATGGCGCCGAAACCACGGTTCTGTACGATGTCACGATGTCAATGGATTCTTGATCACCCACGTCGACAATCGACTCTGCGATGATGTCGTGTCGAGTCGATGCTGCACAGCAGCAGGCGTCGGACCTACGTCGCAAATCCGAGTAGCACTCACGGCTATGGCCGGCTTACGATGTCGTTAGCTGGCGTCGATGTGGCACGTTGGCCAGCATCGGGTCTACGTTGCAAGTCGGAGCAGCGCTCACGGCTTCGATGCAGATAACGGTGTCGCTCGCCGACATCGGTGTTGCAGAATTCCTTCTGTAGCAGCTAGAACAGCAAGTTCCAGATGCAGGCACACAGAAGGGGAGGAAGCCTGTATCATGGAATCCCCCAGCCCCTGTCACTCACAAAACCAGATACACAATACACAAGCTAGCAGAGGCAGGCTGGATGGTTAGGCAAGAAAATACCTACTTTCGAAAAGTGGTATTTTCAACACAGAATGTTAAAACCAACTTCACTAAAAGATGTATTTTAACATTCTAAAATCAGGCATACTAAATTCGAATTTCTACCATGTTCTCTGGGTCAGTTAGGATTATAAGATGTTATAATCAAACTGCCCATTCTGCCCTATGGGGAACAGGTAGCCTTGCAATAGTGAAAAACGAAAATGGCTGTAATTCACTATTAGAACATGCCACACACACCAGGGCATGTCCTACCTTATACCTACAATGCACCCTGCCCCCGGGCCTCCCTTAGGGGTGTCTGATATGAAGAAAAGGGAAGGTTTAGGGACTGGCAAGTGGGTGCACTTACCACGTCGACATGGCAGTACTAGACTGCACACAGGCTCTGCAATGGCAGGCCTGAGACACACTTTATGAGCTGCTTCTGTGGGTGGCACAACCAGTGCTGCAAGCCCATCAGCAGCATTTGATTTACAAAATGGGCACACATGGTGCACTGTACTAGGGTCTGACAAGTAAATCCAATAAACCAATCATGGAGTCACCAATCAATACACCAATTTACAATAGAGAGCATATGCACTTTAGCACTGATCAGCAGTGGGAAAGTGCCCAGAGTCATAAAATAGCCAACAAGAGGTCAGAAAAAATACAGAAGGAAGGCAAAAAGTTTTAGGGATGACCCTGAAGAAAGGGCCAAGTCCAACAGCCATCCTCAGAACAGGTGCAACAGGATAGCAGGCATGCAGTGTGGGCGGTTGACAAGCTCAGAAATTCTAGCCCAGAATGCCGGAAGTGGGAAGATGCAGCAACCTTAAGTGAACGGGACACAGGCTCTGAGTCAGATTCCACCTCGAACACTGATTGGAGTGGCGATCTCCCACTGGTCACTCCGCAAACAGCTGATATAGTTCATTTTGGGAACAGAGAACTCTCTATATGCTTTCTTCTCCGGTGCTGAGTAAATGGAGTCAGGGGAGATCCTGCTGCTTGATGGACGAATGGGAGTGGCTGATTTCCACTTATTCCTTTGCAGGGTGCAGAGGTACTTTGCTGGGACTCTGGTTCCTTTCTTTTTGGGAGTCTTTGTTTTCCCTCCACCAACCACCAGGAATGTGTTGTAGGTGTTTCGGACATAGTTAAGTGTTAAAGTTTGGATGGAGGAATGTTGCCTGCTGTCCTGGGGAGGGGGTATTGGGTCTTTTTTCAGGTTATTGTTTTGTATGCACGGGAATCTGCGGTTGTTTGTTTGTGCCTCCCTCATGCTTGTCTCTTGGAACGGGGCCTCCCCTCCTATTTTGGTGTTTGTGTGGCTGTGAGCAGTATGTACGGCTATTCAATGCGGGATAATATAAACTGTATACAGAATTGTGTTCTGGAATGCGAGAAGATTGAATAGCATGTGTAAGCACTACAAAGTGTTGGCTTTTCTGAAACGCAGGGGTGTGCATGTGACACTGTTTCAGGAAACCCACTTCAATGCCAAAGAGGGCACACCCTGTGCAAAAGATGGAGAGGTCAAGGGATATATACCACAAACTCAGTTTTTGCCAAAGAAACACTGATATAGGTGAAACCAGGCGGCCCCTTTCATGCCACAAGTACCATGACGGACGCGGAGGGGGGTTATTAAGTGTTATCAGGCATATTAGACAGACAAGACATCTCCTTTATCAATTTCTACCCCGCTAATGTTGATCAACCTGCATTTATTTATGCAGTTTTGTGAGTTTTTGCTTCTTTGTTGCTGTGGATGCTTCTTATGGGTGCTGACTTTAATTGTGTGACGGATATTGACCTGAACTGTTCCCCCCTCCACTTTGTGACTCTCCGGCGATATGCCTGGCTTGGAAGTTCTCTACCTGGCACCACCAATGGGGGTTAATAGGTGGCTGGCAACACCACTACCCGCAATCACAAGATTATTCCTTTTGTTCGATCATGTATGCACTGCATGTGCATCTAAATGCCTTTTTATACTCACCGGATATGTTGGGTGCTATAGCTGACATTGAATTTTAGCTAGGACCATATCCGACCATAATCACTTATTGTTATTCCTGAGATGGGGTAGAGCTCACTCATGTATAGCCAGTTGGCGGCTTAAGTCCACCAACTTGGAGGACCCGACCTTCCACAATATAAATGGTTAGAAGATTCCAACATACTTTACTGAAAATGCAGGCTCTGCCTCATCCTTACTTGTGGAGTGGGAGGCATTTAAGGTGGTTATCCCCCTTTTCCACGATATTACTACCCACAAGAACATCCCTAGGGAGCTTGAACATGAGCAGCAGAAGAGGCCGGAGCTGAATCCAGATCTACTGGAGGAGAAAGAGGAAGTGTTAGAGCAAGTAAAATACCTCTCGTGCTTTGACTATAAAGTCTATATGATTCAGACGCATTCTGAGGGTGACAAGTCGGGCCCATTGCTGGCTTGGTTGGCTATCCTCACCAGGCGAGGCTTCCTGACCCTGGAGGTGGTGATATCTGTAGGACTTAGACTGTACACACAGAATAAGATTAACCAGGCCTTTACCGATTACTATTCTAGCCTTTATTAGACAAAAGTGGTGCCTAGGGCACCGGACATCCAGAGGTGGCTTACCGGCCTCCAGCCTAGTCCTCTTACGCAGGAGATTGTGAAGAGTCTAGGGGAGGACATTTCGGAAGAAGAAATCCAACCTGATGTCCAGTGGATGGCCCCCTGGAAAGTGCCGTGAACTGATGGCCTGCCGGTTTAATTTTATGTAGCGTACCTAGATATCTTGCCCCCTCACTTGGCTGCCATGTACCAACAGGCGCTCACAGCAAAAGTTCTACCCCCCTTCTGAGAGAGGCATTGATTGTCCACCTGCTTAAACCAGAGAGCCCAGTCATGGCATATAGGCCATTGTCAATAATAAATGTTGACTACAAAATTCTTAGTGGGTTGTGGTGCAGGGCCTGTTGCCCCACATGACAGGGTTGAGTCATACCGACCAGGCGGGGTTCATTCCTGGCCACTGCACTGCCCTTAATATCTGACATTTGTTGACTATCTTATGGGATGTCCCAGTGCTGCCAGAATAGGCGGCATTCAGGTTTGTGGATATTGAAAAGGCATTCAATAGTTTAGATTGGGGATTTCTACCCGCAGTTATGCTCCAGCTGGAGCTAGGTCTGCGCTTTGTGGATTGGACCTTTCTGCTTTATGCGAGTCTGGTAGCACAGATCCGCAAGGGCAATACGATCGCAATACTGTGCAATGTGGAGCGGGGTGCTAGAGAGGTGTGCCCATTATCCCCCCTACTGTTCGCCCTTGCAGTGGAACCCTTCGGTTGTAGAGCCAGCAGGTTGCTATATACCGGTATCCAACACCTTAGGATTTCCCACCATATCGCACTTTTACTAGATGACCTGATGCTCTATGTTCACGGTCTAAGGACTCGCCCTCTGAGGGCAGTTCATTCTTTGAAGACTTTGGTGAGGCCTTGGGCTTGCGTGCAAACGGGCTCAAAACCAGCCTGTTTTTAATCCATGAGGACAGGGAAGAACCTCCTGGACTGGGGGAAATTCGATGGGAGCCATTGATGGTGAGATACCTGGGAAGCCGAGTTTACCGCACATTACCAGAACTCTTGAATGGTAATATAGGGGTGGCTGGGATGACCTTATGGTCAAGCGTTGGCTTCTGGTAGACTAGACCCTACCCCTCTCTGTGGCAGGTCGCATAGCAGCGGGAATCAACATGGTGAGCGTACTATATATGAATGGTGTATTTCTACCATTTGAAGATCTACGCGCCACCTTTGACCTTTGACCCTCCAGACGTGCCGCAGCCACTATGCGGACGTCAATTTCTCTAGGCTACCACAGTCACACGTAGACTGGGTTCAGGACTCTATGGTGCTCTGCGTGGAGACCTGTGTTAACCCCTCTAAATGCTACGCGAATGCTAGGAATCCGACTTGAGCTCCCCCCTGTCAGACGGAGACTGGTCTAAGATGTGGGAGGGGAGGATGAGTCCAAGATTTCTCGAAATGCCAATCTTAGGCTCATAGAACTTTTACGTTTTGCATCGGGCGTACTTAACACCCCTGAGCTTAGCATTTATTCCCTGCCGACCCCGCCAGGCTGCCTGCGAAGCCATGACGATGTTGGTGATAGTCTCCACATGCTTTGGAGTTGCCGCCGCTTGGCTAGGTATTTTGATTCAATGAGCAATTGTTTGATGTCCCCATGCAAGACCATGATTGGCGACCCTTCATTATGCAAAATATATCGATCCCTTATTATGTTTACTAAACAGCATGCTATCTCGTATGCAAATGCTCACTGGGTTTATGTGGCCCTGTATTTGAACATGGTATGTCTAGGATGTTGTCCTACTATGACATTTGCTTTGTAATTGTTTTAATGGATGATGGAGAAAATGACAATACAATTCTGTTTAAAAAAAAAAGAAGACAGAGGCAGATCGCCCGTATGGATGTCGCTGCTGTACCCTCATTTTGTGCCCATTTTTTTATTATACTTATACTGAATACTAGTATGTTACTCGAATTTCAGTGTAACAAAAAATAGAGCACCAGGAGCTGAAATGAGACCTCCAGTGGCAGATTTAGCAAGTAAAAAAAACATCTTTTTAAATGTATGTTGTGGGTCAGAGTGTGTTTCTGTGCAAGACATGAGCATGTCTGTTTGTGCGCTTGTGTCTCTATGTGTGAAAATATGTGTGTGAGTGAAAGTGAGTGAGGGTCAGCGATAGGTAGTTAGTGGGTGTCAGTGACGGGTAGTGAGTGAGTGAGAATGAGTGAGTGTCAGTGAGTATGAGTGAGCCTAAGTGAGTGAGAATGAGTGAAAGTAAGAATGAGTGTGTGCGAGTGCAAGAGTGAGAATTAATAAATACAAGTGCGTTAGTGAGGGACAGTGTGAGTGAATAAGAGTAAGAATGAGTGAGAATAAGAGTGAGTGCGTATGAGTGAGAAAGTATGAATGACTGTGAGTTAGATTGAATGTGAATGAAGTGAGTATGAATGAAGGAGAGAGAATTAATGCATGAAAGTTTGTGAGAATAAGAGTGAGTCAGAATGAGGGAGGAAGAGTGAGGGCAAGTGAGTATGAGTAAGTATGATTGAGTTAGAGTAGGAATCAGTAAGAGTTAGTGTTAGTGAGTTAGAACGAGTTCAATAGTGTGAGTGTGAATGAATGAACTCAAGTAAGTTTGAATGAATGAGGGAATGTGAGTGAGTGAGAATGAGTGTGACTTAGTGAATGGAAGTGAGCATGAGTGAGAATGTTGTTTTATGCTTTCAAGTCTGCCTTTGGCCCCGGCATACAGAAAATAATCCTTGGCTAACAGAGACACCCATGGAAATATACTGGCACAGGCATACGGGAGGCAATTGTTAGCATGCCAGGCACCTGTGAAAAAATACTGGCCCTGACATGCTGGAGTTAATTCCTGTCATAATGGGCTCCCGTGATAAAATACTGGTATTGGCACACCGGAGGAAATTCTTGGCATATGCACACACATGGAAAAATGCTAGCACTGGCATACCCGAGGAATTTCCTGGCATAGGGGGTACCTGGGGCAAAATGGTGTTGCTAACTCATTCAAAATACTTAATTCATAAGAGAAGAAACCATAGCATATGGGAGGAGGACAACTGTGACAAAATACTGCCCCTTGAGTATTAAAGGTAATTTGCCATAAAGGTAACCTGAGGTAAATGGTTGATATGAATTAAAAAACTCTGACAATGGCATATTTTTTAATTTTTTTTAACGGAGTTTTATATAGCGCGAACTTGACCCGGTATCGGGTATCAGAGCGCTTTACATGGCACTAGCTACGTTACATGAGTACTCCTTAATTTTTGCTAGGCACGGGGAGATTAAGTGATATGCTCAGAATCACAGGATGTTAAGCGTCCCCAGATTCGAGATCTATTGTTGTTGGTTTCTTGGCCGAAGGGGGACAGGTGGTGTGCACGCGTATAGAAGACAGGAGATGTGCCCGCGGAAGGCTCGCGGCGTTATCACAAAGCCTGCTCGCACCAAACGCGTGCACATGTCCTGTCTGGACACGGATGAGAGTGTTGAATGGTAAGAACAGCTCTGAGAGCGCGTGCACAAGCGGCGCATGGCTCCGCAAGTGTCGAGTTGGCCACACACATGAGAGTGCTGTGTAAGAGTCTTGCTTGTGGGCACTAGTGTGCCCAAGTAGTGTTTGGAAGCCAATGTGCGAACGCCGTGTTTGTGCATGCAAGGTGAAGATAACAACTGCCCAGGGTCACACAGTTTGGTGAAGCTGGGATTGAAACCAGATTCTTTGGGGCAGGGGCTCACAACTCGCTTTTGTCCAGCCATCACAAAAGCTTCTCGCTGGCCCGCTGACACTGGCCACCCCACCGGATGGATAATTGACTGCAGGGGTGCCGCTCGTTAGAGGTTTCTGAACATTTGTCTTTCCCCTTCGCTATAGGAGTAGCGCACCGAGCTCCCTGCTTTCTTTTGGAGGCGAGAGGTTTCTGAACATTTGTCCTTCCTGATCGCTACAGGAGTAGCGCACCGAGCCCCCTGCTTTCTTTTGGACCCTCGAGGAGAGAACAACATCTTCCTGGCCGCAGAGGAGGCGAGAGGCGCGGCGACCGGGACTGCGAGGACCAGCATTCCTGTAATCACCAACAGCTGGTTCCTCTTCCTGGCTGAGCCACGCCCCCTCCCAGTGCCACGCCTCCTCCTAAATATATGTAGGTCCTGTAACGCGCATCGCGGGACGCACGCGGGTCGCAGCCCGGGCCAAGCCCGGGCCAAGGGCGGGCCCGTTTTAGCCCGTTCGAGACCGAGCGAGGCCGGGCTGGGCCACCTCCCTTGGCCTTGTGACCTTCTCTACACGTCTACCATCCAAGGTACATTTGCCAGCTTTTCATTCTTGTCATTTAACGAGACTTCAAGTTAACCATCTCTCCCCATTATGACCAGGGGATCTAGAAGTAAGACGGCCATGAAAACTGCTTTGCTAACTGGGCCCCCTGATCAGTTCATTACCAGAACTAATGAGGCCATTAATTTAAGTATTTCTTTATTGGAGCGGAGGGTGTCACAGGATCTGGCTATCGCTAGGAGATCCTCTCTGGGCCCCCTAGCACTAGTATAATCGCCACTTCAGTCGACTACATCGATCCCGGTCCTTTTACAACCAAATGCTATCGCTGAGATCCATTCTATCCCAAATATGGTCGACCTGTCAGCTACGAATATCATCTCTGACTTTGATTCTACGGGAAACCTCGAGAACTCCCCAGATCTACAGCTATTGATATCTCAAGATCCTTGCCCTGAGATTCAGTCAACAGGGGCAAAGGAAGGAGCGGTCCCCAAACAGGTCACCGACTTAAAGAAAGGCAATCTTACGAACTACCAATCTGCTAATACTAACAAGAAGGGGGTAAACATTATTCCATCACAGGTCGCCCCGACTGATTCCAACCTGTCATCTATTAACTTATTGGAACACACAGTCAATTCAGCGCCTATGGCAAAAGCAGGGGGTGTTTGTACTTTGAGTGATGATAATTCCCTGCTTCTAGCAAATATTAGGGATCTACTTCACCATGTTTTGAAACCCCTAGAACTGAGCATCATGGCGATAGAAATACAACTTGCCATTCTCACTCAGAAGCCATCGACTCAGCTCAGCCTGGCCCAAGCAAAACCTGAGGCGGGTATATCAATCCCTTCCGGATCAGGTGCCCTAGGGGTGCACTTGGTTAGCGGAGCTACGGGTTCTATGTCATCAATAACTCAGCCCATTCTAACCAAGTGTAAAAAGCCAGAAACTTCATCGTCAACCGCCCTTGGGAGTGTGCGCATGACTGAAACTACGGCCACCCCTTCTTCTCAGCCTACTGTTGCCCAGTCGACTCCCTCCTCCCAGCCCATTGTTACTCAGCCCAACCAGTCTGCCCCCAACAAGGGTTTGTCTCACACTTCCAATAAAAGGCCTATCACCCCACTTTTGCCCCAGCAACCACCACTGACTCGACCAGAGGAGGGTAAGAGGGGCCCCAGATCTAAGCGCCCAATTCACTTATCTCCAGAAATGTCCCCTTATACCATCATTCTTACAGGGGTCCCTGAGCTATCCACAAATAAAGAGGAGCCACCTTGGTCCCTTTGGAACAAGGTCCTACAGTGGCTCACAATGAACAGGTCCCTTCATACTCCCTATAATAGCCGAATCTCAGCAGTACGTCGAGTCCCGTGGATTGGGGATGAACCAAAAAATATACAGGGAGACTGTTTTATAGTGACTTGTGACGATCCAGACATGGTGGATTACATTTGTTCTTGGCCTGCCTTGGCCAAGAAGGGGGGGATTGATGCACACCGCCTCTCCTCCTTTTACCCGTATGAACGTAGCCAGCAGAATACGCCAGTTCCCAATTGGGTACATCTCCTGAGCGTCAGCATCCGACTATACCAAACTGGGCACAACCTTCTGAGCGTCCGCCCCCGACAGTTCCAATCTGGGTCCAACCATTTGAGCGCCAACACCCGATAGTTTTAAACTGGGTGCAACCACATGAGCGTCAGCCCCCTTTAGCCCCTAATTGGGTGCAACCTCCCGTGCGCCAAAACCCGCCAGTTTCTAACTGGGCGCAACCACCCGAGCGCATGTGGAACAACATAGGTTCTTGGTACCCACAGAAGAATAGGAGTAGAGAGTGGGTTCAGCGGCCATGGCACCCTAATAGTGACCATTCTTCTGAGGGGGGTGGCGGGGTATCCCCGTTAGTAACAGATTTGATTGCCTGGAAATGGTCGATTGACCTTTGGCCACTCCTGACAGGGATAATCTTACCCAGGGGGACCAGGGGACAGATGTAACGATTGACAGTATTCTAGCTCCCAATCAAGTAACTTGTATAGCCCCAGTTTTACATATTGACCCAAATTCCATTATAAATTTAGCAGGTACCCATATTCTAAGCAGAACCCCTGATGTAGAAGTAACTCTTTTAGTGCCTCATCAGGAGCCATCTGAAGTGTCTATGGGTGATAAGCAGCTTGCCTCTGATATACCGCCCGCTCCACAACGAGACAGGGCTGCTCACACAGTAGCCGTATCGGCGGGGATAAATTTTGTCACCTGGAATATAGCAGGTATTACAGGTAAATTGAACACCCCTTTTTGGGAGGAATTTATTGGGGCCGGGTATGACATAATCTGTCTTCAAGAGACGTGGTGTCAAGATCCTATCCACGTTGAGGGCTATACTTCCTACTGCCTTACCGCATCAAATTCCCCATCAGGTCGAGCCAAAGGCGGCCTACTGATGTTAATCTCTAATAAGTTGACTAACTTTAATATCAAAAGTTACTCTTTAATTGAACCACATAGTCAGGTGCTACGGTTAGAGGCCAGTAAATATAGAGATCTAATCATTCTTAACTTTTATAATAACATCTTTGATGCTTCCAGGGGAAATATTTTATTTCCCCTGGAAGCCGTTCTCGAAGATGTATTGGCATCCTCCCGTAGAGTGGCGGCCATTCTGTGGGCAGGCGATTTTAACATCCAGCCATGCCCTTTAGCACCAGGTAACCCATGTGGTTTTAGGAGAGAGTCGGGCATTAATGGGGCGGCAGACAGAGTAGAATCTCTTCATTTCCCACATTGTAACTATGGCAGTCTTTTAAATAATATGTTGGCCAAATTCGACTTAGATCTGCTTAGTTGCAATAGAAATAAGTTTAACCATACTTGCCCTACATTTACAGGCAGGCATGCTAACTCTAACATCGATCACATTCTATTGTCAAATACCAGTGAATTTAATAACCTGAGGGTCAGGGAAGAATCCCTTAGTGACCATAATAGTATCCTTTTAACTTTACTGGGCTGGGGATGTAAATCATCCAATATAGAATTCTGTTGTACTGATATTGCCCCTACGAGACCGAACGGCCCAAGAATCAAATGGGCCGAATTGACCCTGTGATAAAACTTAAGGAGGTCGTGGAAAAATGTAGGAACGAGATTTCCTATTGCCTTGGAGAAGTCACTAACCCAGCAACTCTGTTGACAAGCTACACTATGATAAACCTAGCTATAGAAGCTGCCTTCACTAAGAAGCAGTCTAAAACCAGAGTAGCTAGGCTGGGATGGTTTGACAAATCATGCACACTGTCCTTACGTGAACTTAAAAAGGCACTGTGTCTTAAACCACGCGACCCTAATAATATCAAAACTCTGCGTGTCAAATATAAGGAGGCCCTCTCCAAAAGGAAAAAGGCCCTGCAAGAAGAAGCCTAGGACAATCTTCACCGAGCAGCGGAAACCCAAAACAATAATATGAAATTTATAATGCGCTCAGCTTACCCAGGGGCGTCCCGGCGCAACAGACCAGAAGGGGAAACTCAGCTAATCACTACTGTGGAAACAAGTGGGTCTTAAGGAGTTTCCTAAATGGTAGGATCTTGGGCTCTGAGCGAATCCTGAGGGGCAGAGAGTTCCAAAGAGACGCCACCTGTACCGAGAAACGCCTGCCCCCAGAACGAGCTTTTCTTACTCTCGCTGACTGCAAAAGGTGTTTTTGGTCCGAGCGCAGCAGACGTGGAGGTTTATAGGGACGGGCCATATTAGCAATGATAGGGGGACCTTTGCCATGTAGAATCTTATGGGCTGTACATAGCGCCTTAAATTTCACCCGCTCCTTCACGGGGAGCCAGTGAAGCGCTCTGAGGGCAGGAGCAGCAGACTGCCGTCTGGGAACATCCATAAGGATTCTCGCAGCTGCGTTTTGCACCTGTTGGAGGGTTTTGAAGGTCGCTTCGGGGGCACCAAGAAACAGCGCATTCCCATAATCGAGCCTCGATAGAATTAGGCCACGTATCAACAGCTTCCTTGCTGGATCAGGAAGCAAAGGTAGCACCTTTCGGGCTGATTTCAGTAAGCCAAAGCAAACTCCTGCGGTCTTCCTGGCATTAGTCCTAAAGGACAGATCTTCTTCCAACCATACTCCCAAGGACTTGATCTCCTTCTTGGGGGATGGTGGGTCGCCAAGAGACCGAGGCCAACAGGTTGCAATGATGGAGGGACTGGGATTGCCCAGGAGCATTTTATTGGGAGACTATTAATAGTCCTTTTTTAAACAATGATGGGATTCCGGAATTGACATCGTATGTAGCATGTAATGCATGGATTGATCATTTTTCTAACATTTTTAACCCGGAAGGGAAGCCCCTAGAAACCTCGGTCCAGGAGGTATCAGCCTGGTTGCCTCTACCATTGGGAATCAACCTGGAGGAGGTCTATGAAGGCCTGTCCGATAGTAAAGGAGGTAAGGCCCCTGGCCCCGATGGAGTCCCTATAGATCTTCTTAAATCTGAAACGAATCTGTGGGCACCCATTTTGGTGAGGGTCTTTAATGCTGCAGCTGAGGGATGCCCACCACCATCTTGGGGCCAGTCGGTCATCATTCCCATATTCAAGAAAGGCAGTAAATCGGAGGCAGGTAATTATCGTCCCATCTCCTTACTTGATGCCTCAGTAAAGGTGATGAGTCGAATTATGCTGCAGAGGCTGGAAACCTGGGCAACTGAAAAGGAAATTTTAACTAGGGTCCAATATGGTTTTAGAAAAGGCATGGGGACACTAGAACAGTGTGTAAACTTAGATCTTTTAATTAATAAATACACAAAAGTTAAAGAAGGGAACCTGTTTTTATGTTTTGCGGACTTGAGTAGTGCATTTGACCTAGTTGATCATTGTATAATATGGCAGGTCCTGACAGACGCTGGAGCACCAAAGGAGATTGTACACTTTTTGGCCAGGCTATACGAGAGACTGTCATGTAAGGTGCGCTATGGATCCTCAGGTGAATGTACCCCTTTCTTCAAAGTTTCAAGAGGCATCCGACAGGGTTGTGTTCTGGCCCCTCTTTTATTTTCTCTTTTTATTAACCAAATTGATTTTATATTGTGCCAGACCCCTGCCGATGCACCTTTGATTGGAGGCAAACCGGTGCCAATTTTATTGTATGCGGATGACGCTGTGTTATTATCCCGCACACAGATTGGCCTACAGCGCCTCATTGATAGATTTACCCAGGAGATAATCCTTGACTGCCTCAGACTGGATCATTTTACACGAATATCCTGGCTTAAGTATATACATAATTGGTTTCACCTCCTCTTTCAGTTTGACACTTTTCTTGACCCCAAATCCGTGGTATCAATTCCTAAAAAAGTCATCAAACAAAGGTTTCTAAGCTATAAAAAAGAAGGTCGTGCAATGGTGTCTGGAAAGTTGCAATCTGTGATGTTTTATCGGGACCTTAATTTACCTATTGGTTTCCAATCTTATCTCTCTGATGTCACTCGTAATTCCCACCGGTTTGTTTTAACTCGATTACGATTGGGTATCGTTCACCACCTTGTTGCATTTCCCACAATGAATTCTAGATCCGCTCTAGCATGCCCTTGTGACTATGTCTCTCGCCAGAGCTGTTGTCATTTCTTATTGTTTTGTAAATTTTATCATTTCTTTAGGGTAACATATTTAAAACCCATCTTTTTAAGATTCAACGTTCGCTCTACAAAGAATGCTTTACATTTGCTTAGCTCCCTAGAGAACTTGGATATTTGCTTCTTTGTAGCGACATACATATTAAAATGTACAGCTGCCAGGAAAGCCATAGTTTTAGGAGTTTTATGATATTCCGGACTATGTCCTGTTCCACTATGGCTCCCTGTCTGTATATTTTACTAGATATACAGCTGGCAGGATAACCATAGTCTTATGATATCCCGGATTGTGTTTTGTCCTATCTTGGTTTCCTGTCTGTATACCTATTTATTTATTTATTTATGTGCAACTTATCGTATGTACAATGTATGCTACATGTTTTTTTTAAATCTGGTCTAAATAGCTTTTGTACTGTATATATTCAAGTTTGGTCTTATTATGCTCTTAGAATCTCCGCCTACTATGCATCCGATGGTTCTCTTCTGATCGCTTTAATTGTCATCTCCTTGATGCCTCATTTTTAGTAATGTTTGTTATATTCGTATGTGTTCTGCTTGTATGATTTGTGTCTCAAATCGAATAAAGCTTTGAAACGAAAAACTGCTGGCGGGGAGTGAGTCATCTCTGTCCCTCTCCTGCGCAGGGCCAG
Source organism: Lissotriton helveticus (assembly GCF_964261635.1). Taxonomy (NCBI): domain Eukaryota; kingdom Metazoa; phylum Chordata; class Amphibia; order Caudata; family Salamandridae; genus Lissotriton; species Lissotriton helveticus. The sequence goes on from NC_136061.1 coordinate 949,964,912, forward strand.
GCCTGACCCCCGCCGCGGTGACCACCTAGGCAGGCTAGGGATGCGCTGACCCCCAGCAGCTGGGGTCTCCCGCGCACAGGCCCTGTGCCTGGTCTTGACATTATTCTTTTGTTGCCCACATAAAGCCTTCTAAAAAGAGCGGTAATTCTTAGACCGAGGCCTTTGATGGACACAATACATGTCAGTCCCTCCTCCTCCTTTCTCAGTCAAGGGATTTGTGCCGGTGCTTTCCGGTGCTTAGCACCGGCACTTACCTATCAGGGCCGGTTCTACACATGGCGGCGTCTGCACATCACATATAGCTTTGATGATAAGTCTCGGCATGACTGCTTTATTGTGCAGAGTGTTGGTATTGCATCCTGACTGAGTCCAGTGAGTGAAGTGTTGCCGGTGTTGGGCGGGAGTAGGGACACTGATTGGGCTGGAATCTGGATGTATTTGGTTCTGCGGGGCAGTGTGCAACAGGCAGCGTGCGCAGATTTTTTTTTTTACAGATTGCCACTTGACGCCCTGGCACACTCGCGCAGCCGCATCCCACCCACGAGTCAGTCAGCCTGATGGCGTTGAGGAGCAGAGGCACTAACCACCAGGCCTGCGCAGCTATGCATATCCAGTTAATATTGCAGTGCCCCGATTCATCGCCACGAGTAAACCGTAAGCATTCCCTTGTCATACCAAAGCTGTTTTTTTCTTTTTTGAGCGTGGTGTCGTAAAGGTGAAGCCGGTCACCGTGTTGATAGCTCCAGCTCCACAAGATTCCATGATGCACTACTGTAGTGCTTGCCCTGGCCTAGTAGCGGCCCGTGGCCGTCAGCCGTACACCTTATAATAGCCAAATATGCAGATTCTACAGACTGCTGCTTATTCTACGTAAAAGTGCCAAATAGGCTAGACCTTGGTTTGATTGAGAGGTCAGGGAGTCCATGGGTAAGTCCCAGGGGCGCAACTAGGTCTTAATTTCGGGGGGGGGGCTAACATGGCAAATGAAGGGGCGTGGCTAATGTTAATCAATGGGGCGGGGCTAAAATGGCAGATAATCGGGATCGACTAATGCTCAGGTCAAGCGGAGAAAACGTGATGAATTCTGCATTTGAAACTGGACAATTAGAGCACACATTTTTGTTAATTTGATGCATTTATGTCCTATTGTCTTATGAAAAAGGAACAGAATGTACTGAATTAAAAGGCCAATTTAATATATTTTACTACAAAGCACTTTAGGAACACAATATAACCAATTTTCGCAATGTCATTTCAAGGCGACGACCCTTTTTCGCCAGTTCGTCAACAATTGCTTCTATAGGAGGACAATGTGCTCGTGAAATGTTTATCATTGCAAGTCCAAAACCCATACCCACCCTGAACCCTAAAATTACCCCTGGTACCCCAAAACCCATACCCACCCTGAACCCCAAAGTTACCCCCTGGCACACCAAAACCCATACCCGCCCTGAACCCTAAAATGACCCCAGGTACCCCAAAACCCATACCCACCCTGAACGCTAAAATTACCCCTGGCACCCCAAAACCCATACTCACGCTAAACCCGCATATTACCCCTTGCCTCCCAAAATCCATTACCACCCGAACCTTCGAAATTACACCCCTGGCACCCCAAAACCCATAACCACCGAACCCTAAAACTACCGCCTCGCACCCCAAAACCCATTACCACCCTGAACCCTGAAATCATCCCCCTAGAACCCCAACCCCCATACCCGCGCTGATCCCTAAAATTACACCCTTGACCCCAAAACCATACCCACCCTGGACCCTAAAATTACCTCTGGCACCCCAAAACCCATACCCATACTGATCCCTAAAATTACACCCTTGCCCCCTCAAATCCATTACCACCCTAAACCACAAAATTACCCCCCTTGCACTCCAAAACCCATGCCCACCCTGAACCCTAAAATCACCCCCCTGGAGCCCCAAAACTCATACCTGCGCTGATCCCTAAAATTACACCCTTGCCCCCCAAAACCCATACCCACCCTGAACCTTAAAATTACCCCTGGCACCCCAAAACCCATACCCATACTGAACATTAAATTCCCCCCTTGCACACTAAAACCCATACCCACCCTGAAATCTAAAACTACCCCTGGCACACCAAACCACATACCTAAGCTGAACCCTAAAATTACCCCCTTGCACCCAAAACCCATTACCACCCTAAACCCTAAAATTACCCCCCGGAACCCCAAAGCCCATACCCACCCTGAACCCTACAATTGCCCCCCTGACACCCGAAAACCCACACCCACCCTGAAACCTAAAATGCTCCCCCTCACACCCTAAACCCCATACCCGCACTGAATCCTAAAATGAACCCCATGGCACCCCAAAACCCATTACCACCCTAAACCTTAAAATTACCTCCCGGCACCCAAAAACCCATACCCACCTTGAACCCTAAAATTGCCCCCCTGACACCCGAAAACCCACACCCACCCTGAAACCCTAAAATTCCCATCTCACATCCTAAAACCCATACCCACCCTGAACCCTAAATTTAACCCCATAGCACCCCAAAACCCTTAACCACCCTAAAATTACCCCTGGCACACCAAAACCCATACCCACGCTGAACCCTAAAATTACCCCCTGGGACCCCAAAACCCATACCCACCCTGAACCCTAAAATTGCCCCCCTGACACCCAAAAATCACACCCACCCTAAACCCATACCCGCCCTGAACCCTAATATTAACCCCATGGCACCCCAAAACCCATTACCACTCTGACCCCCAAAATTACCCCCTGAACCCTAAAATGACACCCTTGCCCCCAAAACCCATACCCACCCTGAACCCTAAAATTACCCCTAGCACCCCAAAACCCATACCCACACTGAATCCTAATAGTACCCCTAGCACCCCAAAACCCATACCCACCCTGAAGCCTAAAATTACCCCTGGCACCCCAAAACCCACACCCACCCTGAACCCCTAAATTACCCTTCTGGCCCCCAAAGCCCATACCCGTCCTGAACCCTAAAATTACCCCCTGGCACACCAAATCCCATTACTACCCTGAACCCTAAAATTACCCCTGGCACCCTAAAACCCATACCCACTCAGAACCCTAAAATTACCCCCTGGCACCCCAATCCGTAACCCACCCTGAACCCTAAAATTACTCGCTGGCACCCTAAAACCCACACCCACCCTGAACCCTAAGGTTACCCACATAGCACCCCAAAAAATGAACATTACAAACTTACACTACATGTGCATATTCGGAGGGGACTCTCCTCTGACGTTTCCATGTATGTAAGTCAAAAACAACATTCCCTTAGAGTAACCTAGATATGCAGGCAGTAGGTAATGCTGTGCTGAAGAATTCATTAAAGTTACTGAAACTTACATAAAAAACGGCTGCCTGCTCTTCTGATACTATTCAGTTGAGTTGGGCTGATCAGCAGCACTGCGGCCTGGCATCCAGCCCCTCCCGAAGATCTCACAGTGTAGATAGGTGTGTGTCAAATGTTTCCTGCTTTCTCCTTGCCAGGGCCTCCTCTGCTTCTGTGTCGTTGGTGCCCATGGATGCAAAAAGAGAAAGATCCATGGCCCTGTTCACCATTTAACTGGTGAGCAGGGCCTTGGATGTGAATTCCATACAAGTGCACAGACAGCAGGGGCAAAGGGATGGCAGTGCAGGTGATGCTTTTACTTTGTAAATTAATTCCTGCTGGCGTCATAGCCCAGGGTTTGCTGTCTTTGCACTTGTATGGAATACACATCCATGCAAGTGCACAGACAGCAAACCCTGGGGTTTGACGCCAGCAGGAATTCCTATACAAAGGAAAAGCGTCACCTGCACTGGCCAACCCTTTCCCCCTGCTGTGTGCATCTTCCCACTCCCACCCCCACCCCATGCTGAACACATCAAGTGCTTAGGTGAAATCCCTGCCTTCAGGCAATGATATCACCTCGGGGCCAGTAAAGGAAAATAAGAGGTTAACTGAAACTGTTCAGAGGCTGGCTGGCTCGGGCTGCTGGGCCTCAGAAAGCATCATAAAAATCACATTCTCGGCTCCGATGCACAGCCTTCTTTTATCCTTTCAGTGCGCGTCAAATTAGCCCGGGCTGGAGAATACGAGGGGGGGGGGGCTGAAGCCCGGTGAGCCCAATGGGTGTTGCGCGCCTGGTAAGTCCTGTTGTCGGGTCCCAAACAGGCACAGTAGAAGTGTGATTTTATTTTGCAAAGGCTACCATAGTCTGTGTGAATTTAATTTAGGACCGGGGAGCGGTTAAGTTAAGGAAGGCCCTGCTCCGGGCTGGAATCTGGAGGATTTAGTTCTGCGGGCTGTGTGCAGCAGGCAGGTGCGCATATTTTTTTTCAGATTGCCAAGTCTTTCAATGATTTTAATTGCCTACATAGCCACTGACCAGTACTTACAGCTAAATATAATCAATTCGCAGTGGGACGGTGAAGACAACGTTCTCTTTACAAGACGAGCACGAAGCAGTTTTATGACTGAACTTTGTAAGGCATATGCAGCTACATGACAACACATCCAGTCCTAGTTGTAAGATCTCTTTTCAAACTTGGCTCCACTCCTAAAGCTGCGGGAAGGTCGTACAACCTGTGAAGATAACTTAGAGAACTACAAGTGTGCAGTAGAGACATGTCAGCGCCCGGAGGGGCACACATTTGAGGCCTGGCTGGTGTCACAGCCTTTTGCGATCCTGCAGCTGAACAAGTTAATATTTTGATGTTAAAGTAATACCTGTTATTATTAATGTATTTAGAAGCCAAAGGGTAAATACTAATAACATGTCATAAAGTACTGGTATTTCCAGCTCTGCATCAGGCACTCCCTCTAGGAATACACTGCACAAAGTTCAAAGTTCAAAGCACGAAAATACCTTTAATGCAAATACAGTTAGTTAGTCGTCTCTCTTTGTCTTTCTCTCTCTTACACTTTTTTCACTATCTTTTCTGTCCCCCTCTCTTTCCCTGCCCCTCTCACTCTGTTTTCACTCTCGCTCTCTCTTTTTTCTTCTTGTTTTTCCTCCCTCTCTTTCTTAATTTGCTTCTGTCTCTTACATGCCCCCTATCGATGCTTCCTTTTATTTTTCGTTTTCCGTCGAACCCTTTCCCTCTCTCTTTTAATACATGCTTGTCATTCTCAGAACACCACTGCGTGACCGTATTTTCAGTAATCAAGCGCTGACTCATATTTATTTTTTATGTGAAAGACGATGTTTAAAGAAATGGTATGGTCCACCCACGAGCCTGGTAGTTTTTTCTGCACGTATTATATTGGAAACATGGCAACGTGTTTTTGTTCAAACTGGCTCGCATTATGTCACTTTAGAAAAAAATGTAATCTGAAGTTTGTATACATCATCCCAGAGGAAGGATATCCATAAAAAATTGCAGTTGCTTTCTCTTCCACAATAGATAGATTGTTGTTTCTCAACCTACAGCTTTGACTTTATTCTCTTGTTCATGTTAGAATGTTCGCCAGCTCTCGGTTTTCTTACAATATCAAAATCCTTGCAAATTGTTTTGAAAAAAAAGGTACTTTTGGGTTATCGTAGGGAGTGCAAAAACGGGTGCTAACAGTATATTTTGTATTACCGTTTCATAAGAACCTAAAAGCTGAGCACAGCATGGGCTTACTCTGGTTTTGCACTTGCCTTTACCATCAACTATTGCTTTTTTAAAAGACTGCACTAGAGACAAATTGTTGCTGGCTTTAGTAAATGCACTCCTGCTTTTAACGGCTTGCACATCAGGCATTGCCAAAGTGCCAGTCTCAGAGCGCTTGACAAGCCTGTCCAACTCTTTTTAAACGTAGAACACCCGTTAGAGGCAACTTTCGAACTCACAAATCTGAAGATATTTAATTGTATGCAGACAAGTACGCCCCCTCGCATTCTGCTTTATGGTATAATCCAAGTGAGCTTCAGAAACAGTTTTGAAAAACTCAGACATCACTATTTCATTTTTCATTACTTTAAGTTAAATTACGTTTATTGTTGCTTTTGCTTATGAGGAAGGCTCCCTTGTTAAAATTCAGATCGGGTATTACATCTAACTTTTAGCAGTGCCAGTTGAGGATGTGGGTGAAGCCAATAGAGTAAGTAGGTGGATCCAGTTATAGAAGTGGGTGGAGCCGGTGAAAAGTAGGTGTGGCCTCCGACAAACATTTGAGCACCTAGACTTCATATTTTACAAATTAAGCACTGATCTCATGTCACCTCAGATAACGAGAGCAGCAGCTTCTCACCAATGAATGAGCGGCTTCCAGTAAACGCGCTACTTCCTGGAAGAGAAGCGTGCACCCATGTATCATTCAGTCAGAATTCAAGGAAAACAAACTAGATGGCTACTCGGTAACTCTGGACCCAAAATAGAAACTGGCAACACTGCCATCGGTCAAAAGGGATGTTCGCGTAAGTGAATACACGCAGACAAAACAAGCATTTGCAATGCAATAGGTCTCACATTTATGCGAGTTTGAGCTAATAAAATTGCAAATGACAATGCCTTTTATTTTTGTTTTCGTTTTTACAATATAAATAAAAGGCATTGTCATTTACAATGCCAAAAGCTCAAACTTGCGTAAATGCAAGACCTATTGCATTGCAAATGATTGTTAACATATGGGGCTGTACAAAAGGGGGTGGTGGTTAACATATGGGATCATCCATAGCACATTCTAAAAAATAACAGTGTCAACTGTTCAAGAGCATTTGGTTTCCTTGACTTGGAACACCACGAAGGAACCTTAAAATACATGAGTAGCCTTTCAGAGCCTTCAGCCTTTTAGCACAATGATGTGAAAATAATACTATTAAATACACTATTTGACCAAATGTTTTAAAAATGTTCACAGGGGAGAACTCCCTGATCAATCCTAGAAAAGATCTGGATTGCGACTTATTACGTCACACCACTTTCAAAGACCATGTCAGCGCCCTAATATAAGCGGTTTCTGAAATGGACATTTGGCTGTGTTGTGTTATATAATCATGCAGATATTGTAGAACTTCAGCAATGTCAATAACTGTGATGTATTCAGGGGTGCAGTCATGTGACACCAGTTCCTTGGGACCTTTGGGGTCAAAGGTCATATGATGTCACTTCCTGTGATGGCATTAAGGTCAGAGGGTGTTTGATGTCACTGTCGCTAACGCAGCAATTTTGGTGAATCAATGTCTATGTATATGCACCTGTATCATCCCTGCTGAAATATGACTGTTGCACTGCTCCAGTAATCACCCATATACTGTCCACTCTACACTTTGGCCATCCCAACAAACACCATTTGCATCTGTTCATGCATGCAACTGCTTAGCTTGCAGAAGGAGTTAACAGAGCTTTGAACCAGATGTGGTAGGAACACACCATGGAAATGACATTGTTTTTTTTAAATATTTTTTTATTTTGTGGCAGAGGCATAAAACATACAAGGACAAAGCAATATCTAATCAGCAGCAGTCATTCACATAATTTCTGTTACATTATTGTCATAGAAAAAAAAAAAAAAAAGAAAAAGAAAAAAAGAAATATAGAATATGAGATATATCTTTACATATACAATTGTTATTAGATTCAAATCCAATTGTCAATAGGGGACCATAACTTCCGAGCAAAGGCCTTCTTTTTCCGTCCCTTCAGTTTATAAACTGCTTTGTCCATTCTATAGATGTTTAGCAACTTTCCCAGCCACTGTTCAAATGTTGGTGGATCTATATCCAACCATCTAGAAGTAATACAAAAACGGTATACAGACATTCCGATAAACAAAAAGTATTCTTGATCAACAGATAAGTTTTCAGGAGGAAAATAAATACCAAAAATGATCACAGAAGAACAAAGCTTAATGTTGACATTGAGCAAATTAGTCAAAAAATTTTCAATCTTATCTATATATAACGCCAATTTGAGACAGCTGTAAAACATATGACATGTGTCCGCTGCTAGGATTCCACAGCGACTACAGTTAATACCTTTCATGGCCTTCCATTTGGCTAGTTTGGCAGGTGTGTAGTAGAGGTCCAGAGTAGACATATAGTGTTGACTTTTAAGAGAGCTATTAACTAGTACTTTATTACTCATCTCAAAAGCCCTTACCAAGTCTATTCCTTCTATACTCAATTTTCTTTGCCATTTCTGGGCCTGCTGATCAAGATCATCATGCATCCTATTAACCATTAATTGATAAATCGTGCCAATACGGCTATTCTTCCTACAGCTCTCTAAAATATCAATAGTCTCCATAGCATCATTATATAACAGATTTTTTTTTTCCAAAAAGCTACGGATCTGGAGATATTTAAAGAATTCATTCTTAGAGAGGCCAAATGTTTCTTGAAGTTCAGAAAAGGACATAAAAACCCCATTTTGATACAGTTGCCCCATAGAGTGGATCTGTCTCATATGCCACCGATATATTGCCATATCTTGAAAAATCCCCGATAATGACGTATTGCCAAAAATAGGTGTATAAAAATTAAACTTTAAAGTTATCCGTAGGGTTTTATTGATTTGTCTCCAAACTAAAAAGGCAGATAAAAGCACCTTGAATTTTGTTTTTTTGTAGTAGCTTGGCTCCATGAACTTCAGTAAACATTGACGCACGTGAGCACCCATTAGCATTTCAAAAATAGAAGGTGCCATAGAGGCTTCGGTGACATAGTCATGAAATAGTAGCACCCTGATTGCTTTAAGAGTAATAGCCCAATAGTACAGTCTGAAGTTCGGGAATCCCAACCCAGCACGTTCTTGCGGAAGAGTACACCATTTTAAAGATCTTCTTGATCGGCGGTACCCCCACAGAAATCTAGATAACATCCTGTCATATTTTACAAATTAAGCACTGATCTCATGTCACCTCAGATAACGAGAGCAGCAGCTTCTCACCAATGAATGAGCGGCTTCCAGTAAACGCGCTACTTCCTGGAAGAGAAGCGTGCACCCATGTATCATTCAGTCAGAATTCAAGGAAAACAAACTAGATGGCTACTCGGTAACTCTGGACCCAAAATAGAAACTGGCAACACTGCCATCGGTCAAAAGGGATGTTCGCGTAAGTGAATACACGCAGACAAAACAAGCATTTGCAATGCAATAGGTCTCACATTTATGCGAGTTTGAGCTAATAAAATTGCAAATGACAATGCCTTTTATTTTTGTTTTCGTTTTTACAATATAAATAAAAGGCATTGTCATTTACAATGCCAAAAGCTCAAACTTGCGTAAATGCAAGACCTATTGCATTGCAAATGATTGTTAACATATGGGGCTGTACAAAAGGGGGTGGTGGTTAACATATGGGATCATCCATAGCACATTCTAAAAAATAACAGTGTCAACTGTTCAAGAGCATTTGGTTTCCTTGACTTGGAACACCACGAAGGAACCTTAAAATACATGAGTAGCCTTTCAGAGCCTTCAGCCTTTTAGCACAATGATGTGAAAATAATACTATTAAATACACTATTTGACCAAATGTTTTAAAAATGTTCACAGGGGAGAACTCCCTGATCAATCCTAGAAAAGATCTGGATTGCGACTTATTACGTCCCACCACTTTCAAAGACCATGTCAGCGCCCTAATATAAGCGGTTTCTGAAATGGACATTTGGCTGTGTTGTGTTATATAATCATGCAGATATTGTAGAACTTCAGCAATGTCAATAACTGTGATGTATTCAGGGGTGCAGTCATGTGACACCAGTTCCTTGGGACCTTTGGGGTCAAAGGTCATATGATGTCACTTCCTGTGATGGCATTAAGGTCAGAGGGTGTTTGATGTCACTGTCGCTAACGCAGCAATTTTGGTGAATCAATGTCTATGTATATGCACCTGTATCATCCCTGCTGAAATATGACTGTTGCACTGCTCCAGTAATCACCCATATACTGTCCACTCTACACTTTGGCCATCCCAACAAACACCATTTGCATCTGTTCATGCATGCAACTGCTTAGCTTGCAGAAGGAGTTAACAGAGCTTTGAACCAGATGTGGTAGGAACACACCATGGAAATGACATTGTTTTTTTAAAATATTTTTTTATTTTGTGGCAGAGGCATAAAACATACAAGGACAAAGCAATATCTAATCAGCAGCAGTCATTCACATAATTTCTGTTACATTATTGTCATAGAAAAAAAAAAAAAAAAAAAAGAAAAAAAGAAATATAGAATATGAGATATATCTTTACATATACAATTGTTATTAGATTCAAATCCAATTGTCAATAGGGGACCATAACTTCCGAGCAAAGGCCTTCTTTTTCCGTCCCTTCAGTTTATAAACTGCTTTGTCCATTCTATAGATGTTTAGCAACTTTCCCAGCCACTGTTCAAATGTTGGTGGATCTATATCCAACCATCTAGAAGTAATACAAAAACGGTATACAGACATTCCGATAAACAAAAAGTATTCTTGATCAACAGATAAGTTTTCAGGAGGAAAATAAATACCAAAAATGATCACAGAAGAACAAAGCTTAATGTTGACATTGAGCAAATTAGTCAAAAAATTTTCAATCTTATCTATATATAACACCAATTTGAGACAGCTGTAAAACATATGACATGTGTCCGCTGCTAGGATTCCACAGCGACTACAGTTAATACCTTTCATGGCCTTCCATTTGGCTAGTTTGGCAGGTGTGTAGTAGAGGTCCAGAGTAGACATATAGTGTTGACTTTTAAGAGAGCTATTAACTAGTACTTTATTACTCATCTCAAAAGCCCTTACCAAGTCTATTCCTTCTATACTCAATTTTCTTTGCCATTTCTGGGCCTGCTGATCAAGATCATCATGCATCCTATTAACCATTAATTGATAAATCGTGCCAATACGGCTATTCTTCCTACAGCTCTCTAAAATATCAATAGTCTCCATAGCATCATTATATAACAGATTTTTTTTTTCCAAAAAGCTACGGATCTGGAGATATTTAAAGAATTCATTCTTAGAGAGGCCAAATGTTTCTTGAAGTTCAGAAAAGGACATAAAAACCCCATTTTGATACAGTTGCCCCATAGAGTGGATCTGTCTCATATGCCACCGATATATTGCCATATCTTGAAAAATCCCCGATAATGACGTATTGCCAAAAATAGGTGTATAAAAATTAAACTTTAAAGTTATCCGTAGGGTTTTATTGATTTGTCTCCAAACTAAAAAGGCAGATAAAAGCACCTTGAATTTTGTTTTTTTGTAGTAGCTTGGCTCCATGAACTTCAGTAAACATTGACGCACGTGAGCACCCATTAGCATTTCAAAAATAGAAGGTGCCATAGAGGCTTCGGTGACATAGTCATGAAATAGTAGCACCCTGATTGCTTTAAGAGTAATAGCCCAATAGTACAGTCTGAAGTTCGGGAATCCCAACCCAGCACGTTCTTGCGGAAGAGTACACCATTTTAAAGATCTTCTTGATCGGCGGTACCCCCACAGAAATCTAGACAACATCCTGTCTATTTTATTGACATTGTTAATGGCAAGAACAATTATCTATTTTATGACAAGAGGCAGTGATAAGGCTTGTAATAAAGAGAAAGGTCCCCTTGATCACATGATGACAACAACTGTAATCAGGCATATGGAGGTGTAGGAATAATGAGTGTAGAATATTGAGTCACCATAATATTGTGACAATCATATCAAGGATAAAAAAATTGAAAGGTAGACTTAGGGGCTAATTTATATTTGCCAGTAGGGATACTCTGTTGCAACAGCGACTAAGTATCCTTACTGCAACATAATAGTCCACCTGCCCAATTTAGATGCGTGCTGGCCATAAATTTGGTTATGGTGGTGGCTACTCCGTCACCCCCATAACCAAATCTTTCAGATGGACCAACAGAATAAGTGCAGTTGTAGAATTGGCTATATGTCTGCCCACCCAATCAGGAGGCCTCTGTTTTACTGTCGATCATCGCCAGGCAAACATTTGCAGTGAGGGACTGTAAAATGCAAATAATGCTTCCCTCTTCATGAGTGGAGCATTACTTTTTTTCTCATTGAAAATACAAAATGAAAACTGTTTAGAACAGGGAAATGCATTGGTAGGATCCGCTGTGATGCTGGTTCCTGACAAGACATTATAAATGACCGCCTGCGTTGGCGAGCAGTCCCTCTGCCAGAGCGACAGAGTAATTTAATCCGTTCCCCTGGCAGTACCATGTGCCATCTACCAAATAATAACTGAAAATATTAGTTGTAGGAGACATTTAAAAACAGCAACCAGTATCTCTGCAAGAATCCTCGACCAGTTGGATTCCTTACCAGTCCCATATTCCAGTGCCTGCTCCAGTTCATCACAAACCCTGACTACAGCACCTCCAACAAATCTGTTAAATTTGAACAATGTTTTTTCATGACCTTGTCTTTGGCAGCCTGAACACTTTTAGGAGCTTAGGAGGGACCCTGCTCCAGTTCGCATCTTAATAAGTTGTTCCACCTTGCGCACAAGCCTCTAAAGAACCTAGGGGAAAGGGCAAACATGTCATAGTCAACTTGACATTTTGTTTCTCTCTGGCTGAAAACTCTGCTCCATTGACTGTCTGAGAACAAAAGAGCAACAAGGTAATTGTAGAACTTAAAGTCTAGCACAAGGTGCTTCCTGAGGTGATAGTTACACCTCTACTACCAACAATTTTTAAAAGCAAATAAACCAATGTAAGAGACACTTAAAGTAAGTGTCTCAGAATGCAGTGATTATACTTATTTTTAGTCTTATATTTAGTGTTATAATTGAATACTGTAGTATAAAATTAATATGGTTAATTTGGGAATTATATGATGTAATTAAACTATTATCATCACTGTTATACAAACAGTGTCCTTAATTTATCAGATATCTTTTAGACTACAATGAAATGTATTCAAACAGATAAGCAAGATCTTGTGAATAATCGATGCAGCACTAAATTAATCCAGTCACATTGCAGCCAGCATGTATTTAGCAATGCCTGTTGCTTATTCAAGGCTTGTGCAATAATTTACAGGTTTCTGTAGTCGAAAACTCCTGCGGTCATTGAGTGTCTTCACGCAGTATTACTGGAGGAGTTAAAAGCAAATAAACCAATGTAAGAGACACTTAAAGTAAGTGTTCCACAATGCAATTCCTAATTTTTAGTCATATTTCTAGTGTTAGAATTGAATGCTGTAGTATAAAATATATGTGGTTCATTTGGAAATATTAGGATGTTGTAATTGAACTATTATATTCACTGTTATACAGCAAATTCCTTAATCTATCAGATATCTTTCAAACTACAATAAAAGGTATGCACATAGACAAGAAAGAGCTTGTGAATAGTCAATGCAGCAGTAAATAATCAAGTTATAATACAACCAACACATGTTTAGCTATGTCTGTTGCTTTTTCAAGCCTTGTGCAATAATTTACAGATTCCTGTAGTGGAAAACTCTCAAGGTCATAGAGTGTCACGCAGTATTACTGGAGGAGGAAACCAGTAGTCATGGGGTGAACAGCCATAAATAATTCTTATACCTGTTGTTATTTCCTTCAACAGTAGAGGCCCAATAGGAAGATGTTTTTGTTCCTTGGATGTATATATCCAACTACTACCTTGAGTACAAAAGATGCTGCATATTTAATTAGGTAAAAACAATAACCAACACCTTGTTGTGATCGACTGGGATTGCCAGTAATAACTGATGAGCGAATGATGAGTGTAGTATTTAGGCTGTGAGATATGTTCCTCAGGGCGACCAACAACACACCCCCATGATAAGGTAGCAAAAAATGTTTGTATGATTAGTATGATAATCTGATTTCATTCTCTCAAGCTATAACTTGCTGAGGTGTTGCAAGCGTGTTCACAAGGAGGTCACCTGATTTCTTCAAGACTGCGTGACACTTGGCTGGCTTTACAATAGTTTTTATTTTTATTGCTAACCTTGCGAACGTGCGACAATAAACATTTAAACTCATTTTGGCTGTTCATTCATGTGACTAATGGTTTCCTCCTCTAGTAATACTGCATGAAGACACGCTATGAGCTTGTGTTTCTTCCACCACAGGTGTAGTATTCTCAGTTAGAATACTCTTTCAGAATTGTTATGTTTTCTCTGTCTCTTAACATTCTGTATGTGGGAGTTGGGCAGTGGGAGAGATGCTTTATTGCACTGTGGATGTATAAGCTGTTTCTTGGAAATAAACTACTTGTTTATATTAATCCTGGCTACCGGATTACATCACAATTTGGCGACGATCGGGATTTCTGAAGAAAAACCTTATAAGACCCTCTTCTTTTCAATCTCTATCTTCGCCCCCTCCTTCTTTCCTTGAGGCAGTGGGACGTCACTGTGTTTAATTACGCGGACGACCTGCAACTCATCTTTTCTCTTAATTCCCCTTCTGCTATTCCCAACTTTCAGGCAGTCATGTCCCACATTCTCCAGTGGATGGGCCACAACCAGCTGAAATTGAACTCCGGGAAGACAGAGCTCCTCCTTCCCGGTAGGAGCGCCACCTCCTGGGGGCCACAATTCTGGCCGGCGGAACTCGGTCCCTCTCCCACCCCCGTGGCCTCGGTGAAGAGCCTAGGGGTCACAATTGACTCCGGTTTATCCCTTGGGCCACAGGTGGGGACGGTGGTCTCGTCCTGTATCTACCAGCTGCGCAGGATCAGGAAAGTGGCATCCCTCTTTACACCTGACGCCCTCCTGCAGGTCATCATGGCTCTCGTCCTCTCCCGCTTAGATTTTTCTAATGCGATCTACCACGGTCTGCCTAAAACATCGGTGGCCAGACTGCAAGTGGTGCAAAATCAAGCGGGGAGATTGGCCCTAGGGATCCCGAAGTGGCAATCCGCCAGGCCCCTCCTTGTCAAACTCCATTGGCTCCCCGTCACCGCCAGGTCGACTTTCAAGATCGGCTGTCTTATTTTCAAATCACTAACCGGGCCTTGTCCCGCGTTTGTGAAATCTCTGATTATACCCTATTGCCCGCCCCGGAACCTGAGATCCTCTCATCTTCACCTTCTCACTGTCCCCTCTTACAAGCTCTGTAGATCTGGAGGCCGGAGATTTGCATACCTGGCCCCCAAGCTTTGGAATTCTTTTCCCTCTTCTCTTAAAGTCTCTAATTCTCTGACTCTTTTTCGTAAGTCTTTAAAAACCTGGCTCTTCCCTCAATCTGGCTAGTTCTTCTGTACTCTCTATATCCATCCAGCGCCAGGAAACCCATGGTGTCAGTGCGCTTTATAAGCACCCTTTACAATACAATACAATAAGAAGTTTTATTTTTTCCAGACAGGCAGTGGGAGAGATGCTTCATTGCACTGTGGATGTATAAGCTGTTTCTTGGAAATAAACTACTTGTTTATATTAATCCTGGCTACCGGATTACATCTACAGGAACCTGGCAATTATTGCACACGCCTTGAAAAGGTAACAGGCGTTGCCAAATAGATGTTGGCTGCAGTGTGACTTGATTAATTTACCACTACATTGACTATACATGAGATCTTATTGCTTGTATGTGTTAATTAAATTGTAATTTGGACGATATCTAATAGATTAAGGAATGTTATTAAAAAGCTAGCATGTAAAGACTAAAGAGAGGTCGAATCTTGGCCCAGAAGTCTTCTATGTGAGACTTTACAACTCTATTTACTACTTGCATATTTTCTCTATAAATGTTTGTATGAATTTATGGGTATTTATATAGCCACAAAGTATCTATAGAGCAAGGAGGCACTGCAAAATAGAAAGTTAGGTCAAGTAAGGCTTGCCTACAGTTTAGATCAGTGCTTCGCATACCTTTTAGAGCCTTCCCGCAGCCCACTTTTTAGGACGACAAACCTGTGTGACCCACCTAGCTTTAATAGACATGAGGCAGGCAATTTTTTTATGTAACTAAAGCACTGTATGGTAGCGCACTGTTAATTACAGACAGCACATTTTCCATTAAAATGCCACTAAATTTGCACGTGTTTTGAGACATTTGCAGCGCAAAGAGATGAAGCGCGGAACAAGTTTGCACGTCGATGAAGTTTTGAATGGAGGAAACATGGATGAAATTTGATCAATTCGGTGTGCATCTCTCACCCCTATTTTTTCACTAAATTTGCAGAAGCATACAGTTTTACTGATAAAATTATATAACAATCAAACAATAATGTGTGGCGCTCAGGTTTCATTGAATATTTATCATTTGTGCAACACCAAGTGAAGTGTTTTGATCCTATTGAAATGTTTGCTTTTTTGACACTTAGGAATTACAAAAAATGTGCTTCATTTTTGCTTTCTTAACTGCATGTGTACGGTTAATTTACAGGTTATTCACTTTGTTGTGTGTGCTCTGTACCCCAGCAAGATAGTCACATAATTCGCTTTACTTTTCTTTCACTGACTGCAATGAGAGGAATTTGTAACACCAATTCCCCAAAAAAACATATACATCAATTTGTTATTATGGACAAGTTTGCACGTCGATGAAGTTTTGAATGGAGGAAACATGGATGAAATTTGATCAATTCGGAGTGCATCTCTCACCCCTATTTTTTCACTAAATTTGCAGAGGCATATAGTTTTACTGATAAAATTATATAACAATCAAATGATAATGTATGGCGCTCGGGTTTCATTGAATATTTATCATTTGTGCAACACCAAGTGAAGTGTTTTGATCCTATTGAAATGTTTGCTTTTCTCACACTTAGGAATTACAAAAAATGTGCTTCATTTTTGCTTTCTTAACTGCATGTGTACGGTTAATTTACAGGTAATACACTTTGTTGTGTGTGCTCTGTACCCCAGCAAGATTGTCACATAATTCGCTTTACTTTTCTTTCACTGACTGCAATGAGAGGAATTTGTAACACCAATTCCCCAAAAAAATATACATCAATTTGTTATTGCACGATCTTCACACCCACCAAAAATCAACTCACAACTCACGTTTGCGAAAAACTGGTTTAGATAGTTCTTCCGGTGAGGGGTACTCAGTGGATCTAGTTATAGATAAAGTTCTGTTGAGAGGAGAGTTTTCACTTTTTTACCTTAGCAGAGGGGAGACGGTGTATATTGGTTCTATGCACACGATGGTGCTGTGAGGTGTATTTTTTACTGTAAAGGCTTGATCCCACCCATTGCTTGCCATTCGTGGGCTTCATCACCATTCACATCCGTGGCCTTCCAATTGGGCAGTGGGAGTCGACTTCACTTCCTGCTCTAGCAGCTGGAGCAGGGACCAAGTACTGATGGCTTCATCTTGATTAAGGTCCTTCCAAGTACTAGTGCTGTTATGTTATGTAAAAATATTTATAGAGTGCATGACTGTCCCTGCAATGGGATATCCCAGGGATAAGATAGAGAGGTGGAGTGGGTGAGTGGAGGCACTAGAGCTGTGATTGAGGCACTATGTTTTATTTATTTTCCTTCTTTTACCCTTGCCTCTATCACAGCGCCAGCAACAGAAGGCCCATCAGTTCTGCCATCCTTGTTGCTTCTTCCTTTGCCACAACCCCCACCCCCACTGTGTTGCTTATTTCCCTTCCACCCTGTCATTGTCCCTCATGCTTATTCCATGCTTATACCTCTGCCCAACTGCCATAATGAAGAAAAGAATTGCTATATAACGCTTTTTCCCCTCTACCTTTGCCACTTCTATGATGCAATGGGTGCTTCATGTAGCCCTACAGCTCCAGTTCAACTTCAGATCTGAAACAACCATGTAAAGGCATGGCACGATCTTGAGGCATAAACTACTTTACAATCAAAAGGAGAATTGTAGATATTTATTTTTACATATAGCACAAACTCAAGCAAAGAGTATCGGAGCGCTTTACATGAGCACCAGTTACATTGCAGGTAATTGTTTGTATTTTAAAGGTAGGGGCGATTAAGTGTTTTACCCACAATCAGGGGATGTTGAGCTGAAGCCAGGACTCAAACATTTCTCCCCAGTTTCTCAATTGGCATCTCTGGTCATAACACCACATCTCAGCTGATGAATGAGAGCTTTAGCTTTACTTATTACTCTGAAAGAAACATTCAAACACGCCAATGCATAAAGTTAATATGTCATTTTTCTCCAGTGCAAATCTGAGATTCCTATTTGAGACAGGCTTCATACTTCAAATCTCACTTTCTCCTCTCTTTCCACCTTATGCAGACAATGAGGGTGGCGGCACAAAAGAAAGACGGGAACCGTTGATGTCCCAGAGGGTCTTACAAGTTATGTTATGTTATGTTATGTTATATAGAGATTTGTAACGCGCACTGCTACTCAGGAGTATCCAGGCGCGGAGTGAGGTCAGTGACAGAAAGAGCAGGAGGATTACAAAGATTACTTGAACATATGTGTTTTGAGGAGTTTTTGGAAGGTGGCTAATTCCTTAGTGTGTCGAAGAAGATCGGGCAGAGCATTCCACATGGTGGTGGCCCTGACCACAAAAGATTGTCCCCCGAGTCAGGCACGTAGGAACCTGGGAATTACCAACCATCTTTGGGAGGCAGAGCGGAGAGAGCGGCTGGGAAAGTAGAATGCAAACCTGGAACTCATATAAGATGGACATGGACCGTGGAGAGCCTTGTGAGTCAGCGTCAGAGTTTTAAAGCGCACTCGCTGAGCCACCAGAAGCCAGTGCAGGTTATTGAGCTGCTTGCGAACACTCATTCTCCTAGAGATGTTAAACAGGAGCCTGACAGCTGCATTCTGGATAACCTGGAACTTCCCCAAGAGGTACCAGGGATGCCGATGTAGAGGGCATTAGCATAGTCCAGGTGTGACAGGATAAGTGCCCTGGCCACAGTCTCCCTGGCAGAGCGGGGAAGCAGGGGAAAGAACCTCCTTAGGGCTTTGAGCGTGCTGAAGCATGTCCCTGAAAGACGCTTAATCTGTTCATAGAAGCTGAGATCGGCTCCAAACCAGATTCCCAGGTTCTTGGCACCACAGCAAACATTGCTGGGGCAAGGGAACCCTGCGGGCCAGAGGGCTTCTCTAAAAGCAGGAGGAAATTGGCCATAAAGGAGGATCTCGGATTTGTCCTCATTGCATTTGAGGCTTGCCTGAGCCAACCAAGCAAATACAGAAGACAGACAACGCTGGGCAACATCAGTTTGGAGGTCATCCCCCATCCAGGTGAAGAGAAGCTGGGTGTCATCGGCCTAAGCCATAATTTTGGCACCCAGCTTCTCTGCCAGGTAGATCAAAGGGGTAAGATAAATGTTGAGAGCAGGGGGCTCAAAGTTGACCCCTGTGGAACCCCAGTGGCAACTAGACTGGAGGACGAGGAAAAAGGGGGCATCCACACCTGTTGAGAGCGGTTGTCCAGAAAGGACCCAACCCGGGCCAAGGCCACCTCGGAAATGCCAATGTCAGACAGCCTGGAGAGAAGCTGGAGATGGGGTACCGTGTCGAACGCGGCAGAGAGGTCCAACAAAATCAGAGCCGCTCTGCCGCCCGCGTCCAGGCACTCTCTAATAGCCTCCGTGATCTCCACCAGCGCCGTCTCGGTGCTAAAAGATGTCCTAAAACCGGATTGAGCCGGGTGCAAAGCACCGGAAGATTCGACGAAGTTCTCCAGCTGTTTAAATGCAACCTTTTCACAAACCTTAGCTAAGGCCGGGAGAAGGGAGATGGGGCGTTAGTTAGACAGAAGGAAGGGATCCGCTGAGGGCCTCTTCAGGAGGGGGAGGGGTTTGGCATGTTTCTATTGATGCGGCACTCTGCCCGATTGAAGTGAATCATTAACAAACGCCCCAACGGCAGGAGAGATTATCTCTCCCACCCCACTCAGAACCCTCGCAGGACAAGGATCCGCTGGAGAGCCTGATTTTAAAGATTTAAAAATGGCTAAAACATCCTTTCCCTCCACCAGAGAGAAGTGTGAAAAGATTTGGCTAGGAGGGATGGTGTTCTGAGTAGGCGGCAGGGCGGGCGAGTGCTGAGTAGGGAGTGTAGATCTTAAACTGGCCTGGATTTTATGGATTTTATCGGTGAAAAAGGTGGATAACTCCTCACACCATTGGGAAGAAATGGGCGGGGTGGAAAGTTCCGCCGGAGGCGACATAAAGCTACGGACAATGGCAAAGATTTCTTTGCTGTTGTTATTGGCTTTTCCTATTCTATCAGCAAAAAAGTTCCCTTTGGCTTCTTTAATAGCACCATAGTATTCTCTCTGAGCAGAGCGGAGTGCAGCCTTAGCCCGGGGACAGTACTTCAAGCGCCAATCCCGTTTTAGTTTCTTACATCCCTTCTTCAGAGTTTTTAAGTGGTCTGTGAACCAAGGTTTCGACAAGTGACTTTAAGGGCCTGCCTTCGGTGGGATGCGAATTGAGGGTGGCTACAAAGTACTGATGTGATTAAATTCACCAACACTGAGAAATCACTCGAGTTTTGGTTTGTATCCTATCCAGGAGTAAGACTGCGGTGCCAACACAAAGAGCTTTTCTGTCAATTAGATTGGATTTTACAATGGGCATCACAGAAGTCCTACTAGTGTGAGACAAGGCATTACCTAACTTGTTTTTATTCCTTCCTTAGCTAAGGGCAGGTGCCAAGATCAGGGGAGCAGAATGTCTTATCCCAAAGCCCTTCCCCTTGTTTCAGGCACATGATCTCCATTTTGTCAATGTTCAATTTGAGGAGATTAGCAACCCATATTGGAATCATGCACTTTTGAAAAGCCGAAATCTGTGACCATCAGATTTCATACAAACAACATGTGCTCATCCCTGCTCATGGGGCTATCTCACGTTAACATGTGGATATAATTCAACCATTAAAGGCTGCTCAAAGAACCCAGAGGATTCACATTACTGTTATATAACTCAATCTGCAACCTGCAGGTCACAAGAAGCATTCACAATGAAAACTTGCCTAACAATGTGGAAGGTAACTTTCGATTCTATTAAGGGCACGGAGACGAGGAGTATGCTTTCTTCCTTCACTTTTAACCGCAGCCATTTTAAAACATTTAAAAACGACTTTTCTCTTGAACATTAGGAAAAAGAAACAGTTCATAAATCCTTCTTTAATTTCTGCAGCATGGTACCCAAACATAGTTCTCGGTTGCTGCCTGAACTCCCACTTTCTTCGTGTAATTCACGCCATAAGTTTAATTGCACGCATTTTGTTTTGATCAGGCGTTTCCTGCAAAGACATGCTTTTTTTTCAGTAATTGTTCCCAACCAACTTGGCAAAAACAGGTAACACCATCGCCATGTACATTATCCAAAGAGAAGGAGAGCTTAACAAACTGTAAGATATAGAACTGTACTCTTCAACGTGAAAAAAAAACCTTACATACTACAAAACAGGGAGGGTCTGCATATCATTTGACCACCGAGTGGTATAATCCTCACCTCTGTGTCCTCAATAGAATTGAAACTTACTGTTGAAAAGAAGAAACATAAAGCAGATAAGTTCCGGTATTTATACGTCTCGTCTGTCCACTCTGCAACCACCATTCCTGCCTTCTCACAGCCTGCGCTCAATGTTCTACTGCCGGCTCCTTTTCACATTACAAGGTTCCAACATTCTAAGGTCACTCTGACCTAGCTGTATTTGGGGGAAACAGCCTTCACAACGCAGTTGTAACATCGTGTTACCTTTATATTGCATTTGTAACAACAACCTCATTGTTACGATGCAATGCCTTTACATCGCAAGTCCTTAGCTCGACTTGCTCTAGATGGTGCTCCGACCTAAGGAATATTATAATTTACTATTCCAACACCTCTCTACTGTTGCTCAGGCTGGAATTGGAATAGTAAATTATACTATTCCTAATTTTGGAGCACCATCTAGAGCAAGTTGATTTAATGACTTGCGTTGTAAAGGTATTGCGTTCTAACAACGCGGTCATTGTAACAAGCGCGTTGTAATGCAACGGGATGGAATAGCATGCATTGTGACATGCTATATTCTAGTATGGGGGAGTCAGAAAAAAATTATCCGTCTTGCGTAAATGGTAACCTTTTCTTGAAATGGCAACATAAAATAGTGGGAAGGGAAAATAAGATACACATGAGATATAACATATCTTCCCCTAAACAGCGTGAAGATGATATATTTGATAGATAACCAAAAACAATCCTCTTTTCATTATATAGTCTTTGTGTCACTTTGGTGCCACTATATGTCTTTTGACCTGGTCATTTTGGTTAACAGAGTCTTCATGTGGTGATGGTACTTCCAGTAGCATTGTCAGCCCGAGGTGGACACTTAGCTAGTCTATCCATACTCCAACTTACTTTGTACGTTGTCAGGGCCGGACTGGGAACAGAAACCGGCCCTGGCACACTGCTCAGCTGCCCTCCCCCTGGGGTGAGGGGGAGTGCAGCCGAGCAGTTTGCGACTGCCGATTTCGGCCAATTTTGTTACAGGGGGGCGATATTGCCAACCCCCGGTAACAAAAACTGCCCCCAGGGGCCCAGAACAAGCCCCCACCTTAGCGGCCTACCGTGGAAACGCCCGGTGCCCACTATGGCCAGTCCAGTCCTCTACATTGTCCAAAAGAACCACATTATATTTGACTTTTACAATCTTTTTGTGTTCAGAAAATTTGGAATCACTTCCACTTCCTCCAATTTTTTTTCATAGATACCCAGTACCCTACTGCCCATTTCAGAGGCTTAACACCATGTTAGCGGTCATAGTAAGAATTGTACTTAGTTTGGTGAGAGGGGATCTTGTCTTTTGCCATAGTTAAATCATGGTACCCACTTTTGCTGTCGATGATCCAATAAGGGAAGAATTTGGTACTTGGTTTCCTCCTTTTAAGAAAAGAGAATGGGGAGATTTCTGTGATCTGGTTAGTGGTTGTTTGGTATGCTCGTAACATTTCTTATAATGCCCATTCTACTGGTAAATGATTGACACATTCAAGTTGGATATTTTCTTTAACCATTCTTTTAACTAAGCCATTGACCCATGGACAGTATAGAGCGGTTCAGAGATCTGTAATGGCTATTGGATAACAACTCTGTCATGGCTGAAGAAGTGAGTTGCATTCTATTGTCTGTAACTATAGTGGCCGGAATGCCTTCTGAGGTGAAAGTGTCTCACAGAAAGTTAAAGAGGGTCTCAGTGGTGATTTGGTTTACCACCCTAGTAAAACCCAATGGGAATGATAATCGGTTAATACAAAAGCAAATTTTTTTGTGACACCCTTATTGTTGATGGATCTATGATGTCTAGTGCGAGTTTTTCCCAAAGCTTGTCAGTAATGGGAACTGGAGATCATGGAACCTTATGGGTGCTTTTGGTCTTATCGTTATTGGCACAAATACTGCAATTTTATACCTTTGCTTCCACTATCAAATCCATGTTTGGAAACCAATAGCATTCCCTGAGTCTAGATTTCGTTAAACTTCTCCTTAGATGACCTCCGTGTAGAAGATCTATAATTGTATCTTTCAATTCTTTTGGGGGCATTATCTTATCATTACTCAATATACGGTCCTGATTCAGATTGAGTTCATGACAAACTTCCCAAAAAGTACTTATTTCCTCATTGACTTCACTATGTGTTTTTTGCCAACCCTGTAATGTGTATGCTTTGAGTTGAACTAGAGTAGCATCATTAGCAAAGCTTTCCGGCCATTCTGTAGGGATTATAGCTGAAGAATGGATTTCTAATTTGGGGTATTCAGGTGTTTCATATTATTCCTCTATGCCTAAAGGTGCCCTGGATAGGAGGTCTGCTGCTGTATTGTGGTTACCTCAGACTATTCTAACCTAAAGCAAAAACTTTCCAATCCTAGTACCAATCCGGCAATACGTGGTGTGCTGTTAGAAGTTCCTTTGGGACTGAACATGAACGTAAGGGGTTTGTGGTCTGTGCAGACAGTGAACTTGATCCCCATAAAAAGAACTTAAGGTGTTTGAAGGCCCAAAAACACACCAGAGCTTATTTCTCCACCACAGACTAGTTTTTTCAGAGTTACTGAGAGTGCATGAGGTGAAGGCAACAATGCGTTATTTACCATTGATAAGTTGACATAATGTGGCACGAAATCCTTTGTTGTTGGCGTCAGTGGTAAGAACAGTTCTCCTGTAGGGATCAAAATTGCATAGATGTGGAGCAGAGAGTATAGCATCTTTTAACTTTTCAAATGAGGATTGGTGTTCGTTTTACAATTTGTATGGGGTATGACTTTTGGTAAGTTCTCTAAGACTTCTTGTTAATTCTGCAAAATTCTTCACATATTTCCCCATGTACTCTGCGAGACCTACAGAGGACAGAAGTTTCTGAATGTAGGGACTAGAGCTTTCTTGACTGCTTCAAGCAAACCCATTTTAGGTTTGAAGCTGTGCTTGGAGATGGTGTGCCCAAGGTATTCTACAGCTACTACACCTATCTGGCACTTATCTTCTTTTAAAGTTAGATGAGCCTCTTTGAACTTGGAGAGTACCCGCATTAGCAATACGTTGTGTTCCTCAGTGGTGGCACTGTATATTAACATATCATCATGAAAACATAATGTTTTGGGTATGCCCTTGTGAGAAACCGCCAGGGAACCCTCACGAAAACCCCAACTCACCTCATACTCCTCCGGCCCGGGGTCCATGCGTCCTGGATTCCGACATCACTGATGAGCCCTGGAAGAAAGAAACAGCATTAACAAAGGACTATTACTCTCCTCTACAGGACGAAGAATCAGCAAGTCGGGGGTGGGACCAACCCCAGGTCAGTCATGTGAGCCACCAGAACCAATCCCAGACGGAGGAGGGGCGAGAAAAGGAGACAGAGAAGAGGGACAACGAATACAACCAGGAAGAGACTAAAGACGGGAAGGAAGACTTGAGCAAGGTGAAGGACTGTGAGCGGGAAGCCAGAATAAAAGAGCCCGGTGACGAGAGAAAACGGAGGCGAGACAAAGCAGTACCTGGGGAGATTGTTGACCAGGAGGCCGACAAAGACGACGCTGCTGCCAGAGAAGCCGAGGAAGACGAAGCCACTGACATGTGGTGGGAAGAGTGGTGGTCCCCGGACGAAGCGCAGGAGCCGCCGCAACTCAGGAGAGTTGCGGCATAAGGCGGTACGTGCAGTGGGCGCCAGGGTTGTGGTTGTTAGTGGGTCCCCAGCACGCTACACTACGCCCGCATCACACCTTACGAGTCACGCATAAGTGGGTGATAAAATATTAAACCCGCCAGGCTACGCCCACACCCTGCCCTAACAATACCTTTATAGAATGCACTAAAAAGGTGTGTTTTATTGAATCTTTCGGTCAATAGCCAGGCCAAACATTCCTTTCCTTCGTATGCCCATCAGAATAAAAAAAAAGAGTCTGCCAATATAGGGGGAACTGTAGCAGTCCTGCCAAGTATCACGCAACGGGCGTGATTCTAACGCATTTCAGTGTGGTAATCCGCATTACCGCACTGAAATGCATTGTCACGCATATCTGTGTTGTCGACTCAGCTTTCATCTGATAGCGCCAATGCAGAGCCGAGTACTGCCCGTGGCTGGTGCACTGCGTGAACTGTGCTCCCGTAGGTGTTGGCTCTGGCACCGGAGCTAAGGCAGTCTCACACAGAAAGTAACAACTGTACTACAATGCCAGACAGCACATACCATACATTGAGATCAGATTGCCCGTGGCATGGCTGAATGGCAGCCTGCAGTCATGATTTAAGGTAGCTTCAGGTTGTTGCTAATTGCGCTGTGGGGGACGTCACTTCCTGCTGACAGGAAGCGGGAAGTATGAGGAAAGGCGCGGCTTCGCGCTTGCTGGTTTGCGGTCTGCAATAACAGAATGCAAGCAAGAAAGAAAGCTGTTGGGAAGATATTGTCTCGCATTAACCAGCGAAACGTCATAAGCGCTGACAGTATCGAACTGGTAAAGTCGATATCTGTTCAGACAGTGGACTTTCCAGTGAGATCGGAGAGCAACCACCTAGGCGGACTGTCTTGACTGCGTAGGGAGAGAATATAAAGGCTCTGCTGAAGGGTGAGCCGTGGAAGCTTGTTCTGAAACCAATGGCAAACTATAAATGCAGTAAGTCTCTTTTTAAAATGACATAAAACAGTTTCGTTTGCTATAGCAGAGTACGCGCTGATCTCTTCACGGTGCAAACAAGTTAACTGTGAAGCTTCGGTGCGCCGGACCATCGCACTGTGGCTGCTCACTTTATGGATGACATTTTAAAGTACACAGCCTGCCTGGCTGTGATCGCTGTGTGCGTCTCAGTCACAGCCTCTCCCGAGGCTTGCCCAGAAATCATGCTTCCATGCCACTACTGACTTCGGCGGCCAGAGAGTCCGCGAGTCAATTGACTAATTAATTTAAAGGCCCGAGGCAGCTGAGCTTTGTGTTAGGGCCTCTCACATCCTGTTGTATAGTCATGTGGTTCTGCAGATAAACACAATTCGTTGCTCTTTTTGCTGTTAATTCTTAGCGAAGCCATCATGTGAACTGCTTTCTAGACGTCTGCTTTTTATTTGTCTTCTAGTGGTCACATCTGAGGCTGGTTTTAATAGTTACTTAACAAGCCTTATATTCCAGCTTACTGCATTCGTTTATGAATAAGGTTGGCGCAGCAGTGCCTACCTTACTGACTCAGTTGTTCACCTCACTCAAAGTGATCTCGTCATGTACAACAACCACCACTTTAAATTTGTTTTATTCTCCTTGTTTCACCGTGCTCTTTATCTTGTATTTTTGACTAATTTGCATTTTTCCGCCTTTTTATCTTTATTTGTCAATACAGTATGCCATCTCAAATTCACAAGTTTATTATATGATCAGCATTTTACAAGAGAAACAATTAAAAAGCAATAGAATAAAACACATACTTCCTATCACTTTTATGAAATGTGTAAGTGAAGAACACTCGGTGTCAAGAACAGGAGATGCCCGTCCTCTTTTCCGCCTGGGATGACTCTTGGTGGCCAGAGGCCCTCGGAAAGGCCCCCATCCCTACAGACCACGCACGAAACCTGGGCATCATCCTGGACTCCTCACTCTCGATGACCAGACAAGTCAACGCCGTTTCATCTTCTTGCTTCAACATTCTTCGCATGCTCAAAAAAACATTTCGCTGGATCCCCACCGAAACTCGTAAAACGGTCACCCACGCACTGGTCACTAGCCGCCTGGACTACGGAAACACCCTCTACGCCGGTACCACCGCAAAACTCCAGAAAAAACTCCAACGCATCCAGAACGCCTCTGCCAGGCTCATTTTAGACATCCCGCGTAAAGAACACATCTCTGGTCATCTGAAAACCCTCCACTGGCTCCCCGTAAATAAGAGGATTACTTTCCGCCTCCTAACCCACGCACACAAAGCACTGTACGAACTGGGACCTGAATGCCTCAACACACGACTGTCCTTCTACACCCCCTCCCGTCAGCTGCGATCCTCCAACCAAGCTCTTGCCACTGTACCTCGCATCAACAAAACAACCATGGGAGGCAGATCCTTCTCCTACCTGGCAGCTAAAACTTGGAACTCCCTTCCCACTCACCTTCGCCTTACTCAGAACCACCTAGCATTCAGAAAGCAACTTAAAACTTGGATATTCGACAAGTAATTCCCCACCCCTCCGTAAGCGCCTTGAGACCCTATGGGTATGTAGTGCGCTATATAAATCTTTTTGACTTGACTTGACTTGACTCTTTCATAGCAATCAAGCTGATGTGTGACATTTTGATAATTTCATTATAATTATGAGTCACCCAGGCAGGCGTTTGCAGCAGTTTTAAGATTGTTAAGCAGTTTTTAGATTGTTTGCAGCAGTTTTAAAATCTTTACTTAGAGTTTCTCATTGCTCAAATAGGTCTAATTTCTGATATTTATACGTTTCCCTTATCTTAATTGCTCGATTCTTTGCTCGCAAGAAAGTGTCACTCATAATCTTTGAAATGTCACTCATAATTATCCTGAAATTATGAAAATGTCACACATAGCAATCTGAAACCTTGGCAGCTATGCTGTAGTAAAAGTTCCTATTATTTAGGAGTGTGTACTTTATGGCACCTCCTTGTTTTCTTTTTGTTATCTTTCTTTTTACTTTATCACCTTCAACCCGTTAATCCTAACCAGGGTGTGGTGGAAGGTTGAGAAAGCTAGTAGGGCAATACTTACCATTTTTTTTGTGTGTTCTGCTCGAGAGCCTCCCGGGATCCCACCTTACGGAAGCGGTACACCTGAGAAGAGATAGAAGAGAAGAAAACGTGAAAAGACATCTTCCACATTGTTTAACTAGAAGTAAAAATATTCAGTGAAACCATCCTGAATCCGACAGCCTGTATATAAATGACATTTTCTTGATCAATAAAATGTCACTATTAAACCCATACGACCTCCGCGCTTCTGTTTCCACCCATCCCTCCGACAGCCCTATAGTATTTGTTGCATTATATTCTGAAAGTCTGCAGTCACTGAAGCTAACCCAAGCAGTGTCCTGCAGAAGAAGAATGAACCCCTAGTACTAGTAAATGCAATTAATTCCCTCGAATCCGAGTGCAGTTCCACTTAATGATATGCCATAGATAGGTCTAGGACACTGTAGCAGGTTGTCGCCCCCATCATGCTTAGATTCTCATGAAATCAAGGTAATGGGTGCCTTTCAACTAAAAAATTGTTGTGGAGGTCTCTAATGCATAATCGAATGTCCTCCCCATGGGCTTTCTTAGCAATATTACTGGAGCAACCCAATCAGAGCAATCTATGGGCTGGATGATACCTAAGTCCTTTATTATGGCAATGGGGTATGGGTCTTATTTTGTGAACAACTGGCTTGACATTAGTGCTAGGTTTTATTTCATGCTGGACATTTTTTGCCAGTCCCAGTTTAGTTGTGAAAACTTCAACGAACAGATTACATATGGATTGTCCTGTGATAGAGTGGTCTATGGTTAGAACTCTAAACATAACTGCATTCCCAAATCATTATCTCATTCAGGAGCCATTCCTAAAAAGAATATGGTGGTAATCAAAAGTCTAGAAGACCACCGACAAACAAACAGGCGCTAAGCCCACTACAATTGATAGGTTACTATCAGCCAAGGCTGGAACTAAAGTAAATCCCTCTTCTGTCCCAATCAGTGCCAACGAACACAGTAACTCAATCCCCGGCTTTTTACCTTCTTCCACTGTCATCCCCTGCAGTAATCGTTACTCTCCCCTTGCCGAACTCCCGCAATCCATTATGCTTGTAAAGCTAGCACCAGTGCCTGTACCCCATCCTTCCTCCACAGAGGAGGCCTCATTAGCTAAACTATGCTGCAACATTGATGGCCTTAGGGGGGAGACTGTAGACCTTAAAGCCATGATCCCTAGCTTATCTACCACCCAACAGCGTGTTCTTACAAGCCCTTCCCTACCAGTAAAAAATAATGGGCCCGCACACAGAGACCCTTTAAACCACATTCACAAAGCCAAACACCAATGATGTTTTCAACAGGGGGCCTTTTCCTGACCTGTTTTACAAGCCCATCCTGGTAGATAAGTCCAGAAGGAAGGGGGGTTGGGCCACACCACTCCCTTTAGGGTCTCCCAAACACGCTCTCCCTCAATTCCTTACTACGGTCCCCTAGGTATTATTATTATTATTAGGGGAAATTTGTAGAGCGCCTGGTTACGCGCACCGGCGTGTCCCCGCGCTATGGTAAGTGGGGTAAGCAGTCCAAGCAGCCCTCACAGCTGCCTACCTTCCAAATAGGTAAGTCTTGAGTTTCCTTCTGCAAATGGATTCTGAAAGCTACAAACGTAGGTCCAAAGGCAGGTCATTCCACTGTTTGGCCACCAAATATCTAAAAGACCTGCCCCCCATTTGAGCCTTCTTTATTTTTGGGATTTTCAGTAGCCCTGTGCAGGAGGAGCACAGGTTCCTTGTAGACTCGTAACGGGTAACTAGACTCTGTAACGGGGCTGGGGCCTTGCCACCCAGAATGCGGTGGCACATAGAAAGAGCCTTAAACTCCACTCTGCGCCTGACAGGAAGCCAGTGCAGGGCCTGGAGCGCTGCCTTTGAGGATGATCTCCTAGGGAGCCTCAGGATTAGGCGAGCAGCTGCATTTTGCAGCACTTGGAGACGGTTGAAGACCCTCCCTGTAGCCCCCAGGTACAACAAATTGCCGTAGTCTAGGCGCGAGGTGACGAGGGCATGCACCTGCGTCCTGCGAGCTGTAATAGGCAGAAGATCCAAGACCTTCCTCAGAGTTTTTAAAACTCCGAAGCATGCCCCCACCACCCGGCCAATCTGGGGGCCAAAGGCAAGGTCAGCATCAAGCCATACCCCAAGATTCTTTGCTTCCTGGCAAGGGACCGGTGTTTCTCCCAGACAGGGTGGCCACCATGCCGATGACCAGACCGATGGCCCTCCCCCCACCACGAGCACCTCAGTCTTGTTGCCATTAAGTTTCAGGCAATTGGCGGACATCCAGGTTGCCAGTTCTTGCATGCAAAATCTGAAACTGTCCGCCGCAAGACTTGGTACACGTGAGAGGGATATGACCAGCTGCGTGTCGTCGGCATAGGACACAAGGCGCAAGCCATGGCTTTCAACTATAGCCGCCAGTGGGGAGACGTATAGATTAAACAAAGTTGGGCTCAGGGACGAGCCCTGCGGCACGCCCTGGCCCAAGCTAATCTCCCTAGAATAACAATCTCCCTGCCGGGCTTGAAAGCATCTGCCTGTCAGGAAAGACCTGATCCATCTAAGCGCAGCTCCTGATACCCCTCCATCATTCAGACACTGTAGCAAGATGGAATGAGCTACAGTGTCAAATGCTGCGCTTAGGTCCAGGAGGATCAGGGCCATGGTCTGGCCCTCATCCACTCCCTGCCGTATGGACTCTACTGCCATAAGTAATGCTGACTCCGTCGAGTGCCGAGGGCGGAAGCCAAACTGAGAGTCGTGAAGCAAGGAAGCCTCTTCCACAAAGTCCATCAGCTGGAGGTTAACAGTTTTCTCAGCAACCTTCGCTATATATGGCAGGAGAGAAATGGGTCGAAGATTGTCTAACCTGTCATAGCTGATATTGGGTTTCTTTTGGAGAGGAAGGACCACCGCCCGTTTCCAGGCATCAGGAACCGTATGGGTCCCAAAAGAGATGTCTAGGATATGACGGATGTACGGCTCTAGTACGTGCAAACTGCCGAACAGGCGTCTGGGCGTAGTGGGGTCCCTGGGAGAGCCTGATTTTATTGATCCACAGATCTGGAAAAGTTTCTCTGCAGGCGGGGTGACGAATGAAGTTAGCACTCGTTCTCCCCTCACCCTAGGAACCTCTTCAAACTCGGGGCCTGTGGTAACTCGGCTAGGAAAGGCCGAGTAAATAGTTGCTACCTTATTGGCAAAAAACTCCGCTATACGGTTACAGCTATCCACCGTACAGAATTCTTCTGGGACCGCCACAGGCTTCCCAACCGAGAGTGATTTGTATATTAAAAACAGTTCCTTCATGGAGTTTTCTGCTTCCCTAATCCTCGTATCATAGTACACCTTTTTAGCCTTCCTGATTAGTCTATGATAGGTACGCCTCCTTACAACATAATCGGCTTTAGCTTGAGTGGCGAAGGCCGATCTCCACTGCCTCTCTGCGCGTTTGTATGCGACCTTGGCCACCCGTACCTCTTCATTATACCAAGGTGCCACTTTCTGAGCACGTCCCCCTGTTCTAGTTAGGGCAAGCGGAGCAACCTGGTCCAGGGCCTCCATGATACGCTGGTCTAGATTATTGTTGGCTTTCTCCACATCCTCCCCCCCTGGACCACCCCCTTCGGTAAGTACATCATTAAACCAGGCTTGGGAAAAATTAGCCCATCTCCGACTCGGACGATTTAGTGCTACCTGCTCCGGTAATCTAGCTCCCGGGATGTGTATTAAAAAGGGCACCAGATGATGGTCCGACCAAGGAATAGGTACGGGGATCAAGGCCTCCACCTGTCCCCAGTTGGCAAAGATATGGTCCAGTAAGTGGCCCCGCAGATGGGTGGAATTTTTAACTATCTGCTCAAGCTGAAGTGCCCTCATCTCTTTGCAGAGATCCCCTGCAGCCTTGTCCGCAGGATCGTCCAGGTGTAGGTTGAGATCGCCTAACACCAAAAACTTGTCCGTGCGTAGAGCTGCCTCTGTGATACCTTCAACCAGGCTCTCGCCAAATCTGGAGGATGGGCCAGGTGGCCTGTATATCAAAAGGCCCTTCACTGTGTATCCCCCATTCACCTGAATGGAGAAGGCGCCCGCCTCACTATCCTCGATCACGGTCAGCTCCAAATGGCAACGAAGCTCCTGCTTGGCGGCAATGGCTATCCCTCCACCTCTACCACTTGGTCTATCTTGCCTTACCAAGGTGTAGTTCTCCGGAATAGCTTCAATGGCCTCTGAGGTAGAGTCGCAGTCTAGCCACGTTTCAGTAAAGAAAACTAGATCCCATTGCTTCTCACTGAGGAGATCATAAATATCTAGTTTATGCTTACGCAGGGACCGGACATTCAGCAAGCCACAAACTAGCTCGCGATGCTCACACTTTACCGTCTTAGACAGGTTGTAGGTAAATTGGCAGTGCCTGCAGCCAGTGTTCTCCTCGGCACTCATGCCATGCAGACAAGAGCTGCTAGCGCTCAACTTGCGGAGGGACAACAGATCAGCCCTGCTCCAGCGTATGTGTCCTCTCGGAGGGGCAGGGGGCAAGGTCCTGGCCCACGCCTGGCCGCGGACGGGTGCAGACGGGCTTAACTTAGACGCAACTTTGGCGCGCCTTCGTCGCGCCCGCTGCGCTGCCGATTACACATCCGCCTTATATCCCCCCCAGCGTCCAAACAACTAGAGCGCTGCCCGTATCAACCGGAAGCAGCTGGCTCGGACCTTCCACGCCCTCTGCTCGAACGATGCTAGTCACCAGCGTCAGAACGAGGCGGGAAGGAGAGACAAGTCCAGCGCCTCCCAGTGCCGAAGCTGCAACTGCCTGCCTTCAGGTGAGCCTCAGCAGTGCAGAGTGCAGAATGCCCCAGAACAAAAGAGCAAAATGTAAAAGTAATTAAAACAGCACACGGGGGGAGCGTACACTCGCTCGCTCGCACAAGCCCCAAACTGATTTAAAATGAGGTATAATTCAAAGGGGTGCGCATCCACCTAGATCCCTGTCTGTTTCTAGACATTACCGCCCACTTTGTCTGAGCCAGTGGCTTAGGGGCATAGTCACTCAATATTTCTGACCCACGCACCCAAGCTTTTAGTGGCATCACACAAAGAAGATGAAGAATCATTAATTAATAAAAGTATCACTTTGAGAAGTAGGGTGAGGGGTTGACACTCAATAATTAGAGAGCACATACTGGTTGCCCAAAGGCACTTCCACCAAGACTCTCAATTTGACAGTATTCAACTCATAGTTGGCAAAAGGGACTTAGTCCACAATTTAGTGGACTTTGACGCTTGCACTCTCCATCTTACCAAATCGAATATTCACTTTAAGCACAATTGTCTAGCCATCAGGTCACAACCTCCGTAGGCCGACGACAATATAGGGTCACCCATTTGTGACATTGACTCATAACTACAACTGTCCCATTCACCTTGGCTCTTCCTCAACACGTGACTTTGAAATGGCCCAGATTGCCACTGACAGCTTGGGCGCCAATTTGCTAGGTCGGGACCTAAATATAACCCCTCATATCTCTATCACTAATCTGGATAAACACTTGTTGTCCCTGGCCTCATGGAGCATAGCAGGTGGTAGATCAAATGTAGACTCACAAGACTGAAACATCTACATTGAATCTTTTGATATTTCTTTATTCCAGGAAACATGGTGAACGGAACCATTGATCAAACCTGGATACCTAAACTTCTTTGTACCCACATTACATTGACCCAAGGGTCGCCCAGTGAGAGGGGTCTGACTGTATGGCTAAAACAAGGCATAGATTTTAAAATCCAAAAACTACACATTAAAAATCCTGACATCATGGTGATTAGTTTGATGGCAAGTAATGCTATTAATATAGAAATGTATAAAAATCTACACCAAAAGAGTAAGAGGTGGTCTAAAATCCCATACTATAACACATTTAGACGACCACCTGGAGTCGCAACACAGCCGCTCCCATCTACTAATTTTGGGGGATTTTAATTCAACATTGGTGATGGATTCAACCCAGATCTATGACTGGGGGTGAGTGCCTGAAATGTTTAGCGCTTCGTCAATCATGTACTTGAATTTGCTTTGTTAGCCCTAAGTTGGCAGTGTAAGCCTAGATGTGGCTCCCTTGCTCACTTTGCCACTGGATTCAAACTAGCCTGACTGATGAGGTTTGCTACCCAGAGACCGGTCTCAGGATGCCAGTTCCCAGTCCAGGAAAGAGCTGACTTGGCAGTTCAGTCTGGACTGCTCCCATGAGGAACAGAGCGAAGACTGATTTGCATATGGCTGGGTCTGAACTGGGGTGGCGATGATGGATTCAACCCAGATCTGTGACTGGAGGTGAGTGTCTGAAACGTTTCAGTGCTCAGTCCACCATCTCCTTGTGTTTGCTTTTCCAATGTAACCACACTTTTTGCCACTGAGAACAAGTTTTTAAGCAGCGTGACATGCCTTCCAAAAAGCACGCCCATTAAACAGCTGTTGCTAGAGCTTCGTAGGAAATTGGTATCAAATAAAGCTAGACTTCACCCAATTCTATACTGGCGAAGGCTCTGTTCTTGGGTGGACAGTAAACTTCGCTTCACTGGCAGAGCTTGCAAAGTTTTCCAACTCCATGCTCTGTGTGGTGAGCGGAGTCCACCAAAAAACTATGCCTGCCGGGAAACATAGCGGAGTTTGCTAGCGCCAGCCCTCCCCATTTCACAGAGGCTCATTTACATTTGTTTTAAAGCTCTCATCTCACCAGCTACGATTTTGCAAGGTTATGTTGTGAGGAGGTGGGGTTAATTCAAGAGGCGGACACGCGGTACTTATTCAACTATGTGCCTTTATTACGAACGCGGGGAGAGGCTCCAGCTCAAACCTAGGCTGGGCTACCATTGGCCAAATATGGCCGCCCGTACTCCCAGAGTTTTCCGTCACATAGTGCGCGAAACACTAGAGTGCCACACTACATATCTCCCCCCTTAGGCAATAGTGCAAAGAGATGCAAATAACATGGTTAAAGTCTAGGAAAGTTCACACTGACCGGTGGTTAGGTCTTCGTCTCAAACTCACTGTACTTTTTGGGTAGTACCACAGCCCTGTCGATGCGTTTATGTCTCGACGGGAAGCATCTCCTGTGTCTCTGCTGCCGCTGGGTGTGACTTCATTGGTCGCTTTCTGGGGTACTTCTCTGGTGTGTAAACCACTCACGCCTTGGTCTTCTTGTCGTGCCTGCCGTTCCATGTCTCCTGAATTCTCCTGTGTTCTGGGGGTGTTCGCCTCTTCCGTGTTGGTGCTTGCGGTGCCGCTGTTGGATGGTTCTGTGTCTCTGTCATTTACGTTCTCATCCAGGTTCCCCCAATTGCTCCCTTCTGGTTGTGTCACTTCTGTCTTGGCCCACATCATCACTTTGTTACACCTGGCCATTCTGTCTTGGGCTCATATCTTTCCATCGCTCAATAGGGCAGACCTGGTGTAAATTTCTCTGACTTGTAGTGGCGTACTATACTTGCTGTCACCTTTCCTCTTCAACTGAGCGAGTTTCACTCTGACCCATTCCCCCTTTTCCAGCGATGTTTCTTTGACGTTGTGTCTCCTGTTGTAGTGGTCTGTGTAGATCTTCTGCGCTTTTTCCAGATTGCTGCGTACCACAGCCGGAGACAATTTGCTTTGTACTGTGCGTTGTTTCCATGCCACGTTGTCCCTGGTGAATGGGTCCCTGCCCCTCAATATTTTGAATGGGCTGTATCCGGTCTTTGTGGGAGTAATTCGGTAGGCCCATACTGTGCACTTGAGTTCTGCCTCCCAGTTCTTCCCTGCATTGATGGCCGCCTGAATTGATCCCATTATTACTCTATTAAACCTTTCGACCTGGCCTTTTCCTGCTGGATGATACACCAGGGTGTGTTTAGTTTGCATTCCGTGGCGTTTCATGAACGCATTCCACTTGTCGGACGTGAATTGGGGTCCATTGTCACACGTTATGACCCGTGGGATCCCTTCTCTCAGAAATGCAGAAGTAAGGAAGGCCAGTACTGCGTCTGTGTCTACGGTCTCACATACCTCCACTCCCGGCCACTTGGAATATCTGTCCACGAGCACAATGGCATACTTGAGTACACTGTGCGCATCTAATATGGGGCCCAATATGTCCACAGATACGTCATCCCATGGATTAACTGGTGTGGTGAACTTCCCTAACGGGGGCCGCATTGTGGTCTGTGTCTTGTCCGCATTGGTGCACTGTGCACATTCTCTGACATGTCTCTCCACCTGGCTGTCCAACGCCGGCCACCAGTATGCTTGTTTTACTCTCTGTTTCGTTTTCACTATTCCTAAGTGTCCTTCGTGCAGTATGGTGAGCAACCGTTTTACCAGTGGGCCTGGGGTACCACTTTGTCTCCCCTTAGCACAAATATCTTGTTGTCTCCTACCGACAACTCTTTGCGGACTTCATAGTATTTCTGTTGTTCACGTCCAAGTGTTTCTTCTCTGGCCACCCTGTGACTATGAACCGTTTGACTGCAGTGAGACTTGTGTCCTCTTCATACGCCGTTCTCCATTCTTGGGCGCTTATGACTGCTTCTTGGTCGTCCATGAATGCTATGGTGTAGTCCTCTTCTTCCTTTAGCACAGGTGTGTTCTTCATTGCTGCTGCCCTGCTGAGAAAATCTGCTACTTTGTTCTTTGAGTCTGGAATTTATTCAACATAATATACATAATCTAATAAGCGCAAGGTCATTTTCGCAATGCGAGGCATAGCCGTCGCATGTCCACTGTACGTGAGCACTTTCACTAACGGCTTGTGATCTGTTTGAAGAAGAAATCTGGAGCCTCACAGGAATTGGCGGCATCTTTCCATTGCCCAAATTGCTGCTAGCATCTCCTTCTCCACTACGCTGAATTTTTCTTCCTTTGGGGCCAGGGACCAAGACACAAAACTGACCGTCGTCATTTCGCACTCTACTGACTTCTG
Source organism: Lissotriton helveticus (assembly GCF_964261635.1). Taxonomy (NCBI): domain Eukaryota; kingdom Metazoa; phylum Chordata; class Amphibia; order Caudata; family Salamandridae; genus Lissotriton; species Lissotriton helveticus. The sequence goes on from NC_136061.1 coordinate 950,001,942, forward strand.
CATCAGGACTGCTCCTAGCACTTTGTCACTCGCATCCGTAGTGAGGATGGACAATGCTCCTTGGTCAAATCCATGTAGGGGTACGGCTGCACATATGTTTTCTTTGATTGGCCTGAATTCCTCCAACGATGCCTCCGACCAAGTGAAAACATTTTTCTCCTTTAGTAGCTGGCACAAGTTGTGTGTTTTGGTGGCAAAATGGGGTACAAACTTGCTGTAAAATTCCGCCATTCCTAAGAAGGATCTGACTTCGTCCTTGTTCCTGGGTGTCGGTGCATCCTTTATGGCCTTCACATTTGCCTGTTTAGGTGTGATTCCCTTGTCACTTATTTCATGGCCCAGTTATGTGACCAATAAAACCCCAAATCTGCACTTGTCCCATTCAGCAGTTAGTCCATACTGCATTAGGATGCGCAGGACTGTGGAGAGCTTTGTGTCATGGTCTCCTTTGGTCCTCCCCATGACTAAGATGTCGTCTTGGAAGTACTGTACCCCTTCCGTGTCTCTGAAGAGCTTATGCATTAACTTCTGAAAGACCGCTGCGGCAGATGCTAGGCGGAATGGCATCTGCCAGAACTGGTAGCACCCGAACGGTGTAATGAACGAGGTCAGTTTCTTGCACGTAGGGTGCAGTGCGATCTGGTGATAAGCCGAGATCAGGTCTATGGTGGAGAACCATTTGATGCCTTTCGTCATGGCCAACATCTCATTGATCTTGGGCAATGGGAACTTGTCTACTAATATGTTTTTATTAAGTTCTTGCAGGTCGATGCAGAGACGCACCTTGCTATTGGGTTTACGGGCTATTCTGCGCTCTCAATTGGTTCAATTATTCCGTTGTCTTCCAAGCGTTGCAGTTCTTGTTGCACTGCCTCCCTGCTTTCGAAAGGAATGTTCCGAACTTTGTGGCTCACTGGTTTGGCCCCCTCCTTGAGGTAAATCTTGTGAGTTAACTTTGTCAACTTGCCGATGGTGCCTCCAAATACTGTGGGGAAATCTGCCTTCCACTTATCCGCTTCATAGGCCTGTGCAGGGTTCATCACCAAGGCTGTGTAGCGCCTCCAGGATTTAGTTGAATTCCAAGTTCTCCTTGATCCACCCATCCTAGGACCGAGGGGCCTTTCTCCGCTATGTAGAGCTTGGCGTCTGCCGTGCGCCCTTTGAATTCAAATTGTAGGGGGCGATACCCCACCATGGGCATGGGCTCACCTGGGAAGGTAACTGGATGGATGTCCGAAGGGCATATGGTCTGCGCAAAGTCTCTGTCCCAAATACTGCATTGTATGATCATATATGGAGAACCAGAGTCGGCCACAATTGCTACTTGGACACCCCTTATGAAAAGTTCGCACAACAGTTTTCTTGCCAGGGCACAGTCTATGCCCAAGACTTGATCATCAATACACAATACGCTTTCATCGTCGTCTTCGCCGACTCCTTCTTCCATCTCGGAGTCTTGCGCCACGTACTTGATTGACATTTTCCGGTATTTGCGTCTGCAGACCTTCTCGACATGTCCCATGATACCACAGTACATGCATTTGACTCTGAAGGCCGGACACAGTTTGTCGTGGGCCGCATGGGCTTGGCTTCCGCACCTGTAGCAACTGTTCTTGTCTTCCCCTTGAGGCTTCCGGTTCATAGCTGTCTTGGGTGGATATTTCTTGAGCTGCCTTGGGCCTCCTGTAGGCGGCTGCTTACGTTCTTGTGGGGTAGCGTCTGTGACTTTGCTCACGGTAGCTTTACTGGAAGTTTCCTTTTTGGCGGCTTCAGCACACCTCTTAGAGAGTTCCGCCTTCTTGACCATGGCCACTGTCTCCTTGAGGGGAGTGTAGTGATGTAATTCTTACCTTTTTGGACTCGGCTGCGTCCAGTCCGTCGTTCTCTGTGTTTAGAATGTTCGTGCCGCTGTAGTCTATGAGCGGCAGTTGGTGTTTGGCTGGCGTGAGATTAACACGCTCGCTTGGTCGCTCTGAGGTACCTGCTGTCATGAAATAAACGCATGTTCGTTAAACCCCTGGTGTTGAGTAACATAACTACATTTTCGTGGCGACGAGCGCCAGCCACTTGTAGTGACACCTGAGCGACAAGCAGCGTGAAAGACAGAGTTCAAGGAGCCCCTTAAACGGTCAGTAGGGGGAGCTGTTATACGGGCTGTGAGCGCCCAAGTCAGTGTGACAGAAGAATTCTGCCTGAGGCATGTGGAGACAATTAACAAGTTTGACAGAACAAATCTCAAAAAAAGTAAAGTAAGATAAGGACTCTTTATCTTTAGCGTGCTTGAAAGGAAAAATAAAGAGTGTATGCTGGAATAACCTTCTGCCTGAGAGGAGAGCAAGACAACCTCTTGTTAGTTTGAGTCAGTGGCTGAGTTACAGAAACGTAAACTGTTTCATTCAGGCAATGCTTTACAACAGATGAGAAGAAATCCAAGGACGTAATTAAGAGAAAGCATGTGATTGCGCCAAAAAAAAAAGTTGGGAGGGGCATTTCTTTTACAAAAGAATGAACAGTGATTTAGCGCAGAATTATTTGTGGCAGTATTGTCGTAGTGTGCTGACAGGAAAGCACAAGTGCGGAGCCTTATAGCTGCATGTGGAGGTTTTGACGTGAAGGAGCAGTGTTGTGAACGGAGTCGTATTCTAGTCACAGCAAAGCACTCTCGAGGCACATGTGCTCTATATTGTAAAGTAACCTAACTGCACGGAGAGAGGTATTTATCTCCATGAATGACAGGTCGTTGTGTGAGGAAAATTCCTGTCAAAAGATGTGCGTTATGAGGGAAACGTGGGAAGTAGTGCTGAAAAGATAATTAGTGAATGTGACTGCATTGAACGCATGCACGGATCTTTCAACAAGTACAGTGTTGGAGGACTATTTAGTGGATAAATTTAACAATTTTCGCTTCCTGGATTAACAAATGTCTGCATGCTTTCTGGTACATCAGTTGTATTATTTGGTTATCTGCGATTAATCTACAGCAGGAGAGAGACATCTTGTGGTTACTGGGTGTATTACACAAGAACTTCCTTAAAAAGTAAAAAGTGTTTTTATTCAAGGTAAAAGCACCATAGAAAGGTCATGGCAGCTTCATCTATTGTAATACCACCGGCATTCATGGCACAACCAGGACAACCATCAATGCCTTGGGAGGAATGGATTGACCTGTTTGAGAATTACATCATAGCATTTGAAGGGCTGAGTTCTCACCTGAGAGAAAAAAAGCGCTCATACTGGGTACAATAGGAAAGATGTTAGGTACAAATAATCAACCGGCGGACGATGTATACTTGGATGCAAAACAACGTCTGGAGAAACGGTTCGCAAAGGTAGAGAACGTCGTGCTATCAAGGTACACATTCTATACCAGGCCGCAGAAGCCAGATGAGACAATGGAGGAGTTTGTGTCAGTTCTGAGAGAGTTGTCTATTAAGTGTAATTTTGGTCAGATGACCGATGAACTGATTCGCGACCAATTCATTGTGCAGTGCCACAGCAGGAAAGCACAAGAGAGATTGTGGGCTGCTAAAAATCCCACATTGAAAGATGCACTGTCAATCGCTAAAGTGGTTGAAGAGTCAGAGAAATGCATGTTGGTCATGAGCAAAAAGAATGCTACATCTGAAGAAGTCGCAGCCATGGGGCAGAAGGTTCACGAGATGTGGAAGTGTAATTCACACAAGCGAGTCCAAGTAGTGTTTCGCATGTAAACAAGGCTGCAGGAAGTGTGGGTGTAGAGGGCACTATGCAAGGATGTGCAAGACAACAGGACGTTCAAGGGTTGCGGTTGCAGAGGCAACAAGTTCAGAAGGAGAAGACGAAGAGCACGTATTACTGGTCCTACCTGGCCACGGAATGGAAGGGAAGAGAAAACGCCCTAAAGCCGATTTTAAAATTCAAAGCAAACAAGTAGAACTGATGGTGGACTGTGGATCTTTGTACACCATAGTACCAAAATGGATGTGGAAGAAGGAGTGGCCAGATGTTAAGCTGGAACCTAGAGACATTGATCCAAGAGGATACCAAGGAGAGAGAATTGATGTTCTTGGCTTCTTCATTGCACCCATAGTGTTCAAGTCAAGATGCACAGAGGGTAAAGTCTATGTTGCGGAGGACGGTGCCCCAATTCTTGGGTGGGGACATCAATTTGACTTGCACATAATTATAGACCCCCACTCAAAGTATCAAGTACTCTGTTTGTCCGACTTGTCTACTGATGGGATCTTGAAAGAAATGGAAGATGTTTTCAGTGGAGATCTTGGTGAACTCAAGGGATACACTCACAGAATAGTTTTGAAGAAGGGGACCACCCCCGTAAAGCATAAATTGAGAAGAGTGCCTGTTGTTGTGCGGGAGGAGGTAAAACATGGCATGGGCAGTGGAACATTTCAGGAGCTTCTTGTGGGGTATTGAATTCCGCATCCGCACAGACCACAAGCCATTAGTCAAAGTACTGAGCCCAGGGGGTGCAGCAAAAGGGGCAGCAAGGCTAGCAAGACTGGCATCACGCTTACAAGAGTACCGGTATATGGTGACTCACATACCCGGATGGAGAAACGCACAGGCTGATTGTTTATCTAGATTGTCTTTATGCAAGGGAGTGGAGATGCGCGTAAGCAAAGAATGGGAGCAGGAAGGAGCTGTGGCTTCCTTGTGTGATGTAGCTGATTGTGTCGGTGGAGCTGTAACTGCAGAGGAATGGAAAAGGGGCATGGAGCAAGATTCCACTCTCAAGGAGGTGGAACTCATGTTGATTATGGGATCTAGAAGAGAGAGTACTGTAGGGCCTAGTGTGCGACCCTTTATCAAAATACTGGACAAACTCAGTATGAGTGAGTCTAAAGTACTTATGAGGAATGACAAATTTGTTCCACCTGGATCTATCAGAGGAAAAGTCATAGCATTGGCACATGAGGGCCATCTCGGACAAACGTTGACCAAGAAACACGTCAGAGAAAACTTTTGGTGGCCTTGTATGGATGAGGAGATCAACGAATGGGTGGTAAGTTGCGAGGTATGTGTCCAGAGCGAGAAGAGGCTCAAAACTGGTCCCAAGAGCAATGATGGCCGTATTGAGGATCCAGGTTCTGCATGGAATACTGTGTGCTTGGACTTCATAGGACCCTTGCATGGCGTAGATAAACAGCTTAAGAATGCGTGGGTTATGGTAGATGTGCACTTTAAGTGGTTGATTGTGCATTTGCATGCATGAGGTCACTACCCAAAGTACCAGTGAGAAACTAAAAAAAGTTTTTAGGAGGATGGTCTTCCACGTATCCTTATCACGGATAATGGAACGCAATTGGTTTAGAAAGAAATGAAAGTTTTCCTAGACAGGTGCGGATTCACACACCACCGCACCAGTTTGTTCAACCCTCAGGCTAATGGCATGGTTCAGCGAGCCAATCGGATGGTCAAAGGTACCATTTCCATGGCAGTCCAAAGCAAGAAGAATGTGAGAAAGATGGTGAATGAAATGGTGTGGGCACATCGTACAACTGAGCACAGTATAACAGGAGTTTCCCCTTTTGAGAGAATGCACGGGAGGAAACCAGGTACTAAACTCGTACCTGCTTGGTTGGTGTCACCTGATGCACATATTGAGCAAGACACTGTCTTCAGCGATAAAACATCAGGTATTGGTGTGGGTGACTTGGTTAAAATCAAACATGGTAGAACAGTCCATGGCCTGTCAAAGTTTTTGGGACCGTTCAAAGTTCAGCAAGTATTCCAAAACTATGTGGTCGTTGAGAATGGTAACAAATGGAACAAGCGTAAAGTCGCCTTGTATCGCAAAAGAAAGGAGCCTGAACACAAAGTAGGTGGAAAAATAGTGAAAGGTTCTGTAGAATGTCCTAACGAATTTTGGACTATGAGTGACGTTGGAATTGGTACAAATGAAGGGAATGGAGGGAGTGAAGGAGGTCGAGGGCGGTACTCAAGAAATGCCCATGACCTTCTTGGTGGTACCTCTTCTCCATCAGTGCGGAGTGAGTCATCACGCCCCTGCCGTGAGCGTAGACCGCCAAGTTATTTGGCTGACTATGTACTTACAGGATTACAATTCTTCTTTTTCTCTCCCTGTTCCTTTCTCCTTTTTTTATCTCTCTGCTTTCTTTTTAAGGTAAAGGGAGGGGGGGTCTAGTGATGTAATTCTTACCTTTTTGGACTCGGCTGCGTCCAGTCCGTCGTTCTCTGGGTTTAGAATGTTCGTGCCGCTGTATTCTATGAGCGGCAGTTGGTGTTTGGCTGGCGTGAGATTAACACGCTCGCTTGGTCGCTCTGAGGTACCTGCTGTCATGAAATAAACGCATGTTCGTTAAAACCCTGGTGTTCGGTGTCATCACTACAGGGAGCTTCTCCACTGACCCACAACTTCTCCTGTATCAATGTGTTGACCATGTGCATGATGATTTGGTCCCTTATGAAGTCGTCGTGAAGTACTCCCAACTTGCAGGTGACTGCCAGTCTCTTCAACGCCGCCACATAGTCGTCCACTGATTCTCCCGCATTCTGTTTCCATTGGAAAAATTTGTAGCGGTCAATCGCTATGCACACCACGGGCTTATAATGACTGTCTAAGTCATCAATGGCGTGTTGGAACACATCGTCATCTCCTTCGGGTCTGGTCATTTTTACCAAGTTCCCGTACACCCTGATGCCTTCTGGACCCAAGTTGTGCGGTAGGATTTTCTTTTTCCGCCTTCTCGGGAAGACTTCACCCCCTTTGTCCTCCAGAGCTGACAAGTAGTTCAGGAAGTATTCCTTCCAGTCCTCCCATTTCATGGCCGGTTCCCCCGGTTTCAGAAGAAAGGGAATTGGGTTAGTGAGGGAAAAGGTTTGGGTGCACATGGCTGCCTGTCTTCTTGGTGCTGCTTTGTTCACCCTGTGCGGAGGGCTCCCTGGTGCACTTTGGTCATTGTGGGCTGGCAGCCCCTACCTGGGTCTCTATGTCCTCGCCTACGCCGCATTGAACTTGGTGCGCCAGGGTCGGGCGTCCAGCGGTCTCTTGGCTCGCTTGTGGCTTCAGGGCCTAGTGTGGTGCCTGGCCCTGCTGCGACTGGGCTCTCCCGCTACTGGGGCTTGCCTGTAGGGGCTCCCTTAGCCAGTAAGTGTCTGGCTGGGTGGTGCTTAGATGGCCTGTTCTGCTCCCTTGGGGTGAGCAGGTCTGCTCTCCCACAGATTAGCACAGTCGGTCTCCTTATTGCCCTCTTCTCCTGACGTGGCTTGGTGCTTGTGGTTGGCTGGGTGGTGTTCTCTGGTTTCCATCTTCTACCCTTGGTCTGAGGCTTGTCTACTCCTGCTGTCCGCAGTGTGGCCCTGCTTGAGTGTCTTCTCCCTTTGGATGGGGCTAAACTGTACCCCTGCGAGGGTGTCCCCAGTGTGTCCTTGTGGGCTGTACCCCCGTGCTCTGTGGCGCCTTATGGAGTGCTGTGTCCTCTCATTGATGTGGAGCTGGGCAGGGTCGTGCTCCAGCTGTTGTTTTGTGTGATGCTGTTGCCGTGAAGGGAGGGGCACTCTGGGCTTCGTGCCCGCTTCCAAGTGTCCTGGGCACTGAGGTAGGCTTGTGTGCAGTGCGCTGCAGCAGCTGACATGCACATGCAGTGGGGGAGGGGCCACTAGTACTCATGGTCCCGCTGCTCTCACCCTCGTAGTGTGTGTCCGGCTGGCTGCACTGCTGGTCGCTGGAGCAGCGCCTCTCTCCCGCTCCCTGTAGAGGTTTCCCATGGCAGTGCCTTGCCTACGGCAGCTCCCCTGCCGTCGGCCCCTCTGTCACGCGCGATGAAGCGCCGCGCTGTGGCCTGGTAGGCGTCGTATCCTCCTCCCTCAGCCTCGTCGCCAATTTGTTGTGAGGCGGTGGGGTTAATTCAAGAGGCAGACACGAGGTACTTATTCAATTATGTGCCTTTATTACGAGCGCCAGGGAGAGGCTCCAGCTCAAACCTAGGCTGGGCTACTAATGGCCAAACATGGCCGCCCGTACTCCCAGTGTCTTCAGTCACGTGGTGCCCGAAACACTAGAGCGCCACACTACAGGTTACACTATTCTCATAAAACATTTTCGTTCTCCAAATCTACATTCACACCCACATGGGCAAAATAACAAAACATGTACGCAGTGCAGTTGCTGAGTGTGCATACCTAGTGGGAGGCTGGTGCAAGTATTATTCGCCCCCAAGATACAGTGTCTACTGTATTTCCATATTTCCGATGTCACTGATCTTTCACACATTCCGGAAGGAAACACCTCCCCCGGTACTGCCCGACTTTCTGCTGGGAATTGGCAAACAAAAGGTTGAACGCAATAGTACAGGGCTCACCTCCTCCTTCCCCACCCTACACCACCAGTGATCAACCTATTACCAGCAGGCTGGCTACGTGGATATGAAGCAGAATTTCCAATACAAAGCAGTGAAAGGTTTCTGAATCTTATCAGACATAGATAGAATTGTCATTTTACTGCACAATCCATGTATTTAAATTATATTTCAATTTAAAATCACATTCAAACGTAAGCCTTGGTTGGCTGCTTTTTGTCGAACATGCACCGCATTATACACATGAAACATGCTGCAGTCATGCATTAAAGGAACTCCTTCACTTGTAACGTATGAACGAGAGAAAACCTAACTTTTCCATTCATTACAAGGATGTGGAAACCACATTTTAATTTCTATGACAGGTGTGGCATTCTGCCTTTATTTAGGAAACTATAGTTAGTTTGCCAGTCACATCATTATATTCATTTAGGTGCTAGGAACTTGACTCAAGGATCGCGGGTGATATAGAGGTGTGAGAGCTGTAAAGTATCTCCAGTTTGAATTTTACATGGCTTAGGCACTGGAGGCAGGGCCGTTTCTAGGATTTTGGGGCCCTGGGCCGAAGGGGCATGTGCACGGTCACTCTAATTTACATAGACTTGACCCATTCAGGGCTGTCTGCTTCTCAATAAATACCCCTGCTCCTGAAGCTACAGCCCCTCCCTCTCAGCCACCTATACGCACCTCTTAACCGCTGATAAAGGGCTGAAGGTGTGAGCGTTGCTTTTATCCAGAGAGGGTTAAGACTGCCAGGGAGCTAAAGAGCTGGGCAATAGTCCTCCCACTGTGCCTCTGCGTGTGTGGGGGGACGAGGCCGGATTGCAGGAGAAAACTGAGGAATGTGCCTTCTTGCAAATGGGACTGCCCCCCACCTCTGGGTTTGCCTCACTACACCTTAGCAGTGAGGCCAAGGGAAGGGGCCCCCTAAGGTGGCGCACTTGCAAGGTGGCACCTTTTAATGCCATGGCCTGACTTTATTGCATTGGTGCGAGGCCCCAAGTTGTAGGGCTGCCTGCGGGGCCCTTGGCAGCGGCCCACACTGCCAAGGCCCGCGCCCAGGAGAAGAGTTGCGGGTTCTCGCTCAGACCCACAAAGGCTCACCAGGTGCCAGAGCTCTGAGATTATGGCATTTGTAGGTCTGAGGCTGGTAGGTGTAGAGAGGGAGCAGCTTTAGTCACTCGCTGAGAAGGCTGGGGGACCAGCACGGGCCAAGTCTCTCCACTCTGCCTTCCGGGCACCTCCTTCCCTTTCTCGCACACACTTGCATCAGTCCCATTTCTGGCAATTCTTTACTGGAGTCTGACATCTGAGGAATTGGAGTCACAACGACACTGAGGTACCTGCATGTGTTTTTTGTTTTCAAATTTTACCCGGTTTTTGCTTGTTTTGTAATGTTTGTTAATTTAGGTTATTTGTTGCGCTTCTGTGTAGTCTGATTACAGTCATCTCGAAATGATCCAGTTCGCAGAATTGTGCATTGCAAGTCTTTTGCATGTATGTACTGACCACCTGTCTGCTAATTACATGGGACAAACATGATTTCAGCTATATGTTGTTATCCTTCCATTGTCTCTCCTTAAACGGATGTAATTTGCCAATATGTTCAATACTTCCAGGTCAAATAACTGGTCCTACAGCTGAATACAACATTTTCCAGCTATCGCAACAAGAATTTTAGATTCTATTAAGGACACGGAGGCGAGGATTATGCTTTCTAAATTTCTGACTCAACGGCAGCCAATTAAAAGTAAACTACACAAAGTAAAAACATAATTTCCTATGAGGCTTTGAACCATGCCTCCTCAAACAGCCAATGGCAACATGTCAAAGTATACAAAATAGAGAGACACTATCTTGGCTTCCTCTTTCCTTGCTGCTCCGCAGCCAAGATAAGTGTCTCTCTATTTTGTCTACTTTGCCACTGTGCATTGATTGCTATTTCATTATTGATATTTCAATTATTGGTATTTAGGCTTATACACGTGTTGTTTTTTCTATTGTTTGATGCTTAATGGTCGTTACGCATTGTGCAGCGTGATAATTGTTTCAGGTGTCGGGTGTGCGAACGCTCTGCTTCAGGTGGGCACTTCCTACTTTATTACAGCTCCGATTGATGAGCGCGTGTTACGCTTTAGGTTTCTTACCCCGTTGTAGTCCTATCACTGCTGCCGGCACCGCTGGCTTCTCTGCTCGCCACGGGCGTTCGGAGGGGATTGCTCCTCCCCCCGCAGGGAGCGAGACACATGCCGGAGCCCAGCCGGGCTGCCAGCGTGCGTCTCAGGAGCTCGCACGCGCCTGTGAGCGTGCACGGCTCCCTTTCATTGCCAGACTGACGCCCCAGGCTGAATCGGGGACATACGCAGCAGGCTCTGGAGCAGATAACGGGCCGTTTTTCTCAGATAAGGCAGCGCTTATGCTCACATTTTTGGGGACATTAACCCTTCAGCTTCCAGGTCCACTGGAAATTAATTTTTGGCACCCCTGCTCCGCACAGGCAGGTGGGGGTTTTCATTCCCTCCATTAGTCCTGTGCTGTGCAGGCAATTTGTGGTAGATTTGTTCATTGGCTCCTTTGCCCCGGCATTGCTCCCATCTGACGCCCTATCTTGATAAAGTGTAGGCTCGTAATTGGGCTTCCCACTGGGGAATTTTTGAGTGAATATTGTTAATATTCACCTGAAGCATGGCAGACTGCAAATTCTACCAAGAGGAGGTAGCTGTGTGTGATGACCAGGGGGATGATGCATTTTATTATGATGAATTTATGGAGGACATTATTGACAAAAAGCTGGATGCCAAACTTGATAAGGCGCTCTCCTCTGCCTTGTTACCTATAGCCCAGAGGTTGGACTTTCTTGTTCCTCCTAACCCCTCACCCTCGGGGCCATCACCTGTCCCAGCGCCTCTTCATCCACCAGAGCCCCCCGGTCTTACCTGGCCACATGTGCACACTTAGTCATAGTCACTTAATCTAAGCTCTACAAATCCAAAGAGCAGACTCAGGATGAGGCCCCGGCCCTCCCCCTCTTCCTAACTCCCCCATCCATTTCCCTGATACCACTACCGATACAGGCACTGACACGGACTCATTTCAGGAGTCTAGGCCTCGCAAATGCGCCAAGAAGCACAAGCACTCCTCTTTCCCTGTTCAACCCTTCCCCTTCATGTTCAATCCCTCTGAAATTGTCCACCCCGTTGTGCTGATTGTATCCCACCCCTTGCTGTTGCAGAGTACATGCAGACACATTTACGTAAAAGTTTTTATTAAGATGTGAGGGCTCATCTTAAATCCGAATGACCCTGTCCAGGTTTAGCTCATAAGGTGGCGATTATCCTGGACATAGACTCGTAAAAAACAAGGATTTTAGCTATCCCATAGCAAAACACTTTCACGAATACCATCAGAGTGATTGTAACCAACTGAAATACTCTGGGATTAAAATTGTGAAACCTGCAGAAAGAGGTGGTGACAGAACCCTGAAGTTGCACAGAATGGAATCTCGACTGATTTTAGCAATAGGTCCAGAGTACCCTTATGGACACAATCAAGCTGCAGAATTATTTGTACACTTGTAAATAGTAACAAATTAACAGCAATTCTTACAAGACTGAGTCAGAACCCTGCAGAAACCCAATGCTTAGTATATAATTTCCTTTCCTGTTGTTTATTTGCACCGTGACACTTTATATACAAAGTTGCACAATCTTAGAAACAACGCTTATGTTGAAATTGGCAATGTATATACACATAAGCGGCGTTCATTTGTGTTCACTGTACCCCTTGTTGTAAGCAGAACGGATATCGCTAAAACACTGACTGTGTTATCCCGCTAGCATAGACCCATGCACACACGTACACGACAGCCATTTTAGGTATCATGGTCTCCCTGTTCACGATCGCCCGTCAGCACACTTCCCTGACCCTGCAAGCTTCCCCCCATGCACCCTGACTGCCCCCGCTCTCACATGCACAAGTCATGAGCCCTCCCCTCCCACATGACTCTGTCTCTGAGAATCGCACCCCGCGCCTGACCAAACCCCTCCTGTCCCTCCATGAATACCCCTCCTGTGATGACCTCTTCCTCTGAACCTAATTATTTGCACGGACCGCTGGTCATCCCTTAGCCTGAGGATACAGTTCATTGCCCACTACTGTATGCACTCGCCTCTCTTGAAAGGAGCCACTATTGATCATGACCACCCCCACCCCCTGAGATTCGATCAGGAGCACACATTCCAATGGAATCAGCAGAACACTCAGCTGCGTGACAGCCCCTCCTATTGCATGAAGGATAAGGGCCCCTACTGTAGCCACGTGTCGGAATATCTTCGTACAATGTCTTGATTGTAATGAAGGATGTGTGTGTGTCATAAACCTGTGTATAAAAGACGAAGCCTCAGAGAAACTTGTTAGAGCCCCTCCCGAAGACACTCTGCGAGTGTCCCAAATGACATGCTCTCACTCATGAGTAATAAACTCTGTTCTTGTTTTCCTGCCTTCAGCGCCCGTCTCTTTATTTGGTAATTATTCAAGATGGAAACGAAGAGTCGCCCTGCACCAGCGGCCTGGGCATTGGGTGCGATCGGGGCAGACTTTTCAACAATGGCGTCCCAAACGCGGGGCCCATCAGCGACATAAGGTCCGGTAAGAGAGGTCCAGACGATGGGGTGAACATCTAAATGATTTGAGTATACCTGCCTTGAGAGGGCCCTCGTCCGGCTGCCGATTGAATGAACTTCACCGATTCCGAACGGACCTCTCTCAAGTGACCTATTGTCCTGACTGGAATCCCACAGGACTGCTGCGGTAAAAACATGGAGAAAGAGAACGATCGGGCGCTGGAAAAAGGAAGGCGAAGAACTGTCCACATGGTCCGGTCCGGGTAAGGTCGTGACACACGACGAATTGCGAAATTGATTGATTGATTGTTTGAAAATACTAGTATTACTTATTGATTGTTTCTGAGAGATTCTCTATTTGCAAACAAGCACAGAGTCGCCATACTCTGTTTAGTCTTTGCAGATAGTGAAGGATAGGTAATGCAGACTTTTGTCCCCATTGTAATCCGTCATACCTATTTTTCTCCCCATTGATTGATTGATTGAATAGAGCATTGAATTGTTCGAAGTTGGTTCTCTTAAGGATCTTCTCTGTCCGCAAACGGGGAAGAATAGGAATATTCTCCCTCCCTTTGCCGGTAGTGAAGGGTAGGTAACGCAAGCCTTTAACACGTCGTACCTATTTCATTCCTCATTGATTGATTGATTGACCGAACATTGACTGTTTGGAATTGGTTCTTTTTGGAGGTATTCTCTATTTTTGCAAACGAGCACAGAGTCGCCATACTCTAGTCTTTGCAAGTAGTGAAGGGTAGGTAATGCGGACCTTTGTCCCCCGTTGTAATCTGTCATGCCTATCTACTCCCCACTGATTGATACGCCAGTCTCACCCGGACCATTTACTAGAGGAAGGTCATCTGGCCCGACCAGAGAGCACCCCTAGTGAAAAGGACATATACAATAATAACGAAGTGATCACTATATCCTGTTAACAGAAAACTTTAGCATGAAACCACCTGGAAAGAAAAGAATAGGAAAACGAAAATCAGTAGGCCACTGATGAACTTTTATTAACCAACGAACAAGGAAACAATAACAATACTTAATGATAAAACCTATTATTGTCCTAGAAACAAGAAACGTTAGAAGTAAGCAAGTAATAAGAAACCTGAAAATAGTAAGAGAAACCAAGCGTGACATTGCAACGACCACAAGGCAACGAGGCTTCATTGCCCCTCACTGCCCCAAACATGTCTGTCCCACCGCCTGCCACGCCCAAATAACGGCAACTTGGGAAAGATACAAGTCAGCAGACATCCGCCCCCATTCTGGAAACTTCCAAAGTGCAACAGGTTTACGGATACGCCCAGCCGGAAACAACACATATAGGGCGGGTCCTGCTGCCAACAGTCGGCTGGAGATCATCACGTAGGGTGTAGCCGGAGGAGAGGCCGAGGCCAAAGGGACCCGGCCAAGGGGATTGCTACGACCACCCTGGAGAGTTGCAGGGGAGGGAATGCCCGTGTCCTCGACCCTCCCCTCCCTCTCCCCAGTCCGGCCACCATCAACCAGAGGCTGAGGCCGACGGGATCCGGCCGCGGAAGCGGTAACACTGGAGAATTGCAGGTTGACTCTCTCTCTCTTTCCCAGTCTGGACCAGCATCCATGGAGGGCCTGGGAGTGGAGAGGCCACCCAGGCGCCACTTCTTTCTTTTTTCTTCCGTAATGGCAGCGACAACACGCCAGGCGCCACTTCTTTCTTTTATAATGGCTGCGACAACTCTGGGGGGGGGATGTCTTGCACATGCCTCCGACCCCCCCCCTCGTCCTCATCGCCTGGTCCGGCCATAACATATGTCGAGAGAGACGCCGTGGGGTGCGCTGGGAGGGAGAGGCGGTGCGAACAAGCCTCTCCCGCCTCCCCAGGTGGAGGCTTCCCAGCTGCACCCTCAGCGCTCCAGGCGCCCGGAAAAGGGTTCTTCCACTGTGGCGATGCTGCAACACCTCGCCCGGCAGGGTGGAGCCCGTCCGCTCATTTGACCCCGCGATCGCCGGTAGCTGCCGAACTCTCAAAATGGCGATCGACCTGGCAAGAGCGGGCCCAGCACGAAGGAATGGCCCGGTCACTTGTTGACTCCACCACCATAGTTCTCCACAACCTTGAAGATTCTAGAGGAGCCGCGGGAGTCCCCGACTCCCGCAAATTCCCCCGATGGGGAATGACTGCCATGATTGCCCTCGGAACGATGGAAATGTAGCCGCAGGACGTCGGCGCTCCCATGCTGGCGCCAGCCTCAGTTCGAATGACTAGAATCCTGCAGACTACAGTTCGGGTCAGTTCCGGTGAAAGCACAGTATGACCCGGTAGAAAAAGATTGTTGCCTCCCTCCCCTTTTGACTGATGGTTCAGACCACCGATCCTTTCTTTTGCCCTTTAACGGAACTTTTGGACTGCCAAAGGAAGCTCTGGGCCAACCACGAGTTAGTAGAGATTTAGACTATGCCTGGTTCTGCCTGACTGCACCCAAAATGGCGCCGATGCAAATGAAACTCTCAACTCCTTATTGTACCCTGATTGCTCAGCCTTGATGTCATAGGATATGTATGAAGTTTTTTTAAACATATAGATTGATATAGGATGTGTACTGATTATGAGTTCGGACAATGGTTTGATATAGGATGTATACTGTCAGCTCGGACAATGAATTGATATGAGATGGGTACGGGTTATATGTTCGAACAAAGAATTGATATTGGATGGGTACTGGTTATGTGTTCAGACGGTAAATTGACATCAGATGGGTATTAATTGAACATTCGGACAATGAATTGTTGTTGAATTTGGCGCATCATGATTATTGAAAGTTCGAAATTTCGATGCTTATGATATTCCCTCATGCTAAAGATTCAATATGATTTTTATTGCACTTGGCGCACTTTTTATGAAATAAACGACCACCGACTCCACTAAGGTTTTCTACTAATAAAGTATCCCCACATCTACAAGCCTAGCCTGCTCCGTGGCCGGCCCACGGGGTTGTAGGCCCATATTTATGCACTGACATTCTTATTAAAGATTTTTGGAAAAAGCAAACGTAGTTGTCACGTGTGAATTAGTAAGTTTCGAATAAATGACCACTGTTTAAGGATTAAAAAGTATAGTACGCAGAGATACTGCAAAAATGAATGGTACAGGTTTTTGTTGTATGTACTTTGCACATTTTTGTACAGCTTAAAGCAACCGCTAAAAGATCCTGGAATTCAGTCTATATTTTATATGCTACCTGTATCAGAAAAAATTGTGCTAAACTGCCCTTAAGTCGCTCCAAAGGAGTGCCATCTGGTCTCCCCACATACGATCCGTAATACCACTTGGGTGACCTATGCTATCCACCGGCTTCCGATAATCATCTCTCGCACACTAAAAGGTTCATCTGGGCTTAAGCCGAGTATGCAGTAAGTAAATGCCTTTTCGGGTTTATGCGCGCTGATGTATTCTTAAATGCTGCCCTCGCCCCCTTCTTTTTCCCTCTTTTCTGCAGGTCACCTTGGAACATCGATTAAAGATACAAAGAAAGAAAATGGTGATCTAGCGGACGAAGAAGAAGAAAAAAAAAAAAAAAAGGCGTTCGATTATGGTACCCACGCATTCCGAATAATACCACCAAAAATAATGTGCACACATGATTAAACCCTCCACACTTAACTAAATAGGGAAAGGTTAAGGAAGATTCCGAGGTAAGAATTACACAAGTACCCTCCGACGGGAGGACTAGGGATATTGCCGACACTCAAAGGCCTACTACCTCCTTTTCGCATCCTCATAGACATGTAACTAAAAGCTGCCCCATTGTTCTCCAATTGACACCAACTGTTGTCTCAGCCTAGAAACGCACTTGCTAAAAATGACTCGAATAAACCACCGTGAGCATTAGCCCGACCAGGTCAGTTCATGACCAATCGCCAACGGCGTAAGTGTGTACAATCAAAACCACCAGTAAGGGCAGCCGACAAATAAAAGAGAAGAAAAAGGTAAACAAAAGAGCTTAGGATGATAAGGGTGCGCAGCATACAGAAAAGGATAATTTTGGCCAATAACTGTTTTGTGTTTTGTCTTGGATTTTTGTGTATAATACATGTACTGTCTTCGCCGTCTAAGTTTGCGTGTACGTGATGTATGGATCTACGTCATCCCTCCGTTTGTGTTTCCGTATTACTTAACCCCTGTTGTTCTATGTTGTGCGCGCACTGAATGGTCAATTATTGTACACGTCTCACTCTCTCTCTCTCTCTCCCGCTCTCTTTCTCTCTCCATGTCACACGTGTACTGAATGGACCACTTAGAATGCGGTCTCTCTCTCTCTCTCTCTCTCTCTCTCTCTCTCTCTCTCTCCCTCTCGCTCTCTCGCTCTCTCTCTCTCTCTCTCTCTCTCTCCCTCTCGCTCTCTCGCTCTCTCTCTCTCTCGCTCTCTCCCTCCCTCTCTCGCTCTCCCTCTCGCTCTCTCGCTCTCTCTCTCTCGCGCTCTCTCCCTCTCTCGCTCTCTCATTCTCTCGCTCTCTCACTCTCTCACTCTCTCACTCTCTAAAGCCCCCTGATCCCTCCTTCCTTGTATGGTAACGTTGTGCCCCCCCGGCACAAAACATAATTGGGCCTCCTCGAACACAAAGGTGTTCAGCAAAATTGACCAAAACCAAAACGATTGTGACTTGCCATATTACTACCTCTCCTTTCTGCAAAACGATAGAACCCGAGTTGGTAATGAAGGAAAGGATAGGTAAGACGACGGATGTCCCCTAATCTGGCCTTCTGTGGGGGGACTATAACGTCAAATGGCCTTCTGTTTCTCAGTTCGCTAAAAATGCAATTCCCAATGCACAAATTACTTCGCCCCTCTGCCCTTGAGTACGAATGTCCAGAGTACCCCACTTCTCCCGATCGACCCCAGCTCCCTGTCCAAAGCATCCCCGTTTCCCCCGATTAACCCCAGCCTCATGTCAGCTACCCACGAAACAAAATTGATGACCTTGATTAACGTTCACTCCCCAAGAAGAGCATGTTTTACGTCCACCCCCTCCCCCTTCTTCATGACGATAACGCCCCACTTACAAGAGTTAGCCGACCCCGAAGGGAGATGTAAGATTATCGATGCTTGGGTTAAAAAGGGAAGGGCGAGTCTCTACATAAGGACTCGATTTTGAGTTTGATATAATACACTGTGTATAAAGGTCCAATTTCTCTCCACGTACGTCACGAATGAGCGCCGAACAGGGTTATGAATTCCATAGCAATGCACTCCTACAGACTCCATAAATGACGACTTCTGACTATGACCGATGAACTTATTCCCCACCTACATAGGATTGGGGACGGAATTGAGATGTATAAATGTCTTCTCCTGCCAGTTTTTCTAAAACTTGTTTTCTACCCATTCAAAGATACAATCACCGGAGGAGAGGAGCTGGACGTGACGCACAGCCTGGCCACAGATCATGGAACACGTGTGACGACCAAAGGTGGAGCCGCAGAGCAACGAGACGCGGAACGAGGCACAACTCTCAAACTCGGCAGATGAAAGAATGAAGGGCTACCTTGAAGCCCTCGACTTGCTGACCCACTCGTGCCTGAAGTCCCCGTCCCCTTTTTGAGTCCGACCGATGGGCTTGCCTGCTCATTGTCCTTTGCTCCCTTGGTCTCTTGGTATGTTCGAAGATCTGGCCCCACTCCGCCCTCTCTTCCCTCGATTATTCAACAAACTCTTTCATATAAACTTTGACTATGGACTGGGATTTTGCCACGGAAAAAGAAAGACACGTAGGTGCCCAGCATAAGCCACCCCTAAGAAGATCAGTTAAGAAACAGGACTGTGATCTAACAGCAGAGGACTGATCGCACCCTGCAACGCGTAAGGATGATTCCGAGCTGGACTTATAGCTCCACCGCCGGTGCTCAAAAGCGCCAACGAAAAGAAAAACGGACTAACAGAGTCTACCAGTGGTGGCTCGTCGTTGAAAAAGACATTTTCACTAAGACCCCCTTCCTGAACTTTCTCCCTCAATTCCTGTTGCTTTCTAAAAAAAAAATGTTTTCGGTCACTCCAGTCCAAAAGTCTCATATAGCACATTTTACTATATGTTGATGTCATTGAAAAGAAAGTCAGAACTTGAAGTCTATAATATGTCGGAATGTTTTTCCTGATTGCCCTCGACCACGTGTTATGCCGATCTCTAGATTTGTATGAATAACGCAGCAAATGTAAATTCACATGTACCGCATTCCGCCAATTGTATCGACTGCATATTGCTACACGCAATTTGCTAGTATTTGACGAACGTTATTTAATTGGCCACACATGACTATATGTACACTCCTTCAGTTGGGGTAAACACAAATGTACTAGCTATGTTTAAAAGCGGCGCCTGTTGAAATTGGCAATGTATATACACATAAGCGGCGTTCATTTGTGTTCACTGTACCCCTTGTTGTAAGCAGAACGGATATCGCTAAAACACTGACTGTGTTATCCCGCTAGCATAGACCCATGCACACACGTACACGACAGCCATTTTAGGTATCATGGTCTCCCTGTTCACGATCGCCCGTCAGCACACTTCCCTGACCCTGCAAGCTTCCCCCCATGCACCCTGACTGCCCCCGCTCTCACATGCACAAGTCATGAGCCCTCCCCTCCCGCATGACTCTGTCTCTGAGAATCGCACCCCGCGCCTGACCAAAGCCCTCCTGTCCCTCCATGAATACCCCTCCTGTGATGACCTCTTCCTCTGAACCTAATTATTTGCACGGACCGCTGGTCATCCCTTAGCCTGAGGATACAGTTCATTGCCCACTACTGTATGCACTCGCCTCTCTTGAAAGGAGCCACTATTGATCATGACCACCCCCACCCCCTGAGATTCGATCAGGAGCACACATTCCAATGGAATCAGCAGAACACTCAGCTGCGTGACAGCCCCTCCTATTGCATGAAGGATAAGGGCCCCTACTGTAGCCACGTGTTGGAATATCTTCGTACTTTACAATGTCTTGATTGTAATGAAGGATGTGTGTGTGTCATAAACCTGTGTATAAAAGACGAAGCCTCAGAGAAACTTGTTAGAGCCCCTCCCGAAGACACTCTGCGAGTGTCCCAAATGACATGCTCTCACTCATGAGTAATAAACTCTGTTCTTGTTTTCCTGCCTTCAGCGCCCGTCTCTTTATTTGGTAATTATTCAAGATGGAAACGAAGAGTCGCCCTGCACCAGCGGCCTGGGCATTTAGTGCGATCGGGGCAGACTTTTCAACACTTACACACAAGGACACAAGCCAACTTGAGATATCAACCTCTCAATTTTCTAGGCGCAGTCTGGGGAGTAGACAGAACTCAAGCAGAGGCTGTTGTAGCATCTCATGTCCCTAGTAACTGCAAATTGAACTCCTAGACTCATCTATATGTAAATAGTCACCAAATTTGTGTTTTAGCGATATTGGTTTATAATTGTACTTTACAATTATTTTGATGAAATCACACATCTTGATGACCTGACATAATCATGAAATAGAGTAAGATGTCAGACTGTGTTTAGAAACAGTGCATAAATATTGAGGAGGAGAACGGAATTGAGAGAGGTTACTGTATCAACTTACTCCCTAGCCATTGCAAATGGAACTCCTAGAATCACCTACATGTAAATAGTTATCAGATTTGTGTTTTATTGATTTGGGTTTATATTTGTACTTTACGACTATCTCAATGAACTCACTCATCTTGATGACCTGATATAATCATGAAACAGAGTAGGATTTTAAAATGAATGTTGAAAAACACTGCACAAATACTGAGGAGGAGAATGAAATTGAGGGAGGGTATTATGTCCACCTTATGTGTTAGAAACCGAGCCTTGAATCCTCAGGATTAGTCTCATGTCAAAAGTCACTAGAGCTGTGCTCTAACTAATCTTGGTTTATAAATGTACTGTTATTAGTTAACAAATAGTCTTTAGCACATGATTATCTCATGAAATAGAGGGGGATGTCAAAATGAAATCTTAATATGTACTGTACAATAATTGATTTTAACAGGACCCTAACTGGGAAAAAGTTGGAAAAATTAACAAACAATTTTGTGATAGAGTTACAACACAGAGCATACACCGTAATGGGTGGATAAGGAAAGACAACAAGTGAATTATTAATACATGTTGAAATGTAAATAGAGAAGGATATCATGGAAAGGTTGCATAATGTATTTATTTGCATAATTTGAAAAAACATTATCCTGCACTAGCACTTTATTCAATATATGAATGTACTTTACAATGATGGTAAAAATGGCGAATGAACTAAACCATGTTTTTGTGTTGAGGTTAGCAGTCTAGTTTATAATGAATAGTAAAATCAAACAAGGGTTAACCACAGAGCACTTTAAATACCGTCTAGACGCTGGGGACTCTATGGTCCAGTAGAAGGCTAATGGTAGCCAAAACGCGAAAAAATTGTCCTGTAGAAGGCTAATGGTAGTCGTCCTAATTTCTGCACAATTTGCACAATGATGTTAAAAATAAATTAACTTAAAACGTACTCTGATGTGGTGCCGTGACTTTCGCCGAGAACAAGGATCTTCACATGGAGGCGAGGGAATCCGAGAAATATATATATATAGGTGAATTACAGAATGTATCATTAAATGTCATAAAATCATTAATAAAATTTGAACAATAAAAAATATATATATACCGCAGGTCGGCAGCCAAAACACGTCATTTGGACCATGTAAATATGAAATAAATCTACATCAATTGGAGTTTGTGCCCGTGTGGTTTATCTTTTTTGTAACACTTGGGATCTTCTGGTGATATGTATATGTATATATTACCTACTGGCGGTCGCCAGTAGGTATATATAGTTAGGATTTTTTTCCTATGGGATTTTTGAAAATTCTATGTTGAATAACTTTGGCGTTTGAGGACGGAATTGGCTGAAATTTTCAGGAAAATGGAACATTTTGTTTCTGAGAAGCCCCTGAAAATTTGGGGGGGGTTTCGTCAAGCGGGGGCCGAGAAAAAAGGGGGGTCCCAAAACGTGTTTTTATTATTGAGTTTTCCATAGGGCGGTTGGACTCACTTTTAGCTCGAACGGCTGAATGGATTTCCACGAAACTTGGCAAAATTGTAGGGACTGGTAGCCCGATGTGCCTTTGCTATGTCTCAAGATATATGCTTCAGTGGTTTTTACGAAAATTAACTTTGAAAAATATATATTGGGCTACATTGGGCTATATATATGTTGGAGCCCAAATGTAGCCCAATGTAGCCCAATGAAGCCCAATGAAGCCCAATGTAGCCCAAAGATGGCCGCCAGAGACAAAAAAAAACAAATGTAGCCCAAATATCAGCCAGATGTAGCCCAACTATAGCCCAGTGACAGAATGTCCCAGAGTGTTTTAAAGAACAACTAGAACGCTAACAGTCTTACTTATGACAAAAGTATGGCACACCTGAAGTCATCTTGATTGGAATAAAGTGGTAACACTTAATACATTTAATTTGAAAAGGAACAAAATAAGGGGTTTCATTTTGCCATAGAAATTTTATATATATATATATATATATATATATATATATATATATATATATATATATATATATATATATATATATATATATATATATATATATATTCACTGAAAAAACCATAGGTTATAGACCATATATAGTTAGGAATTAGCATTTAAAAAACCTTATTTTACTCACACAAAACCATTGAAATTCCATATATAGTTAGTTGCACTAACTATATATCGCGCACCCGCAATCCACTGCTGATGATGTCACATATTACATCATTCATGACATGGTCAGTGACATCACTGATGACATCACTGATGACATCTCAAATGACATCACTGATGACATCACTGATGACATCTCAAATGACATCACTGATGACAACATCCAGTGATTATGTGTTTCTGTAAAGTTTAAATATGTTTTACATATTGAAGAATGAGTGGATGTATAAGTGTCTGAATGAAGGTTTTAGTAGGTGCGTGATTGACTGTATGAGTGAGTGATTAAATGCGTCTTACTAAATGCACGGGTTAGTGACTAAACTGTCTGAAAGTGTGCATCAGCATGTCTGTTGTTGTGCAAGCTGCTGCATGTGTTGATCAGTAGCTATATAAGTAGCTATATGGGTTATTGATTGGTTGCACAAGTATTTGTATGGGAGACTGAGTGTGTGTATGGCTGGCTGGGAGGTGTGTGACTCTGTGCAGATCAATGTGTACTTGTATCAGTGATTCTATAAGAGAGTAAGTATGTGTTAGTATATGTTTTAAAATGTAAGGTACTCTATGTTTAACTGTGTAGATTAGAAAATGGAACTGTGATTGATTCTTTACAGGACTGACTAGGTGTGTGAGTAACTCCATGGATGAGTGGCAGAGTGTGAGTGTCTGTATAGGTGTATGAGTGCATATGATAGTGTTGTAAAGATGAGTGATTGTATGTATGAATGATTGTATGGGTGAATGAGTGAATGTGTGTGTAGACGTAGGAATCAGTGAGTGCGTATGTAGTAACTAGTATTGGTGTGTCAATGGTTTCAAAAATTATACTCTGTATTTAACACTGGGTGTAACAGAGGTTATATTAAAGTGTGAGGAGATGCATTGTATTGTCACATTAATGATATCATCATTGATGTGACCATTGATGTCAAATGAGATATCATCAGTGATGTCATTTGAGATGTCATCAGTGATGTCATCAGTGATGTCACTGACCATGTCATGAATGATGTAATATGTGACATCATCAGCAGTGGATTGCGGGTGCGCGATATATAGTTAGTGCAACTAACTATATATGGAATTTCAATGGTTTTGTGTGAGTAAAATAAGGTTTTTTAAATGCTAATTCCTAACTATATATGGTCTATAACCTATGGTTTTTTCAGTGAATTTTCAAGGTTTTGTAAATGCTAATTCCTAACTATATATGGTCTATAACCTATGGTTTTTTCAGTGAATATATATATATATATATATTGTTTTTTTATTGCACAAATTTTATTCATGATTTTATGACATTTAATGATACATTCTGTTTTTGACTGCTATCAAATCTATGTATGACTCTAACACTGAGCCTTTTATGCAATGTTGATTGTTTGACAACCACTCTGTTTTATTTACTTTTTTTAAATCATTATGAATTGTGTACTGTATTCCTGTTATGGCATGCATTGTCCAAATAAAGCCTGTTGATGAAGATGATGGAAGTAAATATTGCATTATGGTTTCCAAAAAGGACGGAACGTAATCATACTGGGAAGCAAAAACTAAAGTAGAGGCGTGACTTATCTGGGCGTCTGAGAGGCAGCAGAACAAGGACAGGAGGTGCATTGGAGGGAGGGACTATATAAAACCTTCCGGTAATAAACACATAAAGCAGACGTTTTCTCTACTTTTTGCTTTTTAAATGTTAGGTATTTAGAGAAGGAGTGAGAATGGGCTGTCGGGGAGGCGAGAAGCCTCGTTGTTTAGGACTAGGACAAGGAAGACTCCTAATCAGAGTAATAAACATGTAAGTAAATGGTTCATTGCACAATGTCACTTTCATTTTTCAGCCTCGGGGTGATTAAGTGATTTGCCAGGAATCAGAAGATGTTTAGCAGACACAAAGACTAGAACACAATCATTGGTCTATTGTCTTACTTACACATGTATTTGAAGAATCTGTTCCAGTGCAGGCAGCACTATTACACAAGTGAACGGTAAACAACCTTTACAACGCAACTTTTACCACGCAGTGCCTTTACAACGCAACTTTTACAACGCAAACTATTACAACGCATTGCGCTAGGGGGCGCTCTAAGATAGGGAATAGGTTTAATGTACTATCCAACACCTTCCCTACTATCCACGGGACTGGAGTTGGAATAGTAAATTAAACAATTCACTATCCAGCGCCTAAAAGCACTATGCGTTGTAAAGGTATGCGTTGTAAAACTTGCGATGTAAAGGTAGGCGTTGTAAAAGTATGCGTTGTAACGTCATACATCCCAAGTGAACGGAGAGTAAGAACATTTCAGGGTGAATGAGAAGAAAGATTGGATGTACGTCCTTGCTGAGCAAGAACATTTAAACCATAATGGAGACATTACAGGTATTTGATTCTTACAAATTGAACATGTATGTTCTATTAAAACTCCCTCTGGTGAATCTCGATTTAGAGATAAGGACATTCTCTATGAGTTTGTCAATTTTTACAAGTCTCTCTACACTCCAGAACATGTTCTTACCTCGACGGATCTTCTTTCTTATTTCCAGTCTCTTCCTTCTCCTCCTTCTTCCCATGTTGATTTTGGTTCTTTAGACTCAGATATATCTCTCGCAGAAATCTCCCACGTCGTCTCTAAATTACGTCACGGTAAAGCTCCTGGTCCAGACGGATTCACTATCGAATTTTATAGTCACTTTGCCTCTCTCCTCTTACCGAAACTTTTACTTTTATTTCAATCCTTCACTGCCGCCGGCTCGTCGAGTGGTTCTTTTCAACAGGCTTTAATATGCTTAATTCCTATAGATGACAAAGATCATTCTTTATGTAAGAATTACCATCCCATCTCTCTTGTCAACACGGATTATAAGATATTGGCCAAGATTTTAGCTCTACGAATGGACCCTCTTTTACCTGAGCTAATTGGTCCTGAACAATCGGATTTCGTAAAAGGTCGTCTGTCTTCTGACAACTCCTGTGTCTTTTTTTTTTTTAAGTTTGAAAAGCTTTATTGAGTAAATAAAGACAATGTAAAACATCAGTACACCTGCAAAAAGATAAAATACAGTAGAAGGAGAACAAAAGTAAACCTTGCGTGTATAAATAAAAACCTCAAAGAGGTAAAGAATATACCAAGGGAAAATGCTTTTATAACTTTTAGAATTTTGGGGAGGGAAAAGAAAGAAGAAGAAGGAAAAGAAAGAGAGGGGAAGGAGGAGAGGGGGGGGAAGCAACATCAATAATAGAGCAATAATAAAGCTAATACATAATATAATTATATTAATAGTATGTAAAAAAAAAAGAAAACATCATATAGCAGACAAATGAATATGAAGCTAAATGGCACATCTGGATAGGTAATCTGTTAAAGGGGACCATAATAAATCACGTTTAATCAGAAGGGAGGTAGAAGAGGCACCTGCACGATCTAATCTATGGTGATGACAAATTAAATTCCACCATGCAGCATATTCGACATTCTTGGTATCTTTCCAATTGGTAGTAATGATTTGAAAAGCAATAGCAATACATAGGTCAATGAATTTGCGAGTAAAAGGTGGAACATCCCAGACTGGAGCTAAACCACCCAGAAAAACCAAAGAAATATCAAAGGGTATATTATTAGATAAAATTTTGTTCAGGGAAGACCAAATTCGTGACCATAACAGTTGTACCTTAGGGCATAAAAAGAACATATGTTTAAAATCACTTGTAATACAGGAACAGGACCAACAGTTTTTGAAATTGATTAGTTTAAATTTAAAAAGATCACAAGGAGTGTAAAACAATCTATTGTAAAAATAGTATAGGGTCTGCGTGGTACTAGCGGAGCGGGAAGTTGAATGGAGTTTAGACCAAATTGAATCCCAGGTGGACACGAGGAAGGTTTGGCCAAGGTCTGATTCCCAAGAAAGTTCAAGTTTTGTTTTGGGCCTCACTAAAGGTGAAGGAGAAAGTAATTTATAAATGGCTGAGGCTTTGAAGGGAATGTGAAAATTAGGAGGGGAGGATAAGAGAGGAGGAGTGCAGGAAGTGGGTGCATCCTGTAT
The DNA here is from genome assembly GCF_964261635.1 of Lissotriton helveticus. Lineage (NCBI taxonomy): Eukaryota > Metazoa > Chordata > Amphibia > Caudata > Salamandridae > Lissotriton > Lissotriton helveticus. The sequence continues at coordinate 950,028,654 of NC_136061.1, forward strand.
GATAGTGGAGTGTAGAGAAGGAATAAGTGTAAGAAACTGTGAAGAGAATTTATTGGAGATACCAAAAGAATCACAAAGTACCTGAAAAGTCGCTAGAGAATTATTAAGAAGAAGATGACTATAAGTAAGGATTCCTTTATCAATCCATTCCTTCCAAAAAAGGGCACGGTTACGAAATTTAAGAGATTTATTGTACCACAATGGGGTATTCAAGTGAAGAGTAGAGGACAAGGAAAAGGAGCGGAAAAGAGCAAGTACAAGGGCTTTTGAATGTTTGAAAATAGGCGAAGAAAATCTTGAAGGTGGCTGAGTAAGGTTAGAAGCGGTGAGAAGAGAGAAAGGGGAGATTTGTGCTGATTCTAAAGAGCTCCAGGACGTAATAAGCGGCGGAGGAGAGTCAAGTAAAAAAGACCAGATTTGCTTAAGGGAAAAAGCAGAATGAAAGCGTGAAATGTTTGGAAAGTTGACACCACCGAGATGTTTAGGCTGTTGAAGACGGGATAAAGCAACTCTGGCTTTACGATTATTCCATAAAAATTTAGAGAAGAGACTGTTGATGGACTTAAAGAAGAAATGAGGAAGGGGAATAGGAAGCATAGAGAGATAGAAATTCACAATGGGGAGGAGCATCATTTTAATAGTAGAGAGACGACCCCACCAAGAGAGAAAAAGAGGAGACCAGCGATCAATAAGTGAAGAGAGTTTTTTAAGAATATCAGAATGATTGATTCTAACAGTCTCTCTAGTGGAGTTAGCATAAAGAACACCAAGACACTTGATATGGCTAGAGGTCCATTGGAAACCAGAACCATGAAACATATGTGGGAGACAAAATTTATTGAGAGGGAGAACTTCTGTTTTGTCGATATTCAATTTATATCCAGAAACAGAGGAATAGTCGTGTAGCAAAGAAAAAAAAGCGGGAAGGGAGACCGAAGGGTTAGAAATGTAAAGCAAAATGTCATCCGGATAGGCGGTGAACTTAATTTCCACATCCTTAAAAATGAAACCAGAATAAGAAGAGGATTGACGAATCTTCACGAGGAAGGGTTCCAACGCCAAAATGAAAAGAAGAGGGGAAAGAGGACAACCCTGTCTGGTACCTCTATAAAGGGGAAAGTATTTGGACTGCATACCATTGATCCAGATAGAGGTAGATGGAGCGGAATAGAGGAGTTGGACATATTTAAGGAAAGTGGGGCTAAAGCCATGCCAACGCAAAGCACCAAACATGAAGTCCCAATTAACCCGATCAAAAGCCTTCTCAGCATCAAGAGTAATTGCAGCAAGTGGAGTATTCATTTTAGCGGAGAGGTGAATAATGTTGAGAAAAGTTCTAGAATTATCAGTGATGGATCTACCTTTAACGAAACCGGATTGATGGATATTAACCAGTTCAGGAATAATGGAATTGATGCGAAGAGCCAAGAGTTTCGCAAAGATCTTGCAATCAGTATTGATTAATGAAATAGGCCGGTAATTCTTGCACAGGGAGGGATCTTTATCTTTTTTGGGTAAAAGGACAAGCATAGCCTGTGTGAAAGAACCTTTGGACTCACCGGTGATGAAAAAGTGATTGAGCAACTGGAGTAAATAGGGAAGTAAAACAGATTTGAAATGAAAAAAAATGCGAACTGTAAAACCATCGGGACCAGGAGTTTTATCTTTGGGTAAGAGGGAGAGGGCAGCAAGAATTTCCTTTTCTGAAAGTGGAGCATCAAGAGAAGAAAAGTCAATCAGCGGAGTGGAGGGTTTGGGAATTGACTAAAAAAAAGCATCTAATTGATCAGTAGAGGGAGTGGATTCAGGGGTGTAAAGAGAGGAATAGAACTGTACAAAACAATCAAGGATTTTAGCATCAGAGGAGTGAATAGAACCTTGTGGGTCTTTGATGGAGACTATTTTAGATTTTTGTTTTTTGATTTTAAGATAATTCGCAAGAGCTCTACCGGCTTTATTACGACCACCATAAATTTTTGCATTAAATCGGAGAAGTTGATTAGAAGCAGAGTCCCAGGTGTGTTTATTAAACTGCATTTTAGCGGAGATGAGAGAAGATAAAGAATCGGGGGAATTGGAGGTATAATAGAGATGTTCAAGCTCTTTAATGCGTGTAAGAAAGGAAGAAGCTTGGGAAAGTGCTTTCTTCTTTTTGCGTGACACATAATCGATAATACAGCCACGAGCAGTAGCTTTAAAAGCATCCCAAAGGAAGTGAAAATCAGAGGAAGTGTGAGAATTATTAGTAAAGAACTCATCCATAAATTGAGTGAAGTGTGTTGTAAAGGCAGGATCCAGTAAAAGGGAATTATTAAAACGCCATCGGGAAGACTGAGGTGTAGGGGAAGGGTAGTCCATATCCAGAATAACGGGGGCATGGTCAGAAATGAGGATGGAGCCTATTTCGGAATTAGTCATGAATTGAAAAGCGTGATGTGTTAGAAAGATATAATCAATACGGGAAAGGGAAGTATGCACAGGAGAAAAAAAAGAAAATTCCAAGGAATCAGGATGAGAGATTCTCCAAGAATCTATGAGACCTCTGGAGGAGATGGATTTATGGAAGGATTTCTGCATTTTATTAGGAACATAACGCGGTTGTGATTTGCGATCCAAAAATGGGTCCATCAATTGATTGCAGTCCCCCCCAACAATCATGTCCTCACTAGCATTGGAGGAGAGGAGGGAGGAAAAATCGTGCCAAAAGGAGGGATCAATACCATTCGGACCATAAACATTACAGAGGGAGAGATGAACATTATTTACAGTACAGTCTAGGAACAACCATCTACCATCAGCATCAACAGTTTCTTTATGTATTTGAACAGATAAAGTCTTATGAAAGAGTATAACCACACCATTTTTATGATTAACAGCAGGAGAACAGAAAACTTCGCCAACCCATTGTCGACGTAACATTGACAAATCTAGTGTAGAGAGATGTGTCTCCTGAAGAAAGGCAATTTGACATTGCAACCGGGCAAGATGGGATAAAACACGCTGTTTCTTAATAGGGTTCCGATGACCCTTAACATTCCAAGATATGAGTCGGAAACCTTTCATGAGGAGAGAGTAAAAGAGAAATAGGGAAAGGAAACAAGACAAGTAAGAGAAGAAAATAGACAAAGGAAGAATTGGAAGAAGTGAGTAGCATACAAAGTAGGAAGGAAGACTAAATAGGTAAGAGAGCAAGCAAAATGGAAATAGGAAAACCAATGAAAACAAAGCAGGAGTATCAGACAAACGTGCAAAACGAGGAAATATATACAAAAGAGTGGAGAATTTAATGCCATAGTGCCAGAATGAGAAGAGGGAAGAAGACAAGAAAAAACCTAAAAGAGAAGGAATAGTCCAGAATGAAGAGCAGTGGAAAAAAGAAAAGAAGAGAACAAGGGAAAGAGAGATAGAGAGAGGAGGGTAAGAAGAGAGGGAAAAAGAATGGAGGAAAAGGGAGGAGAAACCTCCCGAGAAAAAAGATAGGAAAGAGAGGATGGCCAAAAGTCGGAGAACTTTAGCCATAGATTGTGCACAACGAGAACAGAACGAACAATAGAGTGAGAGCGGGAGCAGCAAAGAGAGACAGCCGCATAAAATAAGTATAATGCGGGAATCTGGACTCAAAGAAAAGCTAGAAGTAAGAGAATAACAGAAAATAGGGAGAGAGACCAGGCCCGACAATTTAATACAAATGAAGGAGACTTACCAAACAACCATGAAGGAGGACGGCATACTGGGGTAGAACAGAGACAGTCAAATAGCGACACAACAAAACGGAGGAAGGGAGAGGCCAACAAACCAGGACCGGAACACCCAACCTAAAAAACAAGAAGGGAGCAAAACATCACGTTATAAGAAGAAAAGGAGACGGGCCACAACAAAATAGAATCAATGTGGTAAATAAATAAATAATACCTCTATTTTTGACTGGATATAACAATAACAGATAGCTCAATAAATAAGAGTCAAGATTCGAGGTAGTAGGAGTTTGCAGGTTTTAATACAGGATAAAGGACAGGAACAGGACAACCTGCACGGGAATAGGATGGCAGGGCCCAGCAGCTGCCGGGGCAGGATCTGGGATGAGCGCGCTAACTTTTAATAACAGTGCACAAGTATATATAGTTAAACAAAATACATAGCATTCAGTACAGTAGGCGTAACAGTGGGCAGGGTCTGTAGCAGTCGCGAAAGATAAGGCAGAAAGTAGGTGTAACAAGAGGCGTGAACATAGACATGTGATGTAAACGTAACGGAATATGTCATAGATGGGGCGGAAACATGGAGGGGGCTACCTAAGGAGCCGGGACCTCTAACCTAGTGGTGCGCGCAAGCTGGCAATGACGTGTTACTAGGGAGAAGCTGGGGGCTATGACTTCTGAGCAAGAAGAAGAGACTGAAGTCTGGAGAGTCAGAGCGACATGTACCTAAACACTATCTAGTATCTGATGTTTAGAGAACATGTTGATAGAATCCAAAAGTTATCAGGGTAAAGGCTAACAGACTCTAAGACTGGTGCATGCATAATTCTACATGTAGTGCGTGTTGAGGAATATTAAATGACCATTAATACAGTATTTCTCTCACATGGAGACGTAAAGGCTAGACGATGACTGAAACTATTGATGCGATTCAGTAGCTTAGGAATGCAGAGAAGAAGAGCTGGACTGATAACTAGAATCATAACATACTCTTGGCAGACTGGCAGGCAGAGCCAGGCCGAGCCGGGCACTGTGAGGCATGAAGTAAGTGAAGGGTCAGGGATACAGGTGGGGGCTGTATCGCTCCTCGGAGAGGGTTCAGGAGACAGGAGCTGAATCTGGTGTCCGGGCCCTTTTGAGGCCTAGAAACAGGGATTTTACAATGAAATAACGTGCACACTGTGAAACGTGGCAACATAACTTTACATAGGCCTGATACTCGTAGCTTTCACGAGAACTGGAAACTGGCATACTAGAGATGGACACAACTAGAATTGCATCTTTAATCGATCATAAGGGAATACATATGCATATTAATCATGCACACATAGCATAGGATGGGGAACACGTAGGGACACAGAACATGGCAAAATTTACTTTTCCACATTCCCTCCTTGTCACTACGTTTCCATCAGGAAACATCAATATTCATGATACCATCTATCATTTCATACAGTATCATTTGCTCGTCTCGAATTTTCTTGGAACGGGATCTAGGACGGGACTTGGGACTAGGAATACAAGAGGTAGCACAAATGCCGCAAATCGCAGGGCCACATTGTATACAGAGGCAGCAACTGAATATGATCGCTACTGCAATACCTAGAAATGACAATACTTTCCATCCCCAGGCAGAAATTATACTCCAAAACCAACCGGACCATGTCCAGGTGCCTGGATCCTGGTGTAACTGATGGGCAATTTTATGAAGTCTGGTTATAGCTGAATAAACAGACGGCGCGTTATTTGGAATGAAAATGCAGCAACTAGATCCGATGACTCTACATGCTCCTCCTCTATCGGCCAGTATGACGTCAAGAACGAGACGATTTTGGAGCACGACAAATCTCATAGCAGATTGCTCTTCGGTTAAGTTACCTAGGGCAGAAGCAGTCTCATTCACTACTGCCTCAAGGGTTCTGGTTAATCTACGGATTAACTTACTATTCTGGATAGGTCCTATAAAGAAAAAGAATCCTCTATTGAAATCTGTATACTGTTCTAGAGCAGTTTCAGTTTGGTCGACAATCGGGGACTCGATCTCCCTTCTATGTCTAATGTGTACTAGATGTGTGTTTCTGTGATAATCAGATGGGGCTAGGAAAACTGGTGGCAGTAGGAAGGCAATGTAACAGGTTCCCTCCCAATCGAGGGGCAGACGAACATATGCGGTCTGACCACAAACAAAATAAGAATGACGTGAAGCTTTGAAAATAGATTTCCCACTGTCACTATACTCGACAATAGTAGTACAATCACTATGTCCTACATGTACGGAACCGTTATTTCGGACACATAATTCGCCTTTGACTGGTAATACTGAAATAGCAGGTAAGTCTGGAGTAGGATCAGACTGAACATTCAGGACCATAAAATTCGAAGAATAATTACCTAAATTATAAAGTTCATTTTCTAGATCTAACCCTGTTCTGTGGGGAAGACCTTGCTTGTCTGGAAAACATGTACTGTTCAGAAGGGACATATCAGTTGAGGATGACGTTAACATGGACCAGGCTCCACATGAGCCATTATGTGAGAACGGATAAGGAAACAGTGGCAGAACTCCCTTCGGTGTCTGGAAAGGGGGGAGTCGACCACACACCCAACAATTTGTGGCATTGCTGGTCTGGTGTGAATAATGTAACATACGGATAAATGAATTGTTGCGCATAGCAAGACGATAGGATAGTTCGTGAGGAGGTAGATCACTAAACGTGTGCTCTACTGTAGCATTAGAAGACTTATTTACATGAGAAATTGGAAAACATAAATGAAATGCATAACTCGTGCAGGTAACCATTAAGCTTAAAAACAATATAAAACTTAGAAAAACGATACATCGGATTGAGTTTTGACTAACTCTCTCACTATGGGGGTCTATTTCATACATGTCAGATACCTGTCTAACCGTTTCACCTAGGGGAGGACTTAGACAATTAAACTGGCTGACTTATTTTACTAGACCGTAGCTTACTTTTATACTCCTGCTGCGGAGTTTTCTCTAACAGGGAGGGCTTGATATCAATGTCATTTGCGGGACAGTCCTTAAGAATAGTATCTTGGCAGTCTTTAAAATCTTGACAATCCTTGGAAATGTTCTTGGAAACAGTTTTTAGTCCGTGAAATTTCTTGACGTGTGACAGATGCACCCACCCCTTCCTGCCTTCCAACTTGACGGCAGTACGGGTGGTTAGAAGGACTAACTTCGGCTCCTTCCAGCGAGGCTCCAGCGGACTTGAACGATCAAAATTGCGGACGAGGACCAGGGTGCCGGGAAGGATCTTGTGTGGCTTGACTTCAGTATTGTCAGGAAATGCAGCGGCAACCTGTGAACGACAAGAGTGTAGGGCAGACATCAAGGAAGCTAGGTAATCTGTCAGCATATTACTGGAAACATCTGTAATACTTCGGGGTCTAGGTGTACCCCATACATTCGGGGGGCGGCCGAATACGACCTCATAAGGGGACAGACCTGATCTGGAATGTGCGACCATGCGCATATAGAACAGAGCGACTGGCAGGGCAACTAACCAGTCTACACCTTTTTCTTGACAGATTTTGGCAATGCGGATTTTCAAGGTTTGATTATGTCTCTCTACGAGACCGGCGCTTCTGGATGGCGTACACAATGGAACTTCCACTGGTACCCTAACAACAGGGAAACGTGCTTCATTAGTTCAGAAATAACGTGCACACTGTGAAACGTGGCAACATAACTTTACATAGGCCTGATACTCGTAGCTTTCACGAGAACTGGAAACTGGCATACTAGAGATGGACACAACTAGAATTGCATCTTTAATCGATCATAAGGGAATACATATGCATATTAATCATGCACACATAGCATAGGATGGGGAACACGTAGGGACACAGAACATGGCAAAATTTACTTTTCCACATCAACAAAACAAAAACAAGAGAAACATTAAGAGCCACTGTGTTCCATGTTGTCCACCCTATGTGTGTCGATGAACTTGCGAAGGTCTGCAGGATTGTCGAAGCTGTAAGACCTTTCCTTGTATGTAACCTTGAAGAAGCAAGGGTGAATGAGTCCATATCTGGCATTCATAGCACGAAGTGTGGGTCTTAAGTCCAAAAATTCCTTGCGACGGTCGGCTGTCGGCTTTGATACATCCTGGGTGAAAAAAAGTTTATAACCAGACCACACTAGCTGCTTATGTTGTTTAGCAGAATGAAGGACTTCCATGAGGTCAGAGTAAAGAAGAAAGTACGCAATTATGCCCCTGGGCTTCGAGGAAGCAGAAGAGTGTTTAGGACCAAGGCGGTGTGCTCTCTGTATGTTAACGTCCAGATGTTTAGGGATACCTGTGATTGGCAAAACTTGAGATTTCAGAAAGGCGATGATGTCAGACCCCTCTGAATTTTCTGGAACACCATAAACACGCAGGTTGTTGCGCCTATTTCTATTTTCCAAATCCTCTGTGGCTTTTTTAAGTAGCACAACTTCCTTAGTAAGACTTTCGACCTTAGCAGCAACATCTTGAACATCACTAATCTGTTGTTCAACATCAGTCACTCTTTTGTCTAAGGAAGACCATTTTTCGTCGATTCTCTGTAATGTTGTAGTAGTGTCCGCCATAAAAGGCCTAATAAGGCGAAGTTCCTCCATAATATCCTCAAGCGTTATAGGGGGAGGAGACTTGGAAGGCGAAGGAGGATCTTTCTTAACGCGTTTACTGGTGTTAGCAGACTCTTTGCGAGACACAGGAGTTACAGATAAGGCCTTAGAACTCTGCGCGTGCTCCATTGTGAAAAAGGCAGATGTTTTTTTCTTTATTTTTTAAAAACCACACAGAAATGCGCTTTTGCTGAAAGCGACAAGAGAGCCACTGAAAAAAGAGTAAATTGAAAGCAGACAGAATTAGGCGTGTAGGCAAAGAAGGCAGGCAACAACTAAATGAGGTCCAGTGACGGGATTGCTCTAATCCATAAGCTCAATAAACAAGAGCAGCAAAGTCAGCAGACGCAATACCCAAAACAGACGAAGGAGCAGATAAATGTGGCATGCAGAGACCGTGGAACAATACTAAGTGGAGGAAATGAGAGCGTGGCCACATAAGTGAGAGAAGAACAACTGCGATGACATGCAGCTTCAGACAAAAATAAAGTTAATATACAAAATGGCGGCCATTATCCTGACTGGCAGATCCTCACAGGGAAAGCGGAGGTTAATATCCAAAAACTGAAGAGGCAAACATGTCCAGGGGAAGTATGGTGCTCCACATGACAAGTCCACCAGTTAAAGAGAAGAAAAACGTGCCAGAATAAGCTAATTAGCTTAAAACGAAATTCGGGGCCAGAAAAAACGATATGAAAAAAATCAAAATGGCGGCCGGAATTTGATTAGGCACATAAAAGCATTTTTTCCACTGAAAAACGAAGCGTGGAAGTCAGCAAGCATACCCTCATAATCAGGGAGACTTCCGACGCTGGAATCGGCGTCCAAATTGCAGATTTGCCGCTTCTGCGAGATCCTTCGTGCACGAAGCGCCGCAGCTGTTGCGGAGCTCACGGAGGGGCGGCCATCTTGGCTGCCGCGTCGCGCGCTCTCCCTCCTGTGTCTTTTTTAATATTCTCAGTAAGGCATCTTCCTTAGATCTTCCCATAGCCGCTATCTCCCTTGATGCTGAGAAAGCCTTTGACCGGATTAGTTGGAACTTCATGTTTCAGGCTCTTATATGGGCTGGTTTTCCTCCTAAATTCATCTCTATTATCTCATTACTGTACTCTGGCCCCCAGGCATACATTTTTGTTAATGGCATGACATCGGATTATTTCACCTTACAGAGAGGCGTTCGACAAGGTTGTCCATTATCCCCTTTATTATTTGTTCTGGCCTTAGAACCCTTTCTTACTAAAATTCGTCAAGATGATAACATATCGGGCTTTCAGTTCGGTTCTCAACAGATCAAAATTTCAGTGTATGCTGACGACATCCTTTTTTATTGCTATGACCCTCTCCCTTCTTTCCTTCAACCAGTTTCCTCCTTTTCCGCGGTGTCTGGTTATCGCCTTAATGCAGATAAGTGTGAAATTCTCCCTTTGAACCCCCTATGCCAAAAACATCTTTTTGTCCATTCTGGTTTCTCATGGCAACCCAATAAGATAAAATATTTAGGCGTTTGGTTCGCTCCTCTCTTATCTGATACCCTTAAATTAAATTTTGATTATTTATCTAAGGAAATGGATACGGCCATTACTCGATGGAACCCGCTCTTTTTGTCTTGGTGGGGTCGTCTGAGCTCTATAAAGATGATGCTATCTCCTATCCTTCTTTATACTATTTCTATGATCCCAATTCGCATCCCGGATTTTTATTTAAAAAAGATTGACTCTTTATTACTAAAATTCTTGTGGAATGGTAAACGTCCTCATATAGCCATTGCCTCTCTACGGAAGGATAAATCTCAGGCCGGTGTCCGTTTCCCTGAATTTAGGGCCTATCATCGTGCTTTCTCTCTGAAACAATCTGCTCGATGGCTCTCATCTGATCTTCCTTTCTATCCTCCTATTTGGTTAAACATGGAATCCTCCTTTATTTCTCCTTTCAACTTTCGTGAACTTTTATCTTTCACGTCTAAATTGACTCGTCTTCACACTCCTATCATTTCTCATTCTCATCAACTTCTTCTTCCCTTTTTATCTTCATCTTATCCCTCCCGATCTTCGATACATGAACAACCGATCTGGTATAATACACAGCTTAAGATTCGCAATCGCACCCTTTTCTGGAAGTCCTGGCACTCACGTGGCCTACGTTGGACCTCTCAACTCCTTTCTCATGATACTCCCCTTTCTTTTTTGGAACTTCAATCCAAATTCTCTTTACCCTCCAGTTCTCGCTCACAATAAACTCTGTTGTATCTTACTCTCATTCTCTTTCTCCAATCATTACCTTCTTCCAATGACGTTGCTCCAAATCACAGATCCATTTCCTCAGTACTTGACTCTTCTCCATCTGCGTCATTTCTTTATAACTCCTTTCGCTTTTCTGCTGATAGATCAAAAACTAAGCAGGAGCTTGCCTTGCAATCTGATTTATCTCAAGACTGGTCGATTCCCTTCTGGGATAAAATATGGGATAAAGTTCATAAGACCTCTAGAGCTGCTAATACCACCCAAACCCTTTATTTTATATACAATAGAATTTTATTTACTCCAAGCATTTTATCAACCTTTTTTCCTGACTCTTCCTCTACTTGTTGGTCATGTCCTCACACTTCAGCTGATTTAAAACACATGTTGTTCGATTGCCCTCCCGTTTACCAATTTTGGAATTCAGTCTGGTCTCAAATCCAAAAGATTTTCCACCTACAGATCCCCATTTCTACCTCCAACATTTTTCTAGGATCTCTTTCCCCTGATCTCCCTCATCCTCAACAACACTATCTACTCATTGACCTTTTACTAGTTGTCGCTTTCCACATTATTACCTCTAATTGGAAACAAGCCGCCAATGTTTCATATCGTTCATGGTGGAATGCAGTTTGTTTTCATCATCGTTTAGACACTAATTATGTTTCCCCCCATCTCCCTGGCAATTAAAAGAGACCTACTCTGGCTTCCTTTGGTTAACTACCTATCTTCATCTGCTCCCTCAATCACCACCCCAGACCCTGATTCAGTAGAAGTACGTAAAATGTACTCTTGAATGTTATTTTACTATGTATTTATTTTCTCAATTATTACATTGTCTGTTATATGATTATATTTGCATTGTTATTCTCTTTGTTATTTTTTAAGATCATAATTGTTCCCTCCTTATGATGTACCTTATTGCCATTCCTCTTTTCTGTTTCTTCATTTCTCCCTCTATGACCTTTTATCTTCTCAATAAACTCAAACTTAAAAAAACAAATTGAACATGTACAAAATACCACCAGGCATGTTGAGAGAGAGAAGGTACTAACACACAGAGAAGCAAAATACATTTCATACTTAGGAGGGTTAAACAAAGACTCATCGTGCCTTGTTCTATTCCTTTAATCAGCAGGGGTCTCCAACCTTTACTATGATAAGAGCTATTTTTATTCAATGAAAATCATCTCGAGCTAGCATCATTAGTGTTGTAGTAGTGGTAACATGAGAGAATGGTCACCCTATGCAAAATTCCCTGCAGTGATCACCTGAGTGCACCACAAGGCTTTCCAGCAGTAATGTAAAAATGCTTTTTCAGTTTTTCATGCTGGTACATGGGTAATTCACACCAGCCGTCGCTGCAATGCCCCAAGTGTCAAGGCAATGATATTAGTAATAATTTTCCCACCACATGATGTATCACTCAATTGTCAGCTTTAAAAACGTTTTGGAAATAACTATCTTTTTCCTATCACCAGCTTATGAGTTCTGGAAATGCACACATTTGAGTCCCAAATGCACACTTTTCAATGTTGATACACATATAGTAATTCAACAAAGCAAACGCTTCTAGTTATTAGGGTAGGCTGCACACAGGAGATCTACTCACAGGTAGCTGGTGAGCTAGCCTACCAGTAGCTCACTAGCTACGAATTGGGAAAGTCTGTTTTCATGCTTGTGAAAATAATTATGTGAAAAATAACTGTTTTACAAATTGCCAGTAGGTGGAGCACGTCAGCTAATAATGAACTGAGATTTGTTTTCTCATTTCAATGTGATGGTACCATTATAGCGACTCCAGTGGAAGACTATTGTCTCCTAAAACAGTAGCTGATTTCCTGCAATCTATGGGGTACAGTGAGATAGGATTGTGGCTCAGGTGAGCATTTGAACTGTGGTTGAATTTAATTTTAAAAATCATCACTTGCAACTTGTACTTTGACTGGATTACTTTGACCTTTCCTATTAAACGTGAAATAATGTATATTTGAATTCCCAGCACACAAAATTAGTGCTTTTGGATGTTGGAAATATGTTTTGATGCTGGAGCTACATTATGAATTTTAAATGTTGTCACAAAAGGGTTGTATTGATGGAGCGAGATTTGGAAATAATTTTATTTCAACTCGTGAAGTCATACTTTCATAATGGAAAATAACTTTATTAACGTTTGATGCTGTGTTTGTATTAATTCAACCTAGATTAAATTTTCATTACACGTGGGAAATTAACATGTGTGCTCATAAACGTGCATTTTTGTTGCATCTTTTGTTCGTGCAAATTAATAAATTAATTTTGTTCTTTTGTCATGTTATAACTAATTGCAGTTGTTTTTAAAAGTATGCATGTGCTTGTTTTGCTTCCTTGTCTATGTGGTGTCACTCTATTTTCTATAGGTGCATAAAGAATTTCAATGAATTTAAAGAAGACTGGTAGATATAATGCTGCTTTATTTGTTTGCTTTGGCTAGGTAATTTAGACTAATGGGTTAATCATTAGTAATTGCTGGGTGGCAACAGAACAAATAATATTTCTTACATTAATTATTCTTTTGTGTTTGTTTATATATTAGTGGACGTTAAATTGACTGCTTTGGGCCTAGTTTACTCGAGTATACAAATAATTTCTGGACGGAGCAAGAAAGAGTCCTTTCAAAGAAAGATTTCCTTTCGGTGGCAACATTTGGAAAACGTGGTGTGTTTCTAGCAGTCTCCTACTCGGACAAGGCCAAGGCCAGGAACCGGCAGGAGGAACATTTGATAACTTTGCATCCGAGGAAGTGAAATGATGTGATGTAAAATTTTATGCAAGAAAGTGTTGCAATCTGAGGAAGCCTCGGAGCTCGAATGCTAGAGACAATGGACTCTAAGAAAGTCACGGAACTGATGTTTTGAAAATGAGGTGACATGTCACTTGTCACTTTTGAACCAATGGGACTTCGACTTTTGCAGAAAAGAATTACTTTTACTTAGATTAGTTAGCGTAGTAAGGTATAAAAACCCATTCCCCGTGGAAGGGTTATTGCTTGCTGCTGCTTTTGCTGACCTTTAGATGAGGATGTCGTGCTGACGGACTTTACTTGGAGCACGTAAGAGCCCTCAAAAACTTTACTTTATTTTCATTTATTTAGCATAGTTAGGGACTTAGCTTTTGGAAAATGCCAAATTAATAAATACCTTTGCAATAATATAATTTTGAAATTTATAATGTTTTTACATTGTAATGATTCTAATAAAAATGCTTTAATAAAAATTACATTTACAAATTATAATAAATAGCAAATAAAATCTTACTTTTGAAAACAAGCTGGTCTTGACATTTCATGGGTTTAGGTTACCATTAGCTAGATTCTATCGCCATAAGTGGCTTAATAAATAGTTAGGTTTATTGAAATGATGATATCCATTTACCGCGGTTGTATATAAATGTATATAATTTGTGAATAGGTTAATTAGGCCACTTGGTTCAGTTGGTCATAATATGTCATGTTTGATTAATGGGCCTTTGTGTTTAATTAGTGATTATTAGTATAAGTTGTAGAGTTGGGTAGCGTAATTTATGACATATTTTCTATAGGCCGCTGGATCAATTACCTTGGTAGCAGAATAAGATGGTTACTATGGTAACCAACATATATGGTAGTTACATAGGATCGATGTCTAACATATGTTGAGTCCGTTTTCGTGCTATATGTGAGGTTTTTTCCAGCAGCGTGAAAATTCCTTGTTGTACCGGTACAAATTAGTGTGATGAGAAGGTAGTCACACAGCACATTTGATCTGTTTCAGAGTAGTGGTATCGCTGTGTATCACAAGTGTTGTCGCCGTGCAACACAAGTTAGGGCTAGGAGGGAGTGTTGTATAGTGAGGATTATCTAAGAAATTTGAACAGCATGAGTATAGGGACAATGAGCCCGCTCTAAAACTCACTGTGATAAAAGTAATAGTATATATTCGAGCTTGAGTGAAGGGTAAGTTAACGCCGGTGTATGATTATCTATAAACAGGTGAGAGTCCTGTACGGATAACATGCTTAATATCTATAAACAGGTGAGAGTCCTGTACGGATAACGTCGTTTATTTTACTAACAGTGCATGATATCTATAAACAGGTGAGAGTCCTGTACGGATTTCATGTATGTTTGATTAGGGATATTTTCCGTTTGAAAGTGCGTAATTGTTTTGTAAGAGTGTTCAAGTTAAACTTTGAATTGTCACTTGGATGTGCATTCTGAGGGAAACGAGTTCATTATTACTTGTTTGAAGGGTAGAGTAAAAGGATTACTTTATCGACAAATGTATATTCGGTGAGAATAGCGTCGTCTATTCCACGTATAGAATTCTTGTATGATTGAAATTCTATCACTTTATTAGAGAAACAGACAGATGAGTCTTTCTTGTGGTTGTTAAATTAATTTTTCATTGAAAAAAGCGTTCTTAAAATGGCGCTGTGAAAAGTTTTTGTAAAGGAGGGGTGAGCACTAAGAGTGAGACACGAGAAACCGCAGCAGCTGTGTACGTCACACGGTTCGCGCAGTGATTGGGTAGCATACGTCACAGGCTGTATTCTGATTGGTTCTCGTAACTCTGACGTGCTGTATGCTGATTGGTTCTTTGAGAAAGGACAATTTCTATTCGTTGAGCAAAGTAGTGACGTAGCTCAACTCTGATTGGCTTGTTGGTGTGTTTCGCGCACGGATTGGCTAGTGTTATGGAACATCCAGGAAATATTTTACGATCTTTTCCTTTAATTGGATTTGATTTGAAAAATGAGTTATTATTTTAAACATGTTGAGAAAAAGCCTTCAATGCTTCAAAGGTTTAAAAATTTTATTTCACCTGACAAGAAAATAAAAACGCAAGGTGGTAAATTGCTTCATAAATACAAAACACCTGCAGCATATATGGAAGGTGAATATGGATATCATACTGTTTTGTGGTTTGATGTCTGGAAGCATTACACAAAAGATGACGGTGTTTTGACTTGGCCAGAAGATGGTTCATTTAATATAAA
The DNA here is from genome assembly GCF_964261635.1 of Lissotriton helveticus. Classification (NCBI taxonomy): domain Eukaryota; kingdom Metazoa; phylum Chordata; class Amphibia; order Caudata; family Salamandridae; genus Lissotriton; species Lissotriton helveticus. Next base: position 950,044,247 of record NC_136061.1, read on the forward strand.
AATTTTAAGAAATTTGAGAGAAAAGATGAATGCTCTTATACCGAAACCGAGACCTACACAATTTGAAGCTTTAATTGAGTGGGAAGATGAAATGTTTCAACTTCAAAGAGAAGCGAATGGTATTAAAAGACCTCCGAAAATACCAAGCTATAGACGAGAGACACATGAAGATAGAATGCGAATGTGGAGACAGGGAGATATGTGTGATGGTCTCTATTTAATTAGAGAAATGGTTTTAGGATCTCCTAGTGCAGGGGTACTCATAGTACGGCCCGCGGGCCAGTGGCGGCCCGGCGAGCCTTCCTGGGCGGCCCACGGACATTGCAGACACCTGTGTTTAAAAAGAAATAAATTAAATAGTGTTCCAAACACAGCCGCAGCAGCGCAGACTGAGACTCTGCTCTGTGGGGGTCCGGGGGCCCGGGAATTCCAGTGATTGTCGGAGGGGAGCTGCAAAGGGCCTAAGAGGTGAAATTCAACAAAGCCTCATTAACATCTAAATGGTCTTTTAAAGACCCGTGAAGTACTTGGTGCGCGCGGCCGGGGAAGCTGTCTCAGCCCGGGCTGACACACACACACACACACACAGGTGAGAGGACAGAGAGGGAGGGAGGGAGGGAAACAGAGAGGGAGGGAGGGAAACAGAGAGGGAGGGAGGGAGACACGGAGGGAGGGAGGGAGACACGGAGGGAGGGAGGGAAGGAGGGAAACACAGAGGGAGGGAGGGAGACAGTGAGGGAGGGAGACATGGAGGGAGGGAGGGAGACACAGAGGGAGGGAGGGAGACACAGAGGGAGGAAGGGAGACAGTGAGGGAGGGAGACAGTGAGGGAGGGAGGGAGACACGGAGGGAGGGAGACACGGAGGGAGGGAGGGAGACACAGAGGGAGACACAGAGGGAGAATGGGAGACTGGGAGGGAGACACAGAGGGAGAATGGGAGACTGGAAGGGAGACACAGAGGGAGAATGGGAGACTGGAAGGGAGACACATAGGGAGAGTGGGAGACTGGGAGGGAGACACAGAGGGAGAGTGGGAGACTGGAAGGGAGACACATAGGGAGAGTGGGAGGGAGACACGGAGGGAGAGTGGGAGACACAGAGGGAGAGTGGGAGACAGGGAGGGAGACACAGAGGGAGAGTGGGAAACAGGGAGGGAGACACACCAGGAGGGAGGGAGGGAGAGACAGAGGGAGGGAGGGAGACACAGAGGGAGAGAGAGGGAGGGAGACACAGAGGGAGAGTGGGAGGGAGAGTGGGAGACACAGAGGGAGAGTGGGAGACACAGAGGGAGAGTGGGAGACAGGGAGGGAGACACAGAGGGAGAGTGGGAGACAGGGAGGGAGACACACCAGGCGGGAGGGAGGGAGACACAGAGGGAGAGAGAGGGAGGGAGACACAGAGGGAGAGTGAGGGAGGGAGAGAGGGGGAGAGAGAGAGAGAGAAGGAGGGAGAGAAGGAGGGAGAGAGAAAAAGATGTGTGTATGCTGGGTCTGGTGGCTCGGTGGACGAAGGTGTCTGCTGCAGGGACCTGTGTTTAACCTCATGGTCACAATTTTTGTTTGCTTTAGCCCCGCCCCCTCCCCCTCTGACCCCACCCCCACCGGTGCGGCCCTCAGCCACAAACCACACTGTAAATTTGGCCCCTGAGAGAAAGTTTGTGAGTACCCATGTCCTAGTGAAAAGAGATCTGAAAAGAAAAATAATGTAGTTATAGAAAGTGAATCTGAAGATGCAGTTTTAGAAGAAATGTTTACTTCTAATAAAAGAAATGAACCTTTGAGACCTCCTCGATCATGGTCTACTCCAATGGTTTCTACTGAAACCACACCAAGTGCACGTCCTATTAATGAATCTCCAAAACTGTACCCTAATAATTCAGAATCTTTTGAGACTCCAGAAAAATCAGAATCTGGGACAAATGCTGATGTTTACATTGGGGGTAAACATTTTTCGTTAATTCCAAAAGAAAGGGAAGCTCCTAAAATTTTAATGAGAGAAATTAGGGATGAAGAAGTTGTAAATACTTCAGAATATTTACGATCAAAGGAAGAATTAATTCGACAAATAACTAAAGGTATGGAAGCTGTAACTGTTCCAGTAACTATTGGTCCTGTTCAGCCTATTTTTGAACAAAGAGAAAATAACAAGACAAGTTTAACGATTTCTTTAAATGCAGAAATTCAAAAGGTTGCCGAAAAATTTTATTCAGATTTATCTGAAATTAATCATGAGAAAACGAAAATGCCTGATTTAACTTTCAATGAAGGTTCTTTTAATAATTCACCAATGGGTGCAGAATCTGATGCTGAGTCTTCTGAAAGAAGAGGGTCAAATTCAAAACTTGATGTTGCTAAATTAAAAGCAAATTTGGAAGAATTAATAATTGGTACAATTGGTTCTGACAGTCAAAAATGTTGTCGTGATGATGAATTACTGTTCATCTGCAAGAGTATTCAATGGAAAACGAAGAATAAATATGATCAATTAGAGGAACTGGCAACTGAACTCGAAATTGATTTAAGTAGACAAAAGAATTTTGGAAAGCATTATAGATTAGACTTTACAGAAAGGGACATTGAGAATTTGAATTCAATTGGAAGAATAATGCACATAAAAGACTTGATTGTTTATATCAAAAAGCTTGGTGAATTGAGCAAATGGAGAGTGAAGTGGACTAGAAAGAAGGAGGATGAAAAATTAGGGAAATTATCAAAACAATTTCCAATGAGAGAAATTGCTGGTGGAGGTTATGTTCATGTTCCTTGGTCAAGACAGGATATTTTACTTTTCACTAATGATTTTCCAAGACTGAGGGAGCACAAGTGGCTGAATTGATTGCTTTAATTCGTGCTTGTGAAATATCAAAAGATTTGAGAGTTGCCATAATAACTGACAGCCAGTATGGATACGGAGTTGTGCATGATTATGGACAGCTCTGGTCTAAGAGAGGCTATTTAACTTCAGCAGGATCTCCAATCAAAATTGCAGTATTCATTAGGAGATTAATAGATGGCATTCAATTACCAAAAGAAATTGCTGTTGTAAAATGTGCAGCTCACAAAAAGGGTGAGGATTATATTACCAAAGGCAATGCTTATGCAGATGAGACAGCTAAGTATTGCGCAAGAAATGGTTGTGCATATAATCGGGAAAGGAGTAAAGAAAGTGATTCGAATTCATTGATGCTAACAACAGTAGTTGAAACATGGCAGGAAATTAGAGATTTACAAAATGAAGCTGATGATGATGAGAAAAACACATGGTTAAAGGCAGAATGTAGACCACGAGATGAAGACGGAGTTTGGACTTACAAAGATGGCAGAGTAGTTTTACCTAATTGTATGATTGCTGACATGGCCAGATTATATCATGGCCCTGGTCATATAGGAAGGGATTCTATGATCAGACTTTTTAAAGAGACATGGTTTAATACCAAATTCAGAACAATTGCTGAATCTCTTTGTCAGAGGTGTTTAACTTGCCAACAAATGAACCCAAACAGAAAATCAGTTGTAGGTACAGGAATCATAGGTCGGGAGGGTGGTCCTTTTACCAGATTACAAATGGATTTCATTGAAATGCCTTTACACAATTGTTTAAAATATGTTTTGGTGATTGTGTGTTTGTTTTCAAGATGGGTGGAAGCATTTCCAACACGTCATTGTGATTCGATTACAGTGGCAAAATTGCTTCTTCGAGAAATTATCCCAAGATACGGTTTCCCTGTCACTATTGAGAGTGATGGAGGAGGACATTTTGATAATAAACTTTTGAAATTGATCTGTGAAGCTTTGCATATTGAGCAGAAAATACACTGTGCATACAGACCAGAGGCATCTGGAGTAGTTGAGCAGATTAATGGAACGATCAAAAACAGAATTGGAAAAATACAGGTATGAAGTGGACAGATGCTCTTCCACTTGTTTTAATGTCACTAAGAAGCATACCTGATAAAAAGACAGGTCTGAGTCCTCATGAAATTCTTATGGGCAGAGTCATGAGACAAGCTTTTGTACCAGTAGGGAAATTGTTGAGCATTAATGACAGTGCTATTTTGGAATATTGCAAGAGACTATCTGACGTAGTTACTTCTGTGTCTAATCAGGTGGGAACTGAAGTACAATCAGATGACAAAGTACAGACACATGATCTGAGACCTGGAGATTGGGTTAGAACTAAAGTACATCGAAGAAGAAATTGTCTAGTTCCAAGGTGGCAGAAGGCTAGACAAATAATTCTAGTAACTACGAATGCAGTGAAATGTAAAGGATTAAAGAGGTGGATACATCCAAGCCACACGATTCCAATTCCTACTCCTGAAAACTCTGATGAAGAGAGTGATTCTACAGATGATTCTGATTCTGAAGTAGAAGGTGAAAGAAATCCAGATTCTGAAGATCGACAGAGAGGTCGACATCTGGAAAATCTGCAAGTGAATGAAGACTTGAACAGAAAAGATTTGGAAATCATTGAAATAGACTCTGAAAGTGATGAAGATCTGTTAAAAAGAAATTCAGCAGAAAAGTCTGTCAAGAAAGTGAATGGAGTAGAGACTATTGAAAATTTTGAAGACAGAGAAGCAGAATCAATTGAAATTTCTGACCAGGAGAGTATCGAAAAGCAGAAGATAAGCTCTGGAAGAAGGAACAAGAAACCAGAAACTGGGAAGCTGAAGGTAATTGAAGAGGAGGAAGAAGTCGAATTACCAAGTACCAGTGATGGAAGACAGAGTATAGTTCCTAACAGAGTGAGACTGCCGATTAGAAAAGTTCCTGAGTCAAGACTAGAAATTTCTGATAGTGATTCTGGTGAAAGTGATGTTGATGATCAAGAAGGAAAAGTGAGAAAAAGATCTTGGAAGACTGAAACAAATATAACAGAACCGAAAAGAAAGATCTTGAGAAAAGGAGAATCATGGCCAAGTGAAAATGGAGGATTGAGAGTCAGGTTGATTAAAAAGTCTAAGGAGCAGGTGAACGAAATCACTAGTTAAAAAGAACCTGAAAAGAAAGTTGAAAAAGGGAGGAAAATAGAAGTAGTGACTAGAAAAACAAAGAGAATTTTGAGACCTAATCAGAAATATAAATCTCCTGAGTGGACTTATCTGATTATTCCTCCTGTTATTGAAATTAACAGCAGTAGTCAGGAAGAAATTGAAGAAAGTAGTGACAATGATTGAAGTACTAATATAAATAATTTTTGGGTTTTGTTTTTGGCAAAAGGCTGAAGAAATTGTGTTAGGTGACACAAGGTCGAAGAAAAGTTGTTTAGTTGGAAATTAACTTGTGACATTAGGTCGAAGAAAAGTTGTTAGAGGATTATAATAAAAAAAAAAAAGATTTTAAAAAGGGAGGTATATATTTAGTATGAATTTTAGATAATTTTAAAAATTTGTTTTCTTTTATTACCTTTTTGTGATAAGATTTTCTAAAGATGCCTTATATTATGGAGAGGAGTACTTCAAAGTGTTCCATTTTCAAGAAATGCTGTAAGATGACTCTGGTGTGTGTGCTCATATTAATTCTGCTCTGGTTAGTATTGGCTGTTGTCATTCCTTTTGAAATTAGTAAAGATTTATATAAAGCTAACATGACAAGCAAAGCTTCAGTTAGTCAAAACAAACATAGTGCAACAGATATAGCTAACAAAGTAATTGATCACAAACCTGAAATTCATCAGGATAAATCTGTTAGTGATTTTTCAAGCAATTCATTTTCAAGGCTTTTGGGAGAATATGTTAAGGTAATGAATGTTAAAGATTGCTATGTTTGTGTAAAATTACCTGCTTCTGTTTCTGAGGGAGTGACATACAATATGCTTCCTCTTACATATGGGATAACTTGTAGTGTGTTAGCTAGTTTATTTTATCAGACTGGTCGCTTAGAATATTACTATTCAAACTTTGATGAGATTTTTGCGAATTTAAAAATTGAGAGTGCTTTGAATAAACATAAAAGAGCTAAACAGATGAGGGAATTCTTTTTAGTCACTAATGAACTTACTTATGAGTATGCTTACAAGAATAATTTAACCTGCAAATTAAGAGCTGAAGAAAAGTCTTTCCTGAATCTTGTTGAGGAGAGAAGAGCAATTTATAAGAGAAATGAAATAGTCAAACAGACTAAATCTAAATTCTGGCAAAAAGAGGATGAGAAGCTTAATGGCAAGACTTTTGATAATGTTGCAATACACATAGACAAACCAATTAGTGGTAAGCTTTGCATTAGAAGGGATAATACACTTTTTGATAATTATTTTGTAGGTGCTAGTAATTGTGAGGACACTTATCAAATCATGGGAGGTTGGGGATTCAAAGGTGGCAAAGATCCAATTTATCCTGGGATTTACTTTATTTGTGGTGATAAGGCTTATTATAATCTTCCAGATCATTGGTATGGGACATGTTTTGTTGGGCTTGTTTTTCCAAAGATATTTCATGTTGACAGAAATGAAGAAGGAGCGTTTAAAATTAATAATCATATAAATAGATATAAAAGAGAAAGTTTTACAGAAATTTTGGGAGATATTTTTGAAGCAGTAATACCTTTAGTAGGTATAACCTTGAATGCAGGAAGGATCAGAAAATTATCCACAATTGTTGACAGATTGTCAACTGACACAGCAGATGGTTTCCAATTAGTGAATGTTGAGGTCATTGCAATTAGATCTATGGTGATGCAAGATCGCCTTGCCTTAGACATACTCCTGGCAAAAGAGGGAGGAGTCTGTGGTATTTTACATGTTCAGCACTGTTGTACTTACATCCCTGATGAAAGTAAGAATATTGAGATGTATATCAAAAACATTACAGAAATGCATTCAGAAATAGTTCCTTTAGAAGAAGATGATTTTTCAGAGCGACTTGCAAAGAGATTCCAGGCTATTAAAACTTGGTTTCAAGAGATTGGTGGTTCAGTTCTTGGCAAGATTTTAACACCTTTGTAATAATATTTATAGTATTTTTGACAAAAATTAGTTGCATGTTACACAAGAGAAAGAAACACATGAAAGAAAAGAAACGAATTTATAAGATCAAAAAGGAACAGGAGAAGGAAATTGAGTTACAAGAGTTACGTAGGGCTCAATATGATAGTTGCAAAGATTTTGCAGAGACAAATTTTTAGAAAATACTAATACAAATGAATTCGAACCATTTTCAGTTAGTTAAAATTTTACTAAATTTTGGGTGTGGTGTGGTGATTTGTTAATCACCAGATGAGGGAGTTGATAGAGCGAGATTTGGAAATAATTTTATTTCAACTCGTGAAGTCATACTTTCATAATGGAAAATAACTTTATTAACGTTTGATGCTGTGTTTGTATTAATTCAACCTAGATAAAATTTTCATTACACGCGGGAAATTAACATGTGTGCTCATAAACGTGCATTTTTGTTGCATCTTTTGTTCGTGCAAATTAATAAATTAATTTTGTTCTTTTGTCATGTTATAACTAATTGCAGCTGTTTTTAAAAGTATGCATGTGCTTGTTTTGCTTCCTTGTCTATGTGGTGTCACTCTATTTTCTATAGGTGCATAAAGAATTTCAATGAATTTAAAGAAGACTGGTAGATATAATGCTGCTTTATTTGTTTGCTTTGGCTAGGTAATTTAGACTAATGGGTTAATCATTAGTAATTGCTGGGTGGCAACAGAACAAATAATATTTCTTACATTAATTATTCTTTTGTGTTTGTTTATATATTAGTGGACGTTAAATTGACTGCTTTGGGCCTAGTTTACTCGAGTTTACAAATAATTTCTGCATGGAGCAAGAAAGAGTCCTTTCAAAGAAAGATTTCCTTTCGGTGGCAACATTTGGAAAACGTGGTGTGTTTCTAGCAGTCTCCTACTCGGACAAGGCCAAGGCCAGGAACCGGCAGGAGGAACATTTGATAACTTTGCATCCGAGGAAGTGAAATGATGTGATGTAAAATTTTATGCAAGAAAATGTTGCAATCTGAGGAAGCCTCGGAGCTCGAATGCTAGAGACAATGGACTCTAAGAAAGTCACGGAACTGATGTTTTGAAAATGAGGTGACATGTCACTTGTCACTTTTGAACCAATGGGACTTCGACTTTTGCAGAAAATAATTACTTTTACTTAGATTAGTTAGCGTAGTAAGGTATAAAAACCCATTCCCCGTGGAAGGGTTATTGCTTGCTGCTGCTTTTGCTGACCTTTAGATGAGGATGTCGTGCTGACGGACTTTACTTGGAGCACGTAAGAGCCCTCAAAAACTTTACTTTATTTTCATTTATTTAGCATAGTTAGGGACTTAGCTTTTGGAAAATGCCAAATTAATAAATACCTTTGCAATAATATAATTTTGAAATTTATAATGTTTTTACATTGCAATGATTCTAATAAAAATGCTTTAATAAAAATTACATTTACAAATTATAATAAATAGCTAATAAAATCTTACTTTTGAAAACAAGCTGGTCTTGACATTTCATGGGTTTAGGTTACCATTAGCTAGATTCTATCGCCATAAGTGGCTTAATAAATAGTTAGGTTTATTGAAATGATGATATCCATTTACCGCGGTTGTATATAAATGTATATAATTTGTGAATAGGTTAATTAGGCCACTTGGTTCAGTTGGTCATAATATGTCATGTTTGATTAATGGGCCTTTGTGTTTAATTAGTGATTATTAGTATAAGTTGTAGAGTTGGGTAGCGTAATTTATGACATATTTTCTATAGGCCGCTGGATCAGTATCACGTGATTTCTAATTCATAATATATGCTGTGAAAGCTTTAGAGCCAAGTGAGAATGTGTTATTATTGGTAACTAGACATAATATCGAATCCACAATATCGAATGGATAAAATATCGAGTAAAAAATATCGATAATAATAAAATATCAAAAAAAAAATATCGTTGGGAAAAATATCAAATGAAATAATGTTAAAAAAATATCGAGTACAAAAATATCGACTCAAAAACATCGACAAGACAAAATATCGATATATAGTCAAAGTATAAAATATCGATAATATGTAGAAAAAAGGTAATAAATGTTATTTTTTAGTAATAGTAATATAAATAGTAGTTAATGTTTAGGAGCGGGATGTTGGGTTAATAGGGGATAAGGGTGGGGAGTAATTTAAAATAAATAATTAATTACTATATGTTTGTAATTTTTTTTAACATTATTTAATTGGTAAATAATTATTATTAATTACTTAATAAATTTACTAATTAATATTAATTATTTAATTAATTATTATAATTATTGTACATATTTTAAAATATTAATTATTTGGTAAATAATTATTATTAATTAATTAATAAATTTACTAATTTATATTAATTAGTTAATTAATTATTATAATTATTGTACATATTTTAAATTATTAATTATTTGGTAACTAATTAATATTAATTAGTTAATTAATTAACTAATTAATATAATTTAGTTAATTAATTTATATAATTTTTTTTAAATTTTTTTTAATTTAATTGACAATTATTTAATATTAATAAGTTAATTAAATTATTTAGAGTTAATTTTTATATATAGTATATTTTGTTATTGTTACGTAATTAATTTGGAACAAATCATAATAATTTTTTATTTTAATTATTTACAGGTATTGTGCTACTATATAAATATTTTAGGTTTTGTTATAAATTGTAATTAATGTTTAGGAGCGGGATGTTGGGTTAATAGGGGATAAGGGTGGGGAGTAATTTAAAATAATTAATTAAATAATATATGTATATAAAGATTTATAATTATTAATTAATTGGTAAATAATTATTATTAATTAGTTAATTAAATCTATAATTAATATCATTAAAATAATTATTTAATATATTTTTTATATATTTTTTATTATTCATTAATTGTTAATTATTTTATATAATTTTGTTTATTATATTATTTAGAGACATTTTTCTTTTTTTTTATTGTTAATTAATTATTTTTGAAAATATATTATTAATTATTACATTAAATTAATTACAGCTAATGTGTTCATATATTAACTTCATTGTTATTGTTAATTAATAATTAATTGGTAATTAAACAATAATAAATATTTTTGGGTCAAGGAGTATTTGTAGGGTTCAGGGTCAGTTTTGTGTTTTTGGGTAAAGGGGTATTTATAGGGTTCAGGGTCAGTTTTCAGTTTTTGGGTAAAGGGTTTTTTTTAAGGTTCAGGGTCAGTTTTCAGTTCTTGGGTTAAGGAGTTTTTTTGGGTTCAGGGTCAGTTTTCAGTTCTTGGCCAAAGGTGTATTATTTGGGTTCAGGGTCAGTTTTCAGTTCTTGGGTTAAGGAGTTTTTTTGGCTTCAGGGTCAGTTTTCAGGTCTTGGGCAAAGGTGTATTATTTGGGTTCAGAGTCAGTTTTCAGTTCTTGGGTAAAGGGGTATTATTTGGATTCAGGGTCAGTTTTCAGTTTTTGGATAAAGGGGTATTTTTAGGGTTCAGGGTCACTTGTGGGACACCCCCGCGCCGCACGGCCACCAGCTGCTGCGTGTGCCCCCTCGCTGTGCCTAGCTGCCTCGCTGCCGACTGACCCTGCTGTCGTTCGTTCTGTTTTCTTTTTCCAATCATTTGTGCCTGTTTTTATTTTCTAGTCTTTTTCCCGTGTTAAGCGTGTTTTTCCAATCATTTGTGCTTGTCTGCATTTCTTACTCTTTTTCCCGTGTTAAGCGTGTTTTTCCAATCATTTGTGCCTGTCTGCATTTCATAACCTTTTTCCCGTGTTAAGCGTGCTTTGTTTACCATCTGTAATCTCTGCCCGCTCTGTTTCCCGCCTTCCTCGCCGCCCCCGCTTCCCGCCACTACCGCCGACCCCGCCCCTTTTTTCCTTCTGTTCCCTCCCCACTCCCGCCTCCCAGCTGCTCCGCCCACCCGCGCACTTGGCCTTATATGGCGACCGTGCGACACAGGTGAGTGTGACCCACTTGTGGGACACCCCCGCGCCGCACGGCCACCAGCTGCTGCGTGTGCCCCCTCGCTGTGCCTAGCTGCCTCGCTGCCGACTGACCCTGCTGTCGTTCGTTCTGTTTTCTTTTTCCAATCATTTGTGCCTGTTTTTATTTTCTAGTCTTTTTCCCGTGTTAAGCGTGTTTTTCCAATCATTTGTGCTTGTCTGCATTTCTTAGTCTTTTTCCCGTGTTAAGCGTGTTTTTCCAATCATTTGTGCCTGTCTGCATTTCATAACCTTTTTCCCGTGTTAAGCGTGCTTTGTTTACCATCTGTAATCTCTGCCCGCTCTGTTTCCCGCCTTCCTCGCCGCCCCCGCTTCCCGCCACTACCGCCGACCCCGCCCCTTTTTTCCTTCTGTTCCCTCCCCGCTCCCGCCTCCCAGCTGCTCCGCCCACCCGCGCACTTCGCCTTATATGGCGACCGTGCGAACGCGCAGCGTTGACGCGCAGCGGGCGCGCCGATTGTGCGCCGAAGGCGCGCCAAAGGTAAGCCCGTCTGCGCCCGTCCGCGACCGGATCGCGACCAGCGCCAGGACCCCTGGCCCCCACCGACGGAGGCCGACCCGACGAACCTACAACGCCGCCGATCTCATCGCTCTCAACACCGGCCGCATCCCAGGATGTCATCAAGCCGCCCCGAAGCACACCCACGGACCCTTCAGCTGCCACGCCTGCAAGTTCACCTGCATCCGGACTCACCCTGCACCAGCACTCACCAAGCCGAACACCAGCAGCAGCCACCTCAAGTGCATCCTGCTCAACACCCGCTCCGTCCACAGACACGCCGTAGAACTCTGGAACCTCCTCGACACCACCGCCCCTGACGTTGCCTTCCTCACCGAGACCTGGATGAACGCCTCCTCAGCGCCCGACATCGCCATCGCCATCCCGGAGGGCTACAAGATCATCCGGAGGGACCGCACCGCCAACCAGACGGGAGGAGGCATCGCCATCATCCACAGAGACACCATCCGCATCGCGACCAATACCGACGACACCCTAACCACCGCTGAACACCTGCACTTCCAGATCCACACCAACCCGAAGACCACCCTCAGAGGCACCCTGATCTACCGACCCCCGGGCCCACGCACACGTTTCAGCGAGGACATCGCCGACTTCGTCAGCCCGCATGCCCTCCCCTCCGCCGACTACATCCTCCTGGGGGACCTCAACTTCCACCTGGAGAACAACAACGACCGCAACACCATCAGCCTGATCGACAACCTCGCCAACCTCGGACTCAAGCAACTGGTGAACACCCCCACCCACCTCGCCGGACACACACTCGACGCCGTCTTCTCATCCAGCAACGACGTCACCTTCAGCCACGCAACAGGACTCCACTGGTCGGACCACAGCTGCGTCCACTTCACCTTCAAAAGGTCGACGATCCACCACCACCAGCAACAGGTTGCCCGAAGAAGCTGGAACAAGATCACAGCCGACCAGCTCACCGCTTCCCTGAGCCAGCACCCTCCCGCCAGCTCAGCGAACCCCAGCCAGGCCGCCGACAACCTCACGAAGTGGATCAACAACTGCGCGGACGAACTCGCCCCTCTGAGAACCCCACCCAGCAGACCCTGCAGCAGAAAAACACCATGGTTCACCGACGAACTCAAGAGCTCCAAGAAGAACTGTCGAGCCCTCGAGAAAGCCTGTAGAAGGGAGCCAACCACGGACAACATGACCACCCTCAAGCTCGCCACCCGTAAACACCACCAACTGATCCGCGCCACCAAGAAAAATACATACAAGGACCGGCTGGACAACAACGCACACAACTGCAAGGAACTCTTCAACATCGTGAAAGAGCTCTCCAACCCCAACGCCGGAAACAATGACATCACCCCGTCGCAAGACCTCTGCAACTCCCTCGCGTCCTACTTCCACAACAAGATCGCGGACATACACAACAGCTTCAGCAACCAACCAACGCAAGCCACAACCGCAACAACGCCACCCACCACCACCCTCCGCACCTGGACTCCGATCAGCACCGAAGACACCATCCGCACAATGAACTCCATCCATTCCGGATCTCCGACTGACCCCTGCCCTCACCACGTCTTCAACAAGGCCGACGCTGTCATCGCACCCCACCGGCGGGACATCATCAACACTTCCTTCGACACCGCCACCTTCCCTGAGAGCTGGAAGCACGCCGAACTCAGCGCTCTTCTCAAGAAACCCACAGCAGACCCCACCGACCTCAAGAACTACCGTCCCATCTCGCTCCTCCCGTTCCCGGCCAAAGTCATCGAGAAGACCGTCAACAAACAGCTGGCCGCCTTCCTCGAGACGAATGGATCCCTCGACCCCTCACAGTCTGGCTTCCGGGCGAACCACAGCACCGAGACCGCCCTCATCGCTGCCACCGATGACATACGAACTCTGATGGACAACGGAGAAACAGCGGCCCTCATCCTCCTGGACCTCTCCGCGGCCTTCGACACTGTCTGCCACCGCACCCTAGTACAGCGCCTTGGCAACATCGGAATCCAGGACAAGGCACTGGAATGGATCACCTCCTTCCTCGACGGAAGAACACAGAGAGTCCGCCTACCACCGTACAAGTCAGAGGCCACCGAAGTCATCTGCGGCGTCCCTCAAGGATCCTCACTGAGCCCCACCCTCTTCAACGTCTACATGAGCCCCCTCGCGGCCATCGCACGCCAACACAACCTCAACATAATCTCCTACGCCAACGACACCCAGCTGATCCTCTCCCTGACCAACAACCCCGCCACCGCCAGAGCCAACCTGCACGAAGGGATGAGAGAGGTAGCCGAATGGATGACGACCAGCCGCCTGAAACTGAACTCGGACAAGACGGAGGTCCTCATCCTGGGCTCCTCGCCCTCCGCCTGGGACGACTCCTGGTGGCCCCCCGCCCTGGGGACCGCACCCAAACCGACGGACCACGCACGTAACCTGGGATTCATCCTGGACTCCTCCCTCTCCATGACCAGACAAGTAAACGCCGTCTCCTCGTCTTGCTTCAACATCCTGCGCATGCTACGCAAGATCTTCCGGTGGATCCCCACCGAGACGAGGAAGACGGTCACCCAGGCCCTCGTCACCAGCCGACTGGACTACGGCAACGCCCTTTACGCCGGAACCACCGCCAAGCTCCAGAAGAGACTCCAGCGGATCCAGAACGCCTCGGCCAGACTCATCCTCGACATCCCCCGACACAGCCACATCTCCGGACACCTGAGAGATCTGCATTGGCTCCCGGTCAACAAGAGAATCACCTTCCGTCTCCTCACCCACGCACACAAAGCCCTACACGACCAAGGCCCGAGCTACCTCAACAACCGGATCAACTTCTACACTCCCAAGCGCCTCCTCAGATCAACCAGCCACGCCCTCGCCGCCGTCCCCCGCATCCGAAGAGCGACAACAGGAGGAAGGTCTTTCTCCTACCTGGCCGCCAAGACCTGGAACTCACTCCCGACCGACCTACGCCTGACCCAAGACCACCTCTCCTTCAGGAAGAAGCTCAAGACCTGGCTGTTCGAGCAGTAACGGCACCCCCCCCCCCAACCCAGCGCCTTGAGACCCTACGGGTGAGTAGTGCGCTCTACAAATGACCTGATTGATTGATTGAGTTTTGGGTTTTTGGATAAAGGGGTATTTTTTTGGGTTCAGGGTCAGTTTTAAGTTTTTGGGAAAAGGGTTTTTTTTAAGGTTCAGGGTCAGTTTTCAGTTCTTGGGTTAAGGAGTTTTTTTGGGTTCAGGGTCAGTTTTCAGTTCTTGGCCAAAGGTGTATTATTTGGGTTCAGGGTCAGTTTTCAGTTCTTGGGTTAAGGAGTTTTTTTGGGTTCAGGGTCAGTTTTCAGTTCTTGGGCAAAGGTGTATTATTTGGGTTCAGGGTCAGTTTTCAGTTCTTGGGTAAAGGGGTATTATTTGGATTCAGGGTCAGTTTTCAGTTTTTGGATAAAGGGGTATTTTTAGGGTTCAGGGTCAGTTTTGGGTTTTTGGATAAAGGGGTATTTTTTTGGGTTCAGGGTCAGTTTTCTGTTCTTGGGTAAAGGGTTATTTTTTGGGTTCAGGGTCAGTTTTAAGTTTTTGGGTAAAGGGGTATTTTTAGGGTTCAGGGTCAGTTTTGGGTTTTTGGATAAAGGGGTATTTTTTATAGTTCAGGGTCAGTTTTAAGTTATTGGATAAAGGGGTATTTTTAGGGCTCAGGGTCAGTTTTCAGTTCTTGGCTAAAGGGGTATATGTTTGAGTTCAGGGACAGTTTTCAGTTTTTGGGTAAAGGGGTATTTTTAGTGTTCAGGGTCAGTTTTGTGTATATAAAGTGTGCTACAAAAATATAAAAATATTTAAATATATTGAAAACATTTTAGTGACTAAAAGTTGCTAATTTTTAGGCTAATACAAAGTTTTGGTACTACTCAGCAAAAAATATACTCTAAATATATGTACATAATATTATTATAATATATATGATTATTTGACAATATTTTATACAATAACATTATACTAAAGTAGCTATTCTAATTTATACATGGTCAGTGTCCAGCACCTTTCCAGATATTAGTTTCACTTGAGTAGGAATAGTAAATAATAATTGGTCAGTGTCCTGCAACTTCTCTGATAATAGCTTGACAGGAGTAGGAATAGCAATTATTAATTGGTCAGTGTCCAAAACATTTGCATATAATTGTACATTAGCGTGTTATTATATTAAACAATAATGCAAAATGGATGTTTTCACAAAACTTTATTACATTTCTTTATTTTTTTAATGTGTACTACAATACAATCACAATCAAAAAATACATGAACATTTTTGGAAATGTAGTATTTGCAGAATAACACATTATCATGTATGTACATGTTGTAATTTGTCACAAAAAATTATTTCACAACATTTTTCTATCAATAACAATATTTATTATCATCAACTTTGAGTAACAAGTATTTATATTGAAATACATAAAATAACAGTTACTTTTCTGTTTCTTTCATTTATATTTAATAATGTTAATATTATATATTAATATTATTAAATATTTACTTTTTAAATTTAAATTTTTATAAAGTAACATGACAATTATTATATTTGCTCAAGCTATGGAAATACAAATTAAGACAATTTTTGGCACATATTTCTGACAATGTTGTTTTTAAATTAAACATATGAATATATTATGTTGTTAACTTTATAACTGTAAATGAGAATAATATGTTTAATAATAATATCTGGTATTGGTAAAAGATTATTTATGCAATTATATACTTTTATAATACTTAGAAATTATTAAAAAACTTTTTTTAATAATTAATAAAAATAATAACAAATATATTTATTATTATTATTATTAATTAATAAACTTAAACATTTATCTTTTCTTTTCAGAAATACATACATCAGAGAAATAAATATACATTATTTAAGGGCATTATTTATATAGTAAATGGTTATATTTTTTTATTAATAACAATAAATAAGTTTTATTATTTATTATTATTAATTAATTACATAAAAAATAATAATGTTTAGTTCTAAACAAACACAAAGTTATTCCTATAAATGTACACAATAAGAAAATATTTACTTTTATTATTTCAAGTGTTACATACTTTTTAATAATATTATTAATATATAATAATTACTATATATTAATTAATATTAAAGAAATTTATATTTTTTCAACAGTTTAAATTATTATGAGTCTAGTGTATTAATTTGTTACAATAACAATGTGTATGTATTATATTTTTATACTATAACATTGTGTTTTCTATGATACCTTTTCAAAATTGGGTTAAGGGGACTACTTTTTTCCCGCGTAAGGTTATTGCGCTCCATTCAGGACTGGAGAAGCTCGCGGTTGGGAGTTGCTTCGTGTGGAGAGAGGTAAGGTTAATTTTACATACAATTTATAAGTCAATGGTAATGTTTGAGGGTATAGTCGAACTGTGTAGTGTTTTTGTGTGTATGTATGAATTGTTTATGTGGAGTTTAGGTGTAATATCGTCGTTATAGATGCGTCGTGTTTTTTTTAGTTCTAGTGTTATTTTAAGTGTTGGGAAATGTCTTTTTACATGGTTAATGTTAATTGTGAGTGTAATTACATATGTTATGGGTTATTTGTGGGTGGGTTTCGTTATCTATGTTTTTTTACAGGTTCCGGTTCCTCGCATGAAAACTACATGGAAGGATGCGTGTTTTTTTTCGGAGATAATAATGTATGACTTATTATGGTGTTATTTTGACGTGTATCTCCTATTTTTCGTGTTTGCCAGGAGCGGATTTTAATTTTTTTTACCTTTTTTCGGGTTTTTGGAGGGTTTCGTATTGGATTGATACATTGATATGCGTGACCGTTTTTTTAAAGTTGTGTGTATATCACTTTAAATACTAAATGTCCACACTACTGTTTTCGGGATTTCCTGGAGCGTTTATTTTATTTTTACATATTTTTCGGGTTTTTGATGGTTTCCCATATTGGAATTGTCCTACATTGTAATGGATTGTATGGATTGTATTTTGCTTCATTACGTCTTTTTCATCTACAAAAATTTTAAGTATTTAAAAAACTTTTTTTATTGGGTGGGAAATGTCGATCTTTATGTAATGTGTATGTGTGATGTAATTATAAATATTGCATATTTGTTCAGAAATAATGTCCAAAATTATGATAAGTTTGTTAAACAAATATGTATTACTTATAATTGTTTACAAATGTTTACGATTTTTATATGTAGCATTATTGGAAGCAGACATTAGTATATTTTGTAGACATTTTTATAGTAGGGTTTTAGCTATTAATGACAGGTATTCTAATCCTCTAGTTGTAGGATATAGTGTGACTTGACTTTGCAGTAGTCGGAACATTTGTTTAGTTTGTTTACTTAGTTTTGGACCAATTTGGGTCACAGATTGTTCCATTCTTAGTTCTTGATAGCTTTGTTCTTTTATCAAAACATCCAGTAGGTTATGGAATGTGGGTCTTGTTCTGCTTGTGGTAGCTTGGAAAGCATTATGCCAGCCTTCTACACTGTTGTTTGTTTTAGCCTCTTTGTTTAAAGTACTAAGATAGACATTCCACCAAGGTATTTGGAATTTGGGTTGGCGTCGATGTCCAGATCTGTGCAACCTTCCCACCCAAGTATCTTCGAAATAGTCCAGTAATGGTGTTAGTTTATCTTCATTCCTCTTGTAATATGTGCTGTCAATTAATAAATTATAGTGTTCTGCTACATCGGTAACAGGAACGTAGGCCAGTGCTATCATTTTTTTAATTTGATAGGCAAAGGTGCTATCTGTTGAGTACAAAATACTTAAAGTTGATTGGAGATGTCTCCATATGCTCTGATTGAAATGATAGTAGCAACCCTGGATTGCTGTGTGTGGAAATGTTTTCAAAATGCTATTAATCATAGCTAATTCGAAATCAATAATTATTTTTTCTGGAAAATAATTATTCATTTCATTTTTGAGAACATTTAATATTTCTGTGTAAGTGTTTTGCTGTTTGTTTGGTAGCAAGCAGTAAATGAAAGGGATGTTATAGTTATGGTATAACCCGTGGATGGAATATAGTTGATAAAAAGGTTTTGGGCATCGTTTAAATGTTCCATCCATCATCCATTGGGGACACTGTTGGATTTTTCTTAAATTACTTGCAGTTGCAAACATTATGATTCTGTTTGTACTGCTTTGATTGTCAAAAAGGATAAATTTGTCTTTATTGTGTGTGATGGACATTTCTGGTGAAATAATAATTTCCTCAAAAGTAGTAGGGTTGGGTGGGGTTATGGAAGTGCGTCTTTTAGTGTATGCAATTGTGCGTTTTATCACTTTGTGTGCTAGCAGTTTTAATACTTTCTAAAGCATCTCTTATTTCAATTTCTGTGACATTGGGGGGATGATTGTGTTCCCTGGTAAATAACACATTAGTTTCCTCAGTCGTAGCCCTTCCATAACATTTGTTTGAGTAATATTTTGTACATTTCCAGAAAACTTTTCTACCACTTTGTCTTTCCTGATTATAAACATAACCCATATAACATAACAGTAATTTATTTTTCTGTGACATAACAAATTCTGCACCTTCTGTCATTTTGTTTTACTTGTTCTAGGAAAGAGTAGAAAGAAACAAAATCAAAAAACATCTATTTCACTTTGTGGTGCAAACATAATTAATGTTGTATTTATACTTACAGTTACTAGAAGTAGTAATCACAAATGCAGAACTGTATTTTGAAGGATTGTCTTGTATGTATATCTTTATTGACTGTTGGTATGAAAATATAGAAATGCTAAGTTAATGTTTACACATAACTAACGTTTTTCCAAGGAAAAAGCACTTTTTAATTTTGCTTAGTAGTACATTTGATGTGAACATTACATATACTTACTTGTTTAAATAGTTGAGTTGTAGTATTTGGTGGAGTACATCAAGGTAGTAAAGTTCAGATCTGTAGAGAAGATAGAATAAATAAATGTTAAATAATATAAAAATTATTTGGAACCGTTGGGAAAGTGGAAATCTTTAAAAGTATACTAACTTCTAAATAAGTAGTTTTGTTTGCTGTAGGTAGAATAGATGTATGATGTATTCACAATATCTGTAGAGGAAATATAAAATACAAAACATGGTGTTAAGAATATAGTTCTCGTTTTTTTCGGAAGTAAAAAGACAAATTAGAAGTATACTTACATTTTTTATAAGGGTAGTCTTGTCTTTTGGTATAGTTGATGTTGGATGATTTTATTGGATCTGTAGGGAAGATGTAATATGCAAGATATGTTGTTTAGAAAATAGCATTTTTAATATTGGGTGTTTACTAACAAAAACATATATACTTACATGTTTAATTAGTGTAGTTTTATACATTTGTAGTGTTGAAATAGGAAAATCGCTGATTATCTGTCAAAAAAATGTTTAAAATAAAGTATGAATCTTGTGAAATAGTGCTTAAAAACAGCAGTTGGTGTATAACAGAGCATTAATATATACTTACTATCTGATTTTCTAGGTGAAGAAATAGGAGCATGTATTAGGAATTTATTTGTAGTAGTTTCTATCAGAAAAGTAGGAGGAGATAAAAATTACATAAGTGCAAGAGTTAGGAGATATAAGTAAAATAGTACACTACTAATTTAGATTTCTAAATAATGCATTGTAACTTACTTGAATAATTAGGTAGTAAACTGGATCTTTAAAGATGTTTGTTCAGGAACAAAATCTTCAGAGTGTTGGCATCTTCTTTCTATAGAGTTAGCAGCAGCAAATGGTATAATGCATGTATCCCTTTTATAGTATGTGTATTTTGTGTGCTTTGATTTGATTGGTTGCAGGATGAAAGAAATGATTGTATAGGCTAGTTTGAATTTTTTTAAATTTAATTGGTGTGTTTGTTGATGTGAGAATGGTGGTATGTGGTGATTTCCGCATTAAAGCAGGTTAGTTGTTAAATAAAATAGATGTGTAAGTGGTAAAAAATATTTAACATGTTATTTACATGTAAAGATTATTTTTCAAATGATATAACGCATTTAATAGAATGCATAGTAAATGTAGATAAATAGGAACGTTATAAAAGTAACAGGTATTATATGTAAAAGATTTTTTGTATAGAACAATGACTTTTATAGACTATTAATATGGTATTTTAGACATGAAAGGGTACAAAAAATAACTCGATATTTGTTTTGAAACGATATTTTAGCACTCTATATTTTAGTAGTCGATATTTTTGTAGTGTTAGGGGTAATTTCATGAACAACGATATATTTGTAGTCGATATTTATTAATGCGATATTTAAGTACTCGATATTCTAAATACTCGATATTTTTGACTCGATATTTTTGTAGTTGTTGTAATAATTATAGAAAGTCGATATTTTTGTAGTCGATAATTAATCAACGATATTTTAGCAAGTCGATAATGTGACCGTCGATAATATTTCAGTGATCCGTTATTATTAGATGGTGTAGCGGGTCCTCTTACAGCTATTTTCACCAGAAGTATGGTTTGTGATAAAACTGTAACTTTTGCTTCCAGGCCATTGTCTGCTGATGAAATTCAGTAGTTCAGCATTGAGAGGGAAGAGTTTAGTTTGTTTATGGGCTATTGAACATTTTAAAACCCATGTATGGGTGAAAGAATTGTCATCAGAACCAATCAGTAATCTTTTTTTATTTTTTTTATTTTGACTGGTACAGGCGGTGGTAAGGCATCTTCACATTTGGTCAGAATTCTTTCTAAATTATATAAATATAACTTTGATATCAACTTTCATCCAGGGTCATGCAATTTGCAAGCTGATTAGTTATCTAGACTAAAAGATAATAAAAACAACAAGAATAGAGGTCATGAAGTGATGTTCAAGTTCGGACATTTGTATAGCGCACTACTCACCCAGAGGGTCTCAAGGCGCTAGGGGGAGGGGTACATTATTTGTCGAATAGCCAGGTTTTGAGCTCTTTTCTGAAGGAGATGTGGTTCTGAGTAAGGCGGAGGTGGGTGGGGAGTGAGTTCCAGGTCTTGGCAGCCAGGAAGGAGAAGGATCTGCCACCCATGGTGGACTTCCGGATGCGCGGGACTGCGGCGAGGGCTTGATTGGACGATCTTAGTTGACGGGTGGGTTTGTAGAAGGACAGTCGAGTGTTGAGGCATTCGGGTCCTAGGTTGTAGAGGGCCTTGTGTGCGTGGGTGAGAAGGCGGAATGTAATTCTTTTGCTGACGGGAAGCTAGTGGAGGTCTTTTAGATGTCCGGTGATGTGATCTTGGCGCGGGATGTCTAGTATGAGTCTAGCTGACGCGTTTTGGATGCGCTGGAGTTTTTTCTGTAATTTTGTTGTGATTCCGGCGTAAAGTGTGTTACCATAATCTAGTCGACTCGTGACCAGAGCGTGGGTGACAGTCTTTCTTGTTTCGAGGGGGATCCAGCGGAAGATCTTTTTGAGAATGCGAAGTACGTTGAAGCAGGAGGATGAGACAGCGTTGACTTGTCTGGACATCGAGAGAGAGGAGTCTAGGATGAAGCCAAGGTTACGTGCGTGGTCTGTGGGTGTGGGTGCTGTGCCCAGAGCGGAAGGCCACCAAGAGTCGTCCCAAGTTGAGGGGGAGGATCCTAGTATGAGCACCTCCGTTTTGTCTGAGTTGAGTTTTAGGCGGCTCTGTTTCATCCATTCAGCCACTTCTTTCATGCCTTCGTGAAGATTGGTTTTGGCTGTGTTGGGGTCTTTGGTGAGGGAAAGGATTAGCTGGGTATCATCAGCGTAAGAGATGATGTTAAGGTTGTGTTGACGCGCGATGGAGGCGAGAGGACTCATGTATACGTTGAAGAGGGTGGGGCTGAGTGAGGATCCTTGAGGTACGCCACAGATGACTTCAGTGGCCTCTGAGTTGAATGGGGGAAGTCGGACACTTTGAGTTCTCCCAGCGAGGAATGAGAAGATCCAGTCCAAGGCTTTTCCTTGTATACCGATGTTGTTGAGGCGTTGTATAAGGGTGCTGTGGCAGACTGTGTCAAAAGCGGCGGAAAGGTCGAGTAGGATGAGGGCCACTGTTTCTCCGTTGTCCAGGAGTGATCGGATGTCGTCGGTCGCTGCAATGAGGGCGGTTTCGGTGCTGTGTTTGGCTCGAAACCCGGATTGAGATGGATCAAGGGAGTTGTTGGATTCAAGGAAGGCGGCGAGCTGGCTGTTGACGGCTTTCTCTATGACTTTGGCCAGGAATGGGAGGAGGGATATGGGTCGGTAGTTTTTAAGTTCAGAAGGGTCAGCTGTGGGTTTCTTCAGGAGGGCGCTGAGTTCGGCGTGTTTCCAGCTTTCTGGGAAGGTGGCGGAGTTGAAAGAGCAGTTGATGACATCGCGGAGATGGGGTGCAATGATGGAGTCAGCTTTGTTGAAGATGTGGTGGGGGCAGGGGTCAGAAGGCGAGCCAGAGTGGATTGAGTTCATGAGGCGAATGGTGTCTTCAGTGGTGATTGGGTTCCAGGCGTTGAGGTTGTTAGTTAGTGGAGAAGGATCTGAAGGGGGTGGAGAGGGTTGATCGCTGGGAGAGTTCTTGAAGCTGTTGTGGATGTCGGCGATTTTGTTGTAGAAAAAGGAGGATAACGCGTCGCAGAGGTCTTGGGAGGGGGTGATGTCGTTAGATGCTGCGATGGGGTTGGTGAATTCTTTGACGATGTTGAAGAGTTCCTTGCTGTTATGAGTGTTGTTGTCGAGACGATCCTTGAATGCTGATTTCTTGGCGGATCGAATCAGTTGGTGGTGTTTGCGAGTGGCTGTCTTGAGGGAGACCATGTTGTCTGAAGTTGGTTTTTTTTCTCCATATCTTCTCCAAGGTGCGGCAGAGTTTCTTGGATTTTTTTAGTTCATCGTTGAACCAGGGGGCCTTTTTGCTGGCTGATTTTATCTGGTGCTTTTTCAGGGGTGCTAATTCATCAGCACTGTGGGTAATCCATTGCTTGAGGTTGGTGGCCGCTTGGTCTGGGTCCATTGAGATGGTGGGAGGGTTTTGGTTGAGTGATGTGAGGAGTTGGTCGGTGGTGATTTTGTTCCAGTTTCTCCGAGGAATAGGTTGTGGACGGTTGTGGGTCAGGGAGCTTTTGTAGCTGAAGTGAACACAGTTGTGGTCCATCCAATGGAGAGCTGTGGTGCGATCGAAGGAGATGTGCTTGCTGGAGGTGAAGATTGGGTCGAGCGTATGTCCGGCTATATGGGTGGGGGTGTCAACAAGTTGTTTGAGTCCGAGATTGGCCAGGTTGTCCAGAAGGGTGGTGGTGTTGCTGTCGTGTTTGTTTTCAAGGTGGTAATTGAGGTCTCCTAGAAGAATATAGTTCTCGGAGGCGAGGGCGTGTGGGCTGACGAAGTCCGTGATGTCATCGCTGAATAGAGTGCGGGTGCCTGGAGGCCTGTAAATGAGGGTGCCTCTGAGTGTGGTCCTAGGGTCGGTGTGGATCTGAAAGTGGAGATGTTCGGCGGTTGTAAGATTGTCGTCGGAGCTAGTCGTGATTTTGATGGTGTTTCTATGAATGATGGCGATGCCTCCTCCTGTCTGAATGGTGCGGTCTTTGCGGATAATCTTGTAAGAGTCCGGTATGGCTATGGCGATGTCGGGTGCTGAGGATGTGTTCATCCATGTTTCTGTGAGGAAGGCGATGTCCGGTGACGCAGTGTCGAGTAGGTCCCAGAGTTCAGTTGCGTGTCTGTGGACTGAGCGGGTGTTAAGAAGTATGCATTTCAGGCGGTCAGAGTCGGTGCTTTGTACGGAGGGAGTGGATTTGGTGAGGGTTCTGGAGCAGTTGAGCTTGCAGGGGAGGCAGGCGAAAGGGCCGTGGGTACATCCAGGGAAGGCGACGCAGCAATGAGGTGTGCGCCCGGGGTTGAGGGCGAGGAGAGTTGCGGCATCATAAGTGACTCTAGTGGGTTGGGAGTGGCGGGGACCAGGGGTCCTGGCGCTGGGCATGGTCCAGGCGCGGACGGGCGTAGACGGGCTTACCTTTGGCGCACCTTCGGCGTGACTGGGGCGCGATCGCTGCGCGTGAACGCTGCGCGCAAATACATCTGACATATATGGATAGAGGAGGGGGGAGGGGCGAGGGAGGGTCAGCTGGGAGGCGGGGCGGGCTGTGGAGGAGGTGCTCCGAGGCAACAACAACAAAGATGGCGGCCCGAGAGTAAACTCGAGGTAGGCAGGGTCAACAAATGGACATCAAAGGCTGCACAACAATCAGGCAATGCGGCGTGCAGTACAGATAAACACAGTACAATCAATCAATCAATCAAGGACATTTATAGAGCGCACTACTTACCCGGAGTACAATAACAACACAAATAATGCGGGCGTCAATCAGAGCGCAGCGTTAATTATAATCAAAGAGATGCAAATGTCGATTTCAGTAGATAGAGGCACTCGCGCTATAGCGCTATGCAGTAAGGAGGCGCTATGCAGATCGTAGCAATGCGAGAGTAGGAGGCAGGGAGCGCGGGTACGATACCAGGCAGGAGCTGTGGTGAGGGAGCGACCGCTTCTGAAAGCGCCAGAGGGGTCACAGCGCTTACGGGGCTGGGAGCGGGATGTGTAGTCCGTGGGAGGGAGGGTCAGCTGGGAGGCAGAGCGGGCTGTGGAGGAGGTGCTCCGAGGCAACAACAACAAAGATGGCGGCCCGAGAGTAAACTCGAGGTAGGCAGGGTCAACAAATGGACATCAAAGGCTGCACAACAATCAGGCAATGCGGCGTGCAGTACAGATAAACACAGTACAATAACAACACAAATAATGCAGGCGTCAATCAGAGCGCAGCGTTAATTATAATCAAAGAGATGCAAATGTCGATTTCAGTAGATAGAGGCACTTGCGCTATAGCGCTATGCAGTAAGGAGGCGCTATGCAGATCGTAGCAATGCGAGAGTAGGAGGCAGGGAGCGCGGGTACGATACCAGGCAGGAGCTGTGGTGAGGGAGCGACCGCTTCTGAAAGCGCCAGAGGGGTCACTTTTGCTTTTGTGAAGCAATGTTGCTTTTGTGAAAGATGATTTGGAATTCAGTGATTTTAGAGTCACTAAGGGAAAGTGGATTAAGGCCAGTGAAATGGGCAGCTTGTTATAAAAGGTCCAATTATTTTGTTGCAACGATCGGTCAAGAGAAAATATTTTGTTTAGTAATTTGTAGGGTGTTGGAAATTTAAGGAACACATTTCTCTGATGACTTAGGGCCAGGTTTAGAGTTTGGTGGACATGGTAATCCTTCACCAACACAAGTGTTCCTCATTTACAGATGGAAGTACCTTAGGAATTCTGTCAAAGGAGCTCTTGCTAGCCCAGTCTAGGAAGCTGGCTCTGTATATACTATACCAAAGTAAGGTATAGTGTGCACAGAGTCCAGTGGATCCCTAGAGGTATAGCAGAGGCTAAATTAGGTAAATACGAAGAGTTCTCTTTGTGGTAGTGTAGGCAAGCAGTTAGGCTTTCCCAGAGGGTGTGTTAAGCATGTATTGTATTCACTAACTCAAGGCTGATGGCACACATTCAGAGACTGAATCCAGATCAATTAGGTAAGTATAAAAATGGTATACTAATGTTTATTTTCTAGAACCAAGCAGATCGTGGTACAGGTAGGTAAAATATACTTACAATCATAGGACATTTGAAGAAGTGCTATTGGGAATTGATTTGCAATCGTTACAGGTTTGTATTGGTTCAACAAGCGGTTTAAATTACACAGTAATTACTTATGAAATACTTTTGAATTACATCAACTGTTCGTTTGGGTGATATGCCTAGATTCCATGTAAGGGATCTCACAATACAAGGTAAGTTTTACCTTTCAAGATTTAAGATACAGTTACTTTACTCACATACAAAACAGCAGTTCAACACAAAACATTTTTGGAACAAAAACTCGTAACATTAGTTCCTAAGGGGGAAACATTGTTACTGGTTTTACAAGTAAGTACTGGACTTACAAGTGGGAGTTTTGGGGTAAGGATCAAGGTTCCCCAAAGTCTAGGTAGGCACTCAAATTGCACGCTAGCATCACTGGGGCGGTCAGGTGCAGAGTGCAGGGGCCCAATGTAAGTCAATAGGGATAAGAGGGCCTTTGGTCAGGGACTAATCATGAGCAGGCCACTTGACTGTGGGAGCAAATCTCCTAGGGTAGTGACCAGCACTCCAGGGGCCAACAATCAGCACAGGAACTGCACCACAGCTGCACGGAAGCGGCCATATGCAGAGTGCCCACAAACATCGGGACCCTGTGGATTGCAATGGATATCTCCAGTTTGGAAAAGATGCTGCAGGCTCGGTTGGGGAGGCTTCCTGAAGGTGACCACTGGTGGGAGAGGTACGTTGGGATCTTGGGTATGCATGGACACTGTCAATTGGGCTACGCAAGGACGGGTGGCGTCGAGTGCAGGGGTGTCTTTCGGCATAAGGCTCCTCTTACCAGCTCCCATCGCAGTCGAGGGGACCTTCATGTTGAGGCTGCAGGTGTCAGTGTGAAGATTGAAAGAGGTTGGTGATCACCAGATCTCACATCAGGATCACTGGGGAGACCTCCTTGTGGTGTTGGGCCACTAAAACTCAGGTTGTAGGTGTTGGGTACAGAGGTGCAGAATTGTGGAGCCGCCTGGATCCAGATTCTGTGGTTGAGTCTTTGCTTGAGAAAATACGGAGCTCACGGGAGACAGAGTCTTAAAGATGTTTGCAAGGCAGATACTCTGGGGCCTGCTGGACTCGCCGGGATTCTCGCTGTAGGCAGGTCAAAGTTGGGACAGGCAGGTACTGCAGCGGCAAAAGCAGTAGGTGTCCTCTTCTTCCTGGGTAAGCATGGCTCTTCAGTCCTTCTTCTTCCTTCCTTGAATCTGAGGAGGCAAAATTCAGGGTTGCCCCTAAATACTACAATTAGGGGCATTAAAAGAGGTGTGCAGGTCGGGACCAATAAGTCCCTTCCTTGGAGTGGGTACGCCCTCTATTATGGCACCCTCCAGTGGGAGGAGGGCATGAGCCTCTCATCAAATTGGCTGGGTCCCCTTATCTTCAAGATGAAGGGGACTGAGATGTGTGCTTCTCCTCACCTCCCCTACCTGAGGGGTGGGGTTGGAAAAATTGGGCACACCTCTCCTCCTAGCTTGGTTTTCCAACTGATTCTCCTGCCCAAAGTGGGGGACAGAACCAGTGGTAGACAGTTGCTGGGGGCAGCAAAAGGCTGGGATAGCTTACAAAGTTGAAAGGCCTTTGAAGCTTCCCCTTCGTAGACCCAGCACCACATCCTGAGGGAGGAGGCATGGCATCTTGCCCAGGATCGGCTTTGTTTCTGGACCCAGAGCGCGAAGCCTCTCTATCTAAGGGTCAGAAACCTGTCTGGTGGTGGTAAATGGTGGGCAGCTATTCAGGAACCACACCAGGGCTGGTTGTTATTCAGGGACCCTCTGAGTGTATTTTACATTAAATCCCACACTAGCATCAGTGTGTGTTTAATGTGCTGGGATGTTTGCTACCAAACTTCCCATGTTTTAGTAAAGCCATTATGGAGTTGTGAAGTTTGTAATGACCAACACCCAGACCATATACTCTTTATGGCTTTACTACACTTACAATGTCTATGAATGGACTCAGATACTGTAGGGGTACAGGATTCATGCCACTGTACCCTCAACTGAGGGCTAGTGCACCCTGCTGGAAGGGTGACTTACCTAGGCTTAAGGCAGTGGGTTGCAGGCATGACACACAGGAATGTGTGCCACGTCGACTCTTCACTTTTCTCTGCACAAAAACATGCAGCCTTTGTGTTAAGGCACAGGGTCTCTAAGGGTGGCACATTAGTTGCTTCAGCCCTTAGAGACCTTCTCTGGTCACAGTGCCTTTAGTACGGATGGTACCTTTTGCAAGGGGGTTACCTGTAGCCAGAGATGTGCCAATTGTGGGTACAAAGGTACAGTTTTGGGAAAGAACAGAGGCCCTGGGAACCTGATTGGCAGGGACGCAAGGCACATCAAGTCAAGTTTCATCAGATGTCAGGCAAAAGGTGGGAGGTAACCATAGAGATTGCAGTCAAGTTTAAAGCAAGAAAAAGAGGGGTTACAGCAGAGATCCTAAGGGAGAAAGAGCGTGCTCAAGATTCATTCTTATTTAGCTTTTGAGGTGTAAGAAGAAGTGAGTTGTAGCTTCTCAATGTAGAGCCTTGCTCTGGAAAGTTTGGCTTCTAGGTATTTGGAGTTCTTTGTATAAAGGGCTTTGTGAGGGATACAAACTGTCTTGAAGGTGCATCTTCCTTCAATGGAAAGCCACCTGAGAGTTTTGAGGGCAGGTGGGATGTGCTCAAACCACTTGATTCCGGTGAAGAGTCTGACAGCTGCGTTGAGAATTGCTAGTAGGGGCACAAGGTGGCTTTTCTGAATTTCAGTGATGCTGGTTTTGCCCTAGTCAAGTTTTGAGAAGACTAGTGATTGTACTGCCATCTTGAGATCATCATAGGGGGATGAACCATTTGATTTTGTAGATGTTTTGTTGCGTAGAGCGCTTCTTTGGCTGAGCTGTTAACGCGCTCCTTCATTGACATGCTTTTGTCTAAGGTGATACTGAACGACTTCACGGAGAAAGAAAGTGAAAAAGAACAGTTAGACATTCCAAATTCTTAAGCCATTCTTGGATAGGCAGAGAATTGTTGTTTGGGGAGATGAGTAGTAGTTCAGTCTCGTTGGGGTTCAGTTTTAGATGATTGGTGTATAACAGAGTTTGTATCTTATTTAGTGTGTCATTTAGATGACGGATTTCTCTGGATGATGTTATTTTGTAGTAGATTTGTGTGTCAACGCCTTATATGTAATATTTGCTCCCTGCTTGGTTCAGAATAATTGTGAGGGGTTCCACGAAGAGATTAAATAAGGCTGGAAAGAGGATTGAGCCTTGGGGTACAACTTGTGGAACTGAAGCAGGCTTTGAGAGACTACTGTTGATTTTAATTTGTTGAGAATGCTGTTGCAGATAGGATGTGAACCACTTCAGGACTGTGCTGTTGATACCAATGCAGTGCTTGAGTGTCTCAAGTAAGGCTTGATGATTTACTGTATTAAATGCCGCCAATAAGCCAGGTAAGATTAAAAGGCAGGATTCGCTCTCGTCTAAGGATCTATGAATGTCATCTGATATATTGAGCATAGCAGTTCCAGTACAATAGCCTTTCCTGAATCCTGATTGGAATGTTTTGTGTCAGTTGGAATCCTCTATGTGTTTGTTGAGTTGTAGTAGGACACACTTCTCGATCGTTTTAGCTTGGAAAGGGAGGTTGGTCACAGGTTTGAAGTTACTGAGGTTATTTAGGTCAACTCCTGATTTTTTTTTATGGGTGTGACTGTGCTTAGTTGGAAGGAGTCACGTGCACGGCATGATGAGAGAGAGGTGTAGATGGTTTTGTTCCAAAATCGGGTGATGATGTGGTAGAAGTTCTGTACTAGGGTCGAAGGGAGGGGATCAGTAATGTGAGAATTGGGCTTCAAGTTTGTGATTATTTTGAAGATTTCTCTTTCAGTCAGATGTTTGAAATCAGTCCATTTAGCCTTGTTTTTCAGTTGCAGGAGATCATTATTGTCTATAATTTTCTTAGGGGGACATCAGTTGTTAGGTGAATCTCGGGGGGGAGTTTTTAAGGTGGTTTGTGTGTTCGTGGGGCAGGCGGGCTGGTACGTCGTACTTGTGTCATGGATAATAGATTGGTCCATTTTTGTGACTTTGTCAGTGAAGAAGTTGTCTTTTTCTTCTCAGCGTTCATTGATGGCTATTGTTTCTTGTTGGGCAGTATGGGTATCTTTCTGTTTTATTATGTTGAAGAGCTACCTCGGTCTGTTCTTTGCATGGTCAAGTTGATTGTGAAAGAAAGTGGCAATTTCCTTAAATATGTGTTTCATGTAGGTCTCACTGAGAAGTGAGAGGTGTGCCATTGAGGGGTTCTGGCTCCAAAATCTTTCACTCAGCCTCAGTTGTCTCCTCTATTTCTTAAGATCTAAGTTGATTCAGGATCTAGATTGGGTTTTTCTAGATCTCTTAAGTTTGAACGGGTCACTTGGTAAAGAGCATCTGTCATTGCTGAGCTGTAGTGGGTGGTGAGGTCATCTACGCAATGAGGGCGAGGTTGAGAATGTAATCGGGTGCTGATCCTGGATTCCAGCTCTGTTAGAGGGATTTGTTTGATGTTCCTTGCCCAATGCGTGGGTTTGTTGGATGGGGCTGGGTAGGATCTGGAATAAGCCTTGATACTAAACAGTGTTAGAAGGTGGTCCAACTAGTTGATGGACATGATGGATCGGAAGGAGACAAGCTCACTTCTGGAAATTATTGCATATAGAGTAGAGCGTTTGCTGTGGATCTGATTGTTGCAGAGTTGCTTGAGGTACCTTTTCAGCTGGACCTGCGTGGGTCCTGTAGCCAGCCTGCCCTCCATTGGGGTCTGCCTGAACTTTGGATTAGCCTTAAGTAACCTATATGCACTATTTGCTTTTAAGCAATATATTACAGTTTATTATTTAAAAATTCATATCTCAGGTTCTACTTTTGGGATTTTTGTCGTTTTGGTCTTGTCTTTTTCATAAAAATATCTACACTGGTGTGGAGTCTTTTGTGGTGTTTTCATTGTGTTACTGTAATTTAAGTTTTGCACAAATACTTACACATTGGCTCTTAAGGAAAGCCTAACTGCTCTGTACCAAGCAACTAGAGGGTGAGTACAGGTTAATTAAGGTTGTGTATCTGACTTACCCTGACTAGGATGGTGGTCCCTACTTGGACGGGGTGCAAATCTCTGCCAACTAGAGACCCAATTTCTAACACATCAACAGCATCCTAGTTTAAACTTTTTTAATTCTCTGTAACTATTGAATCCCTTTTCTTCCTTATTCGCTTCCTGAACACAGCCTCTCTCATTCCTACAATCAGAGTCACCAAAGGCAATGTCAGCAACAGGTGTGTTACGAAGATTATTCTACAAAGTTTTAAAACAGGGGCTACCGGAAGACATACAAGACCATTAGATCAGGTTGTGTGATTTGAATGTAAAACCCTGGACAGAAATACAAGCACATATTATACATTTTTGTAGAAAAAATGAAGAAAAGGGGAGAAAAAATGAAGAACAAAGTGATAGCACTCAAGCCAAACTGGAGATACCAAAAATACAGAAAAATGAGAAGGAAAAGACAGGAAAAGAAATGACTGTGCAGGTTCCTGTTGCAAACTGGGAGCAAGGAAATGGCCAAAGAGAGGGGGGGCAGATGCCAGAAAGGAGACATTTTAAATGCCATTACAGCGGTAACATTGGATATTTTGGGCCAGATGTAGGTAGATTAATAGCGACCCTCCACAATGGCGGATATCAGATAAGACACGCTAGACGGACGCGCAACAGAATTTTTCGTGGACATGCTGTTCACGTACTTTAAGGGCTTCAACTCCCTGATCGCGTAAATTGGTGCGTATTTGGCTGCCACTAATTATACCTCCAGAATTGGGGCGCGTTTTCAACTATGGCGGCTGTCAATTGAGACACGCTAGGCAGACGCCCAGCAACACCCTTAGTGTATACGCTGCACCTATGTCTTCAGAACATCACTTGCTCGATAATTTTTATTATTACTATCGTTATCTATGAAGGTACCAATTCATACTTAGTAGAATATACACTGCCTTGAGTGGCCCATATCCACGCCTGCCGGGAGTCCGAACCCTGTCATTTGGATGACCCGCACTCGCGAGTTTGCCTATAATCATTGCCACATATAGTCATTGTTACTCATACTAGTTATTGCTTATCAGTGCAATAGACGGTTTCCTGATGAAGGTCACAATGCCGAAACGCGCGTATTCACATCTACCGCATTGCCCCCATCAATTCCTGTCTATAGCTCTCTCTGTTGTGTATATATATTTTAAAGTGACGAAAAGGAATCCTTGATTATATAAATGAATGCACTTATGGATATCACTTTTTCAATGTCAATGTAATTTGTTTGATTGAAAAAGTTATTTATGAAACATCAAAAACGGATTTGAAATTAATTTTGAATAATAAAGTGAAAAATCATTTCTTATATCTATTTGTGACAACTTTGGTATGATTTTGATGGTTTTGTTATTTTGCTTTGTGGGTACATGTTATAATATAATTTGACCTAGACCTGCTTATGTCAATTGGTTGACTGAACTGGCTATAGATCTTTATTTAAAATGTTTGTTCCCTATGTATAGCTAGTTCATCAGATATATAGGGGTCCCCTTTTTTCAAAATAAGCTACCGGGAGACATACAAGACCATTTAGATCAGGTTGTGGCCTTGGATGTAAAACCCTGGGCAGAAATACAAGCACATATTATACATTTTTGTAGAAAAGGGGAGAAAAATGAAGGCCAAAGTAATAGCACCCAAGCCAAACTGGAGACACCAAAAATACAGAAAAATGAGAAGGAAAAGACAGGAAAAGAAATGACTGGGAGCAAAGAAAGGGCCAAAGAGAGGGGGGACAGATGCCAGGAAGGAGACATTTTAAATGCCATTACAGTGGTAACATTGGACATTTTGGGCCAGATGTAGGTAGATTAATAGCAATCACAAACACAGAAATTCGCAGAATTTCCACGTTTGTGATCGCAAATAACCCATGTGAAATGTAGAGACAGAAAAACCGTTTCGCAAAATAAAGAATCGCTAAAAATAATGGTAAATAGTTACCGATTCTTTATGTAGCGAATATGCCACACCAACTCACTATTTTGCGACTCGCTAACTAAGGAATCGCAAAATAAAGTCGCAAACCAATGTACATAAAATCGCAAATAGCGATTAAGGAGTCGAAAATTAACACTGACTCAAAGCAGGTGGTAACCAGGTGCACTGCATATAAACAGCCCCAGAATGCATCTACATGAACACAATGGCGGCCCTCTATGCCATTGCAAGGCGGATGCGGATTCAAGCAGCAGCACTGAGGATCTGGAGAAGTTAGGAACATGTATACAGAGTGCACATTACACTATTCCAACTCACAGAGGCAGAAATTCATGAGAGGTACAGGCTTCACCCCACCACAATCCTAGACCTGATATGTGACCTGGACCACCATACATCAAGGGTGCACACAATACCACCACATGTACAGGTCCTCTGTTGCCTGCATCTACTTACATCAGGTAGTTACCAGGGGGTCATAGCTGTGGCTGATGGTGTCTCACAAAGTTGCCTGTCACGCTTCTTCAACACATTCCTGGATGCCATGATGCAAAGAACTGCAAAAGACGAAGACAGATTTTTATCAGAAGGCCCAGTTCCCACATGTCATTGGGCGCATCGATGGGACACATATTCCAATCTGCCCCACCTGCTACTGAGTACATATATCAGAACCGCAAATCAACACATTCAATCAACGTACAGGTCATTTGTGATGTGTCTCACATCATCACTGATATTGTTGCAAAATTTCCAGGGAGCACGCATGACTCCTACATCTTCAGGAACAGTGGCAACTATACACGTCTTGCTGGGGGTGAATTTGGAGAAGGGTACCTGCTAGGTAAATCAATGTGACACACCCTGAAGTATACCTTGAATGTATCTGTTGCTGACTGTGAATGATGTGTTTTCTTTAAACCACTTTGGTGGTAGCGCATATGTGGTGTGGTCTTTTATCCTGACTCCATACCTCAATGCATCTACCCCAAGTGAGAAGAGATTTAATGTGGCACATAAATCAACGCAGAATGTGGTGGAGCGTACATTTGGACTCCTGAAAAGCAGGTTCTGCTGCCTCCACAAAAGTGGAGGTGCACGGCAGTACCACCCTCTGATCTGCTGCAAGATAATATCAACATGTGCCATGATACATTACCTGGCCACAAAGAAGGGAACACCCGTGGAACTCACTGAATCAGAGGATAGTGATGAGGAATGTCCACAGCCACTGCCCAGCGCAGCAGGTGTCGCAGCAGGTGTCGCAGCAGCGCCAAATGGAAGACACAGACGGGCAGAGATCGCACACAACTATTTCTGAGTAAGTAATGAGACAAAGCGAGTAGTTGCAATTGTGTGGCAGTGTTTTATTGACCTTACGTCAGGCAATAGGAATGCACACCGCCGCACCACATTGGCCTCTCAGTGCCTCAACAATACCAGCATGGCATTGATACACTGCATGCTCATTGTCATCATTTGGTTACATGGGTTACTTCACCCATCTCCCAATGTCAGCTGAAGCATGGTTTCATTTCCTGCGGCCACGCACAGCACTGCTCCGCTCACCCTGCACACTGCCCTCCTTAGAGGACTGTCCTGCAGCTGGACCGTGCCTTGCACTGCGCAGCCAGGACTCTGCTATTAGAGGAGTGATGCTGCTGCGGCTTGTTACCTCCTCACTTTCACCACCATCCCCAGACGCTGTGGCAGTGATGTGTGTTGTCTGGAGCTCTTCCAACGCAGTGGTGGCAGTAACCAACCCCCTAGCGACATCAAGGCTGCAGTGGGCCATCTCCAACTGAATGACCACTGAGCGTTTGCTAAGGACAGAGGTGGCATTGCATAGCAGGTTCACTGCCTTTGTGTACCCTTGTGTACCCAATGTCAGCTGAAGTATGGTTTTATTTCCTGCGGCCACGCACAGCACTGCTCTGCTCACCCTGCACACTGCCCTCCCTAGAGGGCTGTCCTGCAGCTGGACCGTGCCTTGCACTGCGCCTCCAGGACTCTGCTATTGGAGGAGTGATGGTGCTGTGGCTTGTTACCTCCTCACTTTCACCACCATCCCCTGACCCTGTGGCAGCGATGTGTGATGTCTGGAGCTCTTCCAACGCAGTGGTGACAGTAACCAACCCCCTAGCGACATCACGGCTGCAGTGCGCCATCTCCAACTGAATGGCCACTGAGCGTTTGCTAAGGACAGAGGTAGCATTGCATAGCCGGTTCACTGCCTTCCATGTGCTGTTTCTCCCTGCACCTTGCCCCATGTTATAAGTCCATTTTGCTGCACAAGAGCCTTACAGCCTCAGCCATGTCCCGCATGCCCTCAGCGACGGTGTTGTTCAGACCATGTATGCCATCCTTC
The DNA here is from genome assembly GCF_964261635.1 of Lissotriton helveticus. Lineage (NCBI taxonomy): Eukaryota > Metazoa > Chordata > Amphibia > Caudata > Salamandridae > Lissotriton > Lissotriton helveticus. Next base: position 950,079,750 of record NC_136061.1, read on the forward strand.
ATGTCCCTAATGTGTCTGTTCATGGCCACCATCTGGTGTTGCATTGACTGCATTGTCTTCCCTTGCAGCCGCTGCACCTTCAACATGTTTCCATCCAGACCTGCAAATACACTGGATTCTTCACCCTGTGCATCTGAACTGTGTGCCCTTGGTCTGTGTCGTCGGGCACTTGTGGGTGACTGTGTCTCTGGGGTCTGTTCTGCCTCTTCCTGCATGGTCTGTGGGGCTCCCGTGCTCTCCTCCTCTGACCCCTCCATCTCCTGAAGGCTACCGACTGTATACCTCCTGTGTTTCACTGGTGGTGGTGGTGGTGGCGTGACATCTGCAGGTGACAGGACCTTCTCATCCTGAGTGTTGTGTTCCCTAGGTGCCTCTTCTGTCTCCCTCTCAGCAGTCTGGGGCACAGGTTTGCTGTGGATACAGAATTTCCATTTACTGACTTGCCTTGCAGCATTTGTGTTTCATTAACTTACATGTTTTCCATTCAAACTGACAGTCCCAGCTTGCGTATTTACTGATGTGGGTCACATGCACTTGGTTTCAGTGGACTAACTGGTATTCTATGTGTTAATTAGGACTACATCTCCCAAGATGCATTACTGGTTGTAAGCAAATCATGGACTGGAGTGGGATTCATACTTGCTTATTGGGGATTGGGGGGCACAGCATGGTGTGCATGCTACTTACCTTGTCTGTTGTTTCCTCTGGCTGAGCTGTGCTGTCCGCGTCCACCAATTCTTCCAGGATTGTTGCTACTGGCACAGTGGATGTTCCGCTACCTGTCTGATTGGCTTGTTTAAGCCTGTCAGCCACCCTCTCCTTGGCACGTTTGCGGAGGTCATAACAGCGCTTCTTTAGTTTGTCGATGGAGCACTGGGTGACACCAATGGCATAGATTTTTACCTGTATTACTAGCCAAATCTTCAGTTTCTGAGATTTTGGAACATTCAAAGAGTTCTTGCCAATCAACTGGTCGTGGTCCTTTACCACCTCTTCAATTAGGACCTCCAACTCCTTCTCAGAGAATTTGTGTTTTCTATTCCTTTCGGCGCGCTCCTTTCCATTCTCCTGTGGGTCCATGCTTATTTTTGGTGTCTGCCTGGGGATTACTGTGCAGCTCCTGGATCTGTGGTCCTGCTCCATGCCTCTCCCACAGCTTCAGGCTCAGTGAAACAGCATGTGTCAGGCCACTTTCTGGTTGTGATGTCATCAGGTGCACCAGAATACCAGATTCACTAATTTGCGATTTGGTTTAAATTGCGATTTCGCAAATACCGATTCGGCAATGCGGATTCGGTATTATTTTTGTGGTTATTCCCCAATCGCTAAGTTTTCGCGATTTTTTTATCTACATCTGATTTTGCGAGTTCTTAATAGCGATTCAGTAAAAATTGCTATTAGGAACTCGCAATTTGGTTTTTCCCTACATATAGCCCTTTATTGCTAAATGCCGCTTTAAGAAGAGTGATGAAGCACAGGGAGTGATGGGAATATGGAGAAGAAGAGGAGCACAAAATGTTAACGCGTCAGGGCCAGCACCTCAATGTGGTCCTTACCAGTATGTCCCCTACCCTCAATGACAAATTACTCCCCTACCACAGTTTTATATCCCACAACAGCAATTTGCTGATGTACCTGTCCAAGGGACGCCAGCACCTGTAGTACAGACAGGAGGCCAGCCTCAGGTACAGACTACCACAGTGATGAGCACAGGGAGTCAAGGACAGGGGGAAGTGATTGATCAAGGTGAAAACCCCTTTTATCATAAAGCTCGATGCAACGCATCAAGGATTCCCAGTTGTTCTGTGGTAGCTAGGACTCTTGACCCAGAGGAAGAGCCAATGGTAAAAATGATCATAATGGGAAGGAGATATGCTTTTTTTGGTTGATACAGGGGCAACACAATCTTGCCTCTCAGAAGAAAATGTTCCATTGTCCTCTGCCACCATGCATACTCAGGGCATCCCATACATGACATATGTGCCCATAGAGGTGGCAGGAGTGCAAGCGCAGGAGGGTCTCCTTTATTCTCCAAACTCACCAGCACGTGTTGTAGGAAGGGATCTTATGTCTAAATTAAACATGACGATAAGAATTTCCATTGATGGATCCATGACATGTGAAATACCAGGTTAAGCAAAATGAGGAATACATCTGTGTGACAACGAAGGAGATGTCACGGAACAGAATACCCCAAGAACAGAACTTTTTCCCGCTCACCTTTCTCCTTCTCCGCTTCTTTATTTGCAGGAGATACAGACGAGACACTGGCCCTTTAATCTGGGCTCTGTTCCGCATCACGTGACTGGGTCAGGTGACTCATTGGAGTTCAAGAGCATCGAAACAGAAGAAGACGGTCGTCTGTTTTGCGGGCTAAAGAAAGAGAACCACGGACCTGAAGAAGAGGACCTTCGTGTTCAGACCTTCATTATCACGCCGCAACCTAGGGACCAAGGAACCGCTCCAGGAGCCACAACACCTGATCCGAACGGAGAAACCCGATGCCTGGGGAACGAAGAAGGAAGCACGGACGGGACGCCGGACCCCATCCAGCAATACCAGCAAACCAGCCATGGCCCACGGGCGGAGTGGCGCCGTACGGAGGAGGTGGTGGCAGCAGGGACGGCGACTTACGTGGGGCGAGAAAGTAAACCACTCCCCTACCAACAGGATACCTCCTGCAAACACCACATACCCCCCATTTTCACTGGTGACGGTCTTGGGTGATTATTCCCAACACTTCCCCTCCCCGTAGCAACAAAAATCAAACCAGACATACCCTGACTGGGTGTTTCTTGTTTTTTGTTTCCCTCCCATTCCCCTCTCCGTACACTACCGGGATATCACGAGGTGTCCATCACTCGCGTAAGAAGAAGAAGAAGAAGACGCGGAAGCTCTCTTCTGAAATCCCAAAGAGAACAGTGATGAAAGGAACTGACCCACAAACCCTTGCTTTGTGAACTGAATAACACACACCCCTGTTTTTGTGAACAGAATAAACCCACCCTTGCTGTATATATAACGGTGTCACTGAGTCTGCTTCTCCACTACGTTACAATCTGCTAAGAAAACCAGAGAAAAATATGGTTGGAAGGGCAGAGCCAATGCATTATAAATTACTAGCAGATACAGTACTTAAGGTGTTGCAGACTGAGGAAATACTTTTAGGGAGATGGATGGAATTGCCATTTAGACTGTGATGTATTCCTATAGGTACTGTATCGATTCCCCTATTCCTGACCCTGGTCTGGTTAATAATTAACTAGCAGCCATCCAACGGTGCAAAAACCGTTATCTGATTAAGCCACACCACGGCACAAAAGGGCGTTATCTGATTAGGTCATAACGCATGCCATCTAATTAGACAAGCGATATTCCTCCAGCCCCTGATAAGGCATACGGAGTTCTCAAAACAAATCAAACCTACAGCGACCTGGGAAATTCCCATAACCATTGTTTTGATTTCACCGAGAACTTCAGCAAAAGAATGTGCGAACGAGCCCGTTCATATGACATCCTTATTGACGTATATATGTCCATCCTTACGTCAATCTCGGCACCTTTCAGGTATAAATATTACCGACATTGCCTTAAGCAAACACATGCGGTGGTGACGAGATCGGAGCAGCGAGACGTGCCGAGGAGCCCAGCAGAGAGCGAAGCCCACAGGCGCTCCCCCGCCTTCCTGACGCGCTGAGAACAAGACGCTGCCTTTCTCCTGCTGAGAAATCCAGCTCCGGCGCTTCCAAGCAGCCCTCGCAGGCAGCTGGAATATCAAGACCTGGGATAAGAGATCTCAGGTACAGAACTGAATAACCCCTTGCAGAGAATTCTCGAGTCAGTCCCTTGGCAAAACAAACTTAACTTAAACTGCTACTTATCTACTCCCGCCCACGTATTAGGCTTAGGTCAGGTACACTGGGGTAGGCGTGGTTAGAAGCACCAGTTGAGTACGATTAGTCAAATGTATATATGTATGTATATATTTTATCCATTTTAAAGTATCATATGGCTCAGAAACCATATCAATGCTTTTACAGTATTATTTTATAATTCTGTCTTTACTGTATGCACTTTACTTAACTACAAGTATTGCAATAATAGCGATTCATTTCTCTTGTATGAGAAAAGAGACTGATCAATAAATAACATCTTTTATTGAACACGCCCGTCTCTTCCTTTTCTCTACAATCTGGTGAAACTAAGAATGCACTGAACTGACTGAGTAAAATAAGTTGTCTTTTGTTTTCACACGACTCTAGAGATACACTCTTGATTAGGGGAGAGCAAAGTTGTCATGTTCTATGGTTGTCAGAAACTAAATCCCTTCTTGTCTATCCAGGGAGGTTAAAATCCTCCCTGCCTATTCTGAGCTAGCTGGCACAAACATTAAACTTTAAGTCTAATATCGTCGGTAGAAGACCTAGTTAACCTCTGCCCTAGGTCTATACTATTGAAGATATTATTCCAATGCGCAGAGCCTATTGGGATAATAGGAACTACACTACATGGCGCCCAAACATTTGGATAGGCGATAAAACTAACGCAAGACATTAGAGTAACTCAGTCGTGCTTTTTCACACAGAACCCCTTTTTTCCCATAATACTCCAAAGACGTCTGGAGTGGGTGAAAGGTCATATCCGCCAAACCTCGCAGGAGGAGACTCCTATGTATGGTTCTTGGGTAATTCAACGTTGAAGGATACACTGTTCCAAAATATTGTGCATCTAATCTTTGTTTCCATAGAAACCTGATCTGCAAACAAACAGAATAACCTTCCTGTCAGTAAAATGACAGAAAGTGAAGAAGAAAGGGAGACAGTTAGACTAGCAGCTGAACTCCTAGTAGCAGACAATACTCTGCTGGAAAATGACCCAGATGCAATACTCATCCCGGTCAACATAAGGAAATCTATAACCCTAAAACTTATAGAAAATGGACTGACACCAAGAGGTGGTACAGTCATATTCGTAATTGAGGCACACGAATATCGGCAGACAGAGGTATTCTATTCATGGATAAACTTTCCAGCAGCAAACGCTGTAACAAAGGACTTCCACTATTACAAAATAGAGGAACCTCCTAGTGAGTACACTCCTTTCGAGGAAGTGGAAATACCACTCAAATTCCAAGAGCACCTGCTCTTGTTTCATGGCGCCCTAAAACATAATAATCACATCACCAGGCTCGGTCCACTAGGTAGACCAGGAGCAACGTGGCCGGTCCTAGCCGGATATACACCACATCCAGACATTGAAGAAATGACTGCACCAGAGCTTTTAGCACAGCTAAAACAATTAATAAAAATACATAGACAATTAGTCCAATATGTAATGCGGACTTCAACAATCCAACCAGCAATTAAAATTCCACAGCTGACCACTCATCAGAGGAACACAAATAAAATTGCACCTCAGAACATACAGTCCTGTCTAGGTAAAGTACCCGCAAAACGGGAACAAATTCCTTTCTGGCTAGCACAAAAAATCACTCAAATAGAGGCGGTGTTTCCAGATACCACCCCTGTTGAGAAACATAGGATTCTGACTATCTGTCTCCCAATGGGAATCGCACCACATGTGGAGGACTGTGACACTTGGGGAACAGTCTTTGCCTCCATTTACACAAAAACACATGGTGTACCATCCATGTCAGTAATACCAGATGTGCTAAAACAGATTCAAGACGAATACGGTCCAGAACCCGCTTTAACTCTCGGTATGAAACTACTGAAAGATTTCAAGCAGGTCTCTGCAATATTATTAGCCAACATAAAGGGAGAAGCAGCAAATGTGGCGATTCGCCAGAGGTTAAAAGAGACAAATATAGCAGACCAACCATCTGAAATTGCCAGAATCATAGAAAAATCCTATGAAGAACTAGGAAGAGATAGTTTGGGTGGAATACCAGTGAAACCCCAACTAGTTGAAAGTCCTGAAAAGGTATTTATAAAAAATAACTTAAACACTCAAAAAAAGAGCTGGGATGGAAATAAACAATCCAATTCTAAAGAAAAAAGATTCCAGTCCAGAGGAAGGTCTCCTCGGCGGAGAGAAAGATCTCCTGATCAAGGATGCAAGTCTACCCAAAGGGAGCCCTCTGTGAAAAAATACAACCTTAGAAATAGGGATAATATAAAAAAAACCTGATAGATATCAAGATATTGATACACGTCCCTCTCAATCTTTTCAGACTTCCTCGCAGAAATCGGAAAGAAGAGGATGATCAGAACACAGGGAAGAGCACGTCAAGTCCAAAGACAAAGAACCTGCTCATCAGAATAAAAAATTACAATTTCCAAAAAAGAAGGTAGCCAGTATTAAAGTAATCAACAATGCCGAGAATACTGAGGACACAGCTGAAAAACGGAGAATGGGCTCAGACAATGCTAGACAGCGCAGCAGAAGTGAGCATAGCTCGCAAAGTCCTTATGAATCATCTGGAGACAGTGGACACGAATGAATACATTCAGGTGGAAACTGCAGATACCAGAGTTAGCAAACCTCATAAAATATATGAAATAACATTGCGTATAGAGGGGGATAAGACTAGAAAAATAAGGGGTCTATTTTGGGATAATCTCTCCAAGGGCTATGACATCCTTCTAGCTGAACGAGACTGGCCTCCAGAGTTTGTCAGGGAGTGCCCACATGGCGAAGAAATAATTATGCCTGCCTTCTCAAACCATATTCCAATTCATAAAAAATATACACTTGCAAGAAAGTGGGCAGTAGCTCAAGCCCCTGCCTTATATAAAAATCATGTGGGATGGGATGAGGACTCTCCTCCTCACAAAATCCAGTTAAAATCACAACCTACTGCACAGAGGCAGTACCCGATTAAGCAAGAAGCTAAAAAACAGGTAAAAGAGATCCTAGATCAACTTGAATACCAGGGGGTGATTGAAACTTGCACCTCACAAATGAACAACCCTTTGTTTCCTGTCTCCAAACCAGACAATTCATATTGTCTTGTTTTGGACTACAGACACCTTAACTCATGTTGCAAAACATTTGCGGTACAAAACTCGCATAGTGCTGCACTAATGAATAACATAGTGCGCAAAAAATACAAAACAACCTTAGACATTTCTAATGGATTCTTTTGTCAAAATATAGCACCAGAGAGCAGATATTTGACGGCGTTCTCAATAAATGGCACGCAAAAAAATTTCTGTTGTTTGCCCCAGGGGTTCAAGAACAGCCCAGGATTATTCTCAGCGAGAGTAATAGAATTACTACAAACATATGATGACGAGGCATTATCTTATGTCGACGACATCTATCTAACAGACGATGACTTGGATACTCACTTGAAGAGAGTGAACACCATAATACTTGGGTTTGCAGCAGAGGGTTACAAATTCAACTTTAAAAAGTCAAGAATTGCCCATCTAACAGTCCTGTTTTTAGGATATGAACTATCAAGTGAAGGCAAAAGCCTGGCTGACAATTTCCTAGAGAAATGTGCTGTAATCCAAGCACCTAGAACACTGAAAAGCTTACAATCAATTCTAGGCTTCCTAAACTTCGGAAGAACTTACATTATAAATTATGCAGAGAGAATTAAACCTCTCTATGATCTAATAAAACCAGATTTCAAAAGAATCAATTGGACTCAAAAACACACAGAAATTTTGAGATCTTTACAAACAGATATGTTAGTTAAAACAAAACTACAAACATGTGACAACACACGCAACCTTGTGATTCGAGTCATCCCAGGAAGATGCGGATTCACATACCTGACCTCTAATGAGGGAGAGAAGGTACCAATAGCATACAAATCACATTTGTACACAAAAGCTGAAATGAAATTTAGCCCAACGGAAAAAATTCTGACCGCGGTACAGACTGCTGTAGCAAAGGAGCGGGCCCTAGCACAGGGTAAACGAATAATCATCGTGACACCTATACCAGCTCTAGAGGCGGTAACCAAGGCAAGCATTCCGAATGCTAAAGCACTCCATCCAAGATGGATACAGTGGGCTAACTCTCTTGCTGCAACAGACGTGGTATACGAATTTGATCCCAATTTAAAAACACAAGAATTTCTCCAATATGAATTCGAATGTCCTCCGCCGACCGAAATTCTGCCTCTAGAACACTACGGCTGTATAATATATACAGACGGATCAGCACAACCCGCAGTGGGGGGTAAGCAAGCCTACAGTGCTGCGTGCGCGATTGGTAAAGGTCGCTGGCACGAAGGAAAATTTAAACCTGTGGTCACTAAAACGCAATCTCTAGGAGACTGTACAGCTCAAAGAGCAGAACTACTAGCATTCAAGATGGCGCTTGAAAATACCGATCGAGAATTCCCCACACTTATTGTGTGCGATTCGTATTACTGCGTCCAATCTTACAATGAATACTTGCAGATCTGGGTTCAGAATGGTTTTAAAGATGCAAAAGGTGGCACAATCAAACATAAAATGCTTTGGGAACAAGTAGTTCTTTTGCAAAAGGAACTACAAAAGACTCACGTGATACATACACTGAGTCATCAACGTGATGGCGTTCACGTTGCAGGGAATTCATTGGCTGACGAAGCAGCGAAGGCAGCAGTGCAAACGGCTTCCGTAGCTGCTATCACCCGGTCAAAAACAAAAATAGACAGCGAAATATTACATGCGTCAGCGCTACAGTAAAAGATGCAATAGAAACACTCCCGAAAGGCTTTCCAGTAAAGTACTCATACATAACTGATGCAAATAATGTTCTGTTTGCACGAATCCCTGGAGTGGGGGATAGGGCAATTCCAAACATGGAACATAGGTTAGGACTCATCATAGCGGCACACGAAGGGCTTGCTTCTATACATGCTGGCGTTTCAGCCACAGTATCATTATTAAAACAGAGATACTGGTGGCCACAAATGAGAAGACAAACAAGGAACTATGTTCTAGAATGTGAAACATGTCAAAGAATGAAAGTATCAACAGTGAAACGACCAGCACAGACGCCCCTTCTAATCTCAGATAAACCATTATCCTGTGTTTACCTGGACCACTGTGGTCCCTTACAAAGGGATGGTAACTATAAATATATCTTGGTCGCAGTGGATTCATGCACGAGATTCATATGGATGTGGCCCCAGCGATCGGCTGACGCCCGAACTGTTATAAAAGATTTGCGAGTCTTTATCGGCACATACGCAATTGGCATGCTACATTCTGACCAGGGTCCTGCTTATAGCTCCCGGGCTTATAAGGAGGCCATGACCAGCATGGGCATTGCATTGCGGTACTCTTGTCCATTTCATCCCGAGGGAAACGGAATCGTAGAAAGAAAAAACCGTGACATAAAGCAATCTATAACAGCAAAGGTATTAGGTTCGGGTGCTGGGTGGGTCAAACATTTAATAAGTGTCCAATGTAGTCTAAATAACCTGCCAAGGAATTCTCTGAAAGGGTTCAGTCCGTACGAACTATTGTTCGGGACTAGAATGATGATCCAAGATCTTGATAGTCAGACTTCAGTGGTTAAAGACAAAAGCTTTGATATCAAAGATCGTTACAGGACTTAAATGAAACAAGAAAAGACCTGAGCAACATAAAGTTGAAACAACAGCCAACAACCACTGAAGAGAAACCACCTGTCCCAGCAAGGCCTGTCTGGATTCCAAAAGTCGGGGATCTAGTCAGAGAGAAGATCGCGGTAAAGAAGGAATTTGGGCCTTCTTACAGAAAAGCAGTTCCTGTCTTGTCTGTCAACGGGACAAGATCAGTAGTACTACCACCCCTTGCTGGTAAAAAGGAGAACCGAGTTGTATCCATCGACCTGGTTAAACCACAATCATGTGGCCGATAACAAACAGTAGGCCAAGTGGACTCCCAAGAAGTAGCGGAACACCAATGTTTGCTACGAATACAGAGGCTCAAACTGGAAGACTGATCACAATTGGAAAATCTACAGTGAATCAACAAGGACTATGCAACAAAGCAATGGAACTTGAACCTCTTAAAACCCAAATTAAAACTTTTCATCAAGAAACAACAACCTATGATGATGTAACTGCAGACTTTGCTAATGAAACAAAGCAAAATCCAAAAACAATTGGAACAATTGACAGAACAGCATCCGGCTACTTCATCAACTTCGATGATTCATCTGAAGACCTGAGTGAAGCAAAGAAACAGCCATCAACAAAAACTTTTAAAGACAAAGCTAAGGAACTTTTTCAACAGCTGAAAGAAACCTATCTGATTTCTCCATGGATTGAATTTTGGGTGGCCTTCGGTGCATTTATCCTCATTCTTTGGCTCATCATGGTACTATGCTTGGGACATTTCATTGAAGGAAAATATGCTAAAATGGACACAGCAAGCCAGAAAATCAACTTGGTCCTTAAACCACACACATCTTCACACATCGAGAAAAGAGAACTTTCTTCAGTGAACTTCACAGCCAATCCTATACCAGGCGGTGTAGCATGGGACAAAACTGATTATGAAATCTATGGTCCGGTTGAAATCCTGAAGTATCCACACCAATTCAAAATCTCATTGAGTGACTTTGTAAAACCAAGCTCATTTGCTGATGATTGGGACTTTGAAAGTATTAATGATATGATGTCTGATCTTGTGATGTCTGCTAAATTTACAGAACATGATTATTTGCAGGGTTCGTCTAATTATGATCAGATGTTCTGCTATAACCACTATGGTAACCATTATCTACATAAATCTGCTCAACCTAGAAATGTTTTAAATTATAACCAATGGGAACATTGTGCTACTCCTCCAAAAGACAGCTCAAAAACATTTTATGATAAATATTCATACTTTTCAGGGTTTAACACAAGTAATGCAGAAACATTTTATTTCAAATTGTCAAATAAGACAGGTATGAAGACCATGCTTACAAACACAAAATTGATATATTCCGATTCATTCTTTGAACAAATGAATACATTTGGGTTTGATTTCTGGAACAATAATATTGAAGCAAAAACTGTTTGGGGTACAAGAGATTGGCAAGTACAAGGTATAGAATCATTGTTTAGAGCCTGCATGATCCCAGAACAAATTATATTCTTGAATGACACTATTCAACAAACTACCTGTCTTGGCTTAGCCAAAATCAAAGATTTGAACAAACCGTCTATTCCAAAGCCAACAATGAACAGTAATAGCTCTATAGATGATGAGATAGACGTAAACCATATATTAAACCAAAACAGAACACATCCTGAATGGAAAAAATGGTTGATCTGGCCCACAGATACAAATAACTGTCAAGACAGATTCCTGAACAAAAAACAGGGGTTCACATTGACTAGGCCAGACCCTAGATATTCCCAAAGACAACATCCAGGGATAGTAACCACCTACAGCGTGGGCAAGCTCTGCCTCCAATGGCTACAAACGTCCACACTGGCTGAAATTAAGCAACACCTAACTTTACTTACAGAAGGTGCTGACTTGCGTGATTTCGTATTGGGACCACGCAAACAGCGTCAAAAACGTTTCATAGCGGCCTCTATATATGCAGCTTATAACGAAGTTTGGAAAGTAACTCAAATTGAGACAGCAGAAAAAATATGGGAAATTGACCGTATTAATTTGGAAAAATCACTTTCTGTGGTGGACAATGGGTTAATGACTCTGTCCTCCAGAATATATTCTCTGGACAGCATTGTGTCTTCAGCAATCGATATAATATCGCAAGACTTACTGATGTTACAACACGGTCAGTCCCAATTGCGTTCTATTGTACAGCTTGGCTGGACGTTACAAAATCTGCGTTCTGGCTATGTGCCTTGGCGTTTAATCAACACAACGTCATTATTTAATATCTTTAACCTTACTGATAAACAAATCAGTTTGGCACAGAAGGGTGCTGACTATACAATTCTGAGCATTGAAAAACTTGAGAGATTACCATTGACAATGTCAGAACGACCTGTCATTGAATGGATAATACATGGAATAATAAATATTCCGATAACTACTTTCCAGTTTCAATTCTGCCAAAAATATATACAGGCAGGCCAGTATGAAAGGTTGGGTAAAGAATACATTAAGTCAATATGGAACTTGCCCTATACACACGAATGTGTCAGTAATAAAGGCCAGAAAGTGTTTCTCAGTGGCAATAATTGTGCAAGATCACTAAGTGGTACACTTCTGTGTCAGGGTATTAGCTTGCATGGAGCCTGTGAAGGGACTTCAAATAACCTTTCATGTTATCAGCTAGGCACACCTGCAACACGAATAGAACCATTCTTTAGGAGACTCTCGAACGGGAGTTACATTCTAATAGTAGATCGCAGATGTTGTAGTTTGCTGCCCGGAAAACCTTATCTCATAACCGTGACTAGGAAGGTCATGTGCTGTGAACGAGTTTTGTTCCCGAACGATTCTCCAGACAGGGAGGCAAGGTTATGGCCCGATTTGAAAATTGCTTCTATTCGAATAGATACTTTAAGCAGAATGAAGACTGTGCTCCTACAGACGCCGACCAGGCTCACGTCATCAAAAGAAACGTATGATCTCCAAGTTGCAAGGACAACAGAAGAGATTCATTCATTATTATCAACTAATTCCCCCATACATTTCGCAGAAATACTGAACGAAATCTTAAATATTTCTGATACCACTGGTGTCTCCAGTGTATTTAAAGCAGTGTTTTCGGGTGCTTTAACTCCATTCAAAGCCATCCTGGGTATTTTTCCAGACTTTGTCCATTCCATTTTTGGCGGACTTCCACTCCTTTTGGGACTAGTAGCGGGTGTTTTATTTTTGATCCTGTTATTTCGCTATGGCAAACCATGTCACAGACAAAACACCTGCGACAAGGGAAGAAATGATCCTAGCCATTGGCTACCGGGACCGGGTAACTAAAATCCTTGGACTATCCCGGCTTAGAGACCTGAACATGACTTGGTCTCTTTCATTTAGACCAATGTGGCAAAGTTGTGTTATGCCTGTATTAAGGTGCTTGCTATGCGGCGAAGAATGCGTGTTGGACACCTGTCTGGCACTACAATCGGATGTGCCAATGGACGCAGATACCTTGTTGGGTCCGGTAACGGCTCATGCATTGTGCTGTCCCCAGCGGCTACCAATCCTGATGACGGCATTCGTGGAGACTTCACCACTACGATTGAGGGGTAGTGAAGCACAAGATGAAAGCAGCATCGATCAGGTACGACCTTCAGTCAGCTATGCTGATCAAAACATCAATGGAGGCAATCATGCTCAGGCTCATGAATGCATGGTAACAACCTTTTCCGAATTAGTGGAACTTACGCAAGAAGCTGTTGACAGTTTTTTCAACAGTCTAAATGATATGATGTTTTCACCAGAGCAGCAGGAATAACTTTGAGCAAACTAGAACTCGGAGTTCCCTACATCCTGAATTTGGCCTTCAACATTTAAAAAGCAATATGAATTTTTTTTTTTTCTTCTCAACAGTTTTTCAGACTGCAAGAACCTTTTTTCCCAATTCAAAAATGTTTACGATTTTTGGGACACTTATCTTCTGCTTAAAGTAGACATTATTCTTAGAGAACTAAATTTCTATTTTAGGTAGTCACGAGACATTCGCTAACCTCTAGCACTATTATACATAACTTTATGATTGTGATGAAATGGTCTCGCACTTTTTTTCTGTATTAAGAGCCATTTCATGTGTGGTTTTCGCATTTATTCATGCTGAAATTAGAAATATGCGTTATATGTTTAGCATTATTAGACTGCTTGTGCATATAGTACACGTGATAGTACATGTGATTATGTTTCAAAATTTTCAGGATACATATGAATGTATTTTGGGGTGGTACGATATACACAAACGCTACTGGTTTCCCTATGCCTAGATTTGTAAATATGGACATAGTCTACGTGGAGTGGGTGTGATGTATTCCTATAGGTACTGTATCGATTCCCCTATTCCTGACCCTGGTCTGGTTAATAATTAACTAGCAGCCATCCAACGGTGCAAAAACCGTTATCTGATTAAGCCACACCACGGCACAAAAGCGCGTTATCTGATTAGGTCATAACGCATGCCATCTAATTAGACAAGCGATATTCCTCCAGCCCCTGATAAGGCATACGGAGTTCTCAAAACAAATCAAACCTACAGCGACCTGGGAAATTCCCATAACCATTGTTTTGATTTCACCGAGAACTTCAGCAAAAGAATGTGCGAACGAGCCCGTTCATATGACATCCTTATTGACGTATATATGTCCATCCTTACGTCAATCTCGGCACCTTTCAGGTATAAATATTACCGACATTGCCTTAAGCAAACACATGCGGTGGTGACGAGATCGGAGCAGCGAGACGTGCCGAGGAGCCCAGCAGAGAGCGAAGCCCACAGGCGCTGCCCCGCCTTCCTGACGCGCTGAGAACGAGACGCTGCCTTTCTCCTGCTGAGAAATCCAGCTCCGGCGCTTCCAAGCAGCCCTCGCAGGCAGCTGGAATATCAAGACCTGGGATAAGAGATACCAGCCCTCCATCATTCTAGATCTCAGGTACAGAACTGAATAACCCCTTGCAGAGAATTCTCGAGTCAGTCCCTTGGCAAAACAAACTTAACTTAAACTGCTACTTATCTACTCCCGCCCACGTATTAGGCTTAGGTCAGGTACACTGGGGTAGGCGTGGTTAGAAGCACCAGTTGAGTACGATTAGTCAAATGTATATATGTATGTATATATTTTATCCATTTTAAAGTATCATATGGCTCAGAAACCATATCAATGCTTTTACAGTATTATTTTATAATTCTGTCTTTACTGTATGCACTTTACTTAACTACAAGTATTGCAATAATAGCGATTCATTTCTCTTGTATGAGAAAAGAGACTGATCAATAAATAACATCTTTTATTGAACACGCCCGTCTCTTCTTTTTCTCTACAATCTGGTGAAACTAAGAATGCACTGAACTGACTGAGTAAAATAAGTTGTCTTTTGTTTTCACACGACTCTAGAGATACACTCTTGATTAGGGGAGAGCAAAGTTGTCATGTTCTATGGTTGTCAGAAACTAAATCCCTTCTTGTCTATCCAGGGAGGTTAAAATCCTCCCTGCCTATTCGAGAAAGTTTCTAGTGAACTCTGAGCTAGCTGGCACAAACATGAAACTTTAAGTCTAATATCGTCGGTAGAAGACCTAGTTAACCTCTGCCCTAGGTCTATACTATTGAAGATATTATTCCAATGCGCAGAGCCTATTGGGATAATAGGAACTACACTACAAGACTAATTTTCCAGAGGCATGTTAGTGGTAACAAACTGGGTCAGGTGAATACCCTTTACCTTGAGTGCATGGAAATAACCAGTAGGTGGGTGTGGGACTTGGCCCTTTCCCCAGAAATTTTTCGTTTTTTTACCCCTTTTAATTTAGAATGCCCCTATTGTAACGACAATGTATAGGCCTTGTGTAGTGAGGAAAGCCCTGTGTACTGTGAAACTGATGTTAAGATGCAGGTGTCTTATACCCCTAACATGGCTGCCACTGACCACTGCTGCTGCAGTGGGGTTAGTGGGCGCATTCTAGTGGCTAGGGCCTGGCTGGAACCCTCCAAACAATGTATCAACTTAGCCTGCCAGCCTGCCCACAGGTAGAATGGTGGAACCTCCTAGAACCCCCTGGAACCTTCTGGAACAGGTGAGGTAACACCAACTGCCACTGCCAACTGTCAACTGGCACTGTATAAGGAAAGGAAGGAAAACTTTCCTGTCAGAGTGACTGAGGGGAAGACCTGGGGAAGAACCTACGCAGGAGGATAGGCAGTGGGGGTCAGGGCAGGGTCTTATGATGCTGGAAATGATAGGGCCTAGAGTGCTGCTTTACAAGTATTGAGGCATCCTGTACCCCCCCCCCACTGACCTTCCCCCGCGGAAGGGAACCCCCAGGGACCACTTGAGGGGATTGGCTGAGGAGATCTAACACCAGCCACCAACTTAACCCCCTTCAAGGAAACAAGAAACCAAAGGGCGCAAGAAACATCACGCCAACAAGAAACTAAGCTTCTATTTACAAGGGCGCAAGAAACATCACGCCAACAAGAAACTAAGCCTCTATTTACAAGGGCGCAAGAAACCTAAAGCGCTAAGAAGAAATTAAATCATCACAGGACTTTTGAAGAAGCAAACAGGTATTGGCGCGGTACTGACCCTGCGTTTCCTGATGTCACCAGGGGTCTCCCTTGCTAACCTGCTACTGGGGTGTCACCTGTCCTGTATATCTAGCGCTGCCCTTGCTGACCCTGTGAAGAGCGCTGAAGTAATGGAGGGGGTTGCTGCCTTCTGAAGCGCTATATTTGCCTGAACTGCAGCACCCTGAACTGAATGTTATTAGACCTGCTGGTCTTGCCCCCACCTCGTGTGGGCCAAAGCGCTATAGCCCTGCACCCTGCTGTCTGTGAAGCGCTAGAATCCTGGGCGTGATTCCTGCCTGAAGAGCTATATTCTGTGGTGCCCTTCAGCAGCGCTACCTGGAATGAACTGTCTGCCGAGCGCTACCTCTGCTGTGAATTGCCTGCTATATCGTAGCGCTGTGAATCCTGAAAAGCGCTATCCCCCTGAAGCGCTGTGTCACCAAGAACTTCTGTGGCTCTAGAAGTTGCTGCCTTCTGAAGCGCTGACTCCCTGCTCCCCCTACGCTCCTTTGCTGTCCCTGTGAAGAGTGCTGAGGTACTGAAGGGGGTTGCTGCCTTGTGAAGTGCTGTAGCTGCAGGGTGCTATTATCTAAACCTGATTGCCTGCTGAAGCGCTGTCCCCAGCATTGCCTGTGGCCAAGCGCTGTCATGTGAGGAACTGAGGTAGTGCCCAGGGAAGCGCTGTAATTTCACTCCAAGCGCTTTCTTGAATGTCCCATAGAAGCGCTGTAATTGTGCCTCCAAGCGCTCTCTTGTAGGCCCCAGAGAAACGCTGTATTTTTGACCTTAAGTGCACACCTGTTGGCCCCTATGTGCCTCTAGTGACGTGGAGGCCATTAAGTTACTGTTTATGCCTGAGGACAGGCTTGCCATTCATTAACTGTTTGGGCCCTGGTTCCGGCGTAGGCCTAAAGACATACTGAGTTCACCTGCGATGGCTTAGCCCTGCATAGGGGAGTCCAAGGCATAGTAAAATGCTCATTGAGAATGCTTTACTGAATTGCTTATTGAAATGTTCACCTTAATTAACAGAAATGTTTTACTAATCTAAAGCAAGGCCTGTGCTTGCTTAATGAGATGTAGCTCTCTATCAATCGAGTAATGTTCTATTTATAAGTTACTTAATGAAATGCCTATGCCTGATTCCTTCCCTGTAATGTTTACTCCTGATTAGGGGGATGTTACCTATGATTGGGGAAGAGTTTTGAAGTGGTTATTCCTGCTTGGAACCAGGATTATTCTGAACTATAGAAGTTTTATTACACCCCTGCCCCAGTGTTATAACCTCTACTTATTTACAGGATTACTCTTGGGTGCTGAAAGGTTTATGCCTGCTTAATGTAGGAATTAGAATGTTGATCCTGGCCTGGGGGTGGAAACGCCAACAGCTGCATAATGAACTGTGTCTGCTGACTAATGAAACATTTATTCATGTTGGTTGAAAGGTGGAGCACATGCCCACAGTTATGGAGTGAGGTGCTCCTTGCTTTAAAAGAAATGTTTACATTTACTAAAAGGCTTTACATGCATAAACCAAGTCTTCTAAGCTCAGGCTTGCCTGTTAAAAATGGTTATCTCTGCCTTGAAGAGTTGTTAACTGTTGATTGCTGAGTAGGGGAACGTTAATGCTATAAGGATATAGTTACACTGCCTAATGAGATGTTTTATCCGCAGTGGCGTGTCTTTATTCCTGCCATAGGAGTTTCATTCCTGCCTAAGGAAATGGTTAATTAAATGTTTTACCCTCAGTGAAGTGTTTTACTTCTGCTAAACTGCTTATCTCTATTGCAGGAAATGTTTTACCTGTAAGCTCCTGATTAATAGGGGGAAGGCCCTGCCTGTTCAGGCATCAGGTAATAGGATGGTGTGTGATGCCTAAAGAAATACTTTATGCCTAATGAAAGGTGTTGACCTCATTTGAGGCAATGTTTACTCCTGCCCAGGGAAGGGTCTCATACCCCTGCTATAACAGAGATCTACTTACACTTGCTCAATGTAGGGATTTCTACTTCCCTGATGGAATGTTGGTGTAGCCCTGATACAGTTAAACCTGCACAAGGGGATGGTTACCTAGATTGCAATGTTTTCTCCTAGTTAGTGCTGGCTAATGCAATGGTTAGCTGGGCCCAATGAGAAGTTCTCCCAAAGGGATGCCCAACCTTGTTATATGGAATAATTATTCTTAATGAAATGTTTAATTCCTATTACAGGAGGAGAGTTACGTCCACATACTTTTGTGGCAAATGAAATGTTTCATATTTAAGGAAATGTTTGAACTACACTTAACGAATTGTTTATTCCTACAGCGGGGAGATGTTTCTGTTATGGAACTGTCCCTTTGTTTACCTGAGGAAATGGATATTGATGCTTAATGCAGTGTTGTTCTTATGACTTTGAGATGTATTCCTTTCAGGTACTGACCAAGAAGCAAGGCGTAGGTCGGGCCTGTGTCCCACTAAAAATGTATTTAACTATTTATTGATCCAATATTTAATATTTATTGCAGAACGGATATTTATTCATCTAATATTGATCGCAAGTTTTGAGACACATGTATTTTAAATGAATTTATGATTTCCCTGATCCTGCTCTATCTATCTGATTATTTATCTTAATACAAATTACTTGTTTTTATACAAGCTTGGGAGTGGAGTCATTTATTACGTGCCCAGGTTTCTGTCTCAGTGTGAGTGTGTGCTGCATGATCGCTTAACACATGTGCTTTCGGATGCCTACCCGCTCGTGCCATGCTACCCTAGGGGACTGGTGACCCCAGTTCCAACATATTGGTGTCGAGCGGTGGGATCCAGGACCTGTGACCATGCAGCACCCTCCATTGGGACAGGGTGCACAGCAATTAGGCTGCACAATTATTGTGTGTGCAAGCCTAAGTAATTGACCCCTCCACTGTCTAGCCTGTGAGTGTATCAGGGCCTGTTGGACCTCATTCTGTCGCCACATCCTAGAACTTTTTTCCTGAATTATCTGAGTCCCCACCTGGCGTACTGGAGTGTTGTCAGGGGATGGGGGTGCCTGTTGGGCGGAGGGAAGAAGGAACTCCGTACCACTTTGGGGGCACGGGTAGGAGCCCACCCAGAGGGGAGAGGGGATGGGGACAGGAGGGGCAGGTCACACCCAGGGAGGCGGGCACACCAGAGAACCTTGGAATGGGGTGTGTGTCGTCAAAGAGGTTAGAGCAGAAAAGGGAGAGTGTGAGCCTTGCAATGAAGGAAGGGAAGCTGGTGCACAGGCTTCAGCTAACAGAGACAGAGCTGAAGACCTTGAAATCATGTGTGCCAGGTACTTCCATGGTGGCAGTGTACCCGAGGTTCGGGGTTTGGACCAGTCACGGGGTGTAGAACCTGGACTGGGGTTTCAGGTGCAGGGATTGCCTGACCTGGAGGGTGGAGTACCAGTAACTATGGACCCTACCAATGTGACTTCCAGGGGTACCTATCCGGGGAGGAGGGTGCGGAACCCTGGAAGGGGGTGCAGAGGGAGGAAGGACTCTCCTCTGGCACCGGTCCAGCCACGGGGTTCAGATCCTGGGTTGGGTGGCCAGGTTCAGGGGTTGCCTGACCTGGCGGGAGGAATCTCTGTATTCAGAGTTCCCCCGGTTGTGACTCTCAGGGGTACTACTCCAGGTGGGAGGGTGCGGAACCCTGGGAGGGGGTGCAGGGAGAGGTAGGTCTCGCCCCTGTCACCAATTCAACTTAAGGGTTTAGACCCTAGGTTGAGGAGGAGAGTGGAAAGGGTACCACGGGCCTGGGGCTACTGCCCCCCACTCTGAGAGAGAGCAAGGGCCAGAGACATCTGAATTGTTTATAGGTCCGTCCTGGCTGCATCTCACTGGGGAACACCAGTGGGGTGGTTGGATTAGCGAGAATGTCATGGTGGTATTGGGCCTGCGTCCACCTTTTTCCGCCCCAAGCAGGGAAGCCCATCAAGGGAATGATCGGACTACCCTGGCTTTTGGCTGGGGGGGAGATGTGTGGGACTTGGCCCTTTCCCCAGAAATTTTTCGTTTTTTTACCCCTTTTAATTTAGAATGCCCCTATTGTAACGACAATGTATAGGCCTTGTGTAGTGAGGAAAGCCCTGTGTACTGTGAAACTGATGTTAAGATGCAGGTGTCTTATACCCCTAACATGGCTGCCACTGACCACTGCTGCTGCAGCGGGGTTAGTGGGCGCATTCTAGTGGCTAGGGCCTGGCTGGAACCCTCCAAACAATGTATCAACTTAGCCTGCCAGCCTGCCCACAGGTAGAATGGTGGAACCTCCTAGAACCCCCTGGAACCTTCTGGAACAGGTGAGGTAACACCAACTGCCACTGCCAACTGTCAACTGGCACTGTATAAGGAAAGGAAGGAAAACTTTCCTGTCAGAGTGACTGAGGGGAAGACCTGGGGAAGAACCTACGCAGGAGGATAGGCAGTGGGGGTCAGGGCAGGGTCTCATGATGCTGGACATGACAGGGCCTAGAGTGCTGCTTTACAAGTATTGAGGCATCCTGTACCCCCCCCCACTGACCTAACCCCGTGGAAGGGAACCCCCAGGGACCACTTGAGGGGATTGGCTGAGGAGATCTAACACCAGCCACCAACTTAACCCCCTTCAAGGAAACAAGAAACCAAAGGGCGCAAGAAACATCACGCCAACAAGAAACTAAGCTTCTATTTACAAGGGCGCAAGAAACATCACGCCAACAAGAAACTAAGCCTCTATTTACAAGGGCGCAAGAAACCTAAAGCGCTAAGAAGAAATTAAATCATCACAGGACTTTTGAAGAAGCAAACAGGTATTGGCGCGGTACTGACCCTGCGTTTCCTGATGTCACCAGGGGTCTCCCTTGCTAACCTACTACTGGGGTGTCACCTGTCCTGTATATCTAGCGCTGCCCTTGCTGACCCTGTGAAGAGCGCTGAAGTAATGGAGGGGGTTGCTGCCTTCTGAAGCGCTATATTTGCCTGAACTGCAGCACCCTGAACTGAATGTTATTAGAGCTGCTGGTCTTGCCCCCACCTCGTGTGGGCCAAAGCGCTATAGCCCTGCACCCTGCTGTCTGTGAAGTGCTAGAATCCTGGGCGTGATTCCTGCCTGAAGAGCTATATTCTGTGGTGCCCTTCAGCAGCGCTACCTGGAATGAACTGTCTGCCGAGCGCTACCTCTGCTGTGAATTGCCTGCTATATCGTAGCGCTGTGAATCCTGAAAAGCGCTATCCCCGTGAAGCGCTGTGTCACCAAGAACTTCTGTGGCTCTAGAAGTTGCTGCCTTCTGAAGCGCTGACTCCCTGCTCCCCCAACGCTCCTTTGCTGTCCCTGTGAAGAGTGCTGAGGTACTGAAGGGGGTTGCTGCCTTGTGAAGTGCTGTACCTGCAGGGTGCTATTATCTAAACCTGATTGCCTGCTGAAGCGCTGTCACCAGCATTGCCTGTGGCCAAGCGCTGTCATGTGAGGAACTGAGGTAGTGCCCAGGGAAGCGCTGTAATTTCACTCAAGCGCTTTCTTGAATGTCCCATAGAAGCGCTGTAATTGTGCCTCCAAGCGCTCTCTTCTAGGCCCCAGAGAAACGCTGTATTTTTGACCTTAAGTGCACACCTGTTGGCCCCTATGTGCCTCTAGTGACGTGGAGGCCATTAAGTTACTGTTTATGCCTGAGGACAGGCTTGCCATTCATTAACTGTTTGGGCCCTGGTTCCGGCGTAGGCCTAAAGACATACTGAGTTCACCTGCGATGGCTTAGCCCTGCATAGAGGAGTCCAAGGCATAGTAAAATGCTCATTGAGAATGCTTTACTGAATTGCTTATTGAAATGTTCACCTTAATTAACAGAAATGTTTTACTAATCTAAAGCAAGGCCTGTGCTTGCTTAATGAGATGTAGTTCTCTATCAATCGAGTAATGTTCTATTTATAAGTTACTTAATGAAATGCCTATGCCTGATTCCTTCCCTGTAATGTTTACTCCTGATTAGGGGGATGTTACCTATGATTGGGGAAGAGTTTTGAAGTGGTTATTCCTGCTTGGAACCAGGATTATTCTGAACTATAGAAGTTTTATTACACCCCTGCCCCAGTGTTATAACCTCTACTTATTTACAGGATTACTCTTGGGTGCTGAAAGGTTTATGCCTGCTTAATGTAGGAATTAGAATGTTGATCCTGGCCTGGGGGTGGAAACGCCAACAGCTGCATAATGAACTGTGTCTGCTGACTAATGAAACATTTATTCATGTTGGTTGAAAGGTGGAGCACATGCCCACAGTTATGGAGTGAGGTGCTCCTTGCTTTAAAAGAAATGTTTACATTTACTAAAAGGCTTTACATGCATAAACCAAGTCTTCTAAGCTCAGGCTTGCCTGTTAAAAATGGTTATCTCTGCCTTGAAGAGTTGTTAACTGTTGATTGCTGAGTAGGGGAACGTTAATGCTATAAGGATATAGTTACACTGCCTAATGAGATGTTTTATCCGCAGTGGCGTGTCTTTATTCCTGCCATAGGAGTTTCATTCCTGCCTAAGGAAATGGTTAATTAAATGTTTTACCCTCAGTGAAGTGTTTTACTTCTGCTAAACTGCTTATCTCTATTGCAGGAAATGTTTTACCTGTAAGCTCCTGATTAATAGGGGGAAGGCCCTGCCTGTTCAGGCATCAGGTAATAGGATGGTGTGTGATGCCTAAAGAAATACTTTATGCCTAATGAAAGGTGTTGACCTCATTTGAGGCAATGTTTACTCCTGCCCAGGGAAGGGTCTCATACCCCTGCTATAACAGAGATCTACTTACACTTGCTCAATGTAGGGATTTCTACTTCCCTGATGGAATGTTGGTGTAGCCCTGATACAGTTAAACCTGCACAAGGGGATGGTTACCTAGATTGCAATGTTTTCTCCTAGTTAGTGCTGGCTAATGCAATGGTTAGCTGGGCCCAATGAGAAGTTCTCCCAAAGGGATGCCCAACCTTGTTATATGGGATAATTATTCTTAATGAAATGTTTAATTCCTATTACAGGAGGAGAGTTACGTCCACATACTTTTGTGGCAAATGAAATGTTTCATATTTAAGGAAATGTTTGAACTACACTTAACGAATTGTTTATTCCTACAGCGGGGAGATGTTTCTGTTATGGAACTGTCCCTTTGTTTACTTGAGGAAATGGATATTGATGCTTAATGCAGTGTTGTTCTTATGACTTTGAGATGTATTCCTTTCAGGTACTGACCAAGAAGCAAGGCGTAGGTCGGGCCTGTGTCCCACTAAAAATGTATTTAACTATTTATTGATCCAATATTTAATATTTCTTGCAGAACGGATATTTATTCATCTAATATTGATCGCAAGTTTTGAGACACATGTATTTTAAATGAATTTATGATTTCCCTGATCCTGCTCTATCTATCTGATTATTTATCTTAATACAAATTACTTGTTTTTATACAAGCTTGGGAGTGGAGTCATTTATTACGTGCCCAGGTTTCTGTCTCAGTGTGAGTGTGTGCTGCATGATCGCTTAACACATGTGCTTTCGGATGCCTACCCGCTCGTGCCATGCTACCCTAGGGGACTGGTGACCCCAGTTCCAACATATTGGTGTCGAGCGGTGGGATCCAGGACCTGTGACCATGCAGCACCCTCCATTGGGACAGGGTGCACAGCAATTAGGCTGCACAATTATTGTGTGTGCAAGCCTAAGTAATTGACCCCTCCACTGTCTAGCCTGTGAGTGTATCAGGGCCTGTTGGACCTCATTCTGTCGCCACATCCTAGAACTTTTTTCCTGAATTATCTGAGTCCCCACCTGGCGTACTGGAGTGTTGTCAGGGGATGGGGGTGCCTGTTGGGTGGAGGGAAGAAGGAACTCCGTACCACTTTGGGGGCACGGGTAGGAGCCCACCCAGAGGGGAGAGGGGATGGGGACAGGAGGGGCAGGTCACACCCAGGGAGGCGGTCACACCAGAGAACCTTGGAATGGGGTGTGTGTCGTCAAAGAGGTTAGAGCAGAAAAGGGAGAGTGTGAGCCTTGCAATGAAGGAAGGGAAGCTGGTGCACAGGCTTCAGCTAACAGAGACAGAGCTGAAGACCTTGAAATCATGTGTGCCAGGTACTTCCATGGTGGCAGTGTACCCGAGGTTCGGGGTTTGGACCAGTCACGGGGTGTAGAACCTGGACTGGGGTTTCAGGTGCAGGGATTGCCTGACCTGGAGGGTGGGGTACCAGTAACTATGGACCCTACCAATGTGACTTCCAGGGGTACCTATCCGGGGAGGAGGGTGCGGAACCCTGGAAGGGGATGCAGAGGGAGGAAGGACTCTCCTCTGGCACCGGTCCAGCCACGGGGTTCAGATCCTGGGTTGGGTGGCCAGGTTCAGGGGTTGCCTGACCTGGCGGGAGGAATCTCTGTATTCAGAGTTCCCCCGGTTGTGACTCTCAGGGGTACTACTCCAGGTGGGAGGGTGCGGAACCCTGGGAGGGGGTGCAGGGAGAGGTAGGTCTCGCCCCTGTCACCAATTCAACTTAAGGGTTTAGACCCTAGGTTGAGGAGGAGAGTGGAAAGGGTACCACGGGCCTGGGGCTACTGCCCCCCACTCTGAGAGAGAGCAAGGGCCAGAGACATCTGAATTGTTTATAGGTCCGTCCTGGCTGCATCTCACTGGGGAACACCAGTGGGGTGGTTGGATTAGCGAGAATGTCATGGTGGTATTGGGCCTGCGTCCACCTTTTTCCGCCCCAAGCAGGGAAGCCCATCAAGGGAATGATCGGACTACCCTGGCTTTTGGCTGGGGGGGGAGATGTGTGGGACTTGGCCCTTTCCCCAGAAATTTTTTGTTTTTTTACCCCTTTTAATTTAGAATGCCCCTATTGTAACGACAATGTATAGGCCTTGTGTAGTGAGGAAAGCCCTGTGTACTGTGAAACTGATGTTAAGATGCAGGTGTCTTATACCCCTAACATGGCTGCCACTGACCACTGCTGCTGCAGCGGGGTTAGTGGGCGCATTCTAGTGGCTAGGGCCTGGCTGGAACCCTCCAAACAATGTATCAACTTAGCCTGCCAGCCTGCCCACAGGTAGAATGGTGGAACCTCCTAGAACCCCCTGGAACCTTCTGGAACAGGTGAGGTAACACCAACTGCCACTGCCAACTGTCAACTGGCACTGTATAAGGAAAGGAAGGAAAACTTTCCTGTCAGAGTGACTGAGGGGAAGACCTGGGGAAGAACCTACGCAGGAGGATAGGCAGTGGGGGTCAGGGCAGGGTCTCATGATGCTGGACATGACAGGGCCTAGAGTGCTGCTTTACAAGTATTGAGGCATCCTGTACCCCCCCCACTGACCTAACCCCGTGGAAGGGAACCCCCAGGGACCACTTGAGGGGATTGGCTGAGGAGATCTAACACCAGCCACCAACTTAACCCCCTTCAAGGAAACAAGAAACCAAAGGGCGCAAGAAACATCACGCCAACAAGAAACTAAGCTTCTATTTACAAGGGCGCAAGAAACATCACGCCAACAAGAAACTAAGCCTCTATTTACAAGGGCGCAAGAAACCTAAAGCGCTAAGAAGAAATTAAATCATCACAGGACTTTTGAAGAAGCAAACAGGTATTGGCGCGGTACTGACCCTGCGTTTCCTGATGTCACCAGGGGTCTCCCTTGCTAACCTGCTACTGGGGTGTCACCTGTCCTGTATATCTAGCGCTGCCCTTGCTGACCCTGTGAAGAGCGCTGAAGTAATGGAGGGGGTTGCTGCCTTCTGAAGCGCTATATTTGCCTGAACTGCAGCACCCTGAACTGAATGTTATTAGACCTGCTGGTCTTGCCCCCACCTCGTGTGGGCCAAAGCGCTATAGCCCTGCACCCTGCTGTCTGTGAAGCGCTAGAATCCTGGGCGTGATTCCTGCCTGAAGAGCTATATTCTGTGGTGCCCTTCAGCAGCGCTACCTGGAATGAACTGTCTGCCGAGCGCTACCTCTGCTGTGAATTGCCTGCTATATCGTAGCGCTGTGAATCCTGAAAAGCGCTATCCCCCTGAAGCGCTGTGTCACCAAGAACTTCTGTGGCTCTAGAAGTTGCTGCCTTCTGAAGCGCTGACTCCCTGCTCCCCCAACGCTCCTTTGCTGTCCCTGTGAAGAGTGCTGAGGTACTGAAGGGGGTTGCTGCCTTGTGAAGTGCTGTACCTGCAGGGTGCTATTATCTAAACCTGATTGCCTGCTGAAGCGCTGTCCCCAGCATTGCCTGTGGCCAAGCGCTGTCATGTGAGGAACTGAGGTAGTGCCCAGGGAAGCGCTGTAATTTCACTCCAAGCGCTTTCTTGAATGTCCCATAGAAGCGCTGTAATTGTGCCTCCAAGCGCTCTCTTGTAGGCCCCAGAGAAACGCTGTATTTTTGACCTTAAGTGCACACCTGTTGGCCCCTATGTGCCTCTAGTGACGTGGAGGCCACTAAGTTACTGTTTATGCCTGAGGACAGGCTTGCCATTCATTAACTGTTTGGGCCCTGGTTCCGGCGTAGGCCTAAAGACATACTGAGTTCACCTGCGATGGCTTAGCCCTGCATAGGGGAGTCCAAGGCATAGTAAAATGCTCATTGAGAATGCTTTACTGAATTGCTTATTGAAATGTTCACCTTAATTAACAGAAATGTTTTACTAATCTAAAGCAAGGCCTGTGCTTGCTTAAAGAGATGTAGCTCTCTATCAATCGAGTAATGTTCTATTTATAAGTTACTTAATGAAATGCCTATGCCTGATTCCTTCCCTGTAATGTTTACTCCTGATTAGGGGGATGTTACCTATGATTGGGGAAGAGTTTTGAAGTGGTTATTCCTGCTTGGAACCAGGATTAATCTGAACTATAGAAGTTTTATTACACCCCTGCCCCAGTGTTATAACCTCTACTTATTTACAGGATTACTCTTGGGTGCTGAAAGGTTTATGCCTGCTTAATGTAGGAATTAGAATGTTGATCCTGGCCTGGGGGTGGAAACGCCAACAGCTGCATAATGAACTGTGTCTGCTGACTAATGAAACATTTATTCATGTTGGTTGAAAGGTGGAGCACATGCCCACAGTTATGGAGTGAGGTGCTCTTTGCTTTAAAAGAAATGTTTACATTTACTAAAAGGCTTTACATGCATAAACCAAGTCTTCTAAGCTCAGGCTTGCCTGTTAAAAATGGTTATCTCTGCCTTGAAGAGTTGTTAACTGTTGATTGCTGAGTAGGGGAACGTTAATGCTATAAGGATATAGTTACACTGCCTAATGAGATGTTTTATCCGCAGTGGCGTGTCTTTATTCCTGCCATAGGAGTTTCATTCCTGCCTAAGGAAATGGTTAATTAAATGTTTTACCCTCAGTGAAGTGTTTTACTTCTGCCACACTGCTTATCTGTATTGCAGGAAATGTTTTACCTGTAAGCTCCTGATTAATAGGGGGAAGGCCCTGCCTGTTCAGGCATCAGGTAATAGGATGGTGTGTGATGCCTAAAGAAATACTTTATGCCTAATGAAAGGTGTTGACCTCATTTGAGGCAATGTTTACTCCTGCCCAGGGAAGGGTCTCATACCCCTGCTATAACAGAGATCTACTTACACTTGCTCAATGTAGGGATTTCTACTTCCCTGATGGAATGTTGGTGTAGCCCTGATACAGTTAAACCTGCACAAGGGGATGGTTACCTAGATTGCAATGTTTTCTCCTAGTTAGTGCTGGCTAATGCAATGGTTAGCTGGGCCCAATGAGAAGTTCTCCCAAAGGGATGCCCAACCTTGTTATATGGAATAATTATTCTTAATGAAATGTTTAATTCCTATTACAGGAGGAGAGTTACGTCCACATACTTTTGTGGCAAATGAAATGTTTCATATTTAAGGAAATGTTTGAACTACACTTAACGAATTGTTTATTCCTACAGCGGGGAGATGTTTCTGTTATGGAACTGTCCCTTTGTTTACCTGAGGAAATGGATATTGATGCTTAATGCAGTGTTGTTCTTATGACTTTGAGATGTATTCCTTTCAGGTACTGACCAAGAAGCAAGGCGTAGGTCGGGCCTGTGTCCCACTAAAAATTTATTTAACTATTTATTGATCCAATATTTAATATTTATTGCAGAACGGATATTTATTCATCTAATATTGATCGCAAGTTTTGAGACACATGTATTTTAAATGAATTTATGATTTCCCTGATCCTGCTCTATCTATCTGATTATTTATCTTAATACAAATTACTTGTTTTTATACAAGCTTGGGAGTGGAGTCATTTATTACGTGCCCAGGTTTCTGTCTCAGTGTGAGTGTGTGCTGCATGATCGCTTAACACATGTGCTTTCGGATGCCTACCCGCTCGTGCCATGCTACCCTAGGGGACTGGTGACCCCAGTTCCAACAGTGGGGCGCCCTGGTGGCATCAGATAAAGATGGAGAAATTTGGAAGGTCCTGATTTTTCTTATGCCTGGTCTGAGACCATGGGGCGTTTCCGGCTCAGAACTCTTGTCAGACAATCCCACCAGGCTTGAAATAGTTTACACACACACTGCACGCTTGTTAGTGCATGTTTACTGTATACAGACAACAATTATGCCATTCCCCTCACATGATGTTAAAGTGCTTGCAGTGTTCCCGCCTTGTCTCTGGACATCAGCTCCAGACGAGGTAAGACTTATACTATCTGCAGAACCATTTAAGATAAAATAGTAGCCAGGTGCACAATTGCCCCTTGAAAAATAGTATCCCATGCCCAAAGGAGCAAAATAAGGTGTTAGAGGGACAATACAAATTGAAAGATCAGGGATTCCTGTCCATCACCATGTAATACCACAATTTATCCTGTAAAAAAAGCTGCATGCAGGGAATACTTGGAGGATGGCACCGGGGTTTTGCCCCCTTAATGCTATAGTATTAGTAGAGTACCCCATAATGTCAGACTCATCTGTGATATTGACTATTATACCAAGGGACAGCAAATGGCTTTCTGTGAAGGATCTAAAGAATGTTTTTTTTAGCATACTTTTACATCATGACAGTCACTATTTGACGACCTTCAATTTTGATGGTGAACAGCTGGTGTACTCTATACTTCCACAGGCTACTGTGAGTCTCCATCTGTGCTCAATAGAATGTTGAGAGACAATTTGTTAAATTTCCAGTCAGACAGTATAGTCTTGCAATATGTAGATGATTTACTAATATGTAGTAAGACAGAATATGAATGTGTTTTGGATACTGTCAAACTCTTAACGCTACTTGCTACTAAGGGATACAAAGTGGATATGAAAGAATTACAGTTTTTAAAACAGGAAGTGCTGTATTTGGGCCAAGTGTTGTCCGCAGAAGACAAAAAGATAGCAGGTTCTAGAATACAAACTATACGCAATCAACCTCAACCCAAAACATGCAAACAATTCTAGGTCTTTGAAATTTTGTTCGTCAGTGAGTATTTGCTTATGCTACCATCATACAACCACTGTTATATGTAATGAAGCAAGCTAAAACTAACAATACAGACATACTGTGGACTTATGACAGTGTAAGTGCATTTCAGACATTGAAAGAGCAATTGCTGCAGCCCCAGTGCTAGCAAATCCAGACTATACAAAGAGATGTTGTCTGTTCTCCACTGCCACAGAAGATTCCTTGATATCAGTCCTTACTCAAAAATACCCGATGGGACACAAACCCGTCGCCTATTTTAGTGGACTATTTTAGGTCCAGTAATTAAAGGTCACTTTCCTTGTGAAGAACTGGATTAACTCACGTACAGGGTCTCGGCAGCGGGGGAACCACTCAAATCTCCCATACCCTTTATACGTAGTAAAAGGAGACACAGGAGCCTTCATCTGCAGAAGGAACCCAGATTTATTTCAATAGCCCGGGCTATGCAACAGAGTCCAATGCCAGTCAAAGACACGACAGAGGAGGCTGCTACTTAAATCCATAGCTAACAAGCCTTTTATACATTTCATGCTCCAGCCTTTTGGCTGCAAGACCATTGTTCAATCATAGCAGTGTTTATTATTGATTAGCCGGATCCAGGTGGTGTTTGCAGCTAGTGACCTGATCAAGGTAAAGTACACAGTCAAAAGTTGGTTCTGCTTTGATCGGGGCTTGGTTTCCTCAGGTCTCTTTGCCCAGACGCCTTGATCAAAAAGCCCCGGCTTTACAAGCCATTCTCCGATTGTTCCGGATGAGAATGCGGCAATCAGACCATTGTCCAGACAACCTGGCCATGGTGTCAGGGATGTTTGTCAGGCTGGGAGCAGGAGCAGGAAGAATGGATCATTTACTCGGTGTGAGGGCCATGTTGCTTTTTGACGGGCTGCAGAGAACGGGGGTTTGGTGGGCGGCGGTCTCTGGGCAGAAATGCAGGCCTGCAAGAAATGGTTTTTTATCGTGGTGGTGGAATTTCTTTTGTAATTTCAAGGGGAAACAACCAAGTGGGTCCTGTGGAAGTGTTTTCCACGAGATGGCAAGGCAAAAATCAGTGGAGTCCAGTAAAAAGGGTTTGTCATTAAAAAATACATTTCCTCAGACCCTCCTTTTGCCATAGAGTGGCAAATACTTTTATGAAATGTCAATTTTCATAAGCCCATCTGTTTCTTGCTGGACCATTACCATCATATTGGTGTTGTGAATGCTTGATGGTGGAGGCTTGATGGTCTGGGCACACATAGTACAGAGTACTGGCAGGCATTGAAAACACAGACAGCAGGAGACCAGGACAGCTACTCCCAATGCAAGGAAGATGAGGATCTTCCAACCCCACTGGGAAAGAAGGCCTCAGATCCAGCCGGTGAGTGACCAGTTGCCTTCATCCAGATGTACTTCGGAAAAGAGACGATGCAGACGTTGGATGGCATCGTACACTGTAGGTGCGTTGTCCGGGATATATACGCAGCAGCTGGAGCCGATCAATTTACATACGCCACCCTGATCAGCCAGGATGAGGTCCAGGACCATGTGGTTTTGGAGCGTTATGAGGCGGTCCGCCTGCAGCTCCGCAGTGATGTTGGAGAGGGCACCAGCTGTTACTGTGATGGTGGCCTCAAGAACCCTGGTTAGTCCTCGTAGAGCTCGACTGTTTGCCATGGGACCCCAGAATGGAATCATACCTTTGAAGAAATCCCCAGCTTCCTGGCCTGCTGTATCTTCGGCTGATATGACACTCCTACGTGAGCGTCGCAGGGTGCCCTTCATTGTCAGATGGTAACCTCCATGGGTGGAATATGTTGGTGGAAGGAGGAAGGCCAGATAGCAGGTACCAAACCAGTTACGGGGGTGCCAAGTGTAGGCGGCAGTTCCACAGATAAAGTAGGTGTTGGCGGATGCCACCAACTTCGGAGGAGATGTGGAGTTTAGTGTCCTAGTGATGTCACATATACTGGTGCCAACTATCTTAGTCCCTAGGCCATGGATGCAGACACGGCCTTGTACATTTATGACGTTCAAAGTGTCTCTTTCATTGGGCAGTATCTTTCTTGTGCGGAACCTGGAAAATGTTTGTCGAGTGGTGGAATTGAATACTCCCATCTCACAGAGTTCATCTGGTGGTAGTAGCAATGGAGAAGAGCTGTTCGGGCAAAAAGGAGCGCTGGTATTGCCAGATCTGTTCCGCCAGAAGTCATCACGGAATGTTCCAAGGACAGGATGGGCAGTGCCATTGATAGTGAAGGCCTCCTGCATCAACATCCACCATGCAAGGCAAGACCCAGAGATGGAAAATGGATAAGGAAAGAAAGGTTATGAAAACATACAGGTAGAGAAAGGGTCCAAGGGATGTTTAAAGACCATGCCTAGGTTGTACCCCCATAAACAATATATGAACAACAAAGAAACCTAGGGGTCTAACAAAGAGGATATCAAAAGGAGCCTCAATCTGTCATCGACAATGTCTAGATTAGTACAGCGATGATCAACATTTAGTTGGTAGAGTAGAATAAACAGTGCTTAAACACAAGGTCTGTTGTGATTGTGAATAGAACCCACAAGGTGTTCATAGGATACCCATCAAAGTATTGTATGATCAATTTTATCATCTGGTCATCCAACAAAGGTAATAAGTCTCTTGATCATTGAGACCATATTCTTACCCTGTAACAGAACGGGGTCACTGCCCACAAGCACTTTATGACCAAGTGATATTGAGCTGATGGGTAAAAGTGCAGTGGAAGAAAATCATAAATGTGGTGAATTAAGATAGGATAGAGGACAAAAAGAGGGGCAATTTTATTAGGAATATGACCTCTTCCTGGTTAAAAACAAGAACAGTGCAAGAAAGCAGTGTTAAACAAATAACTGCATAAGGGCCAACATGTTTCAGCCTAGATGGGGAAGACCCAAGGCTTTCTTCAGGGCCTCTGTTCGTGACGTTGCTACTGCAAAGTAAAAAAATAGTTAAATCAAGACCAATCAAATGAGATATACAATAAGTGAAAAAATCCAAAGGATACAATAGATCAGTTACAAATCCTCCGTGTCAGTGGATCCTTTATTAGATCTGGAACAACACAAAATCAAACAAAACTAATGTTTAAGATGAAGAATATGCTACTCACTTCCCTCTCGGTAGAATGGAAATAACACTCACCCAGCATAACCGGGGAATAGACCTCACCTCACCTGGACTCAGACTCAGGAATAATGAGGCCACGCTCTAGGAAGATAAGGATACATATGCTTAATGCAAGCGGGTTAAAGAACTAATTCCACTCCCCTATGCACTCATCAAAATAACATTATTGTTATCCTTACTCCTAGTCTCTTTACCATGCAGGTAACCACAAATCGCTAGGGGCTCAAACCTTCCTAGAATACTCTCAACTAGTGTTATCACTTAATAATGTTTGCTCTTAAAAAAGCCTCCCACTACAGAAGAGACCTCATACCCCTCTATCACTGTTAAACAGATTCTAACAGCATAGGGCACAGTAAGCGTCTGTATATGTCAGGCATCTTAACCTTACCTCTCCGTCATTGCCTCTGACAAGTCCCAAGTCAGGGGGAGGCAACGTACGGATTGGAATGGGGAACTTTAAACGCCTCGGTAATAGTTAGGCGACCAATCATAAGCTCACTCAGCAGTTCAAACGTGTACAGGCGAACCGCGCCTCGTATTTCATAATACAATGTTAGTGGCATCAGTGCATTTGCGTGTTGATGTTACTTAGGCAACTTTCAAATATTAGCGAAAGAGATATTGGGACAAATGTATAAGAGAAGTAGCTTACCCCGTCCTTCACCGGCTCTCCGCGATCTCATACCGGAAGAGCAAGGACGGGCGCGTAGTCTCGCGGTGTTACGAGAACTACAAAAAGACGTCAGCATCGTACAAATGGTAGTTCCATAAAGGGTCAGAAGCATCTACTGTGCGCATAAGATCTGTATATAAATCGACCCACTCTATTCAATAAGCGACTTAACCCTAAGTATGAGATATTGTAACACGATCAAAAGAGAGATTTATCAGCTATTATGAAGTGCTATGGAGTGGCTTGAGGACTGGGACCTGCTCCTTAGATGTTAAATAGTAAAGTAACCATTAGTCATCTCTACCCCCAAACTGAAGATTGTAATATGTAGCCAAAACACAGGTAACCATAGGCAACTTTGGCGGCATATAGGTCTAACGTATGGATAGTAGTACAGTGTATAGCACTGACATCCCCAGCTTAAAATAGCGATGTATAGCCAAGTCACAGCCATCAGATGCAACTAATTACAATCTTAATGTGAGTTCATAGATTGGTCCAGGGTATTTCATCATTCAACCCCTGACTATCCAAGCGCAATTTATATATCCATTTTTGTTCCTTCATAAGAAGAAATTTGGACACATCACCAATGTGAGACGGGATATGTGGCTTTTCCAAGACAGTCCATCTGAACTCAGTTTCCTTGTGATTATGCTCTAGGAAATGTTTGGTTAATTTTGACACACTCTTTTTGCATCTAAAGGCGCTCTTATGCTTTAGCATGCGTGTGCGAACCTTACGGGTTGTCATCCCGATGTATCTCTCATTGCACGGGCAAGTCAATTGATCAATAACATTGGAGCTGTTACAATTGGAGAAATGTTTGAGTACATAAGGGCGATTAGTCCCTATATCAATCTGAGTGGTTCTACATGTCGGAGCACAAACGGAACATTCACCACAAGGGTGGTGTCCCTGTACTGCTGGTAGATCCCACAAAGTGCCACTAGTTTCTTTTAATATCTCCTGTGGACGGGTGTGTACCAAACAGTCTCGCAGATTCCTTGAACGCTTAAAAGCGAACAACGGTTGCTCAATCTTGTCATTTGTGCAATTGAGTACTCGCCACTGGCGTCTTACAATTTTCTGAATTTGATTGGATTTAGTACTTCTGTAGTAGGGGATCTCTGTGTATAGTCATAATCTAGTGAATAGTCCCGCCCATGTGCGTGGACCCCGGAGCAATCAAAAATAATCTCTTACAGTGTCAAAAAATGCAGAAAATGCATAGACACTTAAGAGAGAATTTAAAGACAGATAATGCAGCCAAAAAGGCTACACTGTCCAGTACTTCAACTAGAAATTCCACCATAAAATCCACAAAACAGCAAAGCCTGTACAGATTTCCCTTGCTTAACAGCAAAATCCCTCAGGAATGATAGAGAGAAGAACCTGGACAGACAAGCCCCATAGGCTGCCATTATGTGGCTTAATTAGGATACTGTGCCTTTAAGGAACCTTCCAGAACCTTCTCTCAGTATCCCAGAATGCATAGCAGGTCCAACTTAGCCTCAGTTCTTTTTTCCGGCTCCTGCAAGCAGGACCCTGGAGCATTGAGCTCTCCCTTTTCAAGGGTTTTTGTTAGTGTTTTACACTGATTTCGATTTTTGGTACTTTTAAAGTACTTTGGTGACTTTCTTTCTGTGTTTCTGCACTCTTTTTTGTCCATAATGCCTGCATTATTCGACAAATGCCCTGAGTGCTCAAGAAAGAAGGCCAGGTCAGACTCCCATGAGGTCTGTATTCTCTGCCTTCCCTCTTCCCACATTCCTGAGGAGTGTGTGATCTGCAGAAGCTTCTCTGGAAGGACCCTGAAGGAGAGGAAGAAGATCAGGCTTCAGGGACTTGAGGAGAGAAAGTTGAAGGCACGAGGTGGGTCAGGAGGGGCTCCTTCTACCCATGCTGAGGCCTCTGGGGGGCTCCCCAGGGGCAGGAAGACCAGCCCTCGCCCAAGGTCTCCGTCTGGGTCAGTTGCGCTGACCACGACGTCGAGGGGACGGTCAACGGCCAGTTCCAGGTCTCCCCAGGGCTCTGGGTCGAGAAAACGTCGCCCGTCGACGTCGAGGAACGTGTTCCGGCCGCCGTCGAAGCCGGTGTCGATATCCTCGTCGTCGCTGTCGGCGTCGAGTGGTCGACATCGGAGGGCCCGGCGTCGGCGCTCGCCGTCGAGGCGACACCGCCGTTCGCCGTCGAGGACATCGTCGTCGAGGGGATCCTCGTCGTCGAGGTCGCCGTCGAGACGGAAGGCGTCTCCGGCGCCGAAGAGGTCGACGTCGAAGCATTCCAAAAGACCGACGTCGAGACGGTCAAGGAGATCGACGTCGAGAAGGTCAGAGAGGTCGACGTCGAGAAGGTCCAAAGGGTCGACGTCGAAGCGATCCAAGAAGTCGACGTCGAGGCCGGCGAAGAGGTCGAGGTCGCCGTCGAGGCACCATCGCCCGTCGTCGAGGTTTCGTGGCTCGTCGATCTGGTCGGGGTCGACGTCGAGACGGAGACACGGTTCGACGTCGAGAAGTGTGATTCGGTCGACGCCGAAGGACCGTTCGACGTCGAGGGGACATCGGTCGTCGTCTGGACACCGGTCTTCAACGTCTGGAGGTCCTAAGGACAGGCCCAGGACTGTGGGGGGCTCCCCACGCTCCGGAAGGGATGGTGGCTCGCCGGGGACGGCGCATTCCGGGGTGGATACTCCGATGAAGCCTTCTACACCTCCTTTGCGGCCTGCTATGCCGAAGGGTCCGCCTCCGAAGGCCCCTACCCCACCTCCGAAGCCGGCTCCGCAGAACCCGCGTCCGGTTGCTCCTCCACCCCCGGTCCCACCGAGGGCGGTGTCGATGCCTAAGTTTCCGACGCCTCCGAAGAAGACTCCTAAGAAGCCTAGGGCTCCTGACCCTGAGAGGCCGAAGGAGCGTCCGAGGCCCAAGAGGTCGAGGTCTCGCTCGGGGAGACGGGACAGATCAAGGAGTGGCCGTGGATCTTCCTCACGATCCAGGCGTCATCACAAGAGACGTCGGTCCAGGTCACGTTCTCCATCTGGGACCCGTTCCTACTCGCCCACGCTGTCCGATTCGCCGGAGACTAGGGTGTCTCCGATAGACGATATAAGCACATTTCAGGAGGTTCTCCTGCGTGGAGCGGCGAAGTTGGGCATTGAGGTTGAAGCACCTACGGCTTCTACCTCGGTGATATTTGAGACATTACACAAACGGCACTTGTCTCGCCCCCTGTTACCTCTGGTGCCGGGGCTCCTTGAGCCCGCCGAACAGCTATTCCTGACGCCGGCAACGGTGAAGTCTGTACCTTCCAGGATCCTAAAAAAGTACAGGGCTCCGGACTCAGACCCAGCCTTCTTGAGGAAGGACCCGGTACCGGATTCGGTCATCGTGACTGCTGCACGGAAGCTTCATGCCACCTCCCCTGCTTCCACGGTGCCTCCGGACAAGGAGAGCCGTTGGATCGATTCTGCTGGTCGCAAGGCGTGTGGGACATCCGCCTCGTCCATGAAGGCCGCCAGTGACTCGGCTTTGCTGGGACGTTACGACCGGTCCCTGTGGGACTCGATGGAGCAGTTCGCAGACCTTGTCCCTCGAGACCGCAAGGAGGACTTTGTGGAGATCGTCAAGGAGGGGATGCTGGTCTCTAATCAGGCCATCGGCGCCGCAGCGGACATATCATTGCTGTCCGCGCACGGATATTGCCACGGGATTCACCAGAGACGCCACGCTTGGCTCAGGTTGACGTCATTGAAACCGGAAGCACAGCAACGCGTGGCGAATCTCCCGTTTTCCGGAGATACCCTCTTCGGGAAACACGCGGATGATGAGATGGCCAGGATGAAGGCCGAAGCGGAGACCCTGACGGCAGTGGGCTTGGAGAAGCCCAAGGAAAAGAAACCCTTCCGACAGTACCAACGTCGGTTTGGGTCGCAGGGTCGTGGAAGGGGGCAGTCTGCTGGACAACATCAACAGCAGCAGCAGCAGCAGCAGTACAGGCGGCCCTTCCAGAAGCGACAGGGTGGTAGAGGTCGTCAACAGTCCTCTACCGCGACCAAGGGCCCGGCCGGGTCCCGTCCCTGAGCTGTTACTTCCCCCTCGTCCGTTACCCGCTCCGGTGGGGGGAAGCGTTCAATTTTTTCTGGCAGAGTGGAGAAAAATTACTCAGGACAAGTGGGTGCTGAATATTGTTTGCAATGGATACAGTCTACGTTTCACCAGCCCTCCTCCGTCGATTCCTCCCGTCAGCTCGCAGTATCGACTGCGCGAGCTTCAGACGGAGGCGGACATTCTGCTAAGGAAAAGGGCGATCGAAGACGTACCTCTGTCTCAAAGAGGAAGAGGTCTGTACTCTCGGTTCTTTCTTGTCCGCAAGAAGGACAGAAACGAGTTCAGGCCCATTCTGGATTTGCGGCAGGCAAACAAGTGGATTCGCAGAGAAAAGTTTCGCATGCTGTCGTTGCATCAGATCTACCCTCAGCTGCAACGAGGAGACTGGATGTGTGCCATAGATCTACAGGACGCATACTTCCACGTGCCCATTGCATGCAAACACAGGAAATTTCTGCGCTTTCAAGTCGGCACCAATCATTATCAATACACGGTGCTACCCTTCGGACTGAAGTCTGCACCCAGGACATTCTCAAAATGTATGGCAGTGGTAGCGGCACACCTGAGGAAGAACAAGGTGTTTGTCTACCCGTACCTGGACGATTGGTTGATCAAAGCCTCCTCCTTCTCGGAAGCTCAAGCGCACTTCCAGAAGACGTGCGTTCTCTTGAACAAGCTGGGGTTGCACATCAACATGTCCAAGTCGGTCCCGATTCCGGTACAGTGCATCCAGTACTTGGGGGCCTCCATCAATACGCTGTCAGCAAGCGTGTCTCCTTCGGAAGAGCGACGTTTATCACTCGTTCGGAAGGCTCAGGCTCTCATGAAAACTCCGTCTACGACTGTGAGGACGGTGTCTTCTCTACTGGGATCGATGGCCTCTTGCATCTTTCTCACTCCTCACGCACGGCTACAGATGAGACCTCTGCAGGAGTGCTTGGAGGATCAGTGGGACCAGAGGAGAGGTTCTTGGGACGACAGGATACGACTGTCTCTACATGCTCTTCAGTCTCTGAAGTGGTGGTGCTCGAAGGAGAATCTCCTCAGAGGCGTTCCCTTCCACAAGGACATTCCCACACAGACCATCGTGACGGATGCGTCTCTCCAAGGTTGGGGGGCGCATTCCGGAGACCTGCAAATTCAAGGGACGTGGTCCCCGACGGAGTCCACGTACCACATCAATTTCCTGGAACTGAGAGCTGTTCACTTGGCACTGAAGGCCTTTCATCCGTCTTTTCAGACCAACTCTCTGCTTGTTCAGACGGACAACACGACAACGATGTATTACCTCAACAAGCAGGGGGGCTCGAGATCGCGCACTCTGTCGCAGGAGGCGCAGGCGATCTGGCACTGGCTTCTGGCTCGAGGACTGTCGATAACGGCCACCCATCTGCCAGGTGTGCAGAATGTTCAGGCAGACGAACTGAGCAGAATCATGCAGGAAAACCACGAATGGGTCATAAACGACGAAGTACTAGGAGAAGTCTTCGCAAGGTGGGGAACTCCAGACGTAGATCTGTTTGCCACCGCCGAAAACAGCAAATGCCGAGGCTTCGCCTCCAGGTACTACCAGCCAGGGACGCTGGGGAACGCGTTATGGATCAACTGGTCGAACAGCTTTCTGTACGCTTTTCCACCAATTCCCCTGATTCCGGCGGTTCTCATCAAGCTGTCTCAATCCAGGGCGAGGATGATTCTGATTGCCCCGGAATGGCCCAGACAGTGGTGGTTCACGGACCTACTTCACCGATCTCTCCTTCCTCACATGAAGCTGCCGTGCTGGCCGGACCTCCTCACGAAGTTCGGGGGGCGGATGGTGCACCCCAACCTCTCGTCTTTGAGTTTGGCGGCATGGCTCCTGAACTAGTGCAATATGGCCATCTGAATCTCCCAGAGGATTGTATGGGCATACTGAAGGAGGCTAAGCGACCTTCCACTAGGACTTCCTATGCTTACAAGTGGAAGAGGTTTTGCATCTGGTGCAAGTCTAAGAACTATGACCCTACGTCATGCAAGGAAGATGTCATCCTTCCATATCTGCTTCATCTGGCGCAGTCGGGCCTTAATGTCCATTCCATTAAGGTTCATCTGGCTGCTTTGACTGCCTACAGGAAAGGACCTTCACAGACTTCCTTTTTCCAGATCCCTGTGATCAAAGATTTTTTGGAAGGCTTGAAGAAAGTGTTGCCTCCTGTCAGGCTTCCTTCGCCTTCATGGGACTTGAATGTGGTGCTGTCCAGATTGATGAAGGAGCCTTTTGAACCCATTCATAAGGCTTCGTTGCAGCACCTGTCCTGGAAGGCGGCGTTCCTCGTGGCCATTACATCGGCCCGCAGGGTGAGTGAGATTCAGGCATTGTGTTGCCAAGAACCTTATACTGTATTTCATAATGCTAAAGTTGTTATGCGTACTCACCCTAAGTTTCTTCCCAAGGTTGTTTCTGATTTTCATATCAATCAGACTATCACTTTGCCTACGTTCTTTCAGAATCCTTCATCTCCGGCGGAAAGGTCTTTACATTCCCTGGATGTGCGGAGGGTGCTGAAGTTTTATCT
Organism: Lissotriton helveticus; assembly: GCF_964261635.1. NCBI lineage: Eukaryota > Metazoa > Chordata > Amphibia > Caudata > Salamandridae > Lissotriton > Lissotriton helveticus. The sequence continues at coordinate 950,119,780 of NC_136061.1, forward strand.
TGATAAGACTAAAGATATTCGTAGGTCAGACCAATTGTTCATCAATTATGGCTCAGTCAGGACGGGTCTTGCTACCTCTAAACAGTCCATCTCTAGGTGGATTGGGTCCTGCATTCAGTTGTGTTACTGCAAAGCTAATAAGACCTTAGGGGGCAAACCTAAGGCTCATTCCACCAGGGGCAAGGCTGCTACGACAGCTATGCTCCGTAATGTTCCCATTGCAGAGATCTGCAAGGCGGCCACTTGGAAGTCGGTCCATACCTTTGCTAAGCATTACTGCCTGGACACTGATGCCAGGGCAGACGCTCAGGTTGGGCAGGCTTCGCTGCGGAATCTGTTCGCACAGTAGTGGCGTTATTTTATTCTCCACCGCCGCTTGGTGTGGGGATGGGCTTGCCATTCTATTCACTAGATTATGACTATACACAGAGATCCCCTACTACAGAAGGAGTAGTTTCTGTCCTGTAACTCCAGTTCTGTAGTAGGGGTATCTCTGTTATAGTCATAAGCGCCCTCCCGCCTCCCCGGTGGAGTGTTGTTCATGATCATAATGCTACAGGTCTGGCGTTTTCTACGCCTTCGAAAAGAACTGAGGCTAAGTTGGACCTGCTATGCATTCTGGGATACTGAGAGAAGGTTCTGGAAGGTTCCTTAAAGGCACAGTATCCTAATTAAGCCACATAATGGCAGCCTATGGGGCTTGTCTGTCCAGGTTCTTCTCTCTATCATTCCTGAGGGATTTTGCTGTTAAGCAAGGGAAATCTGTACAGGCTTTGCTGTTTTGTGGATTTTATGGTGGAATTTCTAGTTGAAGTACTGGACAGTGTAGCCTTTTTGGCTGCATTATCTGTCTTTAAATTCTCTCTTAAGTGTCTATGCATTTTCTGCATTTTTTGACACTGTAAGAGATTATTTTTGATTGCTCCGGGGTCCACGCACATGGGCGGGACTATTCACTAGATTATGACTATAACAGAGATACCCCTACTACAGAACTGGAGTTACAGGACAGAAACTACTCCTTCTCAATCGAGGACTCCAGAAGGGCCTCGCGGTTGTTGTTACTGGCTCGTTTAAGGGAGCGTTTAATCAATTGCCTAGGATAGTGTCTGGCTTGAAGTTGACTTGTGAGATTAGCCGCATGTCTAGAAAAAGTTTCTGTAGTAGAATAGTTCCTTCGTACACGAAGGAACTGCCCGTAAGGCAGATTGTCGCGAAGCGACTTGGGATGTTGGCTTTCATATAACAGGAGTGAATTCCTAGCCATGGCTTACGGAATAATTCACTCTGAAGTCCCATCGGGGTGGCATATATGGAGAGATCCAGAAAGGCTATTCTCTCCCTGTACACCTCTACCGTAAAGCGCAGAAACCTGTTGCGGGTGTTGAGCCATTCATGGAAAAGTGTTGTAGAATCCTCCTCTCCTCGCCATGCCACCAAAATATCATCAATATAACGTTTCCACCATATTATTGACGACAAGAATGGATTGCTGGCTGTTAGTACTTGCTCTTGTTCAAAAGTATGAACATAGAGATTAGCCAGACTTGGTGCGAAAATACTGCCCATACTCGTGCCCGAGATTTGAAGGTACAGCTTGACCTCATATCTGAAATAGTTCTCCTTCATGGCAATTTTGGCTAGCGCCATTATGAAAGGAACAGGAGTAATGGTATTATTATTATTATTATTATATCTGATTTTGTAGAGCGCTCAGCTACCCGTAGGTTTCCCGGCGCTAAACGAACAGAAGTAAGAGAGGACAACGGAAGGTATCCAAATCAGTGGACCCCAGGATGGAACAAATGGTGTCTAAAGTCTCAACCTGGGGGATAGAGGTATATAGAGATTCAACATCCAGAGAGATCAGAAAATCTGTCTCTTGGTTGAAATCAATCTCGGGAATTAATCATAGGACATCTTTTGTGTCTTTAAGGTAGGTGGGCATAGTCTGCACTATAGGTCTCAAAAAGTGGTCTATAAACTCAGAAAGTGGCTCCAAAACAGAACCCTGCCCAGATATTATGGGCCTACCTGGAGGAGGTCTCTGAACTTTATGTACCTTTGGCAGAGTATAAAAGTAAGGTACCACTGGGTGTTGGGCCTGCAAAAATTGTGATTCCAAAGGAGTGACCCAACCTTCCATAAGGGCTTCTTCCGCTAGGGATTGAATTTCACTCATCAGCCTTTTGGTGGGGTCTATTAGCAGAGGTAGGTAGGCTGTCCTGTCACTTAATTCGCGTAGGCATTCATTCCTATAAGTGCCTATATCCTGTATCACAATAGACCCCCCCTTGTCAGCAGGTTTAATCACTATGGTGGGGTCCTGTGACAAAGTTTGTAATGCCTGGCTTTCCTGTCTAGATAGGTTGCAATAACCCTTCTCTTTCATGTTCCAAACCTTCTCAATTTCATCCTTGACTGCCCTCTCAAAAGTAGCTACCTGTGGAGGTACAGTATGGATAGGTGGTAACAATGTGGATTTGGGTCTGAGACCTGTATTTTTATCCAACTGGTCACTATTTGGAGACTCTTTATCCTTAAAAAAGTAGTATAACCGTAACTTGCGAAAAAACTGTGCAAGTTCAATTTGCATCTGAAATGGATCACCATTATCAGAAGTGACGAAACCTAAGCCTTTATTGAGTACTCACTCTTCCACAGGTGATAGTACCTTGTTGCTTAGATTAACAACCAGGCTAGGTTCAGATTCTGTTATGATTGTGGGGCATTCCTTGTGGTATGACTGCGGGTCCCTGTATGAGGACCGGTTGGTTCTTCCCAATGGACCTGTGCCTGCTGACCTCTTTTCTTTCCCCGTGATCTGCGGGGACCAAATCCTAAAAAAGGCTGGTTATTATAGTTCTGATATCCCGAAAATGGCCCCAAGGGTGGATGAAACGGATGTGGAAAAGGAGCTGGGTGACCCCAAGATGTTGGTTGCCACCAAGGAGGGCCTGGTCCCGGTTGTTGTCCCCTTGAATTCTGGTGACCGCGAGATCTACCTCGCCCCCTGGTTGTGTATGATTGGGGATTTGTGGTATCAGAATCGCTATCCGGGTCAGTACTGGACCCTGAATAGTTAGATCCGTATCTTTTCCCACTATTCCTAAACTCAGAATATGCTTAACAGAGATATAGGGGCATGAGGTCTCTTCTGTAGTGGGAGGCTTTTTTAAGAGCAAATATTATTAAATGATAACACTAGTTGAGAGTATTCTAGGAAGGTTTGAGCCCCTACCGATTTGTGGTTACCTGCATGGTAAAGAGACTAGGAGTCAGGATAACAATAATGTTATTTTGATGAGTGCATAGGGGAGTGGAACTAGTTCTTTCACCCGCTTGCATTAAGCATATGTATCCTTATCTTCCTAGAGCGTGGCCTCATTATTCCTGAGTCTGAGTCCAGATGAGGTGAGGTCTATTCCCCGGTTATGCTGGGTGAGTGTTATTTCCATTCTACCGAGAGGGAAGTGAGTAGCATATTCTTCATCTTAAACATTAGTTTTGTTTGATTTTGTGTTGTTCCAGATCTAATAAAGGATCCACTGACACGGAGGATTTGTAACTGATCTGTTGTATCCTTTGGATTTTTTCACTTATTGTATATCTCATTTGATTGGTCTTGATTTAACTATTTTTTCACTTTGCAGTAGCAACGTCACGAACAGAGGCCCTGAAGAAAGCCTTGGGTCTTCCCCATCTAGGCTGAAACATGTTGGTCCTTATGCAGTTATTTGTTTAACACTGCTTTCTTGCACTGTTCTTGTTTTTAACCAGGAAGAGGTCATATTCTTAATAAAATTGGCCCTCTTTTTTTCCTCTATCCTATCTTAAATCACCACATTTATGATTTTCTTGCACTGCACTTTTACCCATCAGCTCAATATCACTTGGTCATAAAGTGCTTGTGGGCAGTGACCCCGTTCTGTTACAGGGTAAGAATATGGTCTCAATGATCAAGAGACTTATTACCTTTGTTGGATGACCAGATGATAAAATTGATCATACAATACTTTGATGGGTATCCTATGAACACCTTGTGGGTTCTATTCACAATCACAACAGACCTTGTGTTTAAGCACTGTTTATTCTACTCTACCAACTAAATGTTGATCATCGCTGTACAAATCTAGACATTGTTGATGACAGATTGAGGCTCCTTTTGATATCCTCTTTGTTAGACCCCTAGGTTTCTTTGTTGTTCATAAGGAAAGAAAAGGACAGGATGTAGCATGGAATGTGGTATCAGTCCGCACACCCAGCAGTTGGAAGTATTCATGATGAGTTGGTGGTGATGCAACATTTGGATGAAGGTGTTATTGAAAAATTCTGCACGGCGGGGTAATTCGTGGGCTGGCAAGGAATAGTACTGATGCTCTGCAGGAGTCGGTATAGGAGTCGGTGATGTAGCAGGATGGAATATCAGTAAGAGCCAACCAAGGATAGATAGGAGGAGGGAGACAAACAGCGTCACCACGGTGACCAGGAAGCATCTGCTATGTCGGAGACTGGCATCTCGTTTCTGGATACGGGTGTTTGGGAAGGCGGCCATTGTGCTAAGCCAGGGACCCCTAATGGCTGTCTGTGATTGGTGGTTGCTTCGCCAGAATGCAGAGGGTTGAGGACCCTTGTGGTTTACCTCAGTCTTACAAACGGCACTACTCTCAGCCTGAGAGGATCACAGCCCTACAGCCTTTGGCATGTGGCGAAGTCAAGGCAAGCCTTCCCTCTGGAATGTAAATTGTATCTGTCGGAGGCAGGGATAGTATGATCAGGAAACAGTTGTTCTTGAGCAGTGTTAAGGGAGGGTTCCACCCTTCCTCTTAGAATATTGTCACTTTCTGCTTCAGTGGATGTGGAATGTAGCCTGGCGTCGCTGAATGGGATGAAGGTTGGCAATGTCTCTGTCTCTGTATCTCCCAGTCCTTCCCTCACCCACTGACCATAGGGGAGAGGCAGAGGGACACGCCGGCAGTGGGTAGTTTTTCCGACCATCCACTTTCACAGCGGTGCGGGTGGCCAACAGGACTTGGCGTGGTTGTGTCCAGCGGGGTTCGAGGCTCTTGGTCCGCTGGAAATTCTGGATTTGGACCCAGTCCCCAGGTTGGATGACGTGTCCTGGGCCCTCGCTTTTGTCCAGTATGGCCTCATGCACCTGGTGATAAAGAGTACGAAAGTTGTGGGTTAGATTGTACAGGTAATTAGTCAATACAGGGTATTCAACATCTGACAGTTTCTTAGGTCGAGGGACACCCCAGACATTGGCAGGCCTCCCGAATACAATTTCGTGTGGAGATAACCCTATCCTGGTGTGGGCCGTTGTTCTAGTGGACAGTAGGGCCAAGGGCAGAGCATCAACCCAAGTGACACCGGTCTCAGCTACTATTTTGGCCATTTTAGTTTTTAGGATGCCATTGTATACCTCCACTAGCCCTGCTGACTGGAGGTGGTTAGCGGCGTGAAATTTTTGCTTTATGCCTAGTGCTGTACAGACATGATCTATGATTTGAGCTGTAAAGTGTGTCCCGTTGTCGCTCCAGACCAAGCGGGGCAAACCAAAGCGTGGGAAGTACTCCTTGAGTAGTACTTTGGCGGTAGTGATAGCAGTGCAGTCTTTGACGGGGTAAGCTTCCACCCATCGACTGAATGCACAGACCACCACCAGGACATATTTTAAGTTAACACACCTGTCCATCTGGATGTAGTCCATTTGGAGGACTTCAAACGGGAAGGTAGGAGGAGAGAATCCTCCCTTAGGAGTAACGGTGCCTTTTCCGGGGTTGTACATTAGGCAAACCATACATGTTTTAACCAGTTTTTCAGCATATGCTGGTATTTTGGAGTTGTGCCATGTAGGTTCCAATAGTTTACAAATTCCTTTCGCGCTAATGTGGGCGGGACCATGGGCCAATGTAACTACGGCCAGCACGTGACTGTCAGGCAACATCCATTGTCTTTCCGTGGTTGTACGGACCCAGCAACCATCACTTCCCTCCTTTGCTAAGTGATCTTCCCACACTCTTAGTTCTTCAGAAGTAGTTTGGGACTGAATGTCAAGCACACTTTTTACTGTATTTTCAACCATGCCCCCTTCTGTCAAACCACCTAGCGGGACCTCCTACATACATTCTGTTGTAGTCTTACTCTACTGGATGCATTCTCTCTATTGTGGATGTTAAATGTTTGTGCTGTATCTTTTGACTTTGGTGGAATGTCCCTCATCCAGTTGAACAAGTATGTCACAAATTTTAAAGTTTTCCTTATTTTAGCATGTCGAGGGTCTTTAGTATCCACATTTTGTTTTCCTAGGGTTTAGTTTTCCCTAAATCTGTTTGCTCTAGGTTTAAAGAAATCTATATGATGTTTGCCATGGGCATGGCGATTCTCAAATTTTTGTTTCCTTTGGGTGTTGCAATCCCCAAAATTTAGAATAACTTGGGATTGTTTCTTTTCCCTTATTTTGTTGTCCTTCGGGTGAAGGAGTGCCCAGGGTGGGTTACCTTTGGGCTGATATAACTCAGAGTATATTTGTTTGAGTTGTTGTTTTTTCATTTATAGTTGGCATGGCATGATTGTTTTGTTTTAAGGTGACCCGTGTCACGTTTGCCGTGAGTTTTTGTACCCAAAATTTAACAGTAAATTGTTTTACTGTTACCTTTCTATGGGTGTTGGACCTGTCATGTGGCGTATTTTTTTTACACCATGTGGTGTGTTGCATTTTATAAACGCCGTTGTTTATAGTTTTTTGATTGTATCTTTTGTCTAGCATTCCTTGTTTTCCTTATCTTATCTGAGAATAGGGTGTTCTATTTGTTTTAGTACTACATCCTCTTTTCTGTCTTGTGCATTTTACCATCTCAATGCATTGTTGAGTAAAAGGGAAGGATGTGTGTATGTGTGCTATCAAAGGAATAGGATGAGTTGTATGGTATATTTTATTTCATGCATTTTCCTCTCTTTTGTTGTTCCACTACACTATTTTGTTCCACTATATTATTACCTTACGTTTGACTGTTATTCCTTCTTTTGCTTCACATGTGTCCTACAGTTTCACATTCTCTCTCTTTGTTTTCCATTATTATAATGGGGGAGATGTGTTGTAGTCTTACTCTACTGGATGCATTCTCTCTATGGTGTCTCTCTGCTTTGCCTGCTCAGCCTGCTATGATGTCATGTGGAATGTTAAGGTGGCTTTGTAAGTGGCAAGATCAGTTAGTGAGATGGGCTGAGCAGAGAGGACCTTGCTCCTGGTGGGGCATATACTAAAGCGTTCATATAAGCTAATACTGATGTATTGATTAGACTTACCATCTTTCTATACTTATGAATAAATATACTTAATGGACTAATAGACTATGACTACCCTACATCTTTGATTACAATACATTCCTTCCCTCTTCCTTAGTGCTGTTTGCCTGGCCGTCTGAACAGCCAGAGCATTGCCTTTCCCAACATCGTCTGTCACCTTCTTATGGGCTTGACATTTCATAATGGCCACCTTTTTGGGGAGTGACAGAGTCTAACAGTCGGTATATTAGGAGGCCATGTTGGATCTTGGTACCATGGGAAGTAAGGAAATTCCTTTATTTCCATAACCTCCCGAAGTTGTGGGCCACCCCGAAGGCATACTGGCTGTCGGTGTAGATATTTACCGCTATACCCTTGCTTAACTCACAGGCTCTATTGAGGGCCACTAGTTCTGCTGCTTGGGCAGAGCACTGCGGGATTTGAGCTGTTTCGACTACCTTTTCTAATGTTGTGAGTGCGTAGGCAGCTGAGGTGTTCCCATCTGGCCTCCTGAGACATGATCCGTCTACATATAGTGTACCTTCTGGGTCCTCTATCGGGGTATTCTGTAAGTCAACCCGTCCCTTTGTCTCGTCCTCTGTCCTTAATATGCAGTCATGTGGGTCTGAGCGGGCATCTGGAGTCTCCAGTGGAAGTAATGTGGCGGGGTTTAGTGCAGTGCATCTTTTGATGTTAATGTGGCTGGCAAAGAGTGTTAGTTCATACCCTGTAAGTCGTGCACTAGTGAAGTACTGTGTCTTGGTGTTGTTAAGGAGGGTGTCTACAGAATGGGGAGCCATCAGGGTCAGAGGGGAGTTCATGATGATTCCTGCACTCTGACGGACCATGAGGGCGGCCGCAGCTGTCGCCCATAAGCATCCTGGGAGAGCCCTTGCAACAGGATCTAAGGTGGCTCAAAAATAGGCACATGGCCGTTGGTGACCTCCAAACATCTGGGTCAGGACTGCGCATGCACAGCCATCTGTCTCATGTACAAAAAGAAAAAATTGTTTGCCATAGTCAGGGGTACCGAGGACTGGAGCAGTACACAGGGCCCTCTTCAAATCTTCGAAGACCTGCGCATGCTCTGTAGTCCATGGAAAGGAACTGTCTGATACATCCTTGGTGGTGAGGGCAAGAAGGGGTTTGACCATGGCCGAAAAATTTGAAATCTACTGTCTACAGTATGAGGTTAGGCCTATGAAAGCTCGTAACTGCTTTTGTGTTCGTGGGGCCGTCATAGCATTGATAATGGCTACACGATCAGCGGTGAGCTGCCTTCCCTCCTTCGAGAGGAGATGACCTAAATAGGTCACCTTCTCTTGACAAAACTGAAACTTTTTTAAAGAGACTTTGTGGTTGTGGAGGGCAAGGTGGCGTAACAGACAGAGAGTAGCTTCTTAACATGTTGGGGCAGAATTTGCAGCAATTAGGAGGTCGTCTACATACTGCAATAGTGTTGAATTCTCAGGAAGTTCCAAGGAATCTAGTTGGCTTTTTAGGGTTTGGCTGTAGATGCTGGGGCTTTCTGTAAATCCTTGGGGGGCGCGGCAGAATCTGAAACTCCGCCCACCAAGGGAGAAACCAAAGAATTGCCTGCTGTCAGGATGTATGCGTATGCTGAAGAAGGCATTCTTCAGATCAATGACAGAGAAGTGTGTGGCGTCAGAGGGAACCATTGTCAAGTGGGCAGTGATGTCGGGGTCAACAGGATATTGGGATTTTGTTAAGGGCTCTTAGGTCAATCACAAATCTGTATATTTTGGGGGAGAGAGCATCTCCATTAGTCTTTTTAAGAACGGAAATAATGGGACTGTTACAGATATTGCCTTGTGTCTCCTCTACTAAGCCCTTGTCCATTAATTCGGATATTATTGTCAACGGGGTCATTTCTCCTTCCGCGGGCAGTCGATACAGTCGGAGGCGGGGGAGAAGTGTACCTGGCTGGATGCTTACCACATGAGGGGGGATGTTGAGACACCCTACATCGGTGTCTGATGATGCCCAGAGGGAGGAAGGTAAAGACTGCAACTCAGGTGGAAGAGGACTGGACAAATACATGTAGGAAGCTGCAGTCGGGGAGATTGTTAGGGATACACCTTGGGGACTAGATGATATGGTCGCCTACGGGGCGTTGGCTTTTAGTAAATCCAAACCTAGCAAGTTCTCACTGCAACCTGTAGTAAGGACCAAGGGAGCGTCAACATGTGCAGGGCCAATGTCGAGAGGGAGGGGTTCAGAGACAGGACTGGTCACGGGCGTCCCTGCAAAACCCACGGAGACATTCATATTGCCCGAAAGGGGTGCCTCCGGGACTGACAGACTTGCAATAGAAGACCTGGTGGCCCCAGTATCCAAAAGAAAATTCTTATCATTCCCCACAACTTACATTTTAACATACGGGCCCCTTTGATCCACTGGAATTTGCACTCTGGTAATACCCCTTTCCTGGCTGTCCTATGCTTGGTAGCATCCTGTCTCATCAACTTCATCAAAATCATCATTTTAATAAGTGCGTGTTGCTTCGTTCCCATCAAACCTGTTGGTCGGGCGTTGCCGGATGGGGGCGTCATCCCTGGGCCTACGTTCTTTATCCTGTGAGTGGGGCGGGCCATGATCCCGTGTCGGCCTTGCTTCCCTGGGAGCGCGAGGCCGAGTCCTCCCTGTTCTTATGTTTTCTGATAATACAGGACACTCATCTATCCAATGGCCGTACCCCTTACAATAAGCACACTGATCGGTTTGGAGGGCTCCCGTACCTTGAGGACTGGAGTGGGTGGACTGGCGAGCCCTTGGAGGGGGTTGGGATTGTGGTCTAAAATTTCCGAGGGCATCGGGACCTCGGGGAGGATAAGCTTGCTGTAAAAGTGCCTTAGTCTTAAGATCCCTAACCTTCTTACTTTCCTTATCTTTATCTTCGTTCTCCCTATTCTCGTGGTATTGAGCCATAGCCAAGATACCGGTCATAGTTTGAGCAGACCATGTACTCTCAACCTTCTTAAGCCTGGCAGAGATCTCGGGAAGTAAGTTGCTGACAAATTTGTCAACAAACACTGGGCCAGAACCTGGAGTCCGGGGATCCAGACCACTATGTCCCTTGTATTCAGTCTCAAAGCGGGTGAAGAAGTCAGCCACGTTTTCATCTTTTCGCCGTCTACAGGCGTTTATTTTATCCCAGTTAATGACAGTTTCCGGTAAAAGTGTTTTCATAAACGTGATTATTTTTCCGGGCAAAGTCAGGATGACAGCTTCTGGTTTAGCCCCTCCTATCCTTGCTTCTTCCATAGCCTCTACGTCAGCACATTTACCTCCGAATGCCACTTCATGATGAGTATGCCGAATCTTATCCCAAATTTCAGTGGGTACAACCGTACCAAAAAGTAAATCTATATCCTCCAGAACAAGAGTACCTGCAGATGTAATCTGGCCTAACTCTCGGTAAAAGGCAGCCGGATTCTTCCGGGGATCGGGTAACTGACCTTTTAATTGCATTACTTCTGACCTTTTCCAAGGGACATGAACCCAAAGACTGCGCCAGTGTGCTTTGACAGCCCCATGGCCATTATTTTGGGCGTCGGTAAGTGCACTAACAAAGACAGGGGCCGCCTCTCTCATTGGCATAGCTGTTTCTAAAGGAGTATTCGAAAAGTTAGTCATGTCACGGTAAGCTACTAAAACAGATATAGCACTAAACATCCCCTCTCCCTGAACATCACCCCTTTTTACTTGAGACCTAAGGTCCATCTATCCGGTAGGTATCTGAACGGACACATTTTCAAATTTTTGCATTATCAAAACACACATGTATTCAGCCCAGGTGGTTTGTTCCATAATTGTCCATTGTGAAAAGGTGGACCATATTTCTTTAAAAGAATAAATATTTTTGTTATTCATCCAACATTCACATGGTTGCCTCTGTAGGTCTTTCTCTTGAAGGGACGAAAAGCTGACTGCTGAGCGTAAGGAGGCTAATCAGGGGGAATTAAATAATTTACATAAGTCTTGTTTGACTGTAGACCACGGGGAAGCAGGAGAAGGACGGGTAGGGGTAAAGCCACTAGGGTTGTACTGGTGGTGACTTGTTGTCATTCCTTCGGCGAGGACAGAGATAATGGGTGTGGTCGAAGTCATGGGAAAACTCGGGAGGGCTGGTGTGACAGGGGAAACGGTAGGAGGGGCAGTGGGGGCTGGAGCGGGTGGTGGTAGGGGGACATGCGGGGTGTGAGGCGTCAGGGCAGGGTACATTGGGGCATATGCAGGAGGGCTTTCTAGCATGGTATCAAGCAAAGAATCGCTTTCTTCTCCCCCCTCTACATGGGCCTTCACTTTTTCCTCACGGACTGGATAACATTTCTGTACCCGGGCCCCATGCTCTCTATCGGCTATTTCTACCGATTTGGTCATTCTTTTTTGCAAATATTCTCTGCCGTGGTCAGCCATAGACATTCGTTCTTGTTTTCTTTCTTGCGCCTTTTGTTTCCTAGTTCTCTGTTCTACCTCTTTCCTCCAGAATCAAACAGACTCAAACATGGACGGGCGCGTTTTTCTTTTAATTAACTGTTTCTCTAAGTTTACATGGACTTGGGAATCAAAGGAGCCAAAAAATGGCCACTGTAACTCCGCGCTACTTTTCTTGGTGTATTTCGCCCACAACGAGAAAAACATTATGGCAGCAGGGCCATATTTAATATACATAGTATGGCCAGGAGTTCCTTCTGGAGGAAGCGAGCCGGCCTCCTCCAGCTGGGAGTCCTGGGTACACATACAACAACATAACCTCTTTAATTTACTACTGGCCGGCATGCTTAAAAACAGATATCAGACACCAGCGGGTTCCTAAAACTCACCTCGCTTGCTTGTCTTTTGCAAAGGACAATTATTCATACAATTTTCATACAGAACAGACACCAGCGGGTTTTAAAAAATTTACCTTGCTTGCTTGGCTTTGGCAAAGTCAATTATTCATACAGTTTTCATACAGAAAAGACACCAGCGGGTTTAAAAAAAAAAAAAAATTAACTCGCTTGCTTGGCTTTGGCAAAAGTCAATAACAAATTGGCTTTTGCGAAAGTCAATAACAGACAGACTTGGTGGATGATCAGTCCACCCTTACCTTACAGGGGTAGTTCTCTTCTGTAGACGTAGGGCTGTGTCCTGTTCCAGAAATTATTTGCTAGGGGACTCCAGCGAGAAGGCGGTCCAGACCGGGTGGGGAGGAACACCGGGTGAGTCGTCGGGTCTACCGGAATATAACGAGACTCCTTGGGTAGGGCGCCTCCGTCAGAGTCTCTCCGTGCACCTCCTCACATCCACCGGGCCTGACCTCCGTACTCGTGGAGTCCCTGTTCGGGTGCCATTTGAAGAACCGGATTAACCCACTTACAGGGTCTCGGCAGCGGGGGAACTGCTCAAATCTCCCATACCCTTCATATGTAGTAAAAGGAGACACAGGAGCCTTCGTCTGCAGGAGGAACCCAGATTTATTTCAATAGCCCGGGCTATGGAACAGAGTCCAACGCCAGTCAAAGATATGACAGAGGAGGCTGCTACTTAAATCCGTAGCTAACAAGCTTTTTATATATTTCATACTCCAGCCTTTTGGCTGCAAGACCATTGTTCAATCATAGCAGTGTTTATTATTGATTAGCCAGATCCAGGTGGTGTTTGCAGCTAGTGACCTGATCAAAGTAAAGTACACAGTCAAATGTTGGTTCTGTTTTGATCGGGGCTTGGTTTCCTCAGGTCTCTTTGCCCAGACGCCTTGATCAAAAAGCCCCGGCTTTACAGACCATTCTCCGATTGTTCCGGATGAGAATGCGGCAATCAGACCATTGTCCAGACAACCTGACCATGGTGTCAGGGATGTTTGTCTGGCTGGGAGCAGGAGCAGGAAGAATGGATCATTTACTCGGTGTGAGGGCCATGTTGCTTTTTGACGGGCTGCAGAGAACGGGGGTTGGGTGGGCGACGGTCTCTGGGCAGAAATGCAGGCCTGCAAAAAATGTTTTTTTTTCGTGGTGGTGGAATTTCTTTCGTAATTTCAAGGGGAAACAACCAAGTGGGTCCTGTGGAAGCGTTTGCCACGAGATGGCAAGGCAAAAATCAGTGGAGTTCAGTAAAAAGGGTTTGGAATTCAAAAATACATTTCCTCACTTGTGAGCGAGCACTTGAGGCAGAAGCTTTTGCTGTAGGAAAGAGTAGTGCTATTACAGCAGGATGCCCAGTAACGCTGTATGGTGAGCGCTCTCCATTTGCTGTGCTGCAGAAAAGTAAAAGTACACTGACAACTCAAAAAGTGACAGGTTATGAAGTAATACTGTCGTCAACCCCTTCTATCTGCATTGAGGGAGTACACTTAGTCAATCCTGCAACTTTTTTAGTGCACCCACTAGAGCCCACTGATCATGACTGGTGTAAATATTGGAGGAAGATAATCACCTGGCACATGAGGACCCCTTGGCTGATGGCCGACAATTGTTTATTGATGGTTCCTCATAGATATACCAGGAGACAGGCAAAAGGCATACAGGTGCAGCTGTTGTTGAGGCGATTGGCAAACCTACTGATTATACCTTACACACATTGCACCTCTTACCCTTGCCATCCCAAGACTCAGCCCAAGTAGCTGAATTAAAAGCATTGAAAATGACCCTACGGGCTTGTCAGGGTCAGCCAGTAAAGATATACACTGATTCAGTATATGTAGCTTCCACAGTTAACTCATGACTAAAGAGATGGGAACGACGAGGATTTCTCATATCTGATGGGACACCAGTGGCGGACCAACATTTCTTAGCTGACCTTATTGCTTTTTTACAAATACCATGTCAACTGGCAGTGGTTTTAAGTGCCACGAACATACAAAAGGAACAGATTTGGTGTCTAAGTGAAATAAGCTTCTGATACAGCAGCAAAGGAAGCTGGTTTATATGCACTGAGAACATGAAGTATGGTAGGTAGGTAGAAAGCTTTATTCGATTTTAGAACAAGATAAAATCATAAAAGCTACAATCATTATATACAGTTACATATGCATCATAAATACACAATAAAAATAGTATTAAACAATATATGTATGTATACACATGTTAAAGCCTTTCAACCGTACAATAGATCATATAAAAAGTTTGGATTCTGTCTGCTAGTTATCTAAAATCCGGCGTAACAATCCAGAGTAGTTCATTTTTAGGTCACAGTAAATCTCCATGAGTGGCACGGATTTTAAAACAGGTCTTAAGAAACATGGCTATGCATTTAGCATTTGATACTGAATCTAAAAATTGTAGAGCCATAAAAGCTGGGCGGCATCTTCTCAGTCCCAGGGATAACAGGATTGGAATAATCCAGCGTTTGCGTGGTATTTCGTAATATTTACAGAACAGCAATACATGTATATTGGACTGTTCAGAGGTACCATCGCAAGGGCACTGGGTGATAGAGATTGACCAATCCTGTCTCTCTGGGAATGTAACCAAGCGGAAAAACAAATTAAGCCTTAACCGAGTTAGCAAATATTTTTCATAAGTGGACAAACAGAAAGTAAGATACGGCTGGATGCCCAGAGTGCATGGAATAGTTAAAATATGGCGATTGGTAACTTTGTGGATTTCTTGAGCCATACGAAGTTCCCCCAAGTGAGATAAACAGTGCGATCTCAGGGCCTTTCTAGTAACAGTAGTTAAAATTGCAGGTTCTTTAAAATATTTGGAAAGGCCCAAATCATTAAGGAAATGATGTACGTAGGACAGCCATGGAACATCCAGCCAGTTGTCTAAGACCAAGCAATCTGCAATTAGTGCACGGGTTAAGCTACACTGCTCCGTCGTCCAAATGCGATGCCACAATAATATTGGCTGGATTTTTATATAGTCAGTAATATAATCCATGCCTAATTCAATATGACAGGCAAAAGTTGGAGAGCACTGTGGGACGGCCAGAAGGTAGTGTATAAAATTATTCTCTGCTCTCTGCAAGGTGACCACAGATACATGGCTCCACACCCCAGCACCATATACAGCTACGCTATGGCACTTGGCGTAGTATATTTGCAAGAGTTCTTTTGGGGGTGGTTTCCCTATTTTACGAGAAAAAGCAATCAGCGCAGAGGTTGCTCTTAAAAATAGAAGATATCTACTATCAATGGCACACTTCAGATGCAGGTGATGAAGTTGAGATAAAACACTATGAGAATATTTGTACAGAGGCATTTTTAGACAATCAAAATGCAGCACCACAACATGAGAAACATCACTGGAAATCAAGGGGGGGTGCTTGGATTGCCAGATCTCCTTTATAAATCAGCAACTTCGGTTAAAGTTATAATGCCCCTTTCTCTACTTATAACAGCCCTTCGACAACTTCATTTACCAACACACATTTGAAAGAATAATGATGGATGAATTAAACAAAAACTGGTTTATCTGTTATCTAGGACCATTGGTTGATGTATTCATAGTTTCATGTCATGTGTGTTATCAGTACTCTAATAATTGATCAGCAAAAATGCTTCATCTTCCATTCCAAGACCAATAGGTCAGTTCATAGAGTTACACATAGACTTTGTAGATATGATAAACAAATGTAACAGATATAGGTACTTGTTAGTAGTGGTGTGTCCATTTTCACGATGGATTGAAGCGGGACCCTGCTCCAGGTGTGATGCTGACCAGGCTGCCAAAGTCCTGGTGAGAGAGGTCATACCGAGGTGTGTGGTTCCAGTGGCAATACGCAACAATAATAGCAAACACTTCGCTAACACAGCATTTCAGCAAATTACTACTTGGAGTGAATTACCAGTTTACATCAGTTACCACCCAGAGAGTAATGGAATAGTTGAGAGGATGAATGGCTTATTAAAAAGTAAAGTGTCAAAAATGTGTGAGACATTGGAAGATAATTAGCTTTACTGCCTTTCCCTTGCTCTGTATGCATTCAGAAGTGCCCCTTCAAAGGATCATCATTTCACCCCTCACCGAGTCGTAACAGGTAGGCATTCTAATTTCTCTTTTAAACAAAACCAAATGGGGGGGGTGTGGCTAGCAGCCATCGTGAATGGCCGCTGCCTGAGTAGGCTCCTGATTCCCTGACATCTATCCTGCCCCATCCTGTGTCATCTACGTATGAAAACCGGGCTGGGATTGTCGTGTCTCATTCCCGGCCCCCCTGGAGTGCTTTAGAGAAATTAGAGATCCGTCTGCTGGTTTCTATTGTCTTACCTACGATTTGGCTGTGGCAGCAATGGCGACTCCCTAGCGTGGCTCTGAGGGAGGAGTGCCTCCAGGACGTGCAGGCAACCGGACCCGGTGAGCCCTGGGCGGGATCGAGAGGTAGCCCCTATGCCGTGGCTGAACTGGTGGAGTTTGAAGGTGCAAAAGGGCAGTGTGGGGCTGGTCGTCGGAGCCTAAGGTGGAGAGCCCCTGTCTGATCCGAGACTAATTGAGACCCCGGTTTCCCAGCCTGGGACGGAGGCCGCGCTGCTGAGGTGTCCGCGACCCGGCGGAAACATAACGCCGGGGCTCCGGGGTGCCGATGGGAAGTCGGAGTGCAGTCCGGCCCCGGCCAAGTGCCTGGAATGACTTTGGCAAAAAACAAGAGAAGGTGCCAATGCTGATCTTAATAATTTACGTGCAGCGAATAACCACAACCGAACTTGAAAAAATCAAGAAAGGGAATGAGTACTTAATAGTTTTTTTATTTAAACATTATTTTAGAGAGATGAGAACTTATATATTTTTTCCTTTTTTACAACGAGACATATTTACAAAAAGACACATAAGATTGAAAGGTGCAATTATTATTCATCAGTCATTCTATATTCCAGGCATATCACAAACATTCAAAACACATTCATGCCACTCGGGGACAAAGGCTAAGTGAGACAAAAGCATATACAATCTAAAAAATTTACACTATTTTGTATAAGAAGAACAAGTGGTATACTACAGGGTAAGAATAACAACAGGCCACAGTCTGCGATTACAGTTTCACCAAAAAATGAGAAAACAATTTTTTGTGTGTACAATCCTACAACAATTTACAAAATAAACTTTTGTTACTAAGCAACCTAGGTATTGTACTGGCGACTAAGAGGGGACAACTCGAAGCTCTTGCCGCTCTTGCAGACACCATGTGGCAGGGGCCTACGCGTTTCGAATCCCGCTGATTTTCCTGGGATTCTCTTCAGGGCCTAATGTAGTATCTGAATAGCAAAGGAAGGAATCAAACAGAAAAGAAATAGAAAAAGGCATATTAAGGACCAAAAGTTACAAAGACACGTTTTTTCGAATTTAAGAGACCAAACATCAGCCAATTTAGCAAAGCGAACACCCATACCTCTACTGTCTTCCCTGTGGGAGAGAATCCAACTTTGAAAGGGGTGGGGGAGACTTTCAAATGTCTTTTATCTATAAATGCAAAAGCATAAGTTGGAATGCAGTTTAAGGGGGGGGGGTTCTTAACAAAAAACGATTTTAGTAACCTACTTGCCTCGTGAAAATGCTGTATGGGCCTAAAGCACAAGGGGGATACAGGATGGAACGAAATCAAATGCACAATTTTGACCTGTTGGAAGAGAGGAGCCCTTTAGACTGAGTTCTTACTTGGTACATCATGCACGTTATCAGTACTTAAGAGCGTGCTTACCGGTAGCTTGTGGTTATCGTGGAGCCAGGCGGGAAACTGGTTATACTGGTTTATAATGTAATTCTATAAAAAAATAATGATAAAATACATGGGGTTATTAGGACGCCTGGTAGAGCGCCTTACGTGTAAAACCACTTCAGGAATGGGTCTTACCTAGGCTGATTTAGGTGAGTCCATCGCGCCGGTTTTCGAAATAGTTTGCAAATGCAGAAAGTCTACACTAAAAAGGAATAACAGGGATGGCGGGTGAGCACACTTCAAGCTACCCAATCGCTAAATGCAGTTGCCAAGAAATCACGCTTACCGCTACTAAAAACGCGAGAACGGTCGAAAAAACGATCCGAGGTCCAGTTAACCCATGCCTGCAAAGATAGAGAGTGGCATAAGGGCAGGTATATTAATTTGCCGTATATCACAAGGGAAGAATACTAAACACGCTTACCGCCTGGTTTATACGTTCACGTTATCCCAATTAGGAGCCAACACACTGGAGGACTTAATTTAAGTTCAAGCTAGAGAAAGATAAATTAAGAGCCAGTTTAAAACAAGAGTGGCGAGGATGGCAGGAGATAAAGGAGACGGAGGTTCTGAGAAACTTACTTCTTTTCCCTGTCGGCAGCCGTCAGTCAACCGGCGTGTCAGTCGGCACTAATCTCTGGCGCATGCGTCTAGCAGACCGGAGGTTTCTGCTTTCCGAATTATATGCAGAAAAAGGGCGCGTTTAAACAGCTGTGGCAAAATCCCGGGATGGAATCAGGGGCAATGCGTAAGGGAACCCGAGAGTCAGGGAAAACCAGGTCTTTGGCCAGGTATTTACGATATTCCCGTTAGCAAAGCAACCGTATGCATTAATGTTTAACCAATGTTTAAAATTTTAGTCTAGCTTGAACTTAAATTAAGTCCTCCAGTGTGTTGGCTCCTAATTGGGATAACGTGAACGTATAAACCAGGCGGTAAGCGTGTTTAGTATTCTTCCCTTGTGATATACGGCAAATTAATATACCTGCCCTTATGCCACTCTCTATCTTTGCAGGCATGGGTTAACTGGACCTCGGATCGTTTTTTCGACCGTTCTCGCGTTTTTAGTAGCGGTAAGCGTGATTTCTTGGCAACTGCATTTAGCGATTGGGTAGCTTGAAGTGTGCTCACCCGCCATCCCTGTTATTCCTTTTTAGTGTAGACTTTCTGCATTTGCAAACTATTTCGAAAACCGGCGCGATGGACTCACCTAAATCAGCCTAGGTAAGACCCATTCCTGAAGTGGTTTTACACGTAAGGCGCTCTACCAGGCGTCCTAATAACCCCATGTATTTTATCATAATTTTTTTATAGAATTACATTATAAACCAGTATAACCAGTTTCCCGCCTGGCTCCACGATAACCACAAGCTACCGGTAAGCACGCTCTTAAGTACTGATAACGTGCATGATGTACCAAGTAAGAACTCAGTCTAAAGGGCTCCTCTCTTCCAACAGGTCAAAATTGTGCATTTGATTTCGTTCCATCCTGTATCCCCCTTGTGCTTTAGGCCCATACAGCATTTTCACGAGGCAAGTAGGTTACTAAAATCGTTTTTTGTTAAGAAACCCCCCCCCCCCTTAAACTGCATTCCAACTTATGCTTTTGCATTTATAGATAAAAGACATTTGAAAGTCTCCCCCACCCCTTTCAAAGTTGGATTCTCTCCCACAGGGAAGACAGTAGAGGTATGGGTGTTCGCTTTGCTAAATTGGCTGATGTTTGGTCTCTTAAATTCGAAAAAAACGTGTCTTTGTAACTTTTGGTCCTTAATATGCCTTTTTCTTTTTCTTTTCTGTTTGATTCCTTCCTTTGCTATTCAGATACTACATTAGGCCCTGAAGAGAATCCCAGGAAAATCAGCGGGATTCGAAACGCGTAGTCCCCTGCCACATGGTGTCTGCAAGAGCGGCAAGAGCTTCGAGTTGTCCCCTCTTAGTCGCCAGTACAATACCTAGGTTGCTTAGTAACAAAAGTTTATTTTGTAAATTGTTGTAGGATTGTACACACAAAAAATTGTTTTCTCATTTTTTGGTGAAACTGTAATCGCAGACTGTGGCCTGTTGTTATTCTTACCCTGTAGTATACCACTTGTTCTTCTTATACAAAATAGTGTACATTTTTTAGATTGTATATGCTTTTGTCTCACTTAGCCTTTGTCCCCGAGTGGCATGAATGTGTTTTGAATGTTTGTGATATGCCTGGAATATAGAATGACTGATGAATAATAATTGCACCTTTCAATCTTATGTGTCTTTTTGTAAATATGTCTCGTTGTAAAAAAGGAAAAAATATATAAGTTCTCATCTCTCTAAAATAATGTTTAAATAAAAAAACTATTAAGTAGTCATTCCCTTTCTTGATTTTTTCAAGTTCGGTTGTGGTTATTCGCTGCACGTAAATTATTAAGATCAGCATTGGCACCTTCTCTTGTTTTTTGTTACTCTGGCTCAACCTTGCTGATTAGGGCCACCCCGTAGTTGTTGTTTGCTGGAATGACTTTGGCGGCCTTGACTGAGTCCGGGGACCCACGGAAGGACTGTACGGCAGAGGCCCATCGGGGCCGTATTGAGCATGAGGGGCTGGCTTGAAGCCCCGACGTGTGACATTCACGGCGGAAAGCGGCGAGCACAGGTGCCGGAGAGGGGGCAGTTTCAACTGCAGAGGGTTTGGCTCTGGTTGGCATCCAGCATTTAGATAGCACCGGCGAGAAGGGGCATTGTTATGTCCTGCGAGGATGTGGTGATGGCTGCGCATTTATTGCAGATCTGAGATTGAAGCAGGGATCTGAGACTGCTGAGACTTCTTTACCTTACCGGGGGAAGGCTGGTACTGAAGGGGGTGAAGCTGGCACCCGACGGGCATTCAAGGTCCGGATTGAATGGTTGAAGAGGGGTGCCGAGAGTGCCACGAATAGAGGACGGAGAAGCCATCAGTGGGGAGGTGGTGCAGGCAAGTGCGCCACATCAGTGAAGGTCGCGAGGAGTGGAGGGGTTCATCCTGGGCGCCCTGTGCTGAGGGCACAGATAGCTGGGTGACGGCTCCAACAGTGCTGCGCAAGAACTTTGTCTCCCCCATCAACGCTTTGCAGCTAATCTTGCGTGGCTGCCCCGGCTCTTCACCCGGGGGTTCACCTATCAGAGCGTAGTCATGACGACGGGCAGGAAGGGCCCCAAGGCCAATGCCCAAAAGCAGCTTGCCAAATTTGGGTGGTCCAAACCGGGAGAAAAGGGTGATTCACCGCAGGCGGAAAAGAATGGAGGGGCAGCCAGAGCCAACCCTTCACGATGTCATGGCGCCTATTAACGGGGTGCGTGCCTCGCTGGACTCTGTCACGGTGGAGGTCTCTCTAATTAGAGCGGACTTCCGAACGATGGACGAGAAGGTCAAAGAACTTAAGATTTTTACCAGTGCCTTGCAGATGGATACAACGGAACTTCAAGCACAGATGCTCGAAATGCAGAAGAGGCAGGAAAGGAATTAAGCATGGGCGGATTTTGCGAATTAGCAATCCGCGAACTTGCGTATTTACGGATTCGCAATCCGCAAAATCCGCAAACTCTCGCAAATTTGCAGATTTTTTTTTTTTGTGTTCGCAAGGGTTTCTGCCAGTTCGCGAGGTTTGTGTACCAGTTCGCAATTGCGAACTTACTTGTCAGCTCGCAACGGCAGCGACTATGTTGTTTCTACGTCTGGTTCATCATCACAGGTTCACAGCACCCTCTGTTTCACCACTGCCACCCTCTGGTACACCCATGCCACCCTCTGGTACATCACTGCCACCCTCTGGTTGGTTTATCACTGTAGATTATGGGGGTGAAAAAAAGCAAGCACACCTGCCCTGCTTCAACTGACATGAATTAATTTGGGGTTGATTAATGTGTCACTGAATTTAAACTTCCAGTCTGGCTGGCACCTGCTTCCTTATCTGTAATTTTCTTTCTGTTGCAGTGCAATTTTTTTTCACAGGACCTTTGTGGCCTACTTGTAGCTATTCTATGAGCCTGCTGTGAGGGTCAGAGCAGGGTCATAGAATAGTTGCAAATAGGCAACTGAACTCTGGAGGGGCCCCTCAGGAAGCACTAGAGTGAATGGTTACTAATGTTAAGATTGAACTTTTGCACCTGCTGAGTGCTTTCAGTTTTGCAAAAATTGTTTTTCTGCAATTTCGCGCGATTCGCGGGGCGCGAATTCGTGCGAGATCGATTTCGGAAGCTGCGAATTCGTGCGAATACACGATTAGTTTTTTTTGCAGCGTGTTTGTTCGCGTGATTTTGTGCGTGTTCGCAAGCCGCTTGTAGCGCAACGTTTGCGAAGTTACCCTAGTGGTCGTACATGGGCGCGGCCATCTTGTTTGCGTGACGTAATTCCGTTTCCGGGCGCTATGTGTAATCTCGCAAAGTGTGCGGCTCGCTAGTACAATTTCGCGTGTGATCGCGAGGAAAATCTCGTGCGAACTTACCCACGCGGTCGTGAACGGGCGCTGCCATCTTGTTTCTCATTCATTGCTATGGTTCTGGGCATGCTTTCTGTATCCTCTCTGAATCTCTGCCATCCTTTGCTTGTTTGAAGTTTTTTTTAATCTATTTTACTTATTATCTATCCCTCTATTTTTCTAGCTCTATATTTTTGTGTTTTCTGCTACTTTTGGTTAATTTTAAACTACTTTTTTAAACTCTTTTCTTTTCTTCTTCCCTATTCTATTTCTTCTTTATTATTTAGCTTCCTTTCTGCCCAGACCATGGTAAAGTGAGCCGGGAAGCATCCTGAGAAGGGGAAGGGTCCCGCACCCCGTGCCCGGCTCCCGTGCGGGCGTTTTAGGGGGGAGAATGTCCAACCCCGGGAGATCTTCAGCGCGGAGGAGGTGGGCGCACTAGTTTTTTATGTTCAGCGCCGCCTCCCCAGGACCATCATGGCAGGCGGCAGGATCGCTAGCGGGTACGGAATCCGGGAGCGCCGGAAGCGGTGGGAGAAGGTGTGCCGGGCCATGTACCAACACTCTCGGGTCCGGCGCACCTACAACCAGGTCACCCACCGTTGGACGGATATCCTGGACCGGGAACGCGATCTGCTGGACCTGCTCGGCCTTGAGATCCCCGGGCTTGGTGAGTAGTAGTAGCTATTTCTTTACTCCTCTGTTTTCTCCTGCTCTGTGTGTTATTATCTTGCAAATTTTTTTTTTTTACCAAGAGCAATAATGCTGCTGATTACATTGTAGGTAAATTATATTTCAAAATCTTCAGTGCATTTCAGGTGCACTGCTCTCCTTCTCAGTAGCGCTGCTACTATGCTTATTTGTTTTCGATTTTGTGTTCATTTCATTGGCCTGTGAAATTATGCATGAGTGTAGTTTAAAGAACTGCGTAATGCTAGACACTAAGGGTCAGATTTTTAATTACCGGCGCATCCCTGCAAAGTAGCAGGGATGCGCCAGTAATTGTGCGCCACGCCACCACCACCCATGGTGCGCCGTATTTACAATGCGGCGCACCAGGTGCCCAAAACGTCACCGAAGCGTTACGCTTCTGTGCCATAAAGGCGGCGCAATGCTGGAGTTGCGTCGCAACGATGGTGCAGCTCCAGCAATGCTCTGGGGTGCCCTATCTCCCCAATGCTGCGTCAAGCCGTACGTCTGCTTCAAGCAGGCGCAGGGTTTGAGTCACGCATCATTGTCCTCAAAGTGACTGATTGAAATCTTGTAGATGTCCCTCAGCCACTTTTAGGATGCGTTCCTGCGCAGGAACGCCCTCCCTTGCGCCGGAACGCCCCCTGATGGCGCAGGGCTTTACAACGTGATGCATCTCCCATATGCGTCACGTTGTTAATATACGCCGCACCATGGCGCCTCTTTTGTTCTGCCGCTGCGTCACAAAAGTCATGCAACAATGGAGCAAAAGAGCCGCAAGGGGCTTCTAAATCAGCCCCTACAGACTCAAGTCCAGTCCTTCCTTTGTACACATGGCGATAAGAAGAAATAGTGGTGGTGGATTGATAGTTTGAGTATTTTAATGACTGGTTAATGTAGTAGGAAACTTTTTAGTGTTGTCGCTGATCTGCAATCACGATGGACTTTGTCTGTCACTTCGCGTGCTGCGGACTGCTGCCTGCCAGTCCTAGGCGAACCTTTTTAGTAGTTTGTTCAGTGAGTTACATAAGAACTTTCCAAGTCGATGGTCCGCAAATCAAGATATACTAATAACGTAGTAGACCACATGAGATCGGTCAATATATCCCGTGGAATAGTTGTCTATTTGCTATTTCGCCAAAATATTTTGTTATTGTTCTTTTGAAGTGTTTGATTTGGTTGACAAATATCATCCATGTTTTCTGGTCTTTCTTTCTTTCATGTTGTACATCAGCTCCCCCCAGGGGCAAGAGGGCATTGGAGGAGGCTGCTGCTGAACAGGATCGGTCAGGCGAGGGCTCCTTTGCTGGCCCCGGTAAGTTTTAATTTTAATATAGAGTACCTATTTTTTCCTAGCGTTCCTCATTCGATTTTTTCTAAATCGTCTTTGATCTTCTTGTAGACTGTATCTAAATTCTTATCCTGCCTCGACTATGACTCCCTGTGGTATTACTAGATTATTCTTATTAGTCTGTCTGTGTAGCTAACTAAGATTGCACATTTGGCAATTCCATTGGACTCCCATTCTAGTCAGCAATAGCTCTATGCACTGAGTGCAGTCCTCTGGGATTGTCCATAATGTCTTTTCAAGTCTTCTAAATGTTTATGCTTTGACAATTGCCAACAATAAAAAGGTGAATGACCACCAAGAAAGAATAAGATACTACTTTACTTTTGGTTTGGATAGGAGGACAATCCATTCTACTACTGTTGCAACTGTTGCAGGGACAAATCTGCACAAACAGAACTATGGACACTAAATAATGAATAATGCATTGCTTAGCTTATCAATTATAATAGGCGCTGTTAGACTTTCCACATACCTCAGTGATAACAGACTTTGTAGTTGAACCCCCAATCTCCTTACTGACTAGATAGTGTGGCAGAGTCATTTAGCTCCCAAAGTCACCGATGATTGATCCCCAATGATGATTATCCAACGCAGGACAAGAGTACGGAATCAGAGTCAAGAAGTGTCAGAGGCATGGACTCATGCTTGCAAAAATTGCAAAACCTTTAGCTCAGCCACTCTAGTCTGGAGGACCAAAAACCACAGAGTCTATTTAAGTTTAAAAGCTTTATTAAAAGTAAACACATTTATTAAAATCAAGTTTGTCATAAAAGTAAACGTTTAACTGAAAATGGAAAAGTGCTTAGTGCTGACGATTAATTGAACACATTTCTTGTGGTCGAGCCGAGCTCTCTCCTGGTTTGAACTTGATCTTGCTTGTGTTCTTAGAAGTCAAGCTTCTGTCTGTTAGGAGAAAAAGTGGTGCGTGTTAAAAATAAAAAGCAAGCATTCATCAGTTGTGCCAAAAAGTGCAGCAAGACAACAGCCTTCCCTGGAAAAAGGGAAATTTTTACTTTAAAGTAGACAGTCACAAATTATTACATTGTTTTCTGATTTTTTTAACATTTCTTTATTCCTAGACCAAATATTATATAGTAGTGAGTGGTGTATTCTAACATTCTTAAATGTACTTTGTAGGTGGAACATCTGGTGGCGGGGCCAGCGCGGAGGTGGTGGTGCTGGATGAGGACAACACTTCTGGGGAGGAGGCGGTGCAAGTGCCGGACGACACCAATGTGCCTGTGAGGGTTCACACGGTGGTGGCAGGCAGAGGTAAGCTATATATTCCTTACTTATTGAGATTGAAGACTGCAGAGTGTGCTTTGTGCACAGGTGTATTATAAATCAACCAGGTAGTAGCCTCCTCTAAATGTACTTCGACTTAGCTGTGAAGTTTTTGGCGAGAAGAATCCCAATCAGATCTGAGATGAACTTGATGGATGGGATGAACGAAAAGCGAAAGAAGGGTGTAAGTAAGTGTGGAAGGACGAGAAATTTAATGATGACTGGCAAAGAAGAATGATATGTGTTTGCTTGGTCCCCGAGGTGGCTGGGAAGGAAAGAATATGGTATGGTGCATGGCTGGGTGAATGATGAAGCAAGGATGGGTGGAAGGAGAACAGCCTGGGTGGGTGAAACAGAAACTGTATGTGTGCATATACTTTGAATGGATGGATGCCTGGATCATGGTACTATCTGACTCTTTGATAGCATATGTGTATCTAGAGAGAGTAGACGGTCACTGGATGAACTAAGTGTTACTTTGAAGAGCATGTAACACCGCACCCGCACGTCCGTTCCAGTGTAGGAAAGGCAAGGAAAAGAAGTTGTAATTTTGTCCAAATACTACCATGAATAGTAGCGGTAGTTTGTATTGCAACTGCAAGCACAGAATATATCCGGTTATTACGGTGGACACTCCCTACCTCTCTTAATAAGTTTAGTTTAGTAGTAGTACGTCATTCATGTGTGGGTGTATCACTGTTCACTCAATAAAAAGCAAAGCACCTAAAGTCATCCCATATGTAATCAAATACATCCCATGTGAAGTGATAGATAATCAGATTATTTAGCTTCTTCATTTTCCTTTTCTAGTACTCATTTGCACTGTAGGGTGAAAGTTAAAGTAATTAAGCAGTAGCCCTTTTAACAGAGTATTCTCAGTGCCACCCGTAATAGAAAAGTAAGAGCTTCACCACCTGCATGTACTGGACCGGTACAGTAACGCAAGTCTGTCTCACTCATCATGGTGTGCGTCTGTTTTTCTCGGGTGCAAGTTCACTGCGCTGGCATTATGCCGGCTTGCATAAGATAATGGACCAATTTTCCTAAACAAGAGAGAAGAAGAAGAATAAGACTGGTGTACTGTCATAGTCGACTGTAATGGAAGTCCATAGTGCTCGTAGAATGTGTTCCTTAAACTCCCACTAATGTTAGAGCAAGGATGAAGAAGTGGGAGGTTATATAGATACTGGCCTCAATAGTTATGTACTGTGCTTAGTTTCAAGTTGCTAGTTGTACTGTGACACAACTTTCTGCTCAATCATTTTGTGTTAATCTTAAGGAGCATTGGTTACAGACTATGTCTTTCTTTCTTCATATAGTTGCTCCTTCCAAATCAAAAAAACCAACAAGGAAGGAGCTGGCTCGAATGGCCCGGCAAGGAGGCTGGATGCCACTGTCGCAGAATATCGGCGGCTGCTGGCCCTGGAGGAGGAGGACACGCAGTCTACTGGCACATCCACTGCGACAGCTGCATCCTCCTCCGTGCCCCCACGGGCTGCCAGCCAGCCCAGTGCTCCAGCGGTACGGAGCCAGGCTACCAAAGCCAACCGCCACCGCCGAGCAGCAAAGACAACAGCTGCCCCCCCAGGAGTTGCAAGGCACGCCAGCGCCGCTTATGCCTCAGAGTGTCCTACCTGGAGCAGGAGGTCCTAACATATAGGACCTTGGTGGAGGGCCTCCGCTCCGACCATGCCACCCTCCGCAAGGAGTATGATGCCCTGGCCGCTAAAGTGAACAGCATCCTGCCGTAGTGTCCCTTGCCCCTTTTTTAGAGACTTTTGGGGGGTGGGAATTGGGAGTTGGGTTGTTTTTGGGACTTTTGAAGGACAATCGTTGGGGTTAGGGAGGGTCTTGCGGGAGATTATTTTGTTAGGGCTGCACAAATATACTTTTTGAAACTTTATCTGAGCATACCTGTTTTTTACTGCTTTTGAGTCTGGTGGGTGGGGGTTTAACAGTAAGTTTGTTTTCCTGAAACTTAAGTCTGTGTCATTTTCTTCCTTTAAGTGTAAATAGCTAAATGTTTTCAACACTAAGTGCCTCTCACAGAGTAAGTGAATTCAAGAGTCCTAGGACTTTAGTAGTACTACCGTCAATCTCTCGTCTCTCCTAATACTCCATTATACTACCTACCACCAAACGCTTATCTTACCTGTAATTTGTGTTTGAAAGTAGGGCTAGGCCCATGGCTGGCTCCACGGGAAATGGCGATTAAGGTTGGCAATTCTGGGCGGATGAAATGTCCTCATTGCGGTGGTACTAGTGGTGTGACACAGTGGCAGTTGCATGCCTATGCAAAAAAAGAAAATGAAACCTGCTTTGTCCTTACTGGAGCATTACAACGGTACGATAGAGAATATAGCAGGTGACAGTACACTAGAACAGCGCCACAATGTAGCCTAACAAATGGTAAAGTATTGAAAGTATAACTAGTACTTGCGTTGAATTTCTTTGACATTGGCTACTACTACAAGAAATAGTACTGAAGCTGAGTAAGTCTAGAATATATCCTCGGATTCCTTCACCAGCCTGTTGCTATGACCTTATCCTCCCCAGCAAGTGTGTGGAATTATTGCTGTCGTTTAGTCACACATCAATCAAAACCACACAGCCCGGGGGAAGAGGGTTAGGGTTTGGAAAATGGATGGGAATGTTTTTTTTTTTTGGGTAAGTTTTGTTGAGAGAAGAAAAAAAAAAGCATGGACAAACAATAATTGCAGATAAAGAAATCTTTGGGTACAAAGCTAACCATAAATCTTTTAAGTGACATAAAGGAAGTGCATGCACGACTGCATGCATGGTTACTAAAAAGTAAGTACTATTTTCGACAACCGTGAATGACAGAATGCGACAGTACAGGGCTGCAGCGTTTTCACTTGCCTATCTCTGCACTCAGAGAAACACTTCTTACATTAAATTAGGTTTAAAAATAGCAGAAGTAAAACCTATAGAATGGATGTAGGGATGAATTTAGAAGCAGAGAATGGAGATCCAAGAAATGCAGAGTCACACTCATAGAATTTCACAGCAATAACATTACTTTAAAGATAATTAGAAAAGAACGGATACTGTATCTGTATGTTGTTGTAGTTGTCCAGTTGAATTTGGTAAGTTGCATGCATCAAACCATTCCTCTTATTAGCGGGACTCCTCCATTCCAGCTGACGCTCCGTCCATCAATGTTGGTGACCAGAAGACACCCTGTCCACTGCCTGCCTGGCGGATGCTGAATTGCGGCTCGCTAATGTGAAGCCTGACTTCATCCTTTTTTTCCCATTGCACAGACTGAAACCCGGCCTGTAATTATTGATGGAAAAACAGGAAGTGATATTAGAACACCACTGACAAATAAATATAAGGTATGTAAGCTGTGTAGTGCAAAAAGTCACACTTTGAGTTTCCTAATAGACAGTACAATATTTTTGAAAGTTCGTATTCTGTCTGAGTCTCCTTTTGAAGGATAAATAAGTATGGGCAAATTAATTTAGCGGATCTTTCCCCTCAAGCTAGGTGTACTGTAAACTGTGTTTTAGAACAAAATTAGACCTTCCCAGCAGTGCTCCCACCCAGACCCTTACTAAAGCCAGTCGCAAAAATGTAGAAGACCCCCAATCAGATCTCAAAAAACGAGGCCTAGTAGAAAACTGGTGACAAAACGTACTTTGAAAGTAAAAGTAGGCCCAAATCCCCCCTTACCCACCGTGGATTGTATTCAAAGCACTTACAAGCAAGCAAAAGTATCCATACCCAGCATCGCTCCAAGACTCGCAAACCCCCCCACAAACAGGCCCCCACCCAAACACATGCAATACAAATACTGCTAACCCTAACGAGCCCTAAGTTAAGAATAGTGGCAAACGCTTTCTTTAACTATGCCAAATCCCCCCTTTCCCACCATGGATTTTCTTCAAATCACTTGCAACCAAAATTACACATTCCCACGAGTGCTCTAAGACCCCAGAACTCAGTTGCAAAAATCAAGAACACCCCGCAATCCTGCTGCTAGGGCTAACCCTAACGAACCCTAAGTTACAAAAAGTGCCAAAAGGCTTTTCCGCATGGATTTTGTCCAAACCAGTTTTATCCGGTATTAGACCTTCCCAGCAATGCCCCAAGACCCGCCAACCGACCCGCAAAAAAGCACAACACCCCCAAACAGCCAAAAAGCCAAAATGGAAAATCTCATATTACTTACAATATTTTTCTGCCTTCTGTCCAAACGCGCTGTGCAGCAAGGTCATAACTCTACTTTTCCACCATGGATGTCCTGGAAAACAAATGCAATCAAAACTAGACTGTGCCAGCAGTGCTCCCAGACCCCAAAACCCACCCACAAACACCCGGAACCCCCCCAAAGAGCACCTCAAAGACAAGCAAGTCATCAAAAACACAAAAAAAATTCGCCTCCGGTTTGGTCCAAACCAGTTTTATCCGGTATTAGAGCTTCCCAGCAATGGCCCCAGAGCTGTCAACCCAGGCGAAAACAAGTAGAAGACCCCCAAACAGCCAAAAAGCAAAAGTACAAAAATGGGGACTTTGTCACTTTTGGTGAAATTTCCAAAATCACTCAGCGCGCGCTCTGCAGCTAGGCCCTAACTCCCCTCTGCCTCCATGGATTTCCTTCAAACCTCTTGCTATCCAAACTATCCATACCCAGCAGTGCTCCCAGACCCCGAAACCCACCCACAAACACCAGGAAGCCCCCCAAACAGGCCCCCGAAAACGCTACATTGAGCGAAATGTCAGAAAATGCAAAAACTTTTTCCTCATGGATTTTGTCCAAACCAGTTTTATCCGGTATTAGAGCTTCCCAGCAATGGCCCCAGAGCCGTCAACCCAGGCGGAAACAAGTAGAAGCCCCCCAAACAGGCAAAAAGCAAATATACAAAAGTGGGGACAGAAATTTTCAGGAAAATTTCCAAAATCACTCAGCGCGCGCTCTGCAGCTAGGCCCTAACTCCCCTCTGCCTCCATGGATTTTCTTCAAACCTCTTGCCATCAAAACTATCCATACCCAGCAGTGCTCCCAGACCCCGAAACCCACCCACAAACACCAGGAAGCCCCCCAAACAGGCTGTAGTGAGCGAAATGTCAGAAAATGCAAAAACACTTTTCCTCATGGATTTTCTCCAAAACACTTTTATCCGGTATTACATCTTCTCAGCAATGCCCCAAGACCCGCCAACCCACACGCAAAAAAGCACAACACCCCCAAACAGGCAAAAAGCAAAAATGGAAAATCTCATAACTCTACTTTTCCACCATGGATGTCCTGGAAAACAAATGCAATCAAAATTAGACTGTGCCAGCGTTGCTACCAGACCACAAAACCCACACACAAACACCAGGAACCCCCCCAAACAGGCCACCGAAAACATGATAGTGAGCAAAAAGGCAAAAACTTTTTTTGCTCAGATTTTCTCCAAACCACTTTTATCCGGTATTAGACCTTCCCAGCAATGGCCCCAGAGCCGTCAACTCGCCCGCAAAGAAGTAGAACACCCCCACAAGTGCAGAGTCTTTCTTCATTGGGCGTAATCCAGCCATCTGCTTTGAGGGAAATAGGAGTCTGGAGGAGGAGGATAGAGGAGCATGTTCTTGTGAACTTGTGAACCTGAGGAATGCAGACTGCGGCACCTTCAAATCAATAGGCAAATAAGTGAAGACAGTTCTGCTGATGGGCTTCTTGTTGTGATTGATTAGGTGATTACATTTTTTATTTATATTGACTTTGCAAAACAAAGAAAGACATACACACAGGAATAAAAGTGAATAAGGACGAAAAAGAAAGTTATTGATTCATTGGCTCATTTTCAGGGCTCGGTGTCAGGGAAGCAGAGTTCGTCCTCATACTCTGCGAATTGAGGCGGGAGTAGGTCACCTAACAGAGAAGAAATTCCCTCATCTAAGTTGGTGTCCTCCTCGTCTTCTTCCGGCGTATATTCTCGTACTTTGTAATCTGGTGGTATGAGGTGCTGATTCATCTTGATCATTGTTAACCTCTCCACATTTTTCGGCGAGAGGCGGGTCCTTTTGCAAGTTACAATGCCACCAGCAGCACTGAAAACACGTTCAGAAGACACGCTTGCAAGTGGGCAAGACAAGTAATTTATAGCCAGGTTGGTGATCTCTGGCCACAATTCTCTTTTCCCATGCCAATACGCCAATGGGTCATCATGAATATAGACCTCTGTTGGGTCATTCAGATAGTCCTGCACCATCGACTCAAGGTTCTGCAGGGTTCCTCCACTTTGCTTACTTTTTGCTGGGACCTTTCCAGAAGCAAACCCAAGCTTAGTTAGCCAATTGTCTTCTTCACACAATGTTACTGTTGTGTCTGGTGCAGATGATCCGGTTGCTGGTGTCTTTAACGGCTGAGAGGTCACTTCTGCCACAGCCACAGGTGCAGGAGTGGATTCTTTGGGCTCCGGATGGCCTTCTGATGCTGATGTACTGCATTTTCCTTCAATTTCCTGCCGTTCTCTTTCAAACCTCATGGCTGACAGACCTAGCCAACGTTTGTACTTTGAAACTTCTTCGTCACCAAAAGCAAACAATGCTCTGGCTGCCAGTGCCTTTTTTTAGCGTGGATACAGAATAGTAGCACAAATGTAATGCTGTTCTGTGTTGATCTTTTGAAGACGTTCATCGCAAAGTAGGCGCTGTAATAATTTCTCCGACAAAGCAAAAGCTTCTTGCTTTTCTTCATCTTTTTGAAACGTAGAAGACACCTCCTTCAGTTCGTGCTCTAGCATGCGCAACAATGGGATAGCTTTTCCCAAACTACAGTCCTCCCTGCTGACTGCACGCGTGAAGACCTCAAAAGGACGAAGCATGTCTGTCAGGCTTTTAACTAGCTCCCATTGCTCCGCATGTAACCTCAGGTCCTTCGCAGCTGTACCCAGTGTAAGGAAATACTGATCGAGTACCATAAACTGCTCATACAGACGCTCAAGCATGTAGAAGGTTGAGTTCCAGTGTGTTGCCACCTCCTGGATGAGTGCTTTCACTGGCAGTCGACGTTCATGTAGCAGGCCCCTCAGATGCTTCCGGGCCTTAAAAGAATGGCTGAAATGTGTGCACATTCTTCGGCAGGTGGTCAGTATCCCGCACACTGGACTTTCTTCACTCAAATTTTTTTTAACAACCAGGTTTATACAGTGCGCCAAACACGGCACTCTGAAATAGTCACCCTTATCCATGGCCTTAACTACATTGACGCCATTATCCGTGGAAACATAACCAATCATGCGTTTTTTGGGGGACAGCCATTTCAAGACCTTTGTGTTAAACTCCTGCAAAATGTTTTGTGCTGTATGACTTGTCTCCATGCCAAACATGGCTAGTGTTGCATGTTTCCGAGCAGCTTTAAAAACGTTGTCCGTGTCAACACCTGCCCTTAGCTTTGCTGTAACTCCTGAAAAAGAGACCCAGTGTCCAGTGATGCACATGTAATCAGTGCCTGCGTCACTGGTCCACATGTCTGTTGTCAGATGTATAGTGTGAACAGCACTCTTCTTCAAAGCTGCCCCAATCGCCTCCAGCACATCTGCATGTAGTGCTGGAACCGCAACTCTGGCAAAATAGTACCGGCTAGGAACCTTCCATTTAGGGCAGAGTGTTGCCACTAATTCAAGAAAACCAACCCCTTCCACAAAAGAAAAAGGGAGAAGGTCCAGCGCTAGCATTTTAGCCAGCTTAGTGTTATACAGACGCACCATTGGGTGGTTGCGTTCAAATGACGCATCTGATAACAACATGCTTCTAATGGTGGGCTGGACCATTTTTTTACGGGAAGATGATGACTTCTTCGACCCAGTTACGCTCGGTGATGATGAAATTTTTTGCATTGGTGTCTCACTCTCTCCCACACTCTTAGTGTGGCGCACAGGGGGTGTGCTGCTGACAGGGGTACTGGGTGTAGGTGAAGAAATGTTTGACGCTTCTTCCTCCTCGTCATCATCAGATGAAACATCAACGGATACAGTTTGTTGACTTCCAATTCGGGCTTCCTTGATCTCCTTTAGGTGCGCAAGCCATTGGACAAGGTGCTGTCTCTTAAGATGACCTCTCTGGCCTCTGGTACCATAGTTGGTACCAAGCTTACCACGACTAACTGCAAGTTTACAAATGCTACAAATGGCTATGTTTTCCCTTTTTGGGCAAACACTAAAGAAGTCCCAAACTGCGGACTTGAAATGTCTGTGGGGGGCGGAGGAGGCGATACTGCTGGTCATGCTGCTAATGCCAGATGAAGTGGAGGATGTGTGTTGCCAAACTTTACTACGTTGTGCACTTGCATCACCACTAATTGAGGTGGAGGCGGATGGAGGTACCTTCTGGCGAGAAAATATGGAAACGGTAGGTGGTGGTGTACTAGTTAACTGCATTTGTGGTGGTCCCGTTGTCACGTCGCCATCATCACGCTCAGCAGCATTTCGGGATAGGGTAAAAATGTCTGTTTGTTGCATGCCCGCTGAGGCTGGAGTGACGCCTATGATGACTGCGTCGTCGTCAGGAGAGTCTTCATCAGCAGGAGTATACGCCACTTCTTCTTCTGCGTCATCATCACACTCCATAACTCTGAGACTTTCGGGAACCTTCCTTTTACGCTTAGCTACCTTTGTCAGATCATGGTGTGCCTCACTCTCAGGCAGCACTGGTGGTTCCCAATTTTCATCCATATCATCAGAAAGAAGGGGGCTTGAAGAAGAAGTAGACACCATCCTTGATCTTTTCCTTGTTGGGTATCTGGAAGACAATGAATCATCAGGAGGAGTGGCTTCCTCATGTGATACCTCGGCTTGAATGTCGATTTCCTGATGTGCCCCTACTTTGGGAGGAACAACTATTGTGGGCACTTGTGCCGCTCCATGCACCTCTGCTTGCGCATCTCCTTGCGCTGCCTCTCCTTCCACATGTACTTGGGCTTGTACTACTTGCACAGGTGGTTGTTGTTGCGGCTGTGTTTGTTGAACACTCGTCAGATCAGTTACAACAACCTGTGTTGATTGAGGGACATTGCTGCTACTTTCTTGCGATGAGCCAACATCACTGGTCGATGGTGATTGAACAACTATACTGGCGGCCTCTAAAGCACTCAAGGGCTTGGACCTAAGTTGGCGTGGTGGTGGTGGCACTGAGCCCAATGGAGCGGGGGTGCTGCTCCCGGCAGCTTGGTCCCCAGCAGACCTCGCTGCTGCTGCAGGCGCACTTTTTGTTTTCCCAAAAAATGTGGCGGTCGGCACACCAGTCTCCTTGGTATGTGGCGCCACTTGCTTCTTATGCTCCTTACTGCCAACTTTCTTGCTAGAGGAGCTACGGGGAACTTTTTTTGGGGCCATCTTCTTCAGAGGTCAGAACAGCAGGCCGCAGTTGCACGAGTTGCAGAGTTGTCTTGTCTGTGGCCACACGTGACGTCGCGTGACGTTATGCTGCACACACACCGCTGCAGGACTTCTTCCTGGCACTGGTGGTTCTCTTGTGCACCTAAAAGCAATGGAAGACAGAGGAACATCAGTTATACACCCCAAAAAGTCAAAAAACACACAAAAATCAGCACAATCCCAGGCCATCCATGCCCTGAATGATGTTTAAATTCAAGAAGACACCCCACAGAAAGACTAGGCCCATGCACCACTCACTACCCCTGGGCATAATGGATGAAAGCTAGGCAAAATGGGTGCAGGCCTCAGAACACTGCCTGTCTTCAAAATGGCTCCTTGCACCCCAAACACATGGCCAGGGCCTGCCTGTACCAGCACTCAAAATGGCCACCACCCACATGGCCAGTCCCCATCAACAGTACACCCCCCAAAAAAACGGGGAAAAAAACACAAAAATCACCACAATCCAATGCCATCCATGCCCTCCATGATGTTTACATTAAAGAGACGCCACAGACAGACTCAGTCAATGCACCACTCACTACCCCTGGGCAAAAGGCCTCAACAGCAGCCCCAAAAATCGAAAAACACACAAAAATCAGCACAATCCCAGGCCATCCATGCCCTGAATGATGTTTAAATTCAAGAAGACACCCCACGGAAAGACTAGGCCCATGCACCACTCACTACCCCTGGGCATAATGGATGAAAGCTAGGCAAAATGGGTGCAGGCCTCAGAACACTGCCTGTCTTCAAAATGGCCCCTTGCACCCCAAACACATGGCCAGGGCCTGCCTGTACCAGCACTCAAAATGGCCACCACCCACATGGCCAGTCCCCATAAACAGTACACCCCAAAAAAAACGAAAAAAACACAAAAATCACCACAATCCAATGCCATCCATGCCCTCCATGATGTTTACATTAAAGAGACCCCACAGACAGACTCAGTCAATGCACCACTCACTACCCCTGGGCAAAAGGCCTCAACAGCAGCCCCAAAAATCGAAAAACACACAAAAATCAGCACAATCCCAGGCCATCCATGCCCTGAATGATGTTTAAATTCAAGAAGACACCCCACAGAAAGACTAGGCCCATGCACCACTCACTACCCATGGGCATAATGGATGAAAGCTAGGCAAAATGGGTGCAGGCCTCAGAACACTGCCTGTCTTCAAAATGGCTCCTTGCACCCCAAACACATGGCCAGGGCCTGCCTGTACCAGCACTCAAAATGGCCACCACCCACATGGCCAGTCCCCATCAACAGTACACCCCAAAAAAACGGGGAAAAAACACAAAAATCACCACAATCCAATGCCATCCATGCCCTCCATGATGTTTACATTAAAGAGACCCCACAGACAGACTCAGTCAATGCACCACTCACTACCCCTGGGCAAAAGGCCTCAACAGCAGCCCCAAAAATCGAAAAACACACAAAAATCAGCACAATCCCAGGCCATCCATGCCCTGAATGATGTTTAAATTCAAGAAGACACCCCACAGAAAGACTAGGCCCATGCACCACTCACTACCCCTGGGCATAATGGATGAAAGCTAGGCAAAATGGGTGCAGGCCTCAGACACTGCCTGTCTTCAAAATGGCCCCTTGCACCCCAAGCACATGTGGAGGGCCTGCCTGTACAAGCACTCAAGATGGCCACCATCACCCACATGGCCAGTCCAAATCAACAGTACAACCCAAAAAAACGAAAAACACACAAAAATCACCACAATCCAATGCCATCCAGGATGTTTACATTAAAGAGACCCCACAGGCAGACTCAGTCCATGCACCACTCACTACCCCTGGGCAAAAGGCCCCAACAGCAGCCCAAAAAAATTGAAAAAACACACAAAATTCAGCACAATCCCAGGCCATCCATGCCCTCAATGATGTTCAAATTCAACAAAACAGTTGTATCATGCACCCATAACTAACCCTGGTCCTACTGGATACTGTGGCTACCCACAATATATTTTATTTAATGTTCTGAAAAAGTTCCAAAATTGTAGTTGCAGCAACTGTAATGCCCCAAACAAACTTACTTGTGAAAGTTGATTTCTAATCCAAAAGTGATCCAAAGAAAGTCAAAAAGGCCTCAAATCCAAATATCCAGCAGCATCCACAAAAAGTAATCCTTCCAGGTCAAGATCCAAATGAAAGTGACCAGCACATGAAGAAAGCACTGGGAGGAGCCTGCTGGACAGGAACAGGAAGTTGGAGACTGTGGGGCACTTCCTTCCTCCCCTCCCCCAAAATGGACTCCTTGCAAAAAAAGTGCAGGCAAATATCAACCTGAGGAGTTATTCTGATAAAAATCATCATTTCCAGAAGGTTTATGCTGCTTGCTGGTGGATTTCTTGTGCAGAATTGCAAATTTTGCAATTTCGCGAGTGCGAGATTGTTGCTGCCCGCCGCATCTACGTGTTCGCAATTGCGAACTCTCGCGATGCGTGCTGTGCAAGGTGGCAGGCCGCGATGACGTAATCGCGGTCGCCAAACTCCCGCGGGATCCCGCAGCAAGATCCAAAATGGCGCAGCACATGCAAAATATGGAGAAAAACAACTCTGCAAATGCTGAATGACGGTAAGTGAACGCCGCTCGCTGCAAAATTGTATCACCAAGAAAAAAAAATCCGCTGCGTGCGAATTTACGGATTTTCGGCAAATTTGCGAGAGTTCGCGGATTGCGAATTTGCCGAAAATCCGCAAATTCCGCAAGCCGAACGGATTTTACGCCCATGCTTAGAAAGGATGTCACAACAACTGAACGATTACGAAGGCCGTGCCCGCCGCAATAACATCCGCATCTTAGGGGTCCCGGAGAGAACGGAGGGGCCGGCAGCAGACCTATACGTGGAGGATCTCATCACAAAATATCTGAAGTTGAAGACTCTGTCCAGCTACTTCTCCATTGAAAGAGCCCATAGAGTTCCAGGAGGTCGACTGAAACCAGGGGCACCCCCGAGGCCCCTCATTGCCCGAGTGTTCAACTATCGCAATAGGGATATTATCCTGCAGACTGCGAGATCTAACCCCCCGCTGAAGATAGACAACTACGAGGTGGCGTTCTTTCCCGATTTCACGGCCAAGGTCCAAGCCCAACGTCGCAGTTTCCAGGTGGTGAAAAGGGAACTGCGGGACCGGGAGGTGAAGTACGCAATGCTCTTCCCTGCGAGGTTGAGGGTGGAATCGGATGGCAAATCGTGTTCTTTTGATTCACCTGAGGCAGTCTGGGACTGGATGGAAGGATGGAGCATGGTGGGACGCCAAAGGGGAGACCATATTGGTAGATCTAGCCAACGCAGAGGTACCCTTGTGTAAGCCACAAACAATGGATCACCAAAGGTCGAAGGTCAGCTTAAGGAGCAGGACTGACTGACCATGGATGTAATGATGGAGAACGGACATCAAACTGTAAGCACAAAGGGGAAGGTAACAGGAGGGGGGTTGATATACTCATCACTGTGAGATTTAAAGAGGGGACCTAATGCATCGGTGCGGACGGATGGGTTTAAATGATGTGATTTGATCGAGACTTACCGATACGAACTGTGGATGGCTACAATATAAATACATTGTGATGTGTGCATGCGGGGATGGGAGTCATACACCCCGTTCTTTTTCAGCATTTCAGGGGGGGGAGAGAGGCCCTCTGCCATGTTCAGGAGTGGGTAGTTCTAAATCCACGGGCAGGGGGGCAGGGATGGGGTTGGTGGTTGAGGGGTTTGAAGTAAGGGGGTGTTTGAGAGTTCATTGTTTTATTGGTATGAGAGGTGGATTACAAATCCTCACGTGTAAAGTGGCTATGATGCAGTTTGGATGACTTTTTCAATCCACGGACAGGGAGGCAGGGAGGGGGGTGGAGGGATGAGGTTGGGGGAAGAGGGGGTTTGAAGATGCATTGTTTGATCGTGCGCCTGGGACGTTCACTACTGGATAAGATGTTTAAATTTCCCTTGCTGACCTCACTGATCCGTTTAATTGTTGCGCCCTTTGTTACTTGGGATGGGGGGGATAGAGATAGGACACTTTCTGTACTGACGTGGAATGTTAATGGGATGGGGGACAAGATTAAGAGGGGAATAGTGCAGCAATATCTGAAACGACACTCTCCTGAGGTGGTACTGCTTCAGGAAACACACCTGGTGGGACAGAAGACGAAGGCCCTCAATAGATGGGGATATAAGCTCTAGGTCCATGCTGATTACAGTTCCGGGTCTAGGGGAACGGCGGTTCTGGTAAAGAGGTCCATACCGCTCATGGTTCATAAAGTGTGGGCGGACTCGGCAGGGAGATTTGCAGGTGTGGAGGCCCAATGGGATGGTAGAGGACTTAACATAATTTCTATCTATTTGCCACCTGCTTTGGGAAAGCCAGCCGTGGAAGACCTGGGCGGGAGGCTGACGGGACTACAGGACGGCACACTGATTATGGGCGGTGACTATAACCTGGCGGTGTATGACTCAATAGATCGCCATCCACCAAGGTCAAGGGCAAAATCCAATAACCTAATGGCCGAATTCACGGAGGTGATGGGCCTGGTGGACGTAGGGCGGGCGCTTCAGCCAGCGGATAGGCAGTTCACTTTTTTTTCTAACGTGCACCAAAGTCTATCACTTATAGATTTTTTCCTCACACACTTAGCGGCGGTGGGGAATTTGGTTAATTAGACCACTTCCCAGTCTGGGTGGAGTACACCCACTGGGAATGACAGACATGCACCACCATAGTCCTTAACACTTGGCTTTTACACATACCGGACCTTAGAGAGGAACTTCATAAGAAAACGGAGAACTACTATGCCGAAAATGTGGCTCAATCGAATCCGCCCAGACGATATGAGAAGCATACAAGGTGGTCTTGAAAGGGCAGGCTCTGTCCTTGAAAATGGGATATATCACTAAGAAACGTGAGCTTTTGGTGCAGGCGGAAACGGACCTTCTGGATCTCGAACGGGAACAGGCACAGAACCCGTCGCCTGATACCGCACATAAGCTCCAGTTGAAGCAAGATGAGTTTCGGATTAAGACCAGGGAGCACATGATGGCTAAATATCGCCATACCCAGCATAGAATATATGAGATGGGAGATAGGGCAGGAAGGACGCTGGCTTGGTTAGAGAGGCAAGAGCAAGGATCGAGGTGGGTGCATAAGTTGACGACGTCGGATAATGGGGGCTCTGTGTCACATCCGTGAGATATAGCGGAGGAGTTTGCAGCTCACCTAGAACAGGTATATTCCCCCTCCACGCTGTACACAGCAGAGGACTCACGTCAGCTCCTCAGGGATAGTGAAGTTCTGACCCTGTCGGAGGAGGATAGAGACACCCTGGATAAGGATCTCTCTGCCGAAGAAATTGGTAAAGCTATAGGGCGGATTAAATCGGGGAAGGCGATGGGACCCAACGGTATCCCGATTGAATTCCTAAAAGCCACTGGCTCTCGTACAATACCGCATTTGAAGGCCATGTATGAGGAGAGCCTAGAGGTGGGTCGGCTACCTGTGGACCAGAGGCTGGCCACGTTAGTGGTGATTCACAAACTGGGCAAATCGGCAGACGTGTGGCTCATATAGGCCCATCTCTCTGATCAACATTGAGTCTAAAATTCTAGCAAAAGTGCTTGCCAATAGGTTGGGGGAGGTTATCACCACGTTAGTCCACCCAGATCAATCTGGGTTTATGCCTAGGAGAAACACAACCTTCAATTTACGACGTTTACATAACGTAATGGCCCGGAGGCCATATATTGAGGAAGATGCTGCGCTATTGTCTCTTGATGCCTCTATGGCCTTTGATTCCATAGAATGGCCGTACATGTTCGAGGTTCTTGAGAGGGTGGGTCTAGGACCGAAATTTATAGCATGGGTTCGGTTGCAGTACACGGATGTTCTGGGCCAGGTGTGGGTGAATGGATATACTTCCATGACGTTTCGATTGAGGCGGGTACCAGGCAGGGATGCCCGTTGTCCCCATTGATATCCGCCCTTCTCTTGGAACCCCTTGTGGCATGGATACGCCGGGATGTTATGGTACGTGGGATGAGATGGGAAAATCACGTGGAAGACTGCATATCTTTGTATGCGGATGATATACTGTTGTACCTGGCTTCCCCATACAAGTCTATATCCGTAGTGCTAGACATCTTCATGAATTTCGGTAAATACTCTGGCTATGCTATTAACTGGCATAAGTCTGTGTTGTACATGTTGTGGGGACAGGTCCCTATACTTCCGTCCGGTTGCTTCATAGGTGTGGCGGAAGATGGATTTAGATACTTGGGGGTTTATATCACGTCGGATCCCAATTTGTTCTATAGTTCCAATCTTGCCCCTCCGCTGGCCAGACTGTGAGCGGACGTGAAACAATGACGGTCTCTCCCGCTCTCACTGCTTGGCCGGGCGGCGCTTTTTAAGATGCTGGCCCTACCTCGCTTTTTGTATATCCTTCAAAATTGCCTGCACAAAGTTCCGGATCCATACTTCAAAATGGTAGAGGGGGGGGTACGTACGCTTCTATGGGATGAGAGGGCCCCAAGGGTGGCATTAAAGAAGCTGACGAAGATTTAGTTTGATGGAGGTATTGCACTACCTGACCTACAGCTTTATTATTGGGCAGAACAGCTAGTGACCATCAATAGATTGATATACCGCCCTCCAGAGGATCCCGTGTATGCGCTTGACCGATACCAAACTGATTGCTCCGGGTATATGGGGGCCCTATATGTTAGTGTAAGGAAGAACAAGGGACGTTTTTTTGGGCCCACCTTACACACGTTACAGGTTTGGCGGACAGTGAATTCGCGCCTGGGATGGGCTGGCGTCCTAACTAAGGTTGCTCCACTTTGGAGTGCGCAAAAAATGGGTATGTTATGTTATCAGCCCGGGTTTGATAAGTGGGACCTCGTAGGTATCTCTGTGGTAAAAGATTTGGTTAAAAAGGGGAAGATACTCACATTTGAGGAACTCCAGAAAGAGTACCAATTGGCTCCGGGAGAGACATATGGGGGTACATGTAGATTTGCCATGCTCTTAGAGTGGCCTTCTCATCTTTTACAGACATTCCAGACTCTTCACCACTCAAGGACAGGTTACTAGACGGACCTTGGGACTCGAAAGCTATCTCACTCATGCAATAACCTTCCAGATGCTTTTCCAAGACTCAGGGAGAGATGGCAGGACGACTTGGGGGTGATCAGTGACGAAGACTGGCAAGAGGTCCTGATGTCTCCTCGGGAGGTGGCCATCACACAAACGTTCAGGTTGATTCAGCTCCGGATACTGCACCGCTCGTATATGACGGGACCGACATTGGTGAAAGTGGGTTCGCGGTCGGACGATCTCTGCCTGAGGGGATGTGGCCAACAGGCCACGTTTTACCATATGCTGTGGAGCTGCCTGGGGTTGCGGGTCCTATGGGAGGGAGCCACGGAACACATGCATAATGCCCTACATAAGGAGTTGATCCTAATACCACGACTGGGTTTGTTAATCATCTGGGAGGAAACTGACCTGATGGAAGTTGAGCTGCAGTTTGTGATGCTGGGCTATACCCTGGTTAAAAGGGAGATAGCGAAAGGGTGGGGTGGTGCAACCATACCGAGCATCCATATGTGGGCGAAAGAGTTGGACAGATGCATGCTGCCAGAAACGGAAGTGTTTATAGCAAGGGGGTGCCCCAAGAAATGGGACCGAAAGTGGTCGAACTGTAATAAGTACTGGGGAGATATTGTGGTGTCCCCAACAGTGGAATTGGAAATGCGTCAAAGTACAGGAGGTGCTGAAGACATGCAATGTATAAATGATGTTTGAAAACTGTCCAAATCCAGTATTCTGTAAGTCTTACAGTGATGTCCTTGTATGCACATGCTTTGTTGTTACTAATAAAAACATTTATAAAAAAAAAATGACTTGTTCTGATACTAAGGGGCCCATTAGGATGTCGGGCGGATCGCCTCCGCCATGCGGGCGGTGGCAAATCGCCCGACATCCTTGCCCGCCCGCCACCCATTTCCCCCCCGCCATATTACTAACACCGTCCGTCGCTTTTCCGCCCCGGTTGCCTTGCGACTGGGGCGGAAAAGGGTTTATATGGTGGCGGTGTCTATCAGACACCACCAGCTATATTAGGATGGGCTGTAGAAGATGCCTTGCCGCCACGGAAAGGCATGCGGTCTTCTAGTTTGGGGGCCTGTTGCGGGCACCCAGGATGGTGGGGGGGTGGGGGAGGCACATAGGGGGTACCTATGGTACCCCCTACATGTGCATGCACAACATGGTAGGCACCGCGCGGTGCCTGCCACGTTGTGCATACACATGCACAACATGCATTTTTAGCATTGTGGCGGGTGCTGCTGAGAGCACCGCCCACCACAATGTTAAAAATGCTGGATGCGCCCGCCACTGTGGCGGGCGCATCCTAATTCCCCCCACGGGACCCCCGCCCTTATGGCGGGTGGTCCCGTTATCCGATAGGATGTCCGCCCGTCATCCTAATGACCCCCTAAGTCTGCATCAGAA
This sequence comes from Lissotriton helveticus, assembly GCF_964261635.1. Classification (NCBI taxonomy): domain Eukaryota; kingdom Metazoa; phylum Chordata; class Amphibia; order Caudata; family Salamandridae; genus Lissotriton; species Lissotriton helveticus. The sequence continues at coordinate 950,163,406 of NC_136061.1, forward strand.
AGTGTTTGGGAAGAAATGAATGCATACATGTCTGCCTTAACAAACGCTGTACTGGTTAATTCTAAACCGGTTCAGCTGCAACAGGCTGACAGTACTGCACCACCCCTGCCTTTGTCTTCAGCAATAAGCACTGGTTCCTGGATCTTTGTCCGAAATTTTGTGAGGACATGGATGGCCCCCACGTTTCGAGGGCCCTACCAAGTAACAAAGAGCACAACAACAGCAGTAAAAGTGGAGGGGATGCGGAACTGGGTGCACATAACAGGCCTCATTCCATTTTCAGACTCACTGCAGCAGAGAAGGGAGGAGGCAATGGTCTAAGAGTAAATAAGACAATGAAGACACAGTTAAATTATATTTTTTGTATTATAATAATGAGTTCAGTGGTTATGGTCATTAGTCTGATAATTTGCTATTGTATGATGTGCTATATAGATGTAAAGGACCACACCCACGGGGAAGAAATATTACGCTTTTGCAGAGCTGTTTTTAATAAACAGCTATATATATCCTTTGCTTGATTCTTTAGTTGATAATTTATGGTATAATAATATGTATAATATAGGTACCAATACACAAAATGATAGTTGCTATGTATGTTCTCTTATTCTCCATGCCATAGAAATGCCACCTTTATTGTATCCTAAAGAAGTGCCTGTTAATATGGCAATCTGTTTATTGCATCTTTTCTTATGTAGGACAAAGAACAGTTACAACCAACTCATGTTAGTCCTGTGACTGCCTGAGTTATTACAACTAGACTTGATACAACCACTGAAATTTTACAAATTCTAACAGATAAAACAGAGATAATGAAATCGATATCCAGAATGAAGGGAGCAGGAAAGAAATATAGGTAAGTGAATTGCGAGGAAGCGATATTGGAACAAGGTATTCTAGGGAGATCTAATCCATTATCCACCTGTGGTAATTATTCTACCTAACCACTGCCCCCAGATTGTGCATCCAGGCCAGTATTAAGTATTGAAGCATCAGTATTTGCCAATAATAATTGATTTACTGGAGCTAGGTTCACACATAGGCTCATATCTTTATGGAATGGCACAGAAACAAATAGTCCTTTTGAGATTTGAAGATGTAAAAGGATCATGTCAGCAAGTATGGGATGAAAACATACAGAGATATACATGGACTGGACCTAAACCTCCTCCTGAACTAGCTGTGAAATTAATAAGATTCTCTTTTTACATTCAGGGAAATGGGATTGTTAAAGTGGGGCGTAATCTCAATTGTGGCACAACTATATACAATTCTGATCTGCAGGGCAGTACCTCCAGCCTTATGAATTTATTCTGGCAGTGTGGTGCTTGAATATAGACGAAACTACACCCTGACTGTAGTGGAAGCTGATCTCTGGTGACTCTGCACACTCTATTTATGGTGATACCAACAAAAGGAATAAAAAATTTGCATTAGCATTATATGAGTAAAACATCAACTTTGCTGCATCGTCACAGAAGAAAAAGAATGACTGAGTACTTTGGAACGTCAGTGTGGTAGGATGTGCTCAAAGAGTATAGGCTGTTTAATGACACCCAATTATGTGAGTCTGTTACCCATGTTTCAAGCAAAAGCAACTGCTTGCTGGGAGCAAATTACCGGGTGGGAATTAATGAAGACTATTAATGCAACTGAAGATGGCTTTAATGCCATTAAAGAGGAACTGCGTTCAATAAGACTTATAGTAATGGAGCATCGTTATATATTGGACGTGATGACAGTGATTGAAGGGGGTTTGTGCAAGAATATTGGTTCGGTATGCTGCACTTTCATTTTGTTTCTTGGGTTACCCCATTATGTTATAATGGTACTTTCATACCAGCAAATGATGAAGATGAAGGGAACCTGACTCAGACCATATTGACTCTGCATAATTTGCATACATAAATGAGATAAGAGAGGGTGCACTAGATGAGAGGTACACTTGCTGGTTCGACTGGGTGACGTCCTGGATGTCAGGGATGTCTAAGGCCTTGCTGCCTATAATAGTTCTGTTGCTATTGATGTGCCTAGTATTTCAGATTATTTTAGCATGTTGCAAGAGGGATACAGCTAAGGTGGGGGGTATGTTTCCTATAATAAAAAATAAAGAGATGCAAAATATAAAAGTGGGAGAAATGTACAGTGGTAGTGAAGAAGTAGTTGAAGAATCAACTAGAGAGGGGAATGAATGGAATCAAAACCCTAATCTAGCTTTAGGCCCTAATCATTCTGTTCATTATTCTGTTTAACCTGTCTCTCACCCAGAAACTACAAAGCATTATTATCGTGTAAAGAAGGACATTTTGTTTGAGGCTGTTTAAATGTGTGGTTAAAATGCATGTATTTATTTATTTTTTTTAAACAATTTTTATTGAACATTTCACATGGCAGTGCATAGATAACATTTCTTCACGATATCTCAATAAACATTTCAGCATTCTGTGTTCGCTCTTTTTAAAATACGTTAGCAATATAGTACTAGGCATTAACATCAATCTGTACCTCCCTATTCTTGATAACCGTACACTTGACACGGAGTTGCTCATTTATCTGGTAATAATCTACAGCCTGCTTGAAAATGCGGTTTGACTTTTAAGGGTTTTTTCCTACTATTGTGTGTTTCTGGAACATTTCAGAGCAGCAGAGGGTGCTCCAAACTTAGATTTGTATAGGCACTGTGACTACTAGAGTCACGAAAACAGGAAAGCTGCGCTCTGAGGAAATGTGTGCATACTGGGTGAGAGAGAATGGAAAAGCAGGAGGCTTTTTATATTGTTAATATTGTATTGACGTTATGGCTGTTTGCCATTGTAAGAATGAACTTGCAGCATGTGTAATTTGAGACTGACTTATGGCTGTTTCATTTTTTGACTATATAATTAGGGATCCTGGTTTTATGTTATTTTTTTGGACATTCCCATCTGTATTTATCCATATTTATTTCTTGTCAACTTTATCGGTATTTCTCCATATTTATTATGGGGCTTGTGAGGAAAAAAAAGCTGAAAGTGGTATAATTCCACATTTATTTAATCAATAAATATGTAGTCATGCTTGAATGCCTCCCAGGTTTCAGTGATATGAACACACGCAGAAGATAAATCAATGCACTTATATGAAAATATGCAAGTTTTGGTATCAGCCTTGTGGATATCTACTGCTGTTTAAGCCTCTTTATTAAAATTCATTTCTTATTTAACCCCCTTACCTATCAATCCACCCAGTTATTAGCCTGGCTGTCATGGCAAAGTGTATTTAGAATCCCTCAAAAAGCACCCAATTTCCCTTTTTATCTACATTTAGAAATAAATACAGACAAGAAAATAAATGTTTTTTTTGTCTGTATTCATCTGTAAAAATCATTAAAAATTGAAAACAGGGAGCCTTATATATAATAAACGGGCTTGTCCTCCCTTTGTTGCAGATGTGGTGATTTATGATTTTAGCTACTTAAGGATTTTTTTCTGGAGAAGAATATTTAGAGAGAAGGAGTCTATTTATATTTACATTGCTTGATTCTTGACAAAAGCCCTTAGATTTGTTAACACTACAATATAGGGCATAGACACATTGACTATAGGTAATGTTAGAAATGGGGGTCTCTAGTTGGCAATGGTGTGCAACGTTGTCCAAGTAGGGGCCCTTCTTCCTAGTCAGGGTAAGTGGGATAAACTTCTAAAATAACCCCTGTTCACACCCTTGGCACAAGCAGACCGGCTTACCTCAGAAGCAGTGTGTAAAGCATTTTTGCACACATACAGTAATACAGTGAAAACACTGCAAATGGACACAGACAACAGATCCTGTGCACACGCTGGTGAAAACAATGGTCCTGAAGTCAGAACGCAAATTCTACATGAGAACGGAAGCACGTGAAACGTTCAAAAGGATCAAAACACAAAGTTTCATGTAGGTGAAAATTGTTTTTTATATAGGTCAATTGTTGGTCAGTACAGAGAATAATAGCCAGCCGACACGTGTTTCGTCACACCGTGTGGGAGACGTGACTCATCAGGGTTAATGCGCTATGTAGAAGTCCAGGTGCGTGGTGGCGACTACCAGATACACAGTCGGCCACGTGGTAGTAGGTACGGTGAAGACCTGGGCACCCTGTTCCAAAATTCGGAGAGAGAGTAGTAAAGGACGGATACGTCCAGAACTATCCGTGGTGGCCTAGGTCAGAAAAGTAGAAGACGCATCCGGTCCGTGCATCCGTGTAGCATGATCCGGAGTTACGATTGCCTACTACTCAGGAGCCCGAGCCTTATACACAGAGGCCCAATCCCTGATGTACGAACCGCCGGTCATTGATGTTGCATTTCAATCTTGACTATTAGGCAAGGAACAGTGCAATTGAGGTACGACATTCCCTAAATGGTAATGAGTATATAAACCTGAAATTGAAAAATTATTGTTTGTAGACTTTATCACAGAGGTCCTGATGAATCGCGTGTCAATGCACCATAGCGAGAAACATGTTGACCGATTTTAAACACCTCCTAATCTAGTCTAGAGCTAGGGAACATCAATTCCAGCAAGCCCAGACTAGCCTCAATTTTAATTGAAGCAAGGGACCGCCGGAATAAAGTAGTCTCAGGTACCCTTTGCCTCATTTTAATCCACTTACAGTCTACAACCTTCAGGCCCCACACCTGCACTTCACCCATAGGCAGTTGGATTAAAAGATCTCCGCTAAAGAGCCCCTCTTTGAGGTGAGCCCGTTGGGTATTGCACCGCCTGCCCAACGAGGAGCACTGCCGATGATGAAGCATGACACCTGCAAAGGTGTGTGAGGCAACTATATCCAACACAATGGATACCCAGAGGTAGGTTTGCAAACGCTAATCCCCACGTTTTCCCTCTTCTGTCTTGTGACCAGCACACCACCCCTTGTTCAGGAACAGCGCTGTCGACTTTCTTTGTTCAAAGCAAAAGTAGGGGTGCCATTTCATCTATCAGCGTCCACGAGGGTCAAGCGTTCTAATGAGGAAGAATGTGCAAAAAGACGGGACTCGTGCGGAGGGAGCATGAGGGTTTGGACGAAGTGCAGGATGCTAATGGCAAGGATAACACACACTGCATATAGTGGTGTGGCCCATTCCCCTGTTCTCTCCCTTTACTCCCTCCCCCTCCTGATTCATGTACCACAGTAGCCGCAACTCTTCTGAGTTGTGGCGGCTCACAGGTATCCTTCGGGGGTATCCACCACTCCTCGGACCAGGTCTCTCGTCTGTCTTCGGTGTCCGGTTCTTGAGGGGTAACGGCTTCTAAAGTCTCTGCGTCGTCCACGGAGTCAGTCTTTCTCTGTTCCCGGACAGGATCCCTTGGCACGGTGTCCTCGTTCCCTCCAGTGCTCCAACTTCCTTGTTCCTCCGGAGTCAGCTCCTCTACCGGGTCCTCCAGGCCCTCCTTGATCGGCGTTGGCCCAGCCTCTCCTTATTCCCACTGGTCCAGGCCTTCCGGCCACGGGACTCCCTTCTGCACATAAGAGTCATCACGTATAGTTAACCCTTTCTCTCCTGGCCTCAGGGAAATTATGTTCTGATGGAAATGACCCCCAGAGCATAATGCAAGGAGAGGTATGACAGACATCGAGTCGGCCCCCTCACATCGCATCAGTTTCTCCAGCCACAGTCTCACGATACGTTGGTTCTTGCAGCCGCACAGCCGTCAGAATTGGTACAGTGATCTTGCAATTTGTAGATCGGTGCACTCGATGCAGCGTACGGCGGTTTCTTCGGCGATGGCATCGGAAACAGGTGTGGATGCGTCGCACTTCTCGTTGTTGCGTTACTTTTCCAGCTCGCAACAGCAGGATCAACCTCCAGAGGCCCAGTACAGGAGCAGGGGCCTACTGGCAGATCAGAACCCCGAGCAAGCAATTTCAGGGGAGCTGGGGGTGAAGTATTTGTATCCCTGAGACTTTAAAAACAGGAGACAAGCTCTACTTCAAGCCTTTGAGATCTTTCTCAAGCAGGGGACACAGCACACAAGCAGGGGACACAGTACCAAGCAGAGGACACAGCACCCAGCAAAGTCCTTGTTCTTTCCTTGGCAGAAACGGCTATGCCGGCCAACCTCAGACAGCACACAGCAAATGGGCAGTACATCTCCTCAGTTTCTCCAACTCGTCTCCCTGGCAATGGTTCCTCTTGAATCCCAGAAGTAATCTGAAAGTCTGGGGTCTGGGCCCCACTTTTTATAGCACAAGATCGTTTTGTTCTCTGGTGGCAGAGAAGCTCTTTGCCCAGCCAAAACCAGTTCTGTCCTCTCTGTTGCATCTTCCTGGCAGGAGATGGGCACAGCATAGTCAAAGGCAGACAAGGCTCATTCAGTGGTGAAATAAATCTCCTCCCTCTACTCTGAATGCAGCCCAGTCCTGACTCACCCTGGAAAGGCAGGACACACCTCACCCCCCAAGTGGCTATCTGAACAGAATGTACATACCCAGTAACTGTCACTCCAAAGCCAGACAGTCAATACACAAACCTAGCAGAGGCACATAGGATGGCTAAGCAAGAAATACCTACTTTCTAAAAGTGGTATTTTAAAACACAGAATGTAAAAATCATCCTTACTAAAAAAGATGCATTTTCACATTTTGAGTTCAGGCATACTAATCTTTACCTTCCATCTTGTCCCAATGAAAAGTTATATTTATAAGATGTTATAAATAAACTCTCATTCTATCCTGTGGAACAGATAGTCTTTCAATAGAGAAAAACAGAGGTGGCGTGGTTTAACCACCAAAAGAAATGGCTGGCAGGTAAGACAGCTCCGATATACCCCGATCGACAACCCTATCATCCGACACACAAATCCGCTCTAAAAGCAACGACGGGACTACCCAGGACGCTGAGGGGGCTGGCGGCAAAACAACGTAGCAGCGGGACCCAACAAATAAAAAGTTATTGAGCCCTGAAACTTGCGGCCTCTCCGGGTCCGAAAGCCTGGACCTGCAGTGATTGCGCCTGCATGCGTGCGAATGCCAGGGAGTGGCACCATCGACAACACAAGACCGGGGTCCTAAGGCCTGCCACTAATGCGCATCCAGAAACACCTGGTCTGAGGCGGCTACCACGCGCGATTGCTGGAGGAAAAGTGTGACTCAATAAGGAGCCGAGTGCCGACACAGACCGGTAAGCCCCTGACATTGGAGACGGTGGGGAAGCTGCTGGGAAGTGACGAAGCAGTGCGCAGCCGCCTGTGGCCCTCCAAAATATCAAACCGACCCACGGGGAAGTGCCTCCCCTGCATAGTAGCTTGGACCAGAACACAATCAGAAGCGCCAGAAGGTATGGTGAAATGTTACATCAGAATTCCTGGATTCATGTCGGGGGCAAGATGGCCGCCGGGATGCCGTAGGGGATATTCGCACCTAAGCTCTTCTCCTGATGACAGCGTGATCGAATACGGAGTGCTCACCCTTGACCTACACCGTGAATAGTAATCGCCTATATTTCTTAGCAATGTCCTATTGAACTACTGAGCTAAAAGTGTATCGGGCTTGATTGCTATCAGAAAGAGAAGACATCAGATCGTAAGGGCTTCGCTGTGCATTGCAGTATAAGGAGAACACGGCGAGTTGACGGGTCGTCGACTATCAGCAGTTACTGACTGTGATGCTTGGAGCGTTCATCTTTATACCAACATCGATTGAGGGTTTGCCTCAAATTAAGATCCGGACTAAGGAGAAGACTTTGTTTGGGACTATTGTTGATTTAATCACTCGGTCCTATCAGTCAGGGCGAGCCCATTGGAGGTATCTATCCAAAATAATGGCCCCTAAATTAACGCGATCATCTAAGAAAACCCATGACCGGGATGTTTCTGGGAATGTGGAAGAGGAGGCAAATATAGAAGAATCTGGTGCTCCAGCCTCTAATCTGAGAGGTAAATTAAGATCAAAGGCACAGCTGAGGCGGGAAGCTGCTAAAGAGACTAAAATACGGAAGATACGTGAGAAGGAAGCGGAGAAGAAGAAAATTGTGGCATCAGCCTTACAAAAAAACAAAGGAAACATCGAAATGCAATCTACTTCCGGTGAAATGGCTGGAAAAGAGGTAGCGTTGCGACAGACTACAATAGTTGAGACATTCTCACCAGTGATATGCGCTGCAACGAGTGTTCAGCCAGCAGCACAGAGAGTGTTTTTTGTTTCGTCGTTAGTGTCTTTGTGTGAGGAGATACAGCGCTCTGCACACGTAAAAAAGGTTGGAGCCAGCGAGAGCACAGGCAGCACGATGGAGACACCGATCCAGAATGAGGTTACAGAGCCCGCAGGAGTAACTTCCTTTTCTACAGCCACGGTAAGGGGCGGGGCTGAACACTTAAAGGGGAAGGAGATACCTGATATTCCCCCTGTTGTTAAAGAGACAAGTACATCTTTAGGGCCAGCCGTAGGCATTGATGTGAACGTAATGAACGTAATGAATGAGCATTTTGATTACAATGACTACAATGGGAAAATTAGCGAGAAGGGGGATGTGTTGACAGAGCGGCCACTCAAAAATATATTTGATAAGGAGATAGCGCTCGACCCAGCACAACCAGCTCAACCAGAGTGTAATAATCCTAGCAGTGAAAATACAAATGCCAATATACCTATAGACTACAGAATTGACAGGAATGCACAACTTGTTTCAAGATCTATATTGGCATCTCCTAGTGAGGAGGTCTTCTTTACTGGAAATGATGAGGTGGATGATGAAGAGGATGAAGAGGATGAAAGTGAGAACAGTAGTTCTGTTCAGGAATCTTTTTCAGATTTAGACTCAGATTTGGAACCAGGCACTTCAGTAGATTCCGTAGCTGGGACAGGCTCAGAAACTAATCTGTCTAAATCTGATAGTATTTCAATTTCCTCAGGCAGCGACTCAGAACCTATTGAGTCAGCGCAAGAGACTGTTCAGAAAATGACAAAAACAAAATCAAAAACTACTACCAAAGAGACGAATAAATCTGTGAACAATAAACCTAAACATAAGGGTAAAAGTAAAATTAAAAATAATCTTAGGAGTAAGGTTCAAGGTAAAACACATCGCAAAGCACCCGTGAAAACGGTGGTAAAGAAACTTGATTGGGATAATACTTTGGAGAGTGGTGTGCCACCCATGGGAGAACTTGTGAGCGCAGATACAGGCATCCATGAGGCTACCTCTCAAGGATCTGAAGGGGGTGCCTCTAACTTCGAACTTTTGTTTTCTACATTAAAACAGATACAAGGCGAGGCTCGTGCTGAGAGCCAGAGAGCAAGCAGGAGAGCCAGGCATGCATATAAAAAAATACAATCCTCTCTGCATAAAGTTAGCAAAATGTATGAAGAAATGGAAGGGAGAGTATCTGAGGTAGAGGCAAGGACGGGAAAATTGGAAGATGACTTCATTAAAATGCAAGATGCTAGCAGAGATCAAGATAAGACAATGTCGGATATGCTCTGGAAGCTAGAGGATTTTGAAAATAGGCAAAGGCGAAACAACGTTAGACTACTTGGAATTCAGGAGGGAAAGGAGGGAGGGGACGTGCGGGGTTTCGTTGTCGAACTGCTGAAAGGTGCTCTTCCAGAGCTGTCTTCATGGGACTGGGAACATGAGATACAAAGAGCACATCGATTTCCGCTTACGCGGAAAGAAACACAGAGTAAGCCTCGCGCAATACTGTTTAATGTTGGGAACTTCCTTTTGCGTGAGGAGATAATCAGTAAGGCAAAACCTCAGTCTAAACGTACTCATAAGGATATTGAATTTTTTGCCCGCCCTGATTTCTGCCATACCACCGTGGAAAGACGGTGGCGGATGAGGCAACTTATGACTCTGTTTCAAAATCTGGGGTGTGAGGCTTATCTTATGTTTCCTGCACGGTTAAAGGTTGGTTTAAATGGAAATTTTTGAGTTTTTTATTCTGAAAACATGGCACAAGAATATCTTAACTTCTTGCGCGAAAACAGAGGACAAAAAAAGACTCACCACAAAGTCCCTGAGGGACAAGATATACAAACTGTTGCTACCAGAGATATATCCCGGGGGGGAAAAAATAAAAATAAAAAAAAGGGAGCGGGTATCAACTGTAAAATGGTTATGGTAAAACAAAATGTTATTATGAGCTAGATTTCTGAAACTGGAGTTAAGAGGGTATATCCTTAATGTGTTATTTTTTGACATTTTAGAGTTATACAGGCCGGTTTTGATCTGTTGATATATTGATGCTGTGACAGGTACTAGTAGTTAAAGACTGGTGAACAGGGATCAAGATTATTTTGGGTCGAGCACTTTTAGTAGCATATATAATTGGGAAAATCGGGGGAGAGAGGGTGTGACATCCTGTGGGCAAACGTCGGCCGGACATAGGTCCCTTGGACCTATTTGCCTGTAGGGGGGGAGGGTTCCTGAGGGAGGGTTTCCTGGGGTGGGGAGGGAGGGTACAAGGGCAGGGCACAAAGGGCATAAAAGTATTGAAATACATTGGGATTATGTAGAGCACATTCTGAAACAGATATATAACCATGGTGATTGTAAGGAAGGGAACACGAAAAATAAAGACTGCGTTATCTGTGTAATAGATGTAGTAACGAATGAATCTGATAATTCGATTAACAAAATTGAGCAGGTATCCGACAGCCCCCCAAAAAAAACCTAAAACATGTCTCTTAGATTTGTAACGTGGAACGTATGTGGCTTAAATGATATCCAAAAAAGACAGAAGATAGGAGTCCGACTGCGTCAGATGAATGTGGATTTTGTATTTCTGCAAGAGACACATATAATGAGCACCCAGGAGTTTTGTCTTAATCAGCTGGGGTTCCACTTATTAGCAAGATCTAAACAAGGTACAAAAAATAGAGGGGTAGCTATCTTGTCAAGGAGTAAAAATGTGACAACAGGGAAGAAACTAGAAGATAAATGGGGTAGGTGGGCATTGACGGAGATTTTGATAGAAGGAGTATGGATAACATTAGTGGCGATATATGGCTCAACTCAGGATGACCCAGAAATAATGCACTTCCTAGATTCCGAGTTAGCTACCTGGTCCCCGCAGGTCATTATAGGAGGAGATTTGAATATCAATGGGGCGGAGGGATTGGGATCAGGACAGATTAGAAGTAATAAAGGTCGGAAGAAAAGAGTACATAAGGCTCTTGTGGAACTCATGGAAAATAATAATCTGCAAGATGTCTGGGGCACAATTAGATCGGAACAAAAAGGATACACATATTACTCTGCACCACACCAAATCTGTGTTAGATTAGATTATTTTATGATATCCAAGGATTTAATGACTGGAGTTAAAATTGATAGACTCCCAAGAATTTTCAGTGACCACAATCCATTAGTATTAACAATGAAGTTAGAAGAAGGAACAAGATCAAATCGGGTATGGACATTTAAAAAGGAAGCTTTTGTTGGATGATGACTATATTTTACATATGTCAAAATGGATCACTGAGTTTTTTGAAAATAATAAAGGGAGTGCTCCAGTGGGAGTTATATGGGATGCTTTTAAGGCGGGTGTACGTGGAGAAACATGTAGTTACAGCGCATATAAACGAAAAGTAGAAGGGCTTCGTCAAAGGGAGATAGAAAGAGCTGTGCCAGAAGCAGAAGAACAACTTAATAACTGTGTTGTTAGAGGTGAACCAACTGAACAATATATTGTAGACTTAATGAAAGTAAAAAGTGAAGCTGAAGAAGATCTGGCAAAAAAGGCAGCACAATATTACACTATCAGAAGGGAGAAGTGTTACGAATATAACGAAAAAGTTGGGCATGTTCTTGCCATGCGCACTAGACAGATAGCGGCAGATGGGATGGTTAGGGAAATTAAGGATGAAAATGGTAAATTGCACTCAGATTCTATAAAAATCAGGGAAGTGTTTAGGAAATTCTACCAGTTATTATATGATACCCAACTCTCTTGTAGTGAGGAAGAGATAAGGGAGTACCTCCAGAATATCCCGGTTGAAAGAGTCTCCAATGAAGATGCAGAAGGATTAGAAAACCCGTTAGATAACTTTGAGATTAAAGAGGCTATGTGTAATCTCCCCTCAGGAAAGGCAGCTGGTCCGGACCAGATACCCTTAGAGTTTTACAAAACTTTTTGGGGAAGTCTGGGCCAAGACTTATGCAAAACCTTTCAAAATGCTCAGCTGGGTGAGTCTGTCCCAAAGTCTTGGGGGGGTGCGGACATAGTTTCAATATTAAAAAAAGGGAAGCCGGCAACTGAGCCAGGATCATATCGTCCCATTACGCTGATGAATAATGACACCAAAATATATTCAAAAGCCTTGGCAATGAGATTTGCGGGAGTGATAAGTGCTTTAGTTAGTAGGAATCAACACGGATTTATCCCTGGAAGAGGAACGACACACCACACTAGGAAAGTTATAACCTTGTTTGATGCTGCTGAGGTCACAGGAGATCCGATGGCAGTAATGTTGCTGGATGCTGAAAAAGCATTCGATCGGGTCTCCTGGGACTATCTGTGGCACACTTTAGCAAGAGCTGGATTTCAGGGTGGTTTCATTAAAGCTTTACAGGCTCTGTACAAAGAACCGGTGGCAGCCTTAAGAGTGAATGGGGGTATTACGGGACAATTTATGATTAAAAGAGGTACACGTCAGGGCTGCCCATGTTCCCCGCTGCTATTCGCCATGTATATGGATCCACTGATTCGCAGGATAGATTTATGTCCAGAGATTACTCCACTACATACATTACTGGGACCCTGTAAAGTACTTGCTTACGCTGATGACGTGGCGGTAATAACATTAGACCCCACGGAAGCGACTGAACTAGTAGAAGTAGAAGCTCGTAGATTTGGACAAGTTTCAGGCTACGCCTTAAATGCCTCTAAGACTCAGATTATTAAAAATTCAGTGACTATTTGTGATGATAACCGAGTGGTTAAGGCAGGGACCTATTTAGGAATTATTATTTCAGCAGATATAAATACCTTGGTGGAAAAAAATATTGTCCCAATAATAAATAAAACAAAGAGAGACTTGGATCGTTATGAGAACTTACACCTCTCGTTAGTAGGTCGGGTTAACATTATTAAAATGATGGTGTTGCCAAAATTTTTGTATATCTTCAGGGCAGTACCACTCTTAGTTGACAACAAATGGTTTAAAATTTGTGAACAAATGATTAATCGTTTTATTTGGGCCAAAGGTAAGACACGCAGGGCACTGAGGTATATGTCGTTACCCCGGGAGAGAGGGGGCTGGTCGTTACCAGATCTAAAGGTGTATTATTGGGCTGCAGCACTACAAAACATGTTGGGACTAGTCGGGGGGCTGAGGTGGATGCCTGGGACAATATTGGCTCTCTTGCTATTTACGGTTTGGTTTTGGGTAGAAATGCAGAAAATGTTTTTTTTGAGATTCACGGAGGAAAGTTACTACAAAAGAACACGATTCAAGACAATTATGGCTGCCTATAATATATGGAAAGGAATTTCCAAAAAGGTCGGAATTGGGAAATATAATGCATACACCAGATTTAAAAATAATCCCTCCTTACCTAGCATGGTATTCTCAGAAGCTGTATTCCAAGACTGGGAGAGGCGGGGGATTAAAAAGATTGGAGACATGTTGGGAGGTCAAGGCATATTACAATTTACAGACTTACAAAGCAGATACACTTTGAACACCAAACATTTTTACAAATACCTCCAAAAAAGAAGCTGTATATCAAATAAAAAAGGGGGATCATTGGGTTTTGAAAGAAATATAATGATGGATCTTATAGAAGATGGCTCTGACTGCACTATAAAGAGATTTTACTTGGAAATGACAAAACTAAAGAAAGATGATTTAGATAAATGGATAGATAAATGGTCTACAGATCTGGATATAGTTAGGGATATTTTTACAAAGTCATTGGAAATGGGAGGAAAATTGTTGTGTTCATCATCCCTGCAGGCTCAACACTATAAGATTTTATATCATCTGTACTATACACCCGGAAAAATTGCTCAATGGGGGGGTGTATCGGGAACTACTTGCTTCAGGTGTGGTAGTGCAGAGGCGGATCTGATGCACATCTTCTCGCTTTGTCCACAATTAGATAGGGTAAAACAGGATATTAGGAATTTTTTCCAGAACGCACTATCAACTATAATAGAATTAAATCCAGCTGTTATGTTATTGGGGGTTAGCCCCGACGGACAGGTAAATTGTAAAAAAAAATTATTTGTAGCGATGGCTATTTTGAGACTGCTAGTAGCTTCGACATGGCTGGATCCCAACCCTCCCACATATCATCAATGGCTTGGCAAGGTATTATCAATACAAAAATTAGAAACTGCTATCTATGCTAGGAAGGGAGAAAAGGGTAAGAAATTGGGTATGCAAATTTGGGATTCCTTTATTCGGTGGAAGTTGGGAACTGATTACTGAAAAAAAAAAATGGAGAATGTAATATATTGAATATTGAATATTGTTTCTACCGGAATTATTATGTATGATTTTGTATTATATGGTTTTATATTTCTGCTGTATATTTTATTTAATGCTCTACGATTATGAATTCCATTGTGCCCTGCTCATGTTGTAAGGGAAAAAAAAAAAAAAAGAAGCGCCAGAAGGAGTGGCCTATAAAACATTGCAGCAGGTGAAGACCAAGCAACAGAGGGGTTCCTACAGTGGGTGCAAGCTCTGTTTGGCAGCAATCGCTACGGGTCCAATAGCAGGGCTGCAGGCAATTACAATTCAGGTACAGGAATCACCAAAGCCACATAGATTCCCTGCTCGCTTGCCTATGGTGCCCAGAGGGATTCATCTGGCTCTGGCACCTCAAGCAACAACACTGAACGCTGGTCAGCATTGCGGGTTGTGCTATATGAGACTGCACCATGGAGGCTTAAATAACCAACAGCCCGGGTCCCACACAATAGCCACTGAGAAAAAGGGGAGCGGGCAAGTCACATTTGAAATGGACACAACCTAAGTAGTGACAGACGCATAAACTCAACTCTACTGTGGGTGAGGAAAGGAAGAGTCAATCGGCGCGTTAAAACACCAAGGCAGTAGTGACAAGAGAAGCGAGAAGTGTTCACTGACCTCACCACTGTGAGGAACTAAGGGGCAGATGTATCAACATCCAGATTTGCGAATCTCAAATAGCGATTTTTTAGAAATCCCTATTTGAGATTTGCAAATTGGCATGTATGTAGAAATTCCCATTTTTTTTCGATTTCTTAAAATTCCTTAATTGCGATTCGCAAATTGCGAATCGCAATTACGGAATAATTTCCCATTCATTTCTATGGGTCAGGAGGCCCATAGGACTGAATGTGAAGTTATTCTCAATTTGCGATTCGCAATTTGAGAATCTCAAATTGAGAATAATTTCAAGGGTGCAAGGGTGTCATAAGGACACCCTGTTGCACCCCTGAAATTCACATGTGTACGCATATGGCGCACATACATTCCCTAAGAGCATGTATGTGCGTCACATGGCACCTTCACAAATGCAAAAAAGTGCTTTTGTGAAAGAAATCGCAAATTACAACCAACTTGAAGTTAGTGGTAATTTGCGATTTCTAAATGAGAAGTCGCACAACTTGGGTGCTTCATACATTGCATTTAAGGAATCGCAAAATTTGCGATTCCTTAAATGCAATCGCAAAATAAGGAATCACAAATTTGCAATTCCTTATTTTCCACTCAAATTTGCTACATACATACCATTTAGCGAAAATGAGTTTGCAAACGCCGAAATTCTGCGAATTTCGCCGTTTGCGAACCCATTTGAGCTTCATACATATGGCCCCAAAATGTCTGGGGCCAAGGGGCTCAAAGGGTCGCAGCAGACAAAACTTGATAAATTTACATTGTTGAAGCCGACCGACCCCGATCACAACGTTAAATCCAAAATGGTGACTGAATCAGAATGGGCAGAGCCAGCCCCAACGCTAAAGTATATAATGGATGCTATCTCGGGGGTGCGCACCTCCTTAGAGAACAGAATGGACACTATCACGATGGAAGTTGTGCTTCTAAGAGCAGACCTGAATAAAATGGGGAAGAAGGTCAAGCAAGTGGAAATGGTCCCGTCAGATCTCGTAGATAACACTAACCAAATGCAAAAAGAATCAGAGATTTGCAGGCATTTCGTAAACTGGTGGAAGAAAAGCTGGATGACTATGAAGGCCGCACCTGGAGGAACAACATACGAATAATCGGGCTTCCGGAACGAGCGGAAG
This sequence comes from Lissotriton helveticus, assembly GCF_964261635.1. Taxonomy (NCBI): domain Eukaryota; kingdom Metazoa; phylum Chordata; class Amphibia; order Caudata; family Salamandridae; genus Lissotriton; species Lissotriton helveticus. The sequence continues at coordinate 950,179,612 of NC_136061.1, forward strand.
GCCCGGCGGCTGACCTATTTGTAGAAGAACTAAGTTCTTTCTTGTCGAGAGGTCACACAGAGTTCCGGGAGGCAGACCGAAGCCGGGGGCGCCTCCTCGTCCAATGTTGACAAAACCTTTGAACTTTAAAGATCGAGACAGCTACTGCACATGCCACAAGTGCCCCCCCCCCTGAAATATGAAAACAGTTAGATCTCCTTCTTTCCGGACTTTGCGTTAACTGTTCAATGGCAGCGCAGGACCTATCTTGACATTAAAAAACAGCCCATGGAAAGAGTAATCAAATACGCAATGCTGTTTCCTGCAAGGCTTCGAGTTGCTGTTGATGGCAGTGCCTGGTTCTTTGACAGCCCAGAGGTGGCCGTGGACTGGTTGGAGGGTTGGAGACCAGCGGAAGCACACAACTCTGGCTGAGGCTGAAATTGAACCGGACGGGTTTAACGTTACATGAGATGCAGCCTGGTCATTGGCGGGGCAAACGCAACAGTTAAGCAATGGAGCGAACTAACACTGCATTGCCGACAAGACCTGGACAATGGAGGCCGCTCAGGCGCAGGAAGCTAAGTGTCTTATCAACCATTAGATTATTATGGTCGCCCCTGGGTTGTTCTAAATAAAGTGTTGATTGGAATTTGTCGATTAGGGTGGTGAAGGGTTCGCCCCCCATTAAATTCTACTTTTAGTATATAGTTTAAGGGCGACAGGCACTCTGCATAGTTGAATCATGGGCAGTTCGTAGCTCGGAGTGCAATGGAGCAGGGTGGGGGTGGTTGAGATGGGATTGAATTGTTTTTCAGTTTTTTAGTTAGTGTGACACTGTTTGTGACGGATATCGAGAGGGGACTTGACAGACATGAAAATGTTACAGAATATGCAATGGGACAAAAGCCTTAAACTGCTATTTTGGACTGTTAATGGGTTAGGGGGCAAACTGAAACTTAGTATCGTTTTGCAGTATATAAAGAGTTAGTCTCCTGACATTGTGTTACTCCAACAAACACACCTCATAGGTAACACATGTAAGGCTCTGAGCAGATGGGGCTACTGTTTGAATGCCCACTCTGGCTTTACTGCCGGATCCAGGGGAGTGTGAATTATGGCCAAGAGGTCCTTCCCGATGTCAGTCGATTACACCTGGACATGTGATGGGCTGATATGCAGCCATATCGGGTCAATGGGAAAGTATGCTGCTTAACAATTGTATCTGTGTATGTCCCTCCGGGGTTGCAGAGACAGACATTCAGGGACTTGGGGAACTTATTATTATCCTTCCTCGAGGGCTGCTTGGTAGCCGGCGGGGATTTCAACTCTGTGGTGTCCAGGGCCCTGGACCGGTGCCCTCCTTGTACCATTGGCCAGTCACAAAGGTGGCTTCCAGTCTGTATGCCCTTGATGGGACTGGCCGATGCATGGGGTACATACCACCTTGAAAGTCTCCAATATACCTTTCATTCAGGTGCCCATAACAGTTTGTCCCATTTTGACTACCTTCACACTCCAGAAGCTCAGGTTAGCAACATCTACGATATCAAACACTTAGCCCGAAGCATTTGAGACCATTCCACACTGTGTGCTCAGGTGGCCTTGGTCGAGAAACAAGTGGGTAGGGTAGTACTGATTAACCCGTGGTATCTTAAAAGTCCAGTTGTTAGGGAGAAACTGTCAGCAGCCATCAAGCTTTATTTCCTTGAGAATGTTGAATCAGTAGCTTCAACCCAAACTCTTTGGGAAGCTATCAAATAGTTTATTAGGAGACAGGCTCTCTCCCTGATTGCAGGAGTGCGTAAGGAAAAGATCAAAGACTTAGTCAGGCTAGAAGAAGACATCCTCCACATAGAGCAAGATGCAGAAGAACTAATGCAACAAGACACACTCCACACACTATCACTTAAAAGAGAGGAATATAAAACCATTGCTACCGATATGGCCAAAACTTTGAGCAGGGACAAAGTACGAACTAGTTGACAAGGTTGGGAAGTTTTTGGCCTGGCGGGATAGGAAAGAATTAGCAAACCGCCTGATACCTGAACTACCCACGGAATTGGTAGGACGATATTAGACCCGCAAGAAATATCTGATGAATTTGCTCAGTACTACAGTACAATTTACCAGGCAACTACCTATTTTCAAGAAACAGACTCTGCAGATCTGCTTTCCAATATAGCGCTCCTAATTTCAGAGACTGAAGATAGGGAGCTACTTTTGAGCGCCCTCACTAATGATGAAGTGGTCCAGGCGATACGGAGCCTTCAGTCAGGGAAAGCCTTGGGCCCTAATGGGCCGCCGATTGAACTTTACAAATTAAAACCTGACAAAATCTACCACCACATACGAGCCATGTTTGAAAAAAGTTGAGAATTAGGGGTGCTCCTGTTAGACCAAAGGGTGGCCACAATGGTCGCCATACATAAAACAGGTAAACGCAGAAACAAGTGTTCCTCGTATAGGCCTATCTCGCTGGACCTAAAGTTCTGGCCAAGTTACAAGCGGGACGCCTGGTAAAGATCATCAATAAACTGGTACAACCGGATCAATCGGGCTTTATGTCCAACAGGAACACAGCACTTAATATGAGGAGACTGCATGGAGTCCTGGGATGAGAGGGTTTTATAAGGGAGGATACAGGAGTGGTGTCCTTAGATGCCGCGATGGCCTTCGATTGCATTGAATGGCCATACCTCTTGGCAGTATTGAGTAAGATAGGATTTGGACCTAACTTCACTCAGTGGGTACGTCTATTATAGGCAGAACCCCTGGCGCAGGTAGTGGTAAACAACAAGAAATCGGCGGTCTTTGCATTGGAACGTGGGACAAGACAAGGATGTCCGTTGTCCCCGTTGCTCTTTGCCTTGTCCTTGGAACTACATGCAGCCTGGTTCCGCAGGGACCCTGTCATCCGTGGCCTGAAATGGGCAAATAGTTGGGAGGACCGGCATCTTTCTGTATGCTGATGACATTCTGTTATATCTCTGTAGGTGGCGCGGCGTGTCCGTGCCATGAAGGAGTTGCACAGCCGTATACACATATGTAAATGATAATCACACGTATTCCATATTTTCACCATATTCATCCAAATTTTATTCCAAGTTTTATTCCAGAGTTTACTCGTTCTTTCACCATCACGGTAAAGACATAAAGTTCTCATGTTTTATGCATCTTAATGCTCTGAGAGTGCCCATCCGGGCTTAATCGCAGGCAATAACTTAAAATGTCATAGTTCCAGAACATTCCATTCTACCCAATGCATTGGGTAGAATGGAATGAAAACTTATTATTATTATGTCAGGTGCTTGTTTGGGACGGAGCATATCGGAGTGCCTCACGCCAAAACGGAAAAACATCAAAAGACACATTAAGTTTGTTAAGGAAAAAGCAAAGGGTATGCTTCAGGTCTTATTAACGTGCATTCTGTTATATCTGGCATCCCCCAAAGCATCAATTCATAGGGTTCTCAACATATTCACATCTTTCCGCAGATATTCCGGATATGCCATAAACTGGAGTAAATCCATACTATATGTCCTTTATGGACAGCCTCAGTCCCTGCCCAGGGATTGTGCCATACAGGAGGCAAAAGACGGATTTCGATACTTAGGGATCTATATTACGACAGATGCTCATGCTAGTTTCGAACATAATCTGCTCCCCCCCCCTTACAGCGACTTAAACGCAATGTTGCGAACTGGAAAGTGCTTCCTCTGTCAATGTTGAGTAGAGCAGCGTTATTCAAAATGATGTTACTGCCGCGCTTCTTCTATGCCCTCTGAAATTATCCAAACTCAGTCCCTGCAAACCACTTTAAAGAAGTAGAAAGTGTACAGAGGGAGTTGCCTTGGGATGGACGTCCCCGTATAGCCTTTTCAAAACTAGTGAGGGGCTGGCACGATGGAGGGATTGGACACCCTGATATTAAAAAATACTAATGGGCGGCTCACTTTGCTAGCCATCAACCACTGCACATACCAATACTGGGAGGACCCGGCTACAGAATGGACAAATGGTTACTGTGAGGTGGCAATTTTAATATGGCCCTGTACTCTAAACCTAAAATGTTTTCCCTGACCGGCCTGACTAGACACTCTGTACAAGTGTGGCACGCCGCCACTAGAAGCATGGACTGGGAACTGAAACGAACACAGGCCACTCACCTGTGGGATACTGAACAGCTGGGTACACTGAGGAAAACAAAGGGATTTGACCGTTGGGATATGATAGGAATCTCCAAAATAGGCGATCTATGGAAAGGGGTGGAGTCATACCATTTGCTACTCTCCAACAGGAATATGAGGTGGCTGACTCGGAATGCTACAGATACTTACAGGTGAGACACGCACGGACATCACAAATACGAAGGGGTGAGACCCTCCCGGAGGCCTCTCCTCTGGAGGACAGGATCCTCGACGGATACATGCAAACAAAAGCAGTATCACTAACATATAAAAAGTTGATCAATAATGCCCGGGCCCCCCCTTAAAATGCTTCACCTGCACTGGGAAAGAGACATCCCGGAACTAGATGAAGAAGAGTGGCAAGAAGCGTTAGCCTCCCCTAAGGAGGTTGCGATCTCCGCCCACCTAAGACTGGTTCAGCTGAAGATCCTTCATAGAATATATATCATGGGACCAACACTAGCTAAGATGGGTAGAGCAGCTGATGTGGAGTGTAGGAGACGGTGTGGCCATAAGGGTACGTTCATACATATACCGTGGGACTGTATGCATATTCAGAAATATTGGGCAGACATCCACCAATGCTTCAAGGAAGTTTTTGGAATAAGTATAGACATAGATGCTAAGAGGGGTATACTAAACGTCTGGGAACCCACGGATCTAAATAGTAAAGATAAACTGTGGCCGACACTGGGTTTGATGGTAGCGAAACAGATCGTGGCCAGACAATGGGGTGCCAGTGCAGCTCCCACAGTGGCAGAATGAAAGACAGACATGGACTGGTGTATGATATGAGAAAAGACTGTCTATATTGCGAGAGGCAGCCCCACAAAATGGACACAAGTGTGGGACAAATGGAATGAATACCGGGGTAATATCTGTATCACACCCAATATCCCCTCTTTGCCAGAACCATGTACACCATAAGGAATGTAATGTAAATGCAGTTTTGGAATGAATCACTGACCTCTGAAAAACGGTATTTGTCACATTGAATATTATTGTACTTACTGTCAACAGTAAATGTCGCATTTAAGTTGTTAATAAAAAGAATTTAAAGAAAAATAGTGAAAAACGAAATTGGCAGTATTTCACTATCAGGACATGCCACACACATCAGGGCATGTCCTACCTTTCACATGCACTGCACCCTGCCTACAGGGGTACCTTGGGCCTAACTAGGGTTGACTCACATGTAATAAAAGGGAAGGTTATGGTCTGGCAAGTGGGACAACTTGCCAGGTCGACTTGGTAGTACCAAACTGCAGACAGACACTGCAGTGGCAGGTCTCAATTACATTTACAGGCTGCTTATGTGGGTGGCACAATAAGTGTTGCCGGCCCACTGAATATATGACATTACAACGCAAACAATTACAACGCATGTTTTTACAACACTGTTTTTACATCGCAACTACCATTATATTGCATGATTTTACAACACATTTTTTAAAACTAACATTACAACGCATTCCATTACAATGCATACCATTACAATGCCTAAGGTATACAGACATAATATCGATTCCAAAATATAGAATAGCACTAATATCGAAGTCAAAATATAGAATGGACAAAATATCGAATGGACAGAATATAGTGGTGAAAAATATCGAATTGAAGGTAAGTAATGTAATATCGATTTTTAAAATATAGAAAGTTAAAATATCGAAGTATATAATATAGGTATTAAAATATATCGAATTTTTAATAATATCTAATTTTTTAAAGTAATTTTTTATGTTATGTTATTTAATTTTTTCGTAATTTAATTCTGTAGTGGGTTGTGGGTTTATAGGGGAATAGGGTGGGAAGTAATTTAATTGTAATTAATTAAATATGTTAATTTATTTATTGGTATTTATTTTGAATTAATTGTTAATTAATTATTACTTTGTAATGAATTAATTTTTAATTGGTAATTAATTTTTAATTGTAATTAATTTTTATTAATTGATTAATTGATAATTATGTTAATTTTATTAATTTATTTTCCGTAGCCGGTTGTGGGTTTATAGCGCAATAGGGTGAGAAGTAATTTAATTGTAATTCATTAAATATGTTTATTTATTGTTATTTATTTTGAATTAGTTGTTAATTAATTTTTAATTTGTAATTCATTAATTTTTAATTGGTAATACATTTTTATCAATTGATTAATTGATAACTATGTTAATTTTATTAATTTATTTTCCGTAGCGGGTTGTGTGTTTATAGGGAAATAGGGTGGGTAGTAATTTAAATGTAATTAAATAAATTATTTTTATTTATTTATTGGTATTTATTTTTAATTTATTGTTAATTAATTGTTAATTGGTAATTAATTTGTATTAATAGGAAAATATTTTAATAACTAATATGTATTTGTCTTTTTAATTGATTAATTATTACATAATTTTAAATTGATAATTTATTTAAATTAATTTTTTATTGGTATTAATATTTAATTTATTTGTATTCATATATTAAATCTTTACTTTCCCTACTGTTAAACTCACTAGAGTGGGAATAGTCATTTTGATCCCTACGCTATCCAACGCTTTCCCTACTGTTTCAATCTCTGGAGTGGGAATAGTACATTTTACCCCTACGCTATCCAACGCTTTCCCTACTGGTGCACTCTCTGGAGTGGGAATAATAATTTTACCCTTACACAATCCAACGCTTTCCCTACTGTTGCACTCTCTGGAGTGGGAATAGTAATTTTTACCCCTACGCTATCCAACGCTTTCCCTACTGTTGCACTCTCTGGAGTGGGAATAGTAATTTTTACCCCTACTCTATCCAACGATTTCCCAACTGTTGCACTCTCTGGAGTGGGAATATTAATTTTTACCCCTACGCTATCCAACGCTTTCTCTACTGTTGCCCTCTCTGGAGTGGGAATAGTAATTTTTACCCTCCCGCTATCCAACGCTTTCCTTACTGTTGCGCTCTCTGGAGTGGGAATAGTAATTTTTACCCTCCGGCTATCCAACGCTTTCCCTACTGTTGCAGTCACTGGAGTGGGAATAGTAATTTTTACCCCTACGCTATCCAACGCTTTCCCTACTGTTGCACTCACTGGAGTGCGAATAGTAATTTATACCCCTACGCTATCCAATGCTTTCCCTACTGTTGCAGTCACTGGAGTAGGAATAGTAATTTCTACCCTTACGCTATCCAACGCTTTCCCTAGTGTTGCACTCACTGGAGTGGGAATAGTAATTTTTACCCCTACGCTATCCAACGTTTACCCTACTGTTGCAGTCGCTGGAGTGGTAATAGTAAGTTTTACCCTCCCGCTATCCTACGGTAAAAATATTGTATATTTTTTATTAATATTATGTTAATATATATATATAGTGTTAAAAAATCAAATTGTATGTTTATTTTTTAACTTAAATTAATTATTTAATATTTTTAAAGTTATTTAAGTATTTTTAGGTATGTTTTAGTTGATTATAGTTATTATTTCATTAATTTTAAATTACTTTTAAGACATTTAAAAAAATTCGATATTTTGACTAACTATATTATTTTTTTTGATATTTTTGATTCGCTATTTTTGTACTTACCTGTTTGTAGATAGGACTTTGATATTTTTGCTTTCTATATTTTATATTTGATATTTTGGGTATTCTATATTTCTGTATTCTATATTTTGTCAGTGATCCATTACAACGCATAATACTTTTAGGGCAACAGTAGGGTAAGAGTTGGATAGTGTAGGGGTAAAAATGACTATTCCCACTCCAGTGAGTGCAACAGTAAGCAAAGTGTTGGATAGTGTAGGGGTAAAAATGAATATTCCCTTGTACACCAAACCCATACCCACGCTAAAACTAAAACATCTCCATTACTTACCTTATAGTGCATTGTAATGGCATGCGTTGTACTGACATGCGTTGTACTGACATGCGTTGTAATAGCATGCATTGTACAGGCAGTCGCGTTGTAACAGTTGCGTTGTAAAGGTAGTGCGTTGTAATGACTGTGTTGTAATGGATGTTTTACTGGCCCACTAGCAGCATTTGATACCTTGCAGACATTGTACCTGTGTTTAAACATTTTTTATTTTTTTATTAAAGAATGTCAGCAAACACCGCGCAGCAGCGTGGACTCCGAGACACTCTGCTATATGGGGGCCGGGCGATTCAGAACAAAGTCTCATTAACAAGTAAATGGTCTTTTCAAGACCTGTGAAGTACTCGGGTGAGGCAGTGTGTGTGCCCGGGAAGCTGGAGTGAGGTGACAGCGGGAGACAGACAGAGGGAGATAGAGGGAGGAAGACAAAGGGAGGGAGACAGAGGAAGGGAGACAGGGAGGGAAACAGAGGGGGGAGACAGGGAGGGAGACAGGGAGGGAGAAAGCGACAGACAGGGGGAGACAGAGAGGGAGACAGAGAGAGAGGGAGACAGAGGGAGAGAGAGAGGGAGGGAGACAGAGGTAGGGAGACAGATGGAGGGAGACAGAGGGATGGAGACAGAGGGCGACAGGCAGAGAGAGGGAGTGACAGAGGGAGAGAAACAGACAGAGGGAGGGAGACAGATAGAGGGAGACAGAGGGAGGGAGATAGATACAGGGGGACAGACAGAGGGAGGGAGACAGAGAGAGAGGGAAACCGAGGGAGACAGAGAGCGAGAGAGACAGAGAGACAGAGAGAGAGACAGAGGGAGACACAGGGAGGAAGAGGGAGGGAGCCTGGGTGAGACAGAGGGAGGGAGAAGGAGCTAGAGAGGGGGAGACAGAGAGAGCAAGACAGAGGGAGAGGGATTCAGAGAGAGTGGGAGACAGAGAGATGGAGACAGAGGGTAACAGACAGACGGAGGCAGACAGAGGGAGGAGGCTGACAGAGGGAGGGAGACAGACAGATGGAGACAGACGGAGACGGACAGAGGGAGACAGAGGGAGGGAGACAGAGAGAGGGAGACAGAGAGAGAGGGAGACAGACAGAGTGAGTGAGACAGAGAGAGGGAGAGAGGGTGAGAGAGGGAGGGAGACAGAGACAGAAAGAGACGGAGACAGAGACAGACAGATAGAGGCAGAGACAGTGACAGGTGCAGGCAGAGACGGACAGAGAGATGGAGAGACGGAGAGGGAGACAGAGGGAGGGATACAGGGACAGACAGAGACAGGGAAAGACAGATTGAGGAAGAGACAGGGACAGGGACAGACAGATAGAGGCAGAGACTGAGACAGACAGAGACAGAGAGACAGAGGGAGACAGAGAGAGGGAGACAGAAAGAGAGGGAGACAGAGGGAGGGAGACAGAGGGAGTGGCAGACAGAGGGAGGCAGACAGAGGGAGGGAGACAGAGGAAGGGAGACAGAGAGAGAGAGGGAGACAGAGGGAGAAAGGGAGACAGAGGGAGAGAGGGAGACAGAGGGAGGGAGACTGATGGAGGGAGACGGAGAGAGACAGAGGGGGAAGGAGACAGAGGGAGGGACACAGAGGGAGGGTGGGTGACAGAGGGAGGAAGACAGAGGGTGACAGACAGAGGGAGACAGTCAGAAGGAGACAAACAGGAGACAGACAGAGGGAGACAGACAGAGGGAGGAGGGCAACAGAGGGAGGGAGCGAGACAGATAGAGGGAGACAGAGGGAGGTAGACAGACTGAGGGAGAAAGACGGAGACAGACAGAGGGAGGGAGAGAGAGGGAGACAGAGAGAGGGAGACAGAGAGAGAGAGAGAGAGGGAGATAGAGAGAGGGAGGGAGACAGAGAGAGAGAGGGAGACAGAGAGAGAGAGGTAGGGAGGGAGACAGAGAGAGGGAAAGAGAGAGGGAGGGAGAGAGAAAGAGAGAGAGAGAGATGGAGGGAGACAGAGAGGTAGGGAGACAGACAGAGAGGGAGAGGGAGGGAGGGAGTCAGAGAGATGGAAGGAGAGATAGAGAGAGGGTGGGAGAGAGAGAGAGAGAGAGAGAGAGAGAGAGAGAGAGAGAGAGAGAGAGAGAGAGAGAGAGAGAGATGTGTGTATGCCGGGTGTGGTGGCTCAGTGGCCGAAGGCGTCCGCTGCAAGGGCCTGTGTTCAACCTCATGGTCACTGTTTTTTTTTTGCTCTAGCCCTGCCCCCTTCCCCCGCTGACCCCGCTGACCCCACCCCCACAGGTGCGGCCCTCTGCTACAAACCACACTGTAAATTTGGCCCCCGAGAGAAAGTTTGTGAGTACCCATGACCTAGACCATCAAAAGCAAAGTCCAACACACAGCAGAATAACAGGAGGCAAAGGCAAAAATACAGGGGAAACCCATGCCAATGGTGCCAGGTCTAACACATGTCCCCTCCAGATGAGATGTGAGGAGAATTAGCCACCCTTTTGGAAGTTCTCTTCACAAAAATCTGGACAGACCATCAGCATTGGCGTGTTATGTACCAGGGGGGTGTTCCACCGTGAAGTCCATCCCCTGAAGGGAAATGGACCACCTCAACAACTTTGGGTTCTTACCCCTCATCTGCATCAAACATCTGAGGGGCCTGTGGTCAGTTTGAACCAGGAAGTGAGTCCTAAACAAGTAGGACCTCAGCTTCTTCAGCACCCAGACTACAGCAACACCCTCATGCTCATTCACACTCCACCTCAGTTCCTGTGGAAGTAACCTCCTACTAATGAAGGCTACAGGTTGGTCTAGGCCCTACTCATTTGGTTGTGAGAGCACAGCCCGCACGCCATGCTCTGAAGCATCTGTCTGCACCACAATTCCTTTGAGAAGTTGTGTGAGTTGAGCACGGGCGTTGTTCACATGGCAGATTTAAGGGCATCAAAGGCCTTTTAACAGGAGTCAGTGAAGTTCACCGTCCTGAGCTGCTTCCTTGAAATCAGCTCAGTCAAGGGGGCAACAATGGTGCCATACCCCTTGAAAAATCTTCTGTAATATCCGGTGAGGCCTACACAGGCTCTCACCTCTGTCTGGGTCTTGGGGGTTCCCAAGCTGGAATGGTGTCAATCTTAGGCTGTAGGGGGCACCACCTGGCCGCTTCCTACCTGGTATCCTAAGTACACCACTGAGTCCTGCCTGATCTGGTACTTGATGGCCTTGATAATGATGCCTGCCCTCTGCAAGGCCTTTAACACTTCCCAGAGGTGGTGCAGATGTTCCTCCTGTGTGGCACTGAACACTGCAATATCATCCAGGAAGGCGGCACTGAAATCCTCCAGTCCAGCCAACACATGGTTGACCAACCTCTGCAAGGTGGCAGGGGCATTCTTCAACCCAAAGGGCGAAACCCGGAATTGGTAGTGCCCCTCTGGGGTTGAAAATGCAGACCTCTCCCTGGCCTCATCACTTAAGGCAATCTACCAGTACCCAGATGTTAAGACACACGTACTGAGGTACTGGGCAGCTCCCAACCGATCTAAGAGCTCATTAGCGCCTGGGATGGGGTGTGCATCAGTCTTGGTGATAGAATTGAGCCCTCGGCAGTCCACACAGAACCGGTGTTCTGGCATTGCACCGGGTACCGCAGCCTTTGGGACAGAGACCACGGGGCTGGCCCAAGGGCTGTTTGACGGTTCAATGGCCCCTAATGTTAACATCTTGGAGACCTTCTCATTGATGCACCCTGTCAGTCACCCTATACATGTTGTGCTTCACAGGAGGACTGTCTCCAGTGTCCACACACACTACTGAGTGACACCAGGGGTCAGTGAGAACAGAGCAGAATACTGTCCCAACAGTTGGCGGCAGTCACTCTGCTGTTCAGGAGTTAGGGCGGGGAGAGGGTTACACCATCCACTGACCCATCATGTTCCTTAGCAGACAGGAGGTCAGAAGAGGCTCAGTCTCCTCCTCCATTCCAGAATCTGTCACTAGGAGTATGCCCACTTCGGACGTCTCCAAGTGGGAGTTAATGCGGTTCACATGTAGGACATGTAAACGGTTTCTTGGAGACTGCAAGTCCACCAGATAGGTGACTTTACTCTTGCGCTCCACCATCTCAAATGGCTCAGTCCACTTGTCCTGGAGCACACAGGGTTCCACTGGGGCCACAACCCACACTTTCTGGCCAGGCTGAAACTCGATCAGAGTGGCATTCTGATCATACCACAGTTTCATCTCTTCCTGGGTGGCTTTCAGATTCGCCTGAGCGAGTTGTCTGAAGCACTTAGACTGGTTCCTGAAGGCCAGCATGTAGCTATATACAACCTGGGGAGATTTACTGGGAGCTTTTTCCCAGCCTTCTTTGATCAGACACAGAGGTCCTCTTACAGGATGCTGATACAGGAGTTAAAAGGGACTGAACCCTAAGGTCTTCTGCAGGAGCTCTCTGTAAGCAAACAACAGGCGTGGCAAGAGGATATCCCAAGTATGCCTCATAGGTTCCACAAGACCCACAATCAAGCCCTTCAGGGTCTGGTTGAATCTCTCAACCAAACCATTTCCTTGGGGGGTGATAAGGAGAGGTAAACTTATAGGTACTGCCACAGGGACTTCATATACTTGGATATGAAGTTGGTATCCCGGTCAGACACCACCTCTCTGGGGAATCCCACATGGGAGAAGATCCCCACCAACACCCGGCCCACCACGCGGGCCATCACAGTAGGGAATACCAGATGGCATGGTCCACCAAGACCAGGATGAACATGTTGCCCATGGCTGTCTTGGGATCCAGAGACCCCACAATGTCAATACCCACCCTCTAAAAAGGGGTGCTGACTACAGGAAAAGGTTGGAGAGGAGCCTTGCACTTCCTCCCCCTCTTACCACTTGCCTGGGAAGTCTGGCAAGACCTACAATGTGTGTCAGAGTTCTTGCTCATTTGGAGCCAGTAAAAGTGGGTGACAAGACTTTCAAAGGTCTTGTCTTGCCCCAAATGCCATACCAAAGGCACATCATGAGCCAGAGCCAGTAGGATGCCTCTGAAGCGCTGGGGTACCCCCAGCACACGGGGTGACCCAGGGTGAGCAACCTTAGGGTCACTATACAGGAGGCCATTCTCCCAATAAATCCAGGTTGACCAGGACTGATCACCTGCTGCCAGGTGTGCAGCCTGCTGTCGCAATCCAACAAGAGAAGGGCATACCTGCTGCTCTTAGCAGAATTCCTCCCTGGAGGGGCCCCCTTCTTGCTGCCAATGGGTCAGCTCAGGCAGGTCCCCCAGTTCAGCCACTTGTTCACATGTAGGCTCCAGGGCATCCCCGTCAAGGTTTGCCTCCTCCGGGACCGCTGGAACTTCGGGCCAGTTTCCCACGCCCCTGGCCTCTTCTCTTTCTGGCAGGCACCTTGGCCACTCTTTTAGGCTCCAGGTCCTCTTGATTGCCCGATTGGCTGCCATAGACAGAGTGGTCACACACGCCCACTAAGGCAGACCCAACCTCTCTAAATGAAACTTACGCTCCACCTTCTCCCAAGGGAAACTTTCCAGATCATTGCATAGCAGACAGTCAACAGGCATGGCTGGCCTCACAACTACTTTCAGGGCACCTGAGACCCCCCTCCCCACTCAAAGGGAACCTGTGCCACTTTGCAGAGGCACACTGAGTTGTCAGCTGCAACTACTGGGTAAAGTACATTGAGGACCACCTGCCCTTCACACACTAGCATACAACTGACAGCTGTCACACTGGCTCCAGTGTCTCTCAGAGTCTGCACCCTATGGCCATTTATGGTCACCCACTGCCTGTATTTCTTAGTGTTGGTGGGCAGGTGGGTTCATGGGACCATCTCACTGTCTCCTGGTAAGACCAGGGTCAAATCTGCTGGCTCCCACCTCTCCTGGGAACCCATCTCCTCCCCCAAAGTTACACCAGTCAATTCACTGGGCGGTGCACCTGTGGGTGCAGTGGCGTCCTTTTTTGGACAACTAGGATCCCCTATGACATGGCCTATCTAACCACAAGCATAACATGCCTTGGGGTCCTTCTGGACAGGCTTACCTGAAGGAACCCATGGCTTCTTCTCATTGGAGGGCTGGAAACCCCTCCCTTGGTTCCCTTTGGCATTACTTTGGTGCCCTTTTTAGAACTCCTTCTGCTTACATTTGTCCTCCCCACTCTTCTGCTGGGGACCCTGCCCACCTTTGGCAGAGTCTCCCACTTGACCATTGTGAACCCTGGTACTGACCCAGCGGTCCGCCTACACAGCAAGCTTCCTGGGGTCAGTCAGCTTTCTGTTACTCAAATGATGGCTTATATCTGGAAAAACAACTACCAGACAAGTGCTCCCATGCAACCAAATCATAGAGCCCCTGAAAATGTTTTACCTGGCTACCCTTCACCCAACCATTCAGTGCTCTGCAAAAATAGGCCACATACTCCACCCAAGTGCTTGACTCCAGCTTCTTACAGGCCCTCAACTTCTGTCTGTAGAGTGCTGGGGTCAACCCATACCTTCGGATCAAGGCTTCCTTCATGTGGGCATAAGACATTTTCTCCTCACTTGGTAAGGCTCCACGACGCCGGCATTCAGGGAACTGCCCTTGACTGGATCTGCTCCTTCCTCACTGGCCGAAACCAAAGACTCAGACTCCAGCCCTTCCTCTCCGAACCCACATAGATCAGCTGCAGAGTACCCCAAGGATCCTCACTCAGCCCCACGCTCTTAAACATCTACACGGCCCCTCTCGCCACCACCGGCAGAAAACATGGACTCAGTATAGTATCCTACGCCGAGAACACCCAGCTTATCCTCTCCCTCACTAATGAACCCGACATCACCAGACAGAGCTTCAAGGAAGAAATGAAAGACGTCGCATCCTGGATGAGCAGCAGCTGCCTCAAGCTCATCTCAGAGAAAACGGAAGTCCTCGTCCTTGGAACCGCCCCTCTGCATGGGAAAATACCTGGTGGCCCACCGCTCTTGTTAACCCTCCCACATCCACAGACCACACCTGCAACCTTCGCATCATACTCAACTCCTACCTCACCATGAACCGACAGGTCAGGCCATATCTTCCACGTGCTTCAATACCCTCTGCAAGACCTTCAAATGTATCCCCCTGAATCCAAAAAGACTGTCACCCACATACTCATAACCAGCAGATTGGACTACGGGAGCGCCTTCTATGCCGGAATCAACAAATCTCTACTCCTCAAACTCCAGACCATCCAGAATGTCGCAGCCAGTCTTGTCCTCGGCATCCCACGACAAGGCTATATCACCCAGCACCTATGAGAACTCCATTGGCTCCTCATCGAAAAGAGAGTGACCTTCAAACTATTCACTCACTCCTACAAATCACTCCACAACACCGGGCCCCAATACCTCAACAAACCAATCCCCTTCTATGCACGCAAGAGAAGCCTCAGCTCAGCTGACCTTGCCCTGGTCGGAATCCCACACATCTGCAGAGCTAGAGCGGGAGGGAGAGCCTTTTCCTACATCGCAGCCAAGTCCTGGAACAATCTCCCCCTCATCAAGAGACAAACCCCCACACTGCAAGCATTCATGAAGAGCCTCAAGATCTGGTTCTTGGGATGAGATGGAGATGCTTGAACCCCCCACCCTGCACAGCACCTTGGGACCCTCACAGGTGAGTAGTGCGCTTCACAAATCCCTGACTAATTGATTGTTTAAGGCTAACAAAGCTTCCCTCACTTCTGTCACGAAGCAGCTCCACAGCCTCTCCCAGGGTCTCTGTGGGACCTCATTGCTACCTCATATGCCTTAAACCACTGACCAATAACCTCACTCTTTACAAAATCCTTAATCAATCCATTAGGGATGTATACCTTCCCTTCTCCATGCACTGGCAACAAGCTGCCACCATTGGAACTGGCCGCTGGAAACTTGGTCTTTATGTCCAGCTCTTTTAAACCTCGTTCATGCTCTAAGAGCATCCTCTTTTCCTCCAAGGCCAGTTTCTGCCTCTCTAACTCCAATTTCTTACTCTCCATGTCACTCTCCTTTTCCAGCCTGAGCTTTGTAAGCTCAAACTCATGCACTCTGCTTCTCTCTCTGTCCTCCAACTCCTCTGGAGACAGCCCCTTTGAAGACACACTGCTGCCCCCCCTCCCTCCTCCGGATGGTGCTTTCCCTCCAGGCAGACCCAATTGCCCATCCTGCTGCCCATCTAAATTCTCAGCCTCCTCCATAGGCTCCTCGGTATGCTCACTTGCATTCCTTGATTCCAATCAAGTCCTCAGCGTCTTTTGGTATTCCTCCTTTCTGGTGAGCCCTCTGAGATTTTAAATTTCTTGCAGACAGCTTTCCATTGTGGCTCAGTCTAGGTGTAAACCCTATCCTCTTCAAATTCAATATCCACAGATGCAATTGATGCTAGTTCTGTCATGGTGAAGATTGGCAGTTCTGAAGTTGCAAAAAAATTCCAAGAAGAAAAGGTTCCACCAATTGTATGTGGTCGCATAAGGGTCTGCACTGTACTTGTAGTGTGCACCAATCACTGTATGCAAGTCCAGCTTCTCACCGCTCACCACCAATGTTAGAAATAGGGGTCCCTAGTTTGCAATGGTTTGCACAGTTGTCCAAGTAGGGATCCTTCTTCCTAGTCAGGGTAAGAGGGGGTACACTTCTAAAATAACCCCTGTTTACCCTCTTGGTAGCTTGGCCCAAGTAGACAGGTTTATCTCAGAGGCAGTGAGTAAAGAATTACAAATGGACCACACACCAGTTTAGAAAAAATAAGTGATCTTTATCCAAGCCAAACAATCCAAAAACAACAAAATCCACAATACAGTAATAAAAATATTACTTTCACAAGGTAGAAAGAGTTCAGTTCAAAGCAAATTGCAGATGCAACACTTTTCACACAAAGTACCTTGGGTGGGTCACATGCACAAACAAAAAATGTTGCAGAGAAGGTGATGCGTCGGTTCCTTATGCCCAGGGAAGGTGATGCATCGGTTCTTTACTTCAGGGGAGGTGATGCTCCGGTGTCTTACTGAAGGGGAGCTAATGCGGCCCCAGCGTTCTTGCAGGTGTGGTGCCCAGATACGATGCATGAGAATCGGGGATACGTCAGTTTCTCCAGCCGTGGTCCCACAATGCGTTGGTTATTGCAGCCGCACAGCTGGGCCTGCATCGTAATCGGTGCGGTGATCGCTGACTTCCTAGATCGGTGCGCTTGATGCAGCGTGCAGCGATTTCTCGAGCACCGGCAGGCGCTGCATCGGTTTCTTCAGAGATGCGTCAGAAATAGGTGTGGATGCATCGCGCCTCTTGTCGTTGGGTTACTTTACCAGCTCCCAACAGCAAGAACAACCTCCATAGATCCAGAACAGCAGCAAGCACCTCCTGGCAGGTCGGAACTCCCAGCAAGGAAGTTCAGGGGAGCTGGGGTGAAGTATTTGTATCCCTGAGACTTCAAAAACAGGAGGCAAGCTCTACTTCAAGTCCTCAGAGATCTTCCTCAGGCAGGGAACAAGGCACACAGCAAAGTCTGTGTCCTTTCCTTTGCAGAAACAGCCACTGCAGGTCAACCCCTCTACACCACACAGCAATGGGACAGTACTTATCCTCAGTTTCTTCAGCTCTTCTCCTTGGCAAAGCCTCCTCTTGAATCCCAGAAGTAATCTAAAAGTCTGGGGTGGGGCCCCACTTTTTAAAGCACAAAATCCTTTGTTCTCTGGTGGCAGAGAAGCTCTATGCCCAGCCAAAACCAGTTCTTTCCTCTCTGGGGCAGCTTCCGGGCAGGAGGAGGAGACAGCATTGTCAAAGGCAGACGAGGCCCATTCAAGTGTGAAAGAAATCTCCTCTCACTACTCTGAATGTATCCCAGATCTATTCAGCCCAGCCCTGACTCGTCCTGCAAAGGCAGGACACACCTTACCGCCCCCCCCCCCCTACGCCCAGGTGGCTGTCTGAACAGAATGCACATCCCAGCCCCTATCACTCCAAACCTAGACAGTCAATATACAAACCTAGCAGAGGCACACAAGATGGCTATGCAAGAAAATACTACTTTCTAAAAGTGGTATTTTCAAACACAGAATGTAAAAATCATCCTTACTAAAAGATGCATCTTCGCATTCTGAGTTCAGGCATACTTAACATTACCTTCCCATCTTGTCCAAATAGAAAGTTATATTTCTAAGATGTGCTTAAATAAACCCCTATTTTATCCTATGGGACAGATAGCCTTTCAATAGTGAAAAACTAAATTGGCAGTATTTCACTATCAGGATATGCCACACACATCAGGGCATGTCCTACCTTTCACATACATTGCACCCTGCCCACAGGGGTACCTTGGGCCTACCTAAGGGGTGACTCACATGTATGAAAAGGGAAGGTAAGGGGCCAGGTCGACATGGCAGTACCAAACTGTGCACAGACACTGCAGTGATAGGTCTGAGTTACCTTTAAAGGCAGCTTATGTGGGTGGCACAATCCGTGCTGCAGGCCCAGTAGCAGTATTTGATTTACAGGCCTTGAGCACACACAGTGAACTGTACTAGGTACCGACTAGTAAATCAAATATACCAATCATGGAATGACCAATCCATAACAACAATTTACAGGGAGCACTTGCACTTTGGCACCGAACAGCAGTGGCAAAGTGCCCAAAGCATCTACCCCAGCAAAAACAGAGTCCAACACTGCGCAAAAAAATACAGGAGGCAAAGACAAAAATATAGGGGAAACCCACAGAAATAATGCCAGGTCTAACAGGTAAGATAATGGAGTTGCTCAAATTCACTCATTCATATCTGTAATCTTGTGCAAGAAGGGAGGCATGCTCAATAAAATAAAATAATCCAACTCCTTTACTTACCATAATTTTACTAATCCTTCTTAAATACCAAAACAATTGCTAAAAATAAGAATTCTTCATAAACAATGTTTGATATGTAATATCACTTCCAGAGGCACAGACTGATATATTTTTTCTATAGAGCTCGGTAGCATTGTAGTGTAGTTCCTATATTCCCAATAGGCTCTGTGCATTGGATTAACATAAACGATAGTTTAGACGTAGGACTGGGGTCGACTAGGTCTCTATTGAATATGTTAGACTTAATTATGAATGCCAGCTAGCTCAGAGGTCACTAGAAACTTTCTCGAGTAAACAGGAAGGTGTTAACTTTCCTGAATAGACAAGAAGGGATTAGTTTCTGATAACTGCATAAACATGACAACTTTGCTCCCTCCAGAATAAGGAGTATATCTCCAGAGTCGCGGAAACAATCGATAACTATTTTACTCAGTCAATCGTGCATGCTTAGTTTCACCAGAGGCGCTGAGAAACAGAGAGACGGGCGTTTTAAATAAAAGAGGTTATTTATTGAACAGTCTTCTTTCTCATGCAAGAGAAGTGAGTTGCCACAATTGCAATACTTGTCATAAAGTAAAGTGCGTACAGTAAAAGGAGTATTATGAAATAATACTGTAAAAGCATGGTATGGTTTCTAAGCCATACGGTGTTTAAAATATATAAATACAGAAGAGAAGGTCGAGACCATTTCATCACATATTTATACAAGATTGTACATGTGCTAAAGGCTGAATCAAAATATTGTCTCTAGAGTTTCAAAATAGAAATCTTGTTCTCTAAGAATAGTTCTACTTTAAGCAGAGTATTGTGTGCCAAAAAAGAGTAAATATTTTGGGAACGGGGAAAAATAATTTCGCTTTCAGGGAAAAAAATAGTTCCTCAGTTTTTTAGAAGTTTCTGTTTTTCCAAATTGAAGGTTGAATTCAGAGTTCAGGGAACGCTGTGTGCTCAAAAGTTATTCTCGTTGTTAGGAGAGAACATTAACTCAGATAGGGTGGCAAAGAATTCGTCTACAACAGTAGGTGAAAGTTCGACCAAGTTCGAAAAAGCAGAAATAGTGCAGATATGAGAGGCATTGCTGTCATCGGTGTTCAGATCAGCAATGGTCACAGAAGGTGGTACCTGTGTGCCGCTTTCATCTCGTACCTCACCGTCACCTAATCGTAATGGTGAAGTCTCAACGAATGCCGTCATCAGAATAGGTAGCCGCTGGGGACAACACGTTGCATGAGCCGTTACCGAACCAAGCAAAGTATCGATATCCAAAAGTACTGCTGATGGTAGTGTGAGACAGACGTCCAACACGCATTCTTCTCCGCATAGCAGGCATCGTAGAACAGGTAGGATGCAATCTTGCCAGATTGGTCTGAATGAAAGAAACCATGTGGTATTCAGATCTCTTAGCCGAGCTATAACCGAGTACTTTAGTTATTCTTTCTCTGCATCTCATCGCAAGGATCGTTTCTTCCATGGTAGCCTGAGTTTTGTTTGTGGCTGGATGTGCCATATCGGAGCACAAGGAACAAAAATAAAATTCCTGCTACGAGTCCCAAGATGAGAGGCAAGCCGCCAAACACAGAGTGCACGAAATTCGGGAAGATGCTCAGGACTGCTTTAAAGGGTGCTAATAGTCCCGAAAAAATTGTCTTAAATACATGTGCGATGCCACTGGTATCAGACATGTTTAAAATTTGACCTAACATTTCTGCGAAATGCACGGGGCAATTTGTTGATAATAATACATGTATCTCTGCCGCTGTCCTTGCAACTTGCAGATCATACGTCTCTTTGGACGAGGTTAAAGGCACAGTTTTTTGCAAAAGAATGGATTTCATTCTGCTTAAAGTATCAATTCGAATAGAAGAGATATTCAGAGAAGGCCATATTGTTGCCTCCTTGTCTGGTTTGCTGTTTGGATACAATACTTGCATACAGCAAGTGACCATGGACGTTACACTGACGAGATAGGCTCTTCCTGGCACCATGCCACAACAGCTGCTGTCACTTATTATAACGTAACTGCCGTTGGAAAGTTGTCTGAAAAAAGGCTCTATCTGTGTAGCTGGGGTGCCGTGCAGGTGGCATGAAAGGTTATTTGATGAACCTTCGCAGGCTCCATGCAAGTTAATTCCTTGACACAGAAGTGTGCCGCTTAGTGAATTTTTACAGTTATTACCACTATGAAACACCTCTTTTTTCCCCTCACTGTAACATTTATGTGTATAAGGCAGATTCCAGGTCGACTTGATGTAACTTTTACCCAACCTTTCATACAGGCCTGCTGGTATATGCTTTTGGCAATATTGAAACTGAAAAGTCGTTATCGGAATTGTAATTGTGCCATGTATTATCCATTCAATGACGGGTCTTTCGGAGACTGTCAATGGCAATTTTTCTAGTTTTTCAACGTTCAGCACCGTATAGTCTGCTCCTTTTTGTGCCAAAGAGATTTGTTTATCAGTAAGGTTAAAGATAGAAAATAATGACGTTGTGTTGATTAGACGCCATGGCACGCAGCCTGAACAGAGGTTTTGCAACGTCCAGCCTAACTGTACAATAGAACGCAATTGGGACTGGCCATGTTGTAACATTAGCATATCCTGTTCTATTATATCAATAGCAGATAATACAATGCTGTCCAGTGAATAAATTCTGGAGGACAGAGTCGTTAACCCATTGTCCACTACAGACAGTGATTTTTCCAAATTAATATGATCAATTTCTCGTATTTTTTCTGCAGTTTCAATTTGCGTTACTTTCCAAGCTTCGTTGTAAGCAGCGTATATACCGGCGTATATATGAAACGTTTTTGACGCTGTTTGCGAGGTCCCAATATAAAATCTCGCAAGTCAGCACCTTCTTTAAGTAAAGTCAAGTGTTGCTTAATTTCAGGCAGTGTGGATTTCTTCTGTAGCCATTCGAGGCATAGTTTCCCTACACTGTATGTTGTAATTATCCCTGGATGTTGTCTCTGGGAATATCATGGGTCTAGCCTGTTCTGTTTGAACCCCTGTTTTTTATTCAGGAATCTATCTTGACAGTTATTAGTGTCTGTGGGCCAGATCAACCATTTTCTCCAATCAGGATTAGTTCTGTTTTGTTGTAAAATATGGGATACGTCTATTTCCTCATCTGTAGAGCTATTACTATCAGGTATGGGCTTTGGTATAGACGGTTTGTTTAAGTCCTTTATCTTGGCTAGGCCAAGACAGGTTGTTTGTTGAATGGTGTCATTCAGGAACATTATTTGTTCTGGGATCATGCAGGATCTAAATAATGATTCTAGACCTTGTACCTGCCAATCTTTTGCACCCCAAATGGTTTTTGTTTCAATGTTTTTTTTCCAAAATTCAAAACCAAATGTAGACATTTTTTCATACATTTTTGTGGAATATATCAATTTAGTGTTTGTCAACATGTTTTTCATTCCTGTCTTATTTAACATTTTAAAATAAAACGTTTCTGGATCAGTGATGTTAAACCCTGAGAAGTATTGGAATTTCTCATAAAATGTTTTCGAGCTGCCTTTTGGCGGTGTTGGACAATGTTCCCATTGATTATAAGTAAAAACATTTCTAGGATTAGCAGATTTATGCAAATAGTGATGCCCTTAATGATTAAAGCAATACATTTCTTCATAGTTTGATGAGCCTTCTAAATAATCATGTTCTGTAAATTTTGCTGACATTTCTAAATCTGACATCATATTATTAATATTTTCAAAGTCCCTATCATCAGAGAAAGTACTTGGTGTTAAAAAGTCACTTAATGAAACCTTGAACTGATGTGGATATTTCAAGAGCTCAACCGGGCCATATATGTCGTAATCAGTAGTGTCCCATGGTACACCACCAGGTATAGGAATGGCTGTGATGTTCACTGATGATAGTTCTCTTTTTTCAATGTGAGAAGATCTGTGAGGCTTTAGGACCAAGTTGATGTTCTGACTTACTGTGTCCATTGTACTATATTTTCCTTCAATCATTCTTCCCAAGTTTAAAACCAAAATGAGCCAGAGTAGGACGAAAAGTGCACCTAGAACAATCTATAATTCAATCCATGGTGAAATCAGATATGTTTCTTTGAGTCGATGAAAGAGTTCAGTCATTTTTTCTTTGAAAGTTTTAGTTGCTGGCGTTTCTTCATGTTCACTTGGATCATCAGATAAGTCATCAAAATTGATGAAGTAGCCAGATGCAGTTCTGTCAATTGTTGGAATTGCTTCCTGATTTTCATTAATCTTTGCATTTGTGTAGTCAGAGGCTACATCATTGTAGATTGGTGTTTCTTGACGAACTGTTGCAATTTGGGTTTCAAGAGGCACAAGTTCCATGGCTTTGTTGCATAGTCCTTTTTTATTCACTGCAGGTTTATCAAATGTGATTAGTCTCTCAGTTTGAACCGCTTGAATTGTAGCAAGGTTTGGTCTTCTGCTACTTCTTGGGAGTCCAATGGGCCTACTACTTATTATAGGCCACATGATTGTGGTTTTACCAGGTCGATTGATACAACTCTGTTCTCCTTTTTACCAGCAAGGGGCGGTAGTACTACTGATCTTGTTCCGCTGATAGCTAAGACAGGTACTGCTTTTCTGTAAGAAGGCCCAAATTCCTTCTTCACCGCGATCTTTTCTCTGACCAGATTCCCAATCTTTGGAATCCAGACAGGTCTTGCTGGGACAGGTGGTTTTTCTCAGTGGCCGTTGGCTTTAGCTTTGTGTTACTTAGACTTCTTCTTGTTTCATTTTAGTCCTGTAAAACTGCCAAACGATCTTTGATATCAAAGGTTTTTTGTTCTACCACTAAAGTCTGACAATCGAGGTCTTCGATTATCATTCTAGTACCAAACAAAAGTTCATACGGAGTGATTCCCCCCAGAGAATTTCTTGGCAGATTATTAAGACTACGTTGGACACTTGTTAGATGTTTGACCCACCCGTCACCTGAACCTCATTCCCTCGCTGTTATAGATTGCTTTATGTCACGTTTTTTTCTCTCAACTACCGCATTTCCCTCGGGATGGAATGGACTAGAGTACCGCAATGCAATGCCCAAGCTGGCCATGGCCTCCTTGTAAGCTCGAGAGCTAAACGCAGGACCCTGGTCAGAATGTAGCATGCCAATTGCGTATGTGCCGATAAAGACTCGCAAATCTTTTATAACAGTTCTGGCGTCAGCCGAGCGCTGGGGCCTCATCTAAATGAATCTCGTCTTAATAATTATGGGATCGCATTTTTCCGTCTGGATGTCTGCGTATAGATAGCCTAATGCTGTCTAATAGAGGTGTCCGGGCAGGTGTCTGGTCCGGTTCACAACTGCGATCTCTGTTGCAGTCCTGACAATCCATTGCAAAGTTATAAATGTGCACGCTCATCCCCGGCCACCAGTATTGTGATTGTAATTCTATTATAGATTTCAAGATCTCTTGGTGCCTCAGACCCATTCCCATGTGTGCTTCTTGAATCAAGTAAGCCCTCCGGTTCGTGTTTGGAATTACTCTGTCACCCACTCCAGGGATTCGAGCAAAAGGAACGGAGTACGCATCAATTATGTATGTATTGTCGAGTGGATAGTTGAGAGGTAATGCTGCATAGTCGCCTTTTAATGAGGCTTTTACTGCCAGCTTGGTTTCTCCATCTATTTGTTTTTTAGAACGCTTTTTTGTAGCTAAGGAAGCCGGTTGAACCGCTGCCGTTCTGGCTCTGCTAGCCAATTAATTCCCTGCAACGTGAACGCCATCACGTTGAAGACTCTGCGTATGTATCACGTGAGTCTTTCGTAGTTCTTTCTGTAAAAGAACTACTTGTTCCCAAAGGTTTTTATGCTTTATTGTGACACCTGTCTCATCTTTGTAACCGTTTTTACTCCAGGTCTGCAAGTATTCGTTGTAAGACTGGACGCAATATTACGAATCGCACACTATTAGTGTGGGGAATTCGCGATCGGCATTCTCAAGCGCCATCTTTAAAGATCTTATTTCAGCTTGCTGAGCTGTACAGTTTCTGAGTCATTCAGTTTTAGTAACCATCGGTCTGAATTTACCTAAGCGCCAGCGACCTTTAACAATTGTGCATGCTGCATTGTAAATTTGTTTTTTCATTAGTGTTGTGCAAATCTGTCCGTGTAGATTACACAGGACATTCATGTTCGTATTCCAGATCTTCTAGTTTTTTCATTTTCGGATCAAATGCGTGTTTCACGTCTGTTGCAGCAAGAGAATTTTCCCATTGCATCCATTTTAGATCTAAAGCTTTAGCATTCGGAATGCTCATTCTTGTTACTGCCTCAAGGGCTGATACTGCTGTTAAAACAGATATGCTCTTCCCTTGGGCTAGGGCTCTTTCTTTTGCTACAGCAGTTTGAACCGAAGTCAGAATGTTTTCAGTAGAACTGAATTTCATTTCAGCTTGTGTGTACAAGTGTGATTTATAAGCTATTGGTACCGTTTCTCCCTCATTAGAGGTCAGGTACGTGAATCCGCATCTTCCTGGGATGACTCGGATTACAAGGTTGCGTTTATTTACACGTGTTTGCAGTTTTGATTTAGTTAACATATCTGTTTGTATTGATCTTAAAATGTTTGTGTGTTTCTGAGTCCAATTGATTGGTTTGAAATCAGGTTTTATTAAGTCGTAGAGAGGTTTAACCCTCTCTGCATAGTTTAGAATGTAAGTTCTTCCGAAAGTCAGGAAACCTAGAATTGATTGTAAGTTTTTCAGCGTTTTTGGAGCTTGGAGTACTGCACACTTCTCTAAGAAGTTGTCTGCTAGGCTTTTGCCTTCACTTGATAATTTATATCCTAAAAATAAGACAGTGAGGTGGGTAATTCGTGACTTTTTGAAGTTGAATGTGTACCCTTCAGATGCGAACCCAAGTATAATGGTGTTCACTCTTTTCAAGTGTGTCTCCAGGTCATCGTCTGTAAGATAGATGTCATCGACATAAGATAATGCCTCATCATCATACATTTGTAGTAATTCTGTTACCCTGGCTGAAAATAATCCTGGGCTGTTCTTGAATCCCTGGGGGAGACGACAGAATTGCCTTTAGGCCCCCATACTTGAGAAAGCGGTCAAAAACCTGCTTTCTGGTGCAATGTTTTGACAGAAGAAACCATTTGAGATATCTAATGTCGTTTTATTTTTTGCGCACAATGTTATTCATTAGTGCTGCACTGTGTTAGTTTTGTACTGCAAATGTTTTGCAGCAGGAGATTAGGTGTCTGTTGTCCAAAACTAGACGATATGAATCGTCTGGTTTGGAGACAGGAAACAAAGGATTGTTCATTTGTGAGGTGCATGTTTCAATCACCCCCTGATATTCAAGCTGATCTAAGATCTCCCTGACGTGTTTTTTAGCTTCTTGCTTAACAGGATACTGCCTCTGTGCAGAAGGTTGATTTTTTAACTGAATTTTATGGTGAGGAGAATCCTCATCCCATCCTACATGATTTTTATATAATGCAGGGGCTTGGGCCACTGCCCATTTTCTAGCATATGTGTATTTTTATGAATTGGAATGTGATTTGAGAAGGCAGGCATAATCATTTCTTCGCCATGTGGGCACTCCCTGACAAACTCTGGTGGCCAGTCTTTCTCAGCTAGCAGGATATCATAGCCTTTAGATAGGTTCTCCCAAAAGAGACCTTTTATTTTCCTAGTTTTGTCCCCCACTATACGTAATGTTATTTCATATAATTTATGGGGCCCACAAACTCTGGTGTCTGCAGTTTCCACCTGAATGTATTCATTCGTGTCCACTGTCTCCAGAAGATTCATCAGGATCTTGCGAGCTATGGTCACTTCTGCTGCGCTGTCTAGCATTGTCTGAGCCCATTCTCCGTTCTTGAGTTGTGTCCTCAGAATCCTCTGCATGTTTTATTTTAATACTGGCTACCTTCTTTTTGGGAAATTGTAATTTTTTACTTTGATGAGCAGGTTCCTTGACTTTGGACTTGACGCGCTCTTCTTTGTGTTCTGACCGTCCTCTTCTTTCAGATTTCTGTGAGGAAGTCTGAAAAGATCGAGAAGGACATGTATCATTATCTTGATATCTGTCAGGTTTTCTTAAATTATCCCTATTTCTAAGGTTGTATCTTTTTTCAGAGGGCTCCCGTTGTTGAGACCTGCCCCCCCGTTCTGGAGATCTATTTCTTCTTTGGGGAGACCTTCCTCTGGACTGGAACTGTTTTTCTCTGGGAGTAGTTTGTTTATTACCCTCCCACTTCTTTTTTGGAGTAATGAGATTATTTTTAATAAAGCTCTTTTCAGGATTTTCAGTTAGTTGTGGTTTTATTGGTTTCCCACCCAAACTATCTCTACCTAATTCTTCATAGGATTTTTCAATTATTCTGGCAAGTTCAAAAGGTTGTTCTGCTATATCTGTTTCTTTCAATTTTTGGCGGATCGCCACAGATGCTGCTTCTCCTTTTATGTTGGCTAATAGTATAGCCGAGACTTGCTTAAAGTCTTTCAGTAATTTCATACCTAGAGTTAAAGCAGGCTCTGGACCATATTCATTTTGAATCTGTCTTAATACGTCTGGTATAACCACCATAGACGGAACACCATGTGTTTTTGTGTATATTGAAGCAAAGACTGTGCCCCAAGTGTCACAGTCCTCCACATGTGGTGCGATCCCCATTGGAAGACAGATAGTCAGAATTCTGTGTTTGTCATGAGGTGTAGTATCAGGAAATACTGCCTCTATCTGAGTAATTTTTTGAGCTAACCAGAATGGAATCTGTTCCCGTTTTGCGGGTAATTTGCCAATGACTGGTTGTATAGTCTGTGGTGTAATTTTATTTGTGTTCCCCTGGTGAGGGGGGTGCTGTGGAATTCTTATTGCTGGTTGGACTGTTAAAGTACGCATGACATATTGGACCAATTGTCTATGTATTTTAATTAGTTGTTTTAGCTGAACTAAAAGTTCTCCGCTTGACATTTCATCAATGTCCAGATGTGGTGTATAGCCGGCTAGAACCGGCCACGTGGCTCCTGGTCTACCTAGTGGACCGAGCCTGGTGAAGTGACTTTGATGTTTTAGGGCGTCATTAAACCAGAGCTGGTGCTCTTGGTACGTTAGTGGAATTTCAATGTCCTCAAAAGGAACGTATTCCGTTGGAGATTCATCTATTTTGTAATAGTGAAAATCGCGTGTCACAGCATGTGCTGCTGGAAAATGTATCCAGGAATAGAATACCTCTGTCTGCTGATATTCATGGGCCTCTACCACAAATATGACTCTACCACCTCTTGATGATACTCCATTATTTATAAGTTTGTAAGTTACACTCTTCCTTACATTGACTGGGATGATTATAGCCTCCGGGTCATCTTGCCGGAGACTTGTGTCTTTGGCTAAAAGTTGAGTTGCTATTCTAGCTCTCTCCCTTTCGTCTTCACTTTCCGACATTTTTCTGACAGAAAGTTTGCAGAGCAAGTTTCAAGGAAACAAAGATTAGGTGCACAATATTTTGGAACACTGTATCTTTCAACGTTGACTAAAAACTAATACATAGGAATCTCTTCCTACTACGTTTTGCCGGATATTAACCTTTCACCCACTCCAGACGTCTATTGGAGTATTTACGGGAAAAAGGGGTCTGTGTGAAAAGCACGACTGAGTTACTCTAGTATCTAGCGTTAAATTATCGCCTTACCAAACGTTGGGCGCCATGTAGTGTAGTTCCTATATTCCCAATAGGCTCTGCGCATTGGAATAACATAAACGATAGTTTAGACGTAGGACTGAGGTCGACTAGGTCTCTATTGAATATGTTAGACTTAATTATGAATGCCAGCTAGCTCAGAGGTCACTAGAAACTTTCTCGAGTAAACAGGAAGGTGTTGACTTTCCTGAATAGACAACAAGGGATTAGTTTCTGACAACTGCATAAACATGACAATTTTGCTCCCTCCAGAATAAGGAGTATATCTCCAGAGTCGCGGAAACAATAGATAACTCTTTTACTCAGTCAATAGTGCATGCTTAGTTTCACCAGAAGCGCAGAGAAACAGAGAGACAGGCGTTTTCAATAAAAGAGGTTATTTATTGAACAGTCTTCTTTCTCATGCAAGAGAAGTGAGTTGCCACAATTGCAATACTTGTCATAAAGTAAAGTGCGTACAGTAAAAGGAGTTTTATGAAATAATACTGTAAAAGCATGGTATGGTTTCTAAGCCATACGGTGTTTAAAATATATACATATATAAAACCATGACTAAACGTACTCAACTGGTGCTTCTAAGATACGCCTACCCCGGTGTACCTAACCTAAGCTAGTACGTGGGAAGGAGTAAGTGAGCTGCAGTTTAAGTTAAGATAGGTTTTTGCCAAGAATCTGAATCAAGAATTCTCTAAGGTTCTAATCAGCTCCGTACCTTGGTTATAGAATGAAGGAGGTCTTGTATCTCTTTCTCAGGACTCGATCTCCCAGCAACCCGCAAGGGTGACTGGAAACACTGGAGCTGGATTTCTCGGCAGGAGAAAAGACAGCGTCTCTCTCAGTGCGTCAATGGGAGGGTCGGCTTCCTTCGGCACTTGCCACAGTAGGGCGTCGGGCAAGTAGATAGCTGATCTGCTCCAAACCACTGTGTGTTTGTTAAGGCAGCTGCTGGTATATTTATACCTGGAAGGTGCCGAGTTTGACGTAAGGTTGGACATAAGACGTCATTAAGAACTTGCAGTTCTTTTTAGGACTCCAGGAGTTCTAGGACAAATCAATACAGAAGCAGGGGGAATTCCCGGGCTGCTGGAGGCTTGGTTTGTTTAAGAACACGTTGTGCTTTCTAGGAGTCTATGGGAGTAGCCTTGCCGTATTTGGACTGCATTGGCTATGACTAAATATGGATATGATTCTTATGCCTTTATAAGGATATAATTTGTTATGACCACATCAGGGCATACATCGGGAATATTTAAATAGGGTCCTAGATACGTTTACAACAGCATACTGTTCCACTGAGGAACAAGGCCTCACCTATTGGTACAACTGTGACTTCTCATGAGTACCCACCCATGTATATCAAGTAGTGACATTTATATTAACAATTTTGATGTCTGGAGGGATCCAGGGATGGAAACTGCATTACATGAATCTGTGTGATTATGTTGAATAATGTGTTTACAGAAACAGTATCCTTTCATTAACCCGATCGGTTCAAACTGAAAGCCTTATATAATTGTATTCATGTATGGTTTTCATTGTATTTTCCATTGTGAAACAAAATCACATTCCTCACTTTCCCTTGATTTTTTTGAGATGGCACTGGCACTATGTTAGTTTGATCTCTGATTTAGAATGTTAAATTATTCTTTAGAACTGAACTATATCTGGTTCTGCTTGTTGTTCGCAGCATCATGATCTTATATGACCAGCTGACTCCAAACCATTTAATTATTCTTTCTATATTGATCTGGATCCTCTAATAAACCCTCACGGTCATTAATTTTATATCCTTGTCCAGTTTTCATTGTAAGACAAATGTTCTTTACTGCTTGCTATGTCATTTTGTAGACCAGATCCTGATTGTTTTTCTCGTTTGCCACAGGGAGATCAAGTGATTTTCCCAGATTCACAGGATGTTGGGCGTCGTTGCTGATACTTGAACCTGGTTCCCCAAATTTGAGGTTGATCACCCAAGCTGTTTGGCCACATCCAGCAACAAAATCCTTGAGCATTAACACCACTCCGAGTCTAGCGGGAGCTCTTAAATTGACATTAGTAGACATGCTTTGCAGACTTTCGCAGTGGAGACCACAATCTCCAGGATCCTGTGGAGCGGAGGAGGGCTTCTCAGGGACTCGAGCCCTGGCGCATATGAGTTCTCAAGGACGCGTGGGACGCGCTTGGGGACCTTGAAGGTTGGGACCCCAACCCCCAGGATTCTGTGCAGCAGAGGAGGGCTTCCCAAGCACCTGCGCCATCGCGGATAAGCGCTCCGGGACACGCGGGATACGCTTTGATGGATTTTGGTGGCGGGAACCACAACACCCACGATTCTGTGCAGCAGAGGAGGGCTTCTCATGCACCCTAGTCCATGCCCATGTAAGCGCTCCAGGACCCGTGGGACGCGCCTTTGTGGACTTTGGTGGCAGGGACCAAACCCCCCAGGAATCTGTGCGGCGGAGGTCTTCCAAGTACCTTAGCCCTCATGCATATAAGCGCTCCAGGACCTGTGGCCTGTAGGATGCGCCCGGGCGAAGGCCTGGCCCGGCTTCGCGTGGAGGAGGTTAAGTTGGGCCATACCCCATCCGCCGCTCATCAGGTACTACTGGTTATTCCTTTTCTTTTAAAACTTACAATCCTTTTGTGTTTTTGAAATGGGGAAGTGCAAACCCTCGTAGAATACCACCACCCTTGATGGATTTTTGCAGAGGGTAGTTGCAGTTATTAATAAGGAGACTGAGTTAGCTGACCACCCTTTCTCTCTCTATTTCCCATCTCCAAATGTCTCTTTGGTCTCACAATCTGCACAAATTCCCGGCCAAATAGTGGCAGCTAACATCCTTGAGGTCGGGCCAGGTGTACAGATTCACCAGTTAGTGCTCCTACTGAGGAGATAGAGGAGGCACAACCCCAATCTCTTTTATGTGGAGCTAAAACACAGGTTCAAGAGGTAAAAGAGAGTTGAAGTTGGAACTAAATAAAAAAGGCCGTGCCCTTTCACCCGCCGTATGCAGGAACATTGGGGTAGCAGAAAATGATAAACTAACAGGCACAATGAAAGATTTATGCAATAAAATTCTTGAGGCCTTGATGGGCAAGTTTGAACCAATCTTTGACCATTTGGAGGCAACTGAATTATAACTGTGTAAGATGAATTCTTTATTTGTAGCCCAGCTGCCTGCAGTGGTACCACCTGCTGTTTTATGCCCAGGGGCCAGGACCTCTAGCTCTCTGCCACCCACCCGAGTTTACTGCCATAGCTCCAGCAGGAAGTTATTCCTTGATTAGTATGCCTGAAGAGCAATCTAGGGTGGCCGAGAGCAAGCAAATTGGAATGCATACAGCATCACAGGAAGGGCCAAGGGAAAAAGATTCTAGTGGATCCAATAGAGCCTCTGGAATTATGAAAAATATGTTTCCTCAGCTTCCACCGGAATTTACTCAGTATGTAATAGTACTAAAGGATGTTCCAACTATAACATCCTCTATGAAGGAAGATCAGTTGGCCTTGAAAAATAAGGAAACTCACTGGTTAAGAAAAATCTCTGACTAATCATGCAACAGTAATTGTCACTCGCCCTGTGATCGGTGGGTCACCTTATAACGTGGAGATTAGGAATTCCTTTGAAATACTGGCCTCCCTGGAAAACCCAGACCAATTCTGGCCCAAAATGGGGTTGGAAGTCCAGAACTGTTTACGTATTGATATAACATAAAAGGAGAGTCAATTGGTTCTGGGGCAAGAGGTGATCTCTGAGAGTGGCTCTGTAACAGTACTAGCTGACCCCAGAGATATATTAAGGAGGATGAGGTGGGTTCACTCACGTAATGTGACCTGCTTCATCATAGGCCATCTTATCCCACCCTGGTAAGATGGTACTACCAGGGTGGACTCTAACTCAAGTGGGACTATCTTGTGGAAGTTCTTAGAGATTACTTAATCTGGATAATTTCTTTGGGATCCAGTTGTTTTAGCTAAAAATATCCTAGGGTAAACCACAAGAATTCCTTTATTAGGTGGTACCCTACATATATATATATATATATAAAAATACTAAGAAAGTATATTCAGAGGACATTATTGGGTATCATGGCCCTTACATACCTGTGATGCCAACATGTTTCTGTCCATTGGCTAGCCTAACTATGTCTTGGGCATTCATCAGGTCTCCTCTTAGGATCCCTGTAATAATCTATATGATAATGTAAAGGAAAAAACCTACCTCTCCTTGCGAGAATTAAGGTGATTTACCTACACCAAAGAGTCCCTATGCCGCACTGTCAGGAGTGGGTGACTCCTATTGTCACAGTTCAAGGGGATTCACCCTCTGCCTTCCTACCCTGTCCCTGAGTACAGCCGTCTGGAACTGTCCAGATCTAGAGTTGAAAAGTAGGATAGATAGACAGAATCCCTGGAGAGGCACAAAAAAGCATGGTTGTGCCTAACCAATGGGCTACCACGTCATTGTGTGATGCGATGAATTACTAGAGGCAGACGCGGGGTCTAGTGTAACCTCTTTTCTCTCTTGGTGATAAGAATATGTCGAGGAGGTCCATGGTTGATCAAAGAAGCCTTAGAAGTTTGTCATGGAAAATTGATAATATCCATTCGAAGTTAACAAATTCTGACTGGTCCCTGCCATTAATAATGTAGACATTGTCTACATTAATGAAAAAACTTGACCTACTGAGGGTTTCAGTGTTAATGGTTTTCATACTTTATGCTGTGCAGCTAATCCATCCCCTGCAGGGAGAGCCAAGGGGGGTCTATCTATCTTACTTTCTGTAAATGTATAGGTCCCTCTCCCAGAATCATTAATTTCACATCCAATTTTCAGCTGGTGCTTTTGCAGACCCCCTATTCATTTGATGTCAATGTGGTTAATCTTTATAATAATATCTTTGACACACTGGTTGTAACTGTAGTTGATGATCTCGAGGATAATCTGATGAATGTTCTAGATAATCACAAAAATGGAGACATTAATAGTTTGGGCAGGGGATTTCAAAACGAGAATGTGTGAAATTAGTGAACCCTCTATTTGCAGAATAAGGGTGTTGGTGGGGCGGAAATTTTTCAGATCCACCACACCTCTTTTGGGGAGGCCTTGAATAGGGTCTTGGTTTCTAAACATTTGGCATTTGCTAAAGAATGCGGCATTCCTCCTTCCTACTTACAATGGATCCAATATTGGTAGTGAGATTGCTTTTATAATCTTGTGTTAGACCTGGCATCTTTTGGCGTGTTTCCCCTGTCTTTTTGCTTTTTGACCTACTGGTTTTGACTCCGTTTTTGCTGGTTTAGTGTCTCTGTGCACTTTCTCACTGCTGTTCAGTGTTAAAGTGCAAGTGCTCCTACTGTAACTTATGTAATGGATTGGTGTTTCCAGGATTGGCATGTTTGATTTACTGGTAAATCCCTTGTAGAGTGCACTGAGAATACCAGGGCCTGTAAATCAAATGCTACTAGTGGGCCTGCAGCACTGATAGCCATCCTATGTGCTGGGTTGTGGATTGACTATCTGGCTTTGGAATGATAGGGACTGGGGATGTGCATTCTCTGCAGACAGCCACGGGGGTTGAGGCGTGTTCTGCCTCTCCTGGATGAGTCAGGGTTTGGCTGAATAGACCTGGGCTGCATTTAATGTAGTGGGAGATTTCCTTCCACCTGAATAGGCCTGGTATGCCTTGGACAATGCTGTCTCCACCGCCTGCCAGGAAGCTGAGCCAGATATGATAGAACTGGTTTGGGCTGAGCACAGACACTCTGCCACAAGAGAACAAAGGGAAATGGGGCCCAGACCCTAGGATTTTAGAACTCTTTTGGACTCAGAAACCTGCCAAGAAGAGCTGGAAAAACTGTGAGGAAGAACTACCACTTTGTTGTGTTGGCCTGCAGTGGCTGTCTTTGTCTTGGGCAGAGAAAGAACTGGACTGAACTTTCTGCAATTTCTTTGTTTGCGTTTCTCCAAGGGATTGAGGTAGAGCTTGCCCCCGTTCAAGAAAACTCAGAAACAGAATAGACCTCAGGTTCATCTGCTACCAGCACTGGGAACCGTCTGTTGTGTGCTGCACCAGAAGAAAAAGCAACCTGACGTAGTCACCACCGCCTCTGTGTCCATAAGGCACCACAGAGGGCACTGATGCACTGCACACTACAACCCTGATCTCACTGACGCCGCCACTGAGCTGCTGCTTGCACCATGACCTGTGGGCACCACCGTCCTGGGTTTCCTGACAACGTCGCTCGACGCAGACATCGATGTCGCTTCTTGCAACATGGTTCGAGGGCACAGCTCTTAAGTTACATGACACACCGTCCTCATCCTGCACCACAGCCTTGGCCTATCGATGCCGGCGCCATCGACTCTGATTCGTCAACCGACGACAACACTCCTGCCACGCTGCTGGCGCTGCCTGCAAAGTGAACTGCCAGCACTGCATCACAGCGCACCATAGCCCTGGTCTCACCAACCCCGCTGGACAACCGTCACCGTGCCGCTGCCTGCACGGCAACCTGAGGGTACTGCACATCACACCGCAGCCCCAATGCCTGCCGACGCTCCCAAGTTCAACCACGGGGAGTTTGATCAGCAGCGTGTGTTGTTTCAATGGCCCGCCTCCTAGGCTGACACTGGCAGACGCCGGCACTTCGGAGCTTAACGTGAGGTCGCTGACGCCCTGCACTTCAAAAAGGTACTGTCTTGTTGGTCTCCCCGACACTGTAGCTGGCTCGCGATGCTGCGGTAAGCCAGAACTGTTTGGATTTGTTGTTCACGATGCCGTGATAGCCTCAGACGGAGCTATCAGCTTCAAGGAACTGTATTTTTAGTCTATTTTTGATTATTGTGATTTCTGAGAACAGTAGGGTGGATTTTTATCGTTTTTGGTCTTGTCTGCACAGATAAAATATTGGTTATTTTTCTAAAACTGATGTGGTGTCCTTTTGTAGTGTTTTCACTGTATTACTGTTGGTTATGTGCAAATGTTTTACACACTGCCTATGAGATAAGCCTGAGTGCCTGAGCCAAGCTACCAAGGAGGTGAACAGGGGCTATTTCAGTAGTGTATCACCCTTATCCTGCCTAGGAACAAGAGTCCCTATTTGGGCAGAGTAACAAACTGCCAACTTGAGACCCCCATTTCTAATATCTTGTCATTGGATCTAACTGAATTAATATTGAAATATAAAGTTATTGCCTCTTCTATAAGTGACCACAAATCGCTTGTCCTGGTTCTCGATTTGCACCTGTCAGGTGATATTGAGCAGATGGAGAATTTGCCATTCACCCGCTCATGCAACAAGGGTATCAGGATAAAATGGGACAGAGCATATAAAGTATAATAGCCAAGCTATTTCCCAATTGACCTCCCTTGTGGAATCCCCAGAGAACATATTAGCAGCCTTTGGTAACTTATGTACTTTAGTGGATGTAGGAAGCTGGCTCTCTATAGGATATTATCACTAGGAGGCAATACTGTGCAGAGAGTCCAAGGGGTCCCAAAAAGTGCACAGGTCTTATTGCAAAACCTAATTGCTCTATTAGCGGTAGTGTGGGCGAGCAGCCTTAGGTTTAACACAGAGGAGTGTAAGAGATTTATTGCACACACATGATCAATAAAAGACACAAGACTCAGGAAGGAGATACAGACCAATTTTATAAAATTATACTTTGTTTGTACTTTATTTTAAGACCCAGGTCTTCGTGATAGGGTAAGTACGTTTTTGATTACAAATACTTTTCTCTTTCAAAAATCGTCACTGAAAAACTTGTTCACACTGCCCAATGTTATCCTATGGGAAAAACAATATTGTGGTTAACCAGGTATCAAACTTACCATTGAAGTCTTTGGAGCCAAAAGGCAGCAAGGGTCAGCGGTCAGCTGGGTACCAAAACTACACCACCAGCGGTACAGTGGCGGCTGGGTGCAGAGGTCAAAATCAGAGTTCAACCTAATGCTTTCTAATGGAGACAGAGGGTGCCTGTAGCCACACTGCTTGCAAGTAAGTAAATTGGTTGCAGGGCCATGTTTTGGAGGTTAGCACTAGCACGGGGAGCACAAAGCAGCACCAAACATACACCATCAGTGGTATAGGGGAGGCCAGGTGCAGGGTAAAAATTAGACGTTGGGCGCCCATGTTTTTCAATGGAGATTTTCTTGACGCTGGAGGTTGACTAACAAAAGCAGAGGTAAGTTGGAATGTAGGGGGTCGTAGGGGCACCGATGGTTCAGCTCGCCATGGTCCAGGGGCTTCGGGTGCAGAGGTGCCTTTGGATGACAGAATCTTCTTACCGGAGCCCGTCGCAGTCGGGAGGAGCCTCTGGATTGACACTACAGGCGCCGTCGTGGAGGGCAGGCAAGGTCACTCAACGCTGCACACGAGGTCAGGATCGCCGGGTAGACTTTACTGCACAGGTGAGCCATTCAGACTTGGGCCGTAGGCATCGGGTGCAGAGTGGGCTGGCGTTGCCCATCCGCCTGGATCCAGAGTGTTTGGGGTCAGTTTCTTCTGGACAGGTATGCTGTCATCAGGTGATTGGAGCCTTTACTGAAGGCAACAGTCCTACCAGGGGTTTTGGAGGTTGTGCTGTAAGACAGTTCACAGGTTTCGTCGAAGCCGCAGACAGGCAGGTACACTGGGACCAAGGAAGTTGTTGTCTTCTGCTGCAGGGTATCTTCTTACTTGTTAGGTCATTGCAAATCTGCTTTCTAGGTCTGGGGGAGCCTCTTGAATACTAAATTTAGGAAGTGTTTTAAGGGAGTTGTAGTTAGGGCCAATGGGCACCTTACCTGGGGTGAGTACACCTTTGATTATGCCACCCTCCAGTGGGAAGGGGCATAGACATAGCCCTGATTGGAGGGGTGTTCATCTTGAAGTCTGAAAGTTGGGCTTCACCTCGCCTCCCATACCTTAGGGAGATTGGCAGAGGTGAGCACACCTCCTATTCTTTTGAGTTTTCCCACCTAAAGGGTGGTGGAAGATGGTGGAGCCTGAAAGTTGTGTTCCACCTCGCCTCCACTACCGTTCGCGGGGGTTTGGCAGAAGTGGGCATACCTGCAATTCTTTTGGGTTTCCCACTTGAAGTGAGGGTGTAAACCAGGAGCTGCCACCTGCTGCTAGCAGCAGAGGCTGGGAGTTACATTACAAAGGCAGAAGACCTTTGAAGCTTCCCCCTTGAGCACTGGCCCATCCTGAAAGAGGAGATTTGACACCTCTGCAATGGATGTGAAATGTTTCTGGTCCCAGAGAGCAGAGGCTCTCTACCCAGAGGCCCAGAAAGATGTCTGTGTGTAGCAGGCTGTCTAAAGCCAGTCAAGGCCCACACCAAAGTTGGTAGATTATCAGGGGGCCCCTCTGAGTTGCCCGCTTAGAAAATGTTTTAATAAATCTCACATCAGTGTGGATTTATTACAAGGAGCTGTTTGGTACCAAGCACTCATCGGTTCAGCAAAACCATCATGGTGCTGTGGAACTCAAGGTCCCAGTCCATGTACTCTCTATGGCTTCACTGGCACATACAATATTAGGGAACAGACCCTAATACTGTAGAAGCATAGCTGCTCATGCAGATGTGCCCACACCTGGGATATAGTGCACCTCACCTTAGGGCTGGTAAGGCCTGCTAGAGGGGTGACTTACCCATATCTTGGGCAGTGCTAACTGGCATGGCACTCAAGCAGTGTCATTGCCATGTCAATTTGGTCATTTGGTTACCTCACAGGGGCCTGCCACCTGCAGGGGCATGGTCCTAGTGAGTGGATCCTAGGGGACCCTCTTCAGCCTCCAGGCCATAGGCACCTACGTTACCACTTGCGTGGAGAAGTGTGGCTCACTGGTTAGAGGAGGCAGACCCTGATGCAGAGGTCAGACCCGGGACCAGGGTTCAATTCCCGACGCGGCAGGGTCTTGAGCTCAAAATGTCCACAGACTCGATAATTCTCGCCTCGGTGCCTACTCGAATCATGGGTTCACACTCTGCAACTCTGGGCAATAGCTTGCTTAATCTCCACTGCGGCCCCACTGCAATGGGATGCCTGATCTTCACCTTGGGGATGCTCAGTAAGGGCTATCTCGCAGGGAAAGCCAGGACGGGTTCCCAAAGCAAGCGCTAAGAGCCCTGTAGGCGATTTGGCGCTATATAAATCGAAATTAACATAACATAACACTTGCTAGGGAATTACTGGTGGCAGAAGTACCAACTGTGGATGTGTTTTTAGAGAAAGAACACTGGTACTGGGAATCAGCAGGGACCCAGCACTCTATAGTCAAAGTTGCATCAAAAGCCAGGCAAAAAGTGGGGGGTGCTGCAATAGAAACCTGTTTTTTTCACAGTGGCAAAGGGGTTTAGTCTAGCTAAGGTTTCTAAAAACCCAGCCTCATTAGGATGGTTAAATCATGCCTGCACACCTGCCCATTAGAAGTTAAAATCAGCACAGTCCAAAACTCTGTGCTCCAAGAAAGATATTTTGTGTGCAAGAAGGTTTTATAAACTTACATAGAGGCTAGGGAATTAGAGATAAGAAAGGCAGCTTGGGAGGAGCAAGAAAAGGCTGACAATTGAGAGGTAGGAATTCACGGCGTGGGCCTTTTCGCCACCACTGACCTGCCGACAGCTGCCTGCAACCTCTGAGCGCTGCTAACCCCCGCCGCCGCAACTCCATCGCGGCCGCTGAGTGGGGTTAGGTGCTGTTGGGACTACATCTCCCAGCACCCGGAGCGCCAGAGGCGACGCCGGCCAGGACCCACTTCCTGCCTCACGGGGCTAAAAGCTGAGTACTTCCTCCGGTGGAGCGGGAGAGGAATCCACGGCGTGGGAGTTTTCGCCACCACTGACCTGCCGACAGCTGCCTGCAACCTCTGAGCGCTGCTAACCCCCGCCGCCGCAACTCCATCGCGACCGCTGAGTGGGGTTAGGTGCTGTTGGGACTACATCTCCCAGCACCCCGAGCGCCAGGGGCGACGCCGGCCAGGACCCACTTCCTGCCTCACGGGGCTAAAAGCTGAGTACTTCCTCCGGTGGAGCGGGGGAGGAATCCACGGCGTGGGCCTTTTCGCCACCACTGACCTGCCGACAGCTGCCTGCAACCTCTGAGCGCTGCTAACCCCCGCCGCCGCAACTCCATCGCAACCGCTGAGTTGGGTTAGGTGCTGTTGGGACTACATCTCCCAGCACCCCGGGCGCCAGGGGCGACGCCGGCCAGGACCCACTTCCTGCCTCACGGGGCTAAAAGCTGAGTACTTCCTCCGGTGGAGCGGGAGAAGAATCCACGGCGTGGGAGTTTTCGCCACCACTGACCTGCCGACAGCTGCCTGCAACCTCTGAGCGCTGCTAACCCCCGCCGCCGCAACTCCATCGCGGCCGCTGAGTGGGGTTAGGTGCTGTTGGGACTACATCTCCCAGCACCCGGAGCGCCGCCGGCCAGGACCCACTTCCTGCCTCACGGGGCTAAAAGCTGAGTACTTCCTCCGGTGGAGCGGGAGAGGAATCCACGGCGTGGGAGTTTTCGCCACCACTGACCTGCCGACAGCTGCCTGCAACCTCTGAGCGCTGCTAACCCCCGCCGCCGCAACTTCATCGCGGCCGCTGAGTGGGGTTAGGTGCTGTTGGGACTACATCTCCCAGCACCCCGAGCGCCAGGGGCGACGCCGGCCAGGACCCACTTCCTGCCTCACGGGCTAAAAGCTGAGTACTTCCTCCGGTGGAGCGGGGGAGGAATCCACGGCGTGGGCCTTTTCGCCACCACTGACCTGCCGACAGCTGCCTGCAACCTCTGAGCGCTGCTAACCCCCGCCGCCGCAACTCCATTGCGGCCGCTGAGTGGGGTTAGGTGCTGTTGGGACTACATCTCCCAGCACCCCGAGCGCCAGGGGCGACGCCGGCCAGGACCCACTTCCTGCCTCACGGGGCTAAAAGCTGAGTACTTCCTCCGGTGGAGCGGGGGAGGAATCCACGGCGTGGGCCTTTTCGCCACCACTGACCTGCCGACAGCTGCCTGCAACCTCTGAGCGCTGCTAACCCCTGCCGCCGCAACTCCATCGCGGCCGCTGAGAGGGGTTAGGTGCTGTTGGGGCTACATCTCCCAGCACCCCGAGCGCCAGGGGCGACGCCGGCCAGGACCCACTTCCTGCCTCACGGGGCTAAAAGCTGAGTACTTCCACCCGCGTCGTGGGACGCGCGCGGGTGTCGCCGGGCGGAGCCCGGGCAGAGGGCGGGCCGTCTGTGGCCGTCCGGGGACGGGACGGGCTGCCCCCTTAAGACGTCGATATGGGTAAGCGCAAGAACTTGTGTAATGGGTCCCTGCACTCTCAGAAGGCAAAGATCCCACGTAAGGCTGACACAATCATTTCATATCTGACATCAGCCGTAGGGGTCATCACTAAAGAGATTGCCCATGCGGAAAAAAAACTGGGAATTACAACAACTGCTCTACAACTGTCTGACCCTGTATTAATAGAGGATACACAAGACAATGGTTTAACACCATCTGATATACAGCATGACAAACTTTCTGTAACTTTGCCTGAAGGAGACCCAGGAGAAACTTCTAATACAGGGGTGACTGGAAGTGGGCTGGGTATTCCATCGGTACAGGTAGCAACACACGCTCCACCTACCAAACAGGTTAATGGGGCCAAACAACCAAAAAAGTGTATCAAAAAGACTAAACACTTAGCCAATATAACTGAGTCGATGGAAGAGGACTTGGTAGCCAGACTTAGCAATAGAATTGAAGGGCTCATAAATCTTCACCTGGAACCAATACTCACTAATATAGCCAAGGATATCGTTGATGTCCTTAATACATGTGTGTCAGGGCTGTTAAAGAAATGTAACCATATTGAATCTTTTATGCAGGAGCAGCGGGACCTTTTAAAAAGTAAACTAGCAGTGACACTTCAGCCCGAGGGGGGTTCTACTGTAGCCATTGCCAGTGATGCTCCAAGGGAAAATCGCTGTTTATCATCAAGCACAAGGGAGGAAAAATGGACAGCACGTGATAAGTCTACAAGGGTATGCCCATCAGATAAAAATGCCATTAAAGACGGATCTATACCCAGCGTAGCTAGTAAGATAGATGCCTTAGCACCCAATACAGCAATAGGGACAACACCGTGTAGTATCAAGCTACACCTACACTTAACGTGAGTGAGAGCCCAAGGGATCTCTTAGAAAGAAGTAAAAAATGGTGCCAACAGTATTGCAGCGGGGATGAGGACATCGCACTAGACATAATCACTGCGAGAAGAGTGGGCTGGGTTGGACCCAGGGAGAAAACCGTAAAAGGGGATTGTGTAGTGATTAATTTCAAAACACGTTTTGTGGCGGATCTGCTTTTTTGGAATGGGTCTGACTTATTACACCCGGGCATCAGACCTCTCCCCCGTGGCTATTTCTACCCACCCCCTCACTACAGATTAAGGAGGCCCCAACTAGTTGTGCCCCGCCCTGTGAGTGGGGTAAAAGCACCTAAAACACACACCCCAATGGATACTCAGCCTGATCCAAGAGAGAGGACACTGCTGGGGGAGGGCCCCCTGGGTTGCATCCTGACCAATCGTTTTGCACCACTCTCGAACCTCTCTGAGAACTACTGACTAAACAAGCAGTGCCCACCGATAACTGATCCCGTGACACTGCATCCCGTATGCAAAATGATAAGCTGGAATATAGCTGGTTTAAGGGCCAAAATGGGGGATCAGATATGGAGGGAATATATCTCTGAATTTGACATCATATCCCTACAAGAAACCTGGGACCTCCATAATTCCTTCTCATTGGATGGTTTCTGTCATTTTTATATTCCCGCTAGGCAAAGTATTGCAGGTAGAGCTAAGGGTGGTCTATTGTCATTGTTCTCTTTGGAGCTCAAATGCTCTCTTAAGCAGTTAGACACAGGTAGTCAGAACTGCCTAGCGGTAGAACTCTCTGTGTCTGACACAAACAAGTTATTATTTTTAAACTTTTATAACGCTGTGGAAACAGAAAATAACCTTGATCTATTAGACCAATTTGTCTATAGCTATAGCAGGAAGTCATATTCTTTTGAGATACTGTTTATGGGGGACCTAAACATCCACCCTAGTGTGAACCAATGTGGGAGCAAGGATTACGAGGGGCCACAGTTCTCTGCGCCATCCCATTTTGAACACACAAAAGAGGGGGAGAACCTGGAATTATTCCTAGCTAACTGGAACCTCTATGAATCATGTTGTGGGATGGGAGAATTCAGGAACCCCACGTTTAAGGGAAAGGACAGGGGTACAATCATTGATTATGTTTTTGTTACATCTTATTTGTTATGTTCTGTCTTAAATTATTGTGTGGAGGTCTCGACCTTTAGTGACCACAACCCTGTGTTAATGGATTTGGTAACGGGGGATCTTTGTCTTTTAGAAATCCACAACTTAGGGTACAAAGTGATATTGCCTTAAAAGATCAAGGCAGAAGATTGAAGTGGACGATAGTGGTACCTGACACTTTCATAGCGGACTTGTTGGTATGGACAAGGGCAGAGATAACTATATGTTTAGATAATGAGGCAATTGGTCCCGACATTGTAAATGCTTATAATGTTATCTGCTTATTTGTAAATGATAATCTAACCATCAAAGGAAAACCAAAAACTGGGTATGGAGAGAGGTGGATTGACAAAAGATGCTCAAACGCGCACGCTGCACTTCACAAAGCCCTTAAAGTTACCCCCAGGGACAAGGGATTAGTAACCAAGCATAGATTGGCATACAAGCTAGCGATAACTGATAGGAAGCGGGAATTAAGGGACGAAGCTTGGCACAAACTATTGTCACCCGAAGTTTTGAGAGACAGCTGCAAATTCTGGGCTACAGTAAATCAACCTCTCTTTGCAAATACAGACAATGCGTCTCTGGATTGCAATATTACAGATGAGGTCTGGATTGCACATTTTGAAGAGATCTA
Source organism: Lissotriton helveticus (assembly GCF_964261635.1). Lineage (NCBI taxonomy): Eukaryota > Metazoa > Chordata > Amphibia > Caudata > Salamandridae > Lissotriton > Lissotriton helveticus. Next base: position 950,223,048 of record NC_136061.1, read on the forward strand.
TAGCTTGCCTTCCAAATGCCCAAACGCTGAGGCCCATCTACCCGAAAACACCTTGCCACTATTGAAATTTGAAACCTCAGAGGTTGCAAAAGCCATTGAGGAAATATCCAAAAACAAGGCGCCAGGACCGGACGGGGTCCCCGCCGATTTGTTTATAGTTGCCCCTGGTATGTGGTCAAAAATTTTAGCAAACCTTTTTAACTCCATTAGCCTAGACAGTATTCCTTCATCATGGTTAACCTCAACTATCATCCCGGTCTATAAAAAAGGTTCTAGGCAGGATCCCTCCTGCTATAGACCAATCTCCTTGATTGACTCTTCTGTAAAGGTCTTAGGTCGGGTGGTCCTGCACAGACTGAGTGAATGGTTGAGGGAGAAAGGGGTCCTGTCTAATGTGCAATATGGTTTTAGGTCAAATAGAGGTACCATTGACCAATTTTTAAACTTGCATCTTTTAGTTAGCAAGTATACGGTGGCCAAGGAAGGCAACCTATATATGGGTTTCATGGACTTATCCTCGGCACTTGACCTAGTTAATAGGTCAAAGCTTTGGATAAGGCTCCTTGAGTTAGGTCTTGATCCTCCTTTAGTACATTTCTTGGCAAACCTACACACGAATCTCTCCGTAAAAATTAAAGTGAATACTGAGGGGTGTTGCACTAGGCCATTTAGATCTGAAAGAGGGGTAAGACAGGGGTGCATTTTGGCACCCCTGTTGTTTACCCTCTACATAAACGCCCTTGAGACATAGCTGGGGGAGGTTTCCCTGGATATTCCGCGTATAGGGGAACAGGTTATACCAGTTCTCCTATACGCGGATGAAGCTGTACTCATGGCTCGTACCGGGGTGGGCCTCCAAAAACTGTTGCATGCCTTTGGTACCTTCATGGGCAACCTTGACCTCAAGGTAAACGCAAAAAAGTCCCAGGTCTTAATTGCAGGGAGGGGTAAAAATAAGGGGAAATCAAAAAGCTTTTATTGTAATAATGAAGTAGAATGTAGGGTCTCCTCGTTTCCCTATCTTGGGGTAGTATTCGACGAAAAGGGCACATGGCGCCCTCAAAACACAAGCCGTAGTGTGGCTTTTAGTAGGAGTGCTTCGGGCCTCATGGGGTTTGCCAAAAAACTGGGAGGCAGACCAGTTGAAGCCATTATTAAGGTTTATAAAGCAAAGTGTTTGGCTGTGGCCTCATATGGATCCCAAATATGGGGCCATACCCCGACAAAAAAAATCCAACTGGTGGAAAATAAATTCTTAAGAGGGCTCCTCTCAGTCCCCCAGTCAACCCCCACTTTTACCACACACACTGAAGTGGGGATCGGATACGTCTCAGACCAAATTAAAATAGCACCCCTATTATACTGGTTAAAAATCTGGCTTAACGAGGAAATTACCTTAAACCATACTATTATCAAAGATTGTTTACATCTGGAGATGGTTGCTAATATTGCCTGGTTGACCTATATCAAAAAGGGTTTCCAGAAGATAGGCCGTCCAGCTCTGTTTTACTCCCCTGACACAATAACCAAAAAAGACATCGCCCTAACAAAAAACGCTCTAATGGATCTCTTAACACTAGAACGGGAGGAGATCGAGCTGAGAAAACCTCTTGTAAGAGCTAATTATGGGCTGGTTAGCTGCTCAGGCCCTGAACCATACTTATCTGTGGTAAATAACCGGTACCATCGATACCTCCTGACAAGATTTCGCCTAAATTTGATTCATTACACCCTGGGCTCTTACCGTACTTGGTGTACTCCGGATAAAGCAGACCCTTGTTCCTGTGATTATTTTTCATCACAAAACACACTACATTGTGTAATGTTCTGTACATATTATGAACAGTGCAGAAGGAAATACTTGTTACCACTCTTGAAGAAGGCGGGCTTTGTCCAGGTTAGACCAGCTTTAGTATACTTAATGCAACTGGGTAGCCCTTACATTATGTTCTCTGTAGCTAGTTTTTTGATGGCAGCCATTCGTGTAAGGAAAAACAATACTAGCTTACCGCAGATTCAAAGTTGCTTTGAGTAATATACTTTGCAAAATTATGTAACATACTTGCGTACTAAGGTTTGCAGTCTTAAAGGATTTTAAAGGTATCAATCTTATGGTGTTATAAAATTTTCTTAAATGTACTGTATTTTTTAATAATGACAATGAATTGTTTTAACTTTATTGGTTATTTCTGTAAATGTGTTTTTTTTCTTTTTTGCTATTTAAAATGATTGTACCATGTCTTTTATGATATTAATTTTATCGAATAAAGAATTTTTGACTGACTGAGAGGTAGTGCTGCTTTTGGGTGGGATATTAAACAACCTTTCTTTTCTGGGTATAAGAAGCCTTAATTGATCACTATTATACCCGTTGAAGCATGGGTAGATTATTTTAATACAACCCAGTAAATAGGGATGCCAACATAGAAAATAGAGAATAGCAGGCTGTACTTTGGAGATGTACTGCAGTTTTTATTGAGGCCATTGAAGTTAGGGATGCTGTTGCTACTATCAGAGCCCCTCCGGAAAGGCCCGCAGATCTGATGGAGTGCCACTGGTCCTTTACAAAGATAATATTGTCTTTTGGGCTCCGTTTTTAGCAAAATGCTTAAGGCCACTATAAAAGAGAAGCTTGTTTCATCATGGAGGGAAGCGGTAGTTGACGTGAGTCCCTTGATCACTTGGCCACTGAATTTAAGATAGCCTGGCTGATGAGGATTATGAATCCGAAACCGGTCCCAGGATGCTTGTTTCCGGTCCAGGGAAGACATGGCTTGGCAATTCGGGCTGGACTGTTCCCATGAGGCACAGGGTCAGACTGATTTGCATATGGCCATGTCTCAACTGAGGTGGCTGAGTGAGCTAACGAATGGTGATGGATTAAACCCAGATCAGTTGACTGGGAGTGAGTGTTTGATTTGCTCAAGCGCTCCGTCCATCATCACCTTTTGTATCGCTTTGTTCGCCCTAAGTGTGGCAGGGTATGCTCAGACGTGAGTCCCTTGCTCACTTGGCCACTGGATTCAAGATAGCCTGGCTGATGAGGATTATGAATCCGAAACAGGTCCCGGGATGCTTGTTTCCGGTCCAGGGAAGACATGGCTTGGCAGTTCGGGCTGGACTGTTCCCATGAGGCACAGGGTCAGACTGATTTGCATATGGCCATGTCTGAACTGGGGTGGCTGAGTGAGCTAAAGAATGGTTATGGATTAAACCTAGATCAGTTGACTGTGAGTGAGTGTTTGATTTGCTCAAGCTCTCCGTCCATCATCCCCTTTTGTATCGCTTTGTTCCCCTAAGTGTGGCAGGGTATGCTCAGACGTGAATCCCTTGCTCACTTGGCCACTGGATTCAAGATAGCCTGGCTGATGAGGATTATGAATCCGAAACCGGTCCCAGGATACTTGTTTCCGGTCCAGGGAAGACATGGCTTGGCAGTTCGGGCTGGACTGTTCCCATGAGGCACAGGGTCAGACTGATTTGCATATGGCCATGTCTGAACTGGGGTGGCTGAGTGAGCTAAAGAATGGTGATGGATTAAACCCAGATCAGTTGATTGGGAGTGAGTGTTTGATTTGCTCAAGCGCTCCGTCCATCATCCCCTTTTGTATAGCTTTGTTCGCCCTAAGTGTGGCAGGGTATGCTCAGACGTGAGTCCCTTGCACACTTGGCCACTGGATTCAAGATAGCCTGGCTGATGAGGATTATGAATCCGAAACCGGTCCCAGGATGCTTGTTTCCGGTCCAGGGAAGACATGGCTTGGCAGTTCGGGCTGGACTGTTCCCATGAGGCACAGGGTCAGACTGATTTGCATATGGCCATGTCTGAACTGGGGTGGCTGAGTGAGCTAAAGAATGGTGATGGATTAAACCCAGATCAGTTGACTGGGAGTGAGTGTTTGATTTGCTCAAGCGCTCCGTCCATCATCCCCTTTTGTATCGCTTTGTTCGCCCTAAGTGTGGCAGGGTATGCTCAGACGTGAGTGCCTTGTTCACTTGGCCACTGGATTCAAGATAGCCTGGCTGATGAGGATTATGAATCCGAAACCGGTCCCGGGATGCTTGTTTCCGGTCCAGGGAAGACATGGCTTGGCAGTTCGGGCTGGACTGTTCCCATGAGGCACAGGGTCAGAGTGATTTGCATATGGCCATGTCTGAACTGGGGTGGCTGAGTGAGCTAAAGAATGGTTATGGATTAAACCTAGATCAGTTGACTGTGAGTGAGTGTATGATTTGCTCAAGCGCTCCGTCCATCATCCCCTTTTGTATAGCTTTGTTCGCCCTAAGTGTGGCAGGGTATGCTCAGACGTGAGTCCCTTGTTCACTTGGCCACTGGATTCAAGATAGCCTGGCTGATGAGGATTATGAATCCGAAACCGGTCCCAGGATGCTTGTTTCCGGTCCAGGGAAGACACGGCTTGGCAGTTCGGGCTGGACTGTTCCCATGAGGCACAGGGTCAGACTGATTTGCATATGGCCATGTCTGAACTGGGGTGGCTGAGTGAGCTAAAGAATGGTGATGGATTAAACCCAGATCAGTTGACTGGGAGTGAGTGTTTGATTTGCTCAAGCGCTCCGTCCATCATCCCCTTTTGTATCGCTTTGTTCGCCCTAAGTGTGGCAGGGTATGCTCAGACGTGAGTCCCTTGTTCACTTGGCCACTGGATTCAAGATAGCCTGGCTGATGAGGATTATGAATCCGAAACCGGTCCCAGGATGCTTGTTTCTGGTCCAGGGAAGAAATGGCTTGGCAGTTCGGGCTGGACTGTTCCCATGAGGCACAGTGTCAGACTGATTTGTATATGGCCATGTCTGAACTGGGGTGGCTGAGTGAGCTAAAGAATGGTGATGTATTAAACCCAGATCAGTTGACTGGGAGTGAGTGTTTGATTTGCTCAAGCGCTCCGTCCATCATCCCCTTTTGTATCGCTTTGTTCGCCCTAAGTGCGGCAGGGTATGCTCAGACGTGAGTCCCTTGCTCATTTGGCCACTGGATTCAAGATTGCCTGGCTGATGAGGATTATGAATCCGAAACCGGTCCCAGGATGCTTGTTTCCGGTCCAGGGAAGACATGGCTTGGCAGTTCGGGCTGGACTGTTCCCATGAGGCACAGGGTCAGCCTGATTTGCATGTGGCTATGTCTGAACTGGGGTGGCTGAATGAGCTAAAGAATGGTGATGGATTAAACCCAGATCAGTTGACTGGGAGTGAGTGTTTGATTTGCTCAAGCGCTCCGTCCATCATCCCCTTTTGTAGTACTTTGGAGATGTACTGCAGTTTTTATTGAGGCCATTGAAGTTAGGGATGCTGTTGCTACTATCAGAGCCCCTCCGGAAAGGACCGCAGATCTGATGGAGTGCCACTGGTCCTTTGCCAAGATAATATTGTCTTTTGGGCTCCGATTTTAACAAAATGTTTAAGGCCGCTATAAAAGAGAAACTTGTTTCATCATGAAGGGAAGCGGTAGTTGCTCCCATTTGTAGTTCTCGCCTAGGCAGCGCTTGCGCTGTCTCTTCAAGACATGCTGTATTCAGGATAGGGGCATAAAGCTCCGCCCACTTCCAACCCATCTATTTAATTGGCTCGTGTCCAATCCTTTGTAAATGGGGGATTTTCATTGGTCAATAGGCTTAGTAGTCCCTCCTTAGTACTGCCTTGTGTTTTCTTGTAACCAAAACACAAAAAGAATATGTAGGGAGGGTCCAAGGGAAAATGTTTATAGACCTGCAAGAAGTGATTCCCCGTCTACAGTAATCAAAAAACAGTACTTCTCGGGTCTCTCAAAAGTGTTGTGAAAGGTGCGTCTCTCAAAAAAGCTCCTCTGGGGAGCAATCCCTTTCAGGATGAATGCCTCTCACCCACCATAGGTGGCATGCTTCATCATATGGGCTTCTCCTCCCAGTGGAAAAACCTAGTTCCGCTGAGGGCTACAACTCCCTCACTGTGAGGTAGCAGCTCTGGGATGTTTTGTCAAAATATCCTATGATGTCTAAGGATGCTAATAATAATAATAATAATAAAACCATTTGTAGAGCGCATGGTTACACTATAACAGTGTGTCCCTGCGCTATGTAGAAAAACCGTCCAGCAAGCAAGACCTTTAGCACTTGGTACCACAAGGGGGGGGAAGAGGTAAAAATACTGGGCTTAGGTTTGAGGGAATAGGTATGTTTTCAATTTAAGTCGGAATCTTGCTTCTGATGGTTCCATACGGAGTTCGATAGGGAGCTCATTCCATCTCTTACAAGCTAAATATCTGAACGAGCGACATCCCATTCGTGCTTTTAAGATGCGAGGAACCTGAAACAGCATGCTCCCAGATGATCTCAAATTGCGTTTTGGGCGATGGATCGTAAGAAGCTTTTGAAGATAGCTTGGCCCTTTTCCCTGGGCTACACGATGTGTAATACATAGTGATTTGAATAGGATACGTTCCTGCATGGGTAGCCAATGGAGGGTTTTAAGAGCCTGTTTCCCTGAGGCTCTTCTGGACAAATTCAGGACCAATCTGGCAGCCGAGTTTTGAACGCGTTGCAGCTGCTGTCCCTGGCCTCGACCGGTCGCGGACGGGCGCAGACGGGCTCGCCTGCGCGTCCGAGGAAAGGTGAGGAACACAAGTGAGTAAAAAACAAAACTATTACGATTTTTACAATTTTTAAAATTAAAGCACAGTAATTACGTTCCCGGCTTCCGCCTCAGGATCCAACAAACATTCTGTCTGGCAAGCTAATCGCGTGTGAACCAGCCCGATTTTTATGCTGGTGAGGGTGGGAGGGCCGAGCAACTAGTCAGCTCGCCCTCTACTCACCCAAGATGGCGTCCAAAGGAAATGCTCTGAGGCAGCACCTAGTCGGCTGCTGGGGGGGCGAAATTAGCAGTACAGGCAGTGTATGCACCAAGGGGAATTTTAAAAGAGCAATTCAGTGCAAAAGGAACACAAGTGCTAAAATCCCATATGCGAGTACTAGGTGTAGTGAGGGTGCAGCGCTGTATGTATTTGAAAGTACAACAGTGATGTTAAAACTACCTAATTTGGTACAAAAACTTATTTATTTACGTGCCCAAATTGGCAAGATTAAAAAGCAGTGCAAAGCAGTGTGTATTAAACTGCTAAAAGTCAGTCGACATGTTTCAGCTCTATGATCTAAAAGTATCCAGGCTTTCATCAGGACCATAAACAATGCTGCTGCATACGTGAATAACATGAAAAACACAATTTGGGGTACAAAACCAGTAATCCATTTTTTGCTTGGCGCCAGTGGAACTTATCTGTAGATTTGAGAGACAAAAGACAAAACACCATAGGTCATACATCATCACAATATGATTGTGTTATTCACCATATCATGATAACCAAGGGTATCCAAAAGTTGGTTGAATACCCCAACCTTTACTATTCTACTTACCCAATCTGATGGATTAGTAGACCCGCCTCTACCTGGCAGCAACTCAAGGAAGGGGGCCCGCTCTGTAAAACAACAAACAAATCATATGTCACAATGTCACTATTTAAGAACACTCGAATCCTCCCGTCGGTGCCTCCGTCTTTTCTTGTAACCTCCCATTAAGACATCTTCTGTTACATATGTTGTTACTCCCTAGGTTTTAATTACAACCTCAGCACTATTTTCTTGAAGGACTTTGTAGTAATGGCATATTCCTTTATGGAATATGAGGTAGGAATGCTGTGTAGGTAATACAGAATGTTATATGTAGAATCCTGTAATGTGTTCTCTGTTAAGTTGTACCGTTAGGAATGTTATTATGTGAATATTATTCTGTAGTCAGCTCTGCTTGAGCTACATGTTTCCTTCGCTCCTGCAAATGAAGATTCTAATAAAATGGAATACCAATTCTACTTCTCTTCATATTTTATACAACATCACTACAATTTTTGACGACGAGGACTCACGTGAAAGTGATCGAATTTGGGTTGCTTAAACTATCGGAGTTTCTCCAAGAATTTTCGGCTACTTCGTGAGTACTTTTATTCTAGTACAGCCTGCAACCCACCTTGGCACTCGGTTCTAGAAGATTGTATACTGTTTTGGTTTTCTTTGAAACTTTATATATCTTGGGATCGTTGCATTCTCATAATAATCTACGCACGCCGGAGGGAAAGAACTGAACTAAGAGCTGACTGAATGCGGTGAATAATTGTCTACAAAACCAGGGCTTTCAACATTGTTCTGTGCCAAAGGTACGATTTTTACAGTGTTTAACTGTCGCGTTAATTTACTGTGAAGCGTTGAACTTGCTTACTTTTAAATCTGCCGCAGTGTGCTGGTGCCAGGAGTTCGAGGAGGTGTTCGCGTGTGACGACTTGCAAGGTTCTCTAATGCCGGCGCTCACCGCGCACAGACCTCACGCATCACGCTGCACATGTCATCACGTTAAAGGTCACGCACGGCGGACATTTTGGGAGCAAAGAGTTTGGTTTCCATGACTACCAAGCTAGTTTTTTCACCAAGTGGTTGTGCAATTCTCAAAACGCGTAGTTGATCATCTGTAAGGAATCATTTGAAGGTATTTTCAGGAAAAGGTACTGTTCGGAGGAATGAGTAACATGCAGTGTCATTCTTGAAGTTATTTTCTTTTCTTGAAGTGGAGGACTGTAGTAATCTTCATGCTACGGTGATCTCATTTATTTATTTATATTAAGTAACCTTTATTACAACACCTACTAGACTGTGTTCAGTTTAAGGAACTTTAAAAAAAACAACAACAAAAAACATGACGACGGAAAACAGTGCTGCAAGACCTACCACGTCGGGGGACAATAGTGTATCTAAACTTCAAATTAATTCACCAAAAGAATTCTGATCTATTCCAGGCGAGCCTATAGTAGCATGGTTAGACTGGAAAGAGTATTTTCTGAATTACATTGCAAATTTAGAAGATGTTAATGGTACATTTTCTCCTAAGAGAAAGAAAAGGATGTTGCTGTATTCCTTAGGTCCTGAAGGTTTACGCATTTTTAATGACTTACATACGCAGGAAAGGGCTGAAGGGGATTTAGATGTTTTTAAGGTAGCTTTGTTAAATCTTGATGATAATTTTTCTGGATGTATGACGTTACAACGCATACTTTTACCACGCCTACCATTACCACGCAATTTTTACAACGCAGAATCCATTACAACGAAGTACCATTACCACGCATGTATTTACAACGCATATACCTTTACAACGCATACAATTACAACGTAAGTATTGGTAAGTATATAATATTTTTTTAATTTAATTTAATTAAAATTAATATAATGTAATTTAATTTAATTTAATTAATTTAATTTAATGTAATTTAATTTAATTAATTTAATTTAATCAATTTAATTTAATGTAATTTAAATTTAATTATATTTAATTTTTACCCTGTACCCTTTTACCCAAAAACCCAAAACTGACCCTGAACCCTAAAAATACCCCTTTACCCAAAAACCCAAAACTGACCCTGAACCCTAAAAATACCCCTTTACCCAAAAACCCAAAACTGACCCTGAACCCTAAAAATACCCCTTTACCCAAAAACTCAAAACTGACCCTGAACCCTAAAAATACCCCTTTACCCAAAAACTCAAAACTGACCCTAAACCCTAAAAATACCCCTTTACCCAAAAACCCAAAACTGACCCTGAACCCTAAAAATACCCCTTTACCCAAAAACCCAAAACTGACCCTGAACCCTAAAAATACCCCTTTACCCAAAAACTGAAAACTGACCCTGAACCCTAAAAATACCCCTTTACCCAAAAACTGAAAACTGACCCTGAACCCTAAAAATACCCCTTTACCCAAAAAACTGAAAACTGACCCTGAACCCTAAAAATACCCTTTTACCCAAAAACTGACAACTGACCCTAAACCCTAAAAATACCCTTTTACCCAAAACTGACCCTGAACCCTAAAAATACCCCTTTACCCAAAAACCCAAAACTGACCCTGAACCCTAAAAATACCCCTTTACCCAAAAACTCAAAACTGACCCTGAACCCTAAAAATACCCCTTTACCCAAAAACTCAAAACTGACCCTAAACCCTAAAAATACCCCTTTACCCAAAAACCCAAAACTGACCCTGAACCCTAAAAATACCCCTTTACCCAAAAACCCAAAACTGACCCTGAACCCTAAAAATACCCCTTTACCCAAAAACTGAAAACTGACCCTGAACCCTAAAAATACCCCTTTACCCAAAAACTGAAAACTGACCCTGAACCCTAAAAATACCCCTTTACCCAAAAAACTGAAAACTGACCCTGAACCCTAAAAATACCCTTTTACCCAAAAACTGACAACTGACCCTAAACCCTAAAAATACCCTTTTACCCAAAAACTGACCCTAAACCCTAAAAATACCCCTTTACCCAAAAACTGAAAACTGACCCTGAACCCTAAAAATACCCCTTTACCCAAAAAACTGAAAACTGACCCTGAACCCTAAAAATACCCTTTTACCCAAAAACTGAAAACTGACCCTGAACCCTAAAAATACCCCTTTACCCAAAAACCCAAATAATATTTTTAATAAAATAATATACTTACCAATATGTTGTATATTATTTATTTATTCTCTATGATCATTTCTCTATGCTCCTGTTCTGTATTCTAGAGTTTAGATGGCTCTGACTCTCAGTGTTCTAGATGAGTCAGTTCTGTGCCTGGCCAGCGAGCGTTAGGCAGACTGTTGTTCCTGGCTTCATTAAATACTGCACAACTATGACTTCTGAAGCGTGTGTTTGAAGTCATTTACTACAATTTTTGGCCACGCTTACCTGGTGCTGGCCAGAAGATCACTGGAGGTTTGTGCAACGGTGGAGTGAAGTTGGACATCTCTCGCTAGAAGTCCAGTGGTTCAACAGCAGTCCTTACGCTCAAGAATCGAACCTGCGTTGTGCAGAAGATCGTCAGTAGAAATATCGACTTGTGAGGAATTTCGGCATTTGGTAGAGGAGACAAGATCATGTTTAGCTGACCCAGCTCCAACGGTCCGTGAGTAACTCGCGCTGCTTGAATCCCAGCAACATTCTACACGCGCGCAGCTCTCCTACGCGTCTTGTGTCTCTAACTTGTGACGTGTACATGCTGTACACTTTGTGACGCGCAGACGCTGCGTGACAAGCTGCGCTCCAAGCCTCACTTTGAATTCCGGCCATTTCGAAATAGTTTGGCTGTGTTTAATGTCTCACACGTCGTCTGTGAGCTTTCGACAGTGAAGTTATCTACATTACCTGAGAGGTACGTCTCCTTCATCCAAATTACGAACAGTTGTTTAATGTAATCGCGTTTTAACGCGCATCAAAAAAAAAAAAAAAAAAAAAAAAGGAAAATGTGCAACTTATGAGACAACAATCAGCAAGGTGTTGTATGTCATAACCAATACGTAGCGTTTTTATAAATTTGGTTGTTTTTCATTATACAATGGCCCAACAAGTCAATGTGTCTGTCAACATAACATTGCCTCCTCCCTTTTTAAGTGAAGTTGGTAATCCTCAAATCCCATGGGAAGACTGGTTTATTATTTTTGACAACTATTTAGAGGCTTTAGATGGGCAAGAATTCTCTGCAAAAAGAAAAAAAGCTATACTCCTTAGTACCCTGGGAAAAGAAGGACAAAGAGTCTTTAGATTTTTACCCATAGCCTTGCAAGCCAATGGTCAACCTTTACCGGATGAATACAAAGAGGCTATTACTAGACTGGAAGTAAGATTTGCAAAGGAAGAAAATCTAGTAATGAGCCGATATAAATTTTACACCCAACATCAGAGGGAGTCTGAATCCATTGATGAATTTGTAGCACGCTTAAGAGAATTATCAATTAAGTGCAAATTCGGGGCCATGAATGATGAACTTATAAGGGATCAATTAATTGTACAATGCAAAAACAAAAAGATTCAAGAGCGACTATGGGCTGCGAAAAATCCTACTCTGAAGGCAGCTATTGATCTTGCAAAAGTAATTGAACAGTCTGAAAATTGTATGAAGGTTATTGACTCTCATAAAAAAATAAGTGCACAACAAGATATCTCAGAGGTCTCGGAAAAACAAACAAACCCAGTGTGTGAGCATTGTGAGGATGGTGCTGTAGCAGTAGTGAAGAACAGAAACAAATTTATTCTTAAAAAGGGTACACCTAATAACAGACAATGCTCAAGATGTGGGAGTTTCGGTCACTCTTCCGAAGCTAGATTTTGCTTTGCAGCGAACAAAGAGTGTTTGAACTGTGGACGGTTCGGACATTTCTCAAAAATGTGCAAACTAAAAAAGAAGCAAAGAGTCGCAGTAGTTGATGAATACTTACGAGAGGATGTAAGAGAAAGAGACAAACTATTATTAGTTAATGATGTGGATGTAGATGGAGATGAAAAAAGGCTCAACAGACCGAAAGCTCTCTTCTACATAGATGGTCAAGAAGTGCCCTTAATGGTGGACACTGGCTCTCGCTACACCATCATACCTCAAGGATTATTCAAGAGCATATGGAGAGAGAAACTTCTTTTGCCTGGTGACATTTCTCCCACTGGCTTTCAAGGGGGGAAAATTGACATTCTGGGTTATTTTGATGCAATTATCGTTTTTCAGAACAGATCTACCTTTGGGAAGGTTTATGTCTCGATTGATGGGCCACCCATCTTGGGTTGGGTACATCAATACGATCTGTACATTGTCATAAATCCAAGAGCCAAGAACCAGGTGATGGTTGTGGAAGATGAAAGTGTGGAAACCATTTTACAAGAATTTAAGGCTGTTTTTGATAAAGAATTGGGGGAATTAAAAGGGTACTCTCATCTTGTTAAATTGAAAAAAAACAGTGTCCCTGTACAACATAAATTGAGGAGAGTACCTTTGTCTATTAGAGATGAGGTTAAATCTCTGATTAATGATATGTTACAGAGCGGTGTGATTGAGCCAGTTGAAGCCTCTCCATGGGTTTCTCCTGTGGTCGTTTCGAGAAAAGCTGATGGAAAATTGAGGTTCTGTGTTGACCTCAGGTCTTTATAGTGTGTAATTGCCGATACCTTTCCTTAAACCTAATATAGGAGAAATGGTGTCCACTCTTCAGGGTGCTAAGTTTTTCTCTAAGCTTGACCTGAAGAGTGCATACCATCAGGTTAAGTTGCACATTTCTTCAAGACCACTCACTGCTTTTATAACATCAGAAGGCATTTTCCAATTTACACGGCTTCCCTTTGGACTAATTTCGGCAGCCAGTGTTTTCCAAAGGTTGGTAAGTGAAATTTTCAGAGGAATACGCAATGTTGTTTTCTTCCAGGATGACATATTGCTTTTTGGGGATACTGAAGCAAGCCATAATCGTGTACTCAAAGATGTTTTGCGTAGGTTATGTGACACTGGTCTCACTTTGCGCAAGGAGAAGTGTTCTTTTCTTGTGCAAAGCATAGAATATTTGGGGCATGAGATCTCAGCTGAAGGGGTTAGACCTAAAAAAGACCTTCTGGAGGCAATACGTCTTGCTCCCAGTCCTGTAGACAAAGATCAGTTACGCTCCTTCATGGGGTTGATTGAATACTATTCGAAGTTTGTTGAAAAATTCTCTGAGAAAACTATACCTTTGAGGGAACTGCTCAAGAAAGGTTATAAATTTGTATGGTGTAATGAGCAAGAAAGTTGCTTCTAGAATATCAAGGAGGACATCTGTAATGCTGGTATTCTTGCATCCTTTGATACTAGTAAAACGTCTATTCTTATGGTTGATGCTAGTGCATCTGGAATTGGGGCTGTTTTGTTACAAAAGCACCAGAGTGGAGTTCGTCCTATTGCCTTTGCTTCACGTTCCCTCTCGATCTCAGAAAAAAATTATTCTGTGATCGAGAAGGAAGCTTTAGCTGCGGCATGGGGTACACATTACTTTCGTAATTACTTGTGGGGTACGAAGTTTTGTTTAAAAACTGATCATAAGCCTCTTGTTCGCATCTTTTCACCTGGTGGATGCAGTTCTGGATCTCCTAGACTAGCTAGGCTTGCTGCAAAGTTACAGGAGTATCAATTTGATATTTCTCATTTGCAAGGTTGGAGAAACTTTCAGGCAGATTGTCTGTCGAGACTCTCTGTTCCTGTGACTACTGCTGGTATGTGTTTTAGCCTAGACAACACTGACTCCAATGTAGCTTGGATTGATGACATTGTTCATCTTGGCGAGGGTTCATTCTCAAAAGAGGAGTGGGTCAGTGCTATGTCTAGTGACTGCGTTTTGATGGAAGTTATCCAGTTGATGAAAACTGGGTCCAGAAGGGAAAGTTGTGTGGGTATTAATGCCAGACCATATTTGAAGATAATTGATGAATTATCTTTGTGTGGTGATTTTATCTTACTACGTGGGGAAAGATTCATTCCACCTTCCTCTCTAAGATCTAAATTAGTTAGTCTTGCACATGAGGGTCACCTGGGTCATACATTGACTCAACAACGCTTAAAAGCAAACTTTTGGTGGCCAGGAATGGACTCTCAAGTCTCTTCTTGGATTGAGTCTTGTTCCTTCTGCAAAGAGAGTGAAAAAAGATTGAAGATTGCGGTTGATTCCAAACCTGGGAAGTTGTCCAATCCGAATCTTCCTTGGCATACTTTGTGTATTGATTTTATTGGTCCTATGGGCGAGTTACCTCCCTCACAGAGATTTGCCATTGTGTCTATTGACCTTTTTAGCAAATGGCTCTCTGTAGAATTTCTAAAGGACATTACAACTGAAACTACCATTCGACATTTGAAGACTGTTTTTCAACAGGAAGGATTTCCTAGTGTATTAGTTACTGACAATGGTACACAGTTTGTGTCTCATGCCATGTGTTCTTTTTTGAAAGCTTCTGGGATCACACATCATAGGACTTCCTTTTACAATCCACAAGGGAATGGTTTGTGTGAGCGCTTGAACAGACTTGTTAAAGGTACTATTCAAATGGCTCTCGCTCAGAACATGGATGCTAATGATCTAATCCAAGACATGGTTTATTCTTATCGTACTACGTGTCATGGTCTAAGTGTTAAATCACCTTTTGAGATCATGCGTGGGAGAGTCCCAAGCACCAAATTGACTCCATCATGGCTCAAAAAGTTAATCTCTGATGATCATTTTTGTGTTGATGTTGATAATTCACCTGTCTCTTCGAAAATTAGCAAGTGTGATCTTGTTAAAGTTAAGCCTGGGAGAATTACTGGTGGGTAATCCAAGTTTCGTGGCCCTTTTGTTGTTAAGAATGTTTTTCCACAATATGTTACTCTTTCTAACGGTGAAAGGTGGAATCTACGGAGGGTGGCTCTTTATCAGAAGGGTAAAGGCTACCATTTTCAAGAAAATGTAAACAATGAAGGGAATAGTGGATACATGTTCTCTTCTTTTGATGACTCTTCAAGTCATTCCAATTCTTGTCATTTACCTCATTCCAGGCAGGGTGATGGTGGTGGTGATGCTATGGAATCTCTACTTAGCAGTGACACTACTGACTCCACTATTCCAGGCATTGCTTCCAATCCTGTTTGTGTCAGAAGTTCAAGGTACCGTAGGCCACCTTTGTATCTTGATGATTTTTACTGTGATTAACTGACTTGTTTTCTTTTCTTTCTGTTCATTTGCTTTGTTTTAATTTTAAGGAAAGGAAATGTGTTGTATATTATTTATTTATTCTCTATGATCATTTCTCTATGCTCCTGTTCTGTATTCTAGAGTTTAGATGGCTCTGACTCTCAGTGTTCTAGATGAGTCAGTTCTGTGCCTGGCCAGCGAGCGTTAGGCAGACTGTTGTTCCTGGCTTCATTAAATACTGCACAACTATGACTTCTGAAGCGTGTGTTTGAAGTCATTTACTACAATACTTACGTTGTAATGGTATGCGTTGTAAAAGTACCTGCGTTGTAAATACATGCGTGGTAATGGTATGCGTTGTAATGGATCCTACGTTGTAAAAAATGCGTGGTAATGGTAGGTCGTTGTAAAAGTTGCGTTGTAAAGGTTGTATACCCATTTTTCTCCTTCAGTTTGTATAGGGGTTACTAGGCATTCTTTCTTTCATAGAAAACAGGAGAAGCACGAGTCCGTGGAAGAGTACGTCTAAGCATTTAAAAAACTTGCTGCCAAGTGTAAGTTCGCACAGTTGCAGGAAGAACTGATCAGAGACCAGGTAGTCATGTATGCTAAAAACAAGAGCTTACAGGCTAAGTTATGGGTGGAAGGTAATAAGTGTCTCAAGGACATTATTGCTATGGTAAAAAAAGCCGAATTGTCTGAAAGATGTGCTAAAGTCACTCTTTCCCATGACAAAAAAGAAGAAATTGTGGGAAAAATTGTTGGAAAAAAAGTTGGGTATAGAAATGACAAGAGTACAAATTTTGAGAAAAAGAAAGCAAGTTTTCTGGATAAGAAGAAAAATGAAAGTAATGCAGGACATAAAAAGTTTAGCACTGTAATTTGTTACAGATGTGGAAGTTATTCACATTCTGCTACATATGAAAGGTGTCCTGCTAAGTCTGCAAAATGCATAAAATGTGATTTGGTGGGCCATTTTTCTAGGGTATGTAATCGCAAGAACAACAAAACTTCAAGGGGGAAAGTTGCATTTGTCCAGGATACATCTTCTTCATCTTCTAGTGACTCGGATGCTCAAGTGAATTTGGTACAAATGAAAAAGTTGTACTTAATATCACTGATGACTGTTCCTCTAAGCCTTTGTGTCACATTTCATTGGGAGGAGTTATGATCCAGCTTGCAGCAGATTCAGGTTCGCCTTTTACGATTGTGTCACAGCATGTTTGGAGGAGTAAGTTTGTCGATGTCATTGGGAAAGAATTAGAACCAAATGACATTGCGGCTGGAGGTTATACTGGTAAAAGCATAGAGATGTTAGGTTTCAGAACGTTGGTCTTCCGCTTTAAAGAAAGACAGTGTATAGGTAGGCTGTACATATCTGAGGAGGGGCCATCGGTTTTGGGGTGGAAGGACCAGAAGATGTTGGACACAATCCTTAATCCTAATAGCAAAGAGCAAGTTTTGGTATCTTGTGAAAGTGTAGACACCAAGAAGTGGGTTTTACAGGAATTCCCAGAAGTATTTGAGAAACGCATGGGAAAACTAAAAGGTTTCACACATCAGATTCGCCTGAAAGAGAGAGCTTCTCCTAAAGTTCACAAGGCCAGGAATATTCCATTCATTATCAGAGAGGAAGTCAAGGACAAAATGCTTGTTAACAAAGTAATTGAACCGATAGAGGCTGCCGAATGGGTTTCTCCATTGGTCGTTGCCCGGAAGTCCAATGGAAAGGCCCGTTTATGTGTGGACCTGAGGTATCTTAATAATAACATTTTGGTCGACCAGTTTCCCCTTCCAAGAATTGATGAAATGCTTGCCTTGACACGGGGTGCAAAGTGGTTCTCCACTCTGGACTTGTCTGCGGCATATCATCAAGTGGTTCTGGACAAAAATAGCAGGCATTTTACTTCTTTTTGTACACCTTTCGGCTGTTACAGGTTCAGACGTATGCCTTTTGGATTGGCGTCGGCCGCTGCCGTTTTTCAAAGGCTCATGTCCAATTTATTTGGCCATATTAGAGAGGTCGTATTTTTTCAAGATGACATCCTGATAATGGGGAAGGACAAAGTTCAGCACGATGCTCTTTTGAGGGAAGTGTTGTCTATTATTAAGAGCAATGGTTTAGTGGCTGAAAGTACCAAGTGTAAATTTTCTGAACGATCAGTCATTTATTTAGGCCACGAAATTGGGGGTGATGGTATTAAACCTAAAAATTCCTTAGTGGAAGCTAGAATCAATGCTCCTTCTCTCAAATCAAAGGACGAATTGCGTTCGTTCCTGGGTTTGGCAGAATTTTATGCGAAGTTTGTATATAATTTTTCGCAAAAGACTTATGAAATGCGTTTACTGATGAAGAACAAGGTCCCTTTTGTCTGGAATGATGGTTGTCAGAAGTATTTTGTTTGTATTAAGAAAACCATTGCCAATGCACCTGCATTGCAGGGATTTGATCCCCTAGCGAACAATATTGTTACGACTGATGCCAGTGGAACAGGTCTGGGGGTGTGTTGTCTCAGATCAATGACAAAGGAAATTAAGTGATTATTGCTTTTGCTTCTCGCTCTCTGTCGCCAGCTGAAACGAAGTATTCGGTTATAGAGCGGGAGACATTAGCATGTGTATGGGCCATGGAGCACTTCAGAAAATTCATATGGGGGAAGACGTTTTTATTGAGGTCAGACCATAAGCCTTTAATGAAATTGCTCACCACGGAGGGATTGTCCAAGGCGTCTGCCAGGATTGCAAGAATGTCAATGAGGATCCAAGATTTTGTTTATGAAGTACAATATGTTCCTGGTGCTAAAAATATCATTGCATATTTTCTCAGTAGACTTCCTTTGCCCCTCAAGGAGATTGAACCTGATCCTTGGAATGATATGTGTGTGGCTGCAGTATTTACTGAATCCCCTGGTTTGTCTAAGGATATGTGGCTTGAAGAAAACAAAAAGGATGAAGTTTTGCAGACTGTGAGAGACAGGGTCATTCAAGGATGGAATAAAGATTGTAAAATGGATTCGAAGCTTAGACCATTTTGGGAGGTTCGGGATGAGTTAAGTATTGATGGTGAATTTTTATGTAGAGCTGGGAAAATTGTACCTCCAGTGGGCATGAGAGATAATATTGTGACTTTGGGTCATGAGGGTCATCCAGGTGTTTCTCGTAGCAAGAGGAATATTAAAGTGTTGTATTGGTGGCCTAAGGTGGACCTGGATATTGAAAGACACGTTTGTGACTGTATCCATTGTGAGAGTACGGACAAGTCGCAAAAAACTCTGAATCCACCTATGTCTTAATTAGGTTGTCCAAATCTACCGTGGGAGCATATTGCTTTAGATATTATGGGTCCTGTGGTTTGGCAAGATGGCATTTCAATGTACATTTTGGTTCTTGTTGATTTATTTTCAAGATGGATTGAAGTTGAAGTGGTCACTGGTGTGGATACACAGATAGTCATCAATTTTTTGGACAAGTGTTTTTTAAGGGAAGGTTTTCCAGCTTCCATTTTAACCGATAATGGTGTAAAATTTAAGTCTGATTTGATGAAGAAATGTATGTGTAATGCTGGTATTGAACAAAGATTTACGGCTCTGTACCATCCTAGGGGAAATTCAGTTGTTGAGAGGATGAACAGGGTTTTGAAGGGTGTTCTGCAATTGGCAAATAAAGGAAATAAGAATTGGGATGATGAACTAAACAAGTTGATTTGGTCATATAGGGTCACAGTTCATGACACAGTTGGGGAAAGTCCTTTTGGATTAATGAGGGGAAGGGTTCCTCACTGTAGGTTAAATCCTGGTTGGATTGGTAGGTGTAAGAAGTATGAGTGGGATCCGGTTCAGGTGAAACAGTCTATCATTAAGTCTCAAAGTAAGAATACATTGTATTTCGACACTAAGCATGGAACTAGAGAAGTGAATATCAAAGTGGGACAATATGTTAGAGTAAAGTCTAGTAGGAAGTCTGAGAAACTACAATCTAAATTTTCAGAGCCCAGAGTTATTACCAAGGTTATGAGGAACACGGTAGAACTTGATGATGGAACTATTCATCACATGAGTCGTATTGCTTTAGCTGGTGATACTGCTGGGGTAAAGAAAAATGCTCCTGTTGAAGAAAGAAATTACTGGTGGTTGGAAGTTTTGTCTAATTTAGAGAAAGAGGATGACTCTGGAGTTACTGCTGAACTCCAAAGTCTTGATCCGATTCCTTTGCAGGGTTCTGTAGTTCCTTATTTCTCTAGTGAAAAGGGATGTGACAGCCATATTGAGAGTGGTTTGCGTTGTGTTGATTCCCAAGTTCAACCACCAGGAGATGAGTCTATTTTGAAGGAAGTGGTGGTTGTTCCTGAATGTGATCTTGCTAACAAGTCCTCTAGGGTTGGAAGACGCATAGTTACTCCAAAGAAACTTCAGGACTTTGTCCGTTTTTAGAGAAGGGTTGTATTCATTTCTTTTTGTTTTTATTGGGGTTCTATTCTTTAGTTAATGTATTAAGGAAAGGGGATGTGTACTAATGGCATATTCCTTTATGGAATATGAGGTAGGAATGCTGTGTAGGCAATACAGAATGTTATATGTAGAATCCTGTAATGTGTTCTCTGTTAAGTTGTACCGTTAGGAATGTTATTATGTGAATATTATTCTGTAGTCAGCTCAGCTTGAGCTACATGTTTCCTTCGCTCCTGCAAATGAAGATTCTAATAAAATGGAATACCAATTCTACTTCTCTTCATATTTTATACAACATCACTACAGATTTCAAGCAGGATACTGACTTGGTCATTAACTAGGCAGACAGGTTACTTTACTCAGTAGCACATCTCACATTTATATGAGCCCGTCTAAAACATTTCCCTTCATCAGCTCCCTACAGAGTAAAACCTAACCCAGAATTAATATAATCATTATTTTGTCACATTTCAAAGCTGCTAATTGTATATATGGACATAGCTATTTGAATGTACGTGTGGTACTGTCTTGCATGCAATTCATTATGGGTAAGGTGGATTTGCCATACCTTCTGCAGGGTGCAGTACCATATGTGGCCAAAAGAGGCCCTATGGGACCTCTTTTGGCCACATATGGTACAGGACCCTGAAACATGGCTAGGTAAAGAACATTGCCATTTATACTGCCAATAACTCCAACTCCAACAAATGGGAGACTGATTTAACTTCCAAGGAAATAGGTCTCGCGTTTGTTAAAGTTAGAGCTGATGGCACTGAAAATGATAATGTGTTTATCTTTTTTATACCATTAGCAATAATGCTATGCAAATATAACTCCACTGCAAATAACAAAACTAAAGTAATGAACATTGTTATTTTCAACGCAAATAGCTCTAAACTTAAAAAAAATGAAACCTATTGCATTACAAATGCTTGTTAAAAATCAGATTGCATAAGGAGGCTTTAGTCTTCTTGCAACAACTAAATAGCATGTAACTATGTATGCTGTTGCTGTGGCAGATTGTGTTCATTGTGCCTTAGAAGCTCTCCCCGGTGATTGCAACTGGGGCTGCAAGCTAATCGTTTGTTACCTGTGAAGTAGAATTGTGAATGCACTATTTAGTAGCGTTTTTTATCTATGTAGGAAGAATATTTTAAACTGACTGATAAATTGTATTTTGGGGGCTTTTAACTTCAGAATAATTGGGGAATTGAAATTAGGAACTCTAACACCCTCCACACGCTTCACTCATTTCCTACCACCGTTTCTGACGATTTGTTCAGGCGTCTGGCGGCGGTGGGCGCCATCTTGGGAGTAGCGGGGTCAGCGCTCTAGTCGCGCCGGACTCCCACCCTCCTCTGCCTCTATCATGTGTGTAATGGCCAGACGGCGCAGCGGGCCGGCGCAGCGGGCGCGCCGGGCTGGCGCAGCGGGCGCGCGCCGAAGCCGCGCCTAAGCCAAGCCCGTCTGCGCCCGTCCGAGCCTGGACCGAGCCCAGGGCCACCCCCCCTGCACCTTTGGACACATCAAGGTTGGTCTACACAGCAAATGACCTTCTTAACTTAAACAACACCTTACACAAGGCGCACGACCCCCCGATATGCATACTCGCTGATCCCATCGGGGGGCCATTTCTTTGTACTCGCTGTAAAAAAAACAACACACTAATACCGACAAGCCAGAGACAAATACAAGCGGCACTCGTCAATGCTCGCTCGCTTCCTTGCCATAAAATAGACATACTAGAGCTACTTAATACCTACGCTATCGATCTTCTGTTTCTTACTGAAACCTGGGGAGATGAGGCATCGGGACCAGATTTCAAAGCTGCCATGCCGGAAGATTACTGTGTCCATAGGCAGGACCGCATCTCAGCGCATAAGGGTGGAGGGATTGCAATAATATATCGCAATAGCCTCCGCGTTAAAGCTATTGATCTAAAACACATGAGCTGTGAGGCATTTGCCTTTACTGTGACGCTCACCACCAATCAAACATTTACAGGTGCCCTTCTGTACCGACCCCCAGGCTCTCGTACGACATTTCTTTCACAACTCCATCAACTGAGTGAGTTAGACGTAGAACACAAATACTTCACTGTATTGGGTGATTTTAATTTCCATCTCGAATCCCTGACGGACAAAGACACTGACCAGCTTATTAACGACCTTCTCTCCGTGGAACTTGAACAATTGATAACGGCTCCTACACATAAAGCAGGACACACGCTTGATGGTATTTTTACCAATAATCCACACATTACCATGAATAAAATACTACCTCTAGTATGGTCCGATCACTCTGCCATTCTATTTGACATTAAAATTAAAACTACAGTTCTCAAAAGTACATCTCAGAACTCCTATCGAACCACCAGAGACTGGAAAAACATAGATTATAATCAACTTACACAGATGCTTACTGATGCTTTCATGGGTACAGACACTGAAACTGACCCAAACTCTGCAGCCATTAGATACACCTCCATTCTGGAGGGGGCATTTTCCACATTAGCTCCATCCAAAACATCCAAACACAACAGGAAGACTCCCTCTGCCCCTTGGTTTACTGAACAACTTAGACTTCAACGACAACACTGTCGTAACTTAGAGCGCCACTGGCGCAAACATTACAACTCATCAGATAAAACAACATATAAAGCTGCACTCCATAGCTATAAGCAGAGAATAGCTACAGGAAAAAAAACATCTATTATACCACCCAAATAGACCAAGCTAAATGCAGCATGAAGAAACTGTTCGAAGTAGTAAACCATCTTGCCGAACCATCCAATCCACCCACTGAAGCATCTCAAACCCTTTGCAATACATTGGCTGACTTCTTCTCTGAAAAGGTCACATCTATATTTAAGGATTTCACTCCAAATTCCAAAATCACTGAATCATTTAACATACAAACAAACCTGAGTACTACAGCTTTAATGGAATTCACTAAGATTCATTCACAATATATTCATAAACTAATTCTGTCAATTAAATCCGGTTCCCCATTGGACCCCTGTCACCCTTCCATTCTTAACACCATCCCAGAAATCATTACTTTACCACTGACACACATCTGTAACATTATGTTTTCAACAGGTTCATATCCAACTATTTGGAAAAACACTATAATCAAACCACTTCTTAAAAAACCATCCCTGGATCCTTCACTACCTTCCAGCTACCGTCCTATTGCATCTCTGCCGTTCCCAGCTAAGATCTTTGAATCTGTCATGAACAAACAACTGTCTGATTTCATTCAAACTAACGACCTTTTGGATGATTCTCAGTTCGGTTTCCGACAAGGTCATGGAACAGAAACTGCCTTGATTAAGGCCGCAGACGAAATAAGATCCACGATGGACAACGGAGGACAGGCTGTCCTGATTTTGCTGGACCTATCGGCGGCTTTCGACACGGTCGATCACTCCACCTTGATCGGCCGTGTCGAGGCCATCGGTATTAAACACAAAGCCATAGATCTTATTACATCTTTTCTGGCTGACCGCAAACAGGCAGTTAAGTTAGGTACTTTTACTTCTCCTACCTTCAGCCTTCCTTGTGGAGTGCCGCAGGGTTCCTCGCTAAGTCCGACCCTTTTTAATATCTATGTTTCGGACTTAGCGAGGGTAATAAAAGCCTATAACATCAACCTAACAACATACGCTGACGATACCCAGCTGGTACTATCCATACACAAAAATGGTTCCAAGATAGCAGCAAATTTTAAGGACGGCATGAGGGCCATAAGCAGTTGGATGGCTTCCAACTGTTTAAAACTTAATTCTTCAAAGACAGAAGTCATGCTCTTTGGTAGGATTCAGCCTCTGTGGTCTCCCTTATGGTGGCCGGAGGAAATGGGAACTCCACCTCAACCAGTCAGTAAAGTCAGAAACTTGGGAGTAATATTTGATGATAAACTCCTTTTCCATCACCATGTGAACGCTGTAGTATCATCATCATTCAACATCTTAAGGAAAATAAAAAAACTTCTCCCTTATCTTCCTATAACTACAGGAAAAACACTAATATCAACACTGGTGTTTTCACGTACTGACTACTGCAACGCCCTCTTCCTCAACGCACAACAAAAGGTCATCTCTAAACTTCAAATGATACAAAACGCCTCAGCCAGAGTTTTATTGGGTATCCCAAAATTTAGCTCTGTCTCTAGACATCTGGACCAACTGCACTGGCTTCCGGTCAGAAGTCGCACGAAATTTAAAGCCCTTTGTATTGTCTACAAGGCAATAAACAATGTGGGACCCAAATTTCTCAGGAGTTCATTCAAGCCTTTGGCAACCCCCAGAACGCTTCGTTCCAATACTGCTCATCTGCTTCACGTACCCAGAACAAGGAAAGTTAACTGGGGAGACAGATGTTTTACCATCGCAGCCGCAAAACTATGGAATTCCCTTCCTTTTAATATAAAATCCAGTCCAACGCTAATCATCTTCAGAAAGCAGCTAAAGACATGGCTGTTTTCTCAATGATATGATTATTCATAAATCATTCAAAATATTGCCTCAGAGATCTATTTTATTGGTATCAGTTTTAGCCCTCAGCGCCGAGACACCTAAGGGTAATTGCAGCGCTTTAAAAATTGCATAAATAAATAAATAAATATTGTGCCTTGGAGATTAGATATAGCTACAAGACTATAACTGATTCTGTATTTTGATTTTAGGTGTCCTCTTTATTTGTTGTTTGATTTAGATTTGTTTTTAGATATTGTAAAGTTCCATGATTGATGTTATCATGTGTGTAGCGGACGCATTCTAGTTGATGCACGTCACGTAGGCGTGACGTGCGTCGGCCATGTGGGAAGCAGCGCGCGCAGCTTCATTGCGCGCGGAGAATAAGCACTGTTCGGAAGCGCCGGCCGGCGCTCCTCAGCATTCATTATAATTTAAGAAATAAAGTACTTATCACACCAGTACAGCTTTGTGCAATTTATTACATGCACCAACGTTACAGTGGCGACGAGGACGGGAGGATCCAACTGGCATTCAGTAAGAAAAAAAAAAAAAAATCGAACCCTCCACCACGTGGGCAGCAGCATAACAGGCAACCCCCTGACCACCGGGACACAGCGCAGAGCGGCGCTACCAGGCCAGAGTGTGGAGAGCACAAGGGGGCAAGGCTGAGCCCACCGAGAACGACAGGCTGAGGAGCGTGGCAGTGCCACAACAACCGGAGGGGCGGCGCAGTGGCCAGAGAGGCAGCACCGCAACCCACAGAAGACAAATCACCGCAATTACCTTCCCATCGCACCGTGGAAGGTAGGAACAGCGCTGGCTACCAAAGGGGAGGAAGAGGGGACCAGAACTAGGAGTCCCCAGGAGGACGCCCATACAGAAGTGAAGGACAGTGCCCCAGGGAGCCCCACCAGCAAGGCGACAGAGGTCAGGGAGGTGAGGATGAGCACACCGGCTGGCTATGCAATTGCGCCGGTGCAGTTCCTACCGAAACCCGGCGAACCCCTGATGAAGTGGGAGGATTGGAAGGAATATATAGATAATTTCATAGGGGTCCTAGAGGACGAAAATGAAGAGAAGTTCACCCCCCAAAGGAAGAAACGTATCCTGCTGCTGAACCTGGGACCGGAGGGTCTCAGGATTTACAAGAGCCTGGTGCCCAAGAAGAGAGAGGACACTGATACGGACGTCTATGCCCACGCAGTAGAAGACCTGGATGAGAGGTACCGTCCCACCATATGTGTGTCTGTGGATAGGTTCAACTTCCAGCAAAGGAAACAACGGGCTGGAGAAACCATAGAGGAATATGTAGGAGCCTTGAGGAAACTAGCGGCCCTGTGTAAATACGCACTGTGGGAGGATGAATTCATAAAAGACCAGATCGTGATGCACACGACGAGCACACAGGTCCAAGACAAGTTGTGGGCGAGCGGCGACACCACGCTCAAAGAAGTAATGGTCATCGTAAAAAGGGCGGAGCTTGCTAGGAGGTGTGCTGCAGCAACCAAGAAAGAAGTGGTCACCCCAACAATGGTGAACAGGATACAAGAGGGAGACCATCGTAAGGACCAAAGAGGAAAAGACCCAGCAGCCAAAGGAACCAGCAGATGGCAAGGGAAACAAACAGGGAGTGACAGCAAGAAATCGTGCTACAGATGTGGCAGTTGGTCCCACGACGCACGTGACAGAAGATGTCCCGCATTCCGAGCCAAATGCCTACACTGCGGTATCCTGGGCCACTACGAAAAGGTGTGTAGGAAGAAACATTCTAAGGAAACAGTGAAATGCGTCGAGCAAGGTGAAGAAGATCTGGAAGAGGTTGCAGAGGAAGAGGTGGTCACCGTCCTGTGCATATATGACCAGGTAATGAGCATAGAGGGAGGAAATCCACAAAACCCATCCTGGACATGTCAATGGGAGGAATCACCATCACCGTGGTGGCGGACACAGGATCCCCCTTCACCATCATCCAACAGGCAGTATGGGAAGAAACATTCAGACCCAAGTTGGGACCGGAGTTGGACAAGCTAGACATCCGACCGGTCACTTACAATGGCGACCGCATTCCAATGTTGGGGTTCCGCCGACTACTGTTCGAGTTCAGGGGCCGGTCAGCATGGTGCAAGCTGTACATTGCAGAAAAAGGACCCTCGGTCCTGGGATGGCTAGACCAGGGGGACCTAGGAATAAAACTGGATCCAGCAGGAAAAGAGCAAATATTACTCACAGAGCAAGAAGAATGGCCGGACATGAACAAATGGAAGGAGAACTACCCGAAAGTGTTTGGTGGCACAGTGGGACGGATGGAAAACTTCCAACACAGGATTGTGCTCAAGGAAGGGGCCATTCCGGTAGCCCACAAGGTGAGGAATGTGCCGATTGCGGTGAGAGAAGCAGTCCAAACTGAACTCCAGGAGCTGGAAAAGAAAGGAATAATAGAGCCGATAACCTGTGCAGAATGGTTGGCGCCCCTGGTGGTCGTAATGAAGCCAAATGGGAAGGTCCGGCTCTGCGTGGATCTGAGAGAACTGAATAAGAATATTGTTGTGGAGAAATTTCCCCTCCCCAGAATCGAGGAAATGTTGACCAAGACCAGGGGGTGCAGTGGTACTCCACTATCGACTTGACCTCGGCCTATCACCAAATTGCACTTCACCCGGACAGCAAACGGCTCACATCCTTCATCACCCCGTTTGGATGTTACCAATTTTGTCGGATGCCTTTTGGGCTGGCCTCAGCAGCCGCTGTCTTCCAGAAAATGATGCACCAACTGTTCAGAGACTGCAAGGATGTCCAGTATTTCCAGGATGACATCTTGGTGATGGGGCGAGACCAGCAGGATCACGATCAGAAGCTGGGAAAGGTGTTGAAAACACTAGAGAACAAAGGCCTCACGGCGGAGTGGTCGAAGTGTCGGTTGGGACTGCAGTCGGTAACGTACCTTGGTCACGAGATCGGACGACAGGGCGTTACCCCCAAATCGGAAAATGTCAAAGCCATCGCTGAAGCACCGCCGCCCAGGAACAAGGAAGAGGTCAGGTCGTTCCTGGGGATGGCGGAGTACTACAGCAAGTTTGTGGTACACTTCGCTTCCAAGACCCACAATTTGAGGCTGTTGACCAGAGACAGCACAGTGTTCCAGTGGACACCAGAAGCCCAAGCAGAGTTCGAATTGATCAAAAGGGATGTTACTGGAGCTGTTCCCCTCAAAGGGTACGACCCACAAGGCACCACTGTACTGACGACAGATGCCAGCGACAAAGGCCTGGGCGCTGTACTCATGCAAGACAGAGGTAGAGGGGAAATGGAGACCATCAGCTTTGCATCCAGAGCATTGACAGATACGGAGAGCAAATACAGCGTGATTGAGAAAGAAATGCTGGCGGTCGTATGGGCCATGGCGAGATTCCGGCAATTTCTGTGGGGAACACGCTTCCTACTCAGAACAGACCACAAACCGTTGGTGAAGGTGCTGACGTCGAGTGGACATGCCAGTGCCACTCCCCGGATATCCAAGATGTCTCTAAAGTTGCTCGAGTTCAGGTATGATGTCGAGTACATTCCCGGGAGCCGGAACCGAGTAGCGGATTATCTGAGCAGGGCAGCTGCCATGGAGCCAGGAGAGGAAGACCCTGTCGGCAGTGGGGATTTGGTAGCTCTAATAGAGGACCAAGAGAAACTAATCAGTCTACAAGAATGGACAGAGTCATATGAAGAGGACACTGACATAAAGGAAGTGAAGGGGTACATCGTACATGGATGGCCGGACAAAAGAAACGTGAGAGCAAGCCTCAAGCCGCACTTCGAAGTGCGGGAAGAACTGTCGATAGGAGACAGAGGGATCTTCATATACAGGGGAGATAAGGTGATTCCCCCAAGGAACCTCACTTCAAAACTGATGGACTTGCTACATGAGGGACACCTGGGCATAGGGAAACTCAAGGCACGTGCCAAACAAAATTACTGGTGGCCAGGCATGGACATAAGGGCTGAAAGGCATGTCAGAGAGTGTCCCCAATGTCAACGGGCGGACAAGACATTAAAACCATTGAGGCCAGCGATAGGAAAGTTTGATCCCCCTTCAAATCCATGGGAAGAACTATCCATAGACATTTTGGGACCGGTCCTAGATGACCAAGGCACACAGAAATACGTGTGTGTGCTCATGGATCGATATTCAAAGTGGCCAGAGTTGAGAATAGATGAATCCATGGACACGGAGAACATCCTTAAGTTTCTGTCAGAGACTTTCACGAGGGAAGGAATACCTAAATCGATCTTGAGTGACAATGGACCCCAGTTCACGTCAGAAAAGTGGAACAAGTTCATGCAAAGAAATGGCGTCACTGTCAAACACACTGCAATCTACCATCCGGCCGGAAACGGTTTAGTGGAGAGATTTAACAGGGTAGTGATGGGAGCCATACAAGCTGCCATATCAAGTGAACAGAACTGGGAGAAGGCGCTAGAGAACATGGTATGGGCCTATAGAATAACCCCCACTGGCACGGGGTACAGTCCATTCCAAATACTGAGAGGACGTGAACCCTTTACCCACGACAACAGAATTTGGAAGGAAAAGCTCATCACCAGTGAATGGTCCCCTGCAGTGGTGCGGGCCAACCTGGAAAAAGCACAGACAATTTACAGCAACCACTATAACAAACGAAGGAATGTCAAAGGCACAGGTCTGGAGCAAGGGGAGTGGGTAAGAGTAAGATTGGCCACCCTGCAGAAGAAGGGAGACAGCAAGTACAGCAAGCCGTTGCAAGTGGTAGAAGTGTATGATCGGGTAGCCCTATTAAGCGACGGAAACGTGTGGTCCCAAGACAGCATGGCCAGGTGCAATAAGGTTTTGGGCTGGGAGCAGCAGGGCACCGACTGGGAAGACAAGGAAGGTTCTGAGGTGGAGAAGAGTCAAGAGGCCGTTGAGCAGCAAGGAGGAGTGAGAGCTGAAACGGAAAGTGAAGAGGAAGGAGAAAACGGAAGTCAAGGAATGGAACGGGACAGGTTGGAGAGAAGCACGCATGAGGAAGGAGCTCTGAATGAAGGAACAGTAAGCAATGAGTTGCAGAGTCAAGAGACAATGGAGAACCCAGTCAGGGTCACAAGGAGCGGAAGGCAGGTGGTGAGACCTTCCAGATATCGAGATTTTGAATTGGACAATGAACTGTAAGTGACTCTTTAATGTTTGATAAAAAGGGGGAGATATGTAGCGGACGCATTCTAGTTGATGCACGTCACGTAGGCGTGACGTGCGTCGGCCATGTGGGAAGCAGCGCGCGCAGCTTCATTGCGCGCGGAGAATAAGCACTGTTCGGAAGCGCCGGCCGGCGCTCCTCAGCATTCATTATAATTTAAGAAATAAAGTACTTTCACACCAGTACAGCTTTGTGCAATTTATTACATGCACCAACGTTACAATGTGCTTGTTTATGGCTTCATTTTTATAAGTCGAATAAAGCTTACTGACTAACATCAGTAGAAAAGGCGCCATCAATCCCACTGACGAGGACTTCATTTGGCTAGGAAGGAGGGTTTTCAGGGGACAAAAATCCCATTGAACGTCACAGGAGACAGACATGGTGCTTGTTTAACAAGTGCACAATACAAGGAAAGCGACAAACCCTAAAAGAGAACGACGTGAGTGATATGGATTAACTACTCTGCATTATTTATGCCACTGCCAAATAGGTTTAGAGAGGGCCGTTTCAAAAATTCCCGCCTATAACGCATGTGACCCTAAGGAAAGTTAAAACACCACAGGCTACAGTGAATGGACCTGTCCTTTATCCGGCTGGCCGAAGCAGGCAGAGACGAAAAGCCGACCATTCGTTATCAAGGCTCTTTTCTTAACAGCAACACAGCCACCAGACTCCCTGCTCTCATCCAGAATGGTTTGTGGCCGCATCAGTGCGAGCCAGCGTCTCGAGCGGCTACCGAAGACTCTTCAATTGTCGCCCGGTCCATAACACGCCTTAAAACATCCGCACGCAAAGTCCAACCCGCGCCAAAGACGCCGCGGATGGTCGACTGAAGGAAGCACACAGGACAGCCCGGGACAGTGTTTACATGTTTCAGATGCACGTGTGGACTCCACCGGTACTTCAAGTTCTGAATTGTGTGAGGCGCACTGGGATTGGTTGAAGTACCGCCAATGCTCCAATCCTAGATCATTTTACGCATTATGAGATCCTCCCATTTCCTGACGACTCGCACAATATGTTCAGATGTAGGATTGGCTGTCATGCGACCCGGAAGTACTAAGATTACGGACAAATGTCGTCCGTTGCAAGATCAATAACGGACAGCGGAGATTAGGCTGAATTTACGGACGGTCCGTGTAAGTAGCGGACTGCCTGAGTGGGATATAGTGTGTAAGGATGAGCGATGCACCTTTAGCTAGCGTTGTTGTAGTTTGATGCTGGTTGCAATTCATTTCTTGTGTATTTATAATGGTGATCTCATCCTCCTCACCATGAAAATTGTTCTAATATTGCTATTTGTGAAACCTTGCCATGCAAACTGGGTAGATTAATAGAACGGCGAGGTACAAAGAGAACAGCCGAGTGGGTAAATAGTGATGTCTATATAAGGACATAGGCGTGCTAATTTCACTCGTGTGTAATTGAAGGCTAAAAGTCACCCCACTGTCACTGTACTTGGCATGTTTATGCACTGCGTTAACGTAAAGGTGTATCTAAAAACACGCTTTTTGAGTGCTTGTTCTGTGTATGATAATATCCTTTTTTTAAAAAACTTTTTGCATGGCCATTATCATCAGCTGAAAGCATAGGTGTAAAGTTTGTTGTTTCCTTTTCAGAGAGATGTCCAGGTTTTCATTGCAATTAAGTGTTCGTTTTTCCCCCCCGCAATATTATGACATAATTTGTTTCGGGGTCCCTTTGCTTCGTGAATAAAAATTGGAGGTATACATAAACCGAAGTCGAAAAGTAATTTGAAATGGGTCTTGATTAGTTCCATTTGAATGGCCGGTCTAAAGAAAGGGAAAAAAGCGAACAATATTAACATCACTATGGCGCTTATCTCATTCTTCAAAGTTTAGCATGACTGGCTGTGTAAATGTGTGCTGCTTGAAGCATGTAAATGAAATGGCATTTACATAGCGCGTACTACCCCTAATGAGGCGTTGAGGCGTTCAGCGAGCTTCTCCTTTTCACCTAAAACATTTATGTTCCAAAAAATGCACTTGCAAGTAGTTAAAGACTAGTTGAAATGCCAAGAAGATCCTTCTCTGCACGCCATTTTTCTCTCTGTCCATCCCGTTATATGTTCAAGGGTGTGTATATTGTGCTAATCTCAATTGATTTACTATTTAAATTAGATAACACTTTGTTTACAAACACGGCTAGTATATTTTGCCCAGTTGTATTGCAGTGGCATTCGTATTGTACCACATGTCCCTGGTGAAACCCTGTTTTGCTTCTTATAGATGACTAGCAGACTACTTCCATTGTTTACGAGGTTTTTAGAATATAAACTCAGTGTTGCTTTATGTGAGAAGAGTTGTGGTGGTGTGCACGAGTGCCAGACTATGCGTTCTCTTATCGTGGCTATTAACTTGTATCTGTGTTTATGCGTGAAGTGAAGCGTAGAGGTGCGAGATAATCTTGTATTCTGATAACTATTATTTTTAGGTCTCGCCTACGCAGCGCGCATGTGCTGCATAGGGGACCTCTTGTAATCGATTCCGGCGGAAAACGTGCTCACTTTGCATTGCTTTCAATAGCAACACGTGCACGTTTTGGCGATTCCCTTGCGGGAGCGAGCTTTGGATGGTGCCCCTGCTCGCTCCCGCAAGGTAAACTCTCTGCGTGCTCTCGGCTCCACTCCCCCATCCCTCCATCCTCCGCGTGTACAGGCGTGCAGGGTTGAGCGCGAGGCACGCGCGTGATTGTGTTCTTTTCTTAAAGAGAGCCTTCATCTCAACAGTTTCAAGTAATATTTTTCTCACCTTCACAGCTCATTGCCACTCAGCGGCCCTTCTTTTTCCAATATTCCAGCTATAATATTGCTCCACAGACTTTGTACAGAATGGTTCGGCATCTTCACTTTTTTCATTAATAATGGGATCTTTTTCACTACTGTTGTTGATTGTTGTGTGTGTATATATGTGTGTATATATATATATTTAATGCCGATGCAGTAATTATTTGAATCAGTGATTTCTTCTGTTTTTGCGATGGTATTGTTCAGAGAACCAAAACTCGTGTTACAATTGCTTTGAACCGTCATATCTGGTTCAGTTTTCACTTTAGTCACTGTTGCAAGCGCAGGATGTGGAACCATGGTGAGGGCGGAGGACTCGGTTGGAGCAGCAGGCAGTTTACATGTTGATCCAGAGTGCAACACTTTGTTTACAGGAATCTGCATGGTATGCACCCCTGAAGTAGCAAAGGTCCCACCCAGCTGCTTCATCTTGCTGGTGGGGATGGTCAGAACTGACTTTTGTGGACTTGACAGATTTGACTGGATCTTCTACAACCCTAGAGTGGATGTCCTGCCGCTCACAATGGGGGCTGCTGATACAAGTGAGGAGGTACAAAAGGGGGTGGCGGTGATGGATTAAACCCAGATCTGTTGACTGGGTGTGAGTGTTTGATTGGTTCAGATGCTCCGTCCATCACCACCCCCTTTTATACCGCTTTGTTCGCCATAAGTTGGCAGGGTATGCTCAGACGTGAGTCCCTTGCTCACTTTGCCACTGGATTCAAGCAAGCCTGGCTGAAGACGGCTGGAATGCCAGAAACGGGTCCTAGGAAGCTTTTTTCCGGTCCAGGGAAGGCATGGCTTGGCAGTTCGGGCTGGACTGTTCCCATGAGGCACAGGGTCAGACTGATTTGCATATGGCCATGTCTGAACTGGGGTGGCAGAGTGGGCTAAAGAACGGTGATGGATTAAACCCAGATCTGTTGACTGGGTGCGAGTGTTTGATTGGTTTAGATGCTCAGTCCATCACCACCCCCTTTTTTACCACCCCCTTTTGTACCGATACAAGTGAGGAGGCACGCACAGCAGCAGCCATGCAGGGATTGCTAGTTACTGATACCCCACTCTGGGCCTGGTTTACGAATACGGGATGGTGCTTTCCAGATGCCTTCAATACGGAAGTCACTGCAGATGATGAGCTGGAGTGTGCTGCGTCTACCTGCTGTGGTGCAAATCCATCAGCCGCCATTGAAGTGGCTGCAGTAATCACACCACCTGTGAGCCTGAGCATAGTGGTCCCAGTTCTAGAGAGCACTTACAGAGCTACTGTTGACGTCAGTGAGCTTTCTGTTAGTTTTGTAAGTGCTGTCTGCCCACCGACACACTGTGCAAGTATAGTAGTCTGTTGTCCGGAAACTACTTTTAATGAGGTCTGTGGAGGCGTAATTGATGTCCCAGGTCCCATACCACCCTGAACCACTGCATTCTGGGTTTCTTGCTTTGCAGAGCTCTGAGCTGATGACTGACTAACCAAAAACATGCCCTGTGGAGCATGCTTGAGGATGTAAGATGTGTTATGAGAGATGCTGTGACAAACCACTGTTGGTGCTTTGGGCTCCACCAGCAGTGCTCATACACTTAGACACTGGCATTGTTTGTGGCTCGCCGTAGGGCCCCTGAGGTATCAGTAGCAGTTTCACTTTCCCTGAAAGATTCTTGCTATTGGTTGTGAGGTAGAGTTTGGTACTAGGAGGTAGATTTGGCAGGTTAGAGAGATTTGTGGCTGGTAGCTGCAATGTCGCCATCAATGAACCCTGTGATGCAGCTTTCTGAGCCCCAGTTGATAAAGCAGGAACCTTTGTAACGGTCTGAAGAGGCTGGGCCACAATAGTGCTGCCTCCTCCTCTGCTGCTCACAAGTGCTTTTACAACATCCTGGGCTACAACAGGTTTCTGTCCAGTGACTTTACCAAATGACGACACAGACTTTGCGGACTTGGCGGAAAGGAGACAGTGGCAGTGTCCCTGATCCGCTTTGCGACCTGACCGAGTGTAAGCTTACGCGCTGATTAGAAAACGTTCTTTTAAAATTATGTTTGTATTTACTCTGTGACTAGTGCCTTTTTAAAAAATTCACTTACCCCTGCACCACACGCCACTTTACTGATTGTAGGTGCCGGTTCCCTGCATCGCTTCGCTGGGGCACTTCCGGTCGGCCAGCTTGCAGAGCGGTTAGCGCTCTAGTGCACAACTTCCTGTGGATATTTAGCCCTCACATCCTCTTGGGCGCGCAGCGGTCGCGCGCAGCCCCCGCCGAAGACCCGCCGAAGACCCGCCGAAGACCCGCCAAAGAGCTGCCCGTCTGCGCCCGTCCGCGCTAAGGCAGCGCCGGGCGCTGGGCACTCTGCTCCTCATCCTGTCATTAAACTGGCAGGATGTGTTACTCCAAATCCGAGCTGCTGAGTCTTCAGCATTCCTCCTGCTTTTGCAAAAGACGCAATCCTGCTCATATACACCACCCGCTTGCTACTCCCTCCCAACTGTGCTCTACTTCCAAACGCAAATCTAAACCTCTCCCTGTCCACACCTTCAGGCTAGGTCATCTCAATGTAAGATCCATGTACAAACATTCTTCAGAAATACATGACCTTTTAACGGACTATGCTCTAGATGCCCTGTTTGTGACTGAGACATGGCTCCTTGATGAGATGGACTCGGTCTGTAACCTGGCAACACCTACAGGCTACTCTATCTATACGGTGAACAGGGGCACGAGAGGGGGCGGGCTAGCGCTCATAATCAAATCCCACTTTCAATGTCAACTCGATAAAGTGGACATCAAGGGTAGCGAAAGTGCTCGCTTCTCGATCAAAGTCAACCCCCAGTTCTGTGCTACTGGCCTTCTGGTTTACAGACCTCCTGGTGCTGACGTTCCCTTCACTAACTCCCTTCTACAATATCTAAATACCAATGTTATTAACTCTGCCAACTTCACGATCATTGGCGACCTTAATCTACATCTTGACAAGAATACCGAGTCGAAGGC
This sequence comes from Lissotriton helveticus, assembly GCF_964261635.1. NCBI lineage: Eukaryota > Metazoa > Chordata > Amphibia > Caudata > Salamandridae > Lissotriton > Lissotriton helveticus. The sequence goes on from NC_136061.1 coordinate 950,258,508, forward strand.
GGCAACTTTTTTAGCGGATCTTGCGGCTTTCGAACTCGAGCAACTTGTCCGTGGCCCTACCCATAGAGCAGGACACCTCCTTGACCCCATTTTCACCAACATCACTGGCGGGTCCTCAGGCACACCTATTCCCATGACCTGGACTGACCACTATTTAGTGATGTTAACCATCCCCTGCAACTTAAATGCTGTTGTAGCATCTACCTCTTCAGTTCAGAAACGGCCATGGAGAAAACTCCATCTTGATGAACTCCATGACATTCTGGCATTACATCCTCTACCTCCGAGTGAAGACCTGGATGCAGGATACGACCAGTTCTGCCTTTGGATTACCCAGGCTCTCGACACTCTTATCCCTGCCAGATGGACCAAGGCCCGCACCCATACGGCGAGCCCTTGGTACAACTCAGAACTTGTCACCTTGAAAAAGGAATGTAAGAAGGCAGAGAGACGCTGGAGGAAAAGTTATGATGCCAGCCTTAAACAAGACTATGTCCTGCACCAAAAATCTTACCACCGTAAAGTCTGCAGAGTGAGAGCGGCATATTATGCCAGTGACATCAACAACAGCTCTAACACCTCAAAATCGGTTTTTAAAATTCTGAAAGACCTCACGGCAAAACAAACTGTCAACGCCATCACTACCTCGCCTGACCTCTGTAACAACATGGCTAATTTCTTCATAGATAAAATCAAGAAGATTTACGACACCTTCCCCAAAGACCCACAGGTACCGGTCACCTTTGATCCTTCCAGGCATTCCCTCATTTCTTTTCCCACACTTGACCGGGATACTTTCTCTAAAATTTGTAGAAAGATTAAATCCGGGTCTCCGGCAGATCCCTTAAAGCCTGACCTCTTCTGTGACGCTCATGCACTCATCACAGACCACGTTCGTGATTTCATCAATCGGTCACTCTCCACTGCCAGGGTCCCTATCAAATGGAAGCAGGCATGGGTATCCCCCATTTTGAAGAAACCCACCTTGGATCCCTCACTCCCGGAAAACTTTAGGCCGATCTCCCTGCTCCCTTGGCCCGCTAAAGTGGCCGAGGCACACGTCAATAACATCCTGTCCAACTTCCTCCGGACCAATAACATTCTGGACGACTCCCAACACGGGTTTAGAGCTGGTCATAGCACCGAGACAGCCTTGCTCAGTGTTTCTGAGGACCTCCGTTCCATCCTTGACGCCGGCGGTACTGCAGCACTGGTCCTATTGGACCTCAGTGCTGCCTTTGATACGGTGTCACATGAGGTCCTCTTGATGAGACTGGAGGAAATCGGAGTCACAGGGGCAGCCCTGGGGTGGTTTAGAGACTTCCTGTCTAACAGGTCTTTCAGAGTCTCCACCCCCCCTTACATCTCGAAGGAGCATAGCATTGGACAGGGAGTGCCGCAGGGCTCGTCCCTTAGCCCTACCCTGTTCAATGTCTATGTCCGCCCGTTAGCGGAGGTGGCCAGAAGGAATGGAATGGCTTTAGTATCATATGCAGATGATACCCAGTTGGTGGTGGCTTTGAATAACAACAGTGGTCTGGAAGCCCGTCATTTTAAACAGACACTCATCGACATCACCAACTGGATGACGGCGAACTTTCTCCAACTAAATGCCGGTAAAACCGAGATTCTCCTCTTGGGGAAAAAACACCGCTTCCTGGGGAGATAACTGGTGGCCTGATATTTTGGGCTCTCCCCCCAAGCCAAAAGACTGTGTTAAAAATCTAGGCGTCTGGATCGACCCGGCTCTAAAATACACCATCCACACCAAGAAAGTGGCCGCCACGTGCTTCGGCATTTTACGCAACATCAGGCCCATCCTGAAGTTCTTTGACTGCCGCACCCGCCAGCTCATCGTCCAGGCGACGATCCTTTCAAGACTGGACTATGCCAGCTCTCTCCTTTTGGGAGCGAACCTGGCCGAAATCACCAGACTGCAGAGAGTCCAGAATGCGGCTGCCAGAGCTCTGGTCGGCCTCCCTCGCCACTCTTCTGTTTCAGGAACTTTAAGGAAACTGCATTGGCTCCCGGTGGGAAGAAGGATCCAGTTTAAGGCTCTGTGTTTAGCCTTCAAGATCCTTAAAACCGCCTCCCCCCCCCACTGCTGAGCCCCCTCCTGTCTGAGTACACACCCAGCAGATCTCTTCGCTCAGAGGGACAACATCTAGTGACCATCCCACGCACCAGACTTGCTAGAGTTGGGGGACGCTCTTTCAGCCTCCTTGTTGCCAAGCTATGGAACAGCCTGCCTGTAACCATACGGGGGATGCATGATCTTTTAGCCTTTAGGAAAGCCATCAAAACCCATCTTTTCCAATAATCCGTTCTTTTGTGCACCTTCATTTTTGCACTCTGGTCAGTTCGCAGCGCCGGGACGCCCCTTGGCTGGGGCAGCCGCGCGCTATACAAATCTGGATAACATAACATAACTTTGCCACCAGTATCTGTCCACCACTTATGGCCATGTCTGGTTTCATTAACGACTGGACAGCAAAGCTGAGGTGATCACCAACCATCTTGTTTGGTGTTCTCGACACCTCACTGGCGTTCACAAGAGGCTTTTGTGGCGACACAGAAATAACATGTCTGCCTTTCACAGTGACATATTGCTGGAGTGCTCGCTGTCAGGATGTACTAGTAACCAAGGACTGATAATGAGGCTCTCCTAACTCCTGTTTGATAAGCACCTTTGTGAATGTTCCAAGTCCTTCTGTGACATACTTTGCACTCTGCAACTTGGTATGGCTTCTGATGGGACCGAGGTGGGGGGCATTTTAGCAACAAGCATTTGCAATGCAATAGGTCTCGCATTCACACGAGTTTGAGCTATTGGCATTGTAAATGACAATACCTTTTATTTAGGTTTTGAGTTTTAGAACATAAATAAAAGGCACTGTCATTTACCCTACTAATAGCTTAAACTCTCGCAAGTGAAAGACCAATTGCATTGCAATAAAGAGCCTTCTCGAACGCTTGTTAGATTGTAAATATCAGAGGAAGAGACCGACCTGCGAGGTCTTCAAAGTAGTAATAAATAATGCAGTGAAGATGGTGTAAGAATTGTAAATTACATAGACAAAGTATGAAGTGAAGGTTACATATGATCCAAGCTATAAACACTAACAAAGTGCTCCAACAGCTTTCGCACTGTGATTACACTATTGCTGCTCGGTAGGGAGGGGGCTATTTCCTACCCATTGCGTAAAGTAATTGCTATCTTTGGCCTAATAAACACTCCAGCTGTAGTAGGGCACTGGTTTCACCTCCTGGTGCAGGGCGGGCTGTGCTTTACGGTAGGCATGGAGGGAGGGCTCGGCTTGGCTGCAGCTCGGCCTCGTACACTGCCCCGGCTATCATTAGCGAGCGAGAAGCCAGAGGTGGTGGTATTGGTAGTGCTTGTATTAGTGGCATTGGTGGTGGTGGAGGTATTGATTGATTGGTGGTGGTTGGGGCATCGGTGGTAGTGGTTATGGTATTGGTGGTGGTATTGGTGGCAGTTGCATTGGTGGTGGTGATTGCATTCGTATTGGTAATGGTATTGGTGGTGGTGGTGTTAATAAAACAGGCCTTACAAAACAACCTGTCCGGTCGCTTAGTGCAGATGACATGTAAAACAGAGGTGCTGTTGTCTGCTTCAGCGCATTAGCACACTATTATGTGCTACCTGGAGTTCACATGACTTAATTCGGTCATAATTTCTAAATCCATTTTACTGAGGGGGGGGGGGGGTGTCAGGGGATGGGGGAGTTAAAACGGAGACAAGAATGCCAGGTTAAAGTGATTGAAAGCGTGCCCTTGTGCGACAAGGGCAGCCGTGCTGCTCAGATAAAAAAAACCACAAACGGTTTCAGCTGAAGCGGCGCATGTCCGGCTTGCAGTAAGAGAAACTTACAGATTAAATAACAGGGCCCATGTAAGAACCAAAGTAAAAGGGCCAGTGGCCATGGGAGGGTACAAATGAAGACAAGGCCGTAATAAGGAGGGACAAACAACCTATTAACTAATCCGAAGGCAGCATTTATGAAAGAAAATGACACAAGCCAATAAAAAAATATGGGAGGAGAGTGGGCAGGCTTCTCTACCATACTCTACTACAGCAGTCTTGCAGAGCGAGCTGCCGCTAGGCTCAACCTAAAAATGGTCTAATCTCATATGACATTTTTTGGGAGACTGTTTACACACCCTGAACATTTTAGTCTGCCCTATTTTGCTCTCATCATTGGGCAGGAGGACCTGGTGCAGTATTTCAGCAAGGTTGGACGTAATTTTAGGACATCACTAAAAGTGCTAACCTTTCTCTCCGAGACTGGTGTGCATAAAGAAGTTCAGGCGGGGAAAATCTTTGCGACTCAGGTGGAGTGAGACATGCCAGGTTGTGCAGACTTTCCACAGTGCCTCATCTGAATTCATAGGACTCACATCAAAAGAAGCCTTGTGCTACCAGATGCGGTTGAGGGAAGTTTAAAAAACAAAACTTCAAAGAGGGGTTTTAGTATGCACCAACAAAAACGATGCAGTAAGGCAGGTCTTGGAAACTGCACCAGAAATAGATGTAGGATACTGCTGGGTAAGCTTGGTAACTCATCTCAGAAGCAGACTAATGCAACCCAGGACAAGGACCAGGAGGAGAAGCAATTGACAAATTACCTGCATATTTTTTTTTATTTTTTTTTTGCGGAGTTTTATATAGCGCGAACTAGACCCAAACCGAATCAGGTATCAGAGCGCTTTACATATTTTTCCAGTTACGTTACATTTTTTACGTTTTCCAGTTACTTTCATTTTAGGCACGGGGAGATTAAGTGATTTGCCCAGAATCACAGGAGGTTTTGGCGTCGTTACCGAGACTCTAACCCAGATCCCCAGGTCCGAGGCCAACTCCTCTCCCCCTATCTTGCATCTATGCATATCTGCTGGACCAACACCAAAAACTCAATAGAACTAGCTTACTCAACTTTACACAGAAACTGAGTATTGCATAATGTCCTATCCTGCATAATGAAAACAGTAATCAAAATTAGTTGGTGATAATGCATTATTGTGGCCCTGATATTTATGTCACCCCAACCCCACCAGCCCCCGTTACAAGGGTGAGGATTACACCCTCTTGATGAAGACGCATGAGCAGTTCTCTAGGACTCAAAGTCTCAAAGTCTCGAACGGTCAACAAGCATAAAGAGATACAGGGGACCCAATAGGGCTGTACGCCACCCTGATTAAGATATGGTAGTAAGCAGGAGGGGTTGTGTACCAGATAGTGAACATCACTTGGCCGTGTTCTTAACGGTTAGCCGAGTGCCAGTCCCAGTAGGAGTGGTTTTCCACCTATGGAAAAAATGCAATGCAGGGCAGGTTTCCAATCTGTTATTTGCACTATTCTCTGGAACACAATTCCAGTGTGCAGTACGTGGGGAACTTGGAGGAGGTTCCAAGCTATACAGTCCATTATTGGAACCGGTCCTTAAAAAGGGATTATGTTGGTGGCTACAGGTGGGCTCTTGAATGATCCTTTGAGGGCCAGACTGATGGTGTTATTTAGCCAGCAATAGTTGAAGTTTCAACGCTGCGCTGCCCGATTATACGCTTCCCCTTGAAACGCAAATAGTCTGAACACCACTTGGAGTTACAACCAATGGCGTGGTAGGTTTCAAATTGATCTTGCATGAGGTGTAGGTTTCCCCAATGGCAAGTACCACACAATGGATATACAAGTTCAGAGTGGAATGTACTTCAGGTGTTTTACCAGAACTTAAAAAGTACTCCTCATGAACTGGAAGGGAACATGCTTTAAGTTCTCATCACTAAACAAGTTTGAGTGCATATCAACCAAGCAGGTACCACTTTCCGCCTACTTCCAATCTCTGTGTGGATTCGTTTGAAGATGCAAAAATTCAGGATTTTGCTAGAATCCAAATCCTGATATAATACGAGCTCTAACATAATATGAGGCTATAATCAGCTCTAAGAGAATGACAACACCGTCCTAATTGGTAACTTCGCTCCACAGCGTCAAAGGGACAACAGTATTTTCTATTTTCATAGGACAAATAGGATTTAGTGTACTAGCCCCTTTGAGAAGTACCCATTTTATATAATTCAACCACTCCTGTGCAGGAATAAAAAAATGAGGAAGTAAAATGTTAAGAGGTACCGTTGAATAAAGATGCAGTCTGTAGCTGCAGTGGCACTGGTCTTTGAGAAGTAAATGATGTGCTTTGGAGCCTTCCAGGGTAGAATGTCTGGATAAAGCAGGTCTTATTGTTGTGCACCCAAGTGTCTGCTTCTACCCCAGTCCAAGCTTCGATATCAGGTGCCGCTCTGCCCTTCACAAAGAGGTCAACAACTCCATGTCAGTGTTCAACAGTGAGCAGGTTGCAGCAGCTCCCATCTTCAACATCAGGAGGCACAGGAACGATTATTGCTCATGTCCCTCTACCTTTCTCAAGATCTCCTTTTTGAACGTCTTATAGAAAAAGTGGAAAAAATTCAGACGATGGACAGAGTGTGGGTCATTTGTTTCTTCTGTACTCCTATAAACAAGGCACTAACATTGAAAGCACAATTCCTGTTTAAACAAATAAATATAACCCTGAAACCTAAAAAAGAGGTGGAAAAAAAGGTCAGATTGTCAATGAATATCTATGAAAAATGTTTTCTTAATCTGGACATATAAACACACACACACACAGTTTGGAGATCCTCTTAACCCTGAAAGAATAATCACTCTAAAGCAGCTGCCAGCACACGGCTTGCTTTCGTTCTGCTCCTTAAAGTAATGGTGCAATTCTAGCAAACACTGCAAGGCTGCCAAACTGGCTGCAATTTCTTGAGGTTTTTCTGGGAAGCAACACTAGGCTTGATGCTGCAGTTTTGTTCTGATCCATATTTGACTTATTTGGAGTGAAAACTTATGAAAATGTAACATTTATTTTCATGAGCCATTATGTCGTAATCTGTATTGAATAGTACCAGATGTACGCTTAGAAGCTTACAATTTTTAGACATTCGTGTTCCAGTATCCCTGCACAGCCCGCAATTTTCCGTTTATTCTCTAGCAGTTTCGGCCGATAGCATGTCAGGCTAGCACTTCGATAATATGAGACTCCTTTCATACGATTCTGAGAAGTAGGCAATGCGGATGATCTTGAAGATGGAACAGCGAAGAGGGTAAGCAACTCCAGTACCAAGAATATAGAGTCATGACCTTGATGCCCTGCAAAAGAAGCAGGTTAGCACCTGGGAGGACATTCAGCACAGCACTGCCTTGATAATTGGGACCGGTCCAGAAACAGTTTTAAAGTCAGCATCTGGAAGAGAATTTAATTTTCTTTAGGAAGGATAGCGGGCACAATGCAGTCCTGGTTTTCCTGGTGAGGTGTTCCTTTAATGTGAGATGAGCACGGAGGGTGAAGCAAAGTGATTTAGCGCTCTAAAGCATGTAGGGCATGGGGAATGAAGCCTCCCACGTTCGTGTCACAGAAAGGCTTGAATCAAAGTGTTTAGAATTACTGGCTATTAGTAGGAAGTCTGTCCAGTTGAGCTTTAGTTAGAATGCAAAGAAAAAAGAACAAGGTACTTTAAAAAGCGATGCATGTCCGAACATAACTAACACACAATTTTAATAACCATACACAGATTAAGCACAGTATGATAAACACAACCCCAGAACACATTGCAAATTAATCCCTTGTAAAACTATCCATGTTCAGCGTGCAAGTCTCAAACCACCTTTCCATCAGCCAAACAGTTTTTCATAGCACCTGATACCAATATTTAAGTAACAGTCAGCCAATCAGATAAGCGTTCATTTGAAGCGCACATCAATATATTATCCCTCCGGCTCTGCACGCCATCTTCAAACGGCAATCACGATATTACAACACATTCACGAGATCATGTTAACCTTCTAATATCCAATCATACCTTACCCAAATCCATTTGTTGATCATTTAAATCCCATTTGCTTGGTAACAAAAATCCAATAATCAAAAAAAGTTTTTGTTTCTTGCAAATATCAACATGTGTATACAAATATCTCACAGGAGCACCATTTTTATTTCTAGATAATATTATCGGCACCATTGTGAAAGAACTTTTGGCTAACAAATGGTCAAGCACACTGTATACCTCTGCGACACGCTCAAATGTAAAGCACGTATTCATTGACACTATCAACACTTTTATCAAACCAAACAAAGTATAAGCACAACCCTGAAAATTACAAGTAAAATGGAAACCCAATGCCAGTTCATAGAGTATTCATAAGCGCCATCTTAAAGCAGGGGACCATCACCTTTTACCAAAACAAACAGATTAAACGTGCAAACCCGAAAACTTCAAGTGCAATGGACACTCAACGTGGCTTATGGAATTAGTTAGCACCATCTTAAAGCTGGTTACCATAGATAACAAAAGACCCCCGCAAAAAATGATACCATTTTGCTTTCCAAAAATCAAAATAACACAAAGGCGACTAACGCAACCGACAGTTAAGACCAACATCCAACATTTTAATGAACTACATTTTTTAACAAGCAAACAAATAAGCAAAAAACAAATCCCCCCGGCCCTCACTTACCTACGGCCACAGAAACGCTGGAACACGCTGTGACGCACACCGCAAGTCGGCCTGGAGCGCGCCTGAGAAGAGACGCGGGAGGACAGGAGCGTGACGCGCGTGAACGTGCACTTGACGTTCCCGCGCGTTAACGGACCTGAGTCGGCTCGTGCACAGGCCAGTAGCGGCTCGTGCACAGCTCTAGACTCCCTTGCCAGTGAACACGGCGACTATAGAACTCGCTGGCGGGAGCGCTTTGCGCTCCAACGCCAGCTCGCCCTAAAAAGGGGGGGGGGTAGTCCTGCTTGATAGACGAGCTCAGGAAGCTGGTAACCTGGATCTTTTTTAAAGTTGGCTGCTTTATAAATAAATATATGGGCGGAAGGTGAAAGAAATTCCTACTGTGCCTAAAGGTTCTTCTTATGCTAGTTTCTATGAATATAGTGACTGCCACGTCATTCATCTTCTAAATCATTGCTCATAACTCAAAAAATAAAATAATCTTGATGAAATTTGGATTAAAAAAAAGAGAGCCTTCATTTCAGAAGACTAGCATCACCAGTGCGTTACAACAAAAGGGGTAGTTGTACGGTACCAGGAGTGTCATGGGAAGGCACAGGACAGACGCTAGCCTTCAAAGGGGAAACGGAAACCTGATCGAATAAAACAATATGACTGTCTCGCCCGAGTCTCACTTTCGCTTCCATTTTCCGTCTGCATTGTGGGTGTAGAGCAGATGCAAACGGGGATTCGATGACCTCCTTTTCATAGTAGGTGGTAATGTCACTTTCAGTGCACGGAGGATCCCCAGCCTCTGTTGCCGTTCGATTGAGGCGCTCAGTGTGTGCAAAGAATAGACTTGAGTGGACTGCAGCAGCGCACACATGGCTAAGAAGACGCGCGGGAGCTGGGTACTGAACGGCCTCATGATGACAAGTGGTAAATATCGAAATATCTGTTATCTTCATTATATAACCCATCTCCATCTATTGGTCCAACTGTGTTTTTAATGAGCCAAACACATTGAACTGGATCCGCTCTATATATTTTTATCCCAGCAATTTCAATACAAGGATTTTCGTTTGCATGGACGCAGAGGATTGTACATTTATGAACTGCGTTTTGGAGCTATATAAAAACTCCCACACAAAAAAAAGAAGCCACAGTGCCTCTCTTGGAAATGCGCTTTAAGAATCCAGGCATCAAACGCGTGAAATGTGCGTATAAGTACCCTGTTCAAATAATTACTTTTTTTGGGGAACACAGTTCGTAACTTAAACATCAGTTTGCTTGAATAGTGTAAAAGATTTGTTTTTGACAAAGGAATACTCGTTTCCACCCTGTTTTAATTACCTTTAGATATGTAAGGGTTTGTGTACTTCTGCAGGCAACCATTTCTCTTGCTCCATCAGTTGGAGATACATCTCGGCAAAATTGTCACCTCTTTAATGCCTGAATTCAGTAATCAACAGGTGAAATACAGGATGCTAACTGTTGTGAAGCGCCAGGGGCTGGATTTGTAACCATTTGTAAGATTTTAGGCGATATTTTATGTGTTTGAGCTAGAACCGCAACTTTTAACGACATTTGCAAATTATGCAGCATTGTGTGTATATTTGACAAGCGTGGCAAGCCCAAAATACTGCAATAAAACATCTCCGCATAATGGTGCAAGCATTGGCATAGCCAATAGGGCTCGCCTTTGGGACCTTATAAGTATTTAGTTATTTATTTATAAAGTTTTATATAGCGCGAACAAGCAGCACAATATCCTTGGTGCAACAACATTAACTGCTGCATGACTAAGCACTTATAAGGTCCCAATGGAGAGACATATTGGCTATGCTAATGCTTGTTGTGTGGGTGACTGATTGTATGTGTATGTAGTTTGTGTCTAGCACTTGTTTGGTGGCCTTTATGCTGAGGATGTTTTATGTTTAGGAAGCCAAGTCTTGGCTGCCTTTCTGAATTCAAATTGTTAATTATTTCTTGAGGCATCAAGTTTCAAGGTTTGGCCAACATTGCCATGAAGCCAACACTCTTCATTGGTATTAATTCAAGATATAAACACTGAGTATTCTCTTTGAAATTAAAGCATAATTCTAATGCTCGTAATATTGGTCGTTGTTATGATGTCCTGATACAGATTTAACTGTCTGACCAGTCTCATTACATTTTTTTTTTTAAACCGTGAAACAAAAATACATTCAGAGAAGGGCTTTGGGTCACCCCTCTTCATCATAGATTTGTTCAAATGTCATTCAGGTTTTACGTCCGTCGTTGCACCTTACGGCATGGGGCAATGAGTCAGCCCACTTCAAGCTATGGCTCTTTCACTGAGAGTGGCAGCATTTTGTTTGATTTCATATGCACGTTCGCCCAAAAAGAAGTGCATTTCAGTGCAAAATCTGGTATGCTAATGCTTTACTTTGGCAGTGCTTTTTTGTCATACTTTATCCATTCTTCAGCCTTGTTTACATCTTTAGTCACCCTTGTGTGTTTAAGTGTCTCCGTGTTACAGTAATTCAAAGCCCAGAATTTCTTTTGCACCAATAATAATCCTATTTTCTGCAATGTGAATTAAAAATCGTTTGTCTATGTTAAAGGACACCTGCCTGCTATGAAGCGCTGGTTCTGTTGTATTAAAATTATATGCAAGGGTTACGTTTTGGCAAATCTATTGGCAATCAATTGCCTGCCACATTTATGCTTGGCATGTTTTTTTATGGCATATGGTTGCAGGAAAAACGAAACCTAAAAATTCACATTGCCCTAGCATTACCAATGCTTGTTAATCAAGGTCTGGAAAAAAACACAAGTTGTGTGAGCAAAAATAATACATTCATCGCGGTTTTGTATGAGGTTATAGGGTACTGTGTTGGTGACTGGCCGTTAACTACATTAAACAGCAGATATCACATGAAGTCATTCATAGCAAACAATGAAAAAGGCTTTTTTTCTCTTTAGGTCGCCCCAGGGCAGCTCATCTGCTGCTGCGAGACATGCAGTATTGGAGTATGGCTTTGAAGCCCCGCCCACTCTCCCCCCCCCCCCATATTTTTAATTTGCTTGTGTCATTGTCCTTGGTAAAGGCTGGCTTCCGAGTCGTTATTAGGCTTGTTAGTCCCTCCTTGATACCGCCTTGTCTGCATTTTTTTTTTTTTTTTTTACCTCCCAAAACAACTGGACCTTTTACTTGCTATTTACATGGTATGGCCAGGGCGACTGACGCTGGAATCTGGGGACCACGGTTCGATTCCCGGCTCCGGCGGCAGGTTAGCCCAGCACCATGTGACTCTGGGCAATAGCTCGCTTAATCTTCCCGACGGCCCCCAGCGCCTAGAGACCCTTACGGGTGATTGTGCGCTTTACAAATGTGGACTTATGCTTTATCTAGGCTGTGAGCACTATTTTGTTTAATGACTTGCCCCTATACCACCCACTATGTCGCAGCACGCCGCCTGCTTTTATTTTATTTATTAATAGCGGTCCGCTTTCACTATAGCGGCTGCATTTCTTTATTTATTTTAGCAGCTCGGTTCTTTAAGTATAGTGGCCACGCTTATTTAATTTATTTATGGTTTGTTTACTAGCGCCCATGTGGTGGTTTCACATTCATAGAAGCCGCGCCCCTTTATTTAGTCTAAAGAAAGGTGCTCGGCTGCTTAAAGTGAAAGCGCAGCTTGGGCGCTTTTACAAAAAAAAATCTGCTTGTTAACTTGACAAACGGATGTTTTTATTTTTTTTGTCAAAGCGCCCTGTGCCGCTGTTTCACTTTTGTCTAAAGACAGGGGCGCGGCTTCTATGAATGTGAAAGCGCATGGGCGCTAGTAATTTGCAATGCAATAGATCTAGCATTTGCAAGAGTTTAAGCTATTGCATTGGCAGTGGCTCAAACTCATTAGCCTCCTACATCATTTGGTCAGACTTTAAGATAAGGAGGATAGTAATCTTTTACCAAGCTTCCTGAGCTACCAAATATACAAAAGATATGCAACAAATGAGCATTTGCCAAAAGAGGTCACCCCGGCTAAAGTTGGTGTACTCATGACCGATTTACCTCTATGTAATCAATTCAGTCTTTCAGTTGCTCATGTTTAGGCCCTTTATATGGCCAGAGATGCAGCTTTTTCAGTGCTGGTGGGTAAACGCATCGCACATGCACTGTTAGCCAAAGTGACGTGGAACCATGGTGGCGTCCTTATGCTAGACTTGGACCACAAGGGATGGGGCAGCCTGTCAGGCCTGCTCTGTGCCACCTCATCTTTGGCAAGTGTGGTTTTCAGGCTGGCATGAGATTGGTGCTTGTCTGCGGCAGTTAAGACTTCTAGGCTAGATTCAGAAGTGCTCCTTTTCAACAATTGCTGCCTTTGGGCCTTTTTCAAGTGGGTATTTGTCTTTGGCAGTTGTTCCCTCGGGCTAAGAACAGGGCTTCTGTAGCGATGAATACTCCCTCACCAGAAACAGATTTGAAGCAGTGGCAGCACCAGTCCTTGGCAAGCTGTAGGGGTCCTGAACAGCACAGTGTTGAATTCCATCTTGATTTCATTGCAAGGTTTGCTGTTGGAACCACACTGGGAGTCTAAGAAATTCTTATAATCGGCATTAAGCTGCTTTTTAATTGTCTTCGCTCCTTGGACAGTTATGGCGGATCCTCATGGACAGTCTCTCATCCTGTTGAGCCAGGCACTCTCCTCCCTTCTCTGAGCATACAGTCAGGCTTCTACGTGCTAAGTAGACCCTCCGCTTCTCGAGCAAGTTGCACAGACTTCAGTTGATCAGCATCACCTCCGGGACTTTGGCTGTCCTGTTAACACCTGCCCTGGTCACGCAGCAGCTCTTGGAGCTCTCTGCCGAGCCAAGGAGAACTTGCAAAAGGAACTAAGCGGAGTGGTTTGGGTCCCACATCTATGCTACTTTTCCTGAAAGGGTTTGTAAATCCTCTAAGGTCCTGGAACTCTTTTGGGGAGATCCTTTTTGAAATGTAATTTTCTGGCTGTCGTGCAGATTCCGGCCTGGTGCGAGGTGATTGCTGACACAGTAGGCAGAATGTGGCTGGCTAAAAGCAGGAGCAGCCAAAACCTCGGCAGCATGAAATATGACAAAGCTGTACCTCAGTCATCATTCTTCCTTAAGTAGCAATCTAGGTCAGACAAAATGTAGTCCCTGTCTAAAAAGCTCCCTAATTTTAACAGTACAATCTGCTTGGGAAAATCTAAACAGCAGCACCTTGATTTACTTTCTAAGGTTAGACCAGTCTTCATCCGCCCTCATTTCAGTGTCTGGGCCTCATCCTCCAGCCACAGGAACGCATCAATACACTTCCACTAACTGAGGAAGTTGTATTCATTTGCCATTTTGTGCTGTACTCCAACCTACCAACTTAAAACAAGCATTGAAAATGCAATAGGTCTTGCATTTGTTGGAGTTGGAGCAATTTGCATTATGAATGGCAATGTTTTGTACCTATGCAATAAATACGCCCTTCCCACCTTAATAAAATAGAGAACTCCGTTGTGTGTGTGTTTTAAAAAAAAATGTTTTTATGTAGTACACCTGCAATGGTGCTGCAGCGCTGGGAGGGAAAATGGCAGTCCAACTCCATGCTAAAACGAGCAGTGTTGTGAGAGTGCAGTCCCACCAGTGTTGTGAGGGTGTGTCACTATGTGTCCCTTGAGACCTTTTTTGGTCACATATGGTATTGCAGCCTACAACATGGCTACGCAAAGGGTATGGAGCAGCGGTGAGAGCTGCCGACTGGTGAGCTTGGGATCCGTGTTAGAGTCTGCTGTCTGGTATTCATCCTGTGATAATGGGCTGATTGTTTAATTCCCCCCGAGCCCATGGTTAGGTGCGCTGTATAAATAGAAGCGTTTAATGTAAAGTAACATAAGAATTCAGTGCAGTGTTCTTGGGGGCGGGCAAGCAGTGTCGTGCAGGGGGTGGGGTAGACGTCAAAGGGTATTAAAGAAGGGCACTGAATTGCAAATTATGCATACAGTAGCCAAAAAAAGAGCAAAACTGCAGTGCCCTTGGAGGGGTGGTGGGGCCTGCAAGCAGTGTTGGGGGATGCACAGGGAGATTAAGGGACATGATGCAACTGAAGCAGTGTTGTGGGAGGGGTGAGGGAGAGGCACAGGGAGATAAAGCGTCGGCAAGCAAATGATCCAGCTGAAGTGTCCCTTCCACTATGGTGCCATAATCCTCTGCACTCTCTTCAAATCCTAATGGAGAAATGCAAACACATCCTTGCTCACTACACCCCACCCCCCCTTATACGCACCCAAAAGGAACTTTCATTTATTGGCTGTACATTTTATCTTCTGACATGTTTTCAAATGGCTCAAACAAGGAGGTAGATCCTTGGGAGTCCAGGGCCCTAATCTTTGGAATGCTGTGAAACTAAATGTGGAAGCCAACCCAATTTACAGGCACTTCAGAGCAGCTGAAGCCAGAACTCTTGGAACTGGTGTACGACAAACATTTGAAGGTAGTATTCACCACTGAGGAACATCGTAAAGAAAATGTCCTAGCGATGGTACTGTAACAGCTTCCGAAATTGACTTTTTCTCACCTTCATAGCTGCGAAAAAACTAATAGGAGATGCACATCTTTCTCGAACACAAATAAAGAAGTAAATAAATACATCCTTTTGCCCTTAGGGACCATCATGGCCATGCTATTGAAAGACCTTTTGGATATAAAGTGGAACATCTCACACTTGAGCAAGTGTGTCCAATTCAGGGGTTGTTCCGAGAAGGGTACATGATATTTAACACTTATCTGCTCTGCTATTTTATCAGGATTTTGCAAGTAATGGTTACAAAGAGAAGTCATACAGTTTACATTGTCTTGCTTCCTCCTCTGGCTATATTTTAACACATTGTTACTGATTATTCTAGCAGTGTTCCCATCCCTCCAATACTGTTTTCAATGGTGAAACAATGTAACTCCTTAATCAAGTTCTCTTTGAAGGAGCCCGGTATTTAAGACTGAGCGACTGATAAAAGTGGAGAGAAAGGCTCTTGTTGTAGCCATTTAGTTCTGGAGGAGATCCAAGTAGAAGGTTTGAGGTAGCAATCGGAATGTGATCTTTTCAAATGTAAATCTTCAGTTTGTTCAGACTGGCTTTGGTCATCGTTGGAGGCAGTGAATTGCTGGTTTAATGGTAGTTCAACACCATACTACCTCACCTATAGTCCATGTGAAAGACTTAGCTTAGTTCTAGGTGTCCTACTGTTGGAAATACATTCCATCCCTTGGTTTCAGTAGTGTACAGGTATAGAGAGGTCATCTAAATCAAACGTTTTCTGCTCAAACCTGTCTGCCCAGCCATTTCAAACACACTGTATATCGCCAGACTGAAATACCTCAGCTGATGCACCCCCTTTAAGGATAATTTGTAGGTACTACTTGGCAGCAGTCCTACAGGAGGCTAGTCAAGTTACACCTTATACACTACTAGCAAGGAAATTTTAATTTAGCATTCACATTTGGCTGACACCGAGAGCTACTTGGGCATTGAGGCCCAATCAGTCTAGCAGTGATTATTGGTAGAGACTGCTGCCAGTTGATGGGTACCCACAGCAACCCTGTCGTGACTGCCTGATTAGAACCAGAATCTAACGCCACCCATACATTATTGCATATACGCTGCATTTCACTAACCTGTTAAAGATACACAATGAAATTTCATTGGGTGATAGGTTAACACTTGCTGAATTGGACAAAATATTTCGTTTTGTATGGCTCCACTAAACACACGGTTGACTTCCTCCTGGCTTTTTCACATCCACCTATTCTCATAACCTACTTGGTGAAGTCCATGTAATAGAAAACGAACAAATACAAAATAAATACGTTCACAATGCTTACGAAGGGCTTAATTATGAAGTCCCCAGATTTCAGTGCAAGGATACTGGAGATTCTGGGAGTGCTCCTACAGCTGAATATGGGGATTACAAGTAATTTCCCCCAGAACAGGTAAGAACACATGAACCCGTTATGTTATGAGGATTTCTATTGCACGCTTATCACCCAAAGGGTATAAAGGCGCTTAACCTGTGAATATCTGGTCCAAATCTGTGTACTGTTCCACCGTCCAGGGGAGAATACAAGCCAAAATCTGCAGGTGGCAAATGTGTGCGGAAGCTATATTTAGGTCCATGGTATAAGGGGGCAGGAGTAGAGAGAGAGCGAGTATGCTGGGTTGTTATATCTGTCTGGAGTATCAGCTGCTCCTCTGTGCTACATTAAGCGGGCAGGTGGACTGGTGTGGGTGCCGCAGATGCTTGCTGCCCAGAATTAGCAGACCTGGTAAGTCCATGACCAGAGATCCCTGGAAAAATGTGAAATATTGCCAGGAAAGACCGCACACCGCTACGCATAATAGCAAGAGCCACTTGCTGGGGAGTCAGGCTGGAAAGGCAGATGCTGACATGTTTATTTCACACGTTGAACCGTTTCCTACCAAATCAATGTGCACTCTTTTACTGTTCTTACATGTAGTCTCAAACTTGACAAATTGATGACCAGTTGCACATTTTTTCAGTTGGTCGTTTTGTTAGGCCAAACAATTAGTTTGTATTACTTACTTTCTAATAATAGTTTCATAAAAGATACTAATCACGTGATTCAAACACCTTTTTAAAATGTTAGCAACTATGCAAAAAAACAAAGATTTGCCTTAAGGCCCGCAACACGGGAGTGAGAAGCACAAACAAAAGCATCCTGCTAGCATTACTCCAATTTAAGTTTTAGTGGATAATATTCACATTATCGATAACCATTCAAACCTGGAGTTAGTTAGGTTCACCGTTTTGCAAACTTATTCAAGTCTCTTATCTTTTCAAAGGATAGTCATGAAGTGTACAGACGCGGTCATCATTCCTGTCCACTCACAAAACTGAGACCACACAAATTGCACAAAAACACCACAAGTGCGATTCTGAATGAAATCCTTGGCTTGAGTGGCAGAAGCTAAAGAAACATTACAAACAACAACTGTGCAGCCAAATGTGCAGGACATCATGAAGGGCCTCCTCCACACAGATGATTGTCACGCATTGGGACATAGAATCACAGGCCCAGATTAAAAAGCCTGAGATATCTACCGCTCAAAATGCCCAAGATAATAAACAGCGCACGCTGCCCAGCGATCCAGGCACGGCCAGTATGCCGTGGGACCTGAACCAGTGTTCAACCAGTTCTGCACGCGCACACGCCTACCAACAACTAAAGCTAAGGGAGCCTGTGTGGTGAGAGGGACACCGGGTGGGGGGTGCTCTCCTACTGGAAAATCGCCACTTGGACATCAATATCCAACAGAGCTTCTAATGCCCCAGGGTGGGAAATAAACCAACAAAGAAGCCCTATGAATAATGAAAGCTCAATAGTGCAGCCTCATCGGGCTTAAACTGGCCTAGGAAAGTATAACCCATAAGACCAGCCCAAGGGCCAGAAGCTGGCTCCCCAGGCCACCTGAAAGTTCCACAAAGCACTCTTACACATGCTGACAGAACTCCACTAACACAAAGGTCTTTTTACGATTCCAGCTTTAGGTCAGACATCTTGACTCCAGCGGGAGGCCAATCAGCAAAGATGATTGCCTTTCGATGTGCATATCGGAGTCAATCTAGACACACTCAACAGACCAAACACCCTGAAACTTCTACAACACATCCAGCCGTTGTTTCATATTACCAGTAGGTACATTGTCAGGGTGCAATTCATTCCTTTGACCTCACCTGTTAGAACACCCCCAAGCTATGTGTCCCGAAAAGGACAAGCCGAGGAGAATGCTTCATTGATAAAGCAAACATGTATATTAGGTGCAGAGTCGATGGTCAGCATGGGGGCAGACCGGTTATTACAACCGTCAAAGCCGCAACCCACCCCCACCCCCACCCCCACCCCCACCCCCCATCCTCCTCAAATCAGTTTATTGGTGTTGTGTTGCTTCCAACTTGGCCGACCTAATTCAGGCTGACCCCTAGCAAGGATCCCCCCATTACAGCAGCAGAGCAGGAAGCATCCAAACTTTAAACATAATGGAATGGAATGTTGTAGGGATGCATAAGAATTTGCAAAGCTCAACGGTGACCACATTCCTGAAAGGGGCAGATCTCGTCTGCGCTCAAGAAACTGGGCAACCACACCCATTCCCTTAACCGGCTATGCAGAATTTTTTTAACCTGCAATTAAGTTCAATCTATTTGGGAGGTCCTTGGGGGCATCTCTCTCTCTCATATATATATATATATATATATATATATATATATATATATATATGTCAAGTACTCCCTAAAGCTGTGCTTTACAGAGATAAAAAAACCCTCCTCCGACATGGTCCTAGCTGGCATTCTGAAAGGCCTTAAGTCTGTTGACGATCCACTACCCATACTCTGCATTAACGTATATTACAACCCCCATGGCCATGGACCCCAGGACAAGCTCACCCAGCTGATCAAGCAGATTGAAACTCTGATAATACAACATGCATTCATGGCAATTATCATCCTCTGGGACTTTAATACACATCATCTAGGGGAATGGGAGTCCGATGTCAGCACCTTTTGGGAGCACAGGGAGAATCAACACCCTCCTTCGATCGTACAATTTGGAAACAGTTAACTTCTTTTCCACAGTGGCTAAGCCAGGAATAGCCCATGCACCCACTTATAACAACCGGACAACTATAGACTACATCTTACTGAGCAGGCTGCTACGAAAAATTATACTAAGGGATACAGTGCTCCCAGGAAGTGAAAGCGATCATGCTGCATTGCTGCTGCACTTAATGACCACAGCGGAAAGCAGTCATATCATCTGCCCCCTCTGAGAGTCCAATGGCGAAGAACAACACCGACTCCTGAGGAGAATTAAATGGGGGCAGACTGCATCAACAAATTCATCTTATAGAAATCCACATGGACTGGTTGGCAGTCTGGGCTTAATAAGATGGTCATTATAGGTGAATGGGAAAATCTTGCACATGAATTGGGCACGCTGCTCCGAGGGAGCACCACTCGCAGCAAAACAAGCATGATAACCCACACCCTAAGCCGAGCTCCAGTGATCAAGCAAAGAGAGTAGCAATTAAAAATAAAACAAAGGGCATACAAAACAATTAGGAACAGAAGCTGCCAAAAAGCAGCTGAAATCAGCAGCAAAGACTCGCACGCATCTCGTCTGGAAACTAAAATGGGAATGTACAGAGGCAAAATGGTTAAAGATCTCAGAGTTGCTTGCACCATTAAAGGAAGTGACCCGAAATAGGACACACGGGTCATGCTTGACCACCTCTCGGCCTCCCCAGAAATGAGGAGTCTGGATGACAGTGGAGAATACAATCTAACTCTTTTATTAGTAGGTACACTGCAGTGGAGTCCGGTCTGACCAGCCTCATGGGATAGCTGTCGAAGTCCCGCCCCTGGTGGAAAAATACAGCTAGGGCAAAGGCTGAACAAAGAAGGCACAGAAGGATGGACTACCACCTGCAAAATAGGTAACGTTATCAGACTCCCAAGGCCGTCTGGTTCCGTCTCAGCTCTGTCTAATGTGGAAGCATAACTACAACCATGGATCGGCATGAAAGAGCAGAACAAGCTATTCATTAATACATTTAGGTTTCAACCTTGAATGCGATAAGTGAACAGCAGCTTTCTGCAGAGGCTAGCAGAGAGGCACAGAGGCCTGGTTTCGATCACAGCGCAACTTGGCAGCTACATGGCAGAAAATGGCATCACGGATGCTAACTTTAACATGCGTGATGTTCGAAAAGACGGTCACACGCATATGCATTAGCGGTCAATACAAAATAGCTACATGAATGCTAACATAACACCGTATAGAGCATAAGTGATGGGCAATGACACATTTAATTCTAACACCATGCAAGACCCAACAATTTTGCTAATATCTAAACCATTTGATTCATGGGTCATTCAGCAGAAGGAACTCTGTCTCTACCGAGACCTGGGTAACTCACGTGAAGTCTCTTCACCGACTTCCAGAAATCTATTTGTCCAAACGGACACACCTCACCAAGCAAGTTGGAAAACATCAGAGCTGAGCCTTCTGGGCCACCAGCAGAATGTACAGTTCCAAGCGAGGCAGTAGTCCCCACTATCTTAAAAAGGATCCGGCAAAATGGAGCCCCAGGCCCCAATGGCCTGCCCGGCTACCTTTTCAGGGAGGACATACATTTCTGGTCTTCAAATCTTTCATTGCTGTACGGAAAAAGAAGGTTTCTGGAGGACGTTCTGGTCTCCTGGAGGGGCTCACTGTTGCAAGCAATTTAAAAACAAGCATTTACAATGTAACGGTTTCGCCTTTGCAAAAGTTAGAGCTATTGGCATTGTAAATGAGAACATTTTTATTTATATGTTGGTTTTGAAAACAGATAAATAAATGGCATTGTCATTTACATTGCCAATAGCTTAATCTCTCGCAAATGTGAGACCTATTGCATTTCGCTTTAGCATTTCGCTTTCCTGCCCTCTGATTCTCTGATGTCTTTTGTGTTATGTCTTTTATGCTTGTCCAAAGCGCCGGGACGCCCCTTTGCTGGGGCAGCTGTGCGCTATAAAAGTGTTGATAACATAACATAACTGAAACATTTGCACACACACACACAAACATGCACAAGCAGTACACTGTAAAACACGTCATCTACACCCAGTACTGTACGCCTATTGCATTTATATATAATTCAAGCAGACTATACTGTTTAAAAACAGCCTACAGACACGTGTGCTAAACACATAACCCATAACACGCAGCAGGCAGACGTGGAATGCATACAATCTGTGCCTTGCATAGGCGGCGTGCACCCACGTCCTTTTGTAAATCAACAAAATGCACACACAATGAGCACAGCCTACTGTCCACCAAGTGGCATTATTCACAATATTGCGTGCATGGAAGGCATACATACTCACGCAATGCGATGTACACTATAAACTGTGATCTGTATTACATGTCTATGGTGCACATGTTGAGCGGCGCAAACCGGATGGAATGCTCACACATCTTGTAAACACTATATGGTGTGCACAAAATGTAAGCACATTATTCTGCACAATTACCATGCACGCAAGAGACGACGAAAAAACAACTTGTTTAAGGTGCAAACACGCCTAATGCACATCATACCATACATGCATGGAATGGACACAGAGTATATTGTAAAAGGAGCGCGCTTATGGTATAGGTTAACCACATATACAAAATACTCTTAACAAACTGAACAAAACTGACATGGCACAGACAATGCATACAAAATAAACTGCAGACAACGTTAGTTTGGAGTATAGCACACACAGTCTGCACACGCCCTATTCAATATACAAACATGACATGGAAATACGTGTACTTGAAAAGTATGCGCGTACTTTACGTTACTTATCCACAGCTCACACAAACTATACTGTACACAAAGAGTGCGCATGTGCGCCCTCATAATGTAAACATATGCGTACACTATTCGGAACACAACTAGAACTGTCTTAATATCTACCCTGGAAAACATCCTTTAAAAGCTAACCCTGCATATGATGTGTTTGAGGAGCAGGGCACGCAACCACACAGCATGCCCACACAACATGCAGTAAACACTCGGTGCGCTTGGACAACTGTATATAAAGAAGGCATGCCAAGGACCATTGCTGGGCTATTAGGGCTCACTTCTAGGAATCCATCGTGGCCGCCAGCCAGGCCCTTCCATCATGAGCACTTGGTGCTGGAGCGCGCAGAGTAGCTGAGCAAGTGGAAATCAGACAGAGACACTCCAAAGCTCTTGAAGGCATAAAATCTCCTTTGGTGCATGAATTAAACAAGACTAGTGAGAAATATTCCCAAAACACGGTTGTAGTAAAGGAATGGCCGATTCAAGTGTTTAAGGTTATGCTGGCAGAAGTACCGATGTACTTAAATTAAAGCGCTCCGAGGACAATTGAGTAGCGCTCATTTTTTAAATCCTACGCATGGACGAAAGTGTCCTCTTCCGATTTAGTGTTTGCAACAAAAAAAAAAGCGTGAGAAAGAAAGATTTCTATCAACATACGAATCTTCATTTTTATCCAAGCGTCGAGTACAACACTTGAAATGCTGTGAAAAACTATAATTTGCTGCAGCTGGTGAGTTCTTCTTTTTTCAAATATAAATATTTTCTTCTTTGAGGGTACTGACTGAGAGTACTTTCCATACCAAAGATAAACATGCTGCCTTCTTAAGGGCAACTTAACGGGGAGTTGCTAATGAAAGCACACGCACCTGGGCGCAATGACCCGTTATTTGCACCCGCAATCCTGGCACTGAATGAACGGCATGGCAGCGTGTGAAAGGAGAGGGAGCTGGGTACTTCTCTTCCCCAAGGCCACGCTGTGCCTCAGGGGCAGTGCTGGGAGTGCGGTGAGATTTAGATCTTGGGAACACTCCTGTAACAGAGCCTGAAAGTGCCAAAAAGCAAAGTCACGTTTATCTGTAATGTACATTCGCAAGTGACATCAAAGGAGCTATTTATTCCAGTCACACAAACCAAGGCTGCTGCCGCCGCCTCAGAAAGGTGTGTATATCACGAAACCTGGCCAGTCTGTTCTCGTGCACAAAATGACAAAAAAAATCTCTTTGCCTGCTCTGCATCCGCCCCTCTGTGGGCTGGGACCGGCTGCACTGGAATGTGGTTTCAAAAGTGGTGGATTGAGTGCTGGGGTGTGCGAAATTTGCGTAATTTCCTTTGGCACAGAATTTGGAACAAGCTGCAGCATCCCTCTGCAATCTGCCTACCCCACTGCAGGCTGTTACTCTGCTCTCCACAGCCGCTGCCCCTCACCGTCATCTCTCGCTTGCAGAGAGTGTCTCTGGTCTGGGGAAGGCTGCACGGATGGCTGAAAATCCTGCTCGCTCGCCTCCTGGGGGTCCCGGGAAGTTGCCTCCTCCTCCTCCGTGGGCTCCTCTGCCAGAGCTGCGGCCGCATACCTTTTCCCCAGCAGCTTCTTGGCGGCCTCGAAAAGGAGGTCAGGAAGAGATGCGAGAAGTCGACGGGCCCGGGCGATATCTTCGGAGGAATGACCTAAACAAACCTTTGAAGAAAAAAAATAAACAACCGCCCACCGCCGCATGACGTTCAAAAAGGGGCGGAGCGAGAAAAAATCACAGGAACGCCCACGAATCTGCTCCGAGAATTACGGACAGATCTCTCTTCCAATGGCTAGCCTCCATTTATGGAGCTAGCCAATGGAAGAGAGAGGCGGGTTAAAGCCCCGTACTTAAAATCAAAAGATTTCGCCTGCGCGATACTGCTTGCACAGTAAAGGCCAGGCGAAACCTAAAAAAGGGAAAAACACAGATCCAAAGAACTATCGGGTGACCGCCCTGTTGGACATTGAGGGAAAGGCTTATGCGAGTACACTTTTGCAGGAACTAGCAGACTGGGTACATACTGAAGGTGTGCTGCCATTCTACCAGACTGGGTTCAGACCAGGGGGCTCAACAGTTTCTTTGTCATATTTATCCCATCAGGCAGTAGCCTGACCCTCTCCCCTGGTTTTTACCTGCTTCGACTACTCTGCAGCCTTCGATGGGGCAGTCTGCAGCGTCCTTTGGCAGAAACTGGTACGGTGGAACATCTGCCCGAAATTACTACGAGCTATTAGATCTCTGTACTCTGGAACCTGGGTAAGGAGTAAACTCTCTAGAGAGTCCGCTACGGAAGAAATTGCCACAGATCGGGGGCTAAATGAGGGATGCGTCCTTGCACCACTTTTTAAAAACAATTGTACACTGCTGACTTGGTTTCAGCACTGTACGGAGCCTCTCTTGCCACTCCACAAATTGGAAACCTAAAAATCCACCTGGTGGAGTATGCAGACGACCTTGTTCTTTTGGATCACACTAAAACAGGCCTCCAAAAAACTCTCACCGCCGTGTCTGAGTACAACATCAAGAACGAGCTGGTAGCTAGCGTGAGTAAGTCGAAAATTGTGATCTTTGGCTGCCACCCAAAGAACAAGCATTGGCATAGCCAATAGGTCTCGCCTTTGGGACCTTATAAGTGTTTAGCCATGCAACACTTAATGTTGTTGCACCAAGGATATTGTGCTGGATAACTTATAAGGTCCCAAAGGCGAGACCTATTGGCTATGCCAATGCTTGTTTTTATTTGAGCTGTAATTTTTTTTGGGGGGGGGTTAAAAAGTTTAGAAAAACACGATCCTAACAATGTTTTTTTTATAAACCCCCTCTTTAAACCTCCAATCCATCAATCAATCGGAGTACTTGTAGAGCGCGCTACTTACCCGTGAGGGTCTCAAGGCTCTGAGGAGAGGGGAGGGGGGTTGCTGCTACTGCCAGGTCTTGAGGAGTCTCCTGAAGGAGAGTAGGTCTTGGGTCTGCCGTATGTGGGTAGGGAGGGTGTTCCAGGTCTTGGCGGCGAGGTAGGAGAAGCATCTGCCGCCGGACGTCGTTCGTTGGATGCAGGGAACTGCGGCGAGGGCGAGGCTGGTGGAGCAGAGCTGGCGGGTGGGGGTGTAGAAGCTGAGTCAACTGTTAAGGTAGGCTGGTCCGGCGTTGTGGAGTACTTTATGTGCTTGGGTGACGAGCTTGAAGGTGATCTTCTTGTCGACGGGGAGCCACTGCAGGTCTCTCAGGTGGGGTGTTATGTGGCTCCGGCGGGGACGTTGACGATTAGTTGGGTGGAGGCGTTTTGGATGCGTTGTAGTCGTCGTAGGTGTTTTTTCTGGGATTTCTCGGTAGAGTGCGTTGCCGTAGTTCAGTCTGCTGCTGACGAGGGCCTGTGTCACCGAGGGCCTGTTGACGATTTTCTCGATGACCTTTAACGGGAGCAGGGAGATAGGCCGGAAGTTCTTGAGGTCCTTGGGGTCTGCCTTGGGCTTCTTGAGGAGTGCGTTGATTTTGGCGTGCTTCCAGCTTTCCGGGAATGTTGCTGTTTCGAAGGAGATGTTGATGACCTTCTGTAGTTTGGGTGCGATGGCTGCATCTGCTTTGTTGAATACGTGGTGTGGGCACGTGTCTGACGGGGATCCTGAGTGGATGGAGTTCATGATCTTGCGTGTCTCGTCGTCGATGTTGGACCAGGAGGTCAGGCGGATGGCGATGGCGCTGGTGGTGTTCACAGAGGAGGTGGAGTCTGGCGTCGTCCTGGGCGGTTGTGGTGTTGAAGCTGTCGTGGATGTCAGTGATCTTGCGGTGGAAGAAGATGGCTAGTGAGTCACACAGTTCTTGTGAGGGCGGGATGTCATTGGTGTTGGGGTTGGAGAGTTCCTTTACGATGCTGAAGAGCTCTTTGCTGTTGGGATGTCGTACTAACATTGAAACACAGTTCCTCAGCCAGTCACGTTAAAATAGCTTATATAAGCACCTTGCATCTGTTAGGAAACTGTTCCTAATCAAAATATAAACACAATAAAAGTGAAATACACGCTACGGAAAAACATAATATGGTGCATAAACATTAGTAAAATATAATCCTACGTTCATAGAAACACTAATTACAACCAGTTAGCCACAGAAATATGTGTGCATGCAGCATCTACAGGGTTAAAGTGTAGCAGACATGGCTGTAACTGTTCTACGGAGAGCTTAACTATTGTGCCATGATTCAAAAGCTAGTGACCCGATGCTGTAACTTGAACATATTTTTAGTGACTTGTTGTTTTGGCAGTAAAAAGGGCACAAATATGGCGAAAAATAGGATTTGCACTAGTTCACACATTTGTGAAGTACATACAGTGAAATTTTTAACACTGGTTAAAAAGTGCACCGTCAGCTATCCTAAAGTAACGTGCATCTATAACCTCTGTATACTGTTGCGCACATGTGCAGGTAATAGTGATATGCAATGATATTGTGCACTTGTATTAACGTGTGGCTGCAAAGTTCTGTTCAGTGCATGGTGTACGTTATGTTGGGATACATTCATAATACACCCATCTTGCACTGCTTCTCCTCTGTAATGTGGCACATTACTGGATGGAAACAACCTGCACAGTGCCCCACCAAAGCCACAAAGTTTGTTTGCACTGCGCGCGCTATACATAAAGCTTTATTGAACGTGGAGGCGCTTCACCACCAATGTCGGGCCCCCTGCGTTACACAACCAGCAAGTAACAGGTGCGTGCACGTTTACAATGTACATTGGGTATAACACAGGAATTATGTCAGGTGTGCGACTTCCAGCAGGAAAAAAATCAGGAAATTGGTTCTAAAAAAAAAAAAAAAGTTAAAAGGGAATAAAAAAAAATAGTTTTTAAGCACTCGTGCTTGTGGTAGCATGCCCCTAGCGGGAGCAGCGGAACATCTGTTTACAATTAGCACGCGTGCCACTGCTCACTCCCGCAAAGTGGATGCCAGCACCAGCACTAGTGCTTAAGAGCAGAGACTTTCATGGAACTTTGTCTACCTCAAGTTCTACAAACTCATAAGCCCCATCTTATGCAGGTCGTGGGGAGACCAGAACTAAAGCTGATCTTAGCCACAAGACTACACCTGCTTCCCATAAAAGAATTCTATCCCTCTTGGAAAGCACTGTCTGACATCACAGAGTGTCGTCTATGTAACTATAAAAGGGAGTCCCTGGTACATATATTTTAATGCTGTCCAGTCTTGAGGCAAGCCTGCTGAATCTATCTCGGACCCATACTTTTTCCAACAGGGCACTCGCAGAGCAAAGTAGGCAGTTTGTCAGCTCTATGCCCTAGACATTGTGAAGAACGTGGCCAATTTTGGTAAATTTGTACACTATATGCTCACACTTTTGAAGACAAGTTGGCAGAGATCGACTACCAGCCTAATGTGCCCCATGACATCAGGAACACCCTCTGAGGCTTGTTTCATCCCAAAACTGCAGATTCTTCAATCAGTAGGTGCGACCTACTCTTGGTTACTCTTTGTGATTCAGGTGCAAATTGTAAACAAACACAATCCTTTACAAAGGGGGAATCTTAGGCCATGGCAAACAGTGGACCCTATTCACAAAGATTGTGCTTTAAGTAGGTTGATTTGCTGTTGTAGCACTCTGGACTAGATTACATCCAGGAGTACCCTTAAATCAGAATATGTGACCGCAAAATCTGTGAATCAAGCCCCCAGTCACGTTTTAACAACTTCTACCCGACTAGAGGGCAAAGGTTCCGAGGCTGAGGAGGTTACAAGGGCAGCGACGGAAACGCCAACGGTAAGTGTTTTGCCCGCTGCGCAGTTGTGGGTTGGGGGCAGGCTGGCGCAGTTTTTCCCCACTTGGGAGGCTCTTACTGGGGACGCTTGGGTGCTTCAAACGGTAAGGGGTTCCAGATAGTTTTACGGTCCCCCCCCCCCCAGGACGTCCGTCCCCGTCCAATAGTCTTCTGTGTGGCAGATGCGGCTGTGGTAGACGAGGAGGTGGCCGATCTGCTCTTCCAAGGGACAGTGAGCCTTACGGAGATTCACCCCACGGGGTTCCTCAGCAACATATTTTTGGTGGACAAGGCTGACTGGGGTCGGAGTCCAGTCATCAACCTTCAGGAATTCAACGAGTGGCTGGTGTACAAACATTTCAAGATGGAGGGCATTCATCTTCTCCGAGACGTCCTCCTGCCACTCGATTGGATGGTGCGGCTACACCTGAAGGACGCCTACCTGGTGGTCCCGATTTTTCCACCTCACAGGCGGTTTCTTCAGTTTCTTTGTCGGGGACAAGCTTACGAGTTCTGATGTCTGCCGTTCGGGCTTTCCTCAGCCCCATGGTGTTTCACCAAGGTCCTCAAGCCGGCGGTGGAATATTTGAGAGTGCACGTGGTCCGCTTGATCGTCTACTTGGATGATATTCTCCTCTTGGCCCAGTGCCCTTTACAGCTGCGGGGTCATCTGCAGATGGCGGTATCCTTGCTTCGGGATTTGGCGTTTTTAATCCACGAACATAAGTCCCTCTTGGTCCTGACTCAGAAGGCGACCTTTCTGGGATTTGTGATAGACTCTGCCTCCGCTACGCTTAGTCTACCCTCCAGGAAGGTGGCGAAGATTTGTCACGAGATCCGTCAGACCCTGGCCAAGCAGGGTACTTCTTTACAGCAGATAGCCCGTCTGGTGGGTCTTTTATTGATCACTATTCAGGCGATTTTCCCAGGGTCGTTGCATTATCGGGCCCTTCAGCACTTAAAGGCGCATCATCTGCGTAAAGGCCTGACGTATTCTCAGGTTGTTCCTCTGACGGACGAGGTACACGAAGAATTGGAGTGGTGGCTATCCCACATGGAGGCCTGGAATGGAAGAGCAATCTTCGGTTCCGCTCCCGACTTGGTGATAGCGTTGGATGCAAGCCGGACAGGCTGGGGAGCGCGGTGTGGGGAGTTCTCTACCGGCGGAGGTCTCCTCAAGAACAACAACTTCATATCCACTGTCTGCGGCTTCTGGCGGGTTCCTTTGCGGTCCGTTGCTGGACCAAGGACAGTGAACAAGCTTCAGTTCTCCTAAAAATGGACAATCGCCTGGGCGGCACCCGATCGAAGGCCTTGGCAAACATGGCGAAACAGTTTTGGGAGTTTTGCCTCTCCAATCGGATCTCTGTCACAGCGGAGTATCTTCCAGGACGGGAAGACTTGGTGGCAGTTTGGCATTCCCGTTTTCTCCGAGACTCCAGCGTTTGGAAGCTGGACCCGGAGATTTTTCGGTACCTGCAGGAACACTGGGATCCTTTTTCCATCGACCACTTTGCTTGTCGCCTCGACCGGCTACTCCCCCGGTTCTTCAGTTGGAGGCCGGATCCTCTGGCGGTGGCGACCGATGCGTTCAGCCAGGAGTAGAGTCAGGAGAGCGGATATGGGTTTCCACCTTTCTCGATGGTCACCCGGGTGGCGGCCGACGTTCGCAGACAGGGAGCTTCCGTGGTTCTGGTAACGCCGTTCTGGAGGTCGCAAGTTTGGTCTCCGGTTCTACTGGAACTTTCTTGGGATTCTCCAATCCGACTCCTCCACACTCCCCATCTACTGTTGAGTCCGGAGGGAGTTCCTCACCGGTTGGTGGAGGACGGTTCACTGCAGCTCATGGCCTGGCGGATTACAGGCAACCCTCGAGACTGCCGGGTCTTTCGAAGCACGTTGAGCTCCTATTGTCCAGAGCTTTGGCGGACAGCACGTCCAAATGATACAAATTGGATTGGACGTGATGGGTATGTTGGTGTATGCGACGGGAAGTGGATCCCGTGGTCGCAGATATGACTCATGTTCTCAATTATCTGGGGGATTTGGCACAGAATGGCTTGGCGTATAGGTCAGAGAATACGGTCTTCTCGGCTATTTCAGCGGGGCATGCTCAAGTGGATGGAGCCCCCTTGGGGGAACATCCTTTCGTTTTGTAAACTGCTCAGAGGTATTAGACTATTGTTACCTCCAGAACCCTGCTATTCTGTCCTCTGGGACGTTAACCAGGTTTTGAATTTATTGTTGTCTTGGCAACCGGACAGTTTCCTCTCCAGGAAGGAGCTGTCGGCCAAATTAGCGATGTTGCTATGTTTGGTGTCGTGCAGAAGAGTATCTGATGTCCGAGCTTTGGATATTACAGCGAGGGTTTTCTCCCCTGAGGGAGTTACCTTTTTTTTTTTTAAACGTAGTTTATTGATTTTCGTACAAAACAGACATAAACACAGGTGGCCCGGTGGCCTCAAAATATCCTCCCTGTAATTGGAAATACCCTGTCTAAATCTTGCTGCATGTCATACCCATGTGTCGACTATTTAACAGGATCCTCAATATAGTCCAATAAACCCCGTCCTTTATACCCTCAACTCCCTTTTCTAACAACAGTTGCTCCCTCCCTCCTCCCAGTTCTCGTCACTGATGCATAGAGCTGTAATAATCCTTTATATTATTTGTGCTCAGGAAAACACTACGTCCTAATCCTGTCTATGTTCCTGCTGTGTTTCGGGACTTCTCCTGCATGATGCAATACTCCAGCTAGCCCTCTTGCGTCTCGTAGTCTCGTAACGCCTGTACTAACGCCTCCCATGCTGTCGCTGTTTCCAGTTCTCTATCATTACTTCACCTTCGCGCCTGTTGAAATCGCAGCGCACTCTCACTATTTGCCCATTTTACAAACTCATTTCTCCACCTCTTGCTACTAGGTCCTACTGTCGCTTTCCAATGTCTTATAATTTCCCGTTTTGTTAATATGAGCCCCATATCGATGAATGTACTCGTTATTTTGTTTTTGGATGTGTGGGGGAACCAGTGGCTGGTGGCCATATCGAATGGCAGTTGTCTCTCTGTTATCTCATTCAGGGTTTCTCCCATTTTTATCCAGTAGTACCCCATTATTGGGCAAGACCATAGCATGTGTTCTAATTCTACTCCCGTCCGCGTACACCTGGGACAAGCTGCCTCAGGAATCTTAAAATATTTACTGATCCTTCCAGGCGTCAAGTACGCTCTGTGGAGGATGTAGAAGTGTACTAGCTGGAATCTCGCATTTCTTGAGCTCTTCCATGCTCTCCGTACTATTTGTGTCCAGGCGGTTTCAGGGATTTCTTTACCTATATCGACCTCCCATTTCCCTGTCCGCGTCTCCAGAGGAGTTCATCTCTCATTAAGCATTCTAGAGTAGAGGCACATGACCGCCTTGAAGGTCCCAGCTGCCATCATGGTATATTGGCAAGCCATCGTCGTCTTAGGTTCCGTAAGTCCTTCCCGCCAGTGTGCCTGTATTGCCCTCGTCAAGGCTGCATGCAACAAAAATCCACCTCTCGGTAGATCAAATCTGTCTTGTAGCGTCTGGTAGGGCAGCATGGCTCCGTCTTCGTATAGGTCTCCCAGAACTTGGAGACCTGCTTCCTCCCAGGCTTGCAATTGTGACCAGTCCCCACCGTCTGGCAACGCCGTTATCATTCCCAGTGGGATTTCAGGCGCATATGGGTGCAGGACTCCCGCTCTACGCTGAGAGCGGTTCCAGCAGAGCTTAAGCGTTCTCTCTTCCAGTAAAAGATCATTAAGGTTCAGCCTCTGCTGCAATGCTATAAACGATAGTATATGGCGCGGTATTCCCCTGCCTCTTTGTTGTTCCGGTCCTCTGAATTACCTTGCTATCGCTTGAGTAAAAAACTGCAGTTGGGCTGCCAGATAGTACAGTTCGAAGTCTGGGACCGCCAATCCTCCTTCAGACTTAGGGCGGACGAGAGTTGCCTGGGCAACTCTTCGCCTGCCCGTACCCCATATGAAGGCCACCACAAGCGATTTCAGTAACTTAAAAGTCGAACCCGTGATCCACACTGGTAGAGTCCTGAAATAATAGAGGAAGCGCGGGAGCGCTATCGTCTTTAGTAGGGCTATCCGGCCTGTCACTGACAATGGGAGGGTGGCCCAAAAAGCCATGCTGCCCTTTAGCGCTCTTATGGCACGTCCCACGTTCCCTTCCAAAATGTCTGCCGCTGTGTGGTATATATGTGTGCCTAAGTATTTCAAACAGGTGGGTTCCCATCTCACCTCCCTATCTGATACAGGCCGCGCCGCTCCCTGCTGTACTGGGAACAGGCATGTTTTCGGCCAGTTCACTTGCAGGCCCGATATGGAGCCGAATTCTGAAAGCAGGGAGCCAGCACCCACCAACGCTCTCCCAGCATCTTCCAGGAAGAGCAACATATCTGCATATAGTGATATGTATTGCTGACCCTCTCTACTTCCCAAGCCCCCATAGTGGTCTCCCATTCGGGCTTTCGCAGCAAGAGGCTCGACAGCCAAAGCGCACAGCAGGGGGGACAACGAACATCCCTGTCTTGTTCCCCGACTAACCAGGTATTGCGTCAATATCAGCGTTACCACTCTAACTCTGGCTACAGCCGATGAATACAGCATCTTTGTCCATTGTAGGTAGTCTGTTCCCAGGTCAAAGCGCTCCACGCTTTGGACAAGTACTCCCATTCTAAGCTATCGAACGCTTTTTCGATGTCTACTGACAATATCATGGGTTGTTGTGCCTTTGGATGGTCCTCCTCCAATAGGCGCATCAACTTCCTAACATTTGTGGTTGTGTTTCTTGTTGGTATGAAGCCAGCTTGATCTCTATGAACCAATGTGGTCATGTGTTTCAAGAGCCGGGTTGCCAATATACTGCTAAGTATTTTGTAGTCGGTGGTTAACATTGACAGCGGGCGATAGGAGGCCGTCTCCCTCTCCTCCCGACCCGGTTTCAGCAGCGGGATCACCTGCGCCTCCCGCATGGACTGGGGTAACTGTCCCCGTTCTTTGGCCTCTTTGTACACTTCTGGAGTTTTGGTGCCAGTTCATCGATCTATTTAGCGTAGAATTCAATAGGTAAGCCGTCTACACCTGGGGTTTTGTTGCGAGCCATGTGCTTAATAGCGCCCCTGATTTCTCATAGTTCTAGGTCTATACCCAAGCTTTCTGCCTGTTCCCGTTCTAGTGCTGGCAGTTGGTAGTGCCTCCCGGAAGGCATCTACAGCAGGGTCCCCGGCTAGTGCTGTGCTTTGATGCAGTTTCTCGTAGTAGTGCAAGAAGCCTTGTAGGATTTCGTACTGAGTGACTATATTCCCCTCTCTTGTCTCTATCGCCAATATAGATGACCCTCATTTAGTGGGGTTTGCCAGCCAGGCTAGCAGCGTCCCTGCTTTGTCGCCCTCTGCATGTGCCCGCGTCATGTAAACTTTATGGTAACAGCTACGCAATCTTTCCATTTCCGCTGCTACTGCTTCCTTTGCCGTGCTAACCTCTCTCTGCAATTCGGGGTGGCCGGGCCTTGCCAATTCTACCTCGCGCAGTTTGACTTCGGCCGTGGCCAAATCTGTTAGGAGTACCTTTCGCACCCCAGTGTGCTTACCTATACAAATTCCTCTGACAACCACCTTAAATGCATCCCATCCCATTCCGTTGCTCTCGTGGCCATTGAATGTGCATTTTCTACAAAATAGTGGGTAATCCCCTCCCTCAGCGCCTCCTGGAAAAGTGGGTCGTCCATCGTCTTGGGGCGCAACCTCCAAGTCGAGATGCAAGATATACCGGTCATCCAGTGCATCGTAATGAGCAGAGGGTTATGATCTGATATCGTCCTAGCTAGATACTCGGTGTGTTATGGCGGACTGTATCGTCGTGGAGCATAATATCGCGTCTAGCCTGACGTATAGCTCGTGCATCCCGGAAAAGTAGGAGTAGTCCCGTTCTAGCGGGTGCTGCGCACGCCAAATGTCTATTAGGTCCCATCTCGTTTGCCAGTCTAGCCTACCCTTAGTCAACCTGTGGATTGGGGACTCGGTCAGTGGGGGATGCGATCTGTCAAGAGAGACATCCATAACAGAGTTGAAGTCTCCACCCATCACTAGTGGGCTAGCAAGATAGTGTGCCAAAGATCCTGAGAGCTTCGCCAGGAATTCCAGTTGATCGACATTAGGCACATATTCACTACAGAATGCTATGTCCTTACCTCTAAGTTTCCCTTGTATTGCTACAAACCTACCGTCTGGATCTATTGTCTGATTAACCACCTGAAAAGGGACTCCCGCTCGAACCCAGATCAGTGCACCGCTAGCGTACGCCGAATATGTGGTGTTATATACTTGGCCCCTCCATCTGCGCTGCAGTGCTATGCCCTCGGCCTTGGTCAAGTGTGTTTCCTGGAGCAGTGCTATATGTACTCCCCTGCGGACCAGATATGCATGGATTTTATGTCATCGTGTCATATTATGAAGCCTCCTCTCATTCCAGGTTGTAAATCTTAAGTCTGCCGTATCACCTATTTTCCATTGGTGTCCTGTACATCATATATCTTGATTTCTCAACTGCATCAGTGACTGTCCCTCCCAAATTTCCCCCAAACTACCCCCTTCATTTCTCCCCCCCCCAGAACAGGACCTAGCAACAACAACCTAGTTCCCACCCAAACTAATAGAACTCCTAGCACATTTCTAAGCCCGCCAGTAGACACTGTGGGCATGCCTTAAGGGGGGACCGTGCGCCCACCGGTGGCCACCAAGTCCGTTTCCGAATGTTCAGTGTCAGATCGGGTATTGTCTTTCTCCGAGTCCGTGCCATCCCTCGATGTAGGCTGTTGTGTAGCCGATAACGTGGACACCGCCACCAGCACATCCCGCCGTTCCGCTTCTGTTTGGGTCAAGGAGGGCCTCCTTAGGCCCCGCTGTCTATTCCGAAGTCGTCGCGATTTCCGTGGAGGCAAGTTCACTGTGGTGGCCCGTATTCCTTGTTCGTCGTTATCCTTTCCAGCTCTGTAGGGTTCCAGCCAGGCACAGGCGTCGTCCGGGGTTTCGAAAAAGCACGTTTTGCCATCCACAATGACTCGAAGTCTGGCCGGAAATAGGAGAGAGTATTGAAGTCCTTCTGTGCGTAACTCCCTTTTAACGGCCACGAATGAGGTACGGCGGCGTTGCGTTTCGTATGTGTAGTCAGGGAAGATATTGACCTTGCTATTTTCCACCTGGAAGGGGCCATCCTCCCACGTCCCTCTGAAGAATCAAGTCCCGGGCTCGAAAGTGCAGTAACCGGGCCACCACTGGTCGTGGAGGCCGGCCCTGCGGAGGTAGTCTGGCCGGCACTCGGTGCGCCCGCTCTAGTGTGTAGAAGGTGGACAGACCCTCCGGAGCTACCACCGTTTTGAGCCAGGTTTCCAGATATTGTACCATGTCCGACCCTTCCATTTTCTCCGGCAATCAAACTACGCGGATGTTGTTCCAGGAATTGCGACCTTCGGCATCCTCCGCTCTTCGTTCTAAGGCGTCCACACGTTCCATTACAGTGGTCAGAGTAGCTTTGAGGTCCATCTGGAGTGGTTCAATGCTTTGGAGCGTGCCCTCCACTGCCGTGACTCTGTCGACCAGTTTCCCATGATCGGCTCGCAACAGGCCCAAGCCCGTGGCTACCTGTGCTATGTCCTGCTGGAACGCCGCACGGGTGTCCGTTATTGCTAAAAGGATTCTGTTGAGCTGCTGCTGCAGTTGAGGGTCTCGCACTTTTTCAGGTTCCCATAGTTCTTCTCGCACAGGTGCGTCTTCCTCCGCAGGTGGTTCGGTGCCGCTCTTACTCCCCTTTGGTTTTCCCATCATTGGTTACCGTCGGAGCCGATTGGGCTGGTCCGACCGTTACAGTCAATTTTGTAGAAGTATGCTCCGGGGCTTGACACCCGAGCTCACACCCACAGAGCGCTGGTCCCCGTCCCGCCTCACCAGCGAGCTAGCAGTGCCCATTACCAGTCACTCGGTGTTACGTGGAGATGGTGTGTCGTTTCTATTCGTGTCCACCCTGAATATTAGCAACGGGCCCCTAATATTATCAGCCAGTAGGGATTTAGGTACCTGCCACTGTGTACGCTCTCCGCAGATTCCCAGGGGCCCACCAGGCGTAGATCACTGCGTTCGCCACCTCGTGGCGCGGTCCGTGTTGAGCGGTCTGTTCTAGGCCCAGGGGGGATGTTCCCACCTCCGCAGGATTAATGGGGCTCAGGTTCGGAGCACCTCGTTCAAGCAGCCACCATCGTCTGCTGCAAGCCACGCCCCCCCTGAGGGAGTTACCTTCATGGTGAGTAGACGCACTAAGTCAATACTCGTTCAATTTCTTATGCTGCTTTTGTAGAGTCGCGAAAGCTCTGTGTGGTTCAATGCCTAAAAGCCTATTAGGAGGCTACGGAGAAAGTCCGCCCTCCTGGCGAACGACAACTCCTGATAGCCCTCAAGAAGCTGTTCAAGGCGGTTTCATCCCCTACTATAGCCCGCTGGGTACGGTGGATCATGGAAGAGGCGGGCATTAATATGAGAGCTTTCGGTGCGCATTCAGTGCGAGGGGCGATGGCTTCAAAGGCATTCAGCCTTGGTGTGCATTTAGAGGACCTTATGAGAGCAGCTGATTGGTCATCGGATTCTATCTTTAAAAGGTTCTATTTTAAACCGCTGCTGAATGTGGCTCAAGTGGTCGTAGACCAGCTTTAAAGGAGCATAATCCTCGCCTCCGGTCCTGACATAGAATAAAAATTTGCCAAGCCTACGAGAAGGTACGTTTCAATTCTATTAAGGACGCGGAGGTGAGGATTATCCCTCCCTGCAAGCTCGTTGGTTGCTGTCCCGCCCTGTATTGATGGAAGTGATCATTTTTTTTGTTCTGAAAAGGTTCATGGAAAAAGACTAGCGGCCTTTTTATGGTGGATTAGCTGCTGCCTTTGTGTTTCCAGTATTGAGTTTTACATGCTAGTTGAAGTTGCAGCTTGGTTTGATTTTGCTTTTCTGCGGTGATAATTCCGTGATTGATCGGTGTTGTTTCTTTCAAGGAACGACAGTGCGAAACAGAATGCGTGAGCATAGGAGAGATCCTCCAGCGAAGAAAGAGGAAGTGCAGGAAGTGACAAGATGATTTATTGGTTGAGAGTCATGGACCTTGTGAAAGGACTTCATGAGAGACTGTTTTTCTTTCCCTAGTTGTGTGGGAAATGTAGTTTGTTTTACATGATGGTGATATGCTGCTGTTTGAATTTTGTTAATAATAGCGAAGTAAGAATGAGCATAATCCTCGACTCCTCGTCCTTAATAGAATTGAAACGTACCTTCTCATAGGCTAGGCAAATTTCAATTCTGTAAACCAGTTACCCTGTACTATTCCCTGGTACATTGTTGTTCTCTGTGCTAAAGTGCCACATTGGTTATCTAGTCCATGCTTGCACCAACCGAGCAAGGCCTTCCAAAAAGTGAATGTCTAGAATTTGGTTGGCGTGCACTTAAGGAAGCCTCATGATGACAGAATAAGAACCAATTATAAGAAAATGTAGTTCTTCACAAATTATCCATCAAATTAAGTTTGGCTGCTGTCTCACTCCTGCTCTTGTAAAGAGCACTTACTAGAGTGGCCTTCCGTGTGTTCAGCTCTGTTGCATAGCTAAAGCAGATTTGTACCAGGCTTCTAAATCTTTTGTGTCCTGTGTCTGAAAATCTGTGAAGCAACTCAAATGAGAACTGTAACCCCTAGCCCGTTGGCCTCGTCTGACAATACGGAAAGTCACCCAAACCAGAGCAGCCTGATTGTTTAAATCGCCCGGATAATCCCCTGCTGGTGACCGCTGGGAATATGGATCGATCTGATTCAGGGCCTAGGAGTAATACTGATCGACTCGGTCCAGGGCTTAGGAGTAATATTGACTCCCCCAAACTGCAAGATAATCCCCTGTTGGTGACGGCTGGGAATATGGATCGATCGTATTCAGGGCTTAGGAGTAATACTGATCGATCCGGTCCAGGGCCTAGGAGTAATATTGAATCCCCTAAACTGCAGGTTGAAAATCGAAAAGTGGTTTTCTGCCCCCAATATTCGACCCGCGGTTTACATGATATTCTGAATAGAGGGAACATTCTGAAATTACTAAAAGCAACTCCTGATCTTAAGGATGTTGCAACGAGGACCTGGATTCTGTAGAGTTTAAGTTAGATGGTGGTAATAGGGAGATAACCATCACGACGTGGTTAAAGGATGATAGTGTAAAGAAAATATTAGCGAATTCTAACAACTTTGAAAGTTGGGGGATTAAAGTATGGAGACTCCACGGTCTGCAATATCCGACCCCACTAATACCCATAGTGAAGAAGGAGGCCCCAAAACAAACCGATGTTAATCAATTTAGAGTGTTGAAAGGCGCTTCAGGTCCATCTTCAGCCCTAAACAGGCTAGGTGGCATTAAAATCAAAAGCTGTCAGCCAGGGTTACGAGTGTGTGAGGATCTAAAAGGGATGCATGCGGCAGCGGATGATTGGAGTTGGCTCCCGGCTATTCTATCTGGAAAAAATACAGCAAAGACTGATTGATGTTGGGGTACCTCATACAACGCACCAACAGCAGTTAGAATTTGCTCTTGGAATACAAATGGTTTTAACACTCTTGTAGAAGATGTAAATGTTATAGGTTTTTTAAAATTGTTTGATCTGTTACTTTTGCAAGAAACGTGGAATCTGACCGGTACTCCGCTGATCGGCTATTACGAATATTTGAATGCAGCATGCAGGGACGCTGCATATGGTCGACCTAGTGGGGGACTCTCAATTTATGTTTCTTTAAGTCTTAATGTTGAACACTATGAAATAGACCTTCAAGTTAAATGGATTCAATGTGTAAAATTAATAGCCAGTCAATCATTGATTATTTTAAATGTTTATTTAAGTTCGGTAAAAAAGGTGCGATCACTTCAACTTATTCAGTTTTGGGAAATGGTGAAAGTGTTATATTATGATCATAGGGATGCTCAGATTATTATT
Organism: Lissotriton helveticus; assembly: GCF_964261635.1. Taxonomy (NCBI): domain Eukaryota; kingdom Metazoa; phylum Chordata; class Amphibia; order Caudata; family Salamandridae; genus Lissotriton; species Lissotriton helveticus. The sequence goes on from NC_136061.1 coordinate 950,297,300, forward strand.
TCGGGAGATTTAAACACTCCTCTTTTATCGTATAAAAAGCGGGCAACCCATTCAGATCTTTTATCCCAATGGTCTAACTGTGAATTTATTAAATACAATCTAACGATGTTATATGATAGAGACCACATTCCAACATTTATTAAAGCTGACTGTCTTTCTATAATTGACTATACGATATTGTCAGATAAACTCTTAGAACAAATTCAAAGTTATGAGGTTGTGCCAAGGATGGAGAGCGACCATAATCCGCAAGTTATTGCGATCAATTTATCCTTGATGTATTTACCAGACACTAAAATAATGGGAACGGCCCCGGTTGCTTTTAATTTAAAAAGGTTAATATGGAATGAGAAATCAGAGAAAGATATCATTGACTTTCTCTCTCTTCTAATCCTTGATGCGCAGGTCAAATACTCTGATGGAACTCCAATGATTGCCCTATGGCCCACCTTATGCGACTCCCTATTGAATTTGATTTTGTCTTTACCAGGAGAAAGAGCCATATGTAGGATACAAAAAATGTACATTTGTTTTATTGATTTAAAAGCCGCATTTGATTCTGTACCCAGAAATATTCTTTGGAAAAAGCTAATGAATTGGGGTATATCAGAAACCCTAATAAAAATAATTAAATTATTGTACTCAAATACCTGGGTGCAGGTCAAAATTGGCGACGGTAGACCTACTACCCGCCAACCGAAACTGAAACAAATCTTGGCTTAAAACAAGGATGTGTGCTCGCTGCTTGTCTTTTTAATTTATTTGTGTCTGATCTCCCATTGCATTTTAATGATGTAAATTCACATTCCCCTTCTGTAATGGGTAAAGAAATCAAATACTTACAGTATGCCGATGATACTATTTTACTGAGCCAAACTATGATAGGACTAAAAAGATTAATACATTCTTTTAATATATATGTAACCCAAAATGGTTTAACAATTAATATAAAAAAAACAAAAATAATGTTAATAGGGAAAGGCAAACTTGGAGTAAAGGAATTGAATATCAATGGTTTGTCTCTTGACTGTGTAAAAACGTATAAATATTTGGGAATTATATTTGATGATAGACTATCATTTAGACAGCATTTTAATAATTTAGAGGCTAAAGGTACCTCACTTGCTTTCGCATTTCGTAAATTAAGAGATAAATTAGTATGCCCCAATTATGACCACCTACTTAAAGTCATGAAAGCAAAACTCATCCCCTCCTTGGACTAAGGGTCCATTATTTTTAAGGGTAGAGACGTGAAAGTATTGGAGGCCATAGTTGCAAGGACATATAAATCAGTATTTAGGATTCCTAGGCAGATTTCACGTGCCAATTTAAGATTGGAATTTGACTTACGTCAACAGCTCTCGGTGCGTAAAGCTGTATTTGTTAAAACACTATTGGCATTATCTCGAGCCGAGGAGGGCACATTGGCCAATATGTGTTGGAGCGTGATTTCGACAAGCGAATATTCTAGAAGTTGGCAGGATTATTTAGCCGAGTGTCTCCTAAAATTCGAATGTCCCAAATTGGAAGACGAAACAAGGAGTAAAATGGTTGATAAAAAATTAATTAATTCGAGCGTTGCCTTGTTGTCAGAAGTGTTGTATAAATATGAGTTGGGAAAAAAACAAAAACACTTTTGGTCCATTGCCAATTGCTTCGACAAAATGATGGTCCAACCCTACTTACTTTTTCATCAACCCTTTATTAAGAACAAATTTATGTTATTAAGGTTTGGAATCTATCCAACTAAAGATGGAACCCCCAATTGGAAGTCCAAATGGCCATCAAATATTTGTCGGCTATGTGGGCAATATGATGAAACCTTGCTGCATAAGTTAACACTATGCCCAAAAATGATGAAGGAACGGAAAACAATTTTAAGACCTATTTTTATAGAAATGGGACTTAGGACTTGTAGATCGGCATTAATATTTTGCCTAAGCGGTGTCAACGTTCATACAATACACCAATTTGTAAAATTTATGCTTTCAGTGGAAATGAAATTATGTAAGGTTGACACCCAAAGTATATGTTAAATTTGTTACGGCTGTGAAATGAGGATGTAATTGTCTTTAAGGTAATGATTAATTATTTCTATGGCTCTTTTTAATGTACTGGTTGTTTGTTTTTAGAGTACTACTTTTTAGATAATGTTCTATTTATTATGTTTATTATTTTTATCAAATGACATACGTGCACTTTATCCCTGATAAATGCAAAGCCCTATAGACTGTTTTAAAAATGAAATAATAATTTTAAATGATCCCGAACTGGAAAAAGTTAATTGATTGTGGTCAACTTTATGCATTGTATCCTGGAATATTTAATCTGGTAATGTGCTGTGTTTGTATTTATTTCTGTTCTTTGTTGTAATGGTTTTAATTTAATTAATCACTGGTTATTATTTTTTTTCTAGTTCTCTAGGCAAGCTACTGAACAAAGATTACAAATAAAAATATTGTAACTTCCATTCTGATTGCATTCAATGGCAACAGTGTGTAACATGAATTTTAGAGGAGAAAAAAAAAGCTAAAATGAAAGTAGCATTACGCCCAGATCTCCTCTGCTACTCAAAGGTACATGGAGAGGGACTAGTGTATATGTATGTATGTATATGTATGTATGTATGTGTGTATATATATGTATATATATTACCTACTGGCGGTCGCCAGTAGGTATATATAGTTAGGACCTAGTTTCCATAGGGAATCCGCAACATTCTATTGGGAATAACTTTGACGCCGGTTAATGAATCTACGCGAATTTCTCAAAGAAGATGGCCCGTTACGCTCCGCTCCTTCCCTGAAAGTCTCGGGGAGATTCGTCAAGCTGGGGCTGAGGAAAAAAGGGGGGTTCCAAAACGTGTTTTTCCCATGCAATTTTCCATAGGAGGATTAGACACGGCTACAGCCCGAACCGCTGAACGGAATTCCACCAAACTTGGCAAAATTGTAGAGTGTGATTCGCAGATCGCCCTTTTGTTTAAATGGTGTAAATCCCTCCAGTAGTTTTTGAGAAAATCGAATTTGAAAATATATATATATCTATAAGCGCACACCGTGCGTGCACCCGTGCGAGCACCGTGCAAGCACCCCGCGATTTTTCGAAATTTTTTTTTTTTTTTTGCCCTTGGGGGTTCTTCTGGGACCCCCTGAGAAGGGCTAGGGGGTCAGGGGGTCTCTACCCTGCCCCCTTTTCGCATATTCCATTCTTGTTTTGGGCTCTCTTGTGCCTCAGTTCTCCTGAGAAACAAGATGGTGGCCAACACTTTCTGGTTTAGACAGTTTGGAATGTTGACAGACTGCCAGCCAATCAGGAGCGCGCGCGGACCTTTCCGAGCATGGGCTGCATTGAATGGCTGTGAACTCTCCAAACCAGGAAGTGTGGGCAGCCATTTTGTGCTGCGTAGACCGAGGCACAAAAGAAGCAGAAAAACAAATGTGTAGAACGCAAAAAGGGGGCAGGGTAGATACACCCTGACCCCCTAGGCTTGCTCAGGTAATCCCACAAGGACCCCCAAGGCAAAAAGAAATTTGTTTAAAAACCCGTCTGCTTTTTTTCAAATTACTCCCCATGGGGACCAAATCTTGGGGGCATTGTGAAAAAGAAGTGTGGGGCGGTCCCAATCTCCACCACAATGCCCCGTGAACGCCAACCCCTGGGGCAAATCAACGCTGCCCCCTGGAGCATACTGGAGGCTCCTAGTGGGCTAGTTGGCCCCAAGGGATCTACAGTATGCAAGGGGAATTGGTTCCCCCTCTGCAAATGTGCCCTGCGTTGCAGAGAGGTGTAAAAAGGGGCGTGGCCTCAATACTTCTCTCTGCAATGCAGCCTTCTGGCGCATACCAGAGGTTCCAGGTCACCCATTCATGCATCTATGCGGTATGTAATACCCCCACCAAACCATACAGACACTCCTACTGATTCTCTAAAATCAACTAATAACCCATATCGACACTCATGTAGCTAGTCACCAACCCATGCAGCCACTTATACACAAAGTGAGACACTGATACAGATATTAACATATTTAAACATTACTCGCTAATAGAATTAGCATTTAAAAAAACCTTTGAAATTCACTGAAAAAAACATAGGTTTCATGCCTGATATAGTTAGGAATTAGCATTTAAAAAACCTTTGAAATTCACTGAAAAAACCATAGGTTTCATGCCTGATATAGTTAGGAATTAGCATTTAAAAAACCTTTGAAATTCGCTAAAAAAAACATAGGTTTCAGGCCTTATATAGTTAGGAATTAGCATTTAAAAAACCTTTGAAATTCACTCAAAAAACTATACGTTTCAGGGGTGTTCTAGTTAGCTGGACATTTCACTCATACAAAACCATTGAATTGCTCCTATATAGTTAGTTGTACTAACTATATTTCGCGCACCCGCAATCCACTGCTGATGATGTCACATATTACATCATTCATGACATGGTCAGTGACATCACTGATGACATCTCAAATGACATCAATGATGACATCACTGATGACATCAGCCAGTGAATGTGGTTTGCTTCGTTATTTAAATATGCATTATATATATAGCAATGTGCATTGAAGTATGATTGGATATATAAAAATAAATATTTGGATGGAGGATTTTAACAATTTATAGTGTCTCACTAAATATAGTGGATAGTGACTAAACTGTTTGAATATCTGTATCACTTTGTCAGTTTTTGTGTAAACTGGTTCTCCAGTTGGTCACTAGCTATGTGAAAGTCTAGATTAGTTATTGATTAGTTAACTGAGTATTAGTATGGGAGAGTGAATGTGTGTGTGGTTCGGTGGAGGGTGTGTGACTGCCCAAAGATGTGTGAATAGTTGATTCACTAGATATATGAAGTTAAAACTACATGTTCTAACAGTTGTTTGGGTGACTGAATATCTTTATGGGTGTGGTGATGAGCAAATATATTTCTCAATGGTACATGTCCAACAAACTAGAAAAATAAAAGGCAGTGTATGTGTCAGTTGTTGTATATAAATCAGTATACATAAGACTCAATGATTGTGTGAGTGACTGTATGGATAACTGTATACTTGTAATAATGATTTTATAATACACTAAATATGACTTACTATCTAAATGAATAGATGAAGTGGTGTTTGTATAAGTGTGTAGCTAAGTAAGTATGTAAGTATGATCCATTGTTTGCATAAGTGAGTAGGATAACTTTATATGTGAATAGGTTGTGTGCTGGTGTGTAATGTCGATATAGGTGTATAAGTATTTTTGATAGTATTCTATTGTTCATTGACAGCATGTATGAGTGAATCTACAGGTAAGTGATTAGATGTATGTATACATCTAGGAATCGATGAGTGGGTTATTAGATACTTGTATTGCTGTGTCAATGGATTCAAATATGATACTCTGTATTTTACAAAGAGTGATGAAAGATTTTACTAGTGTATGAAAAGGTGTATGTGATTGTCACGTGGATGATGTCATCAGTGATGTCATCATTGATGTCATTTGAGATGTCATCAGTGATGTCACTGACCATGTCATGAATGATATAATATGTGACATCATCAGCAGTGGATTGCGGGTGCGCGAAATATAGTTAGTACCACTAACTATATAGGAGCAATTTCAATGGTTTTGTATGAGTGAAATGTCCAGCTAACTATAACACCGCTACAACTTATAGTTTTTTGAGTGAATTTCAAAGGTTTTTTAAATGCTAATTCCTAACTATATAAGGTCTGAAACCTATGGTTTTTTCAGTGAATTTGCAAGGTTTTTTAAATGCTAATTCCTAACTATATAAGGCCTGAAACCTATGTTTTTTTCAGTGAATATATATATATATATATATATATGCCCAAGATGTAAATGCTCTGCTTTAACTCAAAAGATCTCTGCCTCGAATAGGAAAGAGAGCTCCCTAACTGTGTTTGTCCTTACCAATTGGCTCTCAGACTTGGGGGGGATGGGCAACTACTGCAGAGTGCTAAACATTGATTGATCTTTTATCATATAGGACATATGATAAAAGATGATAAAAGAAAGTAGCTTTATAAAGAAGTTCATGATAGAGGTAGGAGAAGAAATGGGGTTTGTGTCTCTGGTTGTCATGTACCAACAAACACCAGCTGCCATGAAAACGTATAGCTCCTGGAGCCCAAAACTTGTCGACCACATCAGGAGATACTCCTAAAAGGACTGGTTGTCTTTTTCTTCCCCATCAATAAGCTAGGCGACAGAGGCACACATGGCCTTGAAGGACCTGGTCGTTGGACATACTCTTTGGCTTTAGGAGGAGAGACCTGAGGCGGCAAATTTGTCTGTACATTTCTAGACATGATGGAACTATGCTTGATGGGGCCATTCTGGGGTGATCAAGAGGAATCTTTGTGAAGAGATTTTGGTTTGAAGAAAGACAAAGGCTTGCCTTGTGCTGATGGAAGGCTTCTGTAGTCCTGTCCTTCAATCCAGATACCAGCACATGAACTTGGGGAGCTGGCAGTTCAAAACGGACAAGTCCAGAGCACCAAAGGTTGTAAGGAGTCTGAAAGACTCTGCAATTCCACTTCCAGGTGCTAGTGTCCCTGGAGTATCAGCCTGACATCAAATTGGATCGACCTTGCTGGTACTCTGCAACAATGACAAAGATGTTGTTGAGACAGTGCTCCAGAATACTCTATAAAGGTCCACAAAGGCCTGCAAAATGGCACCACACAGTCTTGGACTGTTCATATTTTGGCAACCCAAGCAGGAATAGTGCATCTTTTGTTTGGGAAGACTTTTGAAGTTCCTGTAGCCTCCTTTGAACAAGCAATTCAAGCAGGCTTATCAACTGGTCCTTCCGCCATCTGACTAGGTAGGAAACATCGACAAATGGGTTTGCACTTCCAACGATCGAGTATTCTGTGATAAGGTGGCCTGGATTGAATACACTAAAGATGAGACCAGCTAGATTCCTCTGGTGACTAGTGAGAGAGGAAGACTTTCTTGATCATTTGGTTGATCAGATCTCCCTCGAGGGCAGAAGGATTTATTGGAACTGATGAGGAAATTGTTTTGAGGAGTAATAGTGATTTTATTACTATCTTGAGGAGACTGCTGGGTTCAGATAAAGTGTCAGGGCACTGGTGTGTCCAGGTAAATAATTGTGTCAATGCCATGACGCAGCAGGTGAGCTACCACTGTTTAGAGAACATTTTCAAAATACCTATGGGCATTACATAGGCAGAAGTGCGACATTTGATCTCTGCACTGGAATTTCAAAAATGTTTGATGGCTTTTGAAGATGGACAAAGAAAAAAAAGGGAGAATCTTGCAGGTCCAACCTGAGCATACAAGCACCTGGAAGAAGTGCCCCTTAATAGATGGATGGCCATTAAAGTACTGACTGGGGATGGAGTCAGTTATAATGGCTAAGGTCCTTTCTGTTCGAGGCATATGAGCTGTAGATCATATGCTTTAGCATAGATTGCCATCTGGTGTTGGGTCCGGATATTTGCACTTTGGTTTTGTTCGAAGAAGTCTTTGTAGTCACAAGGTAGGTGACTCCTCCTTTCGGTGATAGTGCGCATGGACATAGACTCCAACCCCAGATTGTTTTTTTCCGCCATCTGGTTCGGATGTGTATTGCTACTCTCCGATTCGGTATAGTTTTCGAACCCCTTCGACGCACAATCCTCTACCCTCGTCGGCATTGTATATCGATCGCGGTTTCCCATTTGACGAGCATCTTAAAAATCGTGAAAACCTTTGATTGGGAACTGCAAAGCGGGCCATCTTGCCTACCTGCCCTGAACACACTAGCAGTCGATGGAAAGGTCTCCATTCAAGCTATGTCCCGTGTGTCGTGCGAAGTTTCCACGCACCATCTTGCACGAGGTCTGAAACCTCTGCTTATTCCCGGTACACGAAGAAAAATCCTGCAAAGCGTGTCAATCATTCCGATCGAAGACCATCCGTGATCGCTGGGCTTGACGCCAAGAGATGCAATGCGGCAGTGGCTCTGTACTGGACATCTTCGGTGAAGATCTAGAATCCCACCGTCCAGCCGCAGAAGCCGAAGAAGAACTGGTGTCTGACTCCGAAATGGAGGAAGACCTGCATATAACTCTGGGTCAACGTACTGTGAGTACAGATCCCTATGTGCCCACTCAACCAAAACCTAAGGCTACGGTATCACTCTAGCGTTCAGCCTCGGATCGACACCGAGAAAGTTACCGATGCCCCGCCCTCCAGCCTGGCTATGAAACCTACACGAGCCTTCCAGCTCTGGCTCGAGCCGGCCCTCTTCCAATGCTGGACCAACACCTTCAGCATCGAAACATAAGGAGAAACATATGCCAGTTCCCACACCATCAGCACTGAAGACACCTTCAACACCGAAGGCATCAGAGCAGAAGTTCTCAAAACCAAAAGCTTCAGATCCGAAATCATCCAAGCATAGAGCCTCGTAGCCGACACCCTCGGCGCCGAAAAGTTCAGACCCGAAACAGGCCACTCCGAAAGCTTCAGACCCTAAACCGTCTAAAAAGCATTCAGATTCCAAAAATTTGGCACCTTATTGGACACTGAGCCAAGATATTTCATGCCAAAATCCATTTCTAAGGAAAAAGATGTTCCTTCCAAGGAGCCTCCATCCGAAGACACATCTTTGGATCCAAAACAAAAAAGACTCCGTATTGACCCTAAAACTGGACACCTCATGGTCCCTCTCCTCAAAAAACAGAAGCTGGATCTCTCAGAGGACTCCTCTATACCTCTGAAGAAAAAAGACATGGACACTAACCCGTCTCCCCCTTACTTACCTCCCTCTGCTCCTCCTAATCCCAATTTACTAGTTACACCCTCAAATTCACCACCACAGGATGAAGATTATGGGGGTGGGGACGGGGATGAGGACGAGGATGAAGATCAGGACATCCCACTAGATCAGGACACTGATCCCTGGGAAGATTATAATAAGGATCCAGGTCAAAATAACGACCCAGAACTGTGTCCCTCCAGACCTTCCCAACCTGATAACATCGGTTTTGCACAGCTTATTAACAGGGCTGCTCAATATCATGGGGTGGAGCTACACTCAGACTCTCTAGAAGAAGATTTCCTTGTGGAGACATTCACACATTCACAAAGGACTACTAACACGTTACCAATGCTCAACGGCTTGCTTAAACACACTGATGAAGTATTCAAAGACCCAGTTAGAGCCAGAAACTAACACCTAGAGTAGATAAAAAATATAAACCCGCTGCTATAGACCCAGCATATATAAAAGGCCAGTTGCCTTTAGACTCTCTTGTTGTGTCCAACACCCCCAAGAGAGCTAACTCAAACCACAGGCGACACCCCTCCTCCTGATAAGGAGTCAAAACCTATTGATGCCTCAGGCAAAAGAGTGGCTTCCCAGGTGGCTAACTATTGGAGAATTGTCAATGCTCAGGCTCTGTTAGCATGCTATGATAGGGTTCACTATGACGAGTTGAGAAACTCATGCAACATTTGTCGGATGAGTATAAAATTAAAGCAAACATCATCATCCAGGAATGGAAGCTCATCACCAACACTTCCGTAAAATGTGCAGTAGATGCAGCAGACACCGCATCTCGTGCCATCAACACTAGCATACTGTTACGCAGGCACGCTTGGCTTCGAATCTCAAGCAGGAGGTACAATCCTCCATTCTTAATCGGCCCTTTGATAAAGTGCATCTTTTCGGGCCATCAGTAGATACTTCATTGGAGAAAATGGAGAAAGACACCAAAAGTGCAAAGTCCATGGAGGCCTCACAATTGCCTTCTAACCGGGGTTCCTTTCTCCGATCCATTTATAGGGGTGGCTCAAAAACAGTGTCATCAGAGAATCCCTCCTCCTCGTATAAAGGTAAAAACCAATCTAACTCCTCCAGAGGTTATTTTCGAGGAGGCTACATAGGAAATATTAACAAGGGAAGAGGCAGAGGTAACTCACCTGCACTTCCACGGCCAATAAGCAGTGACTTCCCTCCACTACCCCCGATCATTCCATTCATGTCCGGTGATGTCTCTCACAGTTACTACATGTCTGGAATTCCATCACCTCAGACACGTGGGTAGTACAAATGATCCAATATGGTAATTGCCTGGAGCTTACCAGCACTCGCTAATAAAAGGCAAGTCACAACACCGCTGCATACACCACACTCACAGAACAGTCCAGCTGCTTCGCGACTTGGGATTCACGGTCAACTTCTCCCAGTCTCATCTTCAACCCTCAAACACGCAAGTGTACCTATGAGCCACAATAGACACTTGCAAAGCTCTAGTGTACCCCAACCTAGTCAGGATATGCAACATGCAAACCCTGATATCACATTTAAAACCACAACCCTCATTACCAGCCCGAGTAATCATGCAATTGATCGGGATGATGGCTTCTTGTATTCTAATTGTCCCCTGGGCAAGACTCCAAATGCGTCCCCTACAGGAATGCTGAGCACGTCAGTGGAACAAGCACAAGGTCAGTTAACCGATCTGGTGTTAGTAGACGGCTGCACCCATAGCTCTCAGCAGTGGAGGAATATACAAAACCTTTCCAAAGCGCTGCCATTCCTCGACCCGGTTTCACAGATAGTGCTAACAGCAGACACATCGCTCCGTGGTTGGGGAGCTTCTCTTTAAAAACATACAATTCAGGGCATGTGGACTATACGACAAAAACAACTCCACATAAACCATCTGGAACTGCTGGCAATTTTTCTAGCATTGAAAGCTTTTCAACTTCATCTAGTAGGCAAAACTGTCCTAGTTCATACAGACAACATGAAAACAATGTACCAGATACAAAAACAGGGAGTGACACACTCTCTACAGCTTTCACACCTAGCTCAAAGCATATGGAGATGGGCCATACCTCAAAAGATATATCTCCTGGCCGAACATCTCCCAGGAATAAGCAATCAGATTGCTTATCTGTCGTCAAAGACAACCGATCCACGAATGGGAACTACTTCCTTAGGTTCTCCTCCCAGTCTTCCAAATGTGGGGCTACCCAGAAATAGATCTGGTTCGCCACACACCTCAACGCAAAATGCTCAAACTTTTAGTCCAGGTATCCACAACTATTGTCCTAAGGCAATGCGCTATGCATGAATTGGTCAGGGAAATTTGCTTACGCTTTTCCACCTCTCCCGCTAATTCCATTAGTGGTTCGGAAGCTCAAGAAACATTCCCTCACAATGATCCTAGTTGCTCCCATGTGCTCGGCAATCCTGGTTCACCACCCTGTTAGAACTATCAGTAGTTCCTCATAAAAAACTACACCTCTCCCCCAAACTTCTCCCTCAGAACCATGGAGAGATAAGGCATCTAGATCCCAGTCAACTCAACCTTGCGATCTGGCACCTGAAATCAGAGTTTGGCTACCTTAATCTCCCGCAAGACTGCATGAATGTCATTAAAGAAGCTAGACTACCTACCACAAGAGCATGCTACGCAGCAAAGTGGAAACGATTTGTCATTTATTGTAATAACAATCGAATCAATTCACTAGATGCTTCAATTAAGAATATAATTTGCTATACTTGTCTTTGTTTTGTGTACCTGCTATCAAAGCTTTCATTGAAGGACTCCTAGACTTCCACCTTCCCCTGTGTGGAATCTTAATATAGTCCGTACAAGACTCATGGGCCCACCATTCGAACCTTTGCACAGATGAGAAATACAATTTCTGACTTCGAAGGTAACCTTCCTTATAGCCAGCACATCTCTTTGAAGAGTTGGTGAGCTCCAGGCCAGGCACTAACCATACAAGAACCTTTTTTACAAATGCACCAAAATAAAGTGGTTCTTGGGACTAACCCAAAATTTTTACCCAAGGTTGTCTCTCTCTGTATTTCATCTCAACCAGTCTGTTGAGTTACCCGTGTTTTTCCTCAACCAGACTCCGTGGCAGAGCGTGCCCTTCACACGTTGCATGTTAAAAGAGCAATATTTTATTACATTGAAAGAACTAAATCCTTTAGGAAAACTATTCAAGTCTTTATTGCTTTTTCACCACCTCATAAAGGTAATCCCTTATCAAAATCGGGTATTCCACAGTGGATATATAAGTACATTCAAGTATGCCACATTAAAGATAAATGCACCTTAACAATTCCCTCTAGAGCACACTCAACACGCAAACTAGGGGCATCTATGGCATTCTTGGGGAATATACCCTTTGATGACATCTGTAAAGCTGCAACATGGTCAACACCACACACATTCACAAAACATTATTGTGTAGATGTGTTAGCGAAACAACAAGCTAGTGTGGGCCAGGCTGTTTTAAGAACACTATTTCAGACCACTGCAACAGATACAGGTTAGCCACCGCCTGGGAGTAACTGCTACATAGTCTATAGTCATAGTTAAGTTCAAAGCTCTCTGCTTGTCACACAAACTCCTACAGGACAGAGGCCCCCCTATCTTAAAAAAATTCATCAGGCCCTACAAAGCTTCAAGATCCCTCCGATCTGATCATGAATACCTCATCACGATCCCCAGAGTGAAGAGGGTGCGCACTGGCGGATGGCGCTTCTAAGTCAACACAGCCCGCCTCTGGAATTCCCTTCCCCGTGACCTTAGGACGGGACCAGACTACCTCCGATTCAGGAAGCGGCTGAAAACTCACCTGTTCCCTTGATCTCCTTTTTCCCCCTTGTTACCCTTTGGCATGTCCGGATCATAGCGCTGGGATACTTATGGGTGACTACGTGCTTTACAAAAACCTAATAATAATGATATTAATAATAATAATATGCTAAAGCATATGATCTACAGCTCATATGCCTCGAACGGAAAATGCTACTTACCCAGTATGCCTCTGTTCTTGCTATATAGAGCTGTAGAGCCAAATGAGCCCACCCGCCTCCCCGGGTACCTAGATCTGTTGCAGTATTGTCTTTGGGGTGGTGGGGGGGGGGGGAAGGGAGGGGGGGGGTGGGAGGTGGGAGTGCAGGGGGGGGGAAGCAATCTGGGGATGGAGTTGATGCCCCTGCGCACGATCACCGAAAGGAGGAGTCTCCTACCTCGACTAAGGACGTTTTCGAACAAAAACAAAGTGCAAACATCTGGACCCAACACCAGATGGTGATCTATGCTAAAGCATATAGCTCTACAGCTCTATATGCCAAGAACAGATGCATACTGGGTAAGTAGCATCATCCTTCTTCTACACAGAAATTTGGAAGCCTCCCTAGGAGAGAGGCGTAATGATGCCCCCCCTTCTCCTCCATAGTAACCAGTGACACTTAACCTGGTAAACCAAAGTCCTATGAAAATACGTGCCTTAGGGACTTTTTATCTCATTTCACATTAGATGATTATAGGCATTTCTTATGCCCATTAATTTAGAATATTTGCAGTACCTTTACAGAGTGGTAAGTATTGTTTTCCAGATTTGCCTCTTTCACAGCTTCACATGCTTGAATCCTTCCCGGTCGTCAAAGTGGGAGTCCCATGTTAACATAATAAATCTGTACATAACATTATCATAGTCTATAATTGCAATGTCACATTCACTTTAACTCATCCATATCGTTTAAATGGACCGAAACTCCAGCCAGTTAGACAACCGTACCCTCGAGAACTTGCCAACACAAGCGGATTCCCTCCAATTTTCTGTTGCAAGCCCTGTGAAGTGAGTCTCCCTAAGCTCTGCTTAGTTCTTCAACCAGATTGACAACTTTACCTACAAACTACCTACTATCACTCAGAACCATCAAAAGAAAGGGCTTTTTAGGTCATGTGGCACCTGTGCGAAGAAAAGACTTCTGTCTGAAGACCCACACAAGAATTATATTTACTTCCTCTCCCCTACCCCAAGGTAAATGATTGCAAGATTTGTTGTACCTTTTCCACCAAGACTCTAAATGATAGGGAGGGAAGGCTTTTTTTTATGGCTACAGAAGTTGAAATCAAAAAGATCTCCCCTTTCTGAGGAGGAAGACCGTGATAACTCTACTACCTCTCAGAAAAGGTCTTGTAAAAGGGAAAGGTTGTATGACCAAGAAACAGGTGTCTAGAAAGACCTTGATAAAGACTTGCCATGAGTCTACTAGAGACAGTTCTCACAATAAGAAAAAATATAGATTTTCCTTGGAAACTGCGATGTCTGAACGTACCTCTCCATCTTCTAAAGAGGGAGTGCGTCCAGAGAAGTCCTCTTCAGAACTGTCGATGATAAAGCCTAAGATTGCTTTAAAAATCTACGACTACAACATCACTGTCAAATGGCAGCCACAACTGTGATGTCGACGACTACATCGACGTTAATCCTGTCAGCAAAATTCTCATAGACTAAGGCTCTGTCGGCGGAGGCATTGCAGCAGTTGACTAAGGGCCATATGTATCAAAAAAGAGTTTTACGATTCTCAAATTGTGATTTTTAGTGAATCGCAATTAGAGAATTGCAAAATGCAATGTATGTAGGATTTGCAAAACATTTAGCAAATCCTAAATATTCCTTATTTGCGAATCACAAATTGAGATTTGCAAATAAGGAATACCTTCCCATTCATTCCTACGGGTTAGGAGGACCTTAGGAATGAATGGGAAGACATTCTCATTTTTCGATTACCAATTAGATAATCGCAAATTGAGAATGCGATTTCAGGGTTGCAAGGGTGCCAAAAGGACACCCTGTTGCACCCCTGAAATATGCATGTGTGCACATTTTGCGCACATACATGTCCTAATGACATGTATGTGCGACATATGACACTTTTAAAAAACAAAGTGTTTTTAAAAGAAAATCGCAAATTACCACCAACTTGAAGTTGATGGTAATTTGCAATACCTTAAGGCCAAATAGCAAATTACTGGTGCTTTCAGAATTGCATTTAAGGTATCACAATTTGCGATTCCTTAATTGCATTAGCAAAATGGAGAATCACAAATTTTGCGGTTCTCTAGTTTGCGATGGCCTTTTGGGATGATACATCCCAAAAGGCTTTTTCCCATTCGCAAATGGGCAGATTCTGAGAATCTACTTCTCCGTTGAGGCTGTAGGCATCTGCATGAGGGAGGTTGGGGGATCACCTGATCCCAGTTCAGGGTCGCTCAGGAGACCTCCTCGTGGTGTTGGCCTACTCTCTTGGGCCATGGGCATCTGGTGCAGAAACGCAGAGCCGCCTGGATCCGGATTCTGTGGTAGAGTATTGGTTTGAGCACATCCAGTGCTCATGGGCGCCAGGCTGTTAGATGAGTCCATAGCCGGTCCTCCAGGTTCTTGGGGTTGCTGGTTGCTGCAGCCCTTAGAGGCCTTCCCTGGTCACAGTGCCCTTGATACTGGTAAGTTTTACAAGGGTCTTGCCTGTGGCCAGAGATGTGGCATTTGTGGATACAAAGGTACAATTTGGGGAAAGAACACAGACCCTGGGAACCTGTTGGCAGGGACCCATGGCACATAAAGTCCTGTATCAGATGTCAGGCAAAAAGTGGGGAGTAACCATGCAAAAAGGGGCAATTTCATATACCTTGTTTTTTCAATTTCATGTGATGAAAATAAATATTTCATAAGATTGGAAAAATAAACGGAACACTTTACTTGGTGATATGTTTAAGTAATACATTTATTCAAAATGAGTTTTTAAAGATGAAATGAGGAACATTCTTGCCCTGATGACAATGGTATTAGTGAACTTATAGGCAAGACAGGGGTCATGTTACTTTATACGTGGGCTAGATTCGTATTATGCATGGAATAAAAGTTAATCTGTTGAATCAAACCAAATCAGGCTTTTTGTACAGCAGGAATGCTAAACTTGCAAATTAGAAGGTGCTCTGATCTGTGATAATGAAGAAAAAGATAGCTCTGCAAAATAGAATACTTCCCTAGTATGACCTAATGAGACCAGTTTATGGGTCAAATACATTAAAGTTGCGTCAAGTAGATTATTCGGGTTACTAGACCTGTAGGTCCAGTAAGGTTTTTATGATTTTTCAAGGCCTGCAGATGAGAGACACTAGCAGACAGCAGGGACCCTCTACCTGGGCCGGTTACTTCCAAAGCAAATGATCAAAGTGAGTGCCAACATTTCCAGCTTCTCCTATCAGTGGTGGAAAATAACATCCAACTAATGGGTTTTATCACCTACGGTAATACTTTAGAATTCATGAAAAGGCCATTGAACACTCCGCTAAACCATGTTAAATAAAGGAACAATAGAATTAGTTCCCCTCTTCCAAATTTTTATGGGTTTCTACTCCCGTTTTTTTATTAATAAAGAAGAAATGAGGCGACCCATTTTGGATCTCTGAAAATTAAACCAATATCTACGGGCGTAAACCTTTTGAATGGTAACCCTTCCAGACATCCTCCATCTCCTCAACCACGGAGATTAAATGACAACGTTCGACTGTGTTTGATCTACAGGATGCTTATTCGTATCCCCATACATCCCAAACATTGCAAGTGTCAGACTTCACACCGTCAGGACACGGCCCCGCCTCGGGGCTCCCTTGACTCTTCTGTTCTTTCTCCTTTGCAGTACCCAGATGCCGGTCTACAACAGGAGGAATACGAGGACTGGCCTTTTAATCCCGGCCGTCCTTCACTGAAAACGCCCTTTTTGAGGAGGGACTCTCACGAGCTGACCCGGATATAGAGCACAATGCCAGGCGGAAGGAGGACCATGGAAACTGGATTACGAGACGCGAGTTGGAGAGTTATCGGGAGCCGCTCGGAGGAACCACGGAACCCTCTTTTACAGGATCCCGGGAGCATTTGGAAGGCGCTTCGCCCAGCCACGGCCCAGGAGGGTCGTGGCCTGCACAGGTGCGTGTCCGGGTGTGGGGGTTTGGGAGCAGGGTGGGAACGCACACCCTGATACGCCGTAAGCACATAAGCATCGACTCTGCATAGGGACTGCCAACCACTCCTCCTAAAAACCCTCCGGTGACTGGATACCCTTCCGTTCCCTCCTCCTAAACTGACACACGCCGGACCGTACCTTCCCTCACGGAACCCCACCCCCCTGCATGACTCGTCGCTCCTCTTATTAAGCACTAATCAATGCCTATATTTTTCTTTTCTCTTATTGGTGTACCTCGAGGGAACCTAAGGTCGAGGAATCCCCGTCTGGCGACGCTAAGGAGAAGAGGCTTCTTCCCTGAAGATAAACGTCGGCCGGTCAAAGACTGATTATTTGTACCTTGTTGCATATTCCGCACGCTTATATCATTTCAATTGTGGAATAAAATGGGAGCACTTCCCCTGGCATAACAACAACCTTGTGGTCCTTAAATCCTTACTGCTCCTCCACAGCAAGTTTTTTAGATTCACTGTAGCCGGCACTCATTATCAATTCAAAGTCCTCCCTGTCAAGCTCAAATCAGCTCCCTGGTCTTTACAAAATGGCTTGCTGCTGTGGCAGCTTCTTTCAGCAAGTGTGTTCCTCAGTACTGCCATTCCTTGCTGATTGGCTGATAAAAGCACCAACAGCCTGTCAAGCATCGAGGGCCACAAAGGCTTGCCTATCATTAGGTTAGAGTCTAGGTCTAACTGTTAATCTCCAGAATTCTTCCATTAAGGATAATAATGTTGCGGAGAGCGGCTTTGGATACAACCCAAAACAAACCATTCTCACCTCAGGACAGATAACAAAGGCTCAAACAATTAGCACACAAACATTTCATAAGAATGTCTGTTTCAGTACATCTGTTTAAATCTCTACTAGGGATGATTTTCCTCTTCTATATCTCTAGTCCTTTTCTCCCGACTGAAAAGGAGATTTTTACAGGAGAAACTAGACAAGAAATGGATTCAGACAAATGGATCATTGGGCAAGCTGATAATCCTCACTCCAGGCATGAAAGATGCTCTTACCTGGTGGACGGAAGCTGACAAGCTATCTGAAGGCTTAACATTCTTAACTCTGATACCAGATTACGTAGTAACCATGGATGCTACCTTAGAGAGCTTGGGAGGCCTTTTACAAGACATTCAAATGAGTGGAAAATGGTCTCCAGACCAAAAGAACATGCACATCATTCGGCTAGAACTCAAAGCGATTTATTTAAGTCTTCAAGCTTTCCTGTCAGGTATGGCATGCTCATAAGTGTAAGGTTGTACAGACATCACCACCAGCATGCACTATGTGAACAAACATGGGGGCACAAGATCACTGCTGCTTTCCAAGGAAGCACAAGGGATCTGGAACTGTGGTATGGCACACAAAATAACACTGTGGGCGGAGCATGTTCCTGTTACGGGCAACCTCTTAGACACAGTAAGCTGAACAAAGAACAGCTGCTATGAATCGGTGCTCAATCAGTCGACTGAAGAAGATCTTCTGCCTATGGGGCAAACCGGCACTAGATCTCTTGCAATGAAAGAGAACTGGAAATGCTAGTTGTATGCAAGTTAGCATCCACATCAAGGGTCGTGGAGGGAATGCCTTTTCCATCAGATGGTCGGGGAACTTAGAATATGCTTTTCCCCTGATACTTCTTAAACCCAGGCTTCTCAGCAAGATGAAGAAAGAACAGTGTTGAATGATCTTGATAGCTCCAAGGTGGTCCAAACAACATTGGTTCACTGAGATACTGCTGCTATCCAACCACATTAAGTTGAAACCACTCAGGACACTTTTGATGATGAACCAAAGCCAGGTACATCATCCAGGCCTGAAGTCTCTCCACTTATCCACATGGCTCCTGACTACTATGAATTTGCAGATCTAAACTTCTATCAAGACTGCAGAGACCCTCCTGCAGAAGCTAGAGCAGACACGACTAATAAAACGAAGAAAACAAGAGGGGAAAACTGATCCAGATCTTTAGCATGCCTGCATTAAATAGAGCAAATTTGGTAAAAGTTACTTGTCCTTGGCAATGGGTGACCCCTTCCCTATTACTTGTGCAAGACTTTGAAAGATGCCAGGGCAAGTAGGAAAAAGTGGCCAAGTGTGTGGAAATAATTCAATTTATTTATTTGATGATTATAGTATCCTGCTTGACTCTTTTTATTTATTTATTATTTTTTTAGATTCCGTGTCTCTCAGAGCAAAAATAAATCTAAGTCCCAAGAGATAACAAAGACAGAAAGGAGAAAAAAGACAGGTGGGAGGCAGGTAGCTAGGATGTGGAAGGAGTTGGAGAGAAAGAAGAAAAGGGGAAAAAGAGAAGGTAAAGGGGGGTCGTTGTGGCGGGGGAAGAAGGTGGGAAAAGAGTAGAAGGTTAAAAAGAATAGAGAATGGGGAAGGTAGTTAGTTGGGAGGGGAAAGAAAAAGAAGGGAATGAAAAAAGGGGTTCAAAGAATCATAATTAGATTGGCAGTGAATCCTGTTTGAATATTGGTAACATTGCAATATATATATATATATTTTGTCATGTCCAGTGCAGTAGGTGGTATTCCGTATGAGGGTACAAGAAACATAAGAATGCCACGTAGTTAGCGCAATGTCGTATCTGGATTGTTAAGCAGACAATACATGCTCATTAAAGTTGACGGACAATCATTTAGAGTAATATCGAGGCAGAGATCTGTGTTAATATGTGCAGTGTTGGGCATCCTGGCCCATTAATATAGTTTATGGAGACCGTTTATAATGCTAGAGAGAGTGCCCCTAGTGAACAATTTGTTGTAATAGCAAAGAACAGGGTGCCCTGTGGGTGCGTATCTTGCCGTGCTTCTCTCAGAACGTGTCAAATCTGTGAGAAGAAGCGGCGGCGTCAACAAGGGACGTGAGAAAATAATATATATATATCCAAAAATGCCCAGACGCTTGAGGCCGCACAGCACTGCAGGTGAGTAAAAACTCTATTTCAACCAAGCAGGCAGCTTAACATCCCTTTGAAGTCCATGGCCTGATGCGTTTTGATGCCGCGGTTTGCATCTCCTCAGAGGCCGTGTCAGCGGAGGTGATTTGTGGCTCCCGCATCTCCCCTGCGTGTTTCCATAATAGGGGGCTTCAGTGCTCCTACTTTGGTGACAGTTCATTTTTTAAATGCACGCTGGGATTTGAGGTCTCATTTTGCCAGTTGACGCCCTCTAGTGGGTTTCCTCCGCTGCAGCTAATTATGGACAAATTTTCTCGCCCCTCCATTGTGCCTTGGATGAGACTCTGCCGGCTTCATTAAAGGTGCCCTGCAGGTTCGGAAAGAGGAAACTTCCTCCTAATGCCCATTAGTTCTGGGCGTTTTTGGTTATATGTGTGTGTGTGTGTATATGTATATGTGTGTGTGTATATGTATGTATATATGTGTGTATGTGTGTGTGTATATATATATATATATATAGCAATGTTCAAACATGCTTCACTGCCAATCTAATTATAATTTTGTACACCCTTTTTTCCATTTTCTTCTTTTTCTTTCCCCTCCCAACTAACTACCTTTTCAATTCTCTAGCCTTCTTTTTAACCTTCCACTCTTCTTCCCCCCCCTTCACCCCCTGCCACAACCAGCCCTCTCTCACTTTACCTTCTCTTATTCTTCTTTTCCCTTCTCTTCTTCTTTCTCCCCCCCCCCCCATCCACACCCCCACCTCCCACTGGTCTTTTTTCCCCCCTTTTTTCTCTTTTTTTTCTTCTCCTCTTTGTTCTTCTTTTTTTCTCTCTTGCTCCCATCCCCTTCCCACTTCACCCTGGTATTTACCTGAATTTCATGTACCACTATCACTGACTGTGTAATTCCTGTGTACTTTAATAATATATATATATTTTTTCAAAACCATCTTTATTGGCATTTCAAACATGGATTGCGGAAACATTCACAGTACTCCAAACACTGGAGAGACCGTAAGCAGATTATCGTGAATCACAGTTGCAGCAATCAACATATGTAAGCGGATAAAACCAAATGACATTAACCTCCCGGATCCCCCCTCCAACCCCAAAACATCCCTCCACCCGGTTCCCACCCCCACCCCGTTCACGATGGTCACCAGAATCTAACACAACGTCAGCTGTACTAAGATGGCTATGCACTCTCACTCCCGCCCCGGTACTCATGACAATTGTTCTACGTGTGTATCCTGCTGCGATGGCGGCTCCAGCCACAGCCCCCTATACTCTGCCCACCTCTTCCAGATTTTATAATGCTTTCTAGGGCAGCCTCGGGCCTCAAACACGGGGCGTTCCAGTCCCATGCAGTAGTCCATGCCCCGTTTCCAGACCCCAATCGGGGGCGCCCCCGGATCCTTCCAGGCACGGGCCACATCCCGCTTAGCCACTGTAAGGCCCAAGAGTAGGAGATGTCTCTTATAGATGTTGCCACCCACCTGTTCCAGGACATGTAACAGACCCAGCTGCGACGTGCGCGGGAGCTGCCAGCCCAGGACCTCATCCAGGCAGTCCCAGACACGCTTCCAATAGTGGGCTATAGCTCCACACGTCCACACGGTATGTAAAAACGTGCCCATTTCCCTACCACACCGCAGGCAGTCAGGGGAAGCAATCAGTCCAGCCCGCCACAGCCTCTCCCTTGTGTAGTAAGCCCTGTTAAGGTATTTGAATTGGATGAAGCGCAGCCGCACAGCGACAGCAGCCTCTCTCGGGGCCGCAAGAGCCTCCCTCCACCCTTCCTCATCTATCTCCCCCACATCTCTCTCCCATTTGGACCGCAGACCATCCAATGAGGACGCACAGTGTGTGACTAGGGATTGGTATATGCATGAGATCTTCTTCTCAGTCAGTTCACCCATGAACAGTTTAGCCTCAATGGGACTGAACTCCGGTAGCGAGTCCAACCCCTCTAATGCAGGGGAAATAGCATGGCGAAACTGCAGGTATTTGAAGAACTGGGTGTTCGGCATTTCAAACTCTTCCCTCAACTCCTGAAAGGACTTAAGTGCCGTGCCCCTCATAACGTGTCCCAACGCCGAGATTCCTATCGAGTCCCAGCCCCGAAAGCCCCTCAGGGTTGACAAGGCCGGCAGGCGGCCATTCTGCCACAGCGGGGTCTCCCCAGTCAGCCTATTCCACCACCCCATGCGATGAAGTGCCCTACGCCAGATCTGAAAGACAGTTTGCGTGACCACCGGGAGCTTCCTCCGTTTCCCAGCTGAGTAGAGAAGTGTGTGCAGGGTGTCGGGTTCCATTAAGTACCGCTCCAGGGCATACGCTGGGTCACTCCGGTCCCCATACCACCATTCATTAAGTATCAATAGATGGGACGCTTGGTAGTAGGAGAGGATGTCCGAAGAAGCCAGACCACCGCAGTATGTAGACAGGAAGCAAGTGCGAAGGGCCACGCGCACAGCCCCCCCAGCCCACAGGAATCGGCCCAGTGCCGAGTTAACTTGGCGAAACCATTGCGGCGAGATAGGGTACGGGTGGTTCTGCAGTTGGTAAAGCAGGCGCGGGAGGGCGACCATCTTAAAGATGGCCGAACGGCCGTAAAGATTCAAGGGCATTCGGGACCACGTCTTCATGTCCGATCGGACTCTGTCCCAAACCGGAACAACATTACGCTCCCACGAGACCCCAGGGATGTCAGTCAGGAACACCCCTAGGTACTTAAGGCCTCCTGTCGCTATTTGTAGAGCCAACGCCCAGGCACCTGGATCTGCCCCACTGCCCAGGGTCCACAAAACTGACTTCCTCACATTGAGATGCAGCCCTGACACCTCACCAAACACCCTCATAATCTCAAGTATTCTGGGACCCGATCTGTCGAGCTCTGTAATGAAAAACAATACGTCGTCCGCGTACAGCGCGATGCGGTCCGATGGCCCAGCTTCCCACTCAAACCCCTTCATCTGTGCATCAATGCGCACCCAAGCCGCGAGGGGTTCCATTGCGAGGGCAAATAGGTAGGGCGAGAGCGGGCAACCTTGTCGGGTGCCCCGCCCGATGGGAAAGGCGTCGGAAGTCGCACCCGCCACCCGCACGGACGCCGTTAGGTCAGTGTAGAGCAGGCGTATATACGAGAGGAAGTGAGGGCCAAGATTCAGGCGCGGTAGAAGCGCCTGTAGATACGTCCAGCTCAGCGAATCGAATGCTCTGTCTATGTCAGCCAGTAGGAGCGCCGCCTGGGTGCCAGTAGCCTTCATCATTTCCAGAGCCACTTGAGCCCGCCTGATGTTGTGCCTAGTGGCCCTATGGGGCATGAAACCCGCCTGGTCCGGATGGACCAAAGTGGCAATGAGAGGCAGGAGACGATTGGCCAGCGCCTTCGCCAGGATGTTCGCCTCTATATTCAGAAGAGAAATAGGGCGGTATGACTCGTGTTTATCCGGCGGTCTCCCCGGCTTGCAGAACACCACTATCTCGGCATGTCTCCAATCTGATGGTAGCCGGCCCAGCTCCCTTGCAGCATCCAACGCCTTCTTGAAATGGGGCCCTAACTAAGGTGGTATTTCCGAAGGAACTCGCACGGGAAGCCGTTCGGCCCAGGGGCCTTCCCGGCATTCAGCTCGCCCAACGCCTTACCCAGTTCCTCCGAGGACAGAGGGAGCTCTAGATCCTCACGCTCCTCGTCGGAGATCCCCCGCGGCGGGAGATCCGCCAGGAATTTTTCTACATCCGCCACCAAAAGGGAGTCTCTGGGGGCGTATTGCGCCTCATAGTACTGCGCAAAGCTGGCAGCCATGAGCCCAGGGTCTGTGATAGGGGTCCCGGCCTCATCCATCAACGCCGGAAATGTCTGAGCCTGGAACGCGCCCTGGCACAGCCTGTACAGCATAGAGCTGGATTTATCCCCCCACTGGTAGATTCTACTCTGCGTAGCCAGCCATATATGGCGTGATTCCTCAAGCAATAGAGAAGCAGCATCTTTCTGCGCCTGTAGGAGTCGTCGCGCATCCTCCTCCGCCCCCGTAGACCGCGCTTCCAGGGTACGGACGCGATCCTCCGCCTTCTCCAGGTCCTCCTTCCGAGTCCTACGGGCCCTCGCACACCAGGCTATGTCGACACCCCTCAGCGTTGGCTTCATGGCCTCCCAGAGGGTCACCGCATCCGAGCCCCGTCCCACATTCTCTTCCCAGTAGTGAGCTATGGCTTCACGCATATGGGACTGGTAATCATCTCGTTGCAGATGCCAGGTAGAGAGGCGCCACCGAAACGGCTGTCGCCGCCTGTCAAGGAGAATATCTATCGTGATGGGGGAATGATCTGAGAGCCCCCTGGGCAGAATAGCGGTCGAGGCCTCCCTTCCGATCACGGCGCGCGGGACAAACAGATAGTCCAGCCTCGAGAAGGAGCGATGGACCGCCGAAAAGTAAGTGAATTCCCTGCTGTGTGGGTGTTGGCAGCGCCATGCATCCATCCATCCCATACCTACGACCATATCTCTCAGCTTCGTGGGGGCAGCTACCAGTTGTTCGCCAGCAGGCCTAAAACGATCCGCGGACCCATCCATCACGTCATTCCAATCACCACCTATCACAGACAGGACATCCGGCACCTCGGCCCAGATCGCAAACAGCTTCTCCACTAGAGACCATTGCAAGGGGGGGGGAGCATACACACTACCAAACACCACTTGTTCCTCACCTATCATCCCTTTGATGAAGACATATCTACCCTGGGCATCTATCCACTGCGAGGAATGGGTATATGAGACCCTCCGGTGGACCAAGACCGCCACCCCCCGGGACCCTCTGGCAAAACCTGCATGGTAGACCTGGTGATACCCATAGCGTTGTAAACTCAAGGTCTTCGTACCCAGGAGATGCGTTTCCTGCAACAGGAGGACGTCAGCCTTTTCCCTCTTCCCCTGTCGCAACACAGCCCCTCGTTTGATTTTATCGAGCATGCCCCTCACGTTCCAACTCACTATTTTCAAGGTAGCTCTGGGGGGTTCCAATGCAGGACTCCTAACCGCCATTAATAGCAAATGGGCGCAGCCGCCCGGGTGTAGGAGAGCGCAGTCGCACATATGACATAAGGCTTATCTGGCCAACCATCGTGCGTGAACATGTTACCCCTGTGGACCCAAACATCCCGTAACCCCCTCCCCCAAACCCCAGACCCAACTCCCAACAGACCAACCTCCCCCCTCCCCTATACCTCAACAACATTGAAGTACCTGTCGCGGTGCAGGCGCGCCCTAACCCCCAACGGGAGGTCAGCGGCCACCCACTCCAATGGATCCCCAAGAACCTCTCCCCCAACGGTCCCAACTACCCACCCAGCTAACAGACTCCCCCCCTGGTGTCTCCCACTGAAGTAGGAGGCAAGCCCCTATAGAAGAGCTATCTGAACCCCCCCGTCCCCCACACCATCCCAAGACTGATAAAGTATAGCAAGCAGCAAACACACAGCTCAGCAGCAAGCCGCAGTCCCAAGAGATTGAGGAAAACCTTCTCCCAGCGGGAGCCTGAAATCAGCACCAACAAGTTCAGTCCCCTGATGTACCACCATCCTGGCTGGGGTGGTCAGAGTCTGCGGGTGCTCCATCTCGCTTTCGGCTACGTGAATGGGAGCGTTTTCGTGACCTTGACCGTCTGTTCCTTCTGCTCTTGGCGACTGAATCTTCCCGCTCCGGCGACGGGTCCCTCGAATGGCCCGGGTTCAGACCCGGCTGAGTATGCGGCCGGACCCTGACTGTCTCATCAGTCCACTTAAAGACGTCCTCCGGAGTGTCAAAGAAATGGGTACGTGATTGGTATATGACCCGCAGGCGGGCCGGATAGAGGAGTGAGTACTGGATCTTCAGACCCCTCAGCTTTGCCTTGGCTGCGATGAACGAGTGGCGCTGTTGCTGCACGATCCTGGTATAGTCCGGGAAAATCATTATTTTCTGATTTTCAAAAAGAAGAGAGTCCTTGGTCCTCGTCTCCCGAAGGATAGTGTCCCTGTCGTGGAAATTTAGAATCCGTGCAATCACCGGCCTGGGCCGCTCCCCTGCCGGCGGTTTCTGCGTCAGGGCCCTATGCGCGCGTTCGATCACGAAGCATCGTGACAGCACTTCTGAGGGAAGCCAGGACTCCAGCCAATGGGACAAAAACAGTTCCATGTTACCCTTCTCGCAACCTTCCGGAAATCCCACGAAGCGTAGGTTGTTTCTGCGCGCCCGCCCTTCCGCATCTTCCACGCGGAGCGCAAGGCCTCTCTGAACATTTTCCATCGCCGCCATTTTCCGTTTCAGGGTCCCGACGTCGTCCTCCACCACCGATATTCTGGACTCGGCCTCGGTAATGCGCACCACAGCGTTCCGCAGGTCCTGACGCAGAAGGGTCACATCCGCGCCAACCGCCCCAATCTTGGCGTCCAGCATACCCCTGGACTGGGTAATCGCCGCCATCAGCGCTGCGTTGTCAGGGCCCGGCCCACTTCCTCCACCCGAGGCACCCGTCGCACCACCGGCCCCCGTGAACTTATCCAGGGTCCCTTGCTTAGCCGACCCGCTGCCACCTCCGCCTCTCGTCATGTCCACAGCCCCTTGGGTCCAACCAAAGTCTGAACAGCTGTTGCGGGACTCGGAGCCCACCCCCGCGCTCCCGAATGGAGGCAAGGGCACCCCACAGGAGAATCGCTGGGTACACAAGTCTTCGATCGCCGTCTGCTGCCAGGGGGGCCGGGCACCCCAAGGCGGTCCCCGGGTTTATGGTGCGCCACCGCTTTCCAGCCTGATCTAGGCTTCGCTCCGCTGTGCTCCACCTCCTCTCCAGCCACAAGTAGGGGGGTCCCGCAGGGCCACTCCGGGCCATGAGGCAAGTCTCCACCAGTGTCTAGTTGGGGAGCCCCCCGTTCTGCAGGCCAATGGTCTCGGGCACTCACCAGTGTCTGCTGTGCCGGCCGCCGGTGCACCTCCTCTCCAGCATGAATCACCAACTCAGTGGACTTATCGCCGGGCGCCACCACCGGGCCCACTCAGGATCGAGGCAAGGGGAGCACGTCAAGCCCCAGGGCACAGTTTCCTCAGCTGCACCAGCCGGCTCCTCAGCCTCCGCACTGCGTCTGAGGGTGCAGCTGGGATCTCGAAAATTGAGGACCCGGCTTCTCGGCCCCGATGTAGGCCGCGACGCCCTCTAGCCGACTCCGTGGGCCGGGACAATGCACCCACCACCACCGGTGTGTCCGCCAGGCTGCACCCTGTTCCGCCTGAAAGGGGGGGCCCGCCAGCCCCGGAGAAGTGGAGACCCGGTCAGCCGGTGCGGAGACCCTCCGGCCGGGAGGCGCCAAAATCCAGGTCCCGGCTCACCCTCTGGGACCAGGCCGCGAGCCGCTGCTGCTGCGATCGGCACTGCGCAAGGTCCGAGAGCACCGCAAAGTGCACCGGACAACACCTCCTGCCCTCCGCTACGTTTGCTGTTGGTGTGGGCGACGGGGCAACTCCAGAAGCCAGGATAAGTCGTCGGATAACGGTTGGGCCGGTGGGAGCTCTAACAAGCTGCGTCCACCATTGTCGCCCGCGTAGCCACGCCCCCTCTTAATAATATTTTTTGGTACTTTGGTATGTCTGTATCTTTGTATTTTTGGACTTTTGCTATATGCATCTGTGTATTTCATAACAGAATTGACCTATGATGTGAGCCATAATCATATCTTTTGGCAAACTGTCAATACTATACTGTTTACATATGTTTGATGAGCATGCCTGAGGAAGCCCCAGGCTGATAAAGCCACTGTGAACAGGCGAAATACGTGTTGGCTGCAACATGATCTTGTCCCATTTGGGACTTATGATTTATTTGTACACCACTAATAAAACGTATAGGTTAAAGCAGAAGCATTTCTGTCTATGTGCCAGGAACTGAATATTCACCCTCTTCGAACATCCCCAGGACAAATACTACCTTACCTCTTAACACTGGCAAAATCTAGTTTGGTCCACACGTGAATTCAGGTACACCTTGCTGCAATATCAAGATATAGACGCTCTTTAAATTCACTTTCTTTATGGTCTAATAGGATCATTAAACAATTCCTTAAGACAGGCTTTCCTCTCTAATACGATCTCCTCCAATGTGTCCACTTAATGTAGTGCTAAAGCAGTTAATGAATAATTCATTTGAACCCATTCATAAAGCAGAGTTTAAATTTGTCATGGAAAGTAGCATTGCTGTTAGCTCTGACATCAGCCTGAAGGGTTAGTGAAATACAAGCCTTTATGATTAATGAGCCTTTCTTGCTTTTTACAGATGATTCTGTGGTAATCTGAACCAATCTGAAATGTATCCCTAAAGTCCTTTTGGACTTTCATCTTAATGAATCTGTTGTACTAAGGACTTTCTTTCTAAATCCTGTCCGTAGCAGAAAAATCTCTGCATATTTTTGGATGTCAAGCAATGTCTAAAATGTTATTTACATCGTGCCAAACAGTTCAGCAAGGGGTACCCCAGTCACAAAGGCATGCATCGCTCAATGAATCTCAGCTGCTACCCAATTCTGTCACGCTAAGGCTGGAAGACCTTTTGACAACTAAAGTCAAGGTACATTCCAATTGAGTGATCTCTACCTTGACTGCATTGTTTGCTGGAGTCCCTTTTGAACAATGTTGAGTGGCTACATGGAGGAATGCTCATACATTCACACAGCATTATTGCTTGGAATCTGTACTGTACAGGCATGGAAAAGAAGTGGGAGAAATCTCTAGACCCTTTAGGACAACAGTTAGACAATCCTGGTGAGGAATTGGACTAGTATGAGGAGCTTGCGGCGGCCAGTGGTCCGGACACCTCTCCTGATACCGGTATGCTCTCTCCACCTACTGTGGCTAAGGAGGAGGGGGCTTCTTATGCTATGGTGGTAAAGAGGGCAGCAGAGGGGTTATCTTTCTTCTCTGTCAACTTTCCTGCAGCTACATGACCAACCCACGTTTTTCAAGTTCCCTATTGTAAATAAGTTCCTGAAAGGGCTTGTACCTATGTTTCCCCTTACGCCTTTCATTATGACCCAATGGGATCTCATCCTAGTTCTCCTGTTCCTCATGTGTGCTACCTTTGAGCTACTACATAATTGTCCCCTCCAGTTGGTTATCATCAAAACCGCATTCCTTGTGGCTATTTCTTCTGCCAGGAGGGTGAGTGAACTGTAGGATTTATCATCCAAGCCTCCCTTTCTCATGACAGTCTTGGATAAGGTAGTGTCATGCTTCCAGCTTCATTCCTTCCTAAAGTGGGGATCCCATATCATCTGTGTCAGTTGGTTACACTGCCCATGTTTTTTGGTCCTCCACATCCCTCTAAGGAATAGGAGCGTCTCCATCGTCTGGACCCAAAAAGAGCGGCAGCGTTCTCCTTTGACTGCACAAAAGAGCTCCGGGTGGCAACCAACTCTTTGAGCAGGTAATGTGGGAGCAAAGAAGGGGTGGGCAGTGCAGAAAATAACCATTTTGCGCTGGCTCATTATCTGTATTAATGTCTCCTATGCCTTGGCAAAGAAGCATCCTCCCGAGGGCTTACAGGCCCACTTCATCAGGGAGAAAGCTGCAACCATGGCAGTAGCTTGTGGACATCTGTCACACTGCAATGTGGACTTTACTCCACAATTTTGTTAAACATTACTGCCTGGACAGTCTGGTCCACAAGGATGGGCATTTCACCCGTTCGGTCCTGCAGGACTTTCTAGTCTAGTTATCTGTACACAGCCCACCGCCAGGAAGTATGGCTTGGGTATCTATTGAAAGGTAAGGAATCTGAAGCTAGAAGTCCCTAGCAGATGAACAAGTTACTTGCCTTCGGTAACACATTATCTGGTAGACACAATATCTAGCTGGAGATTCCTTCCAGACCCACCCATGCCATACCATCCCGCTCTGCAGACTCCTTGATAGGGCTAAGGCTATTCTCATTGATTGGGCTCCCTTTACAGGGCCCAATTTTAACACACAGTAATGGGTCCACGTAATGGCCTTGTGCTTCTGATGTGGATAAAAGTTCATGCAGAGTTAGCTTGGAGTAGAGGGACTTACGGTCATATTAAAGGAGAGGGGGTTGTGCCCTGGGGACAGCAAAGACCATTAGAAAAATGCAATATTATATTTTAATCAGTAGTCTCAATGCGCAACTGTTTTTTTTTTTTTGTTTTTTTTTACTAGGCTGTTTTTGATGTTTAAGAACTTAAATATTAATTCCTGGAATGTTAATGACCTGCTAACAAATGAGGGCAGTAAAATTTGAATGTCTAATAACACCTCTACAGCTAAAATACTACAAGAAAACCACTTTGTCAGGGCAGGTCTGGCGATAAAAAGTAAGTTTGATGTCCTTGGCCCTGGTATTCAGGCAACACAATATAGTATCAGTCATCTAATAATGTTAAGGAACACGCCAGAATTCCTATGTGGCCTGGACCTAGCTCAGAACAGATGGCATTTCCTTACTACTTGTGTGGATGTTCAGAGGCTCGTTTTTTTGTTATTGATCCTTTTAGTCTATGCTTTTGATCAGTTGCACAAGGATTGTCTTTGACATGGCTAAAGACGTTTTTCCTTTTCCTCAAAATGATTCTGAGAAAGGCTGATCATAAATTGTGGGTTAACCAACTATTTTCATTTATTTTCATGTGTACCAAGATGCACACCAAGTTTGTCCAGTGCCGCCATAACGGTTTTCTCTTTACACTAATATTCTAAACCACTCTAAGTCCGGCTTTAATCTTGTCCTAAGATTCCACACTTTTTTCAATTTAAGGCTATGCAATCTGTGAATATCTCAGGAAATAATGTGTCAAGTGGATTACTTCAAGCGGGTCTAGCCTGACTTAATTTTCACTTACAGTGTTGGGAATTTAATTTGGACCGAATTCAGTTTAGTTATGTCCCTGAGAAGTGTTTCAATTCTAATACCAAATACTGGATGGCTTTGACTTCTCCCTCGTCCCCAGCTTGGTTCCTTACTAAATAGTCAACCAAAATGTTTAAGACAAATTAGATAGATGGAAATCGATTCAATACTCTGCGCCTGTTTGGTCAGATATACTATTTTATTTTGCTTCTCTCCATTACATAATTTCACCTATATATGATCAAATCCAATTTACTTAATTGCTAATTTATTAAAATTCACCGTTATGCAACCAAATTATGATAAAAAAAATCTATTTGATTCTCGTTAGCTTAATCATTCTGAGATTTAACACATTTGATCTTTTTATTGCACAGTTAAATTAGAGCACAGAAGGGAAAAGAAAATTCGTTTGGAGTTACAAGGGCCACAAAAACAATTATTTCAGCAATCTTTGTTTCAGGTTATTCTTAAGAAGTAATCTTTTGATACTAGGCGAAATTACAGGAAGCTAAGGTTACGCAAGATTCTGATTGGCAGGATGATGCGAGGGACAGGGATGGCATCAACGCCAGCCATATTCCATGGGCAGCATCGATTTCATTAAATCACTCCACCTTTTACTGCAGTGAAATACATGATGCTATTTTTTCTAATGAACCATCACTCATACATGACTCCGTCAATGGGGAATGACATTTAGGCGGAATAGCCACTGTATAAAGATGCAGATCCATCAGGGCTGACTACTTTCAAGTATGTGTGAACACTCCTTTGCTTATCAGAGTCTGGCAAGAAGCTCTGCAATTCTTAAGAATACACTCAAAATATGTCTTGTATAACATTGGCCTATTGTTTGGTTTGAATAGTGTCCCCCCAAGAGTGTGTGATTGCCTCATGCACGCTGCTAAAGCTGGTAATCCCTGTACTTAAAATTATGTTTGCACAACTGTGCAAATCAAATGCTCCTCCTAATACTAATCAATGAAAGACCACGGTCAAGGCGGTTGCATTGAGTGAATTACCACTGGCTACATTTCACAATATCTTTGCGAAATTTACCAGGTGGCAAGATATTTGGGCAAGGATTGACGCTCCTAATTAGTAGCTTGTACCTACTGGTCTTTCATCTCCTCTCAATGGTCCAAAAGTGGTTACTAACCAAGGAGTATATGGCGGTTGGTGTATATTGAAGAAGAAATCGGTAGGAGCAATTTCTCTAAAAGAGTTCAAAATTAGTTTGTTTTTGTTTCCTTTCATGGAATTCACAAATTATTAATTGTATCCAAGCATATGGATGTCCTTTACTCAGTCGCTTGATTGAGGGACTGCCCTTGATTTCTATGTGAATTAAAGTCCTCAAAGTAATAAACCTCAGACACAAGCAACTTTTTGACAATGGACTAGTATGCTTTAGAAGGAGAGTCCTAAAATGTCCACAAAATTCTCAGTACTTCAAATAATAAATCCGCTTGTCAGCATGGCACAACACCGATTTATTTCTTGGCACAACAGAAAAGGACTACGGTACAGCAGTCTTCATGAAGCAAAAGAAAATGATAGCCATTCAGGATGCAGCGCTTAGGCTTCTGTCGCTACAAAAAACCACAGTTGTGCAAAACTGGACGTTGCAGCTTGCCCCAGCAGGACAAATCTTTTTCTTTGATAAGCTTCACTCTCATTGGTTCTGAAGTTGAAAGCAATCTGACTGACCACGGTTTTTTTGTAAATCCTAGCTTAAACGCACCAACTATCCTGATTTATCTGGTGGACTAGGTGAACATGTTAAATTGAAATTCAGATTTTCCCTTTTGGCAATAACGATTACTAGTTTGAGGAATATAGGCTGTACCGCATTTCTGGGGAGAAACACTCCTATTTAAAGTGTTTAAAAAAAATAATATTATACTGAACACCAGGATGCAGTTTTTTTCTGTGTGTGAATCTGTTTTCATTCGTTTTAGAGCAAAGTCAGAGAACTAAAAGTAGTTCAGAATGGCAAATCCTCTCCATTGACGTTCATTTAAGGTAAATTCGCCCCAAGCAAATAATCATTGTAGATATCTTGAAATTGTCAAGAAAATATTTTGTGTGCCCATGAGCCCTACTCTGGCATTTATAGTGTCCGTTACAGCACTACTAGCTGACGTTTATTTATTTATTTGAAAAGTTTTATATGGCGCTGGCTAGACCCGGAGGTATCAGAGCGCTTTACATGAGAACGAGCATTGTTTCAGAGCATAGTTACCAGTTACACAGTTTCGGAGCATAGTTACAAGTTGCTGGAGCGTAGTTACCTGTGTTAAAAACATATACGTAAGGGAAAAAGCAGGCAAGGGGAGAGATTCAGGGGAGAGCGGATAGGAGCAAGAGAGGTAGACAAAGAATGAAAGAGGGAAAGAAGTGAGGGGGTGAAGGAAATGCAACCGGGAGACGAGATAAAACCGTGTCCATCGTCCGGCGTGCTGTGATCCCAGTGGAAATGGTATCATTCCCACACCTCCGCTGTGTATGGCTCCCTTTACGCTGTGGAATCTCTCAGAGGGGTCTCTGAGACTCCAGGGCATAAATACTGGCTCCTTCCCCAACAAGGGGAGAGGGAGTGCTTTGGCAAGGGGCGCCATTCCCACACCACCGCTGTGTGTGGCTCCCTTGACGCTGTGGAATCTCTCAGAGGGGTCTCTGAAACATGGCTGCCTACGAGTGCTGGGTTAGTGTTTTTCTGTTTAGTGAAAAAATTGGAAGCAAGAGTTGGAGTGGAAGACTTCGTACATTCCTTAATGGTGATAAAGACTGATATATAGGTTAATGATCAATCTTTGACTTAACCCAGAAAGGTCAAAGGCTGGTTCAGTACCTGTGATCCAGCTAGGTAATCTTTTCTTGATCACACTGCTGGTATAAATGTCATACATTTGATTACGTTTCATTTCAGCTGAATTCCAAAAAACAAAAACCTGTTTGTGTTTTTTTGGTGTTTTTTTTTATATTGGGTGCATATAACTCGGCCCTGCTTTTAGCGTTTCACTTCACAGAATGCATAGCTGCTGCGTTAGTTTAGCTAGTTGGTGCCTTTTTATTAAACCTCCTCTGCAGTCTTTATGTTTAAACCTCCAAAATTGCGAACTCATCCATTCATTCATTCATTCATTCATTCATTCATTCTCTGGATTGTGATAAAACGTGCAGATATCGGGCTCCGATTTGGACCAAAAAAAGGCTGGCCACCTCTGAAGTTTCTCACGTTCTCCGATCACAACCTTTGTTGTAACAGTGCTTGACGAGTTCCGGTTGGCTAATTTTTAAGTCGAGCCTGGGCAACGCATGCCCTGCTTTGCGAGCCATGCTGTATTGGAGTATATACTTGAAGCCCCGTCCAAACTCTCTGCCCATATTTTTCATTGGCTTGTCATTGTCCTTTGTAAATGCTGGATTCTGATTCGTCATTAGGCGTGTTAGTCCCTCCTTGGTCCCACTTGTCTTCATTTGTAAACTCTCATGAGGACTGGCCCTTTTACTTCGGTTTCTCGACGGTTTGTTTTCTTTAGTATGTAAGCACTATTTACTTTAATCAGTTCCTCTTGCTGCAGGAGGGTAGGAGAGTATCTCATTCGCAGTTGTGACCACCAGCATGTTTATCTCTTAGCAAAATGGGAGCTTTTAAGGGGCAATGGGAGACAGAAGGGGCTAACTTTGCGATCTTTACTGAGCAGTTCTCCAGTTCCAAATTGGCAGCTCACTAGGAAAACTACAAGATACAAAATTAAACTCCCTGCTGAGTACGAGGTTACAAATCTGGACATCTCACACGGAATGTGGTTCAGTCTGAAGTGTGTTGGAAGATAAATACTCTTGATATATAGACTGTGCTTTCGAAGTAATAATATATATTATTTTCTAAAATGTTTTTACTTTAATCTTCGAACAAATGTTAATAATATTAACAAAGTTAACCACCTCATGTAAGTCTGAGGTGCAAGGATTTTAATCCGACTACCCCTTGATCTGCACTTAGCACTCATATTTCGAGTTGATGCCTAAACTGATGCACCTTCCATTGTCTTGGTGCGCCAGAGTCCACCCATGATGCAGTGCCAGATGGCAAAAAAATAAGCTTTTGCAATGCAATAGGTCTCACATTTGCGAAAGTTTAAGCTATTTGCATTGTAAATGACAATGCCTTTTATTTATGTTTTTTAAAAACCAACACAAATAAAAGGCATTGTCATTTAACAGTGCCAATAGCTCAAAGTCTCGCAAAACTGAGAGCTATTGCATTGCAAATGCTTGTTAGACAAATGTTGTAAATAAGTACTTTTAGAGCTTGTAGGGCCAATGCTATTGTTTAAGACTGGAAACGATACAACTCGTAAAACAGAATACTTGATATTAGTCTCTCTACCTTGCATATGGTAGAGAGATACCGGTTTGCAGCCAACTGTACCCTGGACTGTGATTACAAAAATCTAGTACAAAGTCGAGGTGGAATGGGTTAGACCGGGATCTCAGAAAATGGAACCAAAACCAAAAAACTATTCTGAAAGTTCCTCTGAAGATTCACATTGGAGTGGTTAGTTGAATACAAACCTTTTAATGACACAGTAAAAAGAAATACATTTTACATTGTGTTCTAGATCCTAGATTAGAATCTTAATGTTGCAGGAAATGTCTCTGAATGTATGCTGTAACACAAAATAAACAGCCTATAGGAAAATGCATACTGCGGCATGTAGAAAAAAGCCTGGTATTAAGAAATTGTGGAAAAGGCTCAAAATTGCACCTAGTGTAAAAAGAAAAAAGCACCAAATAAGCCCTGAAACGAACTCAAAACCAATCGGGTACATGGTGTGCTACAGTTTAAAATACTCGTTCACCAATGAATATCTTAGCATCTAACAGATGTTTGTTACATAACTCCATAGTACAGAAATCTAGCTAGTAATTGAAGATTTATTGGTGGTAGCGCTATTTTTCCCAATTTCTAAAGCTCTAGATTCATGGAGGTGACTTGATTTAGGTCTGGATGTAGATCCTGCTCTCTTGTTGACTCTAGTCTCTGGAATATCTTGGCTTTTTAACGTCTGTGGAAAGCTTAGATTTTCCATGAAGTCTTTCCTCCTGCTTTGGCAGGCATTTGTACAGACTCTGTAGTGCCACAATGTCACGCTAGGAGGAAGTGACCGCCCCCTCCTCAAAATAATGTGAAGGGCCTTGTCCCTCACTCCTTGGCCTGAGTTTGCGCGATTCAGAGGCACGCATACATACAAGTGCAACACTGAGTAATCCAAACAATCTAACAGTAGTGCAGCACTGTCAAGGGTCAAAGGTAAGGTGTGTGTGTGTGTGTGTGTGTGTGTGTGTGTGTGGGTGTGTGGGGGGGTGTTGGTGTGTGGGGGGGGTGTTGGGGTGTGTGTGTGTGTTGGTGTGTGTGTATCTCACTCCTCCCAGGGTGCTGAGATGGCGGAGGCCAATGTTAAGGCAGGGCCACTGCCTACATGTGGGCTGAAATGCTTGACCCAGCATGTTTCCAGAAGGGGGCCACAGTGGAGCCAAGACCATTGCCCTGACGTGTGCCAGGGGAACTGCTGGGAACACGTACTGATCACTGAAGGAGTCGTGCAGAGTCGTCTGACATAGACATTGTCTTCCGGAGACTGAGGATGCTGACGCGACATTGCTGATAGACTGCAAGAAGGTGCGGGTCCTCAGAGTGCGGAGATTGGACCATACAAATGAGTCCCCTGGAATTGCTGGGTTCCCTTGGGTTGCATAAGACTGTTCAAGACCATTGGGCCGGTAGTAAACGTGCACAAACCTAGCAGCTGAACACTGCTGCCTTCGCTTTTAAGGGCCTGCTTAGACTTTGTTTGCAATGGTCTAGCATGGCCCGATACTGGAGTCCCCGCCAGTATCGCAAGGGAAATAAGAGACCCCTCTAGATAGAGACTTAGACCTTCCACAGAGGAAGACACTAGCAACCCGAGCTTAAGAGGTTGGGGAAGTCCTGTTAGTGCTGTGTTATACATTTTTGTTACAAGACAATGCTCCTCTTTTGCATATAACAAGTATTTGACTGGGCAATACCCCAATTGTGGTTAGTTTATACTGTGAGTTGTGAGCTTATATATGTGCTATACCTACCACCCCTTGACGAGCACAGGACTGCTAGACTGTTTCTACCATTGAAATTAAAGTGCTGGACTGAAAAGTAATTGGCCCAGTTACATAAGACCCATGGTGGGTCAGGCTCTGGGGCATCAGGAGAAAAAGGTCCTGACACCCATTGTAGGGTCCAGTAACTCCTGCTTTACCCTGGCCTAATGAAATGGGTTCTGACATGGTTGCATATTTGGAGACTGTCTGTTGCCTTTCTCTTTTCGTTGTGGGTTATTTATTTGTTTTTCACCTGGCCATGTCCTGTCTGCAGGTGTGCCGAGAGTCCTTGTCAGCCAAATGGTTTAAATTGTTAGTTGTGAATGATGAAGCTCGTTTTTAAGATGCAGTTGGCCAGTCAGGATGGTGAGACATTGAAGTTCCATCTGTAGAGGCGGAGTGAAATGATATTATTCTTTTAAAAATCCTATTTAATTTGAAGGAATTTCGGAAAGAAGTCCTCCACTGTGACACATCCCCCTCAACCTCCAACCTGTATCCAAGCCATGAATGCTTGGCTTGTCCCTCTCTGAGTAACCGTCCATGATGAGCAAAAAAACAAAAACAAGAGGAGTCCTGGTTAATTTTTAATGCCTGCTTTGTCCTACAAATTCAGGATGGCCTTAATAGTTGAATGTATATATTAGGGTCTTTCTGAGTTCTAGTTATCCATTCAAATTCTCACCTGGGTTTACCTGAAAGTGTGGTCAATGTCGCATCTCTCCTCTTTGTGTCTCCTTGTTGAACTACTCTTGTTGGTATCTCAAATGAGATGTCTGGTAATATCGAACTAGTTAAGCAATGTCCATGTCTTTATTCAGAGGCTTCTACTTCCCTTTGTACCTTTTCATTCACGTACAAAATATAATTAAATTAGAATTCCGTAGTTTCTGAATAGATATCCTGTGGATGATGAGCTGGAGTGTTGCGTAACACTGCCCTTCACATCTGTACTCTTCGTCATACCTGCACAATTTGGTGACTGAGCTACATGAAACGTTGTACTATAAATGCATGAGTAAGTGTAGTCTGATTGTGATTCAGCTCTTCGACAGTGTTTTCACAGTACCATGTCTCCCCTTCTGACCAGAGGCAAAATGGGTTTCAGCCATTGTTGGAGCAAGGCCTTTCTTGGAGACAATATCTCTCAATAGTTTTTAAAATCCTTGTATACAATGGGCCAAACAGTGTACAAAATCTAAGATACCACTTCAACACCTCCACTTCTTCTAGCAGAAACCTTCCCAACCTCTCTTGTTCCATTTCCATCACTCCTGCCATTCAAATTGAAAGACAGTGTGTCTGCACCTTTCCCCTCCTACCAAATCCCCATTTAACCAACCTCTATCTTTTCCTCACGACTCCCCCAAAATGCTTCCCCATAAAATCCTCCCTACACTTGCGAATAACATTCCCGGGAGAGTCTAGTGCCCAAAGGCGAGCACCCACTAATCTTCCACCCCACCGACCACCTCATTTTGTGCTGTCATTTCATGGGCAGTTGGAAAGTGCAACTACATCCCAAGCAGTGTTCAGTCAGTTGCTGTCTTCATCAGGAATCCCCATTTAATTTCTGCTTTCTTCTCTGTGAATGGGTCTGTTCATCAGAGCTTGTCTATTACCGCCTTCCCTCCTTTTAATTGTACAGTATGACACCTTTTTTTCCTCTTCTTTGTTTCCTTGAGGCTTTTCTCTATTTTTCTCTCCACATATTCCAGACCTTTCTTTTGGTGCTTTGGTTAAGCGTCTGGAGAGCATCTATGGTCTTCAAATGTTTTCCCCCTTCCCATTCTGACAGTCAGTTATATTTACTAAGGGATTTCATCTTGCGTACCTGGTTTTGCCACTTTAACAGTAAGCGGAAACAATGACTCCATGGGTTTTTAGCACTGCCACTAAGATTCCTCGGCCTTTCCCAGATAACTTTTGGCCACCTGAATCTGGGACCACAGTTCGTCCAGTAGCTACAATTCGCAACCTGGGGGTTTTGCTGAATCAGAGACTCAGTATGGAGACGCACATTCAAAAGACTACTGCTTGCTGCTTTGCCATCCTCCGCTCCCTAAGGAAGGTACTGCCTCTCCTCCCCATTCATGCACGTGCCCAAGTGGTACGATGTACCATCCTTAGTCGACTAGACTATTGCAACGCCCTTCTGCTGGAATCCCCTGGGTTCTTGCTAGACAGACTCCAAAGAGTCCAATCAGCAGCTGCAAAACTGGCATTGGGGCTTCCTAGAAGAGCAAATGGAGCATCCTCTCTGAGCAAACTCCACTGGCTACCGGTGAGGCAGAGGGTACAAAAAAAGCCCTATGTATAGCGTTTAGGGCGCTTCATGCAATAGGTCCTGCCTCCCTCCAAACTAAATTTGCTTGGTACACCCCAGCTAGGCAGCTTCGCTCTTCTGAAGCCAAGCTGGCAGTGGTTCCCAGATTCAAAAAGATCAGATCCGGAGGCAGATCCTTCAATGCTGCAGCTGCCAAGCTTTGGAACACGCTCCCAGCTGAAATTAGACACATTTCTGATTTTCTGCCTTTTAGGAAAAGGATTAAAACCTGGCTTTTTCCCACGATAACTGTCCGATAATCTCTTGTCCCTGATGTTTCCTGACCTCCCTGCTTCATCGGATTCAGTCCACGCCAGGATGCCTGCTATGGTGACAGTGCGCTTAATAAATGCTTAAAATAAATAAATAAATATGTTACATTCAGAAGTAACGCCTATCCTACAGGGTGACTGCCGAGAGATCCTGAACCCAGGAGGATGCTATGGCCTTCGAATTCAATGTCTCATTAGGTCTCGCCTAGACGAAAGCAAAAGCGAAAGCTTTTGCTGTCTAGGGAGACAACTTATGTTGCCGCTTTCTGGGGAATGAAGGGAAATGTGGACAGCAGACTGTTTCGAATTTCTTCTGCTGGAGATTAGACCTCGTGAGCGCGCCTTGACTGTATATAATGCGTGTGTGTTTTTTTTTTTTTTGAACGTGGGCCGGGCGCTTGCTTCAGTCAGTTTCACTTTCAAGTGCAGGCGTCAATGCGTCTGGTAGTTCTTTATGTGGAGTGCCTTTTGACCTCGTGAGCGCGCTTTGCCTGCATCTAATGTGCACACACACGTACACATACAGAGACATTCCCCCCGCCCTGCCGCATACACAGAAGCGCCCCCGGCCGCCGCATACATATAGAGACATCT
The DNA here is from genome assembly GCF_964261635.1 of Lissotriton helveticus. Classification (NCBI taxonomy): domain Eukaryota; kingdom Metazoa; phylum Chordata; class Amphibia; order Caudata; family Salamandridae; genus Lissotriton; species Lissotriton helveticus. The sequence continues at coordinate 950,337,262 of NC_136061.1, forward strand.
CCCCCCCCCTCCCCCTCCCCCGCCCCCGCCGCAGGTCTCCCCCCCCCCCCCCCCGCCGCAACTCTCCCCCCCCCTCCCCCGCAGCTCTCCCCCCCCCTCCCCCGCCCCCACCGCAGCTCTCCCCCCCCCCCTCCCCCGCCCCCGCCGCAGCTCTCCCCCCCACCTGACAACACTTACCGGCTCCGGGCTCTGCTGGCGGGGGCTACACGAGAGCTCCCGCTCCTCGGGGCTCTTTCCGCAGCACTTCTCTTTGCTCCCGGTGTGACTCCTCGGCTCTGCAGCTCTTCTCCGGGGCCGCGGGACAAAAGCTACTCCTCTGCGCAGGCGGCTCCGGGGCACTCTGCAGCTCACGGGAGCCCCGGGCCGCGGGAAGACTTTTCCTCTCCTTTCTCGGGTGCTCGAGGAGGCGGGACTTCCGGCCGGGCCGCGATGCAATTGGCTGTCCGGCCGGGCGTTTTCTTCATTTGTCTCTTCCTTTTTAATTTGCTTCTCTTCCCGTGTTAAACGCATTGTTTTGCTTGTTTTCTCCGCCTTATTTAATTCTTTTTCCTTCCTTTCCTTCTCGAGTTCCCCGTACCTTTTCTTTGTTCTTTCATTGTCTTCTCTTTCTCTCTCTTCCCAGCAATGATTCCTTCTAGGAGCTGGATCCGCACCAAACCGTTCTTCCTTCCTGTAGAGTTCTGCCAAGCCTGAACTGCGGCCCTGCACATGCTGAGTCCGCTGCGCCTTCTGCAGTCACGCTGGCCCTACCGGCGGTGTAGGGTTTCTCGTGTTATTCCTGGAGCAGGATATGAAATGCCGGTCTATTTCAGTGCAATTTAAGGAGTCCGAAGCCAATGTGAAAACAGTATGGCCTTCTGAACGTCTGTCGTTTCCTCTGGCAGTGTTTTTACGTGGCCTGGCGAGGGATCGGCCTCAGCGTCTGGAGCCTTTGTGTAAATTGGACTGCTTGTTTGGTTCGTTTTCCCCTGCTGGTCTGCCCTGCATCTGATCCCAGGGGGCTCCTATTTGTATTAGTCCCGGGCAGTCCCGCCTGACTTCCTGTGTCTCGCCCGTGCAGAGGGACCGGAAACGCTCAATCCAAGAAAGGTACGTTGCTTGCAGTGGTGTACAGTAACAGTAAACACAGGGTTTACTCAAGAATATGTGAAGAACAAACACCTGGTTCCATGGTGGGAAGGGGTTGTGGGCTACATTAAGTAAGAATTCGCGTGCACGCAGTGCATTGTGGGGCCTAGTTGTTGAATGGTGTTGCTTTCCCTGGTGGCCGTGGTGATGTCGGCCTTTGCTAGTCTGCCCTAGGTTTTATAATTTATTTGTGTATCAACAGCATCTCTTTCCACCCTACCCAGTGCTACAGCGATTTACTGTGGAAAGTGAACAAATAACCTACATTTGAAGGAGGCCTCATTTTAAAGATGTTGATATGAAAAAGCATGTATCGCGGACAGCGCTGCCCTGCCAGCCTCGACTGACCTGACCCATGTTATCCATGCAAGGTGCCCTCCATTCCATTGTAGAGCGATTCACGTCACGCGCATTAGCTGATTGGCTGTAAAATGACGAACGCATTTTGAAGTTGGAAATTATTTTACTAGGAACGCATACTTGCTTCACTATTAAAAGGTGGAGCAGCCTGATACACTGAGGTATACGTGCTTCCAACTTGCTTCCGGGTAGATGTATGAACAGTGCCGACACGCACCATTTTTTTCCAAACAGATTTTATTGGGGTTTTTGCATATATGACGCATCACAGTGGTCTATTAAGTACAGTCAGTCAAGATATTGTTCCCCATAGGACTTTTACTCATCTGGACCATGATAAATGTGATAAGCACAAAATATTAGTATGGGTAGTTTTACAGCTGAGGAAATTCAGAGGTGTACTAAAAGCACGTTTAAGAATACACACGGTTGAACATGTTAGTAACTGCTCAAACCTGGGAAAGAGGCTACATTTGTGCAAATGGAAGTTATGTAATTTCGAACATCTGCAAAAGACCTTTAAAAGCCTCCATTCCTGGTCAATACCTCAGCGTGACGTCTGAAAAATATGTTAAGAGGTATCGTAGGTAAAGTTATGTGTAACATGGATAACCCATCCTTTCGTATTGTAATAGTGGGTAACATTCACCAGGCACCAGCTCTTCACTGCGCCGTACGTGGAATACCAATGATGTGTTGTGGGTCAGCAAATCGGTATTTTAGGAATCAAAAACTGTAGTCGACATTGAACCTTAGTGACACGTTCTTTGCGTCACACTATGTTCCTGGGAAATATTTTTTGATTCATATTTAAGATCATGTGCAGTAGCAAAGAGAAGACATGGTCAGGAGCGTTGAAGGTGGCAGGGAATAGACTTTATATAACCAGCAATGCTGCCATTCTTACCCAGTCTTGGTTCAGCACATTCGCTGCCAGGGATCTCACACCCCCTCACCCTCACACCCCCTCACCCACCTCACCCTCACACCCCCTCATCCTCACCCTCACACCCCCTTATCTTCACCCTCACAACCCCTCACTCTCTCACCCCCTCACCCTCACACCCCCTCACCCTTACCCTCACACCCCCTCACACCCCCTCACCCACCCTCTCACCCTCTCACCCCTCTCACCCTCTCTCACCCTCACACACCCCTCTCACACCCTCACCCTCACACCCCCTCACCCTCACACACCCTCACCCTCACCCTCACACACCTTCTCACCCTCACACACCTTCTCACCCTCACACCCCCTCACCCTCACCCCCCCTCACACCCCCTCACCCTCACCCCCCCCCTCACACCCCCTCACCCTCACCCCCCCCCTCACACCCCCTCACCCACCCCCTCTCACCCTCACACCCCCTCACCCCGGTCACCCTCACCCTCATCACCCTCAACCTCCCTCACCCTCATCCACCCCCTCACCCTCACACCCTCATTCCTAACCCCCAATCTTCACCCTCACCCTCACAACCCCACACCCTCCCCCTCACACACCCTCATCCTCACACCCCTCACCCTCACACACACCCTCACACTCCCTCACCTTCACACCCCCTCACCTTCACACCCCCTCACCTTCACACCCCCTCACCTTCACACCCCCTCACACCCCCTCACCCTCACACACCCTCGCACACCCTCAGTCACCCTTACACTCCCTCACCCTCACACCCCCTCACTCACCCTTACACTCCCTCACCCTCACACCCCCTCACACCCCCTCACACCCCCTCACACCCCCTCACCCCCCCTCACACCCCCTCACACCCCCTCACCCCCCCTCACACCCCCTCACACCCCCTCACCCACCCTCACACCCCCTCACTCACCCTCACACCCTCTCCCTCACACCCTCTCCCTCACACCCCCTCACCCTCACACCCCCTCACCCTCACATCCCCTCACCCTCACATCCCCTCACCCCCCCCTTACCCACACCCCCTCACCATCACACCCCCTCACCCTCACCCTCACACACCCTCACACTCCCTCACCCTCACACACCCTCACCCTCACACCCCCTCACTCACACGTGCACACCCTCTCACTCACACGTGCACACCCTCACCAGCATAGCATAACAAAACATAGCATAGCATAGCATAACAAAACATAGCATAGCATAACAAAACACAGCATAGCATAACATAACAAAAAAAGCGTAGGATAGCAAAACATAGCATAGCAAAACATAGCATAGCATAACAAAACATAGCATAGCATACAAAAACACAGCATAGCATAACAACACAAAGCATAGGATAGCAAAACAAAACATAGCATAACAAAAAAACAGCATAGCAACACACAACAAAGCATAGCATATAAAAACACAACAAAACATAGCATAGGATAACAAAACATAGCATAACAAAGCATAGCATAGCATAACATAACAAAGCATAGCATAGTATAACAAAACACAGCATAGCATAGCATAACAAAAAAGCATAGGATAGCAAAACATAGCATAGCATAACAAAACATAGCATAGCATAACAAAACACAGCATAGCATAACAAAAAAAGCATAGGATAGCAAAACATAGCATAGCATAACAAATCATAGCATAGCAAAACATAGCATAACAAAACACAACACAACATAGCCTAGCATAACAAAACATAGCATAGCATAACAAAACAAAGCATAGCATAACAAAGCATAGCATAACAAAACATAGCAAAACAAAACATAGCATAGCATAACAAAAGAAAGCATAGGATAGCAAAACTAAACATAGCATAACATAACAAAACAGCATAACGTAACAAAACATAGCATAACAAAACACAACCCATAGCATAACAAAACATAGCAAAACACAACAAAACATAGCATAGCTTGACAGAACACAACAAAACATAGCATAGCAAAACAAAGCATAGCACAATAAAATAGAACAAAACATAACATAGCATAACAAAACATAGCATAGCAAAACATAGCATAACAAAACAAAACATAGCATACCAAAACACAGCATAGCATAACAATTCAAAGCATAGGATAGCAAAACATAGCATAACGAAACAAAACATAGGATAGCAAAACAAAACATAGCATAGCATACAGCATCACTCTGCAGCACCACAGCATCACTCAGGGGCACCACAACATCATATGCACTACCACAGCATCACTGAACGCCACAGCATCACTCGTTCGCCATCACAACATCACTCAGCGCCACCACAGCATCAATCTGTGCAACCATTCAACAACACCTGGTTCAAATATGTTCTCTCAATGTTTCAAGCTTTATTACAAATGTAACAAAAAGATGTTAATATTTCACTTCTGTTCTTGGATTTTCGTCACAATAAAATACACTGAACATAATCTTCACAAAAGTTATTTACAAAACTTTAAGCTATTGCCATTATAAATTACAATAGCTTTTATTTAAGTATTAATTATTGAAAAAAAAAGCCATTTTTATTTGTAATATCAATACATGTAAGTCACGTAAATACAACACATATTGCATTACAAATGCTATAGGTGTCACATTTGCGAAAGTTATAACTATTGGCATTGTAAATGACTAAGCTATTAATTTCGCTATTTTCAAAAACAAAACATAAATAAAAAATGTGTCATTTACAATACCAATAGCTCAAACATTCCTAATGCGAGACCTATTGCATTGCAAATGCTTGTTTTTTGTTGCTACTGCCATTAACTACTTCTGCTGATGTTTTTCCCTTATGATATCAGGCGATCAATTGGGTTGTGAGGTGGACAAAGCAATTTGATGGGCCCTAGTCAATTCTATGACTTCCACGCCCCTCTGCTCTGCTGTAGCACTGACCTCAGCAGCCTGCAAATGTACCCCTCAGTGTCACTTCCTTTGGCTTTGTGGAATTCTCCCCCCTCCCCCCACTTATGATTGTTGACTCTGTTATAACAGAAGTTTCCCTCGTGCCCCAGGAAGATTATATTTTATTCTTTCAAAACAATGATTTCTTATCTCAAAATCTTTTTTTTATGAGTGACAGTCGTTGGATTCCTCCAGTGAGGAAATCTGCTCCCCAGCACATTCAATGTTGTTTTTTTTTGTTTTACCTGCTTTTAGGCCTCGCTTGACCTCTGCCATCAGGAAGGAAATAGTCTGCTAGGCCTCACAATGGTACTTCTTAAACCCCCTCATCACAGGCACTTTGTTATTTTCAGCAATGGGTGGGGGTTTGATCCATCACCGGCGAGTTCTTGAGGTCACATCTGTCAGACTGAAGGATTTTGCTGGTGCCGCAAGCATGAGCCTTTGCTCTAATTTTGCTTTGGGGGCACTCTGAGCATTCCACCCCGTTACCTGTGGCTGACATTGGATTGGAAAGGACTTGGGTGGACAGTGTAGGGCAAGGTAATGGTGCTCGTTGCCTAAAGACTCCCTTGACCTGTTTAAAAGTTCTGCCTGTTTGAACATGGAGCCTTCAGTTGGAGACATTTTAAAGATGACAACTGCTAACTGCTGTTACTGATACTATTATGTCGTCCCAGTCCATCACGGCAGAAAAATGCTCTGTTTTTTTTTCTCTCCTTCTGTTGGACAGTATTTAAACATAAAAAGCTTCTACACAGAATATTTTTCAATGGGTTGATTGCCCCATCTACTATTTTGTTTTCTTTACATGCTACTTACCTTCCGCTCTACCCGCAATGTTTGCCCAGAGCTATTTGTGCCATTCCTTCCAGATCTTGGCTTCAGCATTTCCTTACACGGCAACTCCATACTAAAATTGTATGTTTGAAGCCTGTATCTTCATCTTGACATCTGGAAGTTTTTTTTATCTTTAAGGGATTTTCCTCGTGACTGGGATTCCAATCGGCTCTTAACATGTTTTTATAATGTTGAGCAGGTCAAAACCACTCTATCTGCATCTAGCCTTTTACCGGATGCAACACCAAACATTTGATCGGATTAGACCAGAGATGTCCCCAAATTTTGTTGCGTCTGTTGCACAACTACCTAATTGACAAATGCTTAACCTTGGAGTAGAAAATACTGCTCTAAAGCAAACTTGTGCCCTTGGAGCTTAAGATCTCCCTGCCTAATGTCTGCTCTAATTGCATCTACTGAATCTACAAAGTTACAAGAACTTTTGGATGGCCTTAATCTTTTTACTTTTTGACCAATTGAGCAACGGTGATGTTTGAGCCGCTTCGCACAAAGTTTTACTTTTGAGGAAGACCTATGTGATATTTCTCAGGGCAATTTGAATGACCTTACCTATTTGACTCCATGCTCTCAATTGGTAGGCGAAACATTGATAGAAAGAACTTTAATGAACCTATTTGCATAGGCTCTTCCAAGGAGCCTGTGTATGTAGATATGGCTAATGGTCTTTCGCCCGATGATCAAAAGGAGCGCAAAAGAAAGACTGGTTTGTATATTTAGTGTGCTGATATAGGTCATTTGGTGCAGAACTACCCAATGAAACCAACTGGTAGGCATAGAAATGCTGAAACTTTTTTCTTGAGCAATATAATGTCCCAGTTGGACAGTAGTCTTGTTTGCACCGTGGAGCTTAACATTGACATGATGAGTTTCTAGTTTGTCCCTCCTGTGTGGATTTAACTTCTGTTAGATGATCTAAAGGGTACGTCCTTTAACTGGTTGGTCCTTTCCGTCATACTGGATGCCATCAATGCATATTTTCAAAGGGTGTAGGCCAATCACTTAGCACAACTTTACCAGAAATCTCCCCTCCCTCCCCCTGAGCTACGTAGACGTTTTCTTTATAGGAGTTATCCAGCTTTTAAAGTCTAGATGACTTTGCAGCTCGATCTTCATGCAGAAAATAAAACGATAGCAATGAAATATAAATGAACATCAGCCTCTCTAGATCAGTAAGTGAAGCTCACATCCCAGTCGGTCTGCACTGCAATGCCTGTTTGTGCTTGGAGATGTAGGAGAGGGTTGCTTTCCAATAAATCTAGGGCCCCTTAATAATGGCCTCCCTTTTGTATCCGAAGTTAGCCATCAAAACTCTGGAGTGGGTACATTTGCCCTCCCTGGCCCAGGTTCCTTGTGCACTTTTGTGCCGAGAGGATGTGAGCTTGATCTCTGTGGGTTGCCACCCAGCCTCAGTGACTAAAGCTTGGATGGCACTAAACATCAAAGCTTCTCCTGTGGCTCACCTCCCTTGCTCCGGGCTTAGTCTCCTGCAATATTGCCTTTCTTCAGCAGCACCTGTCTCATTGTTGCAGTCCTCTAGAATGAGGGTTGATCCACACCCCTTTGCATTTGATACATGGAACGGATCCATGACTGCCCCATGTTTGTCCTACCGTGGAGTGTCCTCACTGCTGTGAAGGAATTTGCTCTGCATTGGCCTAGCTGGTCCCACCCATTACAAGCACCAGCTCCGTCCAGGTTCTTTAGTCTCCACCACCTCCGTCATTTGTCAAGTAGAGGGAAAATGCTGAATAAATGGGTGGTGTTGGCATCACTTAGTCTCCGCTAACCTAAAACCAAACAAATTAACCTGACCTTGTGTAAAATAACTGGTGCTTTTGTTAAGCTCTTCGATAACTTTGGATCAATAGAGTTCATGTTCTATAAAAATGCTCACAAAAATTAATTTGATATTGTGTAATGTAACTAGCGCTCATGTAAAGTACTCCAACACCTTGGGGTCACTTGAACTCATATTCTATAAAGGAGCGTGTGAGAAAATCCAACAGGAGTTGCCCAAGCCTTGCCCTTAACTGTGCTGCAAGGTTGAGATGCTGAAGGTCCAGTGACTGAGGCTCTCTAAAGCAACAAGCAGCAAAGCGGGAGGGATATGAGGGAAATCCTCGCACTTTTGAAGTCAGAGAAAATTAAAGCGGTGATATAGAAAACAGTGTCTGACGTTTCATCTTGGTATTTGAATGGACGGGGAGATTAAGTGACAGGAGATGAAGCTGAACCACTGAAGACTGGTACACAATGACACGGAGCAGGAATCAAAGAAAATAAAAAGTCCCCCCAAATTAACACAGAAACAATGTGAACAGCAATTGGGCAGTGTTCTCTGGGAAGAACCCAACACAAAAAGGAGGGACAAAGAGAACGGATTAACCACCAGCAAGCATTGATAAATGATAATCGAAGGGACAAATCAAAAGGAAATGGGCGGGCTGTAAATACAGAGTGACTACATCTTATCACGAAGAGCTAGGCTTGATATAAAAACCAAATAAACCATTTTCAAAATATTTTAATTTGAGCAAAGATTATGTGGGTTTTATTTGGGCAATCCTCCATTCCTGAGCAAAGCAGATGATGCTCCTATTTACATCCACTAGGCAGATGAAACTTGGGGTCGGGTTAGTTAGGAAAACTTCCTCTTTCTAAGCTAAGGATGGTTCTCGCCTCTTCATTTACCTTTCCACACGAGAACTTAATTTGCATTCACAAACAAGTTGAAAAATCTCACCATTGACCTTGACTTACAGCTCTCATTTACATGATGGATTCAATCAGATCTTCAGCTCGTTTTTTTTGTTTTTTTTAAAGGTTTTACTATTTCAACATAGTGGAGTCTGGTAACGACTTCTGTAATTATGATACTATAGACGAAAACTAGGCATCACAAATGTACCTTAATGTTGTAATATAATACCTGTTTTTTGAGGCAAGGATCATATGTACATTGCGTGCTTGAACAAAAAACTTGAGTACTTGAAGAAAATTCTGCGCCATTACATGCCAACCGGCGTTATCAGGACTGTAAACTGTCACAAGGTCTGTGAGAAGAACTTCTGAAAAGAGCCTCTCCCCTCCATTACTATCAGTTTCACACCATACTTGACCAACTTTTTTCTGCAAATTTCCACTGGAAAATACACAGCTAAAAAGCTGTGGTTGCAAGGATAAGTTCATAATCTAATTTCAATGTTCATGTTGGCATTATACCTCTAGGCACATGCATATATCTGTGAACTTTCCCGGTAAATGTTATCATTAAGTAACTTCTGCTCCAATTGTTGTGGGTCGGGATGTGCGTCTTATGTAGAAAGTTTCCCTGGTACAGTTTTTGTTGCAAATTTAGATTTCCAATACCAAAGTGATTTTTTTTCTTTTGGGCAGTTAACGCTTATTGATGTACACTTCAACTGATTGTAATGTCAGAGAAAGAATTGGCTAAAGAACAACTGGACTATCTTTCTGTGATCTGCTCTATAACATGAAGGGCACAAATACAAAAAATCCTTGTATATATCACATAGTTTGTTACCACAATTGTCAATGTTAATGTCTATGTACCACTGTCATGTATCTCCGTAACCGTTAAGGTAGCACTTGTAATAGCAGAGTCATATATGCACATTTCCCTTGGTTTATACGTTTTTTTATAAACAAAAGGAGTAAACGCTACAATAGCACTCAACACAGTTGCTTCACTTTGATTACATTCGATAGCATTGTATCTTCAGAGTGGGTTTCATTTATGTGGGAGCTCTGACAACCATTTATCTTTAAAGTTGACTAGATCTCGAATTATTTATAACCAAATCAGTATCATTTCAAATGAACAGCCTTTGCTCATGGGGTGGTTAATCTCCAGTTCCAGTCAGCCTTGTGTCTGTATATGTTTTTTAAATATTACATATCTCATTTTTGAGGTTCTCCTTCAATTATGTTTAAACTCTTTACCGTTCCTTAACCCTAAAACCCTTTTGCTACTCATCTCTTAAACCCTAGAAATTCCTTTCTGCCCTTCAACAGTAAGAACTGCTATACTACTCCTCAATGCTATCCGTCCCTGAATCCTTAAGAAAATCACTACTATCCCTAATACCCATCCCTGGATCCTAATAACCACTTATTTTTTCTGAAAATAACCGACCCCTGAACTCTAAACATTTCACTACCCCTTACTCTACCTAGCCCGAACCCCTTGATCCTACCCATCCTTGATCGCTAGAAATTCTGTACTACCACTACTTTAAATGACTGGACGTTAAGAAAAATAAATAAATACATAATTGTTAATACATATACAAGAGTGTGTGTGTAACCATGTTGTTGTATAAAACCATTAAAATAATTACCTGTGATGTACCAGGATTTAAAAGTACTAAAATAGACTGACAGTGTACTTGCCTTTCATGTAAAAACACAGATGTGCTTACCTGCGATGTAACAGCTGCACATAAAACTATGTGGATGCGCCTTTGCCATAATAAAGGACTGTTCTGATTGACGAACTGTTTTGCACACAAATCAAATGTTAAATTTTTTTTTATTATATGTTGATCTATTTGTAGATTAGTCATGAAAGAATATAAGTGAATATTATTAAATGCATACTACAATATGTAAAGGTTTCATGTAGCATGAAGAAACACTGAACTGTATAGGTAAATGAACAATAGCATACCAGATTGTTTTTTAACGTTCATAGCTATATAAAAAGAGCAATCAGTCACCATTTCTTTTCTCTGTTAGAAGGCAATAGACTTTCCAGTCTGTTTTTGGTGGTCACGAATCTTAATAAATGGTTACTGCTCAGATTAGATAGTCTGAAAGCACTGCAGATTCAGTTTTATTTCAAATGTTAGCCATTACAATTTATGGAAGACAAAACTGCCAGACTGACAAACCCATATTCAGAAAAGCAATTTTTTGGGCCCAGATCTGTTAGTCAGCCTTAATCTATTTGATTGTGTCACAGCTTGGCTTTTTAAAACATTCAAGCAATTTTAAATACCTAAAGGTTTACACCCTACAGTAGTCTTCCTTGATCGTTGTGATAATATTGAGTTCTTAATTTGTACTATTAAAGCTGGTAAACATCACAATGTCAGCAAAGGTAAATAAAAATATTAGCAGTTCGTAGTCCGTCCTCAGCAGAACAATCCTTGCTAGGTCAATCATGATTTTCATTTTGGAGTTGGATATAATACAATAATGACCCAATTTGTCATTCTACCATATCAAATGCTGTTTTTTCAGCGTTATCATTGTGAGAAAGGTGTTCTTTCTTCCTGCCTTACCCAGGGTCATGCTAAAATATGCATCTTTAATAAGGCTGGGAATAAAATGTGCCTTTTTAACCTGCCTTAATCTTTGAATATTCAGATCCATATTTAATAAGTGGCCTGCATAGTTTTTTGTTTTTTTTAATACTATTTTTTATTGCGTTTTTGAACCAAAATCGAACATGGTCCACATGTTTTATGGTTACAGCATTACTTAAATAATATGTGTTTCTTTTTATACAGTACATTATCCTTATTTGTTGCTCATATATATATACATACAAAAACATTTGAGTCAATGTCATTTCCATCTTGGCACATTGCAACATGGCCAAACAGAGCTACAGCAGACCAGGCACCCCCTACGTGCTGGCATCCGAGGTTGACTGTACCTGTGGGGGTTCATATATATTTCCCCTGAACGCATTCCATTTACCCCATTTCTTAGTGCATCCTCTGGGTGCATACACTGCTCTCTCCGCCACCATCCCTCCATCCATGTCGTTTCTCCATTGTAGGTACGTTGGGAGCACTCCCGAACGCATAGTTAATTCTTAGTATTTAGCACCCGTATCTTCTTTAAGAAATATTGACATGTACCAACATTCTCAATTGTACATGGGACGATACCACTTATGACGATACCAGTTATGCAACATCGATTAAACTATTTTGTCACGACTGTTACACAGCTAAAATGAATACCTAATTTAAGTAAGATGGTAACCCTCTGGCCCAGTTGTATTATTACTTGCGCTTAATATTCTCTTCTTGACTTCCACAGATGCTATGTCTTTCTCCAACATCCTATTTTGTGAGGACGTTAATCTTGACAACGTAACTGACAACAGGTATTGCTCTATTTCACGAATATTGTTTTGTAGCTCGGTATTTTATAGTTTGGTAGAATTGATTGAAACAAAAATAGTACTAGTTTCTGAAACCATTTAACGCATATTCATATTCTACTTTTTTTTAATTATTTTTATTTATTACTCATTTCATCTGGAATGGATGCACATAGTTGTGATAACATTAAAAGATTGACAGTGGAATGGTTATGTAGATTACTGTTCAAGGTGATTGGTGAACAAAGCGATCATACAATTACATTATATTGCATCTATTATCACAGCTATATATATGCACAGCTTAGTTTTTTGAAAGTTGTTTAAAGGATGTGGAGGAACAGAGGTTGACACTGTTGTAAGCCTAGTTCATTGAGACTTAAACCATTAGTTTTGACAGAGCACTTGAATGTGTGAAATAATTGGCATCAGTTGACTGTTCAGTTCATTCCAAAGAGCTAAAGCTAGTGGTTAATAGGACCTGTGATCAGATTGGCTCCAGAGTGCCTTCTGGAATGGTTTTAGATTTGACTAATTTCCCCATCAGTGTTTTTTCATTACTATAGTTTTGCTAATAGTTCTAGAAACATTAGTACCTTCTACATTTTATGCACTAAATGCAGTCATTGTAGGCCTTAATCCTGCCCCCCCGTATTCTGTTAAGTTGTGCATTAATCTTTCCTTGAACATCTGAACTTTGATTCCCGGTGTCATGAATATTCCATTTTCTTTGCTTTATATTTTCATTTGAAGGTGTTCATTTTGCCTTGGAAAAATGGAGCTGAACGCCCTACAAAGAACAGGCTCCCAATACATTTTTATGGTCTGGCTCAATAGCTCCGCTCTCGCCAGACAATTATGTGAGCATCACCAGGAGAGGGCTGTGGTTCCGCCCACATTTTGGATGCCAGAAGTACATGTTTTGATTGGCAGTAGTTGTCTGCTTCTGTAAAAAAGTGATTATCCTCCACACAGCTGTGATTATTTTGTTCATTTATCCAATTGCCGAAGCTTGAACTTTCAGCTGCCAATTCATGACATTTTGCAATACTATTAAAGTGTCTCAAATAACTAGATAATTTGTTTTTCACTGCAAGCGGTACAACGGAAGGAAGGCAGTGTTTTTCCTACATTGATTTTTATGGTCCGGCTTGACCGTGCAACTGTCACCTGACCTTTTTAATCTTGACCAATATTATTGTACGGTTCTTTGCTTCCTCCCAAGTACATATCATTGGAAATGGATATGTAGTTGTAATGCTTCACATTACCATGCAACAATCCTTTAAAACCAGACCTATTGGTGTGGTCAATGCTTGTTAGGAAGTGTTTTCAGTAAAAATGTTATGCAAACGGTATCCATGGACAAAATGAGGTAAATATAGAATAGATAATTGAATTCAGTTAACATCACAGTGGTATGTGGGCGTTGAAGCCCTGGCATTTGTGCATAGTTGAGCTACCCTGCTTGGGGAATGGGGACTAGTAGGGTCAGTCCATCTTAGTTCAGGAGGGCGTAAGTGTTTTTTGATTTCTGACATTGTTCTGATGACCCTTTTACCATTGCCTTCGATGCTTGGATACTTTGAGGTCGCCTCTGCGGACTATAAGCCATTGTTTAGTTGCGCAAACTTCAATGTTTCTTGATTGCGACTTCTTGGTTTTCTGTCAGTTTTGCAGAAGAAATTGAGCTAGTTTAATTCATACTTGTTGTTCAGGAGTATTGGGTAGAAATTGAAAATACTTGTTTTGGTATTTTCTCTTTGCGCCTCTGAATTTCCATTGTGACTTAGCTTTTTTCATCATGTGTTGTTGAGCCATGTAAGGGGCTTTCCCTCCTGCTTACATATCACCAAGAAATATATATTTACTGAAAAAAACAAAGGTTACAGGGACTTTCTAGTTAGGCTCACATTTAATTCATACAAAACCAGAGAAATCCACCAGTTCTAGTTAGCTGAGCTACTAGAACTAGGGCTCCGGGTTTTATGGTATTTATTATTTTGCCTTTTCCATATGTATTTTTTGCTCATTTTATCTGTATTTATCCATATTTTCTTTGGGTTTTGTGAAAAAATTAAGCCTAAGCTGGTATATTTACACATTTATTTAATGATAAATATGCACTCATGCTTGAATGCCTGCCAGTTTTCAGTGATATGAACACCCACAGATGATATATCAATGCACTTATATGAAAATATCAAATTTCAGTAACATCCTTATGCATATCTAGTGCTGTTGAAGCCTCTTTACTAAATGTCCTTTCATTTTTTAACCCCATCACCTATCCATACACACAGCTATTGGCCTCGCAGTCAGGGCAGAGAGTATTTAGAGTCCCTCAAAAAGCAATCTAATTGAAAAAATCCACATTTAAAAAAAAATACAGAGAAGGAAATAAATAGTTTTTTGTCTCTATTTCTTTCTAAAGATTGTAAATGGGAAGCCTTAGCTATTATTTACGCCCTGCAATGCACTGCTCATGACCTCACATATTATATCATTCATGACACGGTCAGTGACATCACTGATATCTCAAATGACATCATTGATGACATCATCCAGTGATTTTGTGTGTGTGTTTTCTAAAAGTTACTGAGGGCCCGATTGTGTTGAACGGATCGCTGCCGACGGTGGTCGTCCGTCCGACATCTGAGGCTGTGGTTGGAGTGACCCACCAACGCCTCTGTTGAAGCGTAATCCCCACAATGGGGCGGTGCCTATGGAGGTACTGCCGTGAGTATTATGATGTCCCTTTTCCTCTTGTCTTTACACGTCCATTTGACCTCCATGTAAAAGACAGACTGAATAGTATTTTTGGGGACCCTTAGCTGGGCCCCCTTCCCCTGAGCGCTTCCGCTACGGGCCTTGGGGGAGGTGGGGTGGAGGGCACATGTGGCGTGTCACCCCTCCACTCCCACCCAACAGCCATGCAGAGACCACATGGTGTCTGGCACACAGTTCATGCATGTTTGGGAACTGCCCTTTACCACTGCGTCTTGTGCTGCAACCGTTTTCTAGGTATTCCACACCTGCATGGCAGTCTCATTGTAATCCGACAGGTGGAACCGCTGTCATATGGTCGGTCAAATTACCTGTCCGAAACAATTTCGACTGCCATCGGGATGAGACTATATAGATGAATGAGTGGGTTTGTGAGTTTTGTATAGATGAGTGAGTGGGTGAATGAGCAGCTGTATGGGTATGGGTGTATGTATGTATGGGTGTGTGAGTGAGTGTGTGAGAGGTCTTATGGGACAGTTTGTGCTGGTCTCAGTGACTGTATAGGTGAGTAATTATGGGTTTGTACATGTATGTGGGAGTGACTGGAAGGGTGAGTGAGTAGCTGAGTGACTGATTCAGTGTGAGTGACTATGGGTGTATGAGTGGGTGTGTAAGTATTTGTATGTCTTTATGACTGATGTGTGACTGGCTCTATTGGTCAGTGAGTAGTTGCATGAGTGGCTGTATATGTGAGTTTTTGGTTGTGTTAGTGACTGTATGGGTGAGTTGATGTGGGGTTGGCTCTACGGATCAGTGAGTAGGTGTTTGCGTTTGTATGGGTCTGTGAAAGGGTATATAAATGGTTGTGTAGGAGTGGGTGTATGGGGGGTGTGTTTGTGTGTATGCATCTGTCTGTCTATGGTTTGTGATCCTCGAGTTGGGATTTTGAACTACTGTCTGCTCCCTCCACGCTTTCCAAACAGGAACAGAACAAATTGGGGACAGCAAATGTAGGGACTGAGGTCTGCTGTCACCTGTAAGCATCTGACCCTGCTTTCACTGCTGATCATGGAGTTTTGCAAAATATGATGTGCCTAATTCAGTGGGGAGGTTTTTTTTTTTGTGGCCCTTCCCTCGGACCCCCTTGCCCCTCTAAATGGCCACTTAGCAGTGTAACCTGTTAGTATGTTGGTCACATCAGAAATTGCACACCTATCTGCAAGTCACCGTGTGCAAAATGCACATCCTTTCTTGTTAATGGATGTTTGTATATCGGGCCCATAGCTCTAAATCGTGGGCTTTTCTTTATTTATCAATCTTAGAATATCTTTGTAGTAGTAGTCGTAGTAGTGTTTCAGAATCCGACACATGCACAGAAAAATAAATTTCTCCAACTGTAAGTAAACCTTGCCTTTTAATGACCAATTAAACCAGTTTAAACATCCTCTAGAAAACTTTTTAAAATAGAAAATGAAAGGATACTGTTAACTCAGGCACATCTTGTGAAATTGAAAAGCTGCAATGTTGCTTAAAAACAGCCAAGGGTTGCTGCAATCCCAGCACAGATCCCACTGGCAGTGGATAACCATTCTTTATCAGCTCTGTGGTGAGGATTCTAGAATAGACTTCAGTTTTCAGATATTCCTGAATGAAATTAAAATTTCACGTTGACAGCTTAAAGTCTTCATACTTAAGGAATTTTTGCAGGAGTTAGTCTTGTTTTCCCCCGTGGAATCTTGCCACTCTGGTTTGCCCAACCTTTGGTGGCTGTTTGCAGAAATGTTGTTCAAAGTATATGATCTGAAGTTGCAGAGGATATTTTATCTCTTGCTTCTATTCATAGGGTGCCATCCTTGCACTGTATGATCATTTCTCTTAACCGATCCATTCTGAATAGGGGCCATGGGGGACCTTACCCAGTCTTTGTCCTTTATATTCTACTTTTGCAGTACTCCTCGGTCTGAGAACATTTGACATGTATTTTTGCTTATTAGGTCTCGTCCTTTACCATTCCGAAGGAATGGGAAATGGCGAGAATTCAAGTGCTCGAACTGATTGTCAAACCACCGCATTTTTTCGTGGCGTTTTCTTCGAGTGCACGTGGCCACAGGCACGCGCTTTTGGCCCATACACTTTCATGGTCATCTGTTCCTCAATGTCCCTCCCACCCTTCGTTTGATCTTGCCACGAGTTCAGGCTAATGGCCCTCCCCCAGCACAGAGCGCGCATCGCGGCCGCACAGCACATCAAAGGGCTTCTCCCAGCGTGTGCTGTGCGGCTTCTCCTCCCCTAATTATGTGGCCGGCCGTACTTGTGTTTCCCGGCCGCTTCCCGGCCGCTCTTGTATTTAATTAGCAGCAGCAGCATTTCTCCTGCGCCAGGCCACATCAAAGGCTCTGTGCCACTTTCACCCACACAGCAACACTTACAGACACGCAACGCCACTCACACCCACGCAAGCCCACTATCATCCACGCAACACCACACTCACCCACGCAACGCCACTCACCCATGCAACGCCACTCACCCATGCAACGCCACTCACCCATGCAACGCCACTCACCCATGCAACGCCACTCACCCATGCAACGCCACTCACCCATGCAACGCCACTCACCCATGCAACGCCACTCACACATGCAACGCCACTCACACACGCAACGCCACTCACACACGCAACGCCACTCACACACGCAACGCCGCTCACCCACGCAACGCCGCTCACCCACGCAACGCCGCTCACCCACGCAACGCCGCTCACCCACGCAACGCCGCTCACCCACGCAACGCCGCTCACCCACGCAACGCCGCTCACCCACGCAACGCCGCTCACCCACGCAACGCCGCTCACCCACGCAACGCCACTCACCCACGCAACGCCACTCACACATTGTGGGTGCAGATTGTGGGTGCAGATTGTGGGTGCAGATTCATAGAAAACTCAGCAGCACCACCACCATTGCAATGCAATAGGTCTCGTTTTAACGCAAATTTAAGCTATAGACCTTGTAAATGACAAAGCCTTTTATTTATGTTCCAAAAACCAGAACGCAAAAATAAAGGGCATTATCATTTACAATGCTAATAGTTGAGACTCGCGTTATTGCGAGACCTATTGCATTTCCAATGCTTGTTTTTGCTCTTGCATCAACCAGTCTAGAGTCTATCAAGGGATATCCTGATACTTAGAGCTCTCTCTATGTTTACACCCTCTCAACTGTGTTAATATCATTGTGTAAGTAGTCACAAGATGCAGTCCACCTCTGATATCATGACTGTCCTCTCAACCTCTAAATGGTCTTCAAGGAATAACAAACAGATCTCGGGATATGTTTCGACAATTGTACGGTCAAAATAACAGCTTACGCTGACGACGTATTAGTGGTATCTGAAAATGCGGAAACTCCCATCCCGGCTCTAATGTTTTAAATAAATGACTTTGCCACAGTTTCTGGTTACATGTTAAATAAGAACAAGACCGAGGTAAAACTCTTGAATAACCTTGGTGATAAAGTAATTATTGGCGACTCAGGTCTCCTGTGGCAACCTAAATCCTTCAAATACCTGGGCCTGGAATTTGAGAAAGATCTGATCACCACCTTAAAAACCAATGAGAATGCCCTACACAAGAAAATATCCACATTGCTTGATGGTTGGTCCCCCAAGTTTTTCTCCTGGTGGGAGAAAGCTGAGACATTGAAAATGATGATTAATCTAGCCAGTATGCTACCAATGATGCTATTCAATGACTTCCTTAATAGGATCTATAAACTTTTCAATACGTTCCTCTGGCAAGGTAAAAAGCCCAGAATATAATTGAATAAACTCCAATTCTCCAAAGAAAAAGGTGGTCTGAGCCTTCCGAACTATAGGAACCATCAAACTGTTTATCTTTGCAAACAAAGCTCTAACTGGCTAATCCCTGAAGCAGACTACACACCAGTTTGATTGGACATAGAAAGGTCAATCATCAACGATATTTCTCTATCCGCTCTCCTAACAGCAGACGTTCCCGCTTTACCCCACTCAAAATACATTTTGCTTAATACAAAGTGAGCCCTATTGCGAATGTAGCAGTTTTCCAGAATTAAAATCAATAAATCCAACATGACCTCCCTATGATACAATCGAGCCTAAAGATAGATGAGAGGACACTACATTGGGAACATTGGTCTAAAAGCGGAATAAATCTAGTCAAAAATCTCTTTATAGTTACACTACCACTGCCTTTTTCCGACCTTCAGGCCCGTCACGGACTAAAACGGTTAGATTTTTATAAATTCTTAAAACTAAAATCTGTCCTCTCGATGCACTCCATTAAACCCTCTAACCCTTCAATAGTCTCCAAATTGGCACAGCTAGTAAAGTCTGGGCACACAGTTTCTAAGATATATAAACTTCCTTCCCCCAATTCCCGCAAATAGCACAGGAAATGTGCAGCAAAGTGGGAATTTGAACTCCACTCCAGTAGCAACCCATTTGAGTGGGGGAAAATTCATCTGACCCCATTCTCGAATAAAATCTCTCCCATACTATCACAAACCAAACTCACGTTAATAAATAGGACATACTGGACACCCGAGAACATTTTTAAACTTAAGCTCAGTGACAGTCCTACATGCTGGAATTGTAATGTCCTATATTATACTAGGGGTCTTGGATCCTAGGATCAAGGATATGCAGGATCGCTACTTACTAGACCTCATGCTCACTCTAGCCCAGAGGTCTTCAATCTGTGGGGCGCGACCCCCAGGGGGGTCGTGGAGTCCTGGGAAGGGGGTCGCCGATTCTGTCAGAGTGCAGTTCCTGGCGTCAGGCTGATTGAGGGTGCTCATGGCGGAGGCCTTATTCACACCAAGGTGTGAAAAACATTAAAGCCTCATTAACAAGTAAAGGTCTTTTGAAGACCTGTGAAGTACTCTGGTGTGCCTTTGTATATGTCCCTGAGGCTGTTTCAGCAGGGCTCACATACACGAGCTGGGGGGGCTGGGGGAGGAGGCTGTAGCCCTTTGAGTTCAATGGACTTCGCTGTGGAGTTTATTTTAATTTGTAACGTTTTATATAGCGCTAGTTTAACCTGTAGGTATCTTAGTGTGCCAGTGGAATGGTGGCTGCTGGTCTCGCCTGCTTTCTGCCACCTCTCCTGGGTCCCACCCCCCCTCGCACTCCGTTGTCTGTGCATTTTCGCACACCCCTGCTCGCATTCTGCTGTCCTTGGATGGATTTCGCACCACCCTCCCCCTGCCAGCACTCCGCTGTCCGTGATTTTTTGCCCCCCCCACCCCCCCCCCCCCCGCCCGCATGATAATTGGGATTTCTGTGTGAGAATGACAACACTCGTTTGAAACAAACAGACATGGAGAAAACCTTTCAATCATCCTTTGGATTGTCTGTTGCATGACATTACCTGCAAAAGGGGTGAGTGAAACATGTGTGGTCCTTTTGCAAGCCTCTCCGCATTATAACTGGGGGTGTTCAAAGTCTGCTTAACTTCCTTTGCACAATTATGCGAAATTTCAGCAATTGTGTTCGGAATTCAAAACTGGCATTTGATGATGATTGTAGCTTTAGACAGGAAGATGCATTTTGTGCATAAAAAAGTGTTAAATAAACACGCACATTAGCTGCCCGCACTCTGTCATTCGGGTTGTTCACATGCATACATGTGTGTGTGTGTGTGTGTGTGTACATGTATGTATGTATGTATGTGTATGTATATATATATATATATATATATATATATATATATATATATATATATATATATATATATATATATATACACATATGGATAGATGTGTGAAAGGTGGGTGGAGGATGAATGGATGGATGGATGGATGAAAGGGTGGATGGATGAAGGATGGATGGATTAAAGGTTGCATGGATGGATGTGTGAAAAGGTGGTGGATGAATGGTGAATGGATGGATGAAAGGGTGGATGGATGAAGGATGAATGTATGTAAGGATTGAAGTATGTAAGGATTGAAGGATGAAAGGGTGGGTGGATGGATGTATGGATGGAATGAAGGGTGGATGGAAGGATGGAAGGATGGATGGATGAAAGGGTGGATGGATGAAAGGGTGGATGGATGAAAGGGTGGATGGAAGGATGAAAGGGTAGATGGATGTATGGATGGAAGCAAGGAAGGATGAAGGAAGGATGGATGGATGTAAGGATGAAAGGATGGATGTGTGAAAAGGTGGGTGGATGAATGATGAGTGGATGGATGAATGATGAGTGGATGAATGATGAGTGGATGGATGTAAAGATGAGTGGATGGATGTAAAGATGAAAGGGTGGATGGATGAAGGATGGATGGATGAGTGAAAAGGTGGATGGAGGATGGATGGATGGATGGATGGATGAAAGGGTGGATGGATGAAGGATGGATGTATGGATGAAAGGGTGGATGGATATATGGATGGAATAATGAAAGGATGGATGAATGATGTATGGATGGAACGATGAAAGGGTGGATGGATGAAGGATGGATAAAAGGGTGGATGGATGAAGGATGGATAAAAGGTTGCATGGATGAATGATGGATGGATGTGTGAAAAGGTGGGTGGATGGATGGACGGGTGGATAGGTAAAGGATGGATGTATGGATGGAAGGATGAAAGGGTGGATGGATGTATGGATGGATAAAAGGTTGCATGGATGAATGATGGATGGATGTGTGAAAAGGCGGGTGGATGAATAATGGGTGGATGGATGGACGGGTGGATAGGTAAAGGATGGATGCATGGATGGAAGGATGTGATGAGGTCTAACAGGCGCATTTATGGTTGTAGATAGTTGTTGATGATGAGGAGTACCAGTTTCTAAAATCTTTTGTCGGAAGGGGGTCCTTACGCCTAAAAAGGTTTTACAAGGGGGTCCTGGCATCAAAAAGTTTGAAGACCTCTGCTCTAGCCTGTAAAGTTATACTGAGTAAATGGAAAAATGCCAATGAGGTCTTTTAGAACGTGGCAGGAATGGCTATGCTCTCTAAGAGGAGCAGACAAGCAGTCACTTCATACCTCTCCCTGGCTTAAATCACACAGGAAATTGTGGAAGTCCCTTGATGCCTCCTCTTTCTCATATGATCCTCCGTGAACATCAAAATAACACCTCAATCTGTAAAGCCTTATATACGTACCTACTGCATAGTATCTTTTGTCTACTCTCATGGGGACCACTTGTATATTACTGCGATTCGCTACGAATGTCCTGCTTGGCACTTGAGCAAACTATTATTATTGCTATTACTATTATTAATGTTATTATTTTTACTTAGGTTTTGTCTTATTGTATGATTATTGTATTTTCTATTTGCCATTTGTTCATTTGTTTTATTCAATAAAAAGGACTTAAAATAAAAATAAAGCACAATATTGGGAGCAATACTTTCAGCAATTAATTCCCCCCCCCTTAGGGTTTCGTTTTGGATGTAGCCGAAAGGGCAACAGTGATTTCGCGCAGATTAACTTCTGTCTGAGGAGATGTTAGGATAGCAATTGCACAACCTTAAAGGATTGTGGTAGGGAACTGTGAAGGCATAATGTTGCAGGGTCATGATATCATGACCAGAATATCAAAGGGCAAAATATCAAAGGCAAGTTCACTGAGTAAGGTATGGATTTAATATATTAAACTCCACATATGATGTATCACTAAGGTATGTAAATGTAGAGTTGGGTATAGAAAATCCGTGCAAACTCAGTATTTTGTCTCCCGGTTTTCTGATCACAATATTGTGACCCTTGGTTATGTTGTTACGCCTTCTTTTCAGACTATTTAAAAAGTAAGAAAATATTTGGAAGATTGTCTGTCTGCCTTGTACTTTGGCCTGGGCGGTGAACTCTGCTCTACATAGCGTCGTTTTTTCCTCGCTTGCCAACTGTAAGTTGGCGCGTGTGAGCTACAGCTTAGGTAGAATTTCTACTGGAGCAGCAGAAGGATCAGGGCGAATGGCAGTTAACACTGCATTCTGCCTCTTGCGGAACTCCGCAGAGTTTTTCTGTGAAATCTGTGCAGGCTTACTTTTACTTTCAATGTTACTGATATTTTTCCATTGTCAAATTTTAAAGTTGGTAGTGGTCCTCCTATTTCTGACAATTGAGTGGTCAGTGATTTTCCAGGCCTTTTACTAGTTTTGAGAGATGATCATACAGTCTGTTTTTTTTTTTTGGTCCAGTGACCAAGTAATGATGTAATACATTCTATATTTGGGCTTCATCTGACCAATTCCAGTAACTTATGTTAAACTTACTTTGCCTCTGGTGTTCCACTCAAATTGTTCCTGTAAGCAAAAGGAGCAGTGTATTACTTATGTCATGGTCCAAGGGCCAATACACATAATATTTGTAATATATGATCCTCAGGGTAGTTTCTTCCAGTGCGGACATGGCTGACCCTACTAGAATTGCTTTTGTTATCCCATATAATTATACAACTGAACTTTTTTGTACATTTCCAATAAGATTAATCTGTCTGCCATCGATTGGAACGTATTTGCGACGTATTCATGATTTTTATTATAAGTAAGAGATAATGTGTTAACTGCTACAAAAGCATACACATGATGAGAATCCCAGGACACTGGATACACTACCATCTGTATTTCCTTTGGTAGCTTCTGCGGGGGGTGGTCTCCTCCTAATTGCTGGTTAAACACACCAGCAACTTGGGTTCACATCACATACTAGCAAACACAGTAATGTGTAATCCATGCTGTATTAAGTCAACAAGACTACTAATTCTCAAGATCTTGAAGTTTTAGCTCCATCTGGTGCTTTTTTTTTATTTAGCGCATTGAGCTCCTTCTGCATAACTGCGATATTATCCTCTAGAACTGAAACACGCCTCTCAACTTCCATGACCCTTTTAGAGATGTTAAACAGGGTTTCCTCAAGCTTAGACAGCCGTACATGAAACCTTTGAAATTTCAAGCGATTGAGAGATTAAGTCCCGTAATTCTTGTAAGATAGTTATGAGCATTTTTTTTATTGAAGAGTTCCCTTTAGATTACTCACCTGGTATTGGTAAAAATAGATTTAATTCTGAATCCAAAGAGGACTCCGTCATTAATGCTTCTGACCTTGATTGAATGTCGCTTGTTGCCCTTTGAGTGGGTTGTGGGAGCGTTTGACCTTCTTGACTAGAAGGAGGGTTATCAGAGGACCTTTCCAAAGGGACTATCTCAGGTTGCACATGCGAATGAGACTGTAGTTGGGCTGAGCAGGATAGCTTTGTTGAATCTGCAACTCTTGGTGGTCTAATTGAGATTGAAGACCTGGGCTTTCAGAGCCAGGTTGTAGCGCATTTTTTAACTTGCCTTGTGTAGTATCCTGGTTTGGATGCCATATGCCTTTTCCATTAACCTATCTAGCTACTCAGCCTATCTGGGTGAAAGATAGAATGTTGAGTGTGTGAGGTAATATGGAATGTGTGGTGTGCCTGATAGATGGATGACAGTTAGAAGAGAGGGCTGAGTAGCAGGAGAGCTACTCCTGGTGGGGCTTAGAAGAGACTTAAATATACTTATATGATCTTTATGAAATCCATCAATAAACTATCTTCAATCAATACTACTCGGCTACAGATCATCTTATTACATCTGGCGACGTTTGGACTTACCTACACAGCTTGCAACTTCAAGGATCATCAAGAAATCAAGATTTTAAACAACAAGTAAGAAAAAAGAATTTATTTTAAACTATTTGAACTTTACTGGCACTCCTTAATTAGCCCCACCAGTGACCTACCACCGGTCGCCCTCCAAATTGGATGTGCCAGTCCTTACAAGCATACAGCTTAAGTATGCCAGTCCCTGCCTATTTACAGTGCAGCGCTTCTTCATGCCTGTCCCTTCTTGACATGGAGGACACCACCTGGTTTAAGTAGAAGAACGTCAAGGACTTTTACGGGTTTTACCCTGCCCTCTGTTTCTACTTTGCTGCCTTCCTACTACCCTCTGAGAATAGGAACGTGAGGAGGAAAACAAATACTGGACAAGAATCAGTCATCACTGACTTGTTTAATAAGGTTTATACCACAGAAAAAGAAAACGCAATTTCATGGTCTATTGCGAAGGAAATGCATGGTTTCTGCTGCTACCCCTTAGTTAACGATTTTATTATCAGAGAAGATATTTTTAAGTCTACCTTGAAGCTATTCTATCTTCCACCTGCTTTAAAAAAAACAAGCATTAGAAATGCAATCGGGCTCGGATTTATTTGAGTTTGAGCTAATGGCATTGTAAATGCCAATGTATTGTTGCTATGTGTTATGGAGTGTGTTCATGTGGTGTGTACTGCCAGTAATCTCCTTGTGAGTGTGCGAATATTGCACCACTTGCCTGTGATGTCCTTCTTGTGAGTGTGAGAAGCTTGCACCTCTGCTGCCTGTGGTCTCCTTGTGAGTGTAAGAAGCTTGCACTGCTGCTGCCTGTGATGTCGTTCTTGTGAGTGGGAGAAGATTGCACCTCAGCTGCCTGTGGTCTCCTTGTGAGTCTATGCACTGTCATCGCTAGCCTGTAGATATGCACTGTCATCGCTAGCCTGTAGATATGCATTGGCGTCACTAGCCTGTGGGTATGCACCGTCATCGCTAGCCTGTAGATATGCACTGTCATCGCTAGCCTGTAGATATGCGCTGTCATTGCTATCCTGTAGATATGCGCTGTCGTCGCTAGCCTGTAGATATGCATTATCATAGCTAGCCTGTAGATATGCACTCTCATCGCTAGCCTGTAGATATGCACTGTCATTGCTAGCCTGTAGATATGCATTGGCTTCACTAGCCTGTAGATATGCACCGTCATCGCTAGCCTGTAGATATGCACTGTCATTGCTAACCTGTAAATATGCATTTGCTTCACTAGCCTGTAGTTATGCACTGTCATCGCTAGCCTGTAGATATGCGCTGTCATCGCTAGCCTGTAGATATGCTCTGTCATCGCTAGCCTGTAGATATGCACTGTCATCGCTAGCCTAGCTAGATATGCATTGGCTTCACTAGCCTGTAGGTATGCACCGTCATCGCTAGCCTGTAGATATGCACTGTCATCGCTAGCCTGTAGATATGCGCTGTCATTGCTATCCTGTAGAT
The DNA here is from genome assembly GCF_964261635.1 of Lissotriton helveticus. Taxonomy (NCBI): domain Eukaryota; kingdom Metazoa; phylum Chordata; class Amphibia; order Caudata; family Salamandridae; genus Lissotriton; species Lissotriton helveticus. Next base: position 950,363,404 of record NC_136061.1, read on the forward strand.
ATGCGCTGACGTCGCTAGCCTGTAGATATGCATTATCATCGCTAGCCTGTAGATATGCACTGTCATCGCTAGCCTGTAGATATGCATTGGCTTCACTAGCCTGTAGATATGCACCGTCATCGCTAGTCAGTAGATATGCCATGTCATCGCTAACCTGTAGATATGCATTGGCTTCACTAGCCTGCAGTTATGCACTGTCATCGCTAGCCTGTAGATATGCGCTGTCATCGCTAGCCTGTAGATATGCTCTGTCATCGCTAGCCTGTAGATATGCTCTGTCATCGCTAGCCTGTAGATATGCATTGGCTTCACTAGCATGTAGATATGCACTGTCATCGCTAGCCTGTAGATATGCACTGTCATCGCTAGCCTGTAGATATGCTCTGTCATCGCTAGCCTGTAGATATGCACTGTTATCGCTAGCCTGTAGATATGCATTGGCTTCGCTAGCCTGTAGATATGCATTGGCTTCGCTAGCCTGTAGATATGCACTGTCATCGCTAGCCTGTAGATATGCTCTGTCAAAGCTAGCCTGTAGATATGCATTGACTTCACTAGCCTGTAGTTATGCACTGTCATCGCTAGCCTGTAGATATGCTCTGTCATCGCTAGCCTGTAGATATGCACTGTCATCGCTAGCCTGTAGATATGCACTGTCATCGCTAGCCTGTAGATATGCACTGTCATCGCTAGCCTGTAGATATGCACTATCTGAAAGAAACAGGTTAGTATTAGATTCCTTACCTTAGAATATCCCCAGGCGTCAGTCTGGATCCGGAAACTTTTGCGTAGCAGTACCCCTGCGCGTCGGTAGGCGTCGTCTGCAGGCGTCCCCTGCGGCTCCGCGTCGTCGGCGTCGTGCGCCGTGATGACGTCGCTGGAGTATATAGACGCCGCCTCCGCGCGCTGACGTCAGTTCTTCTTTTTTCCGCGCCAGTTAGCGCAGATCCGAAGAGCAGTACTCCGGTCTTTTGACCAAGTTTTTTGTTAACTGATTGATCTTTACGGTGCCGGTAGGATGCCCGGTTTCAAGAGTTGTGACGAGTGCGACCGCATGATGTCGGTCACCGACCACCATCGACTCTGCCTCCGGTGTCTGGGCGCGGACCACGACGTGGAGTCCTGCGTCGACTGTCGGGCCTTGACTGGAAAAGCTAGGCGGGAGCGGTCCCGCAAGCTTCTCGAACTCCGGTTGTCGGCCCCGCGTCGAGAGCGGTCCCGGTCCGGTCGGAGGTCGAGGGAGCGGTCGAGGGAGCGGTCGCGGAGCCGCCATGGGCGCTCCGGGAGTCGCCACCATTCCTCCGGCTCGTCAGGTAAGCACAAGAAGTCGGGGCGTCGCCATCGCACCCCCGACTCCCCCCGACGCCCGCGTGCTGCGGCCGGGGGCTCGGGTGACCCCACCCCCGCGGTCCCGCATGGGTCGCCGACGCCGTCTACCCCACACCTGTCGGTCCCTGGGGAAGGCGCGTCGCGTGAGGAGATCGAGGCCTTCCTCATTGCTATGAGGGCGAGGTCTTCTCCGGCGGGGCCTTCGGCGCCTGCGGGCCCGTCGGTTCCGTCTGGGGGCCCGAGCGGTTCGGGTGCTCCTGCCCCGGCGCCGCCGGTGGCTCCGGCCCCGGCGCCGCTGGTTCCCTCTGGTTCGTCGCCGGCTGGTCTCCCGGCCTCTCCGGCGTCGGTTCCTGTGGGCCAGCCCGTGGTACCGCCCCCGCGTGGTGCAGCGACTCCGCCGTCGGCTCCGGCCGGCGTCGGGTCCCCGGCACCGACGCCGCGCGGCGCCACCCCCCTTTCCTCCCCGACTCCGGACTCGGAGCCGGACCGGCGTCGGCCGACGCCGGACCCGACGCCGATGGGGCCCGTTGACCCCGATGTCTATATCGTCGACCCAGAATATGGGTATGACGAGGAGGAGTATGGAGAGGGTTGGGAGGGGTCTGAGGACCCTCTATCCCGTGCCTGCCAGTACGATGTGGACTGGGTAGGTGATCTGGGTGATGCCAGTGGCCTGGACGAGTCGCCCAACCCTGGGTTTGTCTCTCCGTCCCCTGTGGCGTCCGAGGCGGGTGCTGCCTATTCGGTGGTCCTGATGAGGGCTGCCAAGGCCTTACACCTTGAGCTCCCCGTCGCGAAGGTCAAACCGAATATCCTGACGGAAGTTTTTAAACCGCAGTCATGCCCCCAGGAGCCTCTGCTGCCGTTTAATGAGGCCCTGACGGATGTCCTTCTGGGCACCTGGTCCAGGCCCGCCTCTGGTGCGCCGGTTGACCGGAACGTTGCCAGGCGTCACCGTCCCTGCGCGGACGACCCTGCCTTCCTGTCCACCCATCCCTCCCCGGAGAGTCTGGTGATCCAGGCCTCCACTTCGCAGTCCGCATTTCCGTCGGCTCCGCCCGACCGGGAATCAAAGAGGTACGACCAATTTGGAAAGAAAGTGTTTTCCTCTTTGAGTGCTGGGCTGCGGTCTTGTAACACCGCGTGCCTCTTGGGCCGCTACACCCACTCCCTGTGGGATACGGTCGAGGAGTGTTTGCCGCAATGCCCCCAGGAAGTGCGGGACAAGCTCACCCGGGCCTTTGTTGAAGGCCGGGATGCGGCGCGGTACTCGATCCGTTGTGGTCTGGACACCACGGACTCACTGGGACGGGCCATGTCCACTACGGTGGCGATTCGTCGCCATGCCTGGCTGAGATCTGCCAACTTCTCACCAGACGTCCAAAATACGCTTATGGACATGCCATTTGATGGCAGTCGCCTGTTTGGTGACAAAGCGGACCACGCGCTGGAGCGCTTCAAGGACTCCAGGGTCACGGCCAAGTCCTTGGGTCTCTCGACCCAGACCCAGCGCCTGCAGACGGGTTCGTTTCGGCCCTTTCGTGGCCAAGGGAGAGGAGGTCCCACACGTGCTGCCAGCCACGCGGCGCAGAGCGCTCCCCAGCGCGGTGGCGCCCGTGGTTTCCGCCGTGGTGGCGGTAGAGGCCAGCGTCGTGGTCAGTCCACGCCTCCCTCCGCTGCGGCATCCAAGCCTTCCTAGTCCGAGCTTTCGGGCTCACGTGACGCCAGTGGGTGGCAGGGTTCGCCATCACCACTCCCGCTGGCGCGCGATAACATCGGACAGGTGGGTGCTGCAGCTTGTCCGAAGGGGCTATGCCCTCCCCTTCGAGTCCACTCCTCCAGCCATGCCACCGCAGAACCACCGTGTGTCGGGGGACCACTTGACACTTCTGCAGGAGGAAGTTACGGCCCTCTTGGCCAAGGGGGCCATCGAGCGCGTTCCTGGGCCAGAAGTAGGGTGTGGTTGCTACTCCCACTACTTTCTGGTACCCAAGAAGGACAAGGGAGGCCTTCGTCCTATCTTGGATCTACGGAACGTCAACGGCTTCCTCCGGAAGGAGAAGTTCAAGATGTTGACTTTGGCTCAGGTCTTGGCTGCTCTAGACCCACAAGACTGGATGGTAGCGTTGGACTTGCAGGATGCGTACTTTCACATCCCCGTCCTGCCGGCCCACCGGCGTTACCTGCGGTTCACGGTAGGCCACGAGCATTTTCAGTTTATCGTGCTCCCTTTCGGCCTTACCAGCGCCCCACGGGTGTTCACGAAAGTGATGGCGGTGGTCGCAGCTCATCTGCGCCGGTTAGGGGTTTCAGTCTTCCCCTACCTCGACGACTGGCTGTTGAAGGCGGGCTCGCCCCAGACAGTCGTCCACCACCTTCAGATGACGGCAGACCTCCTGCACGAGTTGGGGTTTTCCATCAATGTGCTGAAATCACACCTGTGTCCCTCTCAAAAGCTCCTTTTCATCGGAGCGGTTCTCGACTCGGCGCAGTTTCGGGTTTATCCCCCGGAACGGCGGGTCCGGGATATTCAGGCTCTGATTCCCATCTTTCAGCCGTTATCCCGGGTTTCGGTCAGGTTGACGCTGCGGCTTCTGGGGCTGATGGCCTCCTGCATCCTTCTGGTGCATCACGCCAGATGGCGGATGCGGGCTCTGCAGTGGGACCTGAAGTTTCAGTGGGCCCAGCATCAGGGCAACCTATCCGACCATGTCCTGATCTCGGAGGGCACTGCGAGACAGTTGCAGTGGTGGCTTACAGACCGCGATTGGGTCAGGGGCAGATCCCTCTCCCTTCCCCAGCCGGAGCACGTGGTTGTGACGGACGCGTCCCTCCAAGGCTGGGGTGGCCACTTGGGAGAGGCGGAGATCAGAGGCCTCTGGTCTCCGGCGGAGTCCCGGCTCCATATCAACATGTTGGAGCTGCGGGCGATTCGCCTGGCACTGAAGGCATTCCTCCCCTTTGTCATCGGGAGTGTAGTGCAGGTGTTCACGGACAACACCACCGCCATGTGGTACTGCAACAAACAGGGCGGTGTGGGGTCGTGGACCCTTTGCCAAGAGGCTCTGCGCCTCTGGCAATGGCTGGAACGTCAGGGCGTGACTCTGACGGTTCAACACCTGGCAGGTTCTCTGAACGCCAGGGCGGACGAACTCAGCCGTCGGTGCTCGGTGGATCACGAATGGCGTCTGAACTCGGATGTGGCGAGAGGCCTCTTTCAGCAATGGGGAGAGCCTTGGTTAGATCTATTCGCCACAGAAGAGAACGCGCAATGTCATCAGTTCTGCGCGTTGGAGTTTCCAAGACGGCACTCGCTCGGCGACGCCTTTCGGCGCGAGTGGAGTTGCGGTCTGTTGTACGCCTTTCCGCCTATACCACTTCTGCCCAGAGTGCTGAAGAAGATCAGGCGCGACCGGGCCCAAGTTATCCTTGTGGCTCCGGACTGGGCTCGAAGGTACTGGTATCCCGAGCTACTCAGCATGACAGTCGGTCCCTCGATCCGCCTGCCCCTTCAGGAGGACCTTCTGTCGCAGCAGCAGGGGACGGTCCTCCACCCGAACCTGTCCAGTCTCCACCTCCATGCGTGGAGATTGAGCGGCGACAGTTGAGGCCATTTGACTTGCCTCCTGAAGTCTGTGATGTCATTCTGGCAGCCAGGCGTCCCTCCACAAAGTCGGTATACGCCTGCCGGTGGAACAGATTTGTGGCATGGTGCACAGCAAAGGCTGTGGATCCCCTTTCTGCCCCTCTGTCTGAGGTTCTCCTCTTCCTCCTTTCCCTTGCCCAGCAGGGCTCTGCTCTGGGCACTATCAAGGGCTATCTTTCTGCCCTTTCCGCCTTCTTGAGGCTACCTGATCAGCCATCTTTGTTCAAGTCCCCTATTGTGTTAAGATTCTTAAAGGGCATCACGCACATGTATCCTCCAACTCCGTTCGTGATGCCTCAGTGGGACTTGAACCTGGTTTTGACTTTCCTGATGTGCGCTCCCTTTGAGCCCCTTCATTCCTGTCCTCTCCGTCTTCTCACCTTAAAGACGGCCTTCCTGGTAGCCATCACCTCTGCCAGGAGAGTGAGTGAGCTCCAGGCTCTTTCTATTCAACCTCCTTTCTTGTCTGTTCATCCTGATAAGGTGGTTCTTCGGACTAGACCTTCTTTCCTGCCCAAGGTAGTCTCTGCTTTTCACATTGGGCAGTCCATCACCTTGCCCTCCTTCTTCCCGCCTCCGCATCCTTCAAAGGATGAAGAGCGGCTCCATCGTCTGGACCCAAAACGTGCGCTTTCATTCTATATGGATCGCACACGCCAGTTCCGGGTGGATGACCAACTGTTTGTTGGCTACGTGGGTGAGAAGAAGGGAAGGGCGGTACAGAAACGGACCATCTCTCGGTGGGTCGTCCTGTGCATCAAAGCATGCTACTCTTTGGCTCGGAAGGAGCCTCCTGTTGGGCTGCGGGCCCATTCCACTCGGGCCACGGCGGCTACTACTGCCCTGGGCCGGGGAGTCCCTTTGCAGGACATTTGCCAGGCGGCCACGTGGGCCTCGCTGCACACCTTTGCGAGGCACTACTGCCTGGACAGTCAAGTCCGGAGGGATGGCTTCTTTGGCCGTTCGGTCCTCCAGGACTTTCTGGTGTAGGTTGTATTGGTTCGCAGACCCACCACCGGGGTTGGTATTGCTGGGGTATCTATTCTAAGGTAAGGAATCTAATACTAACCTGTTTCTTTCAGATGAACAAGTTACTTACCTTCGGTAACGATATATCTGTAAGAAACAGTAGTTAGTATTAGATTCCTTACCGCCCCGCCCGTCCTCCCCGTTCTGCGAACTGATACCTAGGGTTAAGGACATCCCTTTCAGGGCCCTAGTTTCAAATGGCACCAGTGTTGGTTCTCACATGGCTCTGCGTGTTCTGGCGCGGAAAAGCTGTGTGCAAAGAACTGACGTCAGCGCGCGGAGGCGGCGTCTATATACTCCAGCGACGTCATCACGGCGCACGACGCCGACGACGCGGAGCCGCAGGGGACGCCTGCAGACGACGCCTACCGACGCGCAGGGGTACTGCTACGCAAAAGTTTCCGGATCCAGACTGACGCCTGGGGATATTCTAAGGTAAGGAATCTAATACTAACTACTGTTTCTTACAGATATATCGTTACCGAAGGTAAGTAACTTGTTCGTCATCGCTAGCCTGTAGATATGCACTGTCATCGCTAGCCTGTAGATATGCACTGTCATCGCTAGCCTGTAGATATGCATTGGCTTCAAAAGCCTGTAGATATGCACTGTCATCGCTAGCCTGTAGATATGCTCTGTCATCGCTAGCCTGTAGATATGCTCTGTCATTGCTAGCCTGTAGATATGCACTGTCATCGCTAGCCTGTAGCTATGCACTGTCATCGCTAGCCTGTAGCTATGCACTGTCATCGCTAGCCTGTAGCTATGCACGGTCATCGCTAGCCTGTAGCTATGCACGGTCATCGCTAGCCTGTAGCTATGCACTGTCATCGCTAGCCTGTAGATATGCTCTGTCATCGCTAGCCTGTAGATATGCACTGTCATCGATAGCCTGTAGATATGCACTGACTTCGCTAGCCTGTAGATATGCACTGTCATCGCTAGCCTGTAGATATGCTCTGTCATTGCTAGCCTGTAGATATGCACTGTCATCGCTAGCCTGTAGATATGCATTGGCTTCACTAGCCTGTAGATATGCACTGTCATCGCTAGCCTGTAGATATGCACTGTCATCGCAAGCCTGTAGAAATGCACTGTTATCGCTAGCCTGTAGATATGCATTGGCTTCGCTAGCCTGTAGATATGCACTGTCATCGCTAGCCTGTAGATATGCTCTGTCATCGCTAGCCTGTAGATATGCATTGGCTTCACTAGCCTGTAGTTATGCACTGTCATCGCTAGCCTGTAGATATGCTCTGTCATCGCTAGCCTGTAGATATGCACTGTCATCGCGAGCCTGTAGATATGCACTGTCATCGCTAGCCTGTAGATATGCATTGGCTTCAAAAGCCTGTAGATATGCACTGTCATTGCTAGCCTGTAGATATGCATTGGCTTCACTAGCCTGTAGATATGCATTGGCTTCACTCTGCACTACGCACTACGCCTCTGCACTACGCACTACGCCTCTGCACTACGCACTACGCCTCTGCACTACGCACTACGCCTCTGCACTACGCACTACGCCTCTGCACTACGCCTCTGCACTACGCCTCTGCACTACGCACTACGCCTCTGCACTACGCACTACGCCTCTGCACTCTGCACTACGCCTCTGCACTACGCACCACGCCTCTGCACTACGCACCACGCCTCTGCACTACGCACCACGCCTCTGCACTACGCACTACGCCTCTGCACTACGCACTACGTCTCTGCACTACGCACTACGTCTCTGCACTACGCCTCTGCACTACACACTACGCCTCTGCACTACGCACTATGCCTCTGCACTACGCCTCTGCACTCTGCACTACGCCTCTGCACTACGCACTACGCCTCTGCACTACACACTACGCCTCTGCACTACGCACTATGCCTCTGCACTACGCCTCTGCACTCTGCACTACGCCTCTGCACTACGCACTACGCCTCTGCACTACGCACCACGCCTCTGCACTACGCACTACGCCTCTGCACTACGCACTACGCCTCTGCAATACGCCTCTGCACTACGCCTCTGCACTACGCACTACGCCTCTGCACTACGCACTACGCACCATGCCTCTGCACTACGCACCACGCCTCTGCACTACGCACCACGCCTCTGCACTACGCACCACGCCTCTGCACTACGCACTACGCCTCTGCACTACGCACTACGCCTCTGCACTACGCACTACGCCTCTGCACTACGCACTACGCCTCTGCACTACGCACTACGCCTCTGCACTACGCACTACGCCTCTGCACTACGCACTACGCCTCTGCACTACGCACTACGCCTCTGCACTACGCCTCTGCACTACGCCTCTGCACTACGCCTCTGCACTACGCACTACACCTCTGCACTACGCACTACACCTCTGCACTACGCCTCTGCACTACGCCTCTGCACTACGCCTCTGCACTACGCCTCTGCACTACGCCTCTGCACTACGCCTCTGCACTACGCCTCTGCACTACGCCTCTGCACTACGCCTCTGCACTACGCCTCTGCACTACGCCTCTGCACTACGCCTCTGCACTACGCACTACGCCTCTGCACTACGCACTACGCCTCTGCACTCTGCACTACGCCTCTGCACTCTGCACTATGCCTCTGCACTCTGCACTATGCCTCTGCACTACGCCTCTGCACTCTGCACTACGCACTACGCCTCTGCACTACGCACTACGCCTCTGCACTACGCACTACGCCTCTGCACTACGCACTACGCCTCTGCACTACGCCTCTGCACTACGCACTACGCCTCTGCACTACGCCTCTGCACTCTGCACTACACCTCTGCACTCTGCACTACGCCTCTGCACTCTGCACTACGCCTCTGCACTCTGCACTACGCCTCTGCACTCTGCACTACGCCTCTGCACTACGCACTACGCCTCTGCACTACGCACTACGCCTCTGCACTCTGCACTACACACTACGCCTCTGCACTACGCACTACGCCTCTGCACTACGCCTCTGCACTACGCACTATGCCTCTGCACTACGCACTATGCCTCTGCACTCTGCACTACGCCTCTGCACTCTGCACTACGCCTCTGCACTCTGCACTACGCCTCTGCACTCTGCACTACGCCTCTGCACTACGCCTCTGCACTCTGCACTACGCCTCTGCACTCTGCACTACGCCTCTGCACTCTGCACTACGCCTCTGCACTCTGCACTATGCCTCTGCACTCTGCCTCTGCACTACGCACTACGCCTCTGCACTACGCACTACGCCTCTGCACTACGCACTACGCCTCTGCACTACGCACTACGCCTCTGCACTACGCACTACGCCTCTGCACTATGCACAACGCCTCTGCACTCTGCACTACGCCTCTGCACTACGCCTCTGCACTACGCCTCTGCACTACGCCTCTGCACTACGCCTCTGCACTACGCCTCTGCACTACGCCTCTGCACTACGCCTCTGCACTACGCCTCTGCACTACGCCTCTGCACTACGCCTCTGCACTACGCCTCTGCACTACGCCTCTGCACTACGCCTCTGCACTACGCCTCTGCACTACGCCTCTGCACTACGCCTCTGCACTACGCCTCTGCACTACGCCTCTGCACTACGCCTCTGCACTACGCCTCTGCACTACGCCTCTGCACTACGCCTCTGCACTCTGCCTCTGCACTCTGCCTCTGCACTATGCCTCTGCACTATGCCTCTGCACTATGCCTCTGCACTATGCCTCTGCACTATGCCTCTGCACTATGCCTCTGCACTATGCCTCTGCACTATGCCTCTGCACTATGCCTCTGCACTATGCCTCTGCACTATGCCTCTGCACTATGCCTCTGCACTATGCCTCTGCACTATGCCTCTGCACTATGCCTCTGCACTATGCCTCTGCACTATGCCTCTGCACTATGCCTCTGCACTATGCCTCTGCACTATGCCTCTGCACTACGCCTCTGCACTACGCACTCTGCACTACGCACTCTGCACTACGCCTCTGCACTACGCCTCTGCACTACGCCTCTGCACTACGCCTCTGCACTCTGCACTACTCACTACGCCTCTGCACTCTGCACTATGCCTCTGCACTACGCCTCTGCACTACGCCTCTGCACTACGCCTCTGCACTCTGCACTACGCCTCTGCACTACGCACTACGCCTCTGCACTACGCCTCTGCACTACGCACTACGCCTCTGCACTACGCACTACGCCTCTGCACTACGCCTCTGCACTCTGCACTACGCCTCTGCACTCTGCACTACGCCTCTGCACTCTGCACTACGCCTCTGCACTACGCCTCTGCACTCTGCACTACGCCTCTGCACTCTGCACTACGCCTCTGCACTCTGCACTACGCCTCTGCACTACGCACTACGCCTCTGCACTACGCACTACGCCTCTGCACTCTGCACTACGCACTACGCCTCTGCACTCTGCACTACGCCTCTGCACTCTGCACTACGCCTCTGCACTCTGCACTACGCCTCTGCACTCTGCACTACGCCTCTGCACTCTGCACTACGCCTCTGCACTACGCCTCTGCACTACGCCTCTGCACTACGCCTCTGCACTACGCCTCTGCACTCTGCACTATGCACTACGCCTCTGCACTCTGCACTATGCACTACGCCTCTGCACTCTGCACTATGCACTACGCCTCTGCACTACGCACTACGCCTCTGCACTACGCACTACGCCTCTGCACTACGCACTACGCCTCTGCACTACGCACTACGCCTCTGCACTACGCACTACGCCTCTGCACTACGCACTACGCCTCTGCACTACGCACTACGCCTCTGCACTACGCACTACGCCTCTGCACTACGCACTACGCCTCTGCACTACGCACTACGCCTCTGCACTCTGCACTACGCCTCTGCACTACGCCTCTGCACTACGCCTCTGCACTTCGCACTACGCCTCTGCACTACGCCTCTGCACTACGCCTCTGCACTACGCCTCTGCACTACGCCTCTGCACTACGCCTCTGCACTACGCCTCTGCACTACGCCTCTGCACTACGCCTCTGCACTACGCCTCTGCACTATGCCTCTGCACTCTGCACTACGCCTCTGCACTACGCATTACGCCTCTGCACTCTGCACTACACACTACGCCTCTGCACTACGCACTACGCCTCTGCACTCTGCACTACACACTACGCCTCTGCACTACGCCTCTGCACTACGCCTCTGCACTACGCCTCTGCACTACGCCTCTGCACTACGCCTCTGCACTACGCCTCTGCACTATGCACTACGCCTCTGCACTATGCACTACGCCTCTGCACTACGCACTACGCCTCTGCACTCTGCACTACGCCTCTGCACTCTGCACTACGCCTCTGCACTACGCCTCTGCACTACGCACTACGCCTCTGCACTACGCACTACGCCTCTGCACTACGCACTACGCCTCTGCACTCTGCACTACGCCTCTGCACTCTGCACTACGCCTCTGCACTATGCACAACGCCTCTGCACTCTGCACTATGCCTCTGCACTACGCCTCTGCACTCTGCACTACGCCTCTGCACTACGCCTCTGCACTACGCACTACGCCTCTGCACTACGCACTACGCCTCTGCACTCTGCACTACGCCTCTGCACTATGCACAACGCCTCTGCACTCTGCACTACGCCTCTGCACTACGCCTCTGCACTACGCCTCTGCACTACGCCTCTGCACTACGCCTCTGCACTACGCCTCTGCACTACGCCTCTGCACTACGCCTCTGCACTACGCCTCTGCACTACGCCTCTGCACTACGCCTCTGCACTACGCCTCTGCACTACGCCTCTGCACTACGCCTCTGCACTACGCCTCTGCACTACGCCTCTGCACTACGCCTCTGCACTACGCCTCTGCACTACGCCTCTGCACTACGCCTCTGCACTACGCACTACGCCTCTGCACTACGCACTCTGCACTACGCCTCTGCACTACGCCTCTGCACTACGCCTCTGCACTACGCCTCTGCACTACGCCTCTGCACTATGCCTCTGCACTATGCCTCTGCACTCTGCACTACGCCTCTGCACTCTGCACTACGCCTCTGCACTCTGCACTCTGCACTACGCCTCTGCACTACGCACTACGCCTCTGCACTACGCACTACGCCTCTGCACTACGCACTACGCCTCTGCACTACGCACTACGCCTCTGCACTACGCACTACGCCTCTGCACTACGCACTACGCCTCTGCACTACGCCTCTGCACTACGCACTACGCCTCTGCACTACGCCTCTGCACTACGCACTATGCCTCTGCACTACGCCTCTGCACTACGCACTATGCCTCTGCACTACGCACTATGCCTCTGCACTACGCACTATGCCTCTGCACTACGCACTACGCCTCTGCACTACGCACCACGCCTCTGCACTACGCACCACGCCTCTGCACTACGCACCACGCCTCTGCACTACGCACCACGCCTCTGCACTACGCCTCTGCACTACGCTCTACGCCTCTGCACTACGCCTCTGCACTACACACTACGCCTCTGCACTACACACTACGCCTCTGCACTACGCCTCTGCACTCTGCACTACGCCTCTGCACTCTGCACTACGCCTCTGCACTCTGCACTACGCCTCTGCACTACGCACTACGCCTCTGCACTACGCCTCTGCACTACGCCTCTGCACTACGCACTACGCCTCTGCACTCTGCACTACGCCTCTGCACTCTGCACTACGCCTCTGCACTCTGCACTACGCCTCTGCACTACGCCTCTGCACTACGCACTACGCCTCTGCACTACGCACTACGCCTCTGCACTCTGCACTACGCCTCTGCACTCTGCATTACGCACTACGCCTCTGCACTACGCACTACGCCTCTGCACTCTGCACTACGCCTCTGCACTCTGCACTACGCCTCTGCACTCTGCACTACGCCTCTGCACTCTGCACTACGCCTCTGCACTCTGCACTACGCCTCTGCACTACGCCTCTGCACTCTGCACTACACACTACGCCTCTGCACTACGCCTCTGCACTACACCTCTGCACTACGCCTCTGCACTACGCACTACGCCTCTGCACTACGCACTACGCCTCTGCACTACGCCTCTGCACTCTGCACTACGCCTCTGCACTACGCACTATGCCTCTGCACTACGCCTCTGCACTACGCACTACGCCTCTGCACTCTGCACTACGCCTCTGCACTCTGCACTACGCCTCTGCACTCTGCACTACGCCTCTGCACTCTGCACTACGCCTCTGCACTCTGCACTACGCCTCTGCACTCTGCACTATGCCTCTGCACTCTGCACTACGCCTCTGCACTCTGCACTACGCCTCTGCACTACGCCTCTGCACTCTGCACTACGCACTACGCCTCTGCACTCTGCACTACGCCTCTGCACTCTGCACTACGCCTCTGCACTACGCCTCTGCACTACGCACTACGCCTCTGCACTACGCACTACGCCTCTGCACTACGCCTCTGCACTACGCCTCTGCACTCTGCACTACACACTACGCCTCTGCACTACGCACTACGCCTCTGCACTACGCCTCTGCACTACGCCTCTGCACTACGCCTCTGCACTACGCCTCTGCACTACGCCTCTGCACTACGCCTCTGCACTTCGCACTACGCCTCTGCACTTCGCACTACGCCTCTGCACTTCGCACTACGCCTCTGCACTTCGCACTACGCCTCTGCACTTCGCACTACGCCTCTGCACTTCGCACTACGCCTCTGCACTTCGCACTACGCCTCTGCACTTCGCACTACGCCTCTGCACTTCGCACTACGCCTCTGCACTTCGCACTACGCCTCTGCACTACGCACTACGCCTCTGCACTACGCACTACGCCTCTGCACTACGCACTCTGCACTATGCCTCTGCACTCTGCACTATGCCTCTGCACTCTGCACTATGCCTCTGCACTCTGCACTACGCCTCTGCACTACGCACTACGCCTCTGCACTACGCACTACGCCTCTGCACTCTGCACTACACACTACGCCTCTGCACTCTGCACTACACACTACGCCTCTGCACTACGCCTCTGCACTACGCCTCTGCACTACGCCTCTGCACTACGCCTCTGCACTACGCCTCTGCACTACGCCTCTGCACTACGCCTCTGCACTATGCCTCTGCACTATGCCTCTGCACTCTGCACTACGCCTCTGCACTACGCACTACGCCTCTGCACTCTGCACTACGCCTCTGCACTCTGCACTACGCCTCTGCACTCTGCACTACACACTACGCCTCTGCACTCTGCACTACGCCTCTGCACTCTGCACTACGCCTTTGCACTCTGCACTACGCCTCTGCACTCTGCACTATGCCTCTGCACTACGCCTCTGCACTACGCACTACGCCTCTGCACTACGCACTACGCCTCTGCACTACGCACTACGCCTCTGCACTCTGCACTACGCCTCTGCACTCTGCACTACGCCTCTGCACTCTGCACTACGCCTCTGCACTCTGCACTACGCCTCTGCACTCTGCACTACGCCTCTGCACTCTGCACTACGCACTACACCTCTGCACTCTGCACTACGCCTCTGCACTACGCACTATGCCTCTGCACTACGCACTACGCCTCTGCACTCTGCACTACACACTACGCCTCTGCACTACGCACTACGCCTCTGCACTACGCCTCTGCACTACGCACTACGCCTCTGCACTATGCACTACACCTCTGCACTACACCTCTGCACTACGCCTCTGCACTACGCCTCTGCACTACGCCTCTGCACTACGCCTCTGCACTACGCACTATGCCTCTGCACTATGCCTCTGCACTACGCCTCTGCACTACGCCTCTGCACTACGCCTCTGCACTACGCCTCTGCACTACGCCTCTGCACTCTGCACTACGCCTCTGCACTACGCCTCTGCACTACGCCTCTGCACTACGCCTCTGCACTACGCCTCTGCACTACGCCTCTGCACTACGCCTCTGCACTACGCCTCTGCACTCTGCACTACGCCTCTGCACTCTGCACTACGCCTCTGCACTCTGCACTACGCCTCTGCACTACGCCTCTGCACTACGCCTCTGCACTCTGCACTACGCCTCTGCACTACGCCTCTGCACTACGCCTCTGCACTACGCCTCTGCACTACGCCTCTGCACTACGCCTCTGCACTACACCTCTGCACTCTGCACTACGCCTCTGCACTACGCACTATGCCTCTGCACTACGCCTCTGCACTCTGCACAACGCCTCTGCACTCTGCACTACGCCTCTGCACTACACCTCTGCACTCTGCACTACGCCTCTGCACTACGCCTCTGCACTCTGCACTACGCCTCTGCACTACGCCTCTGCACTACGCACTACACCTCTGCACTACGCACTACGCCTCTGCACTCTGCACTACGCCTCTGCACTACACCTCTGCACTCTGCACTACGCCTCTGCACTACGCACTACGCCTCTGCACTACGCACTACACCTCTGCACTACGCCTCTGCACTACGCACTACGCCTCTGCACTACGCACTACGCCTCTGCACTACGCCTCTGCACTCTGCACTACGCCTCTGCACTCTGCACTACGCCTCTGCACTACGCCTCTGCACTCTGCACTCTGCACTACACCTCTGCACTACACCTCTGCACTCTGCACTACGCCTCTGCACTCTGCACTACGCCTCTGCACTCTGCACTACGCCTCTGCACTCTGCACTACGCCTCTGCACTCTGCACTACGCACTACACCTCTGCACTCTGCACTACGCCTCTGCACTATGCCTCTGCACTACACACTACGCCTCTGCACTACACACTACGCCTCTGCACTACGCACTACGCCTCTGCACTACGCCTCTGCACTACGCCTCTGCACTACGCACTACGCCTCTGCACTATGCACTACGCCTCTGCACTACGCCTCTGCACTACGCCTCTGCACTACGCCTCTGCACTACGCCTCTGCACTATGCCTCTGCACTATGCCTCTGCACTATGCCTCTGCACTATGCCTCTGCACTACGCCTCTGCACTACGCCTCTGCACTACGCCTCTGCACTACGCCTCTGCACTACGCCTCTGCACTACGCCTCTGCACTACGCCTCTGCACTACGCCTCTGCACTACGCCTCTGCACTACGCCTCTGCACTACGCCTCTGCACTACGCCTCTGCACTACGCCTCTGCACTACGCCTCTGCACTACGCCTCTGCACTACGCCTCTGCACTACGCCTCTGCACTCTGCACTACGCCTCTGCACTCTGCACTACGCCTCTGCACTACGCACTACGCCTCTGCACTACGCCTCTGCACTACGCCTCTGCACTACGCACTACGCCTCTGCACTATGCACTACGCCTCTGCACTACGCCTCTGCACTACGCCTCTGCACTACGCCTCTGCACTACGCCTCTGCACTATGCCTCTGCACTATGCCTCTGCACTATGCCTCTGCACTATGCCTCTGCACTACGCCTCTGCACTACGCCTCTGCACTACGCCTCTGCACTACGCCTCTGCACTCTGCACTACGCCTCTGCACTACGCCTCTGCACTACGCCTCTGCACTACGCCTCTGCACTACGCCTCTGCACTACGCCTCTGCACTCTGCACTACGCCTCTGCACTCTGCACTACGCCTCTGCACTACGCCTCTGCACTACGCCTCTGCACTACGCCTCTGCACTCTGCACTACGCCTCTGCACTCTGCACTACGCCTCTGCACTACGCCTCTGCACTACGCCTCTGCACTACGCCTCTGCACTACGCCTCTGCACTACGCCTCTGCACTACACCTCTGCACTCTGCACTACGCCTCTGCACTACGCACTATGCCTCTGCACTACGCCTCTGCACTCTGCACAACGCCTCTGCACTCTGCACTACGCCTCTGCACTACACCTCTGCACTCTGCACTACGCCTCTGCACTACGCCTCTGCACTACGCACTACGCCTCTGCACTACGCACTACGCCTCTGCACTCTGCACTACGCCTCTGCACTACACCTCTGCACTCTGCACTACGCCTCTGCACTACGCACTACGCCTCTGCACTACGCACTACACCTCTGCACTACGCACTACGCCTCTGCACTACGCACTACGCCTCTGCACTACGCCTCTGCACTCTGCACTACGCCTCTGCACTCTGCACTACGCCTCTGCACTACGCCTCTGCACTCTGCACTACACCTCTGCACTACGCCTCTGCACTACGCCTCTGCACTACGCCTCTGCACTACGCCTCTGCACTACGCCTCTGCACTACGCCTCTGCACTACGCCTCTGCACTACGCCTCTGCACTACGCCTCTGCACTACGCCTCTGCACTACGCCTCTGCACTACGCCTCTGCACTACGCCTCTGCACTACGCCTCTGCACTACGCCTCTGCACTACGCACTACGCCTCTGCACTACGCACTCTGCACTACGCCTCTGCACTACGCCTCTGCACTACGCCTCTGCACTACGCCTCTGCACTACGCCTCTGCACTATGCCTCTGCACTATGCCTCTGCACTCTGCACTACGCCTCTGCACTCTGCACTACGCCTCTGCACTCTGCACTCTGCACTACGCCTCTGCACTACGCACTACGCCTCTGCACTACGCACTACGCCTCTGCACTACGCACTACGCCTCTGCACTACGCACTACGCCTCTGCACTACGCACTACGCCTCTGCACTACGCACTACGCCTCTGCACTACGCACTACGCCTCTGCACTACGCCTCTGCACTACGCACTACGCCTCTGCACTACGCCTCTGCACTACGCACTATGCCTCTGCACTACGCCTCTGCACTACGCACTATGCCTCTGCACTACGCACTACGCCTCTGCACTACGCACCACGCCTCTGCACTACGCACCACGCCTCTGCACTACGCACCACGCCTCTGCACTACGCACCACGCCTCTGCACTACGCCTCTGCACTACGCTCTACGCCTCTGCACTACGCCTCTGCACTACACACTACGCCTCTGCACTACACACTACGCCTCTGCACTACGCCTCTGCACTCTGCACTACGCCTCTGCACTCTGCACTACGCCTCTGCACTCTGCACTACGCCTCTGCACTACGCACTACGCCTCTGCACTACGCCTCTGCACTACGCCTCTGCACTACGCACTACGCCTCTGCACTACGCACTACGCCTCTGCACTCTGCACTACGCCTCTGCACTCTGCACTACGCCTCTGCACTACGCCTCTGCACTACGCACTACGCCTCTGCACTACGCACTACGCCTCTGCACTCTGCACTACGCCTCTGCACTCTGCATTACGCACTACGCCTCTGCACTACGCACTACGCCTCTGCACTCTGCACTACGCCTCTGCACTCTGCACTACGCCTCTGCACTCTGCACTACGCCTCTGCACTCTGCACTACGCCTCTGCACTCTGCACTACGCCTCTGCACTACGCCTCTGCACTCTGCACTACACACTACGCCTCTGCACTACGCCTCTGCACTACGCCTCTGCACTACGCCTCTGCACTACGCACTACGCCTCTGCACTACGCACTACGCCTCTGCACTACGCCTCTGCACTCTGCACTACGCCTCTGCACTACGCACTATGCCTCTGCACTACGCCTCTGCACTACGCACTACGCCTCTGCACTCTGCACTACGCCTCTGCACTCTGCACTACGCCTCTGCACTCTGCACTACGCCTCTGCACTCTGCACTACGCCTCTGCACTCTGCACTACGCCTCTGCACTCTGCACTATGCCTCTGCACTCTGCACTACGCCTCTGCACTCTGCACTACGCCTCTGCACTACGCCTCTGCACTCTGCACTACGCACTACGCCTCTGCACTCTGCACTACGCCTCTGCACTCTGCACTACGCCTCTGCACTACGCCTCTGCACTACGCACTACGCCTCTGCACTACGCACTACGCCTCTGCACTACGCCTCTGCACTACGCCTCTGCACTCTGCACTACACACTACGCCTCTGCACTACGCACTACGCCTCTGCACTACGCCTCTGCACTACGCCTCTGCACTACGCCTCTGCACTACGCCTCTGCACTACGCCTCTGCACTACGCCTCTGCACTACGCCTCTGCACTTCGCACTACGCCTCTGCACTTCGCACTACGCCTCTGCACTTCGCACTACGCCTCTGCACTTCGCACTACGCCTCTGCACTTCGCACTACGCCTCTGCACTTCGCACTACGCCTCTGCACTTCGCACTACGCCTCTGCACTTCGCACTACGCCTCTGCACTTCGCACTACGCCTCTGCACTTCGCACTACGCCTCTGCACTACGCACTACGCCTCTGCACTACGCACTACGCCTCTGCACTACGCACTCTGCACTATGCCTCTGCACTCTGCACTATGCCTCTGCACTCTGCACTATGCCTCTGCACTCTGCACTACGCCTCTGCACTACGCACTACGCCTCTGCACTACGCACTACGCCTCTGCACTCTGCACTACACACTACGCCTCTGCACTCTGCACTACACACTACGCCTCTGCACTACGCCTCTGCACTACGCCTCTGCACTACGCCTCTGCACTACGCCTCTGCACTACGCCTCTGCACTATGCCTCTGCACTATGCCTCTGCACTCTGCACTACGCCTCTGCACTACGCACTACGCCTCTGCACTCTGCACTACGCCTCTGCACTCTGCACTACGCCTCTGCACTCTGCACTACACACTACGCCTCTGCACTCTGCACTACGCCTCTGCACTCTGCACTACGCCTTTGCACTCTGCACTACGCCTCTGCACTCTGCACTATGCCTCTGCACTACGCCTCTGCACTACGCACTACGCCTCTGCACTACGCACTACGCCTCTGCACTACGCACTACGCCTCTGCACTCTGCACTACGCCTCTGCACTCTGCACTACGCCTCTGCACTCTGCACTACGCCTCTGCACTCTGCACTACGCCTCTGCACTCTGCACTACGCCTCTGCACTCTGCACTACGCACTACACCTCTGCACTCTGCACTACGCCTCTGCACTACGCACTATGCCTCTGCACTACGCACTACGCCTCTGCACTCTGCACTACACACTACGCCTCTGCACTACGCACTACGCCTCTGCACTACGCCTCTGCACTACGCCTCTGCACTACGCACTACGCCTCTGCACTATGCACTACACCTCTGCACTACGCCTCTGCACTACGCCTCTGCACTACGCCTCTGCACTACGCCTCTGCACTACGCCTCTGCACTACGCCTCTGCACTACGCACTATGCCTCTGCACTATGCCTCTGCACTACGCCTCTGCACTACGCCTCTGCACTACGCCTCTGCACTACGCCTCTGCACTCTGCACTACGCCTCTGCACTACGCCTCTGCACTACGCCTCTGCACTACGCCTCTGCACTACGCCTCTGCACTACGCCTCTGCACTACGCCTCTGCACTCTGCACTACGCCTCTGCACTCTGCACTACGCCTCTGCACTACGCCTCTGCACTACGCCTCTGCACTCTGCACTCTGCACTACGCCTCTGCACTCTGCACTACGCCTCTGCACTACGCCTCTGCACTACGCCTCTGCACTACGCCTCTGCACTACGCCTCTGCACTACGCCTCTGCACTACACCTCTGCACTCTGCACTACGCCTCTGCACTACGCACTATGCCTCTGCACTACGCCTCTGCACTCTGCACAACGCCTCTGCACTCTGCACTACGCCTCTGCACTACACCTCTGCACTCTGCACTACGCCTCTGCACTACGCCTCTGCACTCTGCACTACGCCTCTGCACTACGCCTCTGCACTACGCACTACACCTCTGCACTACGCACTACGCCTCTGCACTCTGCACTACGCCTCTGCACTACACCTCTGCACTCTGCACTACGCCTCTGCACTACGCACTACGCCTCTGCACTACGCACTACACCTCTGCACTACGCCTCTGCACTACGCACTACGCCTCTGCACTACGCACTACGCCTCTGCACTACGCCTCTGCACTCTGCACTACGCCTCTGCACTCTGCACTACGCCTCTGCACTACGCCTCTGCACTCTGCACTCTGCACTACGCCTCTGCACTCTGCACTCTGCACTACACCTCTGCACTACACCTCTGCACTCTGCACTACGCCTCTGCACTCTGCACTACGCCTCTGCACTCTGCACTACGCCTCTGCACTCTGCACTACGCCTCTGCACTCTGCACTACGCACTACACCTCTGCACTCTGCACTACGCCTCTGCACTACGCACTATGCCTCTGCACTACACACTACGCCTCTGCACTACACACTACGCCTCTGCACTACGCACTACGCCTCTGCACTACGCCTCTGCACTACGCCTCTGCACTACGCACTACGCCTCTGCACTATGCACTACGCCTCTGCACTACGCCTCTGCACTACGCCTCTGCACTACGCCTCTGCACTACGCCTCTGCACTACGCCTCTGCACTATGCCTCTGCACTATGCCTCTGCACTATGCCTCTGCACTATGCCTCTGCACTACGCCTCTGCACTACGCCTCTGCACTACGCCTCTGCACTACGCCTCTGCACTACGCCTCTGCACTACGCCTCTGCACTACGCCTCTGCACTACGCCTCTGCACTACGCCTCTGCACTACGCCTCTGCACTACGCCTCTGCACTACGCCTCTGCACTACGCCTCTGCACTACGCCTCTGCACTACGCCTCTGCACTACGCCTCTGCACTACGCCTCTGCACTCTGCACTACGCCTCTGCACTCTGCACTACGCCTCTGCACTACGCACTACGCCTCTGCACTACGCCTCTGCACTACGCCTCTGCACTACGCACTACGCCTCTGCACTATGCACTACGCCTCTGCACTACGCCTCTGCACTACGCCTCTGCACTACGCCTCTGCACTATGCCTCTGCACTATGCCTCTGCACTATGCCTCTGCACTATGCCTCTGCACTACGCCTCTGCACTACGCCTCTGCACTACGCCTCTGCACTACGCCTCTGCACTACGCCTCTGCACTCTGCACTACGCCTCTGCACTACGCCTCTGCACTACGCCTCTGCACTACGCCTCTGCACTACGCCTCTGCACTACGCCTCTGCACTCTGCACTACGCCTCTGCACTCTGCACTACGCCTCTGCACTACGCCTCTGCACTACGCCTCTGCACTACGCCTCTGCACTCTGCACTACGCCTCTGCACTCTGCACTACGCCTCTGCACTACGCCTCTGCACTACGCCTCTGCACTACGCCTCTGCACTACGCCTCTGCACTACGCCTCTGCACTACACCTCTGCACTCTGCACTACGCCTCTGCACTACGCACTATGCCTCTGCACTACGCCTCTGCACTCTGCACAACGCCTCTGCACGCTGCACTACGCCTCTGCACTACACCTCTGCACTCTGCACTACGCCTCTGCACTACGCCTCTGCACTACGCACTACGCCTCTGCACTACGCACTACGCCTCTGCACTCTGCACTACGCCTCTGCACTACACCTCTGCACTCTGCACTACGCCTCTGCACTACGCCTCTGCACTACGCACTACACCTCTGCACTACGCACTACGCCTCTGCACTACGCACTACGCCTCTGCACTACGCCTCTGCACTCTGCACTACGCCTCTGCACTCTGCACTACGCCTCTGCACTACGCCTCTGCACTCTGCACTACACCTCTGCACTACACCTCTGCACTCTGCACTACGCCTCTGCACTCTGCACTACGCCTCTGCACTCTGCACTACGCCTCTGCACTCTGCACTACGCCTCTGCACTCTGCACTACGCCTCTGCACTCTGCACTACGCCTCTGCACTACGCACTACGCCTCTGCACTACGCACTACGCCTCTGCACTACGCACTACGCCTCTGCACTACGCACTACACCTCTACACTACGCACTACACCTCTGCACTATGCACTACGCCTCTGCACTCTGCCTCTGCACTACGCCTCTGCACTCTGCACTACACCTCTGCACTAAACCTCTGCACTCTGCACTACGCCTCTGCACTACGCACTATGCCTCTGCACTACGCCTCTGCACTATGCACTACGCCTCTGCACTCTGCCTCTGCACTACGCCTCTGCACTACGCACTACGCCTCTGCACAACGCCTCTGCACTCTGCACTACGCACTCTGCACTACGCCTCTGCACTACGCCTCTGCACTACGCCTCTGCACTATGCCTCTGCACTCTGCACTACGCCTCTGCACTACGCACTACGCCTCTGCACTACGCACTACGCCTCTGCACTACGCACTACGCCTCTGCACTCTGCCTCTGCACTACGCCTCTGCACTACGCACTACGCCCTCTGCACTACGCCCTCTGCACTACGCCCTCTGCACTACGCCCTCTGCACTACGCCCTCTGCACTACGCCTCTGCACTACGCCTCTGCACTCTGCACTACGCCTCTGCACTACGCACTACGCCTCTGCACTACGCACTACGCCTCTGCACTACGCACTACGCCTCTGCACTACGCACTACGCCTCTGCACTACGCACTACGCCTCTGCACTACGCCTCTGCACTACTCACTACGCCTCTGCACTACGCACTACGCCTCTGCACTACGCCTCTGCACTCTGCACTACGCACTACGCCTCTGCACTACGCCTCTGCACTACGCCCTACGCCTCTGCACTACGCCCTACGCCTCTGCACTACGCCCTACGCCTCTGCACTACGCCCTACGCCTCTGCACTACGCCCTACGCCTCTGCACTACGCACTACGCCTCTGCACTATGCACTACGCCTCTGCACTACGCCTCTGCACTACACCTCTGCACTACACCTCTGCACTCTGCACTACGCCTCTGCACTACGCACTACGCCTCTGCACTACGCTTCTGCACTCTGCACTACGCCTCTGCACTCTGCACTACGCCTCTGCACTCTACACTACGCCTCTGCACTACGCACTACGCCTCTGCACTACGCACTACGCCTCTGCACTACGCACTACACACTACGCCTCTGCACTACGCACTACGCCTCTGCACTACGCACTACGCCTCTGCACTACGCCTCTGCACTACGCCTCTGCACTCTGCACTACGCCTCTGCACTACGCCTCTGCACTCTGCACTACGCCTCTGCACTCTGCACTACGCCTCTGCACTACGCACTATGCCTCTGCACTACGCACTATGCCTCTGCACTACGCACTACACACTACGCCTCTGCACTACGCCTCTGCACTACGCACTACGCCTCTGCACTCTGCACTACGCCTCTGCACTACGCCTCTGCACTACGCACTACGCCTCTGCACTACGCACTCTGCCTCTGCACTACGCCTCTGCACTACGCCTCTGCACTACGCACTACGCCTCTGCACTACGCACTACGCCTCTGCACTACGCACTACGCCTCTGCACTACGCACTACGCCTCTGCACTACGCACTACGCCTCTGCACTACGCACTACGCCTCTGCACTACGCCTCTGCACTCTGCACTACGCCTCTGCACTCTGCACTACGCCTCTGCACTACGCCTCTGCACTACGCCTCTGCACTACGCCTCTGCACTACGCCTCTGCACTACGCCTCTGCACTATGCACTACGCCTCTGCACTATGCACTACGCCTCTGCACTACGCCTCTGCACTACGCCTCTGCACTATGCCTCTGCACTATGCCTCTGCACTATGCCTCTGCACTATGCCTCTGCACTACGCCTCTGCACTACGCCTCTGCACTACGCCTCTGCACTACGCCTCTGCACTACGCCTCTGCACTACGCCTCTGCACTACGCCTCTGCACTACGCCTCTGCACTACGCCTCTGCACTACGCCTCTGCACTACGCCTCTGCACTACGCCTCTGCACTACGCCTCTGCACTACGCCTCTGCACTACGCCTCTGCACTACGCCTCTGCACTACGCCTCTGCACTACGCACTATGCCTCTGCACTACGCACTATGCCTCTGCACTACGCACTATGCCTCTGCACTACGCACTATGCCTCTGCACTACGCACTACCCCTCTGCACTCTGCACTACCCCTCTGCACTCTGCACTACCCCTCTGCACTCTGCACTACGCCTCTGCACTACGCCTCTGCACTACGCACTACGCCTCTGCACTCAGCCTCTGCACTACGCACTACGCCTCTGCACTACGCACTACGCCTCTGCACTACGCCTCTGCACTACGCACTACGCCTCTGCACTACGCCTCTGCACTACGCACTACGCCTCTGCACTACGCCTCTGCACTACGCACTACGCCTCTGCACTCTGCACTACGCCTCTGCACTCTGCACTACGCCTCTGCACTACGCACTACGCCTCTGCACTACGCACTACGCCTCTGCCTTACGCCTCTGCACTACGCACTACGCCTCTGCACTACGCACTACGCCTCTGCACTACGCCTATGCACTACGCCTATGCACTACGCCTCTGCACTACGCCTCTGCACTACGCACTACGCCTCTGCACTACGCCTCTGCACTACGCCTCTGCACTACGCCTCTGCACTACGCCTCTGCACTACGCCTCTGCACTACGCCTCTGCACTACGCCTCTGCACTACGCCTCTGCACTACGCCTCTGCACTCTGCACTACGCCTCTGCACTCTGCACTACGCCTCTGCACTCTGCACTACGCCTCTGCACTCTGCACTACGCCTCTGCACTATGCCTCTGCACTCTGCACTACGCCTCTGCACTACGCCTCTGCACTCTGCACTATGCACTACGCCTCTGCACTACGCCTCTGCACTACGCCCTACGCCCTACGCCTCTGCACTACGCCCTACGCCTCTGCACTACGCCCTACGCCTCTGCACTACGCCCTACGCCTCTGCACTACGCCCTACGCCTCTGCACTACGCCCTACGCCTCTGCACTACGCCCTACGCCTCTGCACTACGCCCTACGCCTCTGCACTACGCCCTACGCCTCTGCACTACGCCCTACGCCTCTGCACTACGCCCTACGCCTCTGCACTACGCACTATGCCTCTGCACTCTGCACTATGCCTCTGCACTCTGCACTATGCCTCTGCACTCTGCACTATGCCTCTGCACTCTGCACTACGCCTCTGCACTCTGCACTACGCCTCTGCACTCTGCACTACGCCTCTGCACTCTGCACTACGCCTCTGCACTCTGCACTACGCCTCTGCACTCTGCACTACGCCTCTGCACTACGCACTACGCCTCTGCACTACGCACTACGCCTCTGCACTACGCCTCTGCACTACGCCTCTGCACTACGCCTCTGCACTACGCCTCTGCACTACGCCTCTGCACTACGCCTCTGCACTACGCACTACGCCTCTGCACTACGCCTCTGCACTACGCACTACGCCTCTGCACTACGCACTACGCCTCTGCACTACGCACTACGCCTCTGCACTACGCACTACACCTCTGCACTATGCACTACGCCTCTGCACTATGCACTACGCCTCTGCACTACGCACTACGCCTCTGCACTACGCCTCTGCACTACGCCTCTGCACTACGCCTCTGCACTACGCCTCTGCACTACGCCTCTGCACTACGCCTCTGCACTACGCCTCTGCACTACGCCTCTGCACTACGCCTCTGCACTACGCCTCTGCACTACGCCTCTGCACTACGCCTCTGCACTACGCCTCTGCACTACGCCTCTGCACTACGCCTCTGCACTACGCCTCTGCACTACGCCTCTGCACTACGCCTCTGCACTACGCCTCTGCACTACGCCTCTGCACTACGCCTCTGCACTACGCCTCTGCACTACGCCTCTGCACTACGCCTCTGCACTACGCACTACGCCTCAGCACTACGCACTACGCCTCTGCACTACGCACTACGCCTCTGCACTACGCACTACGCCTCTGCACTACGCCTCTGCACTACCCCTCTGCACTACGCACTACCCCTCTGCACTACGCACTACCCCTCTGCACTCTGCACTACGCCTCTGCACTACGCCTCTGCACTACGCCTCTGCACTACGCCTCTGCACTACGCCTCTGCACTACGCACTACGCCTCTGCACTACGCCTCTGCACTACGCACTACGCCTCTGCACTACGCACTACGCCTCTGCACTACGCACTCTGCACTATGCACTACGCCTCTGCACTATGCACTACGCCTCTGCACTACGCCTCTGCACTATGCACTACGCCTCTGCACTATGCACTACGCCTCTGCACTATGCACTACGCCTCTGCACTATGCACTACGCCTCTGCACTATGCCTCTGCACTATGCACTACGCCTCTGCACTATGCACTACGCCTCTGCACTATGCACTACGCCTCTGCACTATGCACTACGCCTCTGCACTATGCACTACGCCTCTGCACTATGCACTACGCCTCTGCACTATGCACTACGCCTCTGCACTACGCACTACGCCTCTGCACTACGCCTCTGCACTACGCACTACGCCTCTGCACTACGCCTCTGCACTACGCCTCTGCACTACGCCTCTGCACTATGCACTCTGCACTATGCACTCTGCACTATGCACTCTGCACTATGCACTCTGCACTACGCCTATGCACTACGCCTCTGCTCTACGCCTCTGCTCTACGCCTCTGCTCTACGCCTATGCACTACGCCTCTGCACTACGCCTCTGCACTACGCACTCTGCACTACGCACTACGCCTATGCACTACGCCTCTGCTCTACGCCTCTGCACTACGCACTACGCCTCTGCACTACGCACTACGCCTCTGCACTACGCACTCTGCACTCTGCACTACGCCTATGCACTACGCCTCTGCTCTACGCCTCTGCACTACGCACTACGCCTCTGCACTACGCCTCTGCACTATGCACTACGCCTCTGCACTATGCACTACGGCTCTGCACTACGCCTCTGCACTACGCCTCTGCACTATGCACTACGCCTCTGCACTATGCACTACGCCTCTGCACTATGCACTACGCCTCTGCACTATGCACTACGCCTCTGCACTATGCACTACGCCTCTGCACTATGCACTACGCCTCTGCACTATGCACTACGCCTCTGCACTATGCACTACGCCTCTGCACTATGCACTACGCCTCTGCACTATGCACTACGCCTCTGCACTATGCACTACGCCTCTGCACTATGCACTACGCCTCTGCACTATGCACTACGCCTCTGCACTATGCACTACGCCTCTGCACTATGCACTACGCCTCTGCACTATGCACTACGCCTCTGCACTACGCCTCTGCACTACGCACTACGCCTCTGCACTACGCCTCTGCACTACGCACTACGCCTCTGCACTACGCCTCTGCACTACGCACTAAGCCTCTGCACTACGCACTACACCTCTGCACTACGCACTCTGCACTACGCACTCTGCACTACGCACTCTGCACTACGCACTCTGCACTACGCACTATGCACTACGCCTCTGCTCTACGCCTCTGCACTACGCACTACGCCTCTGCACTACGCCTCTGCACTACGCACCAGATCTGATGCATGTGATTCTCTACAAAACACAGCAGTGCACACGCTCCCACCACCATCTGCCTTCAATTACCGGCACCTCGGACAGCTGGTAATTGAGGATTTATGTATTCTTCTGCCGAACACTTTATGCAGCGCTCGCACCATCTGGATTGCATTACACGGCCACTCTGACAGCTCCTAATTAAGATTAATCACTCTGCCGTGCTCGTTCTCGCACAGAATATGCCACATCGGGCACGAGTAAATTACTTACAGCCTATCAGGTCAACACTACTAAATACACAGCACATCGAAGACGAATCACTAGGCAGATTCCATAAAAAACTAAGGAATGTGCCAGCCTGGACCCCTTTCTGCATTGAACACATTAGGGCTCGCAAGCTCCGCCTCCACGAAGTGGAGGCTTAGGCCCGAGCCCTAAAAAACGGATCGAGGGGTGGACACGAAGGAGAAATTCCTACATGTTAGCAGCAGAGAGTCGGATCAAAAGGAGCAAATCTAGCAGATCATTCGTCCACTTGCTGCCATCTACTGGTCATTATTTTATTAGCATCACAAAGTCATCACTACACGATCTTCATTTTCTACATGTCTCCGGTGTGGATATATTAATTGTAAAGTTTGCTATTACATAGTGCAGGCAACGTTTGACAGCTGTGTGGAGGCGGTAGGATTAATCTAGATCAATCTGTTCATATGCGGTGAGTGTTTTTATTGTTTTACTTGGACACCTAAAGCTTTATTTTAAGTTTTGAACGCCTTTTGACTATTTCCCTCATGACGGGAGTTGAACTGCCTCTTTCATTTTCAAACCTATGCACGAGCTGTTTGCTGCACAATCACACCAAGAGCACGATGCCTCACCTCCATTCCATTGTCATCGTCATTGGATCCTCGAGAGGATATGACGTCTTCTTGGATGGGGCTGTATGCGGTGCGACGTTGGAGTGTTTCTGCGCCCCTTGAGCCACTCGGCAAAACGTGGATAACGTGCAGTCATTTTAGTTTCGGGAGGTCCGGCATTCTACAGATCGAGTACTCAGTAAGATTGGCATGTTTTACTTCAGCGATGTGCACGCTATTTGATAATTATCAAATACAGCGCGTTTTACTTCAGCGACGCGCACGCTAATCTATAATTAATTAAATGCTGCGCTCCTCATTTTAGTGCCAAGCATGCTATTTGGATACTTATTACAATCAGGCACGTCAGAATTCAAATGTGCACACTATTATTTATGAACTGCTCGAGGCTGATTACTTTGATTTTCTCTTCATCTAGTATGTGGTGAGCAGCAGTTTCATATAAGTTATTCAACAGTTTTGGATATACTTCTCATTTAAAAATCCCGCGTTATTTTTCAAGGAACTATTCTTGCCTACTGTTATCTCAGTCCTTCATCACCACAACGGTGTCTAATTTGTTTATTTTAATTTATTTTTTATGGGGGACTGTATTTACTATGTATAGTAAAACATTCTATAAGAAGCTAAATGTTTTTTATGCCAAATTGGTCATGTGGTTAACCAATTATAGGGAGTAGGAGAGTAGCAGACGATAGGTAATTGATTTGCTAATTTATATATTCAAGTGCTAGCCTGTGTTTAACTGTAGGTTATTTTCATGAGTTTAAAGAATAGCATACTAAAGGTAATTTGCTATTTTAGAAAGTTATTTTCATGAGTTTAAAGAATAGCATACTAAAGTTAATTTGCTATTTTAGAAGGTTATTTGCACAAGTTTTAAAAGTAGCTTACTAAAGGTAATTTGCTACTTAAGTAGGTTGTTTACACGAGTTTTAAATAGCATACGAAAGTTAATTTGCTATCCTAGAAAGTTATAAATATAGCATACTAAAGTTAATTTGCTATTCTAGAACATTATTACGTGAATTTTAAAAATAGCATTCTGAAGTTAATTTGCTGTTTTGTATAGTAAGTTCAATACTATACACATGTATAATGTTTATAGTTAAATGCTACACGTTAGCATATATGGTCATGACTGTCACAAATTTGTCCATACAAATTTATATTTAATTCTGTTCTATGCACGTGACTGTCATCTATTTATTTTATAGTTAAATGCTACGCGTTAGCATATATGATAATGACCGTCACAAATTTGTTCATACAAATTTATATTTATCTCTATTCTATGCACGTGACTGTCATCTATTTAATTTATAGTTAAATGCTACGCATTAGCATATATAGAAATGACTGTCACAAATTTGTTCATACAAATTTATATTTATTTCTGTTCTATGCACGTGACTGTCATCTATTTATTTTATACAAATCGCATACATTGCATGTGACTTTAATGTTTAGTATCTACATATTCCTATTTAGTGTACGTTGTACACACGTCACTTTATAGAAATTATAATTTAATTAAGCACTTTTTGGTGATTTACTCGTTCGCATAATTTAATTGTTGATTCTTCCGTTGATTTCACTTTGCTGGTCTGGCCAACTGACGTGTGTGGGTTACGGTCAATTCTATTCATCACATCTTCTATAATTTTTTGCGAAAATATGTATTATCAATCTATTTCTGTTTTACGTAAAAAAGGGGAAGGGATGGTCGCATTGTAAACTTTTATGTTTTATGATAGTTACAATTTTCAACGCAAGTTTAATTGTAAAATGACCATTCTCATTTTTACACTGTTCATTTGTTCATTCCTTCTAAGGGGGAAGGTGATGTAGTATCCTGGTTTGGATGTCATATGCCTTTTCCATTAACCTATCTAGCTACTCAGCCTATCTGGGTGAAAGATAGAATGTTGAGTGTGTGAGGTAATATGGAATGTGTGGTGTGCCTGATAGATGGATGACAGTTAGAAAAGAGGGCTGAGTAGCAGGAGAGCTACTCCTGGTGGGGCTTAGAAGAGACTTAAATATACTTATATGATCTTTATGAAATCCATCAATAAACGATCTTCAATCAATACTACTCGGCTACAGATCATCTTATTACACCTTGTGTGGATAGGTGCTTACTGAAAAGAGGATATTGCTTGGGGCTAAGTAGGTTTTCATCCATCCTGCTAGATCATCACCTGCTCCATCTTTAGCCAACACACTTGAGTCTGCTGGATGTTCAAAAGGGTTTCATCCTCATCCGAAGGTTCGAAGATAGGATTTCGATCCAATTGTATTTCTGTTTCAGGCAATGCCTTCACCTTCAGCTCCATTCTCAGCTCCGCATTCCTCTTTGGGCAGGTGAAGCTGTTACTGCTGTTTGACCCAACGGCTCTGAGTGCTCTTTCCCTAACCCAGTCTTACTCTGTTTACCATGCATTTTAAGTACAGGTTTTCTCATAGCCTTGCCTCTTTTCACCCGCCTTCTTCCCCGTAACACCTCTTTCCCTTACCTTCGTACCTCTCCTCTCTGCTACTGAAGGCGGAGTACACTGGAGTACGCAGAATGTATATATGAAGACCGCAAGCAACATATTTTTTCCTCAAACAGCCTGATGGGGGGCAGTTAGGGTAAAGCTTTTTTCAGCACACTATACTTTTTTAGACTTATGCAGATTTATGGCGATGGCAAACAGCAAACAAACATCAGGTGCGCAACAACTTTCTCCCTTTCTTTTCAATCAGTGTGTCAATGTCGCTTTAGATCTTTTTAATGTTTTGGTGCTTGGCACTTATCATTTAACATTTAGCATTTGTGCTAGCTTTTGTGTATTTTGGTTTATATATTTTTTAGAGTCCTTAATTTGCTGTTGGGACATTAGGGTGTAAGGTGCAGTAAGATGTGGGCGTAGGGTGAACCAGCTGGAACACTCGGATTAAATCTTTAATTTTTAGGCCTGCCTCGCGCTTCGCACTACTCACTTCTGCTCACTTCTTCCTGGTTAAAGCGCCCTTTTTTTCCTTTTAGAGTCCTTATTTGCTGTTGGGGCATCCGGGGGCTGTTGGGGCAAGGCGAAGGGCTACACAGCAGACCACTTGAGCCAAATCCTGATTATTAGCCCCTCTTTGCGCCACACACCTCTCTCCCACCAGGACAAGCCGGGATACTCTCCTCCTAGCCCCACTGAATCCCGCTGCCCATGCCGCTCACTTGCTTATTTTGTTCGGTGCTCAGCGCTCGGATCACTTCCAGGTGCTGTAAGCGTCGCTTGCTCTGACCTTGCTTTTGCTCAATTACTCGTAAACCTCCGTATAGGTATCACTCAAAAGCCGGCGAGAAGCCGTTTAAAAATCGGAGCCATCAAAGCTTTGGGAGCCAC
Organism: Lissotriton helveticus; assembly: GCF_964261635.1. Lineage (NCBI taxonomy): Eukaryota > Metazoa > Chordata > Amphibia > Caudata > Salamandridae > Lissotriton > Lissotriton helveticus. Next base: position 950,396,017 of record NC_136061.1, read on the forward strand.
AGCGGGCATTCACCTCCAGCGTGGCTTCGCGGCTAAATGGGCGGGGCATCAGTGAATCAGGTGACGCTGACGGCAGCATGTGTAACTCACATCAGTCTCCTCCCGCAATCCAGTTCTAATCTGCACTTGGTCGGAATTCCGGAAGGCATGGAAACTACTGATATGATAGTGTTCTGAGTCACTACTAAGAAAGATAATACCGGAGCTGCAGTCACCAGAGAACACAGAGTACCTGCACAGAAAAATCCGAATGCCAAGTACTCGCAGACGATTCTATTGAACTTTTCAGACTACAGTATTAAAGACAAAAATTTAAATACAGCAATTGCCAAGAGATCTTTTTCTACCTCCGAGAGCCAACGTTTCAGAATCTTTTCTGATATGTCTGCAGCCTCATGTTAAAATGATTGACTCTTTTAAGGCTAAAGGAGCGCAAGCATTAATCGTGCAACAGTCTAAACTAAAAGTCCTGGCCAAGGGAAAATCTTTTGTCTTTTTGGATATATCGGAGGCTCAAACTCTTTTGGAAGATCTGAGAGCACTGTATAAGAGAAAGGAATTCTGTAGTCATGAGCTGGCATCCGATTCAATTATGATTTGATAGGAGTTCTCCTAGCCGAGTTAATTTGAGGGCGGGTCGGAGGTGACTCAGGAGACACAAAAGGATGCAACAAAATTGCATCCAGTAAAAAGAGGCAGAAGGAGGGAATAGTGGGAACAGTGGGGTCTCTTCCTTCAAAGGGGGGGGGGTTGTGGGGGAGGTGGTGGGGGTGAAGCATTCAGAAAAAAGAGTTCTTACACAAAGTTTCATTGTTTCAGAATATAAATAGATTTGGAAGAGAGAGTGTCAATGTACAGGTAATTTTCATTTAAATTCAATATGCACTTTAGGTGGAGACTGAGAACTAGGCACTTTATCTTTTTCCCAGGCATATATATACTTTTTGCACTTTACATGTCGGCTGCTACAAACATCTGCTGCTTAACGTTAAAATTTCCACATTAGCTTTTGGGAAGTGAATTTTTTTTCTTTTTCCCCAGTTTTCAGTCTGTTATGCTGGCAGGTATGGTAAATGAAGAATGTACCTTAGGCGTCTATGTTATTGAAGTGTTATGTTTCAGCTGTTATCTAGAACTGTTGTTCGAATGCATAATTAGCACAATTCGCACTTTAAGTTTGTCATTTTTATAGCAAGAGTAGGTATCTCTGCTATTGTAGAGCTATGTCTTTGCTGCTATTTAAAAACTGTTGCTCAATGCTGCTTATTGCACAATTTGCACAATGCACAATTAGGCGCCTATGTTATTGGAGTGTTATGTTTCTTCTGCTATTTAGAACTGTTATTCGAATGCATAATTAGCACAACTCGCACTTTAAGTTTACCTAGTTTACAGTAAGAGTAGGCATCTGTGTTATTGTAGAGCTATGTCTTTGCTGCCATTTAAAAACTGATGCTCAATGCACAATTTGCACAATTTCCACTTTTAATATGCAATTTTTAGAAAGAGAAGGCAACTGTCTTATAGTAGTGCTATGTTTCAGCTGCTATTTAAAACTGCTGCTCAATGCACAATTTGCACAATCCGTACTTCTTAGTTTGCTAACTTTTAGGAAATTTTTTTTTTGTGAGGGATCATCACAAGACATCTCTACACATCCCAGATTTTCTTTAATGTTGAATAGGAATACATTAACAATTTTGTCCTTTGATGCTAATGGCCTAAACAATAGAAGCAAAGCTACGCTGTAGAGAGCTGGCTCAAAGGGTTTATCCTGACGATATCTTTTTAGGTCTCGACTATTCTATCCCGTAAGGGATAAATAGACGAGAGTATAGATGGCAAACCAAGCTCTGAAACCATCGTGGATTGCGTCCAGTTCATGTGGTGCACTCATGCGGAACGCGCGTCCACATCAAAGCCATCAGCCTCCCTCCCACAGGCATCTGAAGCTTCCCCAGCGTGCGCTCGGCCTCAGGCATTCAAGCGTGAAGCTTCCCAAGCACGCGCTCAGACTCACTTCTCCTCCCCCCTAATTCACCTCTGCCAGGACCCTAAGGCTGACTTCTTAGGATTGACTTTTCCAAATCTCTGTCCCTCACCCCTTCTTTATTTCTTCTTTCTCTCACCCCTTTCTTTCTTTTCTCGTCTGCTTCTTTTCTTTGTTTACTTCTCTCACCCCTATCGTTTTCTCTTGCTATCTCACACTTTGTTTCTTTCTCTCTCCACACTATTCTTTCCTACTTCCCCCTGTATTCTCCCTCTCATCCTCCTTCTTTCTCTTTCATCTCCCCTCCCCTTCTATCCTTCCTGCCTCTCTTTAGCTCTCTCTTCGTACTGTTGCGTCGTCTCCAGTCTCTCGCGTTTTCTCTTGTTTGTTCTCTTTCTCACCCTCTCTACTGTCGTTATCTCCCCGGCTGCTTCTCAAGTGACTGAAAGGGTGTGTTCTGAAACAGACGATTCAATAGAAGTTGGAATTTACTTGACAAACCCACTATAAGCTACAACATAATGCATTTAAACCTGCGAGGATTGTACCTCGGGAAGACTGGGATAATTGCTGGCTTTGCCTTTCTGCCTTTGCCCTTTCATGAATACATGCCCTCTTTTGTTTGGTTTCAGTGCGCCACAGTTGTCTTCTGTCTGTGTACACACACACACACACACGTACAAACAAATCAGCCACATGAATGCACATGAACAAATGCTCCCACATGCAACATCTCAGATACATATCTACCACGCAAAAAAAAAAACACACACACACACACACACACACACACACACACACACACACACACACACACACACACACACACACACACACACACACACACACACACACACACACACACACACACACACACACACACACACACACACACACACACACACACACACACACACACACACACACACACACACACACACACACACACACACACACACACACACACACACACACACACACACACACACACACACACACACACACACACACACACACACACACACACACACACACACACACACACACACACACACACACACACACACACACACACACACACACACACACACACACACACACACACACACACACACACACACACACACACACAGTCACAACTACTTAAATACACGTCCCTGGGCAAGCAAATACACCAGACGCCTCACAGACACAAACAACCATATAAATATACCTTTTCTGAGAAATGCACAATCGCAACCACAACAATACACTTGGTACCCATGCAAATATATCCACACGCAGCTACGCAAATACACATTCGCACATATTCATAAGCTTTCATATACACACCTACCCGCACAACCACATAAATACGCACACAGACATTCGTACATTAGCAAATATACCCACGCGCACAGACGCTATCACACGCACACATTCACAAACCACCAAATACACATAAACCCCTACACACAAATGCCACCACACAAAATACATACGTGCACACACATGCGCGTACATACACACACTAAAACATGCTTACATATACACAGATATGCTCGCATATACACGCATGCCTACACGTATCTACATACACATGCATTAATACCTTCAGCGGTTCAGTTGTTTGATTATGCGGTAGTCACTGAAGCAATATTCTCGTGGTGTTTAGTAAATATGTATACTATCTGCCCGTGACGTTTCTCTGGGCTCAGATAGCTGGACCAAGGAATGTAATGTTTATGAAATGCGTGAATGGCCCCTCCACTGTTTTCCTCGTTCGAGTCAACAAAAAACCAATATAGGGTTATACCTAATGTTTATGAAAACACAAGTCCTGTAGCAGGACCCATGGGAGTCGGGAGAGATACAGGCACAGCCTACGCTTTCAAAGTCATTGTCTTATCAGACTGTTCGACCTTCACCATCATTGGTCGCATTAGGACACAGGTAACTGGAAACAGATAGGGAAAGGCTGGGGATTTCGAGTACATAGAGGCAGTAAAGGCCTGTGTAGCCAGAACCACCACAGCACCACTCAGCGCCACCACAGCACCACCACAGCACCACTCTGCGCCACCACAGCACCACTCAGAACCACCCCAGCACCAGTCAGCGCCACCCCAGCATCACTCAGCACCGCTAGAGCACCACCACAGCATCACTCAGCGCCACCCCAGCACCACTCAGCAGCACCACCACAGCACCACTCCGCACCATCACAGCACCACTTCGCATCACCACACCACCACCACATTATCACTCAGCACCACCACATTATCACTCAGCACCACCACATTATCACTCAGCACCACCACATTATCACTCGGCAGCACCACTCAGCAGCACCACCACAGCACCACTCAGCACCACCACAGCATCACTCAGCACCACCACAGCATCACTCAGCACCACCACAGCATCACTCAGCACCACCACAGCATTCATCAGCACCACCACAGCATCACTCAGCACCACCACAGCATCACTCAGCACCACCACAGCATCACTCAGCACCACCACAGCATCACTCAGCACCACCACAGCATCACTCAGCACCACCACAGCATCACTCAGCACCACCACAGCATCACTCAACAGCACCACTCCGCATCACCACATCATCACTCAGCGCTACCCCAGCATCACTCAGCGCTACCCCAGCATCACTCAGCGCTACCCCAGCATCACTCAGCACCACCACATTATTACTCAGCACCACCACGCATCACTCAGCACCACCACATTATTACTCAGCACCATCACAGCATCACTCAGCACCATCACAGCATCACTCAGCGCCACCACAGCATCACTCAGCGCCACCACAGCATCCCTCTGGAACACCACAGCATCCCTCTGGGACACCACAGCATCCCTCTGGGACACCACAGCATCCCTCTGGAACACCACAGCATCCCTCTGGAACACCACAGCATCACTATGCGCTACCACAGCATCACTATGCGCTACCCCAGCATCACTCAGCGCTACCCCAGCATCACTCAGCGCTACCCCAGCATCACTCAGCACCACCACATTATTACTCAGCACCACCACGCATCACTCAGCACCACCACATTATTACTCAGCACCATCACAGCATCACTCAGCACCATCACAGCATCACTCAGCACCACCACAGCATCCCTCTGGAACACCACAGCATCCCTCTGGAACACCACAGCATCCCTCTGGAACACCACAGCATCCCTCTGGAACACCACAGCATCCCTCTGGAACACCACAGCATCCCTCTGGAACACCACAGCATCCCTCTGGAACACCACAGCATCCCTCTGGAACACCACAGCATCCCTCTGGAACACCACAGCATCACTATGCGCTACCACAGCATCACTCAGCGCTACCCCAGCATCACCACATTATTACTCAGCACCACCACAGCATCACTCAGCACCATCACAGCATCACTCAGCGCCACCACAGCATCACTCAGCGCCACCACAGCATCACTCAGCGCCACCACAGCATACCTCTGGAACACCACAGCATCCCTCTGGAACACCACAGCATCACTATGCGCTACCACAGCATCACTATGCGCTACCACAGCATTATTATGCGCAACCACAGTATCACTCAGGTCCACAGCATCCCTCAGGGCCTCCACAGCATCCCTCAGGGCCTCCACAGCATCCCTCAGGGCCTCCACAGCATCCCTCAGGGCCTCCACAGCATCCCTCAGGGCCTCCACAGCATCCCTCAGGGCCTCCACAGCATCCCTCAGGGCCTCCACAGCATCCCTCAGGGCCTCCACAGCATCCCTCACGGCATCCACAGCATCCCTCACGGCCTCCACAGCATCCCTCACGGCCTCCACAGCATCCCTCACGGCCTCCACAGCATCCCTCACGGCCTCCACAGCATCCCTCACGGCCTCCACAGCATCCCTCACGGCCTCCACAGCATCCCTCACGGCCTCCACAGCATCCCTCACGGCCTCCACAGCATCCCTCACGGCCTCCACAGCATCACTATGCGCTACCACAGCATCACTATGCGCTACCACAGCATCCCTCACGGCCTCCACAGCATCACTATGCGCTACCACAGCATCCCTCACGGCCTCCACAACATCACTATGCGCTACCACAGCATCACCACAGCATCACTATGCGCTACCACAGCATCACTATGCGCTACCACAGCATCACTATGCGCTACCACAGCATCACTATGCGCTACCACAGCATCACTATGCGCTACCACAGCATCACTATGCGCTACCACAGCATCACTATGCGCTACCACAGCATCACTATGCGCTACCACAGCATCACTATGCGCTACCACAGCATCACTATGCGCTACCACAGCATCACTATGCGCTACCACAGCATCACTATGCGCTACCACAGCATCACTATGCGCTACCACAGCATCACTCGTCGCCACCACAACATCATTCCGCGCCGGTATACACCTGTTACAACGCATTTTTTACAACGCAATACTGTTACAAAGCATCTTTTACAACGCAGGTACTATTACAACGCATACATTTACAACTTATACTGTTACAACGCAGGTACTGTTACAACGCAGGTACTTTTACAACGCATATATATATATATCTATTTATTAATATTATTATTATATTTATTATTATGTTAAAATATAATTAAATTTATTATTTAAAAATAATTTTGTTTTTAGTAATTAATAATATCTATATGGTTTAGTAATATATTTTTATTTATTCTTATCAATTATTTATTAGTAATAAATTAAAGTAATATAGATTTTAATGTTTTTATGTAGATTAATTTTTTTAAAAAAAATTATTCAGAGTATTTATAGTTATTTTTAATGTTTATAATTATATTATTATATATAATTATTTATATTTATTAATAAAAATTATTATTTTTATTATTATTTTATATGGTAATTTATATGGTAAATGAGTATAAATATAGTAATATGCAATATAAATTTTTAATGTTAATAATTAATTTGATTATTAATTTGGGTATTATAGAATTAAAAGAAATAGGTAAAAAATATTTCTAAATTATATTGTTTTTATTAGTATTATGAGTATTAATTTGGGTATTAAAGAATTAATTAATTAATTAATTAAAAAAAGGAAAAATAAAATAAATATGTAAATGTGTTTATAATTAAATATATTTTTATTATTAATTAATATGATAAATGTTAATTGAGTTTTATTATAGTTATCTTAAATATGAAATATTATTTTAATAATCAATGTGTGTTTTTATTTGGGTATTAAAGAATTAATTATTATAAAATATATTAATTAATTCTTTAATTGTATTTATAATTCAATTGTGTTTTAATTTGGGTATTAGAGTATTATTTTAAATAAAAAATAATTAGAGAATAATAGATTTGTTTTTATTTAGTGGAGTTTTATTTCATTAAGTAAATTAAAATGTATTTGAGTATTAATTTGTGTATTATATAATTTTTAAAAATATTTGAAATTTATTTATTTAATATATTGTATGTATTATTAATACATTTAATGTATGTTTATAAAATTTAGGTATGTATATTTTAAATAATTTATGTTTATTTAATTTAATTATTATTTTGGGTATTATAGACTATTATATTAATAATAATATTTATTTTAAAAAAATAATATTATTAATTTAAATAAAAAATATTGGTTATGATAGAAAGAGTTTAATATTAATTAAGTTGATAATTAAAAAAGAATATTAAATGATTATATTTGTGAAAAACTCATAGAAATGTTTTCGTTCCCACGGTTTAACATTGTTTTCAATGGATACATTTGTCCTTCATTTATTTTCATGATACCTTGAGATATGTATAGCGGTCCGGAATTAAAGCAAAGTAAAGCAAAGGAAAGACATGGAAAAAAACGGAAAAGAAAGAAGAATACAGGTAAGACAAGAAAGTACAATTTTTATATGAAATTAGTAATGATAATATACAATGCATTAAATAAATAAAAACGAAGAGACAGTATTTTATTAAGTAAAAATTATATTTTATTATTCAAGAAATATATTAAAATAAACTTCTGTTTTTTTGAAATTTAATGTATATTTTTGAACATACTTCATATACATGTAATAATATATGAAAAATAACTTTAATGCAAAAAAAGTATTATACATAAATGTACAGTAGTCCTTTCTTTATTGTTGCAGCATATCCTGACGTCATTACGTATACGCGAGCGTCATCGGCCATTTTGTGGAGTACCGGAGCAGGAAGCAGAAGGAAGCAGCAGGACGCTGATCTACGATCAGGTAGGAAAACCAATTAAATATTAAATAATAATGTAAATTAAAAAAAGATTACCATTTATTGTAAGGATAAGTTAAGTAGAGGTTGCTCGAATTAAAAAAAAATGTCATCTAAACAACATGTCGCTACTCGTATTATTAGAATATGCCTATGTTGGGTCGGAGGGCGTGGGGAAGATCGGTAATTAGATTAAAGAATTAATTAGTTCGATTAAATGATGAAAAAATGTTTTATATTGTATTTAATATACAATAAATATATTTATGTATGCAATATATTAAAATGCATTTTAGAGTGAAATTAAAGTTTGGAAATATGGAGTTTGAGAAAGTTAGTTGCATGTAATTGTTGATAAAATATTATACGAATGTTAATAGTGATATTTCCAATGTTTTATTCGAGCTTTTTTGACAGAAATATGTATTTGTTGGAGATTCAATTGTTGGTAATATTTGCGAATAAGTGATCTTATGATTGGTTACATTGGTTGCAATTTATTTTTAAATTAATAATTTGGTATAAAATTCTGCTTTGTCTTTCATTTTAAATAATTAAAGCAAAAGATTCGGAGAGTTAATTTATTTTGCTTTATTATACTTAAAGGCAGAATTAATGTTTATGGTTATTCTTAAAATCAGGTGAAGTGTATATTTATGCTTTTTGCAGGAGTTGATATTTTTGGATTTAGAAAATGAGGTTAGATTGGATTTTCATAATGACAAGGCCAGATTGTTTTTCGCTTTTTGAAGAAAACAAAGGAAATTCATATATGAATGATTTATTTTCAATACTAATGTTTTAGGATTTAGCACTTAATTTACAAACATGGAAATATCAATATTTTGATTACATATATATTTTATTCAATAATTTTATGGTGTAGTTTGGAAAGAATAGTTTTGAAAGTTATTAGAAATGCATTTATTACATTTCCAAAGTAATTTCCTATTAATTAATAATCCAGTCAAAAAATGAATGTAGGAAATATTTTTGCTGCTATTTTTCAAAATGTTTAATTTAAAAAAATTAAAAAAATTAGAATCATGTAAGGGTTTTATTCAAAAATGTCTGGTAAAAAATTAATTAAATGGAAAAAAAGGTGACCCAACATTAAATGTCGAAATTTTTTTTAGTAAAAATGTTTTTGGCCAATTTAAATTAGAAAAATAGTAAATTTGGGTAAAAGCAGGAAAGTAATGTCAATAATAGTTTAAAAAGAAAGGATGTTAGCAAGATTCTCAAGGTAATCTAGAGCCACACACAACGAAAATTGTTGTAATAGTGCCAATAGTCGTTCTGACATTTCCTTAGTTCTTTGAGTAATCCGTGAGTTTAGACTACCTATGAGAGTTTGTGATAGTCTCATTTCTTGAAAGCTTTGCTCCTTCTTCAAAGTTTCAAGAAATGAATAGAAATTAGGGTGGGGTTTTCCAATTAAATGATTGAAGGAGTTATGCCATCCCTCAATGGCATTATTTGTTTTTGCCTCTCCCTGTAGGCAACTCGAATAACAGTTCCACCACTCCACATGGAAACGTGGCTTCCTCCTGCGACCCGATCTGCCTAGGTGTCCAATCCATGTGTCTTCCATATAATTTAAAATTGGTGCCAATTTATCTTCGTTTGTTAAATAATATTCAGATTCTGTAATGGCAGTGTAGTACTAGTCTACACTTTCGGGAGGGACAAAACAAAGAGCTGTTAATTTTTTTAATTCTACTTGAAGTTTGCTGTCTGTTGAGTATTCTGTAACTAAGGGTGTTTTCTGTAATTTACGCCAGAATGCCTGGGAAAAGTGGAAAAAACAACCTTGAATTTGGGTATCCGTGTACAATTTGGTGATCACATTGATCATGCTCAATTCAAAATCCATTATTATTTTCCTAGGACTTTGGTTAGTTTTTGATTTAATCACAGTTAAAAATTCTGTGTAAGTTGCAGAAGTCTTATCAGGAAGCAAACTATACACTAGGGGTATTACACTGTTATTAATTTTTGCGTGAATAGTATAAATTTGGGTGAATGGATGGGGCGTGCTTTTAAACGTCCCATCCATCATCCAAATTTCACTAGTTTCAAGCTTTACAAGGTTACGTGGAGTACTAAAAATTAATATACGATTTAGAGGGTTTTCGTTATCATGCAAGAGGAAAGGTTCATTAGAAAAAGAAATAGTAAGTTCTTGAGGAATATTGATATCAGAAAAGCTATGTGGTGTGTTTACTTGAGTATTACTTGCCTGCTTTTGACGTTGTATAATTCTACGTAAATTATGAATATTAGGAATATTACTAGCAACATGAGTAGGGAGATGTTGTGCAACCTGTCTCAAAATAGATCCTGTGGATTCATTGGAGGTGCTTGCAATAGCTTTCATTTCATTAACGGTTTCTCTAACATCAACTTCCATTGCAGAGGCAGAGTGGTTATGGTCAGTTGTTCTTACAATAATATCATTGACCGTAACCGCTCTGCCGCTGCAACGAGTTGTATGGTATTGCACGCATCTCCAATGAATCCGTGGATTACTTAACCTATCCTTACAATAAATGTAACCTGCGTGATTAAGTAATTGGTTTCCTTTCCTGGAAGCGATATATTTTGCAGTTGGATGTGTAGACATTTCCTTAAAAGAAAGAAAAAAAATATTAAGTATTTGAATATAAAAATTTATCATTAAGATTTGTATGTACTTTTCATTTTGTATCAGTATTATTATTGTTTAATTCTATATTATCCAGCACTTTCCTTACTGTTGCAATTACATTGAGTTGGAATAGTAAATTAAACTTATAGATTATCCTGCACTTTCTCCATTGCAGCACTTACCTGGAGTTTGAATAGTAATTCATACTTGTAAACTATCCTGCACTTTTTCTACTGCAGCACTTATGTAGAGTAGGAATAGTAATTTATACCTGTGGGTTTTCAAGCACTTTCCCTACTGCTGCACTTATATGGAGTTGGAATAGTAATAATTTACACCTCTAGATTATCCAGCACTTTCCCTACTGCTGCACTTACATAGAGTTGGGATAGTAATTTACACCTCTAGACTATCCTGCACTTTCCCTAATGCAGCACTTACCAGGAGTTGGAATAGTATTTAACATGTTTCTTAACTATCCAGCACTTTCCATACTGTTGCACTTACCAGGAGTGGGAATAGTAATTTACACCTGTGGATTATCCAGCACTTTCCCTACTGCTGCACTTACATGGAGTTGGGATAGTAATTTACACCTGTGGATTATCCAGCACTTTCACTACTGCTGCAGTTATGTAGAGTAGGAATAGTAATTTACACCTGTAGTTTTTCAAGCACTTTCCCTACTGATGCACTTACCTGGAGTTGGAATAGTAATTTAAACCTGTGGATTATCCAGCACTTTCACTACTGCTGCATTTACATGGAGTTGGGATAGTAATTTACACCTCTAGACTATCCTGCACTTTCCCTACTGCAGCACTTACCAGGAGTTGGAATAGTATTTAACATGTTTCTTAAGTATCCAGCACTTTCCCTACTGTTGCACTTACCTGGAGTGGGAATAGTAATTTACACCTGTAGACTATCCTCCACTTTCCCTACTGCAGCTCTTATGTAGAGTAGGAATAGTAATTTACACCTGTGGTTTTTCAAACACTTTCTCTACTGCTGCACTTACAAGGACTTGGAATAGTAATTTTCACCTGTACACTATCCTGCACTTTCTCTATTGCTGCACTTACCTGGAGTTGGAATACGTATCTGTAAATTTACATTATCTTGCATTCTTTTGTGTTCATGCATTATTTATATGTGTATAATAAACTCATATTTACTTACTTTTCGAATTGGATGTTTTATTTGCTGAAATGAGTTCTTGAACTTTCAGTAGGTTTTATTTGATCTTTTTCAAGTTCTTGTGGGGTAGTGTCCTTTAAAAAAAAATGTATGGTAAAAAATTTGTGAGTTATAATTTGTGAGGAGAGTGACTTTTTAATTCGTTACAGTTTAAATGTTTTTAAATTCGAGAGATATAGAAATAATGCACACTTTTGCACTTTCTCTGCACTTTCCCTACTGCAGCACTTACTCAGAATCGGAATAGTAATTTACACCTGTGGATTATACAGCATTTTCTCTACTGCTGCACTTACATGGAGTTGGGATAGTAATTTACACCTCTAGACTATCATGCACTTTCCCTACTGCAGCACTTACCAGGAGTTGGAATAGTATTTAACATGTTTCTTAAGTATCCAGCACTTTCCCTACTGTTGCACTTACCTGGAGTGGGAATAGTAATTTACACCTGTGGATTATCCAGCACTTTCCCTACTGCTGCAGTTACATGGAGTTGGGATAGTAATTTACACCTCTAGACTATCCTGCACTTTCCCTACTGCAGCACTTACCAGGAGTTGGAATATTATTTAACATGTTTCTTAACTATCCAGCACTTACCCTACTGTTGCACTTACCTGGAGTTGGAATAGTAATTTACACCTGTAGACTATCATCCACTTTCCCTACTGCTGCAATTACTTGGAGTTGCAATAGTAAATTAAACCTTTTGATTATTCAGCATTTTTTCTACTGTTGCATTTACTTGGAGCAGGAATCGTAATTTACATTCCGAGACTTTTCTGCACTTTCCCTATGGTAGCACTTACACGGAGTAGGAATAGTAATTTGTACATGTGGATTATACTACACTTTTCCTACTGCTGAAGTTATCCAGAGTAGGAATAGTAATTTAAACCTGTGTATTATCTAGCATTTTGTGAACTGCTGGACTTAAATGGAGTTGGAATACTATTAATTTATGCCTCTAGATTTTCCAGCACTTTTACTACTGCTACAGTTATATGGAGTTGGAATAGTAATTTCAATCTCTGGATTATCCTGCACTTTCCCTACTGCAGCAATTAATCGGACTTAGAATAGTAAATTACATCTTTTGAATATGTAAATGGTTTTTACATATATAACATATATTTTTAAACAATATTTCGATTTTACATTTTTAAATGATGGTTTTTATATACGTTTCTTCACAGTTAACAGTCTGTATCTTATTTTTTTTCAAGAATTGGTGTTTTTATCTGAAACATAAAAAATATAATATAAACTTTTTCCGTTTGAAGTGCTTTTTTTTTGGGAATCAAAATGCAGTATTTAGTTTGACATGAAAATATATTTATTACCTTGTAAAAGGATGTCGAAAAACTTTTTTGGGGTAGTTATGATCCGAGATGTAATTTAGAAGTAATAGTTCTGTCAGAAAAAAATTGCTATGTTTATTTGTAATGCGACCTTTTACAAATAATGAATAACAAATGTATTTAATGAATAATGATGATGTACCTTCTTCTAACTTTGAAAAAAGGGTCGTTTTTCAAAATAAATGTAATCTTTAGGTCTATCGTTTTTTACCGTTTTGAAGTGAATTCAAAGAGAAATATAATAAATAAATATTCTTTTATTTTTATCGTATTTAAATAAAATGACGTTTTATTTAGAAAATTATTTTATTTAATTCTATGTGACAATATAAATTGGACGTATTTTTATGAAATGTAATTCTTTTTCGTTTATGTTTAATAATTCCCAGTAATATTTTCGCCACATTTAATTACATTTTAAATAAGAAACATAGTTAATAATATTTTGTTCTATATTCATTTAAAATGAAAAATATTTATTCAGTTAACGTTTTCGGTAAACGTTACTTGTAAATCGTTGTTAATCGTTCTATTAAGTAGCTCAGTTAGTCTAACTGGGATGACAGGGTGAAAAGGTCACAGAATGAGATTTCACGTCTGCTCTCTCGGGTAGTTGAAAATCAACTAATTTTAAAATGGTGTCTGACTACTATTTATAAGTTTGGTTTAGTATCTCAAAATAAATTATAAAAATATGCGCTAGAATTGGTTTTTAATTTTACATTTATTTCTCTGAGAACGTATAATTTAAAAATTAATTATAAGTACTTTATATAGCGTTATGTTAGCCGTTTTAGCATCCATTTTGGTTAATGTGTTGTGGTATTTATTCGTTGAAATAATAGTAGGACTAAATATTGTGATACCTTTTCAAAATGGCGTCCATGAATCCTATATATCTGTTTGTTTTATCCGGAAAATTACATATCGTGTATAATAATAAAGATGTGTTTATTTCAGTTTTTAAAAATGTAATTAAGAAAAATGATATCATTTTTACTATTCGGAGTATTAATTTAAGTACTCGAGTATTAATTTTAATACTAGAGTAATAATGTAATAAATAATTAATTGGCATTCGTACTAATATGGTAGTTTTTCTTGCCGATTTTTAATACACTTCCCCACCCAAAACCCCTATTTTCCCTGCATCCCGTGCCAGTTATTATTTTACAAAGGAATAATATATATATATATATATATATATATATATATATATATATATATATATATGCGTTGTAATGGTATACGTTGTTATATGTTGCGTTGTAATGGTATTTTTCCTATTTAAGTACTATTTTGCGTTGTAATAGTACTCGTTGTAAAAACATGCGTTGTAATAGTATTCGCGTTGTAAAAGATGCGTTTTAACGGTATGCGTTGTAATAGTATGCGTTGTAACATCATATATCCTTCCACGCCATAACAGCATCAATCTGTGGAACCATTCAACAACAACTGGTTCAAATATGTTCTCTCAATGTTTCAAGCTTTATTACAAATGTCACAAAAAGATGTTAATATTTCACTTCTGTTCTTGTATTTTCGTCACAATAAAATACTCTGAACATAATCTTCACAAAAGTTATTTACAAAAGTTTAAGCTATTGCCATTATAAATTATAATCACTTTTATTTAAGTATTAATTATTTAAAAAAATTAAAAGCCATTGTTATTTGTAATATCAATACATGTAAGTCACGTAAATACAAAACATGTTGCATTACAAATGCTATAGGTGTCACATTTGCGAAAGTTATAACTATTTGCATTGTAAATGACAAAGCTACTAATTTAGCTATTTTCAAAACAAACACATAAATAAAAAAATGTCATTTACAAGACCAATAGCTCAAACTTTCCTAATGCGAGTATTGCATTGCAAATGCTTGTTTCAAGAGACTCATTTCTGAAGTTCATCAGATGCTAATACAATTCTTAAGAATCGGGCGGCTTTTTATTGTTCACCTGTTTCGGGCTTTGCGCCGAGAGGAGTGACTATTGTTTTAGGGAAACATGTTCAATTCCATGTTAACGCTGCACATTCAGATCTAGGTGGAAGATGGACATTTGTGCATGGAAAATTAAATCGGCTAGGTCTTGTACTGGCCACAATCCATGCACCAGTGATAGATGATCCACTCCCCATTCTACAATTAAAACAAGCTTTATCAGGTCAGATCATATGGGGAGGTGATTTTAATTTTCTACAGGATCCCTTTGTTGACTCGACAAAGATAGAACAAAAACAAAATAAACCCCAAGTTTCCATCGCTCTGTCTAGTTGTAAACTCGATCTAGATATAGTAGACTATTGGCGACTTAATAATCCAGCTAAACATGGGTACTCCTGTTAATCAGCAAAATACGATTCAGCATCAAGAATAGACTTTTTTTTTACCTCACATAATCTTATAGTTGGTCAATATGAACATATTGTAACTGCCTTTCTGATCGTGCCCTAATTAAAATTGAAGTCATTGTAGAGAGCTTGGATGAAAGTGCATCAAGAAGATGCCGTTTTAATACATTTAATGTATCAAATGACTTGTGGTGCACAGAAATAGAAACCGAGATTAATTTTTTTATATAAATAAAGGTGATGCCCAATTAATATAATCTGGAATGCAGGCCACGTTAAGAGGTATAATCACCTCAAAGGAGATCCCGCAACAAAGGGCTAAAATAGAGGAGGTTGAAGATTGAAACAAGACTTGTCCACGCAAACCAGGTTTATATCAGAAACAGGGATCCTAGAAGTAAACAGGAAGTAGTAGAAGCAAAAACACAAATGAAAGAATTCTACTATGGTTTAGGCGATATGGCAAGCAGAACCTACCTGCAAACAGTATATGAAGACAGCGAATACACAGGGAAGCTTTTATCCTGGCAGGCAAAAGAAAAACAGGTTTGCAACAGGATCGAAAGTATGTGGGATGATTCCACTACAACACATTTAAGAACTACCTTCGATATAGGAGAGCTCTTCCTTAAGCATTACAAGGGAATATACCAATCTGACTACCATGCACCTTATGAATCCATCCGCGTTTTTTTGCACAATTTACCAATCCCTATTTTAGATAGAAACTTTCAAGAAGATTTGTTAGCGGATTTTACGAAGGAAGAACACGAAGTAGTCATAAGCTCTCTAGCCAATTGTAAAGCAACGGGGAAGAATGCTTTCCCACAGTATTAAAAAAAAATTGCAGCAACTCTTAATATTAAATTCCTAAATCTTGCAAATCATCTATTACAAGGGGGCGATACAGCATTATCTTTTTGTATAGCAGTAGTGGTCAGCATTTTAAAAAAGGATAAAGACAGCGAGAACGCGAATTCCTTTAGGCCTATAAGCCTCCTAAAAGTTGACTACAAAATCTTTACTAAACTACTTACCAATAGACTAAACAAAATGGTTTGTCCACTTATTGGTATGGATCAGTGCGGTTTTGTTGCGGGGAGGCAGCTCTATACTAATAAATTTTTTTTATTAGAAGCACTAGATTTTTTTAACGTAAACAAAACTGTGGCTCAGGTCTGGCTTTTAGACGCAGAAAAGGAGTTCGACCTAGTTTCATGGGATTGTCTGTTTTAATTCTGGGAATGTTTGGGTTTCCAGAGGGATTTATTCATCTAATAAGACTGCTCTATACAAATTCACAGGCATAAGTTGTATTAATTCAGTAAATATAGGCATATGCCAAATCAATAGAGGCACTAGACAGGGTGTCCTCTTTCTCCGATTTTATTTGCGTTATTTATAGAGCCATTAGCAATAGCAATTACAGAAATGTGTACACTGTCCCTGTTCAGGGGATCACAAACATGACATCATAAGGATTTTCTCAGATTTTCAAGCAGTAGGTGGTTATAGAATAAACAAGTCCAAAACCGAGATCATATTGTGTAATTGTTCGGGCAATTCCCTATTGCCAGAATTTAGGTCAGTATATAACATTCATCCAAAGAGATATTTAGAGATTCTTGTGACTGAGAAAGTAGAAGATCTATTTCATTTAAACTACATCCTGTTGCTAAAAAAAAAAGTGAACCGCCTGTTAACACAATAGAATCGGTTCCCATTATTAATTCTAGGTCGAGTCGCACTAATTCGTAGGTCTATTCTTCCATTATTTAACTTTCTTTTCCGTGCCGTTCCATGTGCACTACAAGCAGCTTTTTAGGTCTCGGCTAGCCTAGCCGCGCGAAGCGCGTCTCCGCCGAGAACTTTATGTTGCCGTGTGAGCTTCCCAGGAGACAATCCTGGCCGCGCGCATCGCCTTGGAGGCGATTTGAAACTGACACGCGCACGCGAACGAGCGCTGCAGCCAGGCACTGTCTCCTAGGAAGCTCTGCAGCGTCTGCGATCAAAATCACACAAACTGAGGCACCGCAGAATGAAAAAACTACTTGAGGGATGGGGCCCTCGGTATCACGATGCCCAGGGCCCATAGCGACGCTCTTGTAACTTTCTTCGTGCCTTGTTTGTTTCTTTGCTCCAGCGGAGGAGCCGAGGCGGCCGGAGCACCGCACACCCAGCCCCGGCTCAAGTCCCGAGGTGAGGGGGAAGCAGAGACTCGAACGGGGAGACACACGGAGCCCACACACGGAGCCCCTTGCCGGTCCTTCACTCTCCCCCGGAGTAGCGCCATCATGCCGGCTAAGACCTTCCCAAAAGTCTTGTGCCCCGTATGTGGGCCAGGACGTGTGTACAATGAACGGTACGAGGAGTCAATAAAGGCGGGGACTTACCGTGCGTGTCCCGGTGTGGCGTATCCCCCTCCAGCCGCCGTTCTCCGGTGCCCGCTCCTCCAATGCTAGCTCCCCTCTCCTCCCCACACACACATGCAGGCGCTCCGAGTCCCTCCTCCTCTCTGGATTGATCTGGTCTGGCTGGCGTCAGGGAGTCGGGGCCGCCCAGCCTCCAACACCACAACCTCCTCCTCCTCCTCCTGGCAGTGCACGGCAGCGCCTTGCGCTGCAGGGATCCTCTGCAAGTTCCCTCGCTTTTCCCTGCGACTCGTTCCTCCTTTCTCCCGGGAAGGGCCGCTCCTGTGGGAGGAGGACCCAACCGGGAAGTGCCACGGGACTCTCACCGGAGCTCGCACGACAAGGCCGCTCGTCCCCGGCCTGGAAGTGTCCCGAAAGCCCAGCTCTTGGCACAGCGCCTTCAGCATACTTTAGTATTTCTTCGCTGTTTTCCAAGGTTTGGCCACCCTTTTCTGTCCCATGCTTTTCATGACTTTTCAAGGCTAGTGTGCTTGCGTTACTTTGTTGACAGTCAACCAGCGACCCAAATTATGCATCTCATTTATTACTCTTAGCTTGAGTGCTAAGTCGTTAATGGTAACTAACTACGAATATAAACACAGTTCATAAAAGACGAGCGGTTGTTTAAGTACAGTGCACTGATTTTGAAATGGAAGCCAAACACGTAGCGCCGTGTTAAGCTCAGCAGAAACGTTACAAATTAATATTACATAGCGGTGACAGGTTTACTGTTTAGTAGCGGGTTTGACCTGCCAGCCCACAACCTACGTCACTGATCCAAAAATCATGACATAGCAGAATATGAGTTAATTCAAGCACTTCTTTACAATATTTGATTTAATCTCCATGTTTTTTAATATAGTACGACCCAGACCCACGAAAAAAGAGGCATTTAACAGAGAATTTTAAAGAAGCATTGGCGTAGCCAATAGGTCTCGCCTTTGGGACCTTATAAGCGGTTATCCATGCAACAGTTGATGTTGCACCAAGGATATTGTGCTGCAAAACTAAATACTTATAAGGTCCCAAAGGCGAGACCTATTGGCTATGCCAATGCTTTTTTTAACTGTCACCTGCCCAAGATCAGGAAGCAGGCCCACCGAACCGGCACCTCCTCACCACTTCTTGTCAGCCAATAGCAACCGGCTTTCCTGCGGTCATACCGACGAGGGCGGGGTAGGTGACTAGAAGCCTGTGCCAGAGGCAAGTCAGGTGCTAGCTAACCAGCACTGACCCCTCCAGGTCTGCCGGGGGGATCACCGACCAGGGATTGCGGTCCCAGGGAGGGTTTCAATGAAGGGTTGATCCTGCGACACAAGTCAGGTCGTATACCCGGTTCCTTAATTATTGAGGAATCCTACAGCAATTTTATGAGCACTTTTGGTCCTGATGAATTGCCCCTTTGGGCATGAAACATGTCGACCACACTTGGACTGAGGGTTGAATGAGGCTTGATTACCCTAATCGTCACGCCTTAGTACCCCTCACCTTTTCACACATTTTAATGAGGCAGTGAGCCATGTTATTAAAAGTTCCCCTATTGGACTCTACTGACCTGTTTTAACCTCACTCACGCTCACTATTGCACTTCTTAGGTCCCTCACACACATGCACCCGTTGGCAAAAGGAATAAAAGATCTCCGCGAAAGTGCAGCACCCTGTGCTGCCCGACGGGCATTGCACCGCCAGCCTGCCGTTGGAGCAGGGTGCCAATGATGATACTGGACATTCATCGGGTGGGATGACAACAGCCATTCAACCTTTGGTATGTGTGAGGCACCCTAAATTCCGAAAAGGGATTATTTCATTCCCTGTTTTGTCACACCCTGTAGGAGAGAGGTTCTGTTGAGTTACTTTAGTTAATCACGTTGGGGAACCTTGTACTATCAATTGTTGTTTTTCATGTCATAGGACGTGTACATTGGACCCCGGTAAAAATTGTCCGCCCCCTGTTCCCCCCCTTTTTTGATACAAAGCCAATAGCAACCCCCATGCCCAGCATACACAGAGAACTACACTGCTATGCCACAGCACTACCAACTGCCTGCCTTCCTGCCCCTACACTGTTACCCCGCGGTGCAGCCACAGGACAGTGGCTACATTGCCCGTGTCTGCCCCGCAACACGTTGTTCCTGTCATGGAGGTTTCCCACAGCCGGGTGCAGTTAATAAATACAGGGACCCAAAAATATGTGGCATCAAAGAATAAGAACGTACGTGGTACAGGTAGGCTTTTTTCAATTTATTTATTAGTTTTCACTTTTATATAGCGCAAACTTTACCCGCAGGTATCAGAGGCATTTAAATCAGCATGCTTATTACAAGCAAGACTAGCACTCAATATTACTGCCAATTTTGCTTAGCATAAGCAACAGCTAACCATTCACAAACAATGTTTATATACCAAATGCAAATTAAAAAAAAAATTGATGCAAAGCATTGTCATTTACAATGCCAGTAACTCAAACTTTAATGCTGCGAGACCTATTGCATTGTAAATGCTTGTTTTAAAGAGGTAGATAGTACGTTCTCCTCATTTTTATGGTCACATAAGGCTACGAGACTGGCACTTAGCACTTTAAATCACGCTGATGCAGAAGGGGAGTTGTCGCTTCCAAATATTAGGAATTATTACTACGCAACTTTTGCACATCATAGTTTCAGACTTTCTTTTTGGACCCTCAGAGGTCAGATAATTTCTTTATGGAAAAAATCTTGAAGGAATACAATATTACTGACCTTACAAGAATAACTAAGTACCCCGAGAAAGTACGATATAAGACTCTTCAACGGTTACTCAAGCAAAAATCCCAGTTTTTAACATTTTTCAGTATTCCAAGATTTACCAGCTCAACCATGCTGTCCAATTTTCTTTACGGGGGAAAGATGTTTTATAGAGTCTAGTATTCTGAAAAAGGGGAAGAAAACTGGTATGTACAAATCCGGGATTTTATTATAGGTAGCTCTTGGAAGCAATGGCCAGAGATCGAATTGCGGCTTCTGCATTCTAAAACAATCCTAAATTGGTCATTTATCAGAATAAAACCCCTGTTGGAAAAATTCGATATAAAAAAATACTACAGTTAGAGTAAATATAAGTGAAACCTTTGATTCCCCGATCCGACGGAGGATCAGTGCCTGGGTGAAAATCTTTGAGGAAGATAAAATTATTTTGCCATATGATAAAATACGTGAAAGATGGTGGAAACTGGAAGGGATGCAGCTCTCAATGTCAACATGGAACAGAATTAACATTTTTATTGCACCAACACTTAGTGGCACACATTTTAAGTGCATGGAATTCTACTCAAAATGGCTGATCTATAGGAACCTTTCCTTCCTTCATAAGCTATATCCCCAAACAGAGGATAGGTGTTTTCGCTGCGCAAAAGAGGGAGTGGGCACATGGTTGCATATTGTTTGGGAATGTCCAAAAATTAATGGTCGGTGGGAGGGAATTAAACTCTATCTCCGATCCACCTTAGACCCTTTAATAGCCATAGATGCATCAATTGCAGTTCTGGGTTGTTCCCCCGATAGTACTTTAAAAAAAGAAAGCCTATACATCGCACCATTGGTGGCGAGATCTTTAATTGTACAATGCTTGCTTGCCTGATATACTTACCTCTTTTCAGGCACGGAGAGCGAAACTAAATGAAATCAAAGAATTGAAAAAAAAATGCACTAAGATCGGGCTCCACAAAAACGTTTGAGAAACGCTGAAGTCTATTGGGGTTATAATCCAGTATTAGGGGAAAAAAATGTTTAAAACTGTCAGGTTAGAATTATACCTAAATGTTTAGCACTTGCACTTTAAATGATATTTATTCTAGGGAAAAAGAGGGAAAAAAACGGTTAAAACTGGTAGGTTAGAGCCATACGGAAGTGTTCAGCACCTGCACTTTAATTGATTTCTGTTCTGTGCAACAGGGAGTTGTGAGCACTATGCACTTTACCCAATAACTTTACAGCTTTGAAAAAGTTTAAAAAGTTGGATGAGATATGTTTAATTGTAGAGACTTAGCACCTACACTTTATATGGTATTTATCCCTGATGTGTAATGTCGTAGTTTTCTTTATATATCCTCTATTGACAATGTAATTTAATGTTCTTTGACCTGTTTATAATATGTACTCTATTTAATAAGTCTATGGATTTTTAACTTGTATGAACTCTCAATAAAAAAAAAGACTACTAATTCTCACCTAACCAAAGATCAGTAAGCAATCACCAAATATCGTGGGTTGTGTCAGCACCCCCTTCGTTGAAAAGAACTTCTTCCATCCCATGACAGATGAGGTCGGCAAACAAAAAGACATTCAGTCTCCGCAATTTGCTGAAGTGCCATAAAAGCAGTACCGACCAGACCTTCTCTCTTCCAGCCAGCACATATCTTCCAAGACTAGGTAATCCTTTTTGACCTAAGAATATCATTAATTCCTTCCTTGGCAAGCAAAGACAATGACGTTAGAATTGCAAAGTCTCTACCCAAGCCTCTGCAGTCTCAAGAGACACACTCGTGCCACTGAGGAGAAAGGCTTTCGCCTTCACTATCACCCCTGATCAGATCACCAAAGGTCTTTTTGCTTCAGCCTTCACCATCCAGGCCACCATGGCCTCGGTTAGTATCCCAGGAACATTTGCAAAAGGTTTTGAAGCTTCTCATTATGAGCAGTAGAATCTTCCCCCCCCCCTTCGGTTCACCCCCTCCCCCCCCAACCCAGATAGGAGACAGGCCAGGGATACTTATTCCCACTACTTCTACACAATTGAGAATAGCTCCACCCCACATTGAATGTATAGGAACTCAAAATTATTTAGTAGGCCTAAAGAATTACCACGTTCAAATGCCCTTTCTAAAGGGGCACAAGAAGTACTTCTGGTTTGTGTGGGTGCTGGTGGGTGGAGCCTATGCTACCAGTACAAGACATTGTCGTTTAGTCTCCTTGCTGCCCTTTGGGTCATAGGTCTTGGATTCTGTGATGGTTGTGTGATGTTGGCAGAAGGTTTGCTGTTTCAGATACCTAGACAGCTGCCTAATTTGAACAGTCTCACAGAGGGTGTAAACTTCCTCAACCCTGTCCCTAGAAACTCTGTACAAGCTTGGAGTCTCTTCATTTACCTTAAATCCTTTTTGCTCACTAACAGAAGGATACATTTCAGAGGGGTGATTTTTGAACTCTAGGCTGCCAAAGAGCATGTCTCCTTCAGAAAAATTTAAATGTAAATGTAGGTGTACTTATATAGCACAAACCTGTCACCCAAAGGGCATCCTGGCGCTTGCTTAGGGAACCCGTCCTGGTATTCCCCTGTGAGAAACACCGGCAGGGTGTCCACGAGGTGAAAGCCAGGCATCCCGCCGCGAGGGGCCGTAGTGGAGATTAAGCAAGCTATTGCCCAGAGTTGCAGAATGTGACCCCGTGATTCGAGTAGGCACCGGAGCGAGAATTGTCGAGTCCGTGGAATTTTTGAGCCCGAGACCCGCCGAGGCGGGGAATCGAACCCTGGTCCGCGGTCGATCTCAGCTTCCGGGTCTGCCGCCTCTAACCACTGAGCCACGCTTCTCCACGGAAAAGGTAATGGCCTTCAGCCAGGCACTCTTTAATTTCTTGATGAACCTCTAAACTGTCAAGGTTTGATTTAAGAGATTTTTAAAACTTAACCATCCTATATAAGAATGATACTATACACTAAACGCCTCTTGCAGCTGCACCCGATGTAGAATTGAGACCAGATGTGAGTTGACTTATCTGGTCCATCCTTGCTTGTAATCCTTTGAAAAGTGGGGACGTGTTTCCAAACTCTGGCCTGTCTTCTAGCTTGCCTGTCTGCAGCTTGCATTCCTCACAGACTCCCCAGAATATGGGAGGGGGCCCACACTGGGGTGCTCTCCATCAGGGTCTTGTTGGACAGACTATGGGTCTCTGCCTGTAAACTTGTTAGAGCTGAAGGCAATCAGTTTGGCCTTGAGGCTTAGTCCTAAGATGAATGTTGTTGATGATTCACACAAACCACCACCATCCTGTCTTATAGGTAAGAAAACCTGGGGACACACTGCCTATTCTCTATGGCAGTGGACACTACAACAGACCTTGGTGTTCTCCTACATTGAAGTTTGAGGACACCAGAGCAGGGACCCTTAGCTGGCATCTCTCCTTAACGCATGAGTGGAAGATCTTCTAGAAAGTCGTCTACCCTAGATTTCAAAGCCTCAGTTCGAACTTTAAAAGCTATTTTGCTACACAAATCAACAACTGTTAGGCTACTTGGATGCGGAGTTGTCCAAGTTCACTATACAATGGACTGGACTTTAGCATTCCAATATTTATTTACGCAACCTCTCCAAGTCTGGGAGTTCTCCAGAAGAACTGGGAGTCTGGGGTGTTCAGTGATCTGAGAGTACCCAGGTCCACTCCACCTTCTGTCGAGGAACCACATTCTTCTCCAACTTCTGTAGAGGAATCACACTCACATTTCCAAGAAGAGTAGACTCGAGAAAGGAGGGGGGAGAAGAATGTTACACTCCTACTAGCCATCATTCTGCTTAAGTTCATTTTACAGTAGAAGTTGACTGCTAAATGTTTAGGCATTTCCTCCAACAAACCGGCGTTTAGGCAGCAGTCCGCAAATTCCCCAAAGCCTAAGTGCACATGGCTGTGGCTCTTGCCATAAGGTTTTATTAAGAACATCAATCTGTTTTCATTTTTAGCTTTCATGGCTAATCCTGGATATATGAATACTTGCTAAATGTATCCTCCAACCATAGCAGCTGGCAATGCATGTAATAGTTCTAATGCATTTTGTTCACTACGTACAGTGTTCTGCCAGTCCTGGCACCTTACTAGAGTCTCACCAAGCTGATTCACAAGCCATTTGAGCCATCTGCGTCATACAACTCCCTTCATAGAAGGTAGCCATATTGGTGGCAGTTTCATCAGCCAGATGCATAATTGTGAATCAGACTCTATGTGCAATATATCCCCTCATTGTTTCACAGGACTAGGATGGTTCTCTGGACTCGGTTCTTCCTCAATTTGAATATGCATGTGAGCAAAAAGATTGCTTTTCTGGCATTTGTCCCACATACCTATATCTCCTTGGCCTATCAAACCATAAAATGCTACACAGCTCTGGCACCTACCACTTTAACCTGGATAGGAACAGAGTCCTGCTTTTGTCCATTAAAGCTAAATGTGACCTTTAAGCAATAATGCTAGGGCCACTATGGTATGTTGAATAACCCCCTGCATCACCCACTGCTATACTCTGCATCTATTTCATCCTCATTCTGGTGGTGGGGTACTCTCCTCAAGGGTTAAGGTGAGCTTTATAGCATTCTCCATGTATGTGCATTGCAAATATGTTGGGTTGAAACCTGGGCTTTCTAATGACGCTATATTTGTTAGAGGCAACCTCCTGGAATGATGTATAATATGGTCAGGAAGTTTTGGAAAACTTTGATGCCTAGGAATGAATTGCCCAATTCTTCTCTTGCCTCCTTCCTTTTTATACTTAGTTACTGTGGAATAAAGTTTCATGTTGAGAACAGCAAATTGGCTCACCATCAGACCGAAATCACATGCTGATTGGCTCCTTATTCAAAGTAAAGGGAGCTAACTAGGAGCCCCAGAAAGGGGGAATATGTGTAGGCATTGTTATGCATGCATGGTACCAGAGGAACACCTCAGTATCTAAACACATGTAGAAACAATTTCCAACCCTGCCTCTAGAAAGCACGTTTTGATAGACTGAGATACTCTTTACTTTACAGGCCAGTAATTGCAATCTAGACCACTCACCAGAAAAGGCCCTATGTAAAAAGAATCTCTACATCCTATCCATTCATGGCACATTTCCTCCAACTTGCAATACAAACGTAACCTCTAAAATGCAATGGCAGGCGGCCCTTTGCAATGTCGGATCTGCAATTAAAAAAAAAAGTGCTTATTCATATTGAAAATCTGCAGGTACCATTTCTAACAGAACCCTGATCTACAGAGTATGTTGGTCCCATTTTCAAAGATCACCTACCTGCTGGGTATAAAATTCGATGCTACAACCGCGTGGGAAGGAGATGCAGGTTGGATCGCAGTTTCCCATGAGGAATGACATTACATCGCTGAGTTTCCATGCCCCTAATTTGTCAGGAGAGAAAGCCTGGAATATTTTACATGGCTGGAAGAGCTACTTTTTCATGTTCAAATACGATATACAAATTTATTAATACTCGGGGACTTTAATATGTATGCTGAAATCCCAAACAGCCCCCCAACTTCCTAAGAAGTTGCATGTTCTATGAAACTGTTGAACCTATATTAATTTGTGGCTCCCACTTGTTGATCATGCCACTCTTTGGATATAATCTCAGCAGGCGATTCAAAGCTTCATTTCAACTCCAGTGGTCTGAACCTTACGGGTTCCTAAGCAGTGATCTCCATTGTATTAATAGGAGTGTCAAGTCAACACTTTAAGTCAGTGCACACCCTTGCATCGACTACCAGCTACTCTTCAACTGTAGCCCTGGTGTTGGCTGATGAATGGAAATTACGTGCTACACAATAGGTTGTTTTCTAGGCTATTTTTATAATCACATAGAAAATATCCTTGATTTAAATTGCTGAATACAGAATAAAAGTTTAAATTCAGTCTTGCAACCTGCAAATGGTTTACATCGACCCTTAAAGTAAAACAATATTGGCCTTGAAGGAATTAGAAACTTGCCATCATTAATGTGTCTGCACTACAGCTAGGTAAAGGATGCAAGACAACTTTGCAAATATAGTTGTATGATCAGAATAGCAAGAACGGGTACAGCATGAAGCTTGACCAAATGATAACTTTTTTTTTTGTGCAGCGCCTTGACACAAATGCGCAGGATTTCTTTTAAATCCAATTTTGAAAGAAAACCAGTACTAAAACAAACAAGTAGGGTCATTTGAAGGTGTTGGTTGAATAATAATATAAGAAAAGATGCTCATGGCTCAGAAGGTTGATGGAGATGAAATAAGCCTTAAAAGCATTGTAGAAGGCTCACAGGTTGGATGGTCAAGAAGCAAAAACTGTAGCTCAGTATTTTAGGAAAACCTCTATTTATAAAGTCTGAAATTTTACATCATGCGGAACTCCCACGGAATATAAATGTTTTTTTTTTTTTTTTTTTAAAAAGCCTCCCTCCCTAACCCAGTTAGATGGGTAGTAAAATAAGTAACTCTGGTCACTCATCTGAGTTCTAAATCACAAGGAAAAGTTAGAGGGTTTTACTTTAAAAAAATCTCAATCGGGCAGTACAGAATAAATTCGTTGAAATCTCAAATGTTGTGAAATCTCAAATGCAGAGTTATTTGAAAGAAATCCGAAATCATTTAAGTCCCAAGTGAATAGAAAAATCAGAAAAGGGTCAGATAACATCCATATTAGTATCTGGAAAAAGCAAAAAAGAATTCCAAAAATCAAGGGGTGATTGTATACAATTATTGCATAACAAATTATCTAAACCTGCAGTTTCGTCATAGCATGATTGCATGTAACAACTCTATAGCAAATAAGATGTAATAACGTCAATATAGTTGGTAGCCGTATCCCATTCTAAGAAAGCACCCATAATCTTCTGTCACTGTCCATGTTCAACCAAAATATTTAAAAAAATGTAAAGTATCAATTCACACAAATTGATAGGGGTATTTTGTTCAGTGGAACTATAGCGGGAAAACCTTGAAAGTGTAAAAGTATCTTGAACACTAGACTCTTCAATAGACTTTAAAAACTGTATCTCAGTGGCAATCCAATTTCTTCAAGGAAGAGAATTCACGTCCTTGAAGTAAGGACATCTAAGTGTATGGGTCTTTTCTTAGGTGAGACATTTCAAATTCACTAGCCATTCTTAGTTTGTCTGCTAAGAGTGCTGTTGGTTACATAAGTCAGCGTAAGCTTATGTAGCAGATCTTAATCATTATCTTACACTCCAGCTATAGTCACCAAAGATGAATTAATCGTATATAACAGGTCCTGGTCTTTCTATCTGTATCTAGATAGATAGTCAATTACATTTCAACTTTTATTAATGTAATTGAAGGGCTCTTGGTATGCTCATCAAAATGCAATTTCCTCTTTTCACGTTTGCAAGAAAAATCGTCTTGGAAATGGTTCGAAAATCCTTGTTGAGAATGGGAGTCTTCAGTTCTTTAAGGCGGTGTAGTTGGTGAAGTCAATTTTTGATATCCTGGACATGTGGGAATTTAGCTCTAAATGTATTGTAATTGTATTGTATTGTAATTGCATTTATATAGCGCTAACTACCCCTGACGAGGTATCAAAGCGTTTTTTCGGCGAGTAGCACAGAACTCCGAGGCCCATAGAGGATTAGTGTTGAATTAGTATAGTGAGTACATTTTAAGTGGTGGATAGGTTAGCCAGTTATTTGGAATGATAGCAGAAGGATAGAGGGAGAAAAACGTTTGTATTTATATAGCACTTGTTACCCCTGATGGGGTGTTGACGCACCTTATTCAGGAAGCCCATAAAGGATTAGTGGTGATTACATATTTGATATTTGATATTTGTGTGGTATTTCTAGAGCGCGACGTTCGCTCCGGAGGGAGCATCTTGGCGCTTGAAATATGACGTAATTTCAGTGGTGGATATTAGTCAGTTATTTGGAGTGAGAAGGATTTCGGAGGGATAAAAGGGGAAGAAAGGTTTGCATTCATGTAACACTTGTTACCCCTGATGGGTGTTAAAGCGTTTTTCTGGCGAGTAGCACGCCACTCCGGATCCCATAAAGGATTAGTGTTGAAAATTAGTATAGCAAAATATGAAGTAATTTGAGTAGTGGATATGTTATTCAGTTATTTGGGTAGAGAAGGGTATATATTATATAGCACTTGCTACCCCTGATGGGGTTTTGAAGCGCAAGTAGCACGCTACTCTGGAACCCATCAGGATTAGTGTTGAATTAGTAAGGTGAAACATGAAAGTAATTTTAGTGGTGGATACGTTAGTCAGATATTTGGATTGAGCAGGGTTGGGGAGGGTTAGAAAAGAGGGAAGAGTTTAGAAAGGTTTGTTTTAGGGGATCGGTATAGTAAAAGAGGTGTCAGATGATGCAAGGGTAGAGTAGGAGAGAGTCTAGAAAGGGTTATTTTGGGTATCATAGTAGTTGTATGGGGTTTGGGATAAATGAGTGAGTGGATGTAGAGGACATATTGATAGATGTATAGGATGAGAGATAGGGTAGTGCATTGGAAAGAGTAGTAGAAAGAAGTTTGAGATGAGTCAGAAGGTTGGGCTAGAAGATATATTGAGTAAGTATAGGCTGAGAAATATGGTAGTGTATTAGAAATGCTAAATTAGAAGAAAGTGATAAATATATAGATCCATAAGTACATTGAAAATATATATATACATAAAGGAGGTAAGTATATTGGGCAGCATTTCTGGCCCTGGTCCTGGTCAGTCTAGAACAGGCTCAAACAGGCAACTGCCCTTGTCCTCTCTGCCCTTAACAGGCTCAAACAGGCAACTGCCCTTGTCCTCTCTGCCCTTAGCCTCGACGCCCTAACCCTGGCCTTTTATAGCCCTAGTAATCAGGTGACCCCTTCAGCCAATAGGAACCCTAGCCCTAACACTATCCAACCACAACACTAGCCCTAAAATCTAGAACGAATAGGAGACCAGGACCTTAGAGCCAATTTTAGCCCTAGCCCAAGCACCCAATCAGTTCAAAAACCCTGATCTCGATGTCCAATAGAGGCCCTAGCCCTACCAGTAGTCCCAATCCAAGTCCAAGCAACCAATGGCACAGGAAGCCCTAGTCCCTACTTCCAAAAGAAATCCTAACCCTAGCCCCAACCCTACATTGATTGAATCACAGACCTAGAAACCAATCAGAATCCTCAAATACCCAACCAATGAGGACACCAACCCTAATCTAATAGAATCACCAGATACAACCACCAATCAGTGTAAACATGTACCAACCACTAGCAGACCATATAAGGTCCCAGCGACCTCAGAGTAGGTTTGCTAGCCAGGGAGTTGGAAGCTGCTTCTCCTGTTCAGAATCTCCTAGGAGACAGACCGGCTCAATCCACACTTTGGACTTCTGCAGGTAAAGGCCTCACTAACTTGAAATCTAACAATACTATTTGAATAAAACTTTACTCCCTCTCCTGGCCAAAAAACGAAGTGCACCGTCCCTAGTAAACACAGTTTAAACAGCTCACAGAAGCACCATCTGATGTAGAATATCCCTGTTGCTTGGGTGTAGGCAGGGGGGCTGGTTTCACTGGCTTGTGAACATAAAATGGTGGCTGTGGTGCACTGTTTTAACATACAAGTCTTAGCACAAAGCAAAGGAGAAATTTGGAGTGAAAACTAAATTGTCACCAGGAATGAGAGGGATAAACTACAGAGTTTGGACTGCAAATCCCACAATTCAAAATGTTAAATGGAAGCAATCATGGGCAGGAAAAAACACAAGTTTAAAACACAAAACAGGTGATAAAATATGCAATCACAGGCAGGTTAAAACTACAATTTTAAACTGTAACAACCACAGGCAAAGGCAGTAATCACAGAAAGGGAAAATTGTGTTTTTTTAACAATATTTGTTTTGGGGAAGAGACCGCACTAGTCTGCCTCCTTACCACTTCCTGGACTCTGCTCACTGCAATCTGGGGCAAAGGTAGGCTGCACCTCACAAGATGGAGGAGAATGATTTGGGGTGCACCCAGCAAAGCCTTAAGGGGCCTGGGCTGGTGTGAGGGGAGGGCTCAGAGTTGCCTGGTAGCTTAATAGCCAATCCCCAGTCCTAGGTCTGCTGGCCTGGGGGTGGTGGCTGGGGAGCTGCTTCTCCTGTTCAGAATCTCCTAGGAAACAGACGGGCTCAATCCACACTTTACACGATACATGCTGAAAGACATGAAGATATTTCATGTGTGGGACTAAGGTAGTTTAGATTCTGAGAAAGGAGGCTTTTTCAAGCCAGGGCAATAAAGGTAGAGATTAATCTTATGTTATAATATTGGAAAATATAAATAGAGTCATCGAGCTATAGCTGGGCAGCCATATAGTCTGCTACCAGCAATATTAATAGTTTTATGTAAAGGTTAAAAAGCATGAGTGAAAAGATTAACCCCTCCCACGCTTATGACGGAACCGCTCCGTCACGCCCCTCGGGTGGGCTGTGCTGGTGATGGAGCGGTTCCGTCATGGCCCGCTCGCCGCGCCTGCGCGACGCTGATTTCACGCCTGCGCGGCGTGTTCCATTGAGCGGGCGGGGCCATGACGAACCGCTCCGTCACAAGCACAGCCCACCCGAGGGCCGTGACGGAGCGGTTCCGTCATAAGCGTTGGAGCGCCCCGCGGCCGCCCCACTCCCTTAGCACTGCGGCGGACTTGCCGCCGCAGCGAGAGGGTTAAACCAACCATAACGCATGCCACAAGTTTGAGATTAACAGACCTGAAGGATTCCAGCTTTAGGAAACATGATATATTGAGTGTGTAAGATGACATCTGCTTTAGCACTTTACAGCTAAAATCCCCTCGTATTGATTGATTGATCGTAAGGTTTAGTCCTCTGTAATCCATCTTGCCAACAGATGCTAAATAGTTGAGTAGCAACTAAAGGTATGAATCCTAATTCAGAATGTGCAGGACATCCTTCACTACCAGACGACTGGCCTGTTTCTGTACTATGTCTTGGTCGAAAGTATATTGAATGGTCTTAGTCAATTAAGTTTCCGAATGTGCAACTGTAGATTAACCAAGCTTTTTCGATCAATTTTAATGGGAACTGAAACTTGGACATAGACTGATTTTTGTAGCTGTTTTTTTTTTTTCTTTCATTCTCCTATTGATATATCCAGTTATCAATGTTGAAGGGAATTTACGTTGGTCTTAATAGCATTCATGGTGGTAACACTGAAGGGCGAAATTTCCTAGGCACACGATTGTCATCTTGGCTAAAAGTTCATCATTCTTGTAAAATGTTGATTTGGTTTTAGTGTAAGTAAACTGGATGAAAAGAGGATCTGATCGGGGTATAATGTTATAACAAAGAAGCCGTGCCATTGTGAAAAAGTTAACTCACTATTAAGTTTCTAAAGACTGCTGTTTTATTGCAAAATTCCTCCATTGTACCCTTGATTGACTGTTGAAGCATATGAAAGTGTAAAATTGTTTTGGTGTCATAATGTTACTTATATATAGTTTCATGAAAACTCTTCAGAATTTCAAGACGGACTTGTGTACAGCCAGTCCCATATCAGAATTTGGTGCCGAGTTTTCTCCAAGTCAAGTGCTTTAAGTGACTTAATCGTTTGAGGCTGGGCAGATTCAAACCAAAATGACAGCTTCTTGAAATAAGGATCCCTGTATGGAAAGAGGGCAACCCGATAATAAAAAGCAGGGAGTATGTGGAGCTGTTCAAGAGGCTACCTTTCAAGATAAGAAAGGATTACCATGCAGCCAACTGGAAAAATATTTTTAGATCTAGGAATCCTTTCTATGTTGGTGAAATCTAATGCCTTTCTTTGCTTGTCGAGATAGCATGCTAATAAGACTGGGTTTTATTGACTGGCCATGTTATAAGTATTTCTAGTATAGAAAAATAAACCACAAAAACGACCGTCAAGCAACACAATATACAAAATTACTTTTTTACATCCGAGGAAAGGTAATTTTAGATCAGCCAAAACGGATTTTGAAACAAGAGAAATACTTTGCGCTTGGGTGGTGCGCAAGTCAAGTCCTCTTTGGACAAATTCAGGCATTCACAACGCAGCCCACGTTTAAGAGGTGCAGACATTTCCCCATCTCATTGCTTGTTCGTGTATTTAATTAATGTACACTTGTACTTTGGATCATCCAGCATGCAATTAACAGGACAGTTGGAGAAATCGACTTAAGTGCGACAGCACTTAATGATATACAAGCTATCCAGCCAAGGACTTTAATTATACGTCAAGCATACGTCTGACCTGACATCTTCATGACCACAAACGCCTGTGTAGTTCCATTGTATTCAGTCACATGGTATATAGTAAACGTCATCACATTTGTGATGAGTTGGAATTCGTTTAATAGGTGCTTTTGTAAAGATGGAAGAAAATTAACTGCATGAACCTTGAAGAAACTTTGCAGCGCTTAATATGTACTATTGTAGTGCTGTGATGACCGGCGTGGTGAGAATGTGTAAAGGCTTGTACCTTTAAGTCTTCAAGTATTGCTTTGGTTTATTCATTATTCACATTGTTTTTTTGTATGTAGCCACAGTCTTCATACATTTGGCATTGCTTTACAACTCTCCACTCGTGGGGCTTAGAGAAGCTTGACATTTTAGAATTGTTAATGATTGCTCATTCCAATTGAATCTCAAATATTTTGTGTACATTACTCGAAAGAGAAATACTGTAATAGAACAATGTTGTCAGCTATCCAAAAGCAAGTAATGTTTTTGTGTTCATCTGTCCAGACAACATTTTTCTGATGGACCCAACTGCAACTTGCTCTAATAGTTGGTGGAAGGGCTAAACACCTTTATGAATAACTGCAAGTTACCATGTTTACTGTACCTCTTTCTCTGGTAGGTGAAGCAGTAATGCTAACGCTGGCCAGCAAACTAAAGCGGGAAGATGGTGTCAAAGGGACTCGTGCATCCAGCCCAGCTACCGATTCTACCCGCAGAGTGTCTATTAGAGATAAACTTCTTGTGAAAGGTACACAAACTTTACTTTTCTGCTTAAAAGCTTATCTAGCTGATAATGGGAGTAGGAAAAGGCAGTCCATACCGTGCGTGTGCATAGTTCTGGGGTTTCGATTTTACAGCTAGAATTTGACCCATGTAATTAATTTACCTCCTCCCCAATTTGCTGCATCCTGGTTAACCTTTCCAAAGTATATGCATGCATGTGAGGCGAATTTTACATTAAGAAAATAATCTTTCTTATTTAATGTCCTAAATTACATGGATAATATACCTTTTACAACAGGTACTCGCCCAGTGGTACTGTAAACTTGCATATCCTTCTGCATTGTCCAATTTTAGTCAATTCTGATGTTTTTTCCAGTTTTGATGTTGAAAACTTTAAATGTGAAACCCTGGCTGAGCGAGATTCTCAACTAACCTCTCTTGGAAAAATCCAGGGTAGCATCAAATCCCTTGATGAGGACCCCGTTTTAAGAGCAGCCACTGCCGGTCTTTTAGGCATATTACTCTTGTGTTTAAATATGTATTCTGCATGTTGGATTTTCTTTGTGAATATATTCCTTTGTGTCGATTCTTCTTGCAAGAGGTGATTCAAACCAGTTTTAAATCACAGCTGACAGGAAACTACTGAATATTTTAGATCTCATTACACAAGACCTTGATGTAACACCACATCTTAGCTGTATGCATGTTACATACATGCTGTTATGTTTTCATATTGTCAATGTTATTGTTTCGGTTAATAAAAACCATAACAAGTTGTCAATACGAGAATAAAATGAGTAATTATTTGCTAATTTGCTCACTAAAGACTATGGTTACATATTACATTAAGATTGGTGTTTAGCAACTTTGAATCCATTACAAAGGAAAAAGGGAAAAGAATAGTATTATTTATGGACCACTTTGGCTCAAACGCAAACGCCTGAAAAAAGGCAAAGTCAAAATGCCTAATGTATTACAGTTGGCTGTTGCAAGCAGAAGGGTTAAATTGTTTGCAAGAGACCATAGTGCTACTAGTTCCAAAAAAACACAAATTAATTGCAATGCCGGTCCAATTATCTCAAGATATACCTTACCCTGCGCAGCACCCAATATGTCCAATGAACCCCTTGAGCAAAAGTACACAAGCAGCAGAAGGACCGGAGATTAAGTGCTATTCAAAGTGCAGAGGGGGTGTGGTATGGGACTAGAACCCTAATGTGAGCACAGAAAGTAACTACGGAACAGTTGTTCCCATATGGAGAGACCACATGGTACATAGTGCATAAGTAGCAAAGGCGATGAAAACAAAAGTGCTTTGTGTTGTGCAGAAAGACATTTTGCTACAACAGTAACAGTCTTGCGTGCGGGGTCTGTAGGAGCCTGAGCCAAAACCCTCCGCTGTTAGATGGATTAATGAGCACAGGGGGTTTTACAGAGATGAGAAAGATTTATAGCCTGAGCGAACAATGATCCTGATGGCGCGGGATTACCAGTCCAGATAATCATACTCAGGCTTTCCTGTTTTCAGTTTCTATTTTTGGTAAATTTTGGTGGGGTTTTCTCAGTTTTTTCAATACCTTAAAAAACAGTGGTTATCAGTGGTTACACATTTTCGCGCCATTAAATAAACAGAAAAGTTTTTTTTTCTGGTGTTTATGGATTTTTAATTTAATTTTAATTATTGCTTGCTTTCTGCACTGATAGTGCATGTGTAAATGAAGCGTGTGCACAGGGTATATAAGGACCAAATAAATGTTTACTGCACCAGAATCTACTACAAAGTCAATAGTATTCTTCATTAACTGTGAAAATTGTAAAGATGCTTTCAGCATACCATCTAGCAAGTGACAAGGATCTCTTACAGGGAAGCATTTCAGTTCCGGTATCGATTTTGACAGGCCATCACACAACTTTTTTATATACGTAGCTGCTTTACTGCAAATACAAACAAAATCACCCCAATCTTTATCGAACTTGGTAGGAACTTTTTTCAGCAGCATTCCAAGTGACACTGTGTTCCATGTTTACCAAATGCCTGGTGTCATGTTTTCACCACTATCTCAGATGCTTGGTGACAACATTCTTTTCACATATACCTGTCACTACATCTTGCATTGAATGTTTAAAGACTGGGGTGTTTGGCAATTCACTTGCAAGCAATACTGACTCACTAGAAAAGGGGGCTGATGTATTTAAGGAGTTCACCCATTCTCTGTTTGCAGGTAAATATGATGTTACATTTTAGGAAAGATTCTTATGAATC
This sequence comes from Lissotriton helveticus, assembly GCF_964261635.1. NCBI lineage: Eukaryota > Metazoa > Chordata > Amphibia > Caudata > Salamandridae > Lissotriton > Lissotriton helveticus. The sequence goes on from NC_136061.1 coordinate 950,432,204, forward strand.
CAGCCATTTTACCTATCGGTGAAATCAAATGTAGCCAAAATTTCAAATATGATTTTGATATTTCCTGATTCTCTACAGTTTATAAAATAACTAAATAAGACCTAAACATTCTTTTAAACAATGCATCTTTAGACCAAAGACCACAAAACTGAAAAAAGCAGAAGGAAGAAGAGACAATGTTTTAATGACATACCAAAAAAACAAACCTCAAGCAGAATAATCTTAGGCCAGTCTTTCTGATTGCCACCTTGTATAACAAAGTTACATTGTATTGGTCCCTTCAGGAATAAATAAAAATGGCTTTCACTCATCTTTTCCTTTCTTTGAATGGCACTTAGTTTGTGATTGCAAAGGTGTTTTTTCAGTGTTTATATGTTTACACCGGTAATGGCTATTTTCCTTTCGGTGGGGTTTTATCAGTTATTATAGGTTTAAACCTAAAACCAGATAGCCTAATCATACTCATCTGGGCCCATAAACATTCACACTTTGAACCGGTAATCCTGCTTCAACTTACTGCCTATCAAAATTGTATTCACTTTAGGACGTATACCTGTACACCATGACTTACCAATCCTTGTCACCTGTGCTCCAAGTCCTAGGGATCAAGGGAGTTAGAATAATAGGTAGCGAATTTGGACATTTACCTTTATGGAAATAACCACATACTCAGGAGAAGTTTTAAACACTTTATCTATGCAATATTCTAGGAGTCAGAGGCCACAATTGAATGATCAGAAACTTTGCAAGTAAGAAAATAACTATTAAAACATACATCTTGCAGGATTTTAGAAAGATGCCTTTAAACATTGGTACCTGGGAAGGGTAAGAAAGGGAAACGGCACAAGGACATACCACATGGATTATATTTACCTAGAATGGTGCAATGACCAACCCTGGCCACTGGCTGGGACAAGAGAATGGCTCCCGACTAATCAAGACAGGACAGGTGCAGAACAGGATAGGTAACCTCCGCTAAGTGCAACACCAGCTTTGCACCCCTCTCTACGGCTATTTCTTGGACCCCGACTCTTCTTCAGCAAACTTATAATTCTTCTGTCAGAGTGCTCGACCAGCACTCTGCTCTCGATTCTCCTCCAGCATACGTTGGGTCAGTGACAGGTCTGTGACAAGTCAGCTAATCTAACTGACTATACCTACCTTAGTTATACCATTTCAGTGTGTGTACCACCCCCTTAATGTTGCAAATTCTATGTGTTCTCTTCATTTGATTGGTCAGAAAGACGAGGAGAGGTCATCACACCATACTAAGATGAGATCATTTTCATTCGATATAGTTGATCAATGTTCTCGCCTATAATTTACTTTCCCATGCACTTTTATTCCACCCACCAACTTTGGTTTCAAATCATATACATTGTATTTGATACAGTTCATATTTCTTCCTCTCCTGAGGTCAAATAGTCAGTTTCCCAGGAACATCGTGGGTAAGATGGGTCTTGGCAGTCATTCCATGACAATGACTTCAGGGATTTCTGGGATCATCTGCGCAGACGCATTCTTTTTAAAATGGAGTTTGCGACACCCTTCAGGCCCAAATACGAGCTAATAACAAAGTCAAAGAGAGACATATTAGAATGCAAAAATAAATTAATGCACTGTATACCACTTATTTCTACTCTATCCCCATTACTTTAAGTTAACTATAGTGTTAATGGTTAAGCAGAACACACAAGTTTTAGGTAGAGCAGGTGCATTAGTATGCAAAGCATGAAGCGGCCATCTTGGCACTCTTGCGCAGCTGCAAGAGTTTCCCACCAAAAGCAAAAGATACGTCACACCACGTAGATGTGGCAGATGCATGCGCAGAAAGGTTCCTGCGTTTTCGTGGCCATTTAAGACACTAGGGTAACTGTTAGTAAAAACACATATGCAAGCTTCCCCCACTTACTAGAAATGTCGTGAAATGCAAGTTTTAGTATTTACAATACATGTTGATTAATAAGTTGTACGTTATTTCGAGAGGATGGAATACAAACAAGTTTCTGTACTTATGAAACCTTGCTCCATCAATCCGTCTCCAGCTCGTATGATTTAGAGGAAGAGAGCAGTGGACGGCAACTGCTCAGGTAAGTTGTGAAAACCTTTCCCCCTGCCCCTCCCACGATAAATTAATTTGTCCATGTATCTCTTAGCCACAGTTTTGTCTCAGTTCAGGGATTCGGTGCGAGGTAGTCCGTTATCAACTTTTGGTTGGAGTTAATTTGATGGGGCTTCTGTGTTCTTGGTTGAAGCTGGACTCCCACACCTCAGTAAGGCTCTTGCACCGGATTGGGTAAAACATAGAGATGATGCGTCCAGGTAGGTGCTTTCCCCCAGGGTCAGAAAGATTGGCTTCAGCAAAGACCTCCTAGGAGCATCCAGCTTAGTACAGCAACGCAGAAGGTGCAGCGGAGACTCCCTAAAATTGCATAGCGAACAGGCCCTTCCCTCCCGCTGACAAGCCCATGCCGGATTGAAATCAGTAACTGGTATGCCAAGTAGGCGCATGTACGGAATGTCTCTGCACGCCTGTCCATTGATGGCATTCAGTAGATAGGGTTGTGGCTGCCCCACCTTGTACGAATTGTTCAGGGGGAAGTAGGATAGCTGAGGTCTTTAGAAGGGCGATATCCTGAAGTTTCAAAATTGATTTCAGTTGGCTATTCATTACCCTTCCCCAAGAGGTCAGAGGTCCCATCCTCTGAGTTTAACACTGAAGCATTGACTTGGAAGGAGGGAATTCCTTTTAGCGCTTGCTCATGCCAGGGATTGTTTGGGGTCTCGAATGTGATCTTTAAACAGGCTTTGAGCGAGTCAGCTCGTGCTTTCAAGACCCGATTATTGGATTTCAAGATAGCTGACTGACAGGCTAAGGATTCCCGACCCAAATTCCACTCGAAGTCTTGTCCTACGGAAATAACTAGGCAGGTGAAATATTTTTGGGAAGCCTGTACACTGCTTATACCAGGCTAGATGCACAGGCCATGGGGAAGACCTGGTGGCCATATTGCAGCATGGGGAGGAGAGTCTCCTTCATGACCCTAAGAATGGAGGCTGCTGAAGTACTGTTTAACTTCTTGTTCAGAAAGTTAATACTGTATGCAATGGCTGCACTTTTCTTTTTGAAGGAGGCTATATGGGCCCACTGCTGAATTAATGATCTTACTCCCCATATGTCATGTAAGATGTTTCTGTGGCGCACAAAAATCAGGACATTTGTCTTGTTTGGGTTTATTGTGAGATGGTTTTTCCTGTTACATATGTGAAGGCTGCTCAAGGCGCTGTAGGCTGACTTTAGAGTGGTCCATTACCACTATATCTTCTGCATATTGCAGTATATGTAATTTGGACAGGCAAATGAGGGAATCTGGCAACCACCACACAGAGCTTTCACCACATCTGCGGTATATAGATTGAAAAGAAGGGTTCACAAGAACGCATCCCATCTTCAGCCCGCAGCACGTGTGATTTTGGGGTTGGCAGTGCGAGGTCCTGTTCTGATAGATACATCTGCCGTGTGGATTCCTCACCTTGTGAATACCCCTTGCGTCAGCAACATTCGGAAATTCTTTTTTCGTAGCCTCGCGCCGACGTGGACTCCTGACGTCATAGAGACACGACCTCGCTCGCGACTCCGCTGACATCACCGACGCCTATAATAGGCCCACGCCGGCGTGATGACATCAGTTCCCTTTTTTCCGCGTCGTCGACGCTAACGGTTATCGGGAATCTCTGTAGCCAACGGATACTTTGTTGCCTATATTGTTACCTTTTTCTGCTTCTTTGTATCCTGTTTCTTCGACAATGTCTTCTAAAAAGACCGGCTTTAAGCCATGCAGAGAATGTGGCAAGATGATGTCCATCACCGACCCTCACAGCGACTGCATCTGGTGCTTGAGTTCGGACCATGATGTGGATGACTGCTCTTCGTGTAAGAAGATGAACCCGAAAGCCCTGAGAGAAAGAGAGGCGAAGCTGCTGGTGGCTAAGATGAAAGCTGGAAAGGAGAAATCGTCGAGGTCTCGTTCTCGAAGGGCGAGGTCGAAGTCGAGATCGAGGTCTGGATCTCGAGGAAGGTCGTCTTCGAAGTCGACTTCTGATCGTGTTTCGAAAAAGAGAATACATAAGAAGAGGAGACATGAATGTAAATGTAAATGTATTTCGATTTATATAGCGCACGATTCACCCAGGGGTCTCAAGGCGCTTGCTTAGGGAACCCGTCCTGGTATTCCCCTGTGAGAGATACCCAGCAGGGTATTCACAAGGTGAAAGCCAGGCATCCCACCGCGAGGGGCTGTAGTGGAGATTAAGCAAGCTATTGCCCAGAGTCGCAGAGTGTGACCCCGTGAGTCGAGTGGGCACCGGAGCGAGAATTGTCGAGTCCGTGGAATTTTTTTGAGCCCGAGACCCGCCGAGGCGGGGAATCGAACCCTGGTCCACGGCTGATCTCAGCTTCCTGGTCTGCCGCCTCTAACCACTGAGCCACACTTCTCCACTATGAGTCCCGACGTCGTTCTGGTAAGGAGTCGGGATCGAGGTCGGGGTCACCGAAGAAGGTACGTTCGAAGGTGGTGACCCTTGATGTTTCGGATCCAGAACCTGAAGGTGAGGCCTCCCCTTCTGAGTCACGTGCGCCGTCTCCGGCTCCGACTCCGACTCCGGCTCCGAATCCGGCTCCGAGTCCGTCTCCGGCGCCGTCCCCGGCCCGAGATGAGGAGGAGCTTCGTGAGGATGGGAGTTCCGCGCCTTTAGGTGAGCCGAATCCGAACGCTCCTCTGGACAGGCCTGAAGGTTTTCATCCACCATTTCCTGCCCCAGGCCAGGACCCTTCTGCGTTTCTCAACGCGATGTACGGAGTCTTTTCGAGGGCGTGGTACCCCTCTGGTGCACCTTCGGGTCCCATGGGTCCTTTAGCTTTTAGCTTAGGAGTCCCTCACTCCTACCCTCCAGCTCCGTTTATGCCTTACATGCCGGCTCCGACACCGCCGTGGCATTTCCGGCTCCACCGAAGCCGTCGACGCCGGTTCCGGCTTCGCCTGCTCCGAGTCGTCCTCGAACACATCCCTCTGAGCCTTCGGGTTCGATCCCGACGTCTATTCTGAATCCGTCGGAGCCGGTGGTGGATCCGATAGCAAAACGGGTCAAGATGAGATCCAGAAGAGAGGCTCAACGCCTTCTGGATGAAAGGAGGTTTTTGGATTCACAATCTGACGTTGAAGAGGGTGAATTGGATGAAGATGCTTTTGAGGATTTGGCAGACGCAGGAAGCCTGGATTTCTCTCCAGAGTGGGAGTTACCCTCAGGTTCTAGCACTCCTTCTAAGGACGTTCAACCCTATCATTTAATTATGAGGAAGGCTGCCAGTCTCCTTAAGTTGACTTTGCCTACAGCAGAATTCAAATCTAATATTCTGACTGAAGTATTGCATTCTCCGAGTTCAGTGGTGGAACCTCTTCTTCCTTTCAATGATGCTCTGACAGAGCCCATTCTAGAGGTGTGGGAAAAACCTTTGTCGGCTCCAGCTGTCTCTAAAAGTGTAGCCAGAAGATACAGGGTTGCCCCTGAGGATCCTGCCTTTTTAACCTCTCACCCTTCACCGGAGAGTTTGGTCATTCAGGCTGCGTGCTCCAAAAAGAACGTTAGTGCTTTCCCTCAGGTTCCTTTTGAGAAGGAGGCAAAGAAGCAGGATCAGGTGGCAAAGAAGTCCTTCTCCTCTGCCAGTATGGCATTGAAGTCATCAAATGCCACTTGCTTGATGGGGAGATATTTACACGCGCTGATGGACTCTTTGCGTGTTCTTGTTCCAAAAATTCCTGATGACAGCAGGAAGGATTTTGAAGAAGTCATCTCTGACGCTCAGGCGGCGTCTCGCCAGGTCATTCAGAGCGGTTTGGATACTGTAGACTCTGTGGCACGCATTATGGGCACTGCTGTCGCTACTAGGAGGTCTGCCTGGTTGAAATCTTCTGACTTTTCGGCTGATGTTCAGGCGACATTATTAGATCTTCCTTTCGATGGTTCAGGCCTCTTTGGGAAGAAGGCTGATGCGGCCCTTGAGAGGTTTAAAGATAGCAGGGCGACTGCTAAATCCTTGGGTCTTCAAATGAGAGGCTCTTCAACTGGCAGAAGATTCAGGGGTTTTGGCCGCTCTTCCTTTAGGAATTTCCGGCAAGGCCAGCAGCAGCAGCAGCAGCAGCAAAACTCCTTGTACAGGACATATAGGGGAAAGCAGAGAGCTCGTCCTCGTGGACATCAGGCCTCTCCTCCTCCACTTCCTCCAACTCCCCTGCCCCTGAGAAGCAGCCCTAGATCCGACATTCAGGATCATGTGGGTCCGGTTGGGGGTCGGCTTACCCATTTTCTACAGGATTGGGAATCGGTTAAGTCAGATCTTTGGGTTCTCAATCTTGTAGAAAATGGGTATGCCCTTCCCTTTCGGGAATTCCCTCCCAATTTCCCTCCTTGCCAAGGGTATTGCTCCGAGGAGCATCTGTCACTTCTGCAAGAGGAAGTTTTGACTCTGATAAGGAAAGGTGCGATAGAGGTGGTCCCAGAGCAGGAAAGGAGTCAGGGGTGCTACTCCCGGTATTTCCTGATTCCGAAGAAGGATGGCAGGCTTCGTCCGATCCTGGATATCAGGATCTTGAATCTCTATCTGAAGCAGGAGAAATTCAAGATGCTCACCCTTGCTCAGGTTTTTCAGGCGCTGCAAGAAGAAGACTGGATGGTGTCGCTCGACTTGCAGGATGCTTACTTTCATATCCCAATCCTGAAGTCGCACAGGAAATATCTCCGTTTTACGGTGGGATCGCAGCACTACCAGTTTGCGGTCCTTCCGTTTGGACTTACTACTGCGCCTCGAGTCTTCACCAAGGTGATGGCAGTGGTGGCGGCGCATCTCAGGAGATCAGGGGTTCCAGTGTTCCCTTATTTGGACGACTGGCTGATCAAGGCGGAGTCGTCAGAGAGAGTGCTCCATCATTTGCGAGAGACAACCCAGTTGTTGTACAGGTTGGGTTTTTCAATAAATGTACCCAAGTCTCACCTGGTGCCCTCCCAGCGCAACTTGTTCATAGGTGCGGTACTGGACACAACCGTATGTCGTGCATTCCCTCCCCCTCAAAGGATTCGCGACATACGGGAGATGATTCCTTTATTTTACAATGGAGCGGTCGTTCCAGTCCTGAAGGTCCTTCGCCTGCTCGGTCTGATGGCTTCATGCATTCTGTTGGTCAACCATGCACGCTGGCACATGAGGGCGCTCCAGTGGTGCCTCCGCAAGCAGTGGTATCAGCACAACGGAGATCTCAGGGAGTCAGTGAGGATCTCCAGAGAAGCTGCAGCGGATCTGTCTTGGTGGGGCGTGGAAGGCAATCTGTCCCAATGAAAGCCTTTTCAACTTCCCCCATCGGTGGCCACGGTGATAACGGATGCATCCACTCTCGGGTGGGGTGCTCATCTGGGGGATCTGGAGGTCAAGGGCCTTTGGTCTCCAGAGGAAAGGTTGCTTCACATCAACCTTCTAGAATTGCGGGCGATACGTTTGGCGCTCAAGGCCTTCCTCCCTTCCCTTCGCGGTCAGTCTGTTCAGGTCCTAACGGACAACACGACCGCGATGTGGTACATCAACAAGCAGGGAGGAGTGGGGTCGCAGTGTCTCTGCAGAGAGGCTCTGCGTCTCTGGTCCTGGGTTCAGGACCATCAGATTTGTCTGATGGCAAATCATCCCCGCCGGAGTTCTGAACGTTCGTGCAGACAGTCTCAGTCGGCAGTTCTCTGCCGACCACGAGTGGAGGCTTCACCCGGAGGTGGTTCACGACATCTTTCGGATGTGGGGGACTCCTCGGGTGGACCTGTTCGTCACTCACGAGAATGCGCACTGCCTGTCTTTCTGCAGTCTCCAGTATCCGATGCAAGGAGCCTTGGGGGACGCGTTTCAGTTGAGTTGGAGAGGTCAACTCCTTTACGCGTTTCCCCCCATACCCTTGATTCCTCGGGTTCTGAGGAAGATTCGCCTAGACCGGGCCCAAGTCATATTAGTCGCCCCGGATTGGCCAAGAAGGGTGTGGTATACAGATCTACTCCACCTCTCCTCTCACCCGCCGCTCCGTCTCCCTCTCAGGGCAGACCTCCTCTCTCAGATGGAGGGGCAGGTTCTACACCCCCACCTCCAGACATTGCACCTTCATGCCTGGAGATTGAACGGGGCAACCTGAATTCCTTTTCCCTTCCGCCTGACGTTGTGGATGTCATCTTGTCAGCCAGGCGTGACTCCACTAAGTCCATCTATTCTTATAGATGGTCGAAATTTGTCACGTGGTGTGGGGAAAGGTCTGTTGATCCTTTGAAGGCCCATTTGTCTAATGTTCTCCAGTTTGCCCTTTCTCTGGCGCGGCAGGGTCTTGCGGTTGCCACGGTGAAGGGTTACCTGTCGGCGCTGTCGGCTTTTCTCTGTTTGCCTGACCAGCCTTCTCTTTTTAAGTCTCCTGTGGTCTTAAGGTTTTTGAAGGGTCTCACTAATATGTTCCCTCCTTCACCTTTTATTGTGCCTCAGTGGGATTTGAATCTTGTATTGACCTTTTTGATGGGTGCTCCCTTTGAGCCTCTCCACAAATGTCCCATGAGGCTTCTTACCTTTAAGACAGTCTTCCTGGTTGCAATAACCTCGGCAAGGAGGGTTAGTGAGCTTCAAGCTCTTAGTTCCAAGCCCCCTTTCCTGACCATTCATGCTGATCGAATGGTTCTTAGGACCAGGGCTGCTTTTCTGCCTAAGGTGGTAACTCCCTTTCACCTAGGGCAGTCCATTACCCTTCCTACCTTCTATCCTCCCCCTCATCCTTCCAAGGAGGAAGAGAGACTGCACCGTCTGGACCCTAAGAGGGCGGTGTCCTTTTACTTGGACAGATCCAAGGACTTTCGCTTGGAAGACCAGCTCTTCGTTGGATTTGCTGGCTGCAAGAAAGGAAGGTCGGTCCATAAGAGAACTTTATCGAGATGGATTGTCCTCTGCATAAAGATCTGCTACTCTTTGGCCGGTAAGGAACCACCAGAGGGTATAAGGGCTCATTCTACAAGGGCTAAGTCTTCATCCTCTGCATTAGCTAGAGTTGTACCTGTTGAGGATATTTGTAGGGCAGCAACTTGGTCTTCCCTCCACACATTCGCGAAGCATTACTGCTTGGATTCCGAAGTGAGGAGGGACGGTCACTTTGCACGCTCTGTCCTTCAGGATTTCCTGGTCTAGAAGAGTAGACACCCTCCTCCGGGAGTGGGGACTGCTGTGGGACTCTATTCACAAGGTGAGGAATCCACACGGCAGATGTATCTATCAGAAGAACAAGTTACTTACCTTCGGTAACGCTTTTTCTGGTAGATACTATATCTGCCTGTGGATTCCTCACTGACCCACCCGCCTCCCTGTTTTCCACTCTTCTATGCCAGGGTTACTGTAATGTAATGTATATATATTTTATTGTCAAGGAAATGTTCCAATTGCTTTCCTGCTTTTGCTTAACACTGTGTGTTTTGCCTTGATTATTGTGTACTATGTATACTTGTATATTTCTACTGTCATTGGTCCGTCCGTGTGCCTCGATGGCACGGAAAAAAGGGCGGAACTGATGTCATCACGCCGGCGTGGGCCTATTATAGGCGTCGGTGACGTCAGCGGAGTCGCGAGCGAGGTCGTGTCTCTATGACGTCGGGAGTCAACGTCGGCGCGAGGCTACGAAAAAAGAATTTCCGAATGTTGCTGACGCAAGGGGTATTCACAAGGTGAGGAATCCACAGGCAGATATAGTATCTACCAGAAAAAGCGTTACCGAAGGTAAGTAACTTGTTCTTCTCACTCATACCCATGTGGCAGAGTACAGGGCAATAATTGCCCATAGAAGTTTTGCCGGGACGCCCCACATTTTCAATTTTGACCATAGCGTTGGGCGATCCACCCGATCAAATGCAGCACTATAGTTAATGAAGCAGCAGAAAAGTGGTGGCTAATCTTTCTGTACCGCTAGGCAACTCGGGCTGCAAGTGCAATGACATTATCCATTGATACTGCGGCTTGTAACCCAGTTTGGAAAAAAAGGCAAAGCATTATTTTTCACTACCCAGGCCTTCAGCTGTTTAGGTAGTGTTCTAGAAAGCTTTAGCCTCTAGGTCTAACAGTGCTATCTGGAGGTAATTTGATGGAATTGTTGTGTCCCCTACCCTGAGTATTTGGCAGAGAATTGACCCCTTCCAAATAAAAAGGTGTGATTGAAAAGGGTGGGGGTTAACACCTTTGCCCATCCCTCTGAGGCCCATTTAAATATACTTCCCGGCAGACAGTTGGACCCTGCAGCACCGTCATTTTTCATTGCTTTGAGTTTGCCTACAATGGACTGGGCGGTCAGGCACTGGATATTGTCTGTTAATCTGTTCTGCAGCCTCCAGTCCCTTGCACCTGACAATTCTGCTAAGTTGATCTGCATATAGCTCTTCTACATGCCTCATCAAAGATTCTTCTGAGACTCTGTTTTCCCTTGTGATATTAGATTTTCGTTCATTTATTTACATACAGAAGCATGCCCAATTTATTTCCTTCTGCATTTGGTAGATTTTCAGCCATTGCTTTTTGTTGAGTGGCCACCTTTACTTCCCATATGGTTTTTAGGTCTCACTTAGGAAGCGCGTGCGCGGTCTCTCAAGACATGCTGTATCAATCCAATCAATAAGCCTTATTTGGTATGTGAACCATAAAAATACAACAATCATTAATTTAAAATTAAAGGATTATATACAATACATAGATTGACCGTATATAACAAAAATATCCTCCTTGTCCAAATTTAAAACCATTCCTTTGCTATCTAGTTTATCCTACATATCATAAAACTTGTACAGAAAAAAGGACACTTGTACAGCTCCAGACCACCTAGTCTTAAAAGGCATTTTCTGAACACAACAGAAGAAAATAATCCACCCCCAGTCCATCTTCAATTTGGTTTTCTGTCTCTGAATGCTTTAGCGACTTTGCCCTGGTACTCTAGCTCTATTGGAGGTATTTCGCCAGGGCTCAGACAATGCATTCTTTTGTCTCTGCTCGCAAGAACCTTAGGGCCACTACACATTACCTAGCCCCCAATTACTTACAGATTGGAAAGAATCCAGGACATCCTGGGTTTTACATTCACAGGGCAAAAAAAAAGTGCTGCAAGTTCTCATCTGGATGCTGGTTTGTTGAACAAGCCATGCTCTTGTCTACTTAGATTTCCATTTTGTACAAAGGAAATGCAAAGGAAGTGTACCATGTCTGAACCTGATATACAGTTGCCTAGCTAAAGGGGCGGAGTGTAGTTTAAAAAAAGGTGTACACATGCTGTGGGATTTTAGATATAAAAAGGCAGCAGTTAAAGCTCCTTTTCTGATATTGCTCATCCCAAGTGCCCATTTCTGAAAAGCTTCTTTAAGTGCAGCTCTGGGAAGAATCAAGGGGCAGCCCTAATCAGTCCAGTATTCCTCAAGGCCGAATAGAGAGAGGATCTCTCTAATCAACCAAATCTAGTGGATCCTATGGTTCTCGTTTAATTCAACTATTTCTTTAAAAGCATTATACTATTCCACTAGGGCAGGTGAGGACTTTAGTCCTCTCCAAAATTAAACTCGTCTTAGCTGTGCTTTATAAATCTGTTTTAAATGCAGATCGCAGCATAGGCACAACAGGGGCATACTCTTCGGAAGCTCAATCAAGCATCTTAGAAAATTGTTCTCACTTTTTCACTAATCGGATAATCCTGCATAACCCTACAGCTCTGCTCCATGAGGGGCACTACCTTCCGCCTTCACATTATAAATCTTTAGAGCGGATAGGATCAGCCTAGTTTTAGACGCTCAGTAAAGTCACTGTATTTCAGACACATGATGGCATAAATTCTTACTACTCTTCTTCACCTGGAAAGACCAAAGCATGTTATGGCTGAAACGCATACCTAAATCAAGTTCTGAGGCTCTCAGGTTTTGCAGCGTGAATCTTTCTGGATTCACTATGCTGTGCATTATTCCGCGGTCTAGTGGTTGGGTCCGGAATCGTAGTGTTTTCTTTGGGTTTTTTTTCGTATCCCAGGTGGGCGTCGACGTTCCACCTTTTGATGTCCTTCCGTGACGTCGGCACGCTTTCTGCGGAAGCTCCCACCCTTGGGCGCCATCTTCATATTCTTTTTTCCGCCGTTAGGTCTGGATCGTTCCTGAGAGGCTCCAGAGTTTTGGATGGGAATAGACACAGAAGAGTCGAATTTTGCAGGAAAAGACTGAGAAGACGACGAAGAAGAACATATATAAGCCGGGACGACGAAGAAGAAGGAGAACTTCGAGAACTTCGACGTCCAACGGAGAATGCGCATACAGGGGGCCCCCTGAGCGCGAGAAATGGACAAAACCCCTTTCAAATTCTGCCGTATCTGCCACCACAAGTACGCGCAGAAGGACCAGCACCCGGTTTGCAACCTCTGCTTACCGGTCGACGATAGCAAGGACTGCAATGCTTGCTCGGCCTTCACACCGAAGACTCTCCGCGTCCGTGAGCGACAGAGAAGGGCCAACTACACCATGCAGGCGAAGGGCCAACCAACGTCCCTTCGAGACCTGGGACTCTCGACCGACGAAGAAGACCACGTCGCCGGAGAAAACGGCGGCTACACGGTCGTAGAGACCGATAAGAAAACTTCTAAAGAGGTAGGAGAGTCGTCGACCCCAAAAGCCCCGACAGACCATCGAAGGTCTGAATCAGACTCTCAAAAAACTGAGTCGAAGTCCTCGAAGGGAGCACTGGCGCCAAAAACCTTGTCGGCCGCAGCTGCATCCAAGGACAGAGAGCCCAGCGGATCCTTCGAGAAGGACTCCCAGACGGTGAAGACCGGCGAAAAGCCAAGGTCATCGAAGCACGTCCCCGAAAAGGAACGTTCGACTTCGCAAGAGAAGGCCCCAAAGGTCGCCTCGACGTCGACAAAGGAAATGAGGCCCATTTCGACGTCAAAGTCGAAATACACGGCAAAGAGACCAGCAGAACAGTCCGACGCCGTACAGGCCGCCGAACTGGAAAGAAAGAAAAACGTCTCAAGGCCAAAATGGATAGCATCCTACAAAGAAAGAAGGAGTTTGACGAACGACTTAAACAGTTCACGATTCCGTCGAAAACACCGACGGTTATCGTTGAAGTAGAAGAAGAGGAGGAGGATTTAGAGGCCGAAGAGCCGCAGAAAAGCCCCGAAACTCTAGAACATCAAGAGGATGAAGACTTCTACTATGAGCAGAAGGGTGAGGACGACCAGAGGACGTTCCTCGGGTCGGCACCCTCGGGAATGCAGTACCTGGAATGGCAGGACCTCGACACCGAAAGTCCAGAAAAGGGCGTAGACACGTACCCTTCGAGGCCTTTGCCGCCAGACGACATTGGGGCATACAATATGGTGATCAAGAACGCGGCAACGGCGTTTGGAGTCAAACTTGACGGAGAAAAACAAAAGTCTGACTTCCTATTGGAGACCCTACTCCCCACGCAGACCACGAGCCAGTATTTTCCAATTGCTTGAAAGTGTCATGGGAAGGAGGCGTTCAAGGAACCGGCGACATGCAGGTCCTTTACGCCGAGGACGGAGAAGAAATACAAACACTCCACGAAAGATCCCCCGTACATCAGAGGGACAGTCCTGGCAGGCTCCATTATCACGGTGACCGCAAGGAAGAGGGCAAATGTGCCGACGACATCAGGGCCACGTCCAGACAAGGAAAGCAGGAGGATGGACCTGACTGGCAGGAAGATAGAAAGGAATGCAGCAATGCATTGGCGCATGGCGAACTCAGACGCCCTACTGAATAGGCACCAGTACCAATTCCTGGACCAAATTGGGCAGCTGATGAAGCACCTCCCACAAGAGTACCAACATAGAGCCTCACACCTCGTGGAGGAGGGGAAGAATGTGGCGAACGCTTGCCTCAAAACAGCCTTGGATGGAGCAGACACATCCAGCAGGCTGATGATGTTGGGAATCACTGAAAGAAGGCAAGCCTGGCTCAGGATCTCAGGTTTCACACAAGAGGTTCAGCACAACATTCTTAGCACCCCATTCAATGTGGGGACACTGTTTGGAGCACCGGTGGATGACAAACTCACCCTGCTCAAAAAGGAAAACGACACTGCAAGGTCCATGGGGGCCTTACAATTCAGAGGAATGAAGAGGGGTACCCCGTAACGGAGACCGAACGGAAGAGGGGGAATCCAGGCAGGAAAGTCGCACCAGACCTTCCAGCAGTCCAACCAGGGAGATAACCAGGCACAGCAGGGACACCAAAAACAAAACTGGCACAACCAGCAAAGGGGCCACTCCTTTCGCGGGAGAGGAAACGGACGTGGCCAGAACAAAAGAGGAGGCCATCAGGCCACCTCTAAGTGACGCTGTCACACAGTATGTGCCCCCCCGCACAACACCTCCCAGGGTGGAGCACAAAAGGACCAACACAGGGTTACACGGACCAAATACCATGGAACATGGAACACCAGTAGGAGGCACATGGAGAACTTAACAAAGGGAAAGCCTCTAACACCACTGACCCAAACGGTGACCATCACCACAGACGCATCCCAGAGGGATGGGGAGCGCACACGAGCAAGCTCAGGGTGAGGGGTCTGTGGACTCCAGTTCCAGGTAGTTGATGTGTTTGACCGCATTCCACTGGAGACCGTGTTCCTCGCCCTGAAAGCCTTCCAGACAAAATTGTGCAGCCAGAGAGTGTTGATCCAGATGGACAACACGACGACGATGTTCTACAACAACAAGCCGGGAGGAACGCAGTCTCCGCCACTATCGAACCTAGCACAGGAGATATGGAGATGGGCCATCCCACTAAAGATAGACCTGCTAGCCATACACCTACCAGGGAAAGGCAATGTGGAGGTAGACTGGCTCAGCAGACAGACATCGGCGTCCCACGAGTGGGAGCTCAATGCACAGGAAACGCTAAGGCTATTCAGAAGGTGGGGAACACCGACTATAGACCTATATGCAAAATGCCAAAGCTTCGCCTCCAGGCAATCAGGGGAAGGTTCCCTGGGGAATGCACTATGGATAAGCTGGTCGAGGACATTTGCTTACACTTTTCCCCCGATACCCCCGATACCCCTGATACACAGGGTACTCAACAAGTGCAGGACCAGCAACATGACTCTGATCCTGGTGGCACCACAATGGGCCAGGCAGACATGGTACTCACAGATAATGGAAATGGCACAAGGTGCACCCCACAAGTTCGGGAGAAGAAAAGACCTACTGTCCATGCAAAACGGGGAGGTACTACACCCAGAACCAGAGAGCCTCAGCCTAGCAGCATAGCTCCTGAAGACATAGTTTGCGCACCTGAGGTTACCGGAGAGCACCCTGCGGGTACTGCGAGAGGCAAGGAGGCCTAGCACACGAAGGTGCTTTTTGGAGAAATGGAGAAGGTTCCCAGAATGGTGCAGCAAGAAGAAGATACACAGAAAGATGACAAGGGAGTCAACAGGGCTAAGGTACCTCACGCACCTGCTGAAAGCAAAGCTAAGCTCATCCTCGCTGAGAGTACACCTGGCAGTAATGGTGGCCTACACAAGAGTAGAGACTGGAAAGATTTTCTTTACGTCGCAGATAGTGAAGAGATTCATGGAAGGGGCAAAAAGGATTGCACCTCCTAAGAGGATGCCGCCACCAGCTTGAAACCTTAATCTAGTCCTGACAGAGCTCATGAAGGCGCCTTTTGAACCGATTCATAGGGCGTCCCTGCAAATGCCAACAATGAAAACAGCCTTCTTGGTGGCTATCACCTCCCTGCGCAGGGTGAGCGAACTACAGGCGCTAACGCTACAAGAACCCTACACCCAATTTCACAATGATAGGGTGGTGATGAGAACGGACCCACACGTCATGCCAAAGGTGGTGTCGAGGTTTCACATCAATCAAACAGTTCAAATACCAAGTTTCTTTCAAAAACCAACCACAAGCGCAGAGAGGTCACTCCACACTCTGGACGCTAGAAGGGCAGTAATGCACTACATAGAAAGAACAAAGGAACACAGGAAGACTAAACAGTTCTTTGTGTCCTTGGCAAGTAGTTTCCTGGGTAAACCAGTAACAAAGGGGACCATCGCACGATGGATCACACAAACTATTCATTTCTGCCACAAACAGGCAGACCAAGAGCTAGCAGAGGGGGCGCGTGCCCACTCAACTAGGAAAAAGGGAGCAACGATAGCCTTCCTGGCTAACACACCCATTCAAGATATTTGCCTGGCAGTGCACACGTTCACTTAGCACTACTGTGTGGATATCCAAATGAACAAGGAAGCACAAGTAGGACAGAAAGTGCTTCAACATATATTCAACAGCCAACGTTCATCTTCCACCCAGCCGCCACAAAAATAACAAACCGCTACAAAGTCTATGCACAGCATAGTGAATCCAGAAAGATTCACACTACAAAACGAATAGTTTCTTACCTGTCGGTGTAGTTTTGCAGCTTGAAGATCTTTCTGGATTCACTAGCGAACCCACCCACCTCCGCCAGAAAGATGAGGCTGGAGAAACAGGTGGTTTAAAAAACTTACTTGAACATTGCCAAGGATTCGCAAAAACACAAAACGAGAAAAAAAGAATCCGAAGATTGCGCCCAAGGGTGGGAGCTTCCGCAGGAAGCGTGCCGACGTCACGAAAGGACTCCAAAAGGTGGGACGTCGACGCCCACCTGGGCTACGAAAAAAGAAAAAAAAAAGACTACGATTCCGGACCCAACCACTAGACCGCGGAATAATGCACAGCATAGTGAATCCAGAAAGATCTTCAAGCTGCAAAACTACACCGACAGTTAAGAAACTATTCGTTCTGTACCCTCTAGCGTGATGATCCCTCTAAAAGACTCATGTGGATTAATGGTCAAGAATTTAGTTTTTGATTGATTTATTGTCAACCCTCTTTTTGCACATAAGTCGCAAAGCAGTCTACCAGCATCTGTAGGCCCATTGGGGTCTTAGACACCAGAGGAGCATCCTCTGCGAACAATACAAGTGAATTTTGTTCCCTGTGATCCTCTGTGCATCGCTGTCAAAATATCCCAGTTAGGTCACCACATCATTGAGGTATTGGGAGGATAAAGTCTGGGCAAGGACACATCCTTGATGGACTCCTTTGGAAGTTGCTATTAGTTTTGTTGTCTCTCTCCGGGAGCCCCATCTGACCTGTGCATAGGTGTCCTGATGTAATCGCACTATAATATTCAATAACTCAACAGGGACCCCATTATGTTGTAGTAGCGCCCATAGTTTTTCCCTGGGAACCAGATAGAATGCAGATTTAGGGTTCACAACGACATATAAAGGAGAACCACAGTTTTCCAATAGATTGCCATAAGTATAAAGGCCTGGTCTATGGTGCTAATACTACTATGAAATCCTGCTTGCAGATGTGACAGGGCCTCAGTCTCATTAATCCACTCCTGAAGTCTCAGTCTACTAAAAATCCTTTTGTGTAACATCAATCAAACTTTTGGTCCTATAGTTTACCCTTTTTGTATATTGGTACTATCTCGGCAGCCTTCCAGCTGCCAGGTATTTCATCCCATTTAAGTATTGCATTTGACATTATGTTAATATACATGGCCCAATTCCCTGGGTCTGCACAAAACAAGTCACCAGGGACCCTGTCCGGACCAGCTGCTTTTTCCGCAGCAATACAATTGATTGCTCCTAGGTTTTCGTCATATTTTAGCTGCGAGCCCCGATCACCCTTTTTGTATATTGGTACTATCTCGGCAGCCTTCCAGCTGCCAGGTATTTCATCCCATTTAAGTATTGCATTTGACATTATGTTAATATACATGGCCCAATTCCCTGGGTCTGCACAAAACAAGTCACCAGGGACCCTGTCCGGACCAGCTGCTTTGTCCGCAGCAATACAATTAATTGCTCCTAGGTTTTCGTCATATTTTCTAGTTAGTCATGATAAAGATGATGGGCATAATAGCAGACATGGTGGACATGCTTCTGGTCCATGTACTTCAGGGGCTAGACCTAATGTAGTGTCAACTAAAAAAAAGTGATTATACTATGTCTCCAGAGGGATGTTATTGGCCAAGTGATCTTTGGGGGTTCTCCCCTCTACTGGCTACTAAGGATCAGAATGTATTACAGTCCCTAGAGGTCCCAGCCTCATATAACCCATTCCAAATCCTATTTTCCCAGCAGTCACAAGGTTTGACCTGAGCCCATTTATAAAACTTCTGCTGCATCCTCACTTGCTCCCCTAGAGCTAAGCACAACTGTTGTTTTGCTGATTTGCGGTACTTATTATACCATCCTGGAGAGGCTTTCTCCCTCTTTTAAAACAGGTTTTGTTGCCTCTGTGTAAAGCAATCTCCCATGATTTGAAAAAGCTTCACATGAATTGCCTCACCTTCCTGTGATGGAAACTTCAAGGGGGCGAGTTTGTCCAAACTCTAAATGGCCTTCTTTAACGCCTCACTCATAGCCG
Organism: Lissotriton helveticus; assembly: GCF_964261635.1. Lineage (NCBI taxonomy): Eukaryota > Metazoa > Chordata > Amphibia > Caudata > Salamandridae > Lissotriton > Lissotriton helveticus. The sequence goes on from NC_136061.1 coordinate 950,450,737, forward strand.
CTATTGATTCTGGAATTGATGCCACATTAGCCCATTTAAGCCTACATTCATCATTTGATGGATTTAAATTTGTAGAGCGAGATATTGTAATATGCTCTTGCTGGACAATCAGAGTTCCTGACCATTTGCAGACGACCGCATTGTGGTCACTATCCCATCTATCAATTATCATGGTATCATAATACATTTCCACAATGGAAAGGAAAACCAAATTTAATCAATCCTGCTAGTATTATTAATTTGATTGTATGTATGTGAAGCAGGTCGGTCGGATTTTGTCTGCCCATTACAGGCCCAAAGACCACAGGCTAGCGTAAATGAGAGCATATGGTATGCTACCTCTGTCCATCTCTTCACAGGTCGGATCTTAAGAGAGGGAACCCCCATTCCTAGTCTTCCACCTCAGCGACCATCATTGTCCAGAGGTTCAAATGCAGTATTAAAATCACCATCCATTCTCGCAAAATCCTAGTTTGCACTGCTTCCTATGCGCCCTCACTTGTTTTAAGACTAGTGTTTTTCTACCCCCTCTGATCCCCTGATTATATACATTCTACACATGGATCTCAACTTTATTCCCAACAATTTTAATGGTTTGTATATCTAAAGTCCCCATCTTTAAAGGGTATGGTACCATATTTAGGGAGGTGCGTATCCACATCAAGAGGCCACGAGAGGGGCGTCCCCGTCCAGTGGAGGTTGTAGGTACATAATTTTTTAGGAAGCCTATATGCAGGCGGCCAAGGCCCAAGACTCCTGAATCAGGCAAGTATCAAACTGGTCAATAAACTGACCTCATTCAGGGTCCCCACGCTTGGACTATAGCCCAGCCACTTTTCAAGATAAGATATTTATATTGGCCAGCTTCTGGATTTGAACAGGTGTTGTAAACACCTCTGTTTCTCACAAAGAGGATGCAGTAAACAGTTGGGGATTTCCAGAGGTGTTTATATACTGCAGATGGCTGGCGGCCATACAAAATTCTATATTTATGCCCGTTCTGGAGATACTTATCTCTCCCAGTCAGTCCACCCTTGAGAGCCCGAATCATTTCCCCAATCTCTGTTAACAAAGACAGCTGCTGGGGGAGCTGGATGAGGTGGTCTAAATTTGAATTGCATTTGATTGCCCACCGGTGCATTTTTCTTAAGTTACATTCTCGCAAGACCTTCTACCGTTTTAAGATCCTTAAGCTAAAGTTCTCTGTAGTCAAAGGGCCCCCCATTATATGAAGGGTCGTTGGATCTCTTAGTGGCTAGATTATCTTCGCGTATTAGTAGCCTTTCTATATTGGTCTTCTATAATGAATGGACTTATTGGATAGCGAGTCACGTTCTAGGGCATAAAGATTTTCCAGATTGAGCGGAACCTGGTGAGAGGGTCGTACAGAAAACATTAATTGGAGCTAAACACATATCATACCTCACGGTCTGTGGGGTGGGTGTATTAGCGACCGTTACCCTATCCCTTTTTTTTTGGTTTGCTCTATCAACGTTAAGTATGCATTATTGGGCAGAGGGAGAACAGACTTATTATTATGCGCAATTCCAATAGGCTTAAGTTTATCAACCTCCGCTAACACAATCGCCAGTGTGCCCTCAATTCAACAATCCCTTCCTGTAGCCTTTATACAAGAGTAATAACTATAGGCATCCCCATTCCCTCATCATTACCAGTACTCGTGTGCAACACTAGATTAGCATCGGATTCCTCAGGCATCCAGTGGGTTCTATTCGCACTTGTCCCCTCCTCGGCATTATCAATACCAGTTTGGATTTCTGCAAGTACATACAATCTATCAGAGCACACAAACGCAGGTTCGACTGTGGACCACCCCCTGGTTAAATGGACCATTTGTGAAGGAATTGATCTCATTCATCCCTGGGATCTCTTGTTGCTGGGGAGCATTTACACTTTGTTATAGGTTATTAGGCCTCCGTTTAGTTGTAGACATTGGTGGAGAAGTGTGGCTCAATGGTTAAAGTGGAGAAGTGTGGCTCAATGATTAGAGCGGCAGACCCTGATGCAGAGGTCTAGCCCGGGACCAGAGTTCAATTCCCCGCCTCGGCGGGTCTTGGGCTCAAAAATTCCACGGACCTGATCATTCTCGCCTCGGTGCCTTTTCCAATCATGGAGTCCCACTCTGCAACTCTGGGCAATAGCTTGCTTAATCTCCACAACGGCCCCCACAACGCTAAGGATGCCTGGCCTCCACCTTGGGGGTGCCCAGGAGTGGACACCTCGCAGGGAAAGCCAGGATGGGTTCCACAGCGGTATTCGTACAAGCGCCTTGAGACCCTTGCGGGTGAGTAGTGTGCTATACAAGTATCAATTTACAATTTACAATTAAATTTTCCCAGTCTCCACCTTCTTTCGTTTTTTTGCATTTAGCTACCCTCTTCCCCCCCCCACCTCCTTCCACCCCCCCTCCCAGGAGGGACTCCACCTCCTCAATAAGAGTCTCTATGTCCTCCGTGGAGCTAGATGTAAATGTGTTGGTAACCGTTCAAGAGCTTTTCTTTTTCCCAGGGAGTGGCTCAGTAGCTTTACGCTTACCCATCAAGACCATTTAAAAACAATAAAGACTGGAAAGCAATCAACACGTAAAGCAAAAGCCAAGGATAGTGTCCTTGCCCTGTATTTTCTTGGCACGTACGGGTGCAGGGCGGGCCCGCCCTTGGCCTGCGCAACGGGAGGTGGAGACGCACTTTATAGTGTGGGGAAAGCAGAGTCAGCCCCTCCCGTTGCCACAAGGGATGATGGGACACAGAGTCCCTGATGCCGGTGAGTCCTGCTGCCCTGCCTGCACGTGCCATATGCTTTATCTACTGTATGAGCTTTCGGCATGCCCTTCTGTTTTTATTAGTTCCTTTGTTGACAAGATGGATTGTAGCCATGAGGTATAACATAAGTAGAGGTTTATTAAGTAAGTTACAGGATGGTTGTTCATCAGTTCAGCTGTTAAGAGGCCCCACCAGGAGCAGCATCTTTGCTGCTCAGCCCACACTCTCTAACTGTCATTCTTCCAGTCCACCAGGCACACCAACATACTACTCAGTCATCAGGCATTCTACACACACTCATGCATGCTGGCTGAGCAGCAGGAAATCTAAGTACAACATCCTTCATGTACGTTTAGAAGTTCCTTCGTTTTTGTTGGTGAATTGTTATTTTGATCCTCCTTTTGCTGTTTGGGTCATGCCCTGGAGACTGGTCCTGTTACATGGATCAATTTTCTTTTGCCTTGGCTTGTTTGGCTTGCCAAACACTCAGCCGAGGTCTGCAAATCATGTCCTTATCTTGTTTTCCACTGTCTTTGGTTTCGCAAGTGCTTTTTCAGCCAGAGGCTGTTTTTCATCCTGCAACATTTTTGCTTTCATTAGCTCAAATGTCAACCCTCCTCAGCACCAGTGCAGAACTACCTCTGCATCCATGCAGCACCTCCGCATCTGCACAGCGCGACCACAGCATCACTCAAACAGCCCAGCCAGCATCTTCTCCGCATCACTCAACAGCACCACCTCTGCTTCAGCGTTCCACCAGTGCAGCACCAACTCATCACTCAGCGCCCCCTGAGCACCAGTACATCACCTGAGCACCATCAAAGCATCACTTGGCGGCACCGCCACCGCCACCGCCACCACCACCGCCGCCGCCACCACCACCACCGCATCAGAACAGCCTCACAGCAGCAGCAACTCTGCACCAAGCAGTACCACTTTAGCATCAGCGCAGCATAGGTTTAGCACAGCACGACCACCTGCCCATCTCCGCATCAGAACAGCCTCACAGCAGCAGCAACTCTGCACCAAGCAGTACCACTTTAGCATCAGCGCAGCATAGGTTTAGCACAGCACGACCACCTGCCCATCTCCGCATCAGAACAGCCTCACAGCAGCAGCAACTCTGCACCAAGCAGTACCACTTTAGCATCAGCGCAGCATAGGTTTAGCACAGCACGACCACCTGCCCATCTCCGCATCAGAACAGCCTCACAGCAGCAGCAACTCTGCACCAAGCAGTACCACTTTAGCATCAGCGCAGCATAGGTTTAGCACAGCACGACCACCTGCCCATCTCCGCATCAGAACAGCCTCACAGCAGCTGCAACTCTGCACCAAGCAGTACCACTTTAGCATCAGCGCAGCATAGGTTTAGCACAGCACGACCACCTGCCCATCTCCGCATCAGAACAGCCTCACAGCAGCAGCAACTCTGCACCAAGCAGTACCACTTTAGCATCAGCGCAGCATAGGTTTAGCACAGCACGACCACCTGCCCATCTCCGCATCAGAACAGCCTCACAGCAGCAGCAACTCTGCACCAAGCAGTACCACTTTAGCATCAGCGCAGCATAGGTTTAGCACAGCACGACCACCTGCCCATCTCCGCATCAGAACAGCCTCACAGCAGCAGCAACTCTGCACCAAGCAGTACCACTTTAGCATCAGCGCAGCATAGGTTTAGCACAGCACGACCACCTGCCCATCTCCGCATCAGAACAGCCTCACAGCAGCAGCAACTCTGCACCAAGCAGTACCACTTTAGCATCAGCGCAGCATAGGTTTAGCACAGCACGACCACCTGCCCATCTCCGCATCAGAACAGCCTCACAGCAGCAGCAACTCTGCACCAAGCAGTACCACTTTAGCATCAGCGCAGCATAGGTTTAGCACAGCACGACCACCTGCCCATCTCCGCATCAGAACAGCCTCACAGCAGCAGCAACTCTGCACCAAGCAGTACCACTTTAGCATCAGCGCAGCATAGGTTTAGCACAGCACGACCACCTGCCCATCTCCGCATCAGAACAGCCTCACAGCAGCAGCAACTCTGCACCAAGCAGTACCACTTTAGCATCAGCGCAGCATAGGTTTAGCACAGCACGACCACCTGCCCATCTCCGCATCAGAACAGCCTCACAGCAGCAGCAACTCTGCACCAAGCAGTACCACTTTAGCATCAGCGCAGCATAGGTTTAGCACAGCACGACCACCTGCCCATCTCCGCATCAGAACAGCCTCACAGCAGCAGCAACTCTGCACCAAGCAGTACCACTTTAGCATCAGCGCAGCATAGGTTTAGCACAGCACGACCACCTGCCCATCTCCGCATCAGAACAGCCTCACAGCAGCAGCAACTCTGCACCAAGCAGTACCACTTTAGCATCAGCGCAGCATAGGTTTAGCACAGCACGACCACCTGCCCATCTCCGCATCAGAACAGCCTCACAGCAGCAGCAACTCTGCACCAAGCAGTACCACTTTAGCATCAGCGCAGCATAGGTTTAGCACAGCACGACCACCTGCCCATCTCCGCATCAGAACAGCCTCACAGCAGCAGCAACTCTGCACCAAGCAGTACCACTTTAGCATCAGCGCAGCATAGGTTTAGCACAGCACGACCACCTGCCCATCTCCGCATCAGAACAGCCTCACAGCAGCAGCAATTCTGCACCAAGCAGTACCACTTTAGCATCAGCGCAGCATAGGTTTAGCACAGCACGACCACCTGCCCATCTCCGCATCAGAACAGCCTCACAGCAGCAGCAACTCTGCACCAAGCAGTACCACTTTAGCATCAGCGCAGCATAGGTTTAGCACAGCACCAACTCAGCATCACTCTGCTCTACCTGAGCGCCACCGCATCACTCTGCGCCACCTACGGCAGCATCAGCTCAGCATCACTCTGCGCCAGCGCAACAGCATCTCTTCAGCATCACTTTACGCCAGCGCAACAGCATCTCTTCAGCATCACTCTACGCCAGCGCAACAGCATCACTCTGCGCCACCTACCGCAGCATCTCTTCAGCATCACTCTGCGCCAGCGCAACAGCATCTCTTCAGCATCACTTTACGCCAGCGCAACAGCATCTCTTCAGCATCACTCTACGCCAGCGCAACAGCATCACTCTGCGCCACCTACCGCAGCATCAGCTCAGCATCACTCTGCGCCAGCGCAACAGCATCTCTTCAGCATCACTCTACGCCAGCGCAACAGCATCACTCTGCGCCACCTACCGCAGCATCAGCTCAGCATCACTCTGCGCCAGCGCAACAGCATCTCTTCAGCATCACTCTACGCCAGCGCAACAGCATCACTCTGCGCCACCTACCGCAGCATCAGCTCAGCATCACTCTGCGCCAGCGCAACAGCATCTCTTCAGCATCACTCTACGCCAGCGCAACAGCATCACTCTGCGCCACCTACCGCAGCATCAGCTCAGCATCACTCTGCGCCAGCGCAACAGCATCTCTTCAGCATCACTCTACGCCAGCACAACAGCATCACTCTGCGCCACCTACCGCAGCATCAGCTCAGCATCACTCTGCGCCAGCGCAACAGCATCTCTTCAGCATCACTCTACGCCAGCACAACAGCATCTCTTCAGCATCACTCTACGCCAGCACAACAGCATCACTCATCACCACCTGAGCCCCGGCGCAGCCCCACCTCTGCTCCAGCGCAGCCCCACCTCAGTCTGCCCTCGGAATCTGGCATCTGTTGATTATCCCCTAGTGTCTGTCCCCTGCTTATGTTGTAATTCAAGTACTATTTACCAACCTCCACCCTCTTGTTGTTTATACCTCCCCCAACAAACATGCCCATGTCTGGGCATACCCTTCCCACATAGGGGATCCCGTGCTCACTACGCCACTGGAGTCAAGCTATCCTGGCTGATGACGGCTGATAACCAGAAACTGGTCCTAGGATGCTTGATTCCGGTCCATCATCTTGTGTGTTTTGGTGTATGGCAACTACCAGGAAATCCCTTAGCTTATTTAGGGAACAATGAATGACTCAATCAATCAGGGAATTGTCATGTGTGCTACTCACCCTTGTGGGTCTCAAGGCGCTGGGGGGCCAAGGGCGGGGGGTAAGCAGCTTTGGGCAGTCAAAGAGCCAGGTCTTGAATGTCTTCTTGAAGATGTGCAGAGAGGGGGTGCATCTGATGTCTATCTGGAGCTTGTTCCAGGTCTTGGCCGCGATGTAGGAGTAGGCTCTTCCACCCATTCTGTTGCCTTTTTAGTGATGAATGTTATGTAATATACACAATATGCATATTTTTACTCTGCATTTAATTGTCAGAAATCTGATTTTTAATTTTTTTATTTTACGGGGGTGACTTCTCCTCTCAAGGGATAATCACAACCCTTGTCCGCGTGCAGCCTTAAATTCACTAAATTAACCTGCGCTCAACCCCTGGTAACTATGGCACAGAGCAGACAGGCTTGCCTTAGAGGCAATGTGTAAAGTATTTATGCAGTACGAAAACCGTAATCAAGTAAAAATGCGAAACAATAGAAATACCATCCTGAATCCGAAATGCACAGTAAAATATGATAAACAAAAAAATCCAATCAGGAGACCTAAAGATATATATATTTTTAAAGATTTATAGGAAAATGGTGCCACAAAGTGTCTGTGATAGTCTATGGTTGTGGGAATCTGGGACTAGGGTGTAATTTGAGGCTGACTGTGATGGAGCACTGTTTGGATACACCAACCAAGTTCATCCTGGTCATAGATTTTACCATAGGAGTACACTTTTAAAGCAACCCGCCCCCTCCCGCACGACCACAGAGGAGGCATCTAGAGATTCACTGGGTGTCTGGAAGATCAGCAGTTTCCACTCAGCTGGGTACTTCCAGGAAAAGGTTTCTTGCCGTTGGTTGTCTGTTGTACCTACGCTGGATGTCAGCCAACTGACCCTTGCAGTCCACTTATTTGTCCTGGGTACAAGAGGCAGCATCTCCAGTCTTTCAGGCCTCCTCTCAGGTCAGACAGCAGGTCTGGTCCTCTTCTGCAGGCCTCAAATGTGTTCTCAAGTGGGTGTCTGGAGGTGCCACACTTATGCCTAGCACTATCTAATGGTTGTGGGCAGTACTTAAATGGAGTCTGCGGCTGCCGCTAAGGACCACAGGCACTTATTTTTCGGGGCCAGCTCTTATTTTTCCGATTCTGATATTTACAGAGAGCACAACAGAAAAATGCACAAATTGAAAAGAGTACGAAGAGATAGGTGGAAGAACCGCCACAAAAAGAGAAAGCCAGGGCAGCAAGAGTGCAATAAAGGGGCATGAAGTGTCTGGTAGTGGATTAAGAGTCATGATGTGGTTTAAGACTACCAAACTTTGAATTCGGCTGGTTAAAGTTTAATTGCACCGATTGCGGGTTTTTGAGCACAGCTTTGGGCACCAGCACGCTTTTACAAATTAAGCACTGTGTGGGGTGACTCCTGGCCCCCTCTAACCAATGAGTCAAAGGTTCCTTTGGCCATCCTACCCACTTTTTTCAGTAATTCTTGTTTTTGTTACTGCCTACAGGTCCAAAATCCATGTGTTGGATCATTTTCAAGCTAACAAAGGTCTTCTGCCAAGCTATACTTGAGAGAGAGAGACAAATTGAGAGAGATTGATATATAGAGGTGATAGATATAGAGATGTGCCAACAACAAACCCTGAGACAGACGTTTGGTTACTCCAGTATTGGAGCTGTCATAGATTCACATGCCTGAATCATTCCCCGTCATCGAGACGGGAGTCTCCCGTATATAAAAAAGCAATGCTTAGTAGCAAACAGAATGAGGCTTAGGCCCATTTCCCTTTTGCAACCCATAACACTTGTTATGTAAAAAGGACCAAACTTTTCTCTGAACCAATCAGAGCTCCTCACCCTCTAGAACCCTCCTGAGAGAACCTCTTGCTCCTCAGATTTTCTACCGCACGTTCTGCTAGGGAGTCTCCTTTGAGCTCTGCTCAAACTCTTCAATTCTACTCACTTTGATGAGATTTGAGGTACTCTCTTTTTCCAGATTATTCTTCTACCATAGCTGACCAGGAGAAAAAAGGATTTATTTAGAGCTTGTGCCACCTGCTCTAAAAAAAACTTTATACAGATGACCCTCAAAGACTGCACATACTGCCTCTATCCAGACCATCAGGCGAAAGATTATAAGGTATGTCGTACCTTCTCAAATAAAACCTTGAGGGATCGTGAGGGAAGACTACTACTTTGGCTTCAGAAGGTTAAAGCCAGGAAGGAGTTCCTCTCAAGTGATAGTGAGGAGGAGTCCTCTTCGTCTAGGAGATCTCAAAAAAGGAACAGATCTCCTCAGGCTCATACCTCAGGTGAGAGACCGCTCCAGGGTCTTCGGGGCGCAGTCCCTCAAAATCTCCTTCAGGCAAAACTAAGGAGAAGAAAGGTCATGCTTCAGAAGTGAAACAAGTAATGAAAACTACCTCAGAGCCTTCAAAATCTCCTCCGAGGGTCAAGATTACTATCAAAAAGCCATCCTCCACACCCTTCTGAGGAGAAAGAGAAAGAATCTATACCGTCGACGGGAGCGTCGGCGAGGAAAATTACATCATCATCATCGACGAAAACCGCGTCGGCGTCAAAGCATGAGGTAAAGGCTGTTTCTAAGGCTTTATCGCCATCAACCCTTCCACCGTCGACAACAGTGTCTATGACGAGCCCTTAGACTACGGCGTCGACGACGACCATGGCTACAGTCACATCGTGGACAGGGTCGACGACGTCAACTATGACGGGGACTACAACGTCGACGATAGCGTCGACGACGGTGATGTCGACAGCGGCGATGACTATCTCGTCGACGAGGGAAAAACCCCAGAAAAAGGTTTTTTGGCCTAAAAAAGAACAATCACACCAGAAATTACATCTCCAAGTAAAGTGTCTCCATTAGTTCCTTCTCACCTTTTAGAGGAAGAGGACTCGGAGGTCGAAGATGAAGGTGGTCCGTTTGGATTTGCTAGTAGCCCATCGCAGTTAAGGTTGAAATACCAGGAAGAAGACTCGGAGGATGAGTATGAAGGATTTCAAGATCATCGCCAACAACAGCAACAATACCACCAAGAGCATTACGAGGAGATGTCAAGTGTACCATCTTCTTTATTGAAGGATCTACAAGTCATGTTAGAAGATTATAGGAGAAGATATCCAGTGCCCAGGCCTCTAAGGAAATTCCCTAGGTTACACCTAGACCACGCTCTGTACCGGGTACACCAGTGCGAAGGCGGGAGATCTTGCCGGAGCCTCTTCCTAAATCTCCACCACCAAGATCTCAGCAGGATCCAGATACCACGGATGATGACCATGAAGGAGAGATTACGGACCCTAGCAGAGAGTGGGACGACTATCTCATTCTGTCACCTTTGTCTCCTACACCGAAACCTGTGGATTCTCCACCAGAGGACATTGGTGGGTTTCATAACCTGATGGAAAGGGCCACTAAAAGATTCACACTTACCATGGTGGAGAATAAAGCTGAATGTTTCTTATGACTTTAAGGAACCCTATCAAAGATCTGTTCGGTCCTTACCTATTGTAAGTCATATTTGGGAGGAAGGCCTAAAGGTTATGGATACGCCTGCTACAGTGACTCCAGTGCTCGCCGGACTGGACAACAAATATAAAGCGCCTGCAGATGCTCCAGCGTGTCTTTTGGGTCATCCCAACCCGGACTCAGTTATTACACAGGCGGCGCAACAAACATCGAGAAATTCGTCCGCTCCAATTACGGCACCCCCAGACAGGGAAGGTAGGAGGCTGGACAACGCAGAAAACTTTCCTCCATATCGGCTCCACTAGTAAAAGCTGCAAATGAAAAACACAACAGGAGAGACATGGGACTAAGACATCTCTGGATCCCTAATTATCAATATAAACATACACAACAGAGAAGTACTAACACATACAAAGCTCTAATCTGTACTAGTTCTGAGACAGAAAAATCTATATAACTGATATCAAGCTCCACATAGGTACAATACTCGTCTGATCCAATAGCAGCTCTAGGGGAGACAACACATGTCTTAATACTGCCCTCACACACTTTGCAGTGTCATGCTTCATCATTGGGCCGCACCATACATCCAGGTGTAGACCAACACACTGGATGGAGTGCAATTTTTTTTAGATGAAGATTAGTGGTGAGATTAGAGAAAGTAAGAAAGTGTGATAGTGCATATATAACACGTAAAATAATGTGACGTAACAAACAAACAAAAAAAACAGAGGGGGGGTCTAATCCCCTCTATTACGGGAGCAAAATAGTGCAGTCTTTTTAAATTTTAAAACATCCTAAGGGTCAACATAGATACTTTTTTTCTGGCTGTGGACCCCTGGAAGGATTAAAATCTATAAAGAACGAGGTATAAAGGGAAAGCAAGAGTCCCTATATCCCCACTGCAGATACCAACATGTTTCTGCCAACCTTAGACCCCCACATGGGTGGCACTGGCTTTCATCAGGGTGTTGGTCCCTATGTCGTAATCCTTACCCTAATTGGGTTTTTATTACCTTTATGTAAAGTCTGTAGGTTATGTCTCCTATACTGGGATCTCTCCAGGATTTCTGTGAGGGAACCACTACACGAGTTCATATAGAATTCTCTGAACCCGGGACTCTGTGGGGCTGTGCTCTCGCCGGCACATAATCACGAGATGCACCAGGGATTCTACCCTTGCATGTCGTCCTCTGCCGATGAAAAGCTGCAAATGCCCTGGCCATTCTGGGGAGATATGACAGACAAATGTGGTGCGACCTTTCGCCATATATTGACCTTGTACCAGAACCAGAGAGACAAGAGGCCAGGAGGGTGAGAGGACTTCTGCAGAAGTCATAGATTGCGCTATGGATATAGCGACTACATCATTTAGGTCTCTAGGAGGAGCAACGGTTCTGCGCAGACAAGGGTAATTAAGAGCGACGACTTTTAGACCGGAGGTCCAGAATAAGATCTTAGACCTTCCCTTCAGCAGTGAAGATTTATTTGGCATGCATGTTGATGACACACTACAGAGAATCAAAAAAGATACTGATAGTGCTAAAGCATTAGGAACTCTGCAATACAGGAAGGTTCCTGTTGGACTTGGGCCTTAGGGCAGGTTCACCCCTAATCTTTTTGCTTTTATTTGTGACCCTGTGGTAGTGATTTTTGGGTCTTGGCGCACTTTTTCCCTGTGTCCCAGAGTAAAGTGCGTGCGTGTAGTATGGCTGGCCTGCCCTCCCATAGGAATGCATGGGGAATGTGTGTGTCCATGTTAGTTCCTGATGCGTGGGGAGTGCAGGCTCGAGTTTAGTATGTGTGAACTCGTGAGAGTGAATGCTTCGCGATGGTATGTGCGGCTTGTATGTGTCTAGAAGGGAAGTGCTACTTCTGGACATTGATGTATGTGTGCAGTGAGGATACTGGAGCGTGATTGGCTGGAGCTGGCTGGCATGCCAGGCTCCAGGAAGTCTGGATGGGTCTGCCCGGTGGTGAGTGTGAGATCAGTATGAGTGATGTGTGGGAGGAGTGCACCTGGGTCCTGGATGGGCTGGGTTTTTCCCCACACAATGCTGGCTCCGCCCCCCTGTGGTTTGTCTAACGACCCAAGCCTCCCCAGTGAATGAAAGGGGTGGTTGGGCCATCAAGGGTACTCCCCAGCCAGCTGCAACTGGTTTCCCCCCACCCTGCACCCTGAAGACAAAGGAATTTACAGTATAAGAAGGGGCTGTGTCCCCTTACAATTTGTTCTACTTTTGGATCCTTGCCAGAGGGGGCTGTTGCTGCTGCTGGGGCCAGGAGGACCGCCACTTGGCTTGTCTCCCTGCCTGGAGACCCAGTGTGCTGGCTCTGGCCCTGCCTTGCCCCCCTGCCTGCCTCCAGACCCTGCTGGAGTCTTTGCTTTGCTCTTAGCGCTTGGGAGCGCTTATTTGCCTGCTAGCGCTGTGGAGCGCTTTTCCTTTTGCTCATAGCGCTTAGGAGCGCTTTTATTTACGAGCCGGTGCCCACCCGGCATTGGACCCGTCTTGCCGACTTTTGGCAGAGCGAGTGCCTACCTCGCTTTATATTTTAATTAGGAGGCCGGTGCCCACCCGGTATTGCCCCGTTTCATTTAATTTGAGCGCATGCCCACGCCGCATTTGCCCGTGAAAGGACCGCCGCAGCCCGGAGCCGAGGAGAAGCCGAGGGAACCACCGCTGACGTCACCTGGAGAGCCGCGCTGTGATTGGTTACAGCGGCCGGAGGCTCGCCGGGTGACTCGCGACGTGATTGGCTGCCTGCCTGAGAAGCAGGAAGCAGCCTGCCGAGGCTCCCGAGGGAGAAGGGAAGCCCCGCCGAGGAGAGCCGTCCCGCCAGCGAGGCCCCGAGGAAGAGGAGCCCCGCCTGACAGAGACCCGGTGAGTGCAGGGGCAGGGTCTCCGGGTTCTTCGAGCGGCCCCAGTGGCAGAGGGACGCTCCCACGTGTGCTGCATTCCGTTGTTGGAGCCAAGAGGCTCCGGGGGCACCACTTCCCTCCGAGTCCCCCGTGAGGGACTCCAACGGCGCCCTAACAGTATTTACGAGCCCCGAGGCTCGTGGGGGCATATTAATTGTTTAAGAGCGCTGAAGCTCCTTTAGTGCCAGCGTGTTTGCTTTTGCGAGTCCCGAGAGGCTCAGGGCATTCCCGTATTCGAGCCCTTGCGAGGCTCACAGCCCAGCTTCGTGTTGAAGAGCCTGAGCGAGGCTCTTGGGTGCCAAGTGATTTATTTAAAGCCCAGAGAGGCTCTTCGCCCCACTATTGTTCTTGAGCCACAAGGCTCCAACGTTGCCCAGCGGTATTCACAACTGTCCAGCACTTAGTGGACAGTTGCTACGTTTAGGCTGTTGTTCTGTGCTGCCTGCGCAGCCTCCCCTGACATTGAGACTCAGGGCATTCCAGCCCTTTCGAGGCCATTTGGCCTGGGGGACAATTCTAGTGTTGTGCCATGTGCACCCTGCGCAATTTATGATTTACTGCTTATGTGATTTCTGCGCAAATGTTCTACCTGCACCTCTGAATGTGTTTTAATGTTTCATGTGCAATTGTTTGTTTTATCACCTTTGCTAAAAGTGACCTGCTTAGGTGATTCTTTGTTTTTATTCCCCTTTGCTAAAAGTGACCTGCTTAGAGGAATGTATGTTATTACCTTTGCTAAAAGTGACCTGCTTAGGTAATTGTTTGTTTTATCCCCTTTGCTAAAAGTGACCTGCTTAGAGGATTGTTATGTCGTTACCTTTGCTAAAAGTGACCTGCTTAGGTAATGCCTTGTGCTTTTATTTCCCTTTGCTAAAAGTGACCTGCTTAGAGGAATGTTGATGTTTTATTGCCTTTGCTAAATGTGACTTGCCTAGGTAATTATTTTAGGTTTCCTTTCCTTTGCTAAATGTGACTTGCTTAGGTGATAGGTTTTCCTTCCATAGGTCCTGATGATAAGGTCCTAGTTCCCTGCGTGATTTCCCTACAGTGTTTAGGGTGGCGTAGGAGGTATTTACCCTTTACCCGTAGTTATTGGTTGTATGCTACATTTACTATTTCTGTGTTACAGTCATTATATGTTTATGTGCTAAGTGTTATACCTACAAGTATTATTTCTAAAAAGTGCATACCCCTGACAGTGGTCCAGGTGGCCCTGTCCTGTACATAATCCCTTGTAAATCTTGCCCGTGCCTGTTGGCACATTGTAAAGTGTGTGTGTTATCTAATGTGTTTTTATTATTATAATACAAAGGCTATTTTTGATATAACCTTGTGTGGAGTTTCCTTTGTGGTGGGCCTAGGGTGTTGTCGCTGGCGTGCGCGCACAAACGCTTTACACATCGCCTTTGAGATTAGCCTTGCTGCTCGCGTCACGTTACCTAGAGGGTGAGCAGGGGTTATCTTGGTGTGTAACTCCCTTGCCCTGACCTTAGAAATGGTGATCCCTGACTGACCTTGGCGTGAGCGTTGGCCGGCCGGGGGTCCCGCTTCTAACATTGGTGGCTAGCGGTGCGGATTGGACTTGCGTTTGCGCTGTACCACAGTGGCGACAGGCCACATTACAAAACTCTGCAATTTTAGATAACCACATTTTGGGGATTATTGTTTTTTAGGGAAGATCAGTATTGCTTCTCCTGAAAGGTGTCATTTTGTAATTTCTGTTCAGTACATTTGTTCCCCGCCCTGCTCCCAGAGTTTGGTACCTGTGTCACTTGTGGTCAGGTTGAGAAAATCAGGGGTGGTAGAAACTGCCTTACCGGTCCGAGGGGAGGGTGCGTGTGAATGAGTGGTTTGTTGCACTGGACAGTGGAGTGCAAGTTCTCTGAGATAGGAATCTTGCTGAATTGTGTTAATTGTGTACTCCTGTGTAAGCTCAGACCCCCAGGTTCCCTGTGTCAAACTCTTCTTGAGAACGTCCGCCAAAATGGAGCCTGTTTTTGATCTCTGTTGTCTTTTTAGGTACAGTAGGTCAGAGCTGGTCAGATTCTGTGAAGAGGGAGGCATGGAGGTGAGTGAGTTGGATACTCAGTCCCAGCTTAGGGACAGCCTGATCCAATGGCAAAAGGGTCAGTGGGATCTTGAGCACAGTGAGAGAGATAGGGCCCGGGCCGCACGTCATGAGGATGGTGAGTCTGTGGAGAGCCCTGAAGAATGTGAGTTGTATGATGATGACAGTGGATGGATATCAGCAGATAGTGAGGACCCCATAGATAGGGAGTCCCTTGCTGGGTCCAGTGTCAGTACCAGTGCCCCATCCCTTGTTCTGTCCCCAGAGGAGTGGTTGGATAGGAGGGAAGAGCGGGAGCATCAGCTAGCGATGGAACAGCTCAGGTTGGAGCATGCCAAGCTAGAGGCTGAAAGAGCCTTGTTCAGGGAGAAGGTAGCCCTAGAGGATAGGTTATCCCCTGAGTGCAGTTGTGGTTTTCTGGATTCCCCAGGGAGGGTGGAGTCCAGTGGTGGCAGCTTTTTAAATATAAGTGTAGACAGTCCCACTCCCAGTTCCCCAAGTATGGTACCTGTTTCCCAAGAGGAGGAGAACAGGTTGAAGTTTAGGAACGTTAGGAAACCACCTCACCAGGAGTGGGGGTATTTTGTGGATGACTGTTCTGATGCAATGTGGGATTGGCTGAGGGCTAACTCGGACAATGAGGTGGACGAAGTGATGAATATGTTCCTCAAAGAGCAGTTGCTCAGTGTTGTTTGTCCAGAGTTGCGCCAGCACCTGCTGAAGTTGAAATGTTTTTGTCCTTGGGACCTTGCAAAGGAAGCAGAGCGCTGGGACAGTGCGAGAGGTTCTTTAGAGTCACTAGTGAGTGATTCCAACAATAGTGGGTCAGGTGTCTTCCATCCCAGTGTGGTGGAGGAGGGTGAGAGTAGCCCAGCTAGGTCCCTGGTTAGTGAGAAGGGTGTAGGGGCTGACTGCCTGTCTCAGTGGAGCGGGAGTGAGTGTGTGACCGAGAGTCCCCAGACGCCCGAAGCCCTGTCACAGAGCCTGGATGGTTTCTTTAGGGAACTCCAGGAAGGGAACCTAGACTTGCCTGTTAGTTCACTTGAGGGAGATCTCCTAGTGTGTAGAGGACCTGGAGCATCTGTAAGCGGAGCTTCTATGGTTCTAGAGTCTGGCAGTACCGCTCCAGTAGGGAGGGTACAGGAGTCCAGCGAAAGGAGTGATTGGGGGATAGTATGTGAGTCCCCAGAAGTCCTGGAGTGCCAGGCATTGGTTCCACCAAAGGTTCTAGACCAGAGGTTGGAGGGCCAGGTTCAGGATCCGCCTGACCTGAAGGGTGGGACTACTGTAATCAGTGTCCTGACCAGTTCTTTTTCCAGAGGTACCGCCCCGGTTGGGAGGGAGTAGGACTCTGGAAGAGGGTGCAGAGGGTGGGAGAGCCCACCTCTGACCCCGGTGCAACCTGAGGGGTTAAACCCTAGGTTGGGAGGATGGTGTTTAGAGGGTACCCCTCGCAGGAGGAGGAGGAACCCGAGAAGAAGAGGTAAGGGGAGGAGAGCCTTCCCTGAGACTCCTGGTCCGCCTGAGGTTGTAGACCCTAGGCTGGAGAACCAGTGGCAGTCTAGCCCTGTCTTGCAGACAGGAAGGGTGGAGAGTGGCTATTATGTGCCAGGGGTTACTACCCCCCACTTTGTGAGTAGGCAGGATCCAGTGGCACCTGGGTGGCCTAGGGCCTGGTCCTGGCCAAGGGCAGATGGAGAGTACCAGTGGGGTACCCCAGTTAGTCCCTACAGTAGTTTCAGAAGGAACCCCAAGGGTTCACCGTGGCGTAAAACAGGAGGGTGTCCCTGCAGTTGTGGGCCCGCGTCCGTGTTTTATCGCCCCAAGCAGGGAAGTCCATCACGGTGGTGATTGGTCTGCCCTGCGTTTTGGCTGGAAGGGGGTTGTGTTGGACTTGGGCCTTAGGGCAGGTTCACCCCTAATCTTTTTGCTTTTATTTGTGACCCTGTGGTAGTGATTTTTGGGTCTTGGCGCACTTTTTCCCTGTGTCCCAGAGTAAAGTGCGTGCGTGTAGTATGGCTGGCCTGCCCTCCCATAGGAATGCATGGGGAATGTGTGTGTCCATGTTAGTTCCTGATGCGTGGGGAGTGCAGGCTCGAGTTTAGTATGTGTGAACTCGTGAGAGTGAATGCTTCGCGATGGTATGTGCGGCTTGTATGTGTCTAGAAGGGAAGTGCTACTTCTGGACATTGATGTATGTGTGCAGTGAGGATACTGGAGCGTGATTGGCTGGAGCTGGCTGGCATGCCAGGCTCCAGGAAGTCTGGATGGGTCTGCCCGGTGGTGAGTGTGAGATCAGCATGAGTGATGTGTGGGAGGAGTGCACCTGGGTCCTGGATGGGCTGGGTTTTTCCCCACACAATGCTGGCTCCGCCCCCCTGTGGTTTGACTAACGACCCAAGCCTCCCCAGTGAATGAAAGGGGTGGTTGGGCCATCAAGGGTACTCCCCAGCCAGCTGCAACTGGTTTCCCCCCACCCTGCACCCTGAAGACAAAGGAATTTACAGTATAAGAAGGGGCTGTGTCCCCTTACAATTTGTTCTACTTTTGGATCCTTGCCAGAGGGGGCTGTTGCTGCTGCTGGGGCCAGGAGGACCGCCACTTGGCTTGTCTCCCTGCCTGGAGACCCAGTGTGCTGGCTCTGGCCCTGCCTTGCCCCCCTGCCTGCCTCCAGACCCTGCTGGAGCCTTTGCTTTGCTCTTAGCGCTTGGGAGCGCTTATTTGCCTGCTAGCGCTCTGGAGCGCTTTTCCTTTTGCTCATAGCGCTTAGGAGCGCTTTTATTTATGAGCCGGTGCCCACCCGGCATTGGACCCGTCTTGCCGACTTTTGGCAGAGCGAGTGCCTACCTCGCTTTATATTTTAATTAGGAGGCCGGTGCCCACCCGGTATTGCCCCGTTTCATTTAATTTGAGCGGCTGCCCACGCCGCATTTGCCCGTGAAAGTACCGCCTCAGCCCGGAGCCGAGGAGAAGCCGAGGGAACCACCGCTGACGTCACCCGGAGAGCCGCGCTGTGATTGGTTACAGCGGCCGGAGGCTCGCCGGGTGACTCGCGACGTGATTGGCTGCCTGCCTGAGAAGCAGGAAGCAGCCTGCCGAGGCTCCCGAGGGAGAAGGGAAGCCCCGCCGAGGAGAGCCGTCCCGCCAGCGAGGCCCCGAGGAAGAGGAGCCCCGCCTGACAGAGACCCGGTGAGTGCAGGGGCAGGGTCTCCGGGTTCTTCGAGCGGCCCCAGTGGCAGAGGGCCGCTCCCACGTGTGCTGCATTCCGTTGTTGGAGCCAAGAGGCTCCGGGGGAACCACTTCCCTCCGAGTCCCCCGTGAGGGACTCCAACGGCGCCCTAACAGTATTTACGAGCCCCGAGGCTCGTGGGGGCATATTAATCGTTTAAGAGCGCTGAAGCTCCTTTAGTGCCAGCGTATTTGCTTTTGCGAGTCCCGAGAGGCTCAGGGCATTCCCGTATTCGAGCCCCTGCGAGGCTCACAGCCCAGCTTCGTGTTGAAGAGCCTGAGAGAGGCTCTTGGGTGCAAGTGATTTATTTAAAGCCCAGAGAGGCTCTTCGCCCCACTATTGTTCTTGAGCCACAAGGCTCCAACGTTGCCCAGCAGTATTCACAACTGTCCAGCACTTAGTGGACAGTTGCTACGTTTAGGCTGTTCTGTGCTGCCTGCGCAGCCTCCCCTGACATTGAGACTCAGGGCATTCCAGCCCTTTCGAGGCCGTTTGGCCTGGGGGACAATTCTAGTGTTGTGCCATGTGCACCCTGCGCAATTTATGATTTACTGCTTATGGGATTTCTGCGCAAATGTTCTACCTGCACCTCTGAATGTGTTTTAATGTTTCATGTGCAATTGTTTGTTTTATCACCTTTGCTAAAAGTGACCTGCTTAGGTGATTCTTTGTTTTTATTCCCCTTTGCTAAAAGTGACCTGCTTAGAGGAATGTATGTTATTACCTTTGCTAAAAGTGACCTGCTTAGGTAATTGTTTGTTTTATCCCCTTTGCTAAAAGTGACCTGCTTAGAGGAATGTTGATGTTTTATTGCCTTTGCTAAATGTGACTTGCCTAGGTGATTATTTTAGGTTTCCTTTCCTTTGCTAAATGTGACTTGCTTAGGTGATAGGTTTTCCTTCCATAGGTCCTGATGATAAGGTCCTAGTTCCCTGCGTGATTTCCCTACAGTGTTTAGGGTGGCGTAGGAGGTATTTACCCTTTACCCGTAGTTATTGGTTGTATGCTACATTTACTATTTCTGTGTTACAGTCATTATATGTTTATGTGCTAAGTGTTATACCTACAAGTATTATTTCTAAAAAGTGCATACCCCTGACCGTGGCCCTGTCCTGTACATAATCCCTTGTAAATCTTGCCCGTGCCTGTTGGCACATTGTAAAGTGTGTGTGTTATCTAATGTGTTTTTATTATTATAATACAAAGGCTATTTTTGATATAACCTTGTGTGGAGTTTCCTTTGTGGTGGGCCTAGGGTGTTGTCGCTGGGGTGCGCGCGCAAACGCTTTACACATCGCCTCTGAGATTAGCCTTGCTGCTCGCGTCACGTTACCTAGAGGGTGAGCAGGGGTTATCTTGGTGTGTAACTCCCTTGCCCTGACCTTAGAAATGGTGATCCCTGACTGACCTTGGCGTGAGCGTTGGCCGGCCGGGGGTCCCGCTTCTAACAGTTCCTTTTCGAGGATCTAAGGGTAGGGGACAATCATCTTACAGAGGAGGATATCAGCAAGGAAGATATTCCTCTTACTCCACCACATCTCAGCCCTACCGTCAGCAGTATACACAGCGACAATCAGGAGGTTATACAAAATCAACTCAGAGAGGAAAAGGAGGTCGTCAGGGGAAAGACAACACCCGACGACAATTACAACCTTCGAGTTCGGGCCACACCGACTCTACTGAGATCACATGCTCCCCTGGGTGGAAAGATTGCTCATTATTTTCAGAAATGGCAAGAAATAACTACGGACCAATGGGTCCTCAACATTATTCAATTCGGCCACACTCTAGAATTTCTACAGACGCCTCCTTGTACACCACTGATGCATCGGAAAGTCAATCATTTGCATCAAATTCGGAAGGAGATTCGGACAATGCTCCGAAAGGGAGCAATAGAACCGGTGCCGAACTTCCAAAAAGGAAAGGGATTT
This sequence comes from Lissotriton helveticus, assembly GCF_964261635.1. Classification (NCBI taxonomy): domain Eukaryota; kingdom Metazoa; phylum Chordata; class Amphibia; order Caudata; family Salamandridae; genus Lissotriton; species Lissotriton helveticus. The sequence goes on from NC_136061.1 coordinate 950,471,194, forward strand.
TACTCCCGATTTTTTTCTGGTCAAGAAAGACATCCTCCAATGGCGTCCTATTCTGGATCTCAGATCCCTTAACACCTATCTCAAAAAGCAGTCTTTTAGGATGGTTTCTCTTCAGGACATCCTTCTACTATTGAACCCAGGAGATCATATGACCACTTTAGATCTACAGGATGCGTACTTTCACGTCCCCATCCATCCTTCGCACAGGCAGTACCTTCGGTTCATGGTAGCTGGAGAACATTACCAATTCAAGGTACTGCCATTCGGCCTAAAGTCAGCGCCAAGTGTGTTCACAAAATGCCTGGCTCCAGTGGCGGCTGTTTTAAGGAAATAAAAACATCAAATATTGCCTTACCTCGACGACTGGTTAGTCAAGGCACCCTCAAAAGCACTAGCCAGGGCGTCAACAAAGGCTTGCATAGACTTTCTCATGAAGCCCAGAGAATATGGGAATGGGCGCTACAGCCAGGGATATCCTTGACAGCGGAACATCTCCCAGGGGATCAAAACATTAACACGGATACTCTCAGCAGGCTCAGGTCATCCTGCCACGAGTAGGAACTGGACCAGGGGATCCTAAACAACATTTTTCGAAGATGGGGGAAGACCAACAGTAGACCTCTTCGCCACAAGGGAGGACAAGAAATGCTGGTTCTTCGCAAGCTGGCTTCCCCAGAGGGGGTCTTGGGGAATGCGTTTTCGATGGCATGGTCCGGAGTATTTGCCTAAGTTTTCCTCCGATTCCTCTCTTACCTCGAGTGCTTGTGAAGATCAAGAAAGAACTGTGCAGGCTGATCCTGATATCCCCATGGTGACCCAGACAACACTGGTTCACAGAACTCCTGCTGCTGTCGGAGGCCCGTCCAGTTCGTCTCCAACCAATTCCATCACTTCTGTCAATGTCCAAGGGACAAGTGCTCCATCCGGACCCGAAATACTTGCGCTTAGCGGCCTTTCTCCTGAGCACTGTGAGTTTCAGCATCTAAATATCTCAGAAGATTGTCAAAACATCCTGTCAAAAGCTAGAGCGGATAGTACCAACAAAACCTACAGGATGAAGTGGAAGAGGTTTTGTCTGGTGTCTGAGAAGTAAAATTCATCCTCTAACTGCGGCACCTCATGAAGTTATCCTATACATCTTACTTTTAGCCAAATCTGGATCGGCTCACGCTTCTATTAAGGTGCATTTAGCCTTAATATCCCGCTACAGAAGGTCTGCCTCAGGCCCATCCTTATGGTCGACTAGGATCATCATACAATTTATGAAGGGATTGTTCAGAGTTTTTCCTCCAATAAAGCCTCCACCACCACTTTGGCGTCTAAACATAGTACTGTCACAATTGATTAAGCAGCCTTTCGAACCTATACACAGAGCAGATATTCAATTCCTATCATGGAAGGTGGTGCTTCTCATTACTCTAACGTCAGCGAGACGAGTAGGAGAACTACAGGCTCTCACAATTCAAGACCCTTTTTTGCAATTGAAAGAAGACAGGATGATTCTTAGGACTAACCCAAAGTTTTTTCCTAAAGTACCACCTGACTTTCATTTAAATGAACCATTAGTTTTAAAACGCTTCTTTCCTCAACCAGTAACAGCGGCGGAAAGAGTTTTGCATTCGCTGGATGTACAACGATGTCTGTCTCAAATTCTATTTGCAAGAGACTAAGAGCTTTCGCAAATCCTCACAGCTTTTCGCTGCTTACAGCGCACCCAGAAAAGGTTTCCCTCTATCAAAGCGTGGGATTGCTAGGTGGATTTCCAGTGTGATTGTCTACTGTCACCGAGCTGCCGGAAAACTTCTAAACACATGAGTTCGTGCTCATTCAACGAGAGTAGTGTCCACATCCACTTCGTTATTTGCAGGAGTGCCGATCCAGGACATCTGCAGGGCAGCAACCTGGACATCTACGCACACCTTCACTAGGCACTACTCCTTAGAAGCGGCTGCAGGAACAGATGTGGCAGTGGGAGAAACGGTGCTGAGAAATATCATCCAATAACGGTGAGCCCTCTTTACATCCCTCCTTCCTTTTTTCTTGATTACAAAGGCACATTTTTATTACTCGCTGTGTATAATGTTATTCATACTGTCTTACATGATAATGGAATACAGAGAACAAATGTGCTTTGTTATATCACTGCTCGCTATTCTAATTCAGGCATGTGAATCTATGAAAGCTCCAATACTGGAGTAAGAAAGTTCTTTAGTATTGGAAGCTTTCATAGATTCACATGCGAACCACCCTCCTCTCCGGAGAGGCTCATCTTGGATTTAGCACGGAAAGTGTTTTATGCACAAGAGCGCTAAAATCGGAGGAGCAAGAGGTCCTCTCAGGAGGGTTCTAGAGGGTGAGAAGCTCTGATTGGTTCAGGGAAAAGTTTGGTCCTTTTTACATAACAAGTGTTATGGGTTGCAAAAGGGAAATGGCCTAGGCCTCTTTCAGTTTGCTATACTGTAAGCATTGCTTTTTTATACACCGGAGACTCCGTTTCAACAACTGGGAATGATTCAGGCATGTGAATCTATGAAAGCTTCCAATACTGGAGAACTACAGTTACAGGTAAGTAACTTGTTTTCTTGCTGAAGGACCCTGCTTTTGTCCTACCAGACAATGGATACGTAAGAATTGTTTGGGCATCCTGCTCTCCCTTTCAAGTGCACACCAAGTGCTATATGGCAACCTACTGACATCTGGTAGGACAAAAGCAGACTTCTTCAGCATCTAGACAGTGAACCCGCAACCCCCCACCCTGCATATTCTGCTAAACTCAACACCTCTCTGTCCAATAAGCCTATTGGGTGTTCCTGGAATGCAGTTTACTCCTTTTTCTCACTTATTCAAGGCTAATCACTGGCTGGGAGAGTTTGACGAAGTAACGCCCCCCCAGTCGGCGAACCAACCCGATCAGTTGCATGCATGCCTGGCTAAGATCTTCACCTGGATGTGCAACTCAGCCCTCAAACTCAATGGTTCTAAGACCGAACTGATGATGTTGGGGAACTCTCCTCCTTCCCTGCCCCTAAGCAGCTGGCCTAGCTGTCTGGGAGCGCCACCTACCCCTAAAAAGGAGATTAAGAGCTTGGGGGTGTGGCTGGAGCAGGACCTTTCTTTTAAGACACACGCCAAAAAGACCGCAGGCGTGTGCTTCGGCTTGCTCCGGTCAGCCCGGAAGATCCTACCCCTCCTCCCGATGGCTACCAGGAGGCTTCTAATCCAGGGGCTTATTATCTCCCGCCTGGATTACAGTAATTCGCTGTTTCTGGGGGCGCCAGAATCAACTTTGAACAAACTGCAGCAAGTACAAAACGCCGCTGCCAGGCTTCTGACAGACCTTCCCAGGTGGCAATCAGCCCGCCCGGCGCTGAAGGCGCTTCACTGGCTCCCAGTCAGAGAGAGGGTGAAATTTAAGTCACTCTGCATGGCCCACAAAATCTTGCAGGGGAAAGGGCCACCTATCCTTTGGGGTATGGTTCAACCCTACAAGGCCCCCCGCGCTCTTCGCTCAGACCATCAACATCTCTTGCAAGTGGCAAGAGTAAGAAAGGCCAGGACTGGCGGTAGAAGATTCTCCGTCAATGTGGCAGTCCTGTGGAACTCCCTTCCGCTTACCCTTCGTTCTGAAACCCGCACCCTACGTTTTCGCAAAGCCCTAAAGACTCACCTGTTTCCTGCCTAACGAGTTACTTCTGCTAGGTCCGCCCTCTCTGGATAAGCGCTGGGATGCCCAAGGGTAACCATGCGCGATATAAAACTCATTAATAATAATAATAATGCTAGTTAGTCTCTGCGAATTTCAGGCAAGGAAAAGGTACCTTTCTAAAAGTTACTTTTTCTTAATCTATATTAAGAAAATCACACCATCATTGAACTGAATTTTAATAACTATTAAAACAAATAGCTGTTTAATTATTTCCTGGCTGTTCTAATTCCTCAGATTGTCTTTGTTGGGACATAGTAATATTATTTCTCTTTCAGTGGTATGGCCATGTATAGTCAGAAGTGCTGAATAGTCCCGCTCATGTGCGGGGACCCCGGAGCAGTTGAGATCTCCATCAACCAAAAGTGTTTTTTTCTTCAAAATTCTTTATTGAATTTGAATAATTACCGTTTCATTTGTTGTCTTTTGTCTTTTCCCGCCATTTTCTGTATTTTTCTGACAGAAATTAAATGCATTTTGTCAAGAAAATGCCATCTCTTTTTGACAAGTGCCCAGCCTGAGGGAGAAAGAAGGCCAAGACAGACCCACATGAGGTCAGTATAATCTATCTTCCAGAGGATCATGTTCCTGAGTCTTGTCAGCACTGCAGGAACTTTACCAGACGTACCTTGAGAGGCCGGGAGAAGATTCGGCTTCATGGGACAGAGGAGCAAAGAAGACTGCAATGTCAATCTGGAGGTGGAACCTCAGGGCATGGAGAGGGTAGAAACCTCTACCAGGTCTCCAACAACAGCCTCTAGGGAGCGTTCCAAGAAGAAAGGGGCTAAAAAACGACATTGGTACCAGTCAACATCGAGAAGAGGTATGGCACCGACCTGTTCACGGTCGATTCCAGGTACGACGTCAAGCAAGCGCCGAAGACCGACGTCGAAGTCTCCATCCAGGTCATTGTCAAGGCATCGTTCTTTAAGTTCGCCGTTGAGGCGCTCTCTGACATTGAGCCAACTTCGACATTCACGGTCTACAAGCAGGTCGAAGTCGACGTCGAGGCATTCGTCAACGTTGAGAACTCTATCGACATTGCCTAAGCTTGAGGGAGACCAGGAAGAAGAGATGGTGCATTTACTCGTCCGCTGAATCTAAGTATTCCAGAACATACTCCCCACATTCAGAGCATCAACCAGGACCTCCTTTATCTCCTCCTCCATCGCCTCCTCCATCTCCTCCTCCTCCACGGACTCCACCTAAGTCTCCTCCACCACCAGCTCCAGTTACACCACAGAGCTCAAGGTTGCGCCATCATTCTAAGTGGCATTGTCGCAGCTCTCGATGTACTTCAACTTCTTCTCAAAGATCTCCTCGCCGTCGCCATCATTATTCAGGATCAAGATCTTCTACATTTACTGGTCATTACTTTCCCACACTGACGGACTCTCTGCCTCCACGAATTTCACCGGTGGAGGAGGTCTCAACTTCTCAAGAGGTTCTAGTGAGGGGAGCCATGAAACAACCTATTCCTTTATCGGCTCCAACTCCGACAACATCTGTCATTTTTGACACCCTACAACAGGGGTCTATAGCTGGACCCCTGTTACCGCTGGTGCCAGGTCTCCTTGAACCGGCAATGGAGCTCTTCCTCACTCCAACCTCCGTCAAAACAGCGCCTTCTGTCTTGGAAAATGCCCTGTTTTGCATACCACCGAGCTACTTTAAAACAATAGCGCAGAAGTCTCTAGTTTGCTATGGGGAAATAAACCTGCGCTCATAGCACAAGATAAGTTAGTCAGGAGCTGGTACGATGGTGGTATAGCCCTCTCGAATATACAATTGTACTATTTGGCAGCTCAGCTGAAAATAATTAACTGTTGGATACATGCCCCACAGACTGACCCAGCGTTTCAGGCAGATCGGCAAGGAATGGGAGAAGAAGGGGTCATGTCCGTACTCTTCAATAGAAGCAGACCCAGACTGCTAATTGGGCCGACTGCGCACACCGTTAATATATGGTACTCGGCGTATGCTAAGTTAGGATGGCAGGGGATCATCACACAAATGACACCACTCTGGACCTCACAGCAGCCTGGGAGACTCAAAAACAGTAAAGGCTTTAGTAAATGGGATGTCCTCCTAGGCATATCAAAGGTGGGTGATCTCTGGAAGAAGGGCGAAATGGTCATGTTTGAACATCTAAGAGCTCCGTATGAACTCGCCTCCTCAGAGATCGTCCTGTACCCGCAGATTAGGCATGCATTGCTGGCAGTTTTGACTCCGGACACCGCCTTGCCAGAAGCTACTCCACTAGAAGATAGGTTATTGATGGAATATATGAAAAGAAAGGACACCTCCTTCACTTACCGTAAGTTAGTAAACAACTTGTCGGATCCCATGCTGGCACTTCGACTAAAATGGTCTGTGATTTTGATGACTCGGATTGGCAAGGAGCACTTTCCTCCCCTCGCGATACCCTCACGATTAAGGTTGTAAAAATACTTCACCGTACATACTACACTAGAGTGACCCTTTATAAAATAGGGACGGCTTCTCATTGGTTCTGTCTGAGAGGTTGTGGGGAGGAAGGTACTTTCTATCATACTATATGGGAATGCCCGAAGATTATGCATATTGGGTTAAAATAATGAGGACTGTATCACAAACTGTGAAGGTGTCTTTGACTCCGTAACCAAAACGATGTTTACTAAAATACGTGGGAACTGAATGATCCAGCGCAGGATTGGGTAACGTTGGGGCTGATGTTTGCTAAGCGGAATATTGCGAGGAGGTGGGCTCAGGGGAATCACCTAAATTACAAGAGTGGTGTACAGACATGGATGAAGCTATGGTGGTGGAGAGGGCGGCTTATGTACATAGAGGGTGTCCTCAAAAATGGGAAAGAGTTTGGGGAGCTTGGAATAAATTCAGAGGATATATATGTGAACCACCGAGCAAGGAGACTGATCAGACGTCTAACTAAAGGAGATTGGGGGAGGGGGATCCGAATTTGATATAATATTTGTGGGATTGTTCCTGTTGTCATTGGTAAGATTGAAGTTGATGATGTAGGAATTGTATGTGCCTGGACATGTCGAGCAAACTGTACGATGTGTGATTTTCTGATGCCCTAAGTTTACAATAAAAAGAACTTTCAAAATGCAAAAAAAAAAACTGAAAAAATCAGCGCCTTCTAGACTTCACAAGAAGTATTGTCTTCCAGAGCAGGATCCAGCTTTCCTCTGCACTGACCCGGCACTTGATTCAGTAATTGTGGTAGTTGCAAGGAAACAACATGCCACTGCTCCTTCATCTAAGGTCACTCTGGACAAAAAGTCGTAAATCTGAATCTGTGGGTCGGAAGATGTGTGGAACACCACCAACGTCCTTGAAGGCAGCTAGCGCTACTGCCTTACTAGGCAGAGATGACCGAGCTCTTTGGGAGTCCTTGAATCAGTTTCTCGACCATATGTCCAGAGAAAAAAGGGAAGACTTCATGGAGATCCTTAATGAAAGTCTGATGGTTTCAAATCAGATATTAGTGCGGCAGCAGACTCTTCATTACTGGCCCCTTACGAATACTGCCACGGGATAGCCCTTAGGTGACAATCTTGGCTGCCCACACCGATTAGTAGATGTCACAAATGAAGGCAGAGATGGAAACTCTTTAGGTAGTCAGCCTAGAAAGACCAAGGGAACAAAGAAAAATTTTTCGGCCTTACCAACGCCCTTTCTTGTCTCATAAAGGCCAATCTTCCTCATGGTATCCAAGTCGTCAACAGGGAGGTGCGCAAAAACCACAACGGCCTTACCAGTCGTATCACCAAGAACAGCCTAGAGTGAGATCCTCCCAACAGCATCCTCAGGGGGGGGAAACAGCCTTCTGGGCCGAAACCTTGAATCATTACTTCCCCCTGTTCTGTTCCCCACTCCGGTGGGAGGAAGCATATGTCACTACCTGGTTGAGTGGCAAAACATAACAAAAGACTCCTGGGTCCTGAATATTGTTTGCAATGGAGATTGCCTACGGTTCATCAGTCCTCCACCTTCTATTCCTCCAAAGCCAACCAACTACCATCTTCCTCTGTTACGAGTGGAGGTCAACACCCTGGTGGTGAAGCTAGTTCATCCTCAACAGCAAGGAACCGGCATTTATTCCAGATACTTTCTTGTCAAGAAGAAAGACCAAAACGAATCCAGACCCATTCTAGATCTCAAGACAACTAACAAGTGGATTTGGTGAGAAAAGTTCAGGATGCTGGCACTACACCAAATTTATCTTCCAACTACGTCAAGGGGATTAGCTCTGCTCAATCGACCTGCAAGATGCGTACCTTCACATTCCAATTGCAAGAAAGCATTGTAAATTCTTGAGGTTCGTGGTGGGACAGGATCAGTACTGGGTCCTCTGAATTGGTCTGCAATCAGCTCCCAGAACATTGTGCAAATGCATAGCAGTGGTCGCTGCCCATCTACGGAGCCAGAGTATTTGTCTATCCATATCTAGACGATTGGCTCATCAAGGTGTCCTAGCCCAAGAAGCACAGCTTCATTACAACTGGACTTGCAATCTCTTACAGAGACTGTGACTTCAAATCAATCACAAGTCCATCTCTACCCCAGTACAGACCTTCCACTGTCTAGGAGCCTCCACAGACAAATTAAAGGCAAAAGTGGTTTCCTTCGGAGGAGAGACGCTTATCGATCCTTCGGAAATGTCAGGGTCTCATGAAAGCTTTCCATCCAACAGTGAGGACAGTTTCCGCTCTTCTCGGCTCGATGGCTTCTTGCATTTTTCTCACACCAAATGCCTGTCTACACATGAGGCCTCTACAGGAATGCCTCTAAGATCAGCGGGACCAACTGACCGAAAACTGGGAGGACAGGATTCAACTATTCCTCCATGCAAATTTGTCCATCAAATGGTGGGGCTCCCAATCCAATCTTCTCCAAGGCACTCCGTTCCACCAGGAGATTACACCTCAAACTATAGTCGCTGACGCGTAATTGCTGGGCTGGGAAGCCCATATGGACCATGTCCAGATCCATGGGATCTGGTCAGAAAAGGAAGTCTTGTACCACATCAACCTCTTGGAGCTACGCTCAGTCCATCTGGCGTTGAAAGCTTTCTGCCTGCCGTTCAACTACCCCCCCGCCCTGCTTGTTCTGACGGACAACACAACAATGATGTACTACCACAGCAAGCAGGGCTGAGGGGGACAACAACGTCCAGACTCATCTCACGAGTCCCGGACAATCTGGAACTGGCTTCTTGCCAGGAGCCTGACAATCAGAGCAGTCCACCTACCAGGTGTCCAAAATGCTCAGGCGGACTCGTTCAGCAGACTCCTGCAAGCAAACCATTAGTGGGTCTTGCACGACGACATTGTACAAGACCTATTTCAGCAATGGGTTCCTCCCAACGTCGACTTGCGGTTCTACCAGACAGGGACGCTGGTGAATGCCCTAGGTATCGATTGGTCCTGCAAATTCGCTTTTCCACCGATTTTTCCCCTGATTCTGTAAGTTCTCATCAAGTTGACTCGTTCCTCAGCAAAGATGATCCTCATAGCGCCAGAGTGGCCACGCCAATGTAGGTTCACCAACCTCCTTCACCGGTCTATCCGTCCACATCTGAGGCTGCCATGCAGACCAGATCTGCTGACAAAATTCGGAGGTCAGATAGTGCATACTGATCTGTCCTCTTTGAATTTGGCTGCATGGTTGAGCTCATAAAATATGGACACCTGAATCTACCTCAGGACTGCATGGAAAGTCTCAAAAAAGCGAAGTGACCTTCAACACGTTCTGCTTATGCTTACGCTACTGCTCGAACAGCCAGGTCTTGAGTTGTTTCCTGAAGGAGAGATGGTCCTGGGTCAGTCGTAGGTGGGTGGGGAGGGAGTTCCATGTCTTGGCCGCCAGGTAGGAGAAGGATCTTCCTCCGGCGGTGGATTTGCGAATTCGTGGGACGGAGGCAAAGGCGAGGTTGGCGGATCGGAGCTGGCAGGTGGGTGTGTAGAATGTGAGGCGGCTGCTGAGGTATTTCGGGCCCATGTCGTGCAGAGCCTTGTATGCGTGGGTGAGGAGTCTGAACGTGATCCTCTTCTTGACGGGGAGCCAGTGCAGGTCTTTCAGAGGGGTAGAGATGTGGCTGTGACGAGGGATGTCCAGGATGAGTCGTGCAGAGGCGTTCTGAATGCGCTGGAGTCTTTTCTGGAGTTTGGCTGTGGCTCCAGCGTAGAGGGTGTTCCCGTAGTCCAGGCGGCTGGTGACTAGGGCCTGGGTGACCGTCTTCCTGGATTCGGTGGGGATCCACCTGAAGATCTTTCGGAGCATGCGCAGGGTGTTGAAGCAGAATGACGAGACGGCGTTGACTTGCTTGGTCATCGTGAGGGAGGAGTCCAGGATGAAGCCCAGGTTGCGTGCATGATCAGTTGGCTTGGCTTGGGTGCGGTGCCCAGGGCAGGGGGCCACCAGGAGTCGTCCCAGGCAGAAGGGGATGGTCCCAGGATGAGGACTTCCGTCTTGACTGAGTTCAATTTCAGACGGCTGTGCTTCAACCATTCCGCGACGTCTTTCATTCCTTCCTGGAGGCTGGATCTGGCGGTGGCGGGGTCGTTGGTGAGGGAGAGGATCAGCTGGATGTCGTCGGCGTAAGAGATGTTTAGGTTGTGTTGGCGTGCGATGGCTGCGAGAGGGCTCATGTAGACGTTGAAGAGGGTGGGGCTGAGTGAGGATCCTTGCGGAACGCCGCTGATGACTTCGGTGGCCGCGGATCGAAACGGGGGGAGGCGGACCCTCTGGGTTCTTCCGTCGAGGAACGAGATGATCCACTCCAGGGCCGCTCCTTGGATACCGGTGTTGCTGAGGCGCAGTGTCAGGGTGCAGTGGCATACGGTGTCGAAGGCTGCTGAGAGGTCTAGGAGGATGAGGGCAGCAGTTTCCCCGTTGTCGAGCAGGGACCTGATGTCATCAGTAGCTGCGATAAGAATGGTCTTGGTGCTGTGGTTTGCTCGGAAACCGGACTGTGAGGGGTCGAGGGATCCGTTTGTCTCGAGGAAGGTGGAGAGTTGTTTATTGACGGTCTTCTCGATGACTTTGGCCGGAAAAGGGAGGAGCGAGATGGGGCGGAAGTTCTTGAGGTCCATGGGGTCCGCGGTGGGTTTCTTCAGGAGGGCGCTCAGCTCGGCATGTTTCCAACTCTCCGGGAAGATGGCGGATGCGAAGGAGCTGTTGATGATGTTTGCTGTGCCAACGTCTGTTAGCTAAAAGTGCTTAAAGTAGCCTCCTACTTCCTTAAGATCATTTCACGGGTCACTGCTTGTCAGTGTCTTATAGCTGAAACCCCAGGAATATTTGCTCACAGAACCCACAACAATGGCCTTTGCGCCAGATTGTCACATTGAGATGCCACTGCGACTTTCTAGGACTGTACCAAGGATTGGTCCCTGCTGAAAAGGCGATGTAGTGCACATCTTCAAGAGGTTTCACTCTCTACCCCAACATCTAAGTTGTAGCCCCATAAGAAGAGGTCTACACTGCGTGTCGTTAAAGAGCAAAGAATCTGATGCACGTTTTCAGACTGACTACCTGGCAGACTGCCTTATTCGCCGTCAGCTATCCGCATACTACCCTTCCATCCCAGAATAGAAAGTAATCAACCTAATCTACTTCTCCCCTCCCAATTCTGGTACATATACACAATATTTTTAGCCTGAACCCGCTAAGCTATGTTGAAAGCATGTGGGTACTTAGAAGGAAAGATTGCCTAATATTCACCCCATTATAACAAGTATATTGTAATTAAATCGTATGATGTGTAACTGAGACCAAAATAAATTATTGTGATGTACATTATATTAGTGTACTGTATTTTTGGTCTCCTAGCAGCCCCGTAAAAAAATAAACCAATCCTTCCTTGCAACTGACAGAACTTTCAAGAACATTTGCTATTTCATAACTGGATGGCATGACTTGTATTTCTTTTTTAGGTCTCGCCTTAGACAGCGCGCTCTTGAGACATTTTATTTAGTTTATAGGGGGCTTAGAATCCCTCCATTGCTTATCACTGAATGAATTCATATTCACTCGCTTACTGGCTTGTCATTGGTCAGTGCATGCAACTGCACTTCCTGTTTTTGTCCCTTCCCTGGAGCTTGGCTCAAGAACGGTTTTCTATGCCATAGTGTATGTCCTTCCACTGTGCGCTAGCTTTTCTAGGTAGTTTTGTTTTTCTTTTTGCTGCTTACCCCACCCACTTGTTGCGGGTACCCCATCCCTCCTGCTTTGTGATGCTTTGCTCATCCCTTGCACTGTTACTCCATTGATGTTTATTGCTCTGCCACCCCCACCACTCCAACGTTGTTGCTTCGCCTGTCGCCCCAACACAACCCTTCCAACATTGTGTTGCTTGACCCACCCCTCTCCTGTGTTTCCTGGCCTGGCCTGCCCTGCCCACCACGAAAAAATGGCAATAGGTCTCAACTATATTATTGGCTTTCTATTTTTGTTAGGTCTCGTAGAACCAAAGCGCATGCGTTGTTCTGCAAGAGTATAGTAGGGCTTTCAAAAATGCTCCCAAAGTCTGCAGGTCGGACACAGTGCATGTGCTCGTGCGCGCGCACACCATCTGTCCACCTGCAGCTTTGGGAGCAATTTCGCAGCCGCTTTGATGTTCTCAGTGAGCCGCGCGGCCACTGACAACATCAAAGCGGCCGCGAAATGCTCACCATTTGTCACCCCCTCCCTTCCTGCTGGCATTCCCCCCTTCCTTCTCGCCTAGTCCTTGTTCTATTTTACTTTTCTTCCTTGCAGTGATCTGCCTGCCTGTGATTTTATGGTCAGCATGCTAACTTGTCAAAATGTGTTTTGGTGCATTTTAGCTTGCACAGTAAGTCGAACTCTTACGTTTATCCTCCTGTGTTTTAATTCTCACACAACACTCTTAACTGTTATTTTTCAAGGAGGTCTTTAGTTCGCTAGTTGTTTTGCTCCTGAAAGCTGCATCTCTCAGAAACTGTTATTTAAATCGGCAGACAGGTTTCATTTGCCTCCCACCGGAACCCTCATTTCTAGGTTACTGGAGAATAACTCGAAAAGGTGATCTCACTTTTCTTGACTTCAAGCATACGTTTCCTAGAAGCAAAATGCAGTAAATGTGAGGATCAGGTGTGCAGAGGTGTGGCCCTAAAATACGGTTACATTAGTGCGTTTATAGCACGGATACCCTCTGACTTATATCGTGTGGGCCTTCCCGGGACAGCCCTCAACACACGCACAGGCCTTCCACCAGCCTATGTTTACCTAGGCACCTCTGCAAATTTCCAAAAAGTCATTATTTGGTGCACAATTGCTTTTAATGGGTGTCCCATGCCCACACAGAGGCCTTTTCACGGATTCTTTTTCACCATGCTTCTGTATCTTGTAGGGTTTTTTCTATCATGGAATGGCGTGTACGTATATACTAAAGGCCATGCTTCTTTACTAATAGTAATTGTCGATCCCCACCCATGACATCCTACGGGCGTGTTGAGCAATGCTCATGTGTTTTTCCAGCTACCGATATCCTGTCTGACGCAAGCATCTTCTCTTGATTTGGTTGTTCAGTCCCAGCACATTCCATGCAATCCCCTTAGTACACAGTCTCTACAATTTGGAAGCTGCACTACCGTAGCAGAATATCCCCCCTCCCCATTTTCCTTCTCGTAACTTAAATGGTTGGAATGGGGTTGCTTCAACTAATCACTTTGCTATGTTTGACACCTTGTCCATTTTACCTTTACCAGATTCCCTTACCCGTTAGCCTAGTCAACTCTCCTTTCATTTTCCGAATGAACCTATACAATGTTTTTTTTTAGCTTTGTGATTTCTGTTTCAAAGGAATTAAAAAAATATTTGTGTGCAGTGCATACAGTTGCCCTTACGTTTCTCATTTACTTCACTAATTGGATTAACCACCTGCAGGTCTCCTCATTGCACCCTCTCAGATCCATCTTCATTCGTTTCTGCTTTTCCCTGGTTCCGCCACAAACTCCACTCCTTTGTGTCTCCTTTCTGGCCTCTTTCCTGCTTAACTTTTCATCCTTTCTCCTTTAATCCCATTTCCACCTTCTCCCAACCCCTTCGAGCACTTTTATCTTAACATTTGTGTTACTCTCTGTCTTATTATGTCTGCCCTGCCACCATTTACTTCGGACCCTCACACCTCCTCACCCTCACACACCCTCACACCCTCTTCACCCTCACACACCCTCACGGGAGACCGCAATGACAATGCGGGCTTTACACCGTGCTGCCATTAGGACGCTGCCATTACACAACGACTTGCGCTGGATGGCGCTAGAGACTAAGGAATAGTAGATTTACTATTCCAACACCTTCCCTACTGTTGCGTAGGCTGGAGTTGGAATAGTAAATCATACTATTCCAAAATCCAGCGCCCACAGCGCAAGTCGTTGTAACGACTTGCATTGTAATGGATGCGTCGTAATGGCAGCGCGGTGTAAAAGCCCGTGTTGTCATGACGTACATCCACCCTCACATTTCCTCACCCTCACACCCCCTCACCCTCACACACCCTCACTCACCCTCACACTCTCACCTTCACACACTCACCCTCACACCCACACCCTCACTCTGTCACCCTCACACACCCTCACCCTCACACACTCTCTCACACCCTCACACCCCATCACCCTTTCACACCCCCACCCTCACACCCCCCACCCTCACACACCCCCACCCTCACACACCCCCACCCTCACACACCTCCACCCTCACACCCCCTCACCCCCTCACCCCCACATCACCCTCACTCCCACATCACCCTCACTCCCACATCACCCTCACTCCCACCTCACCCTCACCCCCACCTCACCCTCACCCCCACCTCACCCTCACATCCCCCTCACATCCCCCTCACATCCCCCTCACATCCCCCTCACATCCCCTCACCCTCTCATCCCCTCACCCTCTCATCCCCTCACCCTCTCATCCCCTCACCCTCTCATCCCCTCACCCTCTCATCCCCTCACCCTCTCATCCCCTCACCCTCTCATCCCCTCACCCTCTCATCCCCTCACCCTCTCATCCCCTCACCCTCTCATCCCCTCACCCTCTCATCCCCTCACCCTCTCATCCCCTCACCCTCTCATCCCCTCACCCTCTCATCCCCTCACCCTCTCATCCCCTCACCCTCTCATCCCCTCACCCTCTCATCCCCTCACCCTCTCATCCCCTCACCCTCTCATCCCCTCACCCTCTCATCCCCTCACCCTCTCATCCCCTCACCCTCTCATCCCCTCACCCTCTCATCCCCTCACCCTCTCATCCCCTCACCCTCTCATCCCCTCACCCTCTCATCCCCTCACCCTCTCATCCCCTCACCCTCTCATCCCCTCACCCTCTCATCCCCTCACCCTCTCATCCCCTCACCCTCTCATCCCCTCATCCCCTCACCCTCTCATCCCCTCACCCTCTCATCCCCTCACCCTCTCATCCCCTCACCCTCTCATCCCCTCACCCTCTCATCCCCTCACCCTCTCATCCCCTCACCCTCTCATCCCCTCACCCTCTCATCCCCTCACCCTCTCATCCCCTCACCCTCTCATCCCCTCACCCTCACACACCCCCACCCTCACACACCCCCACCCTCACACCCCCTCACCCCCACATCACCCTCACCCCCACATCACCCTCACCCCCACCTCACCCTCACCCCCACCTCACCCTCACCCCCACCTCACCCTCACTCCCACCTCACCCTCACCCCCACCTCACCCTCACCCCCACCTCACCCTCACCCTCATCCCCCTCACATCCCCCTCACATCCCCCTCACATTCCCTCACCCTCACATCCCCTCACCCTCACATCCCCTCACCTCACATTCCCTCACCCTCACATCCCCTCACCCTCACATCCCCTCACCCTCTCATCCCCTCACCCTCACATCCCTCACCCTCTCATCCCCTCACCCTCTCATCCCCTCACCCTCTCATCCCCTCACCCTCTCATCCCCTCACCCTCTCATCCCCTCACCCTCTCATCCCCTCACCCTCTCATCCCCTCACCCTCTCATCCCCTCACCCTCTCATCCCCTCACCCTCTCATCCCCTCACCCTCTCATCCCCTCACCCTCTCATCCCCTCACCCTCTCATCCCCTCACCCTCTCATCCCCTCACCCTCTCATCCCCTCACCCTCTCATCCCCTCACCCTCTCATCCCCTCACCCTCTCATCCCCTCACCCTCTCATCCCCTCACCCTCTCATCCCCTCACCCTCTCATCCCCTCACCCTCTCATCCCCTCACCCTCTCATCCCCTCACCCTCTCATCCCCTCACCCTCTCATCCCCTCACCCTCTCATCCCCTCACCCTCTCATCCCCTCACCCTCTCATCCCCTCACCCTCTCATCCCCTCACCCTCTCATCCCCTCACCCTCTCATCCCCTCACCCTCTCATCCCCCTCACCCTCACACATCCCCTCACCCTCTCATCCCCTCACCCTCTCATCCCCTCACCCTCTCATCCCCTCACCCTCTCATCCCCTCACCCTCACACACCCCCTCACCCTCTCATCCCCTCACCCTCACACACCCCCTCACCCTCTGTTGGACACGGCCTCGTGGCGTGGTCCGACCCCATCCGCATGGAGGGCCCCCCTGACACGCACATTCACGAACCATCGGCGCGAGCAGCCTCCCCGGCCACCTGCAGCTCTCCCCCTCCCGGGTACCCCGGCAGAACCTGCTCGCCAACGCTGCCAGCCTGGCACCCTGACCAGGCCACCCTGTCCGGCCCCACTCCATCTTGGGACCCTCACGCCCCGGACACGTGGCCGCAGCCATCCCGGGCCCGGCCCCAGCGAAGCCCAGACATTGAGGCACCAGGATCCTCCCAGGTGGTAAAGTGGCCACTCGACCAGACTCCGGAGGAGGAGAGTCTCGATGGGCCTTCCACCGCCCCCGGACGCCTGGTATCGATCGCTCTCCCGGCTCCCTGGGTGCTGGCTCCGCCCCCCTGCTGGGTGTCTGGACCCCTTCATCCCGGCCCCTCTGACCCCCAGGCGCGAGGGTCCGGACATCAAAGCCCTCCAGTCCACCCCTTCATCCCGGCCCCTCTGACCCCCAGGCGCGAGGGTCCGGACATCAAAGCCCTCCAGTCCTATATCTGGGCCAGCCCCGGATCAAGACGGCAGTTGTATCTGGAGTCGAAGCCCTGCTGACCTCGTCGCGGCTGATCCTGATCCTAACTCTTGCAACTGGAACTACCTCCGAGGCCCTGCTGACGCTGTCGCGGCCTGACCAAGTTGAACCACCTCCGAGGCCCTGCTGACGCTGTCGCGGCCTGACCAAGTTGAACCACCTCCGAGGCCCTGCTGACGCTGTCGCGGCCTGACCAAGCTGAACCACCTCCGAGGCCCTGCTGACGCTGTCGCGGCCTGTCCAAGCTGAACCACCTCCGAGGCCCTGCTGACGCTGTCGCGGCCTGACCAAGCTGAACTATCTTCGAGGCCCTGCTGACGCTGGCGCGGCCTGACCAAGCTGAACTATCTTCGAGGCCCTGCTGACGCTGGCGCGGCCTGAACCCTTGAACTATCCACGCACCAGTGGGTGCCAAGACTGTCCCGCTACCCCCTTCCCCCGAGACCACGACATTACGGATCCCTCGATCCTTGCCGCTACCCTGCCAAGAACTTGCTTTGAGTACTTATATAAAGATTCTTGTGAACATCCTTCCTGTGTAGTGTCTATCTGTAAGTAGTGTGATTGCTCTGCTGTTACGATTGTAGGAGAGGAACCTCGCCAAGGAGGCCTCCCTACGGCGCTCAGTCTATTCCATACAGAGAGGTGGGCCTCGGGGCGGACAGTCAGACACCTTCTGTCTCCCCTGGGGTCGCCTTTCCAACATTGGTGGCAAGCGACGGGATCCGAGCCCACGCAAATCGTACAGCGAGTAACACGTCACTACTGACAGAGACCCACAGCCACGATGACTACTAAGGAAGCCGGAACGACCGCAGAATTCCAGAAAGACCTGTTAGAGGAGTATACCCATAAAGAACTTAAACAATTTTGCAAAGACTTGGGTATCGCTACCACTGGACTAAGCACAAAGGACGATTTCAAGGAAGCGCTGCAAACCTGGGTGGAGACCAGAGAGACCCCACCCCAAACGAACGATGACATTGTCCGAGAAGTACCCGTGAGTACCGTCATAGCCCCCATAGAGGAAAGAACCGCCAATAGGGACCCGGGCCTCTCCCACAAAGATGCCCGGGAGCGAGAGAGGAGTCGGCTCCATGAACTAGAGCTCGCCCGACTCCGGCTGGACGGAGAACTCCAGTTAGCAGAAAAGAAAATGGCCCTTGAACAACTGCGATTAGAGGGAGATCTGGAAGAGAGGCGGCGGCAAAGAGAATTGGAAGAAAAAAAACTCGCATACGAACACGAGTGTGGCCTCAAAGAACTCGAAATCAAAGCCAAACTCCAAGAAGCTGGCGCCACGGTAGCCCGGAACCCCTCACCTCCTGCCGACCCAAAGGTCCACATCCCGAAGGATATCGTCAAGGAGTACTACAAGAGTGACGATATCCAGCAATGGTTCAAGGCGTACGAAGTGGCCATGACCGCGCACCGCATTCCGCGAACAGACTGGGGTGCCGGCTTATGGGGGAGATTCGTCAGCGAAGGAAGAGACACCCTGCTGGAGCTGGCCGACGGCGTAATGTCCTCCTATGACCACATGAAGGACGCCCTGCTTGTCCGGTATGGCCTCACCCCCGAGATGTACCGGCAGAGATTCAGAGACTGCAAGAAAATCCCCGGTACCACGTGGGTCGAGTACGTGAACTTTTATAGCAGGGCCCTAGAAGGATGGATAAAGGGCAGCAAAGTGTCCACCTACGAGCAGCTGTTCGACCTCATCGTTTGGGAGCACCTCTCCAACAACTGCTTTGTCGAGCTCCGACAGCATCTACTCGACAGCAAGCTAACCGAGCCCCGGAAACTCGCCGTCGAGGCAGATCGATGGGTGAGCACCCGGGTCCCCCGAACACCGATTGGAGAAACCGGTCAGGGCGGCCGGGGGCACCCCCGCCAGCGGGGGGGCGGAGGAGGACAGAACCAGAGCCGAAGCTTCCCGCCGGCCTCGGGCCGGGGTCCCCCTCCAGGGAACCCCCCGAGTAACACTTCGCCGTCCCGGAAGAGGGACCCCCCAGCACGGCCAGGGCCCCCCCCGAACATTACTTGCCACAGATGCCAGCGGACCGGTCACTATGCCAGTGACCCCCTCTGCCCCATGAACCAGCGTCCCGGCACCACTGGGCCTCCGACCCGCCAGTTCGCTGCTGCGGCTCTGGGAGAAGAGAGAGAAGAAGACGAAGAGGTCTACGAGGAAGATCAAATCGAGTATGAACCGGCCGCCATGGCCCTAGCCTGCCTGGGCACCCCTTCACCCTCACACACCCCTTCACCCTCACACACCCCTTCACCCTCACACACCCCTTCACCCTCACACACCCCTTCACCCTCACACACCGTCTCACACCCTCACACCCCTCACCCTCACACACCCCGACACCCCCTCACCCTCACACACCCCGACACCCCCTCACCCTCACACACCCCCTCACCCTCACACACCCCCTCACCCTCACACACCCCCTCACCCACTCCCTCACCCTCACACACACCCTCACACACCCCCTCACCCTCACACACACCCTCACCCACCCTCACACACCCTCACAAACCCTCACACCCCCTCACCCTCACACCCCCTCACCCTCACACCCCCTCATCCTCACACCCCCTCACGCTCACACCCCCTCACCCCCCCTCACCCCCCTTCACCCCCCCTCACCCCCCCTCACCCCCCTCACACACCCTCACACACCCTCACACACCCTCACACACCCTCACACACCCTCACACACCCTCACACCCCCCACCCTCACACACCCCCACCCTCGCACACCTCCACCCTCACACCCCTCACCCCCACATCACCCTCACCCCCACATCACCCTCACCCCCACATCACCCTCACCCCCACATCACCCTCACCCCCACATCACCCTCACCCCCACCTCACCCCCCACCTCACCCTCACCCCCACCTCACCCTCACTCCCACCTCACCCTCACCCCCACCTCACCCTCACATCCCCCTCACATCCCCCTCACCCTCACACACACCCTCACACACCCCCTCACCCTCACACCCCTTCACCCTCACACCCCTTCACCCTCACACCCCTTCACCCTCACACCCCTTCACCCTCACACCCCTTCACCCTCACACCCCTTCACCCTCACACCCCTTCACCCTCACACCCCTTCACCCTCACACCCCACTCACCCTCACACCCCACTCACCCCCCTCACCCTCACACCCCTCACCTCACACCCCTCACCCTCACACCCCTCACCCTCACACCCCTCACCCTCACACCCCTCACCCGCACACCCCTCACACCCCTCACCCGCACACCCCTCACACCCCTCACCTGCACACCCCTCACACCCCTCACCCCCTCACCCCCCTTACCATCACACACCCACCCTCACACCCCCTCACCCGCCCTCACCCGCCCTCACGCCCCCTCACCCCCCTCAACCTCACACACACCCCCTCACACCCCTCACTCACCCTCACACCCCTCACTGACCCTCACACACCCTCACCCTCACACACCCTCACCCTCACACACCCTCACCCCTCACACACCCTCACCCTACCTCACCCTCACACTACCTCACCCTCACACTACCTCACCCTCACACTACCTCACCCTCACACTACCTCACCCTCACACCCTCACAACCCTCACACCCTCACAACCCTCACACCCTCACCCTCGCACACCCTCACCCTCGCACACCCTCACCCTCGCACACCCTCACACACCCTCACCCTCGCACACTCTCACCCTCGCACACCCTCACACCCCCTCACCCTCCCTCACACCCCCCTCACACCCTCACACCCCCTCACCACACCCCTTCACCCTCACACCCCTTCACCCTCACACCCCTTCCCCCCCACCCCACACCCCTTCACCCTCACACCCCTTCACCCTCACACCCCTTCACCCTCACACCCCACTCACCCTCACACCCCACTCACCCTCACACCCCACTCACCCTCACACCCCACTCACCCTCACATCCCCTCACATCCCCTCACCCTTTCACACCCCCACCCTCACATCCCCCACCCTCACACACCCCCACCCTCACACACCCCCACCCTCACACACCCCCACCCTCACACACCCCCACCCTCACACACCTCCACCCTCACACCCCCACCCCCTCACCCCCACATCACCCTCACCCCCACATCACCCTCACCCCCACATCACCCTCACCCCCACATCACCCTCACCCCCACATCACCCTCACCCCCACATCACCCCCACATCACCCTCACCCCCACATCACCCTCACCTCACCCTCACTCCCACCTCACCCTCACTCCCACCTTACCCTCACATCCCCCTCACATCCCCTCACCCTCACATTCCCTCACCCTCACATCCCTCACCCTCACATCCCCCTCACCCTCACATCCCCCTCACCCTCACATCCCCCTCACCCTCACATCCCCTCACCCTCACATCCCCTCACCCTCTCATCCCCTCTCCCACCCTCTCATCCCCTCACCCTCTCATCCCCTCACCCTCTCATCCCCTCACCCTCTCATCCCCTCACCCTCTCATCCCCTCACCCTCTCATCCCCTCACCCTCTCATCCCCTCACCCTCTCACCCCTTCACCCTCGCACACCCCTTCACCCTCGCACACCCCTTCACCCTCGCACACCCCTTCACCCTCACACACCCCTTCACCCTCACACACCCCTTCACCCTCACACACCCTGACACCCCCTCACCCTCACACACCCCCTCACCCACCCCCTCACCCTCACACACCCCCTCACCCACTCCCTCACCCTCACACACCCCCTCACCCACTCCCTCACCCTCACACACCCCTCACCCTCACACACACCCTCACAACCCCTCACCCTCACACCCCCTCACCCTCACACCCCCTCACCCCCCCTCACCCCCCCTCACCCCCACACACCCTCACACACTCACACACACCCTCACCCACCCTCACACACCCTCACAAACCCTCACACCCCCCACCCTCACACCCCCCACCCTCACACACCCCCACCCTCACCCCCACATCACCCTCACCCCCACATCACCCTCACCCCCACATCACCCTCACCCCCACATCACCCTCACCCCCACCTCACCCCCACCTCACCCTCACATCCCCCTCACATCCCCCTCACCCCCTCACCCTCACACACACCCTCACACACCCCCTCACCCTCACACACCCCTTCACCCTCACACCCCTTCACCCTCACACCCCTTCACCCTCACACCCCTTCACCCTCACACCCCTTCACCCTCACACCCCTTCACCCTCACACCCCTTCACCCTCACACCCCTTCACCCTCACACCCCCTTCA